>NC_058107.1:30846499-32191499 GCF_914725855.1 Thunnus albacares
GTTAGTGATGACAAGGACCTCATGCAGTAAAGAGGATTTGGCTGTTCCAAAGTGGGGAAAACGTGCGAAAAGAGAGTGCATTTGGAACAATGATTGATACCCTTTAAAAGTACCATAATTTATAATCCCCATGAACATGTTCTGTTATGCCGTCAACCTTTGATGCCATGGATTATCACCACATAACAAGATATAACATTCAGCCTACCAGAGTTAGTGCTCGCAATTCATTCAGTTCTATAAATTCATACCTATAGTCTAACTATAAAAATGCATTTCTGTTTTCAAAATATTACTAGAAAAATTAGGAGAAATGCTCAGAAAAATCAAGAGAGAGCAACATGACAAGCAAGAATCTGCTGAGAGTATAAAGAGATATAGAGAGGTTGAAAGACACCATGAAATTAAATTAACTATCTGTGAATGTAGAAGGAAAAGATATAAGATATTGCAGTGTCTGAATGAGCTGTGATGTACTCATGAGGGTAAATCATGGTATCTTTCTAAATCTTCCAAATGTTATTTATGCTCAGAAGAACTCTCGCTTCCTCTCAGTATGGGTCTCTTTGTCAAAGTCTCAGATTCACAGCCCTTGTGCTTGCTAGCTTGGAAATGCTTCTGATGATCATGCTAATTCAAAAGTGCTCTCTTAAAGTCAAGGTGTTTCATAATATTTTTATCGGAGAAGTGCCTTTCAAGTAATAATCCAGGACAAGGACTTCTAACACAGAATGCAGTAATGATTTCTTCATGCGCACTGAATTAGGTTTTATGATTGCGAGAGCATCAACAGTGATTTCTCTTGAATGAAAAACAGCAACATTGATTTGTTTGGAATAAACAGAATTGAGTATGCATGCTATGGTAGCATAAACAGTGGCGGTTGAAAAAAACATGGAAACAGCATCAGTGACTTAACCCATTACTTTCTGAAGGGACATTTTCAAACTAGGACTGGGCTTAGCATTCACTGTCATCTTTGTCATTTACTGGAGACAGAATTCCAAAATCTAGTAGAAGGGGAGAATGCTGAGTAATTGAGTATTGTAAAATATGTGGAAGTAAGTTTTGGAAATAGGTAATAATTGTTTTTCTTTGGTATATTTACAATATACAGTACTAGACGTATCACTTAATATGCCCCATAATACATTACAAAGATACCTTTGTATCTTGTATGCAAGTTTTCATGTGATGGGCCCAGATTAGAGGAGTGTTCAAAAATCTGTGGTGGCATTAATGGTTGGAATTTTTCTGCGTAGTGTCATGTTAGGAAGGTAATATTTTTAAGAAAGGATGCTGTTATGTGGATTAGGCATAAATATATTAAGAGCTATTTAACAGAGAAGTAGTAGGCCCTTTTACACATGACAATCATTTTAACACTGATTGGACTGAAATAGAGTGCTGTTTTGATAATTTCCTGAGCAGATAGACAGGAGAGGTTTGACTTAGTCAGACACAATTACTGGCACTCTCTCAGCCTGCAGCTGCTTGTACTGTATATCAGTGCAGGGTAGTGGGACTCTGTTGGAAGGGTCTTGTTGATTTTCCCTGTTGATTCTCACTCAAGATCAATATCTTCTCAGGTCCCCTTCAGTCCTCCTACTTTCCTAGGTTAATCGACGACAATGGAAAGCTCCAGGGATTTGTGGAGACCCTGCCTTCTAATCCTTTCACTTTGTGAGAGATAAATTGAGGCCTGTTGACAAGATCTCGACTTAATTTGGTGCAGAATATAAGTCTCACAGGCAACTCGCCTGAACAGAACTGTATGACAAGGTGACATTTCAAAGATTAAATTATTTTAAATTCTAATGTTTCATACTGTATTTTCCAGGTCAGCAATGCAAAATAGTATTTAATATGATGCCTTGAGCCGCTCTCAAAGTCAAGGTCATGATATGAAGAGTCAGTTTTTGATTATTCCCCCAGCATTTTCATAGACTGTTTAATGATTCAGTCAAAATTATGAGGACTGTGGCAGTGTTTGTAATAAACATAACTAGGTCTAATCATATGCTGAATTTGTTAAGCTGCCTGGGGCATTTCATTCAACATCATTACACTGTATGTGAAGCAGTCACTTAAGACTTTTAAATATGCTGCATGGATAGATGTTTACGTTGGATGTTGACCTTGTTTTAAATTGCATATTATAGCATAATTATTGATTTGTTTGATCTTTGAGAAGGCCTTAGGAGATTGTATGAGGAACATAGGTTGTAACTAAAAAACATCAAAAAGAAGCCCGATAATACAAATTCACTGTGAGTTATTCTTAGACCAGTGGTTCCTCGACCAGTAGAAGATAAAAGTTTAAAGATTTGGTTACATAATTTGAAAAGCAGGGGTGAAAAGTTAAAAATGTGCGAAGTTGAAAGTGTTATCCATGTTGTCCCTCTATCTTGCTTTTTATTTCACTGTAACTGAGCTCTTGCAGGTCTTCTCTGGAATGTTTTAAGTACTGTGATGCCAGCATCCTGAAGAGGCTGAGAAGAAAACACACAAACAAAATCTTGACTCCTGGGGCCGTATTCATAAAGCTTCCAAGTACAAAGAGTTGCTCCTAGTGACGAAATTCTAAGAAAATTCTTAGAATTATGATGTTTTCTAAGAATTTCCCCTTACTGTTAAGACTAGATCCTGGTAAAGATTAAAGTTATTCACAAAGCATCTTTGCCCTTAAGAGAGCTCCTAAGGTGAAAAACTGTTAGGAGCAGGGAGGGGGAGTTTTAAGAGGCTTATGAGTTTCTTAAGCACAGGAGAAAATGGCAGAAAGACAAAGAGGCGGGAGAAATATTCTCCAAACACTGAATGACAGTAAGTTAATGAAACGCTACAGATTAGATCATGCAGAGATAATGTTTGTGGTCGATCTCATTAGCGATGTGCTCACATCTCCCACACAATGCAATAATGATATAACACCAGAAATGATCACAACACTAAGATATTTGCAGCTGGAAAAAAAAAGATATACATGGTAACCAACGCTGCTACTTATATAGACTGACCAACAGAAACTGATGAAAGCTGAGCCTTTTCCTAAATTACTCCTAAGCTAGAACTAGACATTTTTAGGCTAAGTTAGGAGCTCTCTGAGAGTATTCTCAGAATATTTCTGAGTACGGCCCCTGAGGTTTGGACTGAGGCCAGATTTGACAGGGTTGTTGGTCATCACTCTCCCAACAATCCTCATAACAATGAGCACGCCACAGTAGGCCCACCATCTGTTTGGAAGGAGGAATGTTGTTTGGCTCTCAACATGGTTACTGAGACATAATATGAGCTGTGGTTATTGCTAATTTAAATGCATTTTGTAAATACAAATGCCTTTTGGTACCCATTTAGAACAGTTTTACTGAATCTTAAAATAAAGTCCCCTCTAATATAATTTTTCTTAATCTCATTAAATCAGTACACCAGCAATAGAGCAGAATACAGAGTAGAAAAGATCTTCATGAGCTTCAAATAATTTTTCACTATTTTTCTTGAGGTTTGAGGCAGCAAAAAATTATTATTTTCATTATTAATTAATCAAACTATTATTTTTGGCAGTTAACAGATCAATAATTCTGTTTAAATGCCTGTGGTAATGTCTTCAAATAGCTTAATTTGTCCAACCAATAGTGCAAAACACCAAAAAATATAGGAAGAAGCAGCAAATCATCACATTAGAGAAGCTGGAAAAAGCAAAAGTTTGACATTTCTGCTTGTTAAATGACTTAACAAGAAGAATCATTACTTAAGAATTCATTAATCATCAAAATTGTTGTCAATGAAATTTCTGTAGAATGACTAATCAATGGCATTATATCTGATCAATTTACCTCATTAATATATATAAAATATAGTGTCTCTGTAAGATGAAGACTTTTTCAGGTTGTACTATGATATCACAGGCTTTCTGCTATATTGCCTGGACTATGTGTTCTTACATCCTGGAAAATACCACACAAATATCAAAAAGATCTACGAAATAAGAACTTTTATTCATAATATATTCATACTTGTACACAAGTAAAATAAAATGCATATCTATGGTTCCATTGCAATCTCCATAAACAAATTGACAGCATTCTTTTGTTAAATGCTACCCATATACCCTTTCTGTCATGAAAATAGAACTAAAATTGGGGGAGGTAAAACATTTGTTTTTATAAACATAAAAAAACATAACATTACCCAACAAATGCATCACTTTGAATAAATAATGGGGTGGAGATTGTTTATCTTCATTAAACGGACCCAACATTCTTTGTGTGCGTTCTGTCTCTGATTTCCTGTATTCGATTTTTTGTTTTTGTCTTTTTTTCGTTGTTGTTGTCCGGTGGTTTGTCTAAGCAATAAAAGCTTTTGAGAGGGAAAAAGGGAGGAGTCTCCAAAGTGTAGCTTAGACACAGTACAGTTAAGTACATAGAGAACAAACAATTTTGGGCACCAATTCATTATATACATTAGATCTGTAGTGTTCTGTAAAGGCATCCATTTTGTTAAATGTACTCTATCGTCTTCATTTTTGTTTGTCGTCACCCGCACTGGGTCAATGTGACTCCTCACTTTTCAGTCACTGCCTGTTGTAGATGTCACTGCATCTTCTGTTATCATTGTCATGAGCATCAACAATCTTGAGTCCTGTATTTAGAGATCAGGAGTCCTAAGACATGGCTAGAGATATCCAGATCATGGGAATGAAGAGAAAGCGCAGCACTTGCAAAGTAGAAGCCCGGCCTTTGATGCAGTGGGCGTCTGATTTGGGCTTTTTGGAACACTTCTTTTTCTTTTTGTTTGATGCTGTAGATGATTCCAGATTGTCTATAAGGTCGGGGTTAAGATTTTCCAAAGACTTGTCCAGGGTGTTGGTCAAGGTTCCCAGTGGTCCATCATTCTGCTTGTTCTGGGTCTCATTTTTCGTTCTTTCCGGCTCTTTATATTTAGTCTTGGACATGTTCTCCTTTTCCTTAAGGGGGTTGTTAGTTATTTGGCGGCTTTTGCCAGACAGGATAGAAGACTTGTCGTTATCTCCAAGGCAACACCTGGGAATGGTGTCTCCCAGAGGATTTTCAGTGGAAGGGAATTTCCCAGATTGTCCTTTGGAGCTGAAGAGATTGGTCTGGATTTGAGGCGTTTCCACACACCCCTCCAAGTCTTCGCTTTTCAGTCGTTTCAGGTCCTTTCCTGCCAGGAATTCGGGAATGTTGCACTCCAACTCAGAGCTGGAACCTTTGAAACGTTTGAACCAGTCCCACAAGGTCCTTGCCCGACAGTCACAGATCCACTGGTTCCCGTTTAAACGCAAATACTGGAGGGACACCAGCGCATCCATAGTCTCCCCCGTCAGGACAGTAAGATTGTTGAAGAACAAGAACAGGGATTTCAGCTTACCCAGATCACTAAAAGCCCTTGGCTGGACATAAATGACCCTATTCTGGTGTAGCAGCAGCCGGTCCAGATTGATTAAGCCTCGAAACATGTTGTCCGTTACTATCTTGATCTTGTTATTGTGCAGGTAGAGATAGGTAAGGTTGGCAAGGTCCAGAAAAGTGTCATCATGCAGGGTTAGAATGTTATTGTCCTGCAGGTAAAGGTACTGTAAGGAGAACATTCCTCGGAAAACCCCAACGGGTAGCTCTGACAGGCCACACCTGTGCAGGTGGAGGGTGTGCAGCTTAGTTAAGCCCCGGAAAGCTGTGGGGCTGATGGTGCGGAGGTTGCTGTTGTCTCCAATGTCCAGTTCCTCCAGTTTTTCCAAGCCGTAAAAGGCTCCAGCCTCAATGTAGCTGATGTTGTTAGAGTACAGCCAGAGAACAGTGAGGTTGTGGCAAGAACTGAAGCTGGTAGATCTCACCACTGTTAGCTTGTTGCTCTGGAGGAATATCCGCTGGCTCCGCACAGGAATCTCAGTAGGGATGGAAAACAGTCCTTGTTGTTGGCAGGCCACAGTGGGCCTGGGCTCACTGTAGCACACACACTTGGCAGGGCAGCTGTCAGTTTGAGGCACAAGGTTCAGCCACATCACCAGAAACAGGAGTCGCCCCCCTAAAGAAACAGAGAAAAAGAGAATCAGTGGATTAGTAAAATAATGTATGTAAATATTAAAAGTCACAGTTCTAATATAGTCGCAGAAATCTTCAGAAAGAGATGAATTCAGGTCAGGATGTAATATGCATAAACCCTTTAAAGAACACTGACATTCTAACCAGACAACATTGCTTGAGAATCAGCCTAATATATATATATATATATATATATATATATATATATATATTTTTTTTTTTTTTTTGTATTGTGTGTGTGTGTGTGTGTGTGCGTGTAGTTACATCAGATTTTATCTTTTTTTTTTTTTTGCTTTAGCTTGTGATGTTTTGGTATTTATATTGTTGGTAAAAACACATTTTAGAGTGCAGTAAGAATGTCACTGTATGAGCAATAATTAGCTGTACACCACCAAATTACAAAGCAGACAAAATCCATAACATTTTCTTCCATAGAGTGTAACGTTCCGCATATTACTACAGAATAGGGAATCCTCTTCATAACAGTGACTCAACATGCATTTCAACAGTGATGTTATTTGGATCTAGGGACACATCACCTCCCTGCTACCCCTACCGACATGAAGACATAAAAAGCTGAGCTCTGTGAAGATACGCTCATTTAAAATTGGGTGGGTGGCTTTTATGTGGAATTAGCTTTCTCTAATAGGGTGGACATAACTAATGGTGTTTCAGCATTCCTGAGGTTGACATTTAGCCTGACTCTGGGAGATAAGCTTTCATGCCAGGCTAAGAGATTGATGCCTGGGGCCAAGGTGGAAAGAGGACTACAGAGACCCTGCTAGAATTTCCACTGTAGAGCCATGATTGAAGCATTTTTTTTAAGTGCAGCATGAAGATGAGATATACAAGAGGTGTGGTAGTGCTCAGAGGAAGGCTTGTAAAGATTCTTGTATGTGTTTGCCCTGAAGGCATCCATGTTTAAAATAAGACATATTCTGCATTTGCTCACATTAATTATTTCTACTTGTCCTCTACCATGGTTCAGATCAGTGTGCTACACGGCACCATGATAGGCGACACAGGCTGGATTACCACATGAATAACCACTTCTGACATTACACAGTTGTAAGAACCACTGAGGTAAAAATGAAGTGTATCTATTGGGGCTCATATATTACTTCATGTAGAGATGAAGATGCCAAAGTGTCACAGGCATGTCCAAGTATCAGCATATAATGGCAGGTACTCCTCCAAATCTCTGAATCCTCTTTAGATCCTGTTCTTACAGAGGATTTCCAATCTTTGCTCCCATGCACATGTGAGGAATCCCAGCTTGCAAGCATGACAGGTAGTGAGGCTCTGGAAAAATACATGAGCCTTACTCAGCCCCTCCTCCAGCCCCACTCCCCCTCTTCTCATTCCTCTGCAATGTGTTGTGGTGCAGGTCATCTCTGGACCTTGTTAAATGGATCTCTGGTGTGGCCTGACAGCAGCCCTCTGCTGCACTTTCCTTCCAATCTCCCTGCTCAGCCGTCAGACTGCCACCGGAAAGCTGTCAAGACTTTCCACTCTTTCTGCATCGCAGCACTTTTCCCTCAGCACTGCCTAACAATAGCAATATTTTATCGCACAGCACGCTTCATGTATCTCCTCTGCCGTCTTCATTTTTCCCCCTCTCTGCTGTCTATTCATTAACAGGCTATTTCCAACCACGCGTTGCATGTCAAAGCCCGGTTTCCTCAGCTCTTGGCATAATATGTCTTGTCTTTGTTAGCATCTGTTTGAATGACAGCATAAGCCCCACAATGTCATCAACTCCATCCCAATTATTTTTGCTCACTAACAGCATCCTTGCATCTGCACCACACTGATTGCATTACCATATGTTACAAACATAAATCTGGGTGTCACTGCATCCTGACATCTTTGTAATATTTCACTCCTTCATAATCACATTTCCAAATAACCTCTGCATGACTTCACAGTTAGACCTCTCACCTCCCACTCTATCTATAAACAGCTGATGTAAGAGTTGTGTTCACAATATCGATCAGTCAAGAAAACCAGTCTTTGCCCTTTTATTTTCATCACTTCTTTGTCTTTGCTTTCAATCTAATTGGTGGCAGTCATTGCACAAAAAAGTAACATTGTTTGGCTATTTGTCCTCACAGCTAATGTTGAGTTGTTGACACAAACTTGAATGTCTTAAAATATGACATCAAGGTTGTGGAAATAAAAAAAAGCCATCCCTTATCGTCTTCTGCCAGCTTTGGTTTCAACACTTAATCTTCCCCTATCTGCTGTGTCAAAACATGGCTCCGAGCACTCCCTTCCTGTTTCAGACCCTGCCAGTGGCCTCTCTTCTGAGAGCTATATTACTGTACAATAGCAATCATCACTCTGTTTAAGAGCACACAAGCCTCTTTGTTTCCTCCTGACTGACACTGTAGCCCCTTCAGCTTTGAGTAAAGTACATCACTTCACACCCTTCCTCTCCTCTAAGACAAGCACTTCTATTTACAAGAGGACCCTGACAATATATGGCAGGTTAAAGAATTGCAGGCGAGCAGTATTCTCTGGTAATACTTGACTTACTCACTTAATTACACTAGCTGTCAAAACAAATTCCCCATAATCATGTGATGTGGCCTAGAAAACCCCGGTCAGGCCATTAAATTGGGCTGATATTGGTCCTCTACCAAAAATTGGATATTGGCCTCTTAGTGTCTTGCAGGTGTCATGAAGGTGACAATATGATTTTAGTCACCAATCTTCTGGCGTGACAATCTGTAAGACCTGCTTTGAGACCTACTTTGTTCTTCTTTAAAGTGCTGCCAACTCACCTAACAGAAATTCATTAGTATGGATTTCAGGTGTGTTTTGGTGTCCCATGGTTGAAAAAAAAATCAAACCCTGAGAGAAAAAAATACTCTCAAACCCTGGATGTGGAAATATCAGCTCTGTAGATAAGTAATGAATATCAGCTAAGTGCAACTTCAGTCCAAAAATACTGATATCAGTGAAGCTAGAGGACACTACATTCAGTAGCAAAACAGAGAGATGCCCACAGGAGTGGTATGAGTGGGCGCAGACAGCTTTGTTTACTTATTGTATGACTGCATCACTTAGCCAGACTCCTCGCTCATTTGCATGTGTCACTGGCATGTTTGGAGCTCTAAACAAACACTCAGCACTCTTTTGTCTTATTGCAAAAATATGACAAGCACCCAAACCCTTCCTCATACTTTGAAACCCGCAATGAACACAGAGGGCATGTCGGGACAGCACATTCAGAGGGCCTCCGATTCATCACGGTGGCTTTACTTTGAAGGGCTGGGGATTGGGCAGGGACGGCTAACATGACAGTCTTATCCCTTTGGCCCAGAGTGGAAGTGATGTCTCTGTCAGAGATGAATCACAGTAGCTCTCCAGAGGGACCTCCTGGCCTCTTTCTGAAATCATACATTATTGTGTTGTTCAGAGACGGGCCTGCATTTAATATAGTCATGATCCCTCTCTGTAAGGTCATGTATCTTGTGAGAATCCGTCCATGCATAAATGAAATGTTTTTATATCATGATGAAATGAATTACTTAGAGAAACTGTGTTGGATATGACAGTTGTATGAAGCCCGATCTTAGTACAGCCAATGCAGCTATAAATTACTTTGTAAGTATTTAAGGCCAACAACTCAATGCAGCACAGACTCACAAACTCGCAAAAACAAACTTGTTGTGAGCAGGAACACAAAAATAGTGAAGATTACATAGAAAAAGAAACTACAGTTTGACTTCTTATTCATTTTTTTTTCATTATTTTCAAGGGTTAGAATTCTAGGGGTCAGTTTTTGGGAAGTTTGGCATGTATAGCTTACCTTTCTTAGAAAGGCAGGTGGCAGGGACTCTATCACCAATCACTGTATCAATTATTGTTTAATATATACGTTTTTTTGTATGTGCCAATTTGTTTATTTGTTTTCTCTCTCAAATACATTGTTATGTTACATTATGTCATATTGATGGCTCCTTCTGCCCTTCCTTCTGGTGCTCATTGCCATTTTCTATGACAAACAAATATGACCTGACTATCATGCTACAGTACATGAAATCCTTTTAAATTGGGCATAAAGCAGGTAGTTAGCTATGTGAAAATGTTCCTCAATCACACTCTCACATTTTTCTCAAAGTTCAGGCCCACCTTTGACGATTATGATTGGTTTATGACAAATTAGACATTTCTTCAGAGACTCTGCAATGAAATTGACATCTGTTGTAGAAATGGACACACAGACAGCCCAGAACTCCTTTAAGTGCCACATAGTTAAAAATGGGCCTAGGGTCATGTTTTTAATCCCATGTCAAAGATTAATTTAGCCTTCACTTTTAGCTCTGATGGCGCTTGAGTGAGGCTGTCCAAGGTGGAAAGCAACAAATTATAAGTATGTATTTCAACTTTTTTTTAATACATTCCAAAAATCAGTAATTCTAATTTCACTCATGTAGAGTTTTTGATACTTTTGTAAAGGTGAGAATTAGAGAGTAGCCTACAGTTACACTGCCATGGCAGAGCAGGAGAATATTCCATTTAAGTTTGCTTTGAACCTCTTTCCCCTCATAAGGCTGTGAAAAAGTTTTATTATAGAAAAGAGATGGTCTTCACTTTCAAAAGCATCACTGAATTGCAGTGGGGTCAGTTGGCAAGGCATATTCATGTGGAAAAGGTTGTGATCAGAAGGCCGCATTGGCCCTTTTATGGTCACCATATTTACACTGTTACTGAGAGAATAGTGTTAAAAAAAATCTACTTTTCTTCGTTTACCCAGATTTCAGTGCAATTATTCTTACATCTAGGTTAAGCAATATTTCACTTTTCCATTCCAGTGCTCCTTTCAACCTTGACAGTGTCTTATTTCAATTCCTATTAGTGTCTCGTAGCTGCTATGATGGGATTCTGGTTTTAATAAAAAAGTGTACTATTTGCCTTTGACTTGAATTGTCACCTGATTTAATGTTTATTTTTTGAAAATAATGGGTATATTTCTATATCTCAGTGGGCCATAATTCATTTCCAACCCACTTCCTAGAAGAATGGACACACACACTCTAAATGAACACACAAAAGCAAACAAAGACAGATTTGTGCATCCCCTTACAACATTGATGAACCAGATGCTATAAAGATGCACACATCAGATCAAACAGGTTATTTAGGACATGATGGACCAGAGAGTCGAGCTTGAGTCCCTTGGCTAACCATGGAGTGTTGCAGGGGCATCAGTGGCGGCTTCAGCATGCAGATAAGGACACAATTAGAAGACGAACAGGGGGGACAGATGAGGTCCTGTTTGACACACATCTGACACAGCACTTGCCCAAGCAGATGGCTCATGAATAACTGAGAGAACCGGAGGTCGGCAGGCAGAAGGAAAAACAGAGCCAGGCAACAGTGTGTGTGTGTGTGTGTGTGTGTGTGTGTAAAAAGATATATATACATATACCTATATATGTGTGAACATGTTTGCACATACATGGAGGTCTCTGCGTGCAAAGGAAAGATGAAATCAATAGCAAAGCACATACAGTAAATATTTGTAGCTCAGCTTAGCTGTGGTAGGCAGATAGGTTGTCATGTCATACTACTGAGAAGTGACAGCAGTAACAATAGGCAGTGGGCTGGCAATATCCTGACAGAGAGAGAATGAGCTTGCAATCAGAGGGCTGTCGGATCGAATCCCCGCTCGACTAGCAAACAATTGGATGTGAAAGTGGAAGTGAAGAGTTCTCCCTTTCAGCAACTGCCATCAAATTACCATCGACCCTTGAGTGATGCACTGACCTCCCAACTGCTCAGATCTTCACTAAGAGTAATATCAAGACTGTGCTCAACATGTACAAACAGTGTAAGCACTTAGTGTATATATTTACTAAAGTACTGTGCTTAAGTAAAATGTTGAGGTTCTTACATTACATCATACTTCTACTTCCTTACATTTGAGAGGCAAATTTTATACTTTTTACCCCACTTCATTAGTATATTTAACATGCAAAACTGCATCAACAGCTCATTTGATATGTTGTTATAGATTAAATTATGCAATAGTTTGTAAAATAGTTCAATTTAGTTTCAGCTCAATACTAAAATGCAACTTGCACATTAATTTATTAGTAATACCAACATAACATTCAGTACTTATTATGCACCCCATGCTGCCAGCATAGTGAGTACTTTTAGTTTTGATATTTTAAGTGCTTAAGTAAGTGTTTGAATGCACAATGTGAATTGATATTTTTATATTGTGGTATTGTGTGGGGTACTACTGTGTATCTATGGTCTGAAAGGTTAAAATCAATGCAGCAGAGGATGAAATATTCTGACTTTTAGTCCGTAGGTCAAGCTAAAAAAAAAAAAGAAAAGAAATTACAACAATGCAAATCAATAGCTTCTCTCACTGGACCCTCACTGTTTGATAATTGCCCATGTCTTTCAAACTCCAATGCCGTTTGAAATGCAGGCTTTGCATTAAAATGTTTTAGTCTGTAAGCCCAGCCTGAGACATTCAATAAAAGTTACCTGAGTAATTTTCATAGACTAGCTCCTCTATAGTAACAGAAAAGAACAGCCAACTGTTTCCACAGGCTGTGTAGTGTGTAGTCCTCCCCATGACTAGTAAATTGACTTTGACATGTGCAATTGGTGAAATGTCCCTTAAAGTAAAGGATGGACACATCTTCCACCACTGACTGTATATATGGGCAGCACTCCTGCAACTATCAATCAACTTAGTTGCTAAAATGGCAATTTGTTACACTCTAAGTTGCATTTAAAGATAGCTAAAATAGAGTTAGGTATGCTTAAATGACACTAAAGTGGATTAATTGTAGTGTGGTGGCATGGCGCCACTGGATTAGAGGGCAAAAATGGCACATTCCTCATAACTCTATTGTATAGTTGGCAGCAAACCAAGTTGCCCTCAGTGCTGCTACAGCTCACTATGAAATGTTCCACAGAAGGCGTTGGGAGTCAAGTCTACCCGTGAGGTTTTGCAGAATGGCTCAAATCCAGTTTTGTGCCCGCCTCCACATGTCACAGACATGGGCAATTTTCACATGTGAAACCATGTAAAATGTATAATTCAAGTAATGTAAGCTGAAAATAATGCAGGAGTTTGCCACGCATGAGTGTGTGGGGGTGTCCAGATGCACTCCTCAAGCCACAGAGGAGCAAAAATTCGGAATGCCCTACTTTGGGTTTTGTAGTGTGCGGGCTGCTTGTAGTGCAGCCAAGCGTTTTTGCTTAACAGAGTGTATAAGGCTTTATCTTATCTACACATGGCTGGAGAGAAAATAAATTAGGGTAGCTGCAATACATGCCCCATGTGTCTTGGTGTTGCTTAGCTCTCAGGCAGACTTTAGCACAGGTGTTAACAACATTTTAGGAGGCATCTTTTTTTTTTCATTTAAAACAGAGCATGTCATCCTCCTCAAGTACCTTAGAGGATTTGTGTGAAAATCTTTATTGCACAGAAATACACAAAGCATTGAATCGGTTGAGCCTTGAACTCATATTACATCAAATATCCCAATCAGTATACAGGTATGTCTAATGTGGTTGTGCCATGTGTATTTCCAGGATGAGTTGGGCTACTCAGACATGCCATCGTTTGTCATGTGAGTTGAGATTATACATGTTTTAGGATACATTTTGTGCAATTTGAAATTATTTTAGGGAATTTGTCTGTATGTCCAAAGGTTTTCAACACACCACAATTAACTGTATTTGAATGGATACAGTGCTCCAATATGAGGGAATTTTACACCTAATACTGTCATAAATATTGTAAAAACTTTATTGATTGCCTTTTTTCCATTTTAAATTGTTCAGAGTTTTGGCATTACAGTTCACAACATGCTTTGTGTGATGTAAACATTGCCTTGGAGTCAAGGAGTGGTACTACACCTGGGTCCTGTCAGATATTTTGTTTACATTTTGGCAATTTTGCTTTATGAAAGTCTGCAACATATAATTTCTTATTGGTGCTGTAACAAGTGTTATAAAAAAATAAAAATCAATCCAATCTATCACCAACAGATATGGGCATCACTGGAAAGAGTAAGTGTTCTTGATCCCAACAGTATTGCATGTTTATATGTTTCCCATTTGACTTTATGTTATGAATCTGTGAGGAAGGGGTGTAATGGTTAACCACAACCCCAGAATTTCATCCCTCACATTTCAAGTGTTTAAAAAAAAATCATTACTCATCATTCCCAAAATTGAGTCATGGTCTCTCATGCTGTTTTGGGGCTATTGTGTCAACATTTTGAAATTGTTGAGGATTGTGAGCCCTCACAGTTAATGCATTGTACTGGCATAAAAGCAAATGAGGCCTAATGAATCACTGCTCTATTATCTAAAAAGGATAACAGCCCCAGTAAATATTGGATGATAATTTCAGATAATGCTAACACCTCCTCATGTGAAGTGTCAACTGGAGAGGGAGGGCAGTGACAGCACCCACAGGCAGCTTCATATATATGGGCATGTAAAGATGAGAAAATACATTGAGGTGGTCTGAGCAAAGAACATGCTGTAATGACTGGTTACACAGTTTAATGCTAATTTGATGTCATTGTAGCCTGTCTTTGCTGTAGGCATGGTTGAGCTCTCAAAGAATGGTCTGTTCTGTTTTCCAGATTTGAAAGTGGAGCTGGTGTAAGCATTATCTACTCCACATCTTTCTGACAGGTTCATTAAATTCCTGTGTTTGGCAGCAGCTCTCTTAGACTGGCACTTGTTGTGCTTTTTGAGGAGAAACTAGCTCTGGATGAAATGCTGTTTGTGTGTGAGTTACAATTGGGGAAAAATACATCAAACAAGCACTTAATCTTTGAACAGTCTCGCCTAAACCAAAGTCATTCTGTGAGTAATCTATTTAGTTGGTTTGGAGAAAGTGTATGAAAGAGTAGCTGTAGGGGAAACCGAAAAGTATTTCTAAATTAACCGCACCTTTGCTCCTTTGTTCTTGACATGGAGGCTCAACTTAACCTTGCAAAGCCCTTGTGCCCAGGATAGAAACATTTGCAAGCACACACATTAGTCATTCCAAGGTTATGCATACGTGAATGTACTGTACAGCACAGAGTGGTATTTTGAGTAGGCAGATTTCTCATTCGTATGAAAATGCAATGAATGACACAGGTAGATCCACTGCCCGGAGGCAAGAGGCGGAGAAAATGAGCCTGAGAAATCCTTCACAAGACAAACCATTATTGACACCCTTTTTACTGCCATAATGTGTCATCTAACCTTCTTCAGTCTTCTCCAGTTTCGCTGTATTGCACTCTGCCGGACTGGCTAGCTGACTATGCAGACTGGCTGCAAATATGTCATCTGCAATCACCTCAGACTTATTGAGAACGGGCAAGCCCGGAAAGACATGCTTTAACTGGCAAGTAAAGAACCACAAAACATCACTGAACTCATCTTCACTGAAGTGGATACAATGCATACTATGTCCATATGGCACGGGAAACAAAAGCACGCACACACACACACACACACACAAACACACTCATACATAGATCCATATGGTTCAAAAGATTTGAGAATATAATAACATCTACTACCCTGATATAAACATGTACAATTAACCATACATGTTATTTCTGAATTTCTACATTCATTTGAGTAAGAAAAAGAAGAAGAAACATAACAAAACACACGTTGTTAATACTAGAGAACCCCTCTTATTTTTTTAAATTTCATGTTTATTTCCATGAATATAGTATGGACTAATGCTACATACCATAGCATACCATACCAATAAGCTATTTTGTAATGTTCGTGCCTAGATGGGCTTTTATTCAAATACTCAAAACTCAACATGAAAACACATTCAAAACAGCACAAAACACAAACATTAATACAATAACATTACCATAAAACTCAATGACAAACACCGTATCATTAATGTCTACATGACTCATCTGTCTTTGTCAATTTGAGTTGAAAATGATACCATTCATAATCCACTTTGATTTCTCTAAGTAATGAATTCCTGTGCATCTTATAGTTTCCTATAAATGCACCCTGAGTTACTGAGCCAGAAACCCTGAGTGATACCACCATGTCACTGAGCACCTTAGGAGTCTTGTTATTTAGACATTAATGGATGAGTTTAATATTAGGAAATTTAATTAAACAACTTCCTGCCCAAACTTTTAATTGAAAGATTATATATCATCTTAAAAGACCCAATTTTAATAGAAGCTGTTTATGGCCAAGAAGTTACACAATAACTTAAATGTGAAAAGATTATGGAAAACTATTTGCAACGTAAAATGCTAAACAGTCTCTAATGAGTTTTAATATCTACGTTTGCAACCTTGTTCATCATTTTAATATGTTTCTCAAATTTTAGGAGCAAATCTAACATACCTTTAAAATTAATTTCTGTCAAGTGCCGAACCCTGGAAGAGAGGTTTGTAAAAAAGATGATCGTGCCTTTGAAGTGGTGACTCCAACACTGTGGAACACTTTCTATAGACATACTATCTGTTGACGCCTTTAATAAACACCTGAAGACTCATTTATTCAAACTGACCTTTGTCTCGCCTCATAGTGTCCAGTGTTTGTATTTTGTGTGTTTTTAAGGTATGTTGTTGCTTATGTTTTATTGTTTGTTTCTTTTATTGTTTCTTACATTTTACTATTTTTATGGTCTTATGTCTTTAACAATTTTATTTTTTATGAAACACTTGCTCTGTGAAAGGTGCTATATTAAATAAACTTTACTTACTTACTTTCTGTTCTTATTTAATACATTTTTGATATTTACTTTCATTTTGAGATGTCTGTGTTTAACAAGCAACCTCCTTCAGAGGCTGAACATCTAAGTGTCTAGTCTATATATATTTTTTTTTATATATTTCTGTTAAACACCAACAACAAATGCACTGGTTGAATAAAGTACAGACTCTTCCAGTAAGTCAGTTAATGTTGCAAAGTTACTTTTCACACTTAAAATGCAGACAGAAAGAATGACATATCTCACTATGGGATGAAATGTCATATGGCACAGTGCTCATCAAGCTGTTATCTGTGATGCTAGTCACAAAAGCAGCTACACTGCGACATATGGGAGAGTATTCCTTTGAAGGAGATGAAAAGGGAATCACGTGGGATATATGGCCTGTGCCTTCTGAAAGACCGGGACATTTTAATGACGTGTGAATGACAGAAAGCGACTGAATTGCTGTCTAAGAAAGGAAAGTCAATGAGATCTCAAGAGGAAGAAGATGAATGGGACAGATAAGTGGGACGATGTGGGCAAGTGGCATCCAGTTTGCAGTTCATGGTGACTGACCGGATTGTTGTTGTGTGGGTGGTATTTACATGGTCTGTTTTTATCACATCAGAATGTCAGCATGTTTAATCACTCGACTCACATTTACCGCATATCCAATTACTGCATCTTATATAACACATATGCGCTCAAGCACCATGTCAAGGTAGCCATTAGTTACCCATGATCTCTAACAATGATTGAGCAATGTTTAATTCCTTCTAGATCCCTGCACATGATTCTTAAGACATACAGTGGAAGGAATACAGAGACACAACGTGCCCACGAGCATCTGTGAGAGATTGCCAGAGGAAGAAAGATAGCCTGCGATGAGCAGAAACTGAAAAGAATGAAAATAAATAAATTAGGTAGATCACTGTGCAAGCATTAACTAATTCTGGCCAGCATTCCTGTAGATCCATCTATTTTGGATGTGTAGGCAGCCCTGGAGGCATGTTGACCTGAAAAAGACAAACCTCTCCCTTCCTTTCATCTTTTGAGTCAGTTCCTGCAAGCAAATTAGGGCCGATAACATGAGGCCTACTTCTTCTGTTTTTGCCCTGTAACAAGAAAAGTGTTCTCAACAGTGTTTTGCTCCCATCACAATGTTTTTTTTACAGGCCTCTTTTCCAAAATAGTGTTGTCAAAGGGATACATTGGGATTTGTTGCGCAATGAAAACTATTGAAAATCCGGTAAATATTTGTGGAGGCTGCAATACTCCTCTCTGCGTGTATGTAGGTGGATTTTTGACATTAGTGAGGCATAGGATCTCATATCTTCCCTGCCTCCGCATACATCTGATTCATTCTCTATTCTAGACCTTCCACTTAAACCCAAAGCGTGTGAAAACTGCAGCTTTGAAACTGAATTTGGCCGGCCTCTGTTGACTCAAACAGTATTTACTGTATATATTAAAGCATAGCAGAGAATAGAGACCTTGAAGAACACTAGAAGGTCTCTATTCTCTGCTGTGCTTTAAAGAGAAATGACAACCATTGCGGTATCTTAACTGAAAATGAAACACCACTGGAGTTAATACAGAATAGGGTGAACATAGAAGGTGAATAACAAAAACAGCAGATCAAAGATAAAATAAGCCAATAATAAAAATAACACAAAGGTGAAATGCCTGAATAAGTCTCAGCACTTTCATGTCAAGGTTATAGAGCTGCTTGGAAGACAAGGTGAGCAAGTTTTCCAAACTTGAATCCTATCAATGTTTAGTTTTGAATTTTGTCCAGAAGACAATGGCCATCTGGTCATCTTTTTTCATATTTCTTGTTTTTAATGTCATAAACCAAAATTTACAAGGCAAAGTCTGAGTTGCAAGTCAGCCAATTTATCTTTCAGCAAGGGATCAGGCACAACCTGACTGCAGAATCTCTGCAGTGCACCACAACTAAGGCACACTTAGTGACTTTGGGAACTCTATGCGTCTCCCATTTGGATTCTTCTTTTAGTTTTGATGCCTAAGGGTTAAGGCAGTGGGATAATGGGTCCTTGCAGTGGATATTTTTTAGGGACATTCTCCCCACCTCATCCCCCAAAAAGGGAAAGAAATGGCTGCGTTCTGGTTGGTTTAATAAGCCTACTTCAGAGAGGGTGTAATAGTGAGCGCTCCCTCCTTTGGAAGAATTAAAGGAGAAAGACTTGTGCATTATTTACCACCCGCCTCAGTACCGCCGCACCCTGTGCAGACAATGCGGCCTACTGCAGGAAAATGGATTTTTCTGCAGAGGAGCTCAGATAAGAAGGATAGAGGGAGGAAAAGATAGAAAACAGAAAGGAGGGGATGAAGAAAGAGAGACAGGAACATCCCCACCCAGCCAGTCCCGGAATCAGTTCAATTTCCATGCACCAGTCTGTCTGCTATCTCCTCCTCTTCCTCCCTGTTGGCCTGATAAGGGCAGTTCTTTACATCAGAGGCCTCCACGGATCAGTCACCTTTTTTACTGGAAAGGTCGAGCACTGGCCCCAAGCTCAGTTCATGCTGGGGAGTCATCATTCCTGCTCTTTATCTCCCAGGTGAGGGATGATCCAAGGCTGAATGTCATGCCAGTCTGCCCCCAATATGCCCTCTAACCCCTTCAACATCCCCCTCACACCTCCTTGGGCTGCATCCAGAGAGATAGAAGGAGAGCTGGTGACGTGTGAGCACTGGTTTCACAACACCTCACAGCAGAGCAAGCATCAGATAAGACCAGAGTAAAGATCCTGTAGTGGCAAGTCGTCACAGTGCCACCACATTATCTGAGCAATGGGTTGGTCAGGCTATCTCCAAACACCCCTCCCTTCTGAACAAGAGAACCACAAGATGAGAAGAGGGGATAAACACGTCAGCATATGGCAGCAACTTGAGACTTTACCCTACCTCCCAAAAAAACAAAAATCACTTCCCTGGACTCCAACACAGGTGTGTGTGTGTTTGTGCAAAGATGTGTATATGTGCATCGCTGTTGTTGTC
Organism: Thunnus albacares; assembly: GCF_914725855.1. Classification (NCBI taxonomy): domain Eukaryota; kingdom Metazoa; phylum Chordata; class Actinopteri; order Scombriformes; family Scombridae; genus Thunnus; species Thunnus albacares. The sequence goes on from NC_058107.1 coordinate 30,866,312, forward strand.
ACAGTCCCAAAACGACTGTAGCACTGTAAGTGATGCGCTGGCGTAATTTGCGTGTCACTGTACTGTGGGACGACCCGACTGACAAGACTTCCTGCTTTGCTGCCTGGGTAATGAGTCATTCCAGCCCTGGAGAAAAACAATCTGGTATTTTTAAACTGCATCCTTCAGCTGTTCCTTTTTCCCTGGAGCTCCAGCTTGTAAGCTCTTGGTGGCTTGTAATACGAATGCAATTTCTAGTGGTTGTACTAATAGGCCTGATATGTCTGAATAATACAAATGCATTACAGTGCTTTTAATGGTACTCCTGGTCCATCCATGCCCCGCTGATTAAGACTTAATGCTCTGCACAATGTAACAAAATACCATATATGTGTGAGTTCAAAAATGAACCAGTAGCTGGTACTATTAATGTGTTTTTAGATAACAGCACTGAAGTGTTTGGAATTGTAAAAAAAGAAGGGAATAATATTAGTTTGACTCATGTGTGAGAAAGCATGATTTTCATCCATACAAGTGACTACTGCGGATTTCAAGAGCTAAACAAGTACAGGACAAGCATGTGAGTATCACTTCAGGGAATAAATGTGAGCAAATCTGTCACTAAATCACACAGCCCGTCAACATTTTAAACAGTAAATGTGACCCTTAAAATCCAAAAAAAATTCTTGGCACTTGGCTCTTTAAATGTAGCCAGTGACTGAAATCAGAACTTGACATAATGACATTGGTAGAAGAAGTATTCAGATCCTTTAGTTAACTATAAGTAGCAATACCACATTATAAAAGTTTTATGTCCATGCATAGGTCTTCCACTGGTGCTGTGAAAATTACATAAACCTCTTTGAGAGAACCTCTTGTTTGAGTGTGTAATGGATTATTATGCATTGCATTCTTATTAGATTCCTGTGTTTAGTACGGCCTGAGATGTACCTAAATGTCAAGATTGTGGCTGCAATAAATGCTGTAAGGAAAATAATGATGACCTGATTTATTTCATTAATTCGAACCTGCTAGTGCTCTGATTTGTAATATTTTCTTGTAACATTTTCTTTTTCATGCATAAAAAATATCATTAATCCCTGACAAATTGCCACACTAACAAAGTGTTGGAACAGCTTTTGCATTCTCGATTTTAAATCTGCACCCTATCATCACATAAATTGATCATATGATTAGTACAAAAAAATGCAAAATGACTTTGATCCTAAACAGAATCAGAACATGTTTGAAAAGAAACCTTTCTAGTCTTTCTTCTGGTCTCATGATCAATTTCAACAATATTAAAGCTTTTTGGTCTCAGTCCACAAATCCTGGTCTATTGCTTACTTGGCATGGACACATCCAAGGAGCTGATTGTAAGAAGCCATAAAGTCTTTCAAGCTAATCCTCTTTTCAATTTAACATCCTTTGATTGATTGTTTTTGTTAACGTATTTGGCATGATATATACTCTTTTTGTCTGTGCCATGCATTTGTATTAACTGGCGGTTTGTATGCCTCTTCACATTATATACATATGTTCGTAGGCTGCATGTGACACGCTGCCCTGACAAAAAAAAAAAAAGAGAAACAGACAGCTAATCCCCCTTGATCCTCTCTCATATTAAAACCTCTAAAGTCTTCTCTCTCTGTCTGCATTCTGCTTAGAGAGGCGCAAACGTTCTGCCACATCACCTGAGCAGCCATCACCTGACAGCAGGGATTTCAATCATTCTGCTGAGCTCATAACCTCGTCTCCACCACTGCCTCTCCCTTACTACCAATGCAGCCACCCGCCACTGTCATGCTAATTTAGTAGTGCACACTGATGTGAGCACTCATGTTTCAGAGCTTTGTCATAGATCCTATCATGGGCTGGCAATTAAAGTTAAGCATGATTTGAAACAGGAGCATGAAAGAAAATAATTTTGCCTTCTCCTGGGGAAAATCTGTTTAATCAAAGGTCATAAGACAACAGTATGTGGTTACACACACGTTTCCCAAGGAGGAAAATAGCTCAGAGGCAGATAATACAGAAAGCGAGGAGAGCTACATGTAGCTTCACAGGTACCAATGCATTTCTACAGGGCATCTAGAAATAGCAGCTGTGCAGCAACTGCAGTGGTTAACAATAAATTATGTTTGCTCTTCCACTTTTGTTGGCTATATCTATGTTAAACCGCCTCCGGTAAAGTAGAGTAAACAAGAAAATAGAGGCTCTGTGTCTGCTCTCAGCAACAATCCTCCAATAGATTATCATTAGTCTCACCAGCCAGGAAAAAGCAAGACTGTGGCTTTTGCCACAAATTTTGTCATAAAGAAGAGCAACAAATCACAGCGTGTTTGTATTACCTTTCTGTATGACTTCAAGTTAACTAACAAAACACCCCGATAGGCTGATCATCATACGATCATACAAGACTCTGTGTGGACTTCTGAAAACAAAGCTCTATGCACTTTCAGACATCATCAGGAGCTTATGGAGCTTCCACACTTCTTCATGAACATGACATGCCATTTATGATTAATGGTATTACCGGCTGGGCCAAGATAAGAGCTCAATTAGCTGTGTGGGCAAGGACCTTGACTCTATTTCCAATGACTAATCCAATGGCTTTTGTTATGATTAGGAAGTGTAGAGTTTTAATCTTCTCTTCTGAGTGCCTGGCAATGGACCAAACACAACCGATTCACAAGCAGTTAAAAACGCACCTCTGCTGTGGCACAGTTCAGGACTGCAAGATGGCGGCTGAATGGATATTTATGTCACCCAGTCCCTACCAATCTCTGCCATTCATGTGCTTTGGCAAGATCAGTGGCAACACTCATTGGCAGGAAATTAAATTAAGCCTTTTAAGTGAAATGAATTCATCCACCTTGTTAATATTTTAGCAAGAGGGGCCTCTTGAGAGTTATCATCCACACTAAGCCCACTCATCCTCCCGAGGGGTTGTCCTGCCTACATGCTTGAACCGATGCTAGTTTCCTACAAATATATTTCTAGCTACAGCAGCATTGCCCAGGGAGTTTTGCTGAAGTCCATAATCTCCACCAAACTCTAGAACTGTCAAACTACTTTAGATCTCAGAGTACTAGAGTATTATACAAAGAGGTCCCCTAACGAAGCCCTTAATAATTCACCAGTTATCTATTGAAAACAGTCAAGGACAATCCTTTCAATATTACAGCTTTAATTTGGTGTGAAAACTTTTAGCAAGGCATGATGAGAATCCTTGGTTAAATATTTAGCAAAAAAAAGTCATACAAGGATAAACCTCTTAAAGAACAAGAGGGAATGCTGCTGTGTGCAGGTAAGTATGGAGATGAGATGGGAACTCTATGTATAGCACATGATATATTAGTATTTATCTGTACTGAAAGAGTACATAACGTATAAGAGATCCACTGAGGTAGTTGTTTCTGCAGTAAAACCCATCTTGCATGATGCTGCACTTTGTAGCACTGACTCTCTGCAGGGGGAAACGTAGCGCACCATCTGTTCCCCGATCCCCAGCAACAAACAACAGACAGACCAACGCAGCAGACAGACCAGCAGACACAGGCGGGCAGCACTCCCGCACCAGCAAAGAATTGTGGGAAACAGGGAGGCAGCTACATGGATGCAGGGCTGCTAAATGTGGGATGAAAGCAGTCATCAGCTGCAAGGATTTGATCAGGAGGCCTGAGCCGACACCGCACACTGAGGAATGATGCAAATTGAAGCAGACACTGCAAAGGAGCCGCCACGCAATGAGAGAGACTCTCGATAGCGAGGGAGCAGAAGAAAGAGAGACAACGGGATGGGGCAAGAGACGGAGGAGAGAGAAAGAAAGAGAATGAGGCGACCATACAATGAGAGAGAATTAACACATAGTATAAAAGCAGGAGAGAATAGGGAAACGCTAGTGTATTGAAAGAGACAGCCACCAACAACAGAGACTTGACAGTCTGTGTAAGGTGTGCAGAGAGAGAGAGAACAAGTGAGGGAGGGGAAGAAAGAAAGGGAGGGAAAGATTTGGGGATGCAATCCATTTTTAAAACCGAGATGCCAGAAGTCCAAACTATTTGCCTCAATCAGAATGCTAAATAGCCCCATGAATGTTATTTATGGATTAAGATTAATGTGGGTGGCTCACCACACACATGCCCACACCCAAACAAATACGAACAAACGTATGAGTTCTCAGTCTGTCACAGGCGTATACCGCTGTGAAGCAAATACACACATCAAGCTAAAGTCTTAAAGGATGGAAGAGGAGAGAAGGTATCTAATTGTCTAAATATGCTATGGATATGTGAGAAAGGCTTAAGCTTGCCCCCTAGTGTTCATCCCAGTCCCTGATGGCATCAAAACAACAGATGAAATCTACCTCTTAACAAAGCATTATGTCTATTATTATGTCCTAAAATCTTACTGTCTTAAATCAAGCAAAAGCAAGTCAGGTGGTATTAATATTTGACCTGTTTTCAACACAGACACACACAAAAAAAACATGATGTTAAAAAAAAAATCACAATGTTTCAAGATTCTTTCTTTATAGTGTCATTTCCTTGATTCTATTGAAGCTGCTTTTTCCAGTCTTTTTTAAAGATAATTATGCTGATTTTAAGAAATTTCTTTAAAGAAGGAAAGCTGCATTGGGAGCAAGTGGAAACATCTGACCAGAACTTGTCTTCAGGAAGAGTTTGATTCAAAATCAGTCATGAGGATTCATTTTTTCTCAGAACTATTCAGTGGGGGTTAACGTTTGTTTGGGCTTACTTTTAATAGTTAAGGATCTTTTTTTACAGACATCAGTGCTAATAATATTTTTATTAATATTTTAACTCTTTTGGTGGAATAGATAGAAAGATATATATATATATATATACAGATAGATAGATAGATAGATAGATAGATAGATAGATAGATAGATAGATAGATAGATAGATAGATAGATAGATAGATAGATGTGGAAATGGTAATCTAGATTAAGAATATGTTTTATGAATATCCATAACTGGGTTTACAAGTATGTTGATGAATAATAAAGAAGTCTGGCATCAAAGGCCATGAAAAAATATGTGCTACAGTGGAGAAAAAAAAAAAGACAAAATACAGTGAAAAGTAGACAGCTTCATGACTAATGGTGTATACGCCTGTGGATCAACATCAAAGTCAGTGCTACATTAATAGAAAGATTCATTATTTGAAAGATAAAAAAGAATGCAATCCATTAACTAGACCTTCTTCCACTCGGCTCTGGAAATTCTCCATTTTGTATTGCCAGCAGCAGATTTGATTTAATAATGTGCGATGATTCAACACTGAAATGCCAGCACCAGGCAAGTCAAATGAAGAAAACACACAAAACCACTTACAGTCAACATGCTTGGACCAAGAAAATGACATAAATGTATTTAATGAAAATGAAATTAATAGGAGACACTGGAAGATTAACATGACTCAATACCATAAATATAAAGTTCATGAGCAATAGCCCAACAATAAATTAGAAAGTACCAAAGCTCAATCAAACAAAAACTAGTGTCATATAACATATCAAAATAAACTGTGATCATCAGTGGTGGAGAGAAACATCTGTAGTGCTCTTTGTCTTCATTCAGTTAATTCCCATTTATGTTAACCTTTTCCAGTGACCCATGCAATGTCTGTCTGTATACTGTATGTGAGAATGGAGATTCATGAGAAATGTTGCCCTTGTGTCCATGCTGTACTCCGGAGGGATGTGCTAAACTGTTTTTTTTCTCTTCCATTTCTTTGTTTTAGAGCTAAGCTTTGCAATTTGACAGCTCAAATCCCAGTAGCCAGTGGTATAAAAGGCAAATCCCAGTGAAGTGACTGTAGCAGCTTAGCTGCCATCAGCTTAACATGGTTATCAATGGTGTTTTTAAAAATGTCAGAGAAAAGTGTCAATAGCCCTAATCAAGGTAAATTCCTATAATCAACATCTTGTCAAGAGGGGATTTATCCTCCAGTTAGGTAATCATTTTAGCAGACAAGAGGACACAATCTGATCAATACTCCATTTGTAAACAAACAAAAAACAAAGAGCAAGCCAAGCCATAAGCTCAGCGATGACTTGATTTTTTAAAATTCATTTTTCAAATGTCAGGTCTCACATCTCGCATGAATGTAGTGAACTGTATGTCAAGGATGCACTGAAATATTGCAAATATTTCTGGTGTCTGAACCGAAGTCTAACCATAAAGTAATAATAATAAACAAATGTTATAGTTGCAAATCAACAAATATACATGTTTTAGTCTAGAAAATGCCAGAAAATAGTGAAAAATGCCGAATGCCAAAATCACAAGTTCCCATAGATCAAGGTGATATCTTCAAAATATTGTTGGTACAGTACAAAACCCATAAAATTCAATATGGCGAAGTCAAGTCAATTTTATTTCTATATCCCAATATCACAAATTTCAAATTTGCCTTAGGGGGCTTTACAGTCTAAACAGCAATACAACATCCTCGAATAAGGAAAAACTCCCTAAAAAACCCTTTAATATACAATTCACATAAACAATATGAAACCAGAGATGAAATCAGAGAATGATCTGTATTTTTGCTTTAATAAATGATTAAAAACATTCTACTAACAATCAAAAAAGTTCAATAGTTCTAATCAATTAATCAACTAATTGTTTCAGTACTAGACCAACGTGCACAACAAATTCAGACCTCATATGATGGACAGCAAACACAAACACACCCAGGTGCATTCAGGCCTGATTCTATCTCTGTTACTACACTTTTTCCCTGGCTTTGTAGTCTGGGAATCATAACACTGGAAATCCTGACTGTCTATGATGCTGGCTCTCAGTCAAAACTCTCGCTTGTTGAAGGCCAATTCTTGGTTAGGGCAGGAAACGCCTACATGCAACAAGAGCCTGGTGTTGAGACTGACTGTGGCTCAGGAGGTAGAGCAGGTCGTCCACTAATCGGAAGATCGGTGCTTCAATACCCGGGTCCTCCAGTCCGCATGTTGAAGTGTCCTTGGGCAAGATACTGAACCCCAAATGGCTCCCGAAGGCTGTGCCATGAGTGTATGAGTGTGTGTGAATGAATATTACATTAGATCTCCTGATGAGCAGGTTGGCACCTTGTATGGCAGCCTCTGCCATCAGTGTATGAATGTTTGCATGAATAGGTGAATGTTGACATGCTGTGTGAAGTGTTCTGAGTGGTTGGGAGACTAGAAAAGTGCTATGTAAGTGCAATCCATTCACCATTTGAAACAGAGGTTGTTTATTTTGGCTGTATGATTTCACAATAAAAATTCTACTATTTAAAGTTTTGGTAGGCTAAATACTGGAGTGAAAGACATTTTTAATGTCCACATAACAGTGGCGTAAAAGCCAGACAGGTTGTGGTAGATGACCATTGTAACCTTATGAAACACACAGTCTTGGTGCAGTAGCATTATGCAACAGCAGGTCACGACTTAGTAAATCCTAATCAGAAGTTGCTAACTGATTTCCACCTCACTATTCTTAATTTAAGCCTCGTCTCTTGTCTTGTCTTTTCATAATGATTTAACAGGGCATAGAAAAACAACGTTGACAACCCCCTGATACTTAGACCTATTATCTAAGCATTTCTGCTTCCCTTAGTGGAACAAATTGGTTGTCTTAAGCACAACTCCCTTACACAGTGCAAGATACAAAAGGGGGAAAGGGCATGGGAAGAAAAGCAAGTTTCACACAAAAGACAGCTTCTCATTGAATGGGTTTTTCTCAGAGTGTTTCTTCTGGTTTTTCACTTGAGAGCTTGTTCCGCCACTAGAGATGGTCAGTTGACACAGAACTGGACATGAAGGTTATGACCTAATGTCTCTACACCAGATCAGTCTGACCAAAGGATCCTATATGGACAAGATAAGCAGCTGCCCTTTTAGAACTGAAGTAGCCTATTACATGGGGTTGTACAATCTCCTCTGTGAAGGCTGCCCTCTGATACAGCCGGCAGAGCTTAGGAGCGAAAATGCAAAGCCATCACCTTATTGGTAGGAAAGAGAGACTTTGTGGATTACAGTCTTTTAATATTTTTCCCCCGAACTGAACATCACAACACAAAGCAGGGATAAGCAAACAACAGCGGGAAATCTGCTTGTACATTTAAATGTACTAATAGGTTTGTGTTTAAAATAGTGTCTTGTTTGGCATTTCCATACTTCCATTCTTCAAAAAGCTGGCAGGATTGATGTGCGCTTCAAGCTGACCAGCTAGACATTATTGACTATAGAAAGGAGCCAATATTCACTGTAAAAGAAGACTCAAGATCAAAAGCAGACATCAATGGACTGTTGTCACCTTAGCTAATGCCATTATTCAAACTCCAGTATTTTGTGTTCTGTCAATAGGGTCTGGCGCAGAGCACTAACAGACTGTTGGTTTCTTCCCTCTCCTCGAGACTATTATCCTACCAGGAGAACTTATCTGATGGGACCTTACACTTGAATCGACACTTTGAAGATCTGGGCTTAGGTCACCATTTGGAGTCTATTCCCTAAAAGAGCTTATACTTTCTTGTGAGCGGTGAGACTAGACACACTCCCAAAACTGAGTCGATAAAGTATCTGCTCATCAGGAGAGCGTGACAGCCTGAGAGATGAGACCACATCAATCATGTGGACTCCAATAGCCGCTCTGTGGCTCAGATAAAATAGGGAGCGCAGACTGGCGGCTCTTTAAATAGGCACCAAAGGAGCCAACTGGAGACCTTCTCCATCTCTCTTATTTGGAGATAGGTCAAGAGGTCATTATACCGTTTTGATTGAGAACCAATCACTTTCTGAATTCCAAAAAGAGTTCTCTCTCTTTTCGTTTTTTATCACCTGCTTTTTCTGAAGTGGTTGCTTCGAACAAGATCTGCCCTTAGAGTCAGGAAATCTAATGCCATGCACATTATTCCTTAATAAAATGGAAGATATTAAAAGACAAGTCCACCCCCCTCCATACTAGAACTTCTACTTCCTCTCAGCCTTTTCATTGTCACGTCTCATTCCTGCCATAACAAACTTTGCAGAAATTCAAAACAGAGATGCGTGATGAACCCAAACCAGCTCTGGCACCAGGCTCCCCAAGGCAACTTCAGAGCAGGCGAGTCACAGCAGCAGCAGCTGTTGTGTTCTGGCACCTGTTGACTACGGATGTCACCCGAAATTTGAACATGTGTCTGTGAGCTACTTAGGAGCACACTGCTTTTATATTGCTGGGAACCCTTTACTCGTTTGAAGGCATTGTGTTGGTGGTGTGAATGTATTTACACAGAAGTCCCATGCCGACTTCTGACCTACTTTTGCTTTCAGAACCGTATTTTGACATTTTCTGTCCAACATCAAACCCTGCAGTTAAACATTGCCATTTGGTATTTCACACAAGTCAAGTCAAATCTTTTCACATTGCACATTTACTTTAAAAATACCACCCCGCTGTGGCATGCTGCATTCCTCCAAGCTTGAAAAAGCCAAAGGATTTTGAGGTGAACTAAAAGTTGATACAGAAATTCCGTCTTAGAAAATAAAGTCTTTCTAGATCTAAAGGTGCTCTCCACCAATTTTCCAAATCACTTTGAACTGACTTGTAATGAGGAGTACTATTATGCATGTGAAAACAGTTGTATAATGTCTTTTGTGGCTCTGAAGGGTCCACTCCATAGTCTAAAAAAAAATAACCCTAATGAAGTCATAGTGATGTCATCTGGGTTGTCTTGGTTTGGTCTTAGAGTACAAATTCATAACAAAAAGCTGTGTTGCAAGCTGTTGGTGTGAAGTTTGAGAAATGGGTATTTCCCAGGCAGGAAGGGTCTAGTGAAAGTTGTCATCAGGTTGCATTATGGGAAGTGTAGGATCCAGTGTTTTTGGAGCTTGATTCATGCTAGGGACTAAAAGACAGGATATCTCAGCCCCTGATGCTTTGATTATTTATTTATTTTTAAATCTGTCTCTTATGATTTCACCAATTGTGTGCAAGTGAAAGTAAAAGTATATGAATGAAAGTAAATTACTGGTGCAACCCTTTAAAGGAAAATTACAGTTTGTAATTCAGTCTAAGTTCCTAGTTTTGTCTGTCAATTCTATTGGTTATGATAACAAATTCAGCAAAGTAAAAGAAACAATTTACAGAATGTACTCAACAAAAAAAAAAACATAACATCAAAGCAATTGCTGAGATCAGGGAACATAGCAAATTGATACAATAAAGCTTGACAGGGAAAGAAACACAAGATCAGACAGGTTGTAAACAAACCATACATTTATTTGGAGGTAAAACCTAAGTGTGTGCACCGAAAATGTCCATAATAATTCCACGTTGCACAGGAAAAATGTGCACATGCATACAGTAACAGCTAGTACTGTAGGTCAAAGCTGAACAAAGAGGCTTGTCTGTAAACTGGGATGGATGTTCATGACAGACAGTTTGGTTGCTAATTTTATTGAGGGTTTATTTAAATCCTGTGTGATCGTCTGACTGTGTTTCTTCCCCATTGGACATCTTCTAGCCATGTCGCCATGTTCCAAGGTCTCAGCAATTAACTTGAAGAGCACGATGTTATAATTAAGGACAGAAATGATGACCAAGGAAACAAAAATAAAATCTAGTTGGCATGAAACCGAAATGTCCCTTTAAAGAGCATCTCAACAAATGACCAAGGTCATGTATTACCATATGTGTCTTTGAAAATTACACCTTATATTTCTGCCTCTCCTCCATGCTGTGAGGACACCAGCATGAATCACTTCAATCTGTTTTCATCGCCTCTCCTCAGACAGATAACCCATCTGAGCACCTCCTCAGGTATTCACTGTGGTACAGTGTGTGGCTAATGACACAAATATACTACGGACACCCCACCATTTATCTTCTTATCACCACCATTTCTAAGTCAATTAGCCAAGTCAATATGCTGTGTCGGTTATTACCCACATTATACCATAGGCAAATTACTTCTATGCAGTGCAGACACCACTATCAGGTTGACATGTAGGTAAAAGCAGTTGGATGGAAATCAGGATGACAGATTGATGGCATAGAATAGAAACATCCCCAGCTTGGTGATTCACGAGTGCTCCAGTGAATAAGTTATATGGAAACAGGAATATTGTATAGGAGGCATCATTATATGAAGATAGTTAATTTTAAAGCTGAAATAAAGACCCCTATGTAAAGTAATGAAAGAGAGACAAGAATGCAGAGGGTGGCATTAGTATGCATGGATTCCCTCTCCTTCTCTGTCTTTCTCACTTCCCATGGTTCTCTACTGCAGGCTGATCTTCTGTGCCATCACCAGCCCTGCTACATCATCTTCCAAGATCTTTTATTCCCTGTTTTATCTTAAACATGCTATGTCTGTGACAGCGATGTCGCATGGGGAAAGAGAAGCTGAAATCTTCTTTTGAGAAGCTAAAGAAACTGTTGTGACACTCAATCTCTAACATTATGCTGCCAGCTGCCGGCTCCGCAGAGAAGTAAGAAGGATGTAAACTCCTGCCGAGGGGACATGGTTAAAATTTACTACAAGTTTTGAGATACAAACACAGAAGGCAAAGAAACTTTCAAAGAAATGCAAGGCCAGTGAAATATATATGGAGATGGGGTGACAGAGAGAGGGGGTTTTGTCTTGCAGTCACACTGCTAGATGTGTGTTTTGTATTGTGTTGCCAGTCGATACAGAATAAGCTATTTCCATTTCCCTGCTGATCTGAACAACCTATACAGTAGGCAACCTTTGCTAGCTCATGTTGACTTTATTTGAAACCTCTGTTTTAGTATTCAGAGCAAGTTGCACTCAGCTTCATTCGTTTTAATTTCCACACCACATTTGGAAGGCAGCATTCAGAAGCTAATTTTTTTTAACAAACTGAGTGGGGAACAGCTGCAAGTCTGGAGTTTTTGTTGCGGACACGGAAAGCAGTCATTAAAGCAGTTACTTGGAGTGTTTGTGGAGCCCATTTTGCGTACCAGTGGAATCGCACTGTCACCTGGGAATCCTGTGAAAACACAAACCAGCTTGCCCTGGTAAATATTGAAATTCAGTGTTATTAGAGTGTTATGATGCCATCACCAAATAATAATTTCTTTAAGCTCAAAGTGTCCCATTTGGCATTGTTGAAATTTCATGCAAAGCTGATCTTTTTCTAGCTGAATGTTAATGAGTTTGACAGTTCTGTAAGTGAAATGTTACACCTGCGACTGGCTTGCATGGTTTGAAAATATCTGTACTTTTCTCTGTAATCAGTAAGGATTTACAACAGCCCATTAGTATCTGATATTTATTTATTTATGTTCCCCTAATATATTTATTAGGGGAACATCAGCACACATGATTTGGTCTGTTGCAATAAAATGCAGTCAATACAGGAATGGACTAATAGAAAAATATGCCCTGAGATGCCCCAGTTAATGAAAAATGTTATTCTCTTTCTTTCACATCAATGTTTCCAACCTGGCTTTTTTATTTTCCTTCCCTCTCTCCTTCTTTTGTGTCTGATATTTTAGGTTTATTTCAGTCACATTGCATTTTAATTTGGGCTGGCATCCTTGAAATTAAAGGAAGATAAAAGGGAAACTGGCACTATGTTAATATCTCTTTGAAGATGGAGTCAATCTGGCAACAGAATGCTTAGCCCTTATTTTCCCTTCCCTTTCCCCTCTTCCTGTATTCAGCACAGTGGATAAGAGATACTGTAGACTCAGCTTAGCAACAGCTTACCTTGGGTGGAGGAACTCTTAAAGCCCTCTGCTTTCATCTTGCTCCTTGTGGCAGAAACCAGGCTTTGTTTTGTCTTTTTAATCTACATCTGGACACTAAATATTTATCTATGTAATTTCTGCTTATTCATACACCCTTCCCTGCAGAGAGACACTGACTGCACCTGTCTGGCTGGATTTTCATAAGTATAGATCGACTATCATTGCGATTTGTATGACGGGAATGTGCAATGGATGTGATATAGCTGTACATCAAGGAGGTGGAAGCAAAACTATCTCTGCTTATAGGCTGCAGGTTGCTGTCATAGTGCTGAATAATGGCTGCACAGACTGTACATGTGTGCGGTCGCAGCCATTATGCAAGTCCTTCATGCATTTAACCTGAATAATTCTCTATTAGAATTGTAGATAATGAAAATGTTATAAAGTAGACATAACTTGGTACACCGCAGTGCAAAACTCAGTTAATCGCCAGACAATTTTATGTAAATTCTGATGATGTAACCTATAATTTTTCCCAAGAGTTACTCTTGAGAATTGCTCCACAGTGAGACAGAGTTTCAGCAAATACTGCAATACAAACCAGTAAAAGCTACATCTGTAGCTATAATAACTTTGGAAACAGCTTTTTCATCATTTCCTCAACCACCCACCTCCCCAACCTTTACCTGCTGCAAGTTTTGTATTTTTATCTTAACATATTCTTTTAATCACTATCCTGTAAATGGCGTTCAAAGATAGATAGATAGAATAAATGCAGGTGCATGAGTTCTACTTATCTAATACTCTCAGTAGCAAAACATTTTATGTGCTTCCTTGTTTCATCACTGTTGATTCTGAGAGCAGCTGAGGGAACAGAGGATCCTCGAGCAGAGCTTTTGAACTAAAAAGTGTGAAGTATGAGAAGCAATCCGCCAGAGTTTTGATGACACCCATATCAGCACTCTGCACCCGAACCTCCATCTTGTCTTGTCTAAGAGCTGGCGAACACGTCATGCTACAACTTTAATACCCAGTTAATTACTCTCATCTTGACCTGCCGGTAAAATGAGCCCGGCTGCCACTGCCGCCCATGTTTCTGTTATCTGTGCAAAAATGCATTAGCGTGTGCCCTCTTTAATGGCTTTAATTAGTCGTAAACGGAGCTGATTCTCCTGTTAAGTGGATGAGGAGTCGATACTGTAATACAGTCCCAATACGCACAGGTCCAACTCTATCTAGTTGGGAAGGTGGTGCACAGGAGAATAGTTTGAGGGCGGGCTGGATAAACCCATTCAGTAATAAAGAAGGTATCACATACTCCACAGCATATCAGACAGCACTCACTCACTGTTCTGATATGAGAAGAACATAATTAGAGTGCTGCTGCTGTATTGACAGAGAAATCCTTATGGAGGGGCTGTTTCAATGTCAGTTACATAATATATAAAAAGTTTCCACTGGAGCAAATGAAACATCAGTAGGGCCTATACAACATAGGGAAAAGGGAGTTATCTTTCTGTCAGATAAAGTAAACATGTCCTCGGGATGAGTGGAAAGACAAAGAACATGGGTACATCACAACTGGGAAAAAACAACAATACAGGCCTTTTTTCGTCTTTCAGAACTGACAGGTGTCTAAAATGATACCGCCAATCCAAACACATCAACCTTAATTCAGCTGTAGTTGACAATGTTTGCCCAATAAATGCTTCCCCAATAAAACCTTACAGATTCAGTAAATGGGGCTACTTTGAGGAAGAGAGACCCATAAAGTCCATGTCAGTAAACCATATTTGCTTTCATCCGCTCATCTGCGATGAAGTTTCCAGTCTCCAGTGTCTCCATTTGCTGAGTAATGCTTTGCCCAGCCGGTGGTGAGGTGCAGTGCTCTCACACTGGATGAAGCTAATGGCTGTTTATGGTTTCTAATGCATGATGCTATAGCTTTTGAAATAACAGGTCTCTATTACGGGGTTATGCGCAGATAGAATCCATTGACGGGAAATACTGTAATACCACAAGTGACCTCCTAGAATTTCTGAATGTATGTCTTGAGCTATTTAACGAACCACTTTTAATGGAAGAGTACCTGTGTATGACATTTGGCTACCTGCAGAAGGAGCTCATGAAGTAGGCAAACTTTCAAGGCACAGCTTAATGGCTGGTAACTGGTGTTATTGATCATCTATACACACACACAGACCTCTATATAAAGCCCCTAGAATACTCTATTAAAAGATGAAAGTCATTTTCCACCAAAAAACAGCTCCCAATAGTCAAAGTCAACTGTAATTTAATAGGTATTCTATCAAAATTTAGGCAAAGGGCCTACGAACTTTAGATCAGAAGTTTTCCACAAAGACAAACATAGAAATAAACAAACAAAAATGAAATTGAAAAAAAACCAAATCATTCTGTTGTACAATTCAAAATTATCCAAATATGTAGAGCAATTAAAAAATGTAAACTACGTTTCAGTCGTTGGTGTTAACAGTGAGGTCTTTGGATCATCCTGAGTAACCAGGACATTATTTCTGGAAGGACGTTTTGCTTTTGAGAGATAATTGTTAGATTCTTTAAGCACCAAAAAAAAAAAAATCTCAGCAGCAAATATCTCAATCTTGACACTGCATGAAGTGTGCAGTCTCACTTGACATTTAAATTCACTTCTGTTTAAATGCGTGCATTCAAATATCTTTGTATCTACAGTCATGTAATAATATATCTTTATTAAAGGCAATTTACAACACTTTTTGCTTTTTAACCACTTAACTTTTATACATGGAATTGATGTTTTCTCTGTATTCTCTTGTAGACATATATTTAAAAGTATGTGCATCTATATGTTTTATACTTTCTTGTTATTTGCTGGTCCTTAGAATAATGATAATTTAGAAATGGATGTCAGAGGATGGAAGTCTTTTTCTATACAGTAGCCTATATAACTCAAAAGAAGTTTGGTTTTATGTTGATGAAGATATTTTCAGGGAAGACATTTGGAGGTAAGAGTACAGCTCTCTTGTTCATTTTGGTGTTAATTTATGTGAGTCAAAATCTTGTAAATCAATGTTATTAATGAAATAAACACTGTCCGAGATTACAGATAATTTATTAGCTGTCTTAGAGATGTATTTGATGGTACATTGAGCTGTTGACAGTAGATCTAAACTCTGGTATTTGACTTGACAGAAAACCATTCCAGTACTTTTAATTTGCGGTCTTGAAAGTACTCTGAGACTTCATGGAAAAGAACCCAGCATCATCCACGCTGATCACGAGGTTATCAGTAGTCCAGCAGTTCTGTCGATCAGATGCTGTAAGTTTCCAGCCCTAATTTCAGTGAAACGGTAGTGTAGGCAAAAATAAACAAGGAAAAAACGTGGGGAGTCTCAGGTGTCTTTGACTTGAAGAGGGGGGTGTACCTATTTCATGGCTGGTTCTTCGGAGTTAACTGTGGGAGATGGGAATGTAACATGTACTCCTCACCCCTCCTGAAAATACGGCCCGCCCCCTAAACCTTGTGTGAGTCAGCAAGCAGCGGGGTGCTCTAGCAGCCAGTGTGTGCGTGTGCATGCACGTATGTCGAGCTCATCCCGCTGAAGTGTGTATGAGCCGAGAGTAAAGTGGAGGAAGAGTGTGCCCTCTCTCCTGTCTCATATTTCTCTGCGGTATAATGTACCGCCTATTCATGCGATGCCTTTTAAAGGCATGGTGGGAATCGCTTCACAGTCAAGCACGAAACTCAATATGCTAATGCCTTCCAAGGGAGCGATGGAGGGGGAGAAAACATAACCTGTCAATTACCCACAGCAAAACCACTGAAAGATTTATTGAAAACCACCTGAAATTTCCACAAGACAAAAGAGTTTAAACATGTGATATATCAAAACATAAGCCACCGGTTGTTTGACTAATTACAAAATCACGTCAATAAAATTAACCTCCTCTGACTTAATGGCATCAAGTTGAATTACATTACATTTAAGGAAGCATATGGCAATTGTATCTTGATCAATTGCTACTTGAAAGTGCCAGGTGGATATTTGGGGCTTTGATTTATGCAAACAGAGAAAAAAGCTGATCTGTCAAAACTCATTATCCAAACAAGCAGAGTGGGGTCTGCACTTTTGTTTAGAGATGCAGAATACATAGATGCAGCTTGCGAAGACAAAAAACAATACATTACACATACACTGTACATCTGGAAGGCACCGCTGTAACAGCCAGCTTCCTTCCAGTGGTGGCACAGTTTCACTTGTGAACCCTCATGGGTATCTGCTGGCTGAGGACCCACAATGGCACAGCGGGACCATCAGAAATGGTTTCAAACTATTTCGTTTCTCACACAGACATCATCAAGACCCCTCCGCATAATTTGTTTACAGCTCGTAGATGGAGTGTTGGCAGTGCTCATCTCCCTCATTGGAATAATTGCTGTGATGATAGGCTTTGCTGGGAACACGTACAGGCATGAGAAAACAAGCACCATTTCTGATTAGAGGTTGTGGAAACTGAGCCAAGCTGACGTGCCCGCAAAATCGTCATATCCCCAGTACAATCTTTTCTCTCATCAGATCAATTCTTCTTTTGTGCTCTCTCATACCGAATGTCAAAGGGATTCCATGGGAATTTTTTTACACAGGTCTACCTCCCTCTCTAATGCGTTTAGAGACGTGTCAAAATGCTACACCGCAGGATCTAAACGCTGTTGTTTCGATCCTGCACGGTGTCCTGATGTAATCATCCTCAATACTTTCAGATGGATAAATTTCCATTTTGAGACTCTGACTGAAACACATCGGGAAGAAAAAGACATCTATATTTACTGTTCTTAATACATAATGTCGGGTAATCGCTGATTGCCACCATATGGTTGAACAGACAAAAACCAACACACACTTAAATGAGAAAATACAAGGATTACGATGTCAAACCACCATTTATGGACACAGCTACAAGGAATGCATAGCACAGATGTAGCCAAAAAAAGATAAAAAGACTAAAATAAAAGGGGAAAGAAACAGCTTTCCACCAGCTAAACATAAACATAGGTCATGACCTCAGCATTGGATGCTGTTTAAGCTTTGGATGAGACTCTGGTTTGTGGGACTTAAACCCACGGATGACATATGGTCCTGATGTCCACGCAAACCTCATCAGTGGAGGAAAATCCATGTCCGCTTCTCTCCTGCCAGCCACCAGATCCACACTGAATCCCCCTCCATCATCATCCCTCTATCTTCCCTGCCCTCCCCACTGCTTCCCCTGAGCCCAGCAGATTACAGATATCATTATAATGGACGTCCTGGCAGGCTAGCTGCGGTCACATTTAATTTGCCGTGGCCTGATATCTACACAAGATAATCAGCATTTACACCTGAGAGTGAAGACAGAAAGATGAGCGACAGTGTGTATGTGAGTGAGACGGTAATAGAATTAGAGAGAGAAGAATGACCATCACAATGTAAGAGGAGTAAGAGAAAGTGAGAGTGAGGGAAAGATTGTAAAGAATCGGAAGGAATATGTGTTCAGCACACAATCCGCAGGGACAAAAGGAGAGTACTGATGAAGCGTACTGGTCAGATTTGCATTTTAATAAGAATAACCTACTTTGGGCCCCTGAGATGACAAAGAGCAAAACCGGATTCACACAGACGTCCCTGAACACAGATGTTACACCTTAGCTTGGAGGGAGGTGCCTTTCCCTCATACTGTACTTTGCTCTGCGAGGGCAAGCCTGTCCAATTACATGTAGATAAACAATAGTGTTGTTCTCTGAAAGCAAAGGTTATGGGGCACACTTATTGTAGCAGATGAGTGGGATCCTCATTGATTCCACTTTTATGCCTGAGTATGTTTAGAAAGTCTTACTGTGCTCCTGCAGCACTTGCGGGATTATGCATTTCCTGCTCGACAAATCCTTTCACTCCCACCTGCCATTGAGGACATTGATTTGTGTATGAAAGAAAGTTATATCTGCCATCGGAAATTTGTGGAATTGTTGTATAAAGCCACCAGAACAGGTATATTTTATATATGTTTAGCACCTACAGAATGGGCTTTCACTTCTATAACAGATCAATTTCTCCTGAGCCATGGAGTGATGACCTATTTCCTTTGAAGGGCTCCCCATACATATTTCAGCTGTGAACTACCTACCAAGCTCACGGGGAGACACATGACAGTCGTGAATGTGTTGCAGTGTGGCTGTACGAAAGCACAGTCTGTCGCTGAGTTTCTGAAAGGTTTTGTTCTAACTCAGTCTTTAATGGAACTATGGTGCAATGTAAAATTCAGCATTATATCTATCTATCTATCTATCTATCTATCTATCTATCTATCTATCTATCTATCTATCTATCTATCTATCTGTCTATCTATCTAAGCCTCTCTCCCCCATGCTATAGAAGCACCTTTTGCTAAAGCTTGCTAAAACATGCAGTCTCTGAAATCAGCAATTTCTCCTTTACATAAAAAAACCCCCATATACATAACTCTTTACACAAGTCAGAGTCTTCCTGAGCTGGTCCTGTAGAACTCTGCCTTGAATAAGGATAAATAAGAGAAGAATAGGATTCCAACAATGCATGAGATACAGAAAGGTGACACCTCGGTTTATGCGCCTCAACAACGTGGTGCCAGGGATTGAGTAAGACACAGCATCAAAAAACCCAACTCCCATCTGTCGAGTTTGCAAACTAATCACTAATCACTAAACAGGCAGAGTCACACAGGATGATCAGAAGGACTGGTAGGGAGTCCATTTTGCGTCACTAGCGCTAATGAGATCAACACAGCTAAAAATACCCAAGAATATTTATCTGCTCATGGAGGGGGAAAAAAAGGTCCTTCCTCAGGATATCCTGATTGAATATTTGACTGTTCTGCCAATACTAACTGAGTGCTGACTTCAGATTAGGTCATATGTCAGCAAAATGTGGCTAATTATATCAAAATATCCTCTGAGTTTACTGAAGCCAAGTATTGATGGACCTGCCTCTTTGCCACCATCAAGCTCTCTGCTGTAGATCTATGAGAGAAGATGTTTTATATACACATACTGTATAGTTTATATCCAACAAATTCAATCAATCAATCAATCTATCTATCTATCTATCTATCTATCTATCTATCTATCTATCTATCTATCTATCTATCTATCTATCTATCTATCTATCTGGTGTTAATCAGTTCTGCTAAACCTCCTCCTAACAGTGTGATCAATGACATTGTACTTGGATCAGCAAGCCACTTTATCTATCTGAGTGGCACTGCAGCCTGCAAGGAGAGGCATGGAGCAGGGTTGACTTATAAGGCTGACAACGGCTCCATTCATGCGTCTAATTTAAGAGCGGCTTCTGCTCTGTCTAATTAACAATTTACTAGGCCATCAGTCAGCCTCCCTATTGTGGTATAATCAGCGTCACCGACGTTCAGGCAGCTCGGCGCACTTTCACATCTGCAAGTGGATTAGAACAACCATGCAACTTTCATGGATACACGGACAGAAAAGTGGGCACAGTGAGTTCCAAGGACACAGCGAGAACAAGTATGAAATCCCAGATTGAAAGATGACACTGCAGTGGAGTGAGATGGGCAACGTGTTCAACAAATTAGCCAGCTCATGTTTGTGCACGCTAGGAGCTGCAGCTATATGGTACTGACGTGTCAAAGGAATCAACAGATGCATATTTGCTCCCCTGAGGGATGGGGGCTTTTGTTTTGTTCGCTGGCTCAGCTGGTGGATATATATCACGACTCTGGTGTGAACACAGTTCTGATGCAACTACATACTGTGTGAAAATTTCACTTGTCTTTTTTTTTTTTTTTTAAAGGGTTGGGCTTAGGCACGTTGGGAGGTTTGATCTGCTCTGTCATGCGTAGGCACCTTTAAAGGATTATGATACAGTGTCAGAGTGGATTTTTAGAAAAAGACATAAATAAATCCCCTATAAAGACTCCACCCGCCCCACCACCCTAAAGTTGCATAACGCTTGTTCATCTGGTCCTCCCCTCCTCTCCCACACCCTCCTCAAGACAAGAGCCAACACTTACTTTTTTTTTTTTTAATCTTTTTATTTTAGAAGGGGAATGTAGGGAGATGGGGGTTAGCATTTACAGTGCATTTTCTGCACAGAGAGGATTAAGGACTGGTAATCTGAGGG
The DNA here is from genome assembly GCF_914725855.1 of Thunnus albacares. Taxonomy (NCBI): domain Eukaryota; kingdom Metazoa; phylum Chordata; class Actinopteri; order Scombriformes; family Scombridae; genus Thunnus; species Thunnus albacares. The sequence goes on from NC_058107.1 coordinate 30,887,160, forward strand.
GATAGTGTATTCCATTTCTACTGCTTTTTGTATATTTTCGCCCCTTAGCTTCCTCTGTATAAACAAATAGAATTTTACTCGTTTATCCACTTAGTTTCTCTGTCTTGCTGATTAGCAGTGAAGGGCTGGGAGACTGGGATAACCTAGAGCGGATGGTTCCAAGGATATCTGAGGCCAGCATGCCTCTGCATCAGTGTGTGTTTGTGTGTATCAGTGGGAATCTCTGTGTGTGTGTGTGTGTGTGTGTGTGTGTGTGCATGTACTGTATAAACAAATGCAGTGCTACTTGAAGGCGCGGCCAATTAAAAGAAGCCCCTGAAGGAACATGCTCATCAGGATGCAGTGAACATACTAGCAGATCCACTCTCAGATAGCCTGCTGCAGTCTGTCACTGTAACTAAGGCATTAATACCACCAAGGCTCTGTAGCACAAAATGTTGACATCTCCATCCTTTAGACTGTCTGTAATCAATAAGAAATATGAATACAATAGCTGACATCATCAGAAATGTATAAGGAATCCAAGACATGTTGATATATGATTCACTAATTCTGCACAAATACTTGTATCTTACTGCACTGTGTGTGTATGATGTGTCTTGAAATGCAAATATTAGTAATTTAATATTAATTATATAATACTGGTAAATTAGTATTAATAATAGTCCTAATATGATATAAAATCATCACTAAAACATCAAATTTGAAACAATCATACGAATTAACATTAATAAAACAATTATAATCTTGTAAAACTAACTAATTGCAATAAAATGCCAACTAAATGGGTCATTAGTATATTGCTGCACAAGCTGTCATGTATTACATACAATTCTCATTATGAAGTGTAAATAGTGTCTCTTTTCATTCTAATTCATCAACATCTCTCCAAAGACATGATTATGTTATTCAGTAGTGCATTACATGAAGAGAACAATTATGTTTTGGGCATATTTAGAGGGATTAAAACTTTATCATTTATAAACTGTTATTACACTGCCTGTTGCTAAGAAACTTTAGTTATGAATCTGGATGACCAGGTAATTGGGTAATTGGATGGGAATATCATGTCAATGTCAAGGAGAGACAAAGAAATTCTGTTGTGATGGAACAAAAAATGCAGTGTTGTGCAGATAAGACAAGTAGAGGCATGACTGGATGTCTGCATTGTTTGGAGCCAATTACCCTTGAATTACTTTCTGTATTTACCCTCATTGTCCAATGGGGACCCCGAAGACAATGCGGATTTGTTTTGTAGCAGTAAACAACTGAATTGCCGAGGTAAACCTATTGTTTCCCTCCTTTGATGTAATTTGGTCTTGGGTTGCAGCCAAACCACATGTTGCACTCAGCAGAGCTGTGTTGACTCCTATTGACCCCTAAAACTTCATGACAAAGGGGCAATAACCACTCTGTGACCTTTATCGACCTCTATTGGTGACCAGAAGGAATTGCAACAACAGTAACAGGACTTATTATCTCCTCCTCTTGGAGCTGCACAAGTCTCAAGCACAGGTAATGAGGCTTATTAATAATAATAGTAATACATTTCATTTGTCCAACACTTTTCATTCATAGTGAAACTCAAAGTGCTACAGTATTAATAACATAGAACACACCACAAAAAGAAAATAGTAATAAGATGAAAAAGCCTTCCCAAATAGAAAGGTTTTTCGGCCTTTTTTAAAAGAGACTAAGGTCTTGCTGCTTCAAATGGTTAGGAAGGCTGTTCCACAAGCGTGGTGCAGCAGAGCAGAAGGCTCAATCCCCAGATCCTCTGGAGCTTAGTACTAAGGGCCCGGAGGAGCAAGCTGCCGGCAGTTCTGAGGGTGCGGGTGGAGGTTTGTGGTATGATCAGTTCCTGTAGGTAAGGAGGCGCATGTCAGTTAATGGATTTGTATGTGTATTAGACTTCATAGATAAAAGGTCTTGCTCATAGCACCATCCTCAATTGTTAAAGAGTTGGAAAAAGTGAATAAATGAGAACGGGGAGACTGGGAGGGACTTGAAATTCAGGCTGAAAAGCTAGAAATGAGAGCCAGAAATCTCAGCACCTGGCAGAGTAATCAATGAGTCAGTTGTATTGATCAACAACCTTCCCAGATACAGATAAATCACAGTCATTTTCTTTTATGGGTTGCAAAAATCCTACATATTTCCCCTTTAATACCTCAGGGGAAGAGTTATGCTTTTCTTGGTCTCATTGCTGACCTTGGCCAATTAAAAGGGAAAACAAAGTCTCGGCTAGAACTCACAAGAATCTAAACACTGCTCCTTATTGATGGAGTCGTTGTTAAAGAAAAATGCAGAGCTACAAATGATTTTCTCTCTCACTTCGCCCCAGCATCCATGCAGTTGACATACTGACGCGTGATGAAAGACGCTTTAACTGAAAGAACGCATAGAAGGTGAGTCAGAAAAAAACGGCAGGCACGATAGGTCACATAACCTTCGGTTTCACACGCATTCTTTCTTCATTTACTTACTCACAGACTCTCCTCAGACCTCCCCATACACTCATAAACACTACACCCACACACATTATCCCTCCCAGCCCTCCTTCTGTGCTCATATACACCCCCATACAAACACAAAGATGGATCAATTTCACATTCCCTTTCAGGGTGCGGAAGATGCCGTGTCTCATTGTCAGTTTATGGCATGATGTTTGATCCCACCTAATGCCGCTATGCAAATGAGGTATTGTTATTCTTTTTTTTTGTGTGTGTGTGAGTGCCATCTTTTTTTTTACAGCTTGATGTGTTCCAAACAATTATCTCGCCACCTCAGATGCTGCATCTTGTGGCCTATTTTTTGAAAATAGGGCAGAGTTTTTGGCAAAGCACTACTAAAACAATAACAAAGTTAACTAATTGAAAAAAAAATGCCCTCATTGTGTAGTGGTTTAAAACTCCTGAAGAGAAAGCTTTCAGTTCCACCATAATGGTTTTATCCATTCATTTGGGCTTTATTGGCTTTGCTTGGCAGTAGACAGGGAGCAACAGCACCCCCGAGCAACAGCTTTCCCACAGAGGCATTTGATCATATGCTGACTGGGTGAAAAAGAGTGTAAATTAAAGTCCCTCCTCACTCTGACACTTTAAACACAAGACATGACAGGCCATATTTTCTCCACCAAATCAGGAAGCTGAGAGATGGATACCAATTATAATTGCAGCAGGGAAAAAAAAAAAAAAAAAAAAAAAATCAGACATAGGTGTGTGTCAGGAGCCTGGTGCTAAATCACACCAGCAGTTGGATGATGAAAACCTGGCTGTAGGGTCTGTGGGACCCAGAGCCATTCTGTGCCAATGAAGGGGTGTGCACTTGAATTTGCATCACCCTGTGACATATCAAAGAGAATGCACAAGTAGATGTGCCTCTTTGATTTTGCTAGTTGTGAAATGCAAAGTTACTCTGTAGGCCCACAATAATCTGCAGCTTTCTTGCCATAATCCTGCAGTTTTAGCCAAGTAATGAACAACGTGAGGGAGAGGGAGTGTACAGCATGTTGCATAAGCACTCTGTGTGTGTCTGTGTGTGTGTGTGTGTGTGTGTGTGTGTGTGTGTGTGTGTGTGTGTGTGTGTGTGTTTGAATGTGTGTGTGCTAAGGCAGTGTGTGCAGGGGTGGGGCAGGGTGGAGATAAGGGTTTTCCACAAGCTCTTGATGGAACAAATTGAATGTTACATACATGCACTTATCTCATCGTGGTGCTGCATATCAAACATCACACGCCATGTCAGTGTTATCCTCACTGCGCTGCATTACACATATTTACAGAGAACAGGCACCTGCCCCCCTCCACCTATCTGTGCACGCGCGCGCACACTCAAAGCCTACAGCATGCTACTGCCAAGAAATGAAATTCTTAGCTATTTCCAGCGGGAATGGGAGAGCATGTCTTGCCCTCATTAGAATAGCTCCAAGTCCAGTCGGTGAAAGCTACAAGGCCTAATTTCCTGCCACTTTGGCGGCACCCCGAGTGGGACGATGCCACTAAAACACCAAATATAAGCCAAGGAGCTGGAGAGTAAAGCGGTATTATTGGGCCGCCAAGCGGACCATCTGCAGACTTCATCAAAAGCTCAGCCCACAGCGTCCAGACGGGATGAAGCGGATGCCCGGGTTAAGTTGCGATATCACGCAGAGCATATTGACCGCCACAAACACTACATGGCCTCTCACTCTCTCACGCGCGCTCTCTCTTGCTCGCGCACTAATAAAACACGCACACAAAGAGAGAAAGAGAAGGGGCGCGCACAAAATCGGCTCTGAATTATGGCTCAATTAAGAGCCACTGAGTCAAGGTCGTTTACAGTCGCAATATCCATAACTGATAGAGACGCTGCTCGTTAGTCTGCTCCAAAAATAAACCGATAATTAGGTGATTGTACAAATTCGAGGTGTTTATGCGCATATTGTCAGTCATGTACCGTTTTAACCAAACCCCGAAGGAGCCAGCAGAGTAAACTCCAATTAGGACATCTGATTTATCACTGGTTGTGCCTGTTCTCTTCAGATCAGTGACATTGCCCGATGTGGATTTTATCAGTGCGCAGTAACCCATCAGTATCCCCCTGTCTGCCTTGTGTGAAAACTTTACAGACGCCCTATTGTCTAATGTGTAGCCTACTCACCATCAATAATAACGGTCTTCATGATTTAGATGGGGGTGAAAATAGAAGCTGTATAAATCCAAGTCGAATGTATCCCAGCGCGTGTGGAGACAGATAGGATATCCGCTGTTTATTGCAATTTATGGGTAATTGCAAATCCAGTGCACGGAGGGAGACGAACAGCCTAAAGCACCCCTGCACCCTTCAAACTTTAGCCGTAGGTCTTCCCGAGTGGGGAGCCACGTCTCCGGCTGCACCCGAGCTCAGTCATTTGGACGAGGGATTAAAAAATAGTCAGCGATAAACATCCAAATTGGGATCAGTAGACACACCAGTCGACACCTCCCCAAAATATAGGGCGCGCAAACAGCTCCGGAGAAGAGCTCAAAGTGTTAACGCACAAGTGGAGAATCAACGACACAGGCGAAAAATCAGTATTGGATCCATGTTTTGAAATCGCAGCACATATCCAGTCCGATCACTTGCCCCGGTGTATATTTCCCAAGTACACGGAGAAAAGTGAGTGGATGCGCACGGATGTCGGTCGCACTGATGCGCGTCAGTGTGCGTTTACCACGGGGAGGTGGAAAGGGAGGGCGGGGCAGTGAGGTGCGTTTGGCGGAAAGAGAGAGAAAGAGGGAGAAAGAATTCAGAGATGAATGTTTTATGGGTCTGTATCACGCTGCAAAAAAATCCTCTTAAATCTAAAAGTGGAATTTCCACATCAATCAAGCCAAGGCAAAGAGATTTTATTTATTTATTAATTTTTTTCTGCTGCATTTTCTGCCTGGTTTCACGAAACCTGAAGTTATTTATAGAAAACCCCACACACAAATAGACGAGTAATGGAAAAAACAAGTAATTTACATAACTGATGGAAGATTTGAAGAGTTAATCTGAGACTTAATAACTTATTCAGACAGACATTTCTTGCAGCGCAGGGCTGCGCTCTAATGAATGTTTTATGTGCAGGGGGTGGTGGGTGGGTAGGAAGGTGACGTGAGGCGAATCTATTTGGATCGGACACAGCCAGGCACGCACATGCATACGAAAACACCCCCAAAAGACAGGCGAAGAGCCAGGCCTGCTGGTGGGACCCGCGCTTCCTCCCGGGGACTGGACAATTTGGCTGGTCTGATGTCGTAGGCGGAGTTGTTAAAAACCGGCAGGGAAAAAAAAAACAAAGATTTCAGTTCTGCTTGGTTTACTGGACAGAAAGGATAACATTTAAATCTTTATACTTACATGAGACCTACAGGCTACTGCTAAATGTTCTCCAGACAGTTTTTGATCTTTATTTCAATGTAAAGCTTTACATCAATTGATAAAAAAAAATCCACTTCAGTCCCCCCTTATAGTTTATTGCTTATATTTTGAAATCGTCTAGAAAATATAATTTTATATCATTATTGATATTATTATGATCATATTTTTAAACTTAGGCAGACATTTTATTTCTCTGCATTTTCTACATATGGAAAATCAAATGCCTGCAAGCATAGCAACAGAATCCAACATTATACATGCATTTGCATGCATTTGATGTGATAATGGTTGCTTTTACAAAGTGATTAAGCCTAGATTATTGCACAGCACATACACATTCTGGCAATGCCGATTGGACCACAGACCAATTCACGGTCGCTCTAGTCTGCAGCTATGCTGGGTTTGCTGAAACCCAGGGGGATTGGATTCACAGCAGCAGGATATTATCTTTAGGTACCACACGCCCCCTACCGGCAAACATGAAAATGGATTTTCAGCACCATGGACAGAGACAGAAACGCCTCATCTATGAAAAATGATTCTCTGCTTTCACTGTGAGACAGCAAGGAATCATATATGTGTGCAAGCTGTAGCAGATAAATTATTGAATCCACTGTGGAGGCTATGTTTTATATATTAATACATTTACTATAAGGCAACCTGGTATATTTCCATCTGCTGGTATGTGCATGGAAGATTAAATATGGTAAAGTTTCCAAACTGCACATTCAATGCTTAATCTTTTGCTTGGAATAGCAGCTTAGTTATTAAATGGTGACACATACACACAATACAAGCTTGTGTGTATTATGAGGCACACTGGCAGATCAAATGCTTGCGTTAATTACAGTATAGTGAGCACACTGAGACGGGGAAAAAAAATCTAGTGATTACCATAGGGAGCAGGTGAATGGAAACCACAGCCAGGTGGGTTTGTGTAGTCGAGTGAAATAGAGGTATGTGCAGCAGGCTAATCCCAAGCTTACAACTACCACCAATATTGAATCACACCATCAGAAATATGTCAGTGAGCCACTTGCCTGGTATTTGCTCACAGTGGAGACCGGCAGGGCCAGATGGCCAGTAGAGACACAGTCCAAAGCCACCGCAGTGACCTGCTGAGAACGAGGTCACCCCGTGAGAAAAGGAAATGCTGTCACCTTTCACAGTTATCTCTGTCTCTCCTGCTTTATCGGAATGCATTAATGTGGGCAAATACATGCATGTGCATTATCGTGTCATGCATTTGTGAGCCGTGTGTTTGTGTGCCCTGAAGAGCACCGTACTGTAACAGTTTCTTGAACTCAATTTTATTAGGCTTTTCACAAGAGAAAAGATAATTATGATGAGAATTACCACCACTACTAACACGGCGAAGAGCAACAGACAGCGCATACAATCAAATGTTCAGGACTGTAGCCCATCGAAAATGATTTCTAACCCAGTTCTGGAGACATGTTTGTATACTTGCTGTGAAATAACTTTTTTGCATGTGGTAAGTAACTCTTAAGCTCAAAACAGAAACATCATTAAACGGACAAGAACACAAGTCGCATATAAAACAGGATCTTAATGAAGTCACAGAGTACAGTGTTGACATGATCACAAAAATTGGCCACAACAAGACATTCCCAGAGTATAACTCTTCCTAAATATATCCCCAGCTAGAAAAACACTTGGCTCACATGGTTAAGATGTCTCCTTGTGCCAGGAAGTGAACGGTATACTGTAACTGATTACTATACCTCCCCCAGTTCATTATACAACATGCCCACTCACTCCTGAGTCCTCGGCTCATTCCATTATATCATATCACAATGATATGCACCAGCAAGTGAAAAGGACACAGGTAAATTGTCATGGGAGCTTTGAGGCTAGAGGCCTTGCACAACGAGCAACTGTAAATTAACTAAGGGTGGATCATTGCCATGCGAATGAAAAAAGGAGATTGGGGATCTTTAATTCATGACAGTAATGAAATGAGTCAAGCTGTTGAGTCTCAAAGGCCGTGGGTCCCCAGGCTGAGGCTCTACTATTCTTTTCATCACAAGTCTAACGGATCAAAAGGAGAACAGGGGCATAAATGACTTCCTTTGTTAATGGGAAAGTTAGTTGTGTCCCACTGCCACAGGAGCTACGGTACAGTAGAGTGTTAATTATATGAATGTAAGCTGCTTTTTACTCACTTTCTAGATTAGTGTAAAGGTAAAACATAGTGTAGGTGTTCAAGTGACCACATACATGTTATGTGTACTGTAGTGCTACTATCAAAGGTCATAGAGTTTCCTGAGGGGCATACAGTACATGTTTGGAACCATAAATCCATCATACACTCAAATCAAGCGTTACTGTGGCATATTCATTTTTCCTCCTGACTGAGCATTCCTCATCTCTTCAAAAGTACTCCAACGTATGCAAATATTCAAGAATGGTATAAGGGATGCTGGCTTTTGCCTTCATAGCATATTCTCTGCTGCATTTGGCCGTTGCTAGTCCATAACTGAGCCGGAATAGTACATTTGTCACTTTAGGCAATACCACTATTTTTACAACTTCCCCTCCAAACCCGCAGCATGGGGTGACTACGATAAAAATGCTTGAATTTAATAAAAGGAACCAAAAAAATTTAAAAACCTGTGTAAAGGAAAAAAGAGAAAATGCAAACTCTCCTTGGGGAGGGAATCCTTGCTGGCTGAGTTCCTCAGTATGTGTTTTTCAAATATGATTGGTAAAACCAGTCACAGGATTAGTTGTTTTATATTTTTTTACACTAATCATCGGAATGAGAGTTTTTTATTTTTATTTTAATGGTCTCATAAAGCTGCACATAATAAAGGAATTGGTGGATTGTTCCTGTAGGTCACATTATGCAAACACACACACACACACACACACACACACATATATATATATATATATATATATATATATATATATATATATATACATATATATACATATATACATATACACACACACACACACACACATATATATATATATATACATACATATTGATATTGATGGGTACATGTAAGATAAAGTAAGATAAATAAACAGAGATATAAGCACATGTCAGTAGGTAGATAAAGTACATGTTTCAATTTCAATTGGGACACATAGAAGATGAGCAGCATTTTTTCCCAAAAGTGTCGGCAAAATAGCACAGTTGTATGAATTAGCTGTGAAAGGTTAGGTCTGTGTCCCGAGTGAGTGAGAATACAGAAAAAACACAAATACATTATCTGCAGACTTCAGTTGCCATCGGAGCAAAAATGTCTATCTACACTTTGAAGCCAATTTACAGTGTATGTGTGCATATACTTTTTGCAACAGTGGCTACCCATTCATGCAAATAAACCATACTTGAACTTGAACTAGTATTTTACTGGAGCCACAGGCAGGATTTTAGAAATACTGAGGTCTGAGATATTTTATCATTTATTCAGTAAACTGTACAATTATGCTTTCCGTAACATGAAAGTCTAAAAAAAAAAATGTTGTTTCAAAGCCTGGAGCCAGGAATAAAAAAATAGATACATTTTTTTACTTATTTTAGTTGGCTTAAAAGTAGTAAAATTGGAATATAATTAGTCTCAAAATATTGGAATCAGCATGTAAAATGTCTACAATATGGAAATTTTGTATTGTAAGTTGCTAAAATCTCCTAATTCCCAAGAAAAAAAATACATAACCTCAGTGTCCTCAGCGACGGCTATAGCCCTGCAACTCTGTGTACTGCGTTCCTGTGTATGAATATGTATGCATATACTGTAACTACTGAGAATTTAGGATCAGTATGTATATGTGTACGTTATACCTGACTTTAGGATAGTAGGTGCAGGTGGTGGACATAAACAGTAAGCTTTACAACTACTACCACCTAATTAAGTCCTTGTATATATAATTTTGCAGTGTAAAGTGAAACACTTTGAGAATATTGTTAATTTTCCGATCGTCACACTGATAAGGCATCTTTGAATTCAAATTGCCCTTGGGGAGCGGAATCCAATCACAGCAATGTATTCCCTCACAAGTGCCATTACTCTCTGCGCCATCCATTTCTTATTCTCCATTTCTCTATTTCTTACTTGTCTTATTTTTTTGCTTTTCCTTCTCTTTCTTCTCCAAACTTGCAGGACAAAGAGTTCACTCTGCTCTCCCAGCTCTTGCTCATTAGGCCTGGGAGTCAGATATTAATTCTGGCCTGGGTGAAAACTCTGTCGCCATTAAGATCGGGTGACAGCTCATTTTCCTTGGTGGCCTGCAGAAGACAATAGCAGTGATGGAATTGTTTTTTCCAGTCTGTAACCTCATTAACTCATTGGAATAAAGACAATGTGGAGTTGTTTGCATTAAGCTGTAATTATGCTGATTCACTCAGTTCCTACCTCTCTCTCTTCTCTTTCCATTTGGCACTTTAATTAGATTCTCCTCTACTCAAACACTGACAATGTGGACGTGCCTTTGACTCATGAATTAAGCACCTACCCACCCATCACTTCCTTTATGGATTTGAGTGTCGTGTGAGAGGGGAGAAAAAGGCGAGGGAGGGGAAGGTAGACAGTGCAAACATGCCATACGTCTTCACTAGTCATATATTACCTAACTTGACAAGGCTACGTTCCTTGAGACTGTCAGTGGGTCGCAAAGGACAAGTATGTGGAAATTTATTCTCCTGCAACTTCGCATGTTCAGTGGCCTGACCTTGATTTTCTCTCTTTTTTTTTCAAGTCAGAGCCAGAGAGAGAAAAAAAGAGAAAGAAAGATAGAGAGACAGTGAGACAGAGTGATGCTTGGATGAACACAGGCTTTGTGCATCAGTCTCATGTGGATTTGATTTGGTCTTGTCTACTGGGTGATAGGGCACAGGTAGCGGATGTCAGCCATGACTTCTTCCTGCTGCCTTTTTCAGTCCACAGTAATATACACACACACAATCTTTAATTAACTTCATTAAATGAATTGGATTTTTTTTAAATTATGTAAACCAAAATTCCCAACTCACTTTAGAATCAATTCATGAATTTAGGGAAATATGGGTTTATATTTGATGACAACTCACTACCTTAAGCAAGATCATGATTTTATCCAAAGTTTTTTGGTCTGTCTGTCAGCAATAACTCTTAAAAACGTGTGTACATTGTTGTAAAAATTAAGGCCTTGCTCCCAGGAGCATTTAAATCAATAATTTTCACATATCTAAGCAAAACAGACCCCTGATTCCAAATTCTCAGTGAAAATGGAAATGTAAAATTTAAAGTCACACAAAAGTTGTCTCTAGTCTCTAGTATTGGAGAATAGTTCACTGCTGGCAGACATTTTGCTGTCTTTTAGTATCTTAGTTGGTATGTCAGTACTTAATGAGGAACATTTGTGTTTCTAAAATGAATTTGAAACAAGTTCACAAAGTTGTTTGAAACCTGAGTAAAAACTGTTGGCAAGTACACACACTTTTATTACACACATTTTTATTAGATAAAAAAGGCTTAAGGTCTAGCAGCTCCCAGAGGCCCCAATATTGTTTACACCTCATGATGCAAAAATGTTTGAAAGTTGGATTAACATACTGTTAATCTTGATATTTTTACCTTGCCTGAGGGCTAAAAAAATATCAAGTTCCTCTTGAGGGTTCCAGAGGATGAATGGCCATTAAATACACCAGAATTTATTCTTATTATTATTCTTACTATTGAGCATGAATGTGCTCAGCGAATTGCATAGTATTGGTTTACGAGATACAGTATGTGTAATTGAACAAGATTAAGAGTCTACTGCCATGATAGCAGCTCTGTGAGGCACAGTGGTGCTTTGAGATAAATGCTAATGTTAGCATGCAAACAAGCTCACAATGACAATGATAATGTGTAGCAGCTAAAATGTTTATCATATAAACCATCTTAATTTAGTGTGTTAGCATGCTAACATTTGTCAAACACAAATATTATGAAAATATGATATTATTTTTGCATGTATTTGATCATAAACCAACGAATTGGACAAATTTAAATGTAGACCTGATGGTGGCACTAGAAAAAAGGTTACGAGATCACCAAAGTTATTACAATGAATCCTGAAGGGGACATAAATGACTGTACCAAATCACGGCAATCCATTCAATAGTTGTCTAGACATCACACTGGAAACCATGAATGTCAACCTTATGGTGGCATAAGACAAAAAAAGTCCAGAGGATCACCAAAGTCACTGGGATATGTAGTCTGGGAACCACAAATGTCTGTACAAAACGTTGTGTCAATCAATCTATTAAATACTGAGATATATGTGAGAACCTTAAACTGCTGGTCGCACCAGATACAAGGTCAGTTGATCACCAAAGTCTGTAGGATTCATCTTCTGGGAACCATGGATGTCTCTGCACAGTTTAATGGCAATCCAGTCAATGCTTGCTGAGATAATTCAGTCTGGACCAAAGTGGCGGACTGGCAGACATAAAGCAATAATTAAACATCTTGTAAGGACCATATCCACAGCTCTTAAATATTCTATTTTGCACACATCTCCGCCTGCTATTCTTTGAGCCTGTTGTCTTTTGAAAGTCTTTTTTAAATTCAACATTATTTATTCATAAAAGACAAGGATTTATTGGTTCTTATTTAGCAGTGTGTGGTCATTGCATTTTTAAAGCGGACAAAACCCCCCTTAAGATCAAACACATGTCTTTTATGTAGTCTGCTTTGTGTGTATGTTACTAACAGCCATACAGCAGAACAATTCGTGCCAACTTGCCCTTATATAAAGTAGCCATGTTGCGCTCCCTCGGACTCTAGGTCGATGCAGGTCAGATTAAAAATCTACAAGGTGAGCTGACAAGCACCATCTGAGACAGTAGTCTCTCAGTTTCCTATTTCTTAAGTCCTTCTCATTCCGGATTATTTAGGGCTCTAATACCATCTCCATAGCAGATAAAGCCGATTATACACTGCTTCTAAAATGGAATTAGGTAATTTGCCTCACTTCATTCAATGTAATCTCTACTGCCAACATCACTTCAACTGCTCCCTCACTTGACTTTTTCTTTACTATTAAATTTAGAGCCTGAAAATATGTTTAGGATGTCATGTCCAAATTATGGTAGTTGAGACACAGAAGCTAGTTTTCTTACACTCTCTACATACTACAGCTGGTATAAAAGAAATGGTGAAAGCACAAAGGTTGTCTCAGTTCCACCTATCAAATTATTAAGGAAGTCAAGGATTTACCACCGAATTCCAGGCTGTTTTGGAGCTTCTGTTGTTCACAAGCTGAGTGAAGGCAGATCTCATTGTAGTTCTGAATCAGACTGGATTATGAGCTTAGGCTATTTTTTTTTTCTGTTCTCTCATTGTATTAGTCTTGGGTAAAGCATCACAAGGAGTGCAATGATGCAGTGCTTTTTCCCAGCACAATCAGATTTGTTGTATTCCTCCAGACAATTACTGTCTGAAGTCATTCCTTTTCAGTAAATGTAACATGATACGGCACAAAGTTATTTCAGAGAGCTTTATCAGTTGAAGATCTTTGAATCCACTGGAGTTCAGTGTTAAAATTTAAATGCAATCCCTGGCCACAGTTACTGAGTTTATGATGTGAAATCATATAATGAGATCTTCTTACTCCCTAGATATACAGATGGTATCATACGACGACATCAATAATGTGTGGTATACATGTATTGCACAGTTATAGACGCAGATTGATACAGTCTGATGGCATGTCCATGTTAGAATTTAAATGCAGTCTGCTGTTGAATCTTTCAGAATAATATAGTTTCCTGTGAGATATTGAGATTCTGTGAAAATGCATAATCAATCTCACATAGAATCTAAATCTTTTTTTCTCTAAGCTTACAAAAGAAGATAAGACATGAACATCAAGATTGCATCACCATGGACACTAAAAGATGACTCCTACATGGCGATTAACCACAAAAAACATGCTATATTTCTCTGATTGTCACTAATCTGCCAGTCCGGCTTGCACAACTATTCATTTTCTTTAGAAATCTTCTCTGACTGCTAAAAACCTCTTAAGCCTAAAAAACCCTAAAAGCCTCTTAGTGGAACATATGAATATACATCTTTTTCCAAGAAATACTGTGTAAATCTTCATTATCCATTTCACAGGTGCTGAAAGAGAACTTTGCCCAAATGAATAACAAATGAGGCAGTCCATTTGATTTAAGGAACTGGACCATGCACAGGAGGTTTCAAAGTAGCACTGAGCAGGAAGTGAGAGAGAAAACCGAGTAGCCCTGAGCCTGGCAGGCTGCATCTTTTCACTTTACCAGCTTTGCCTATGAAATTAATAGAAAATCACAGGAGATGTAGCTCGAGGATCCTCTATCTATCCAAGAAAGAGGACGATGGTAAATCCAAGGTCTTTCAAATTCAATACATTCAAATGTATCCAAAGATGCACAGAGCTGCCCCTATTTACATTAAAACCAATGACAATCTACTCTAAGTGAAATAATGACGACTACCCTTGCTAGTATGATCTCTCAAGGAGAACATGTTGTTCTTTCATGTGAACATGAGTCGCTTATAAGCTCAATGCTTTGCAGAAATTAATGAACAATGGATTGAAGTCCATTACATTACCCATAAAAGGCGCCAGGGGAGTATGTATGGATAGACTCATGACACGTGCCAGTTTACAACAAAAACAATGACAAATGATCCTAATATTCTAGGGTCAGCTAGTAGTCCATTGCCACCTCTCCGTGTCCAAAACATCTTTGAAAAAATCATAAGTGATTGATTGCTCACATGTCAGCTTGTGACACACTTCACGAGTCCTGCAGTCACAGATTTGACTCTTGAACCTGCCATCTGCAAAGCCAGGCACCACGCGGGGATGGACCGTTGGGTAACATTTTAGTGTCTCTGTTGGGCATTTATGGTAGCATCTCATCTCTGAAAAGAATAGATAAGAGTAGATATTATTCCACAGCAGAGTGTTTTCAAACCTATAGTTTGTTTGCTCTGGTCCGAATCAGTGGATGAGATGGTAAATTTATTGTGTCTACCCCTTGGTTCTCTTACCTGTCATACAGAAAAAGATCAAGCAAAGCAAAATGCATCACTAAAAGACACATGAAAATGTTTGCCTCGCTCATTGCTCAGATGTGTCTGGGGTGGAAGTGAAACTGTAAGCATGAAGAATGTCCTATTTGCCAAAATATTAATCAAGGCAACTTACCTCATTGCTAGTCCAGCTCAGACTTTGATTAATTCTCTGGCTAGCTGCTAGCAACTGTTGATTTCCCTCAGATCTGCCCAGAACAAGCACTATAGGAATTAAATTTCTACTGAGTTTGTTAATAAGAAAGACCTCATCATGTAGAAAATTCAGTTAAAAGTTAAATCAAGGCAACCCAACCCTGAATGATGCTACTTTCTGTACTCCAAGCACATACTTGAAATAACAGTACTGATCATCTGTTGCATTAATCAAAAAACATGATGATTGATTATGGGTGGGCTTCAATTCTGTATGGAGTGCTGCACATTAATTGCTGGGTAGTGGTCAAAAAGCTTGTACTGGGAGGCCCCCTGTTGTGAATGTGCAGCAGTGCATACACGAAAGTAAAGCTTTATTTGTTGTTTGATGTTTGCTTCATTGAAATTACTTACAAAAATAAAGGTTTAGATAAAGATAGCCATGAATAAGTCTTGGAGTAATCATGGTAATCATGGGATGATCACAGTTAAGGTGGCATTAGACCTGGCATGATGAGCTCAAAGCCTGGACTTTATCCCTGCTAGTGCAGAAGATCTGGGCAGCTGCTTCCATACAATCCCATGGCTAACAGCTCTCACTTTGTCTCTCTGCAGGCGTCTGGCCCCGGGCTACTGGCTATCTCCGCAAAAGGTCAGCAGGAACCCTCTGGGCTCATAAAGACAGGCCAATTAACACACCCGCACTTGGAAACCTGCATCATTTATTCAGGATCCCTCCTTACAATGAGAATGGGAATGAGGAGGGAGGCAGGGAGGATGTAGGAAGAGATGAAGGAGATCAATGGAAATGTGGAGTTTAATTACCGTCAGCTCGGCAGGCCATCTTCACAGGACTAAATCTTTGGCAGGGGCTGGTGGAAACAGACCGGCAGCACCCGGAGCCAGTATCCGTGTTTCTGACACGTTTCACTATTCACGGTGGTGTTGTGTTAAACAGCACTTAGATCAGGGTGAAAGCAGTCCTACTTGACTCGCTTTATGATGAATAATGAAAGAAGTGTTTTCGTCCAAAGCCCTTAATTGGCTTAAAGGAGAGAAGCATTTGCGTAGAGTTTGAAAAACCTCCCTTCTTGTCAAGATGTAATTGAGAGTCCTCTGTAGATAACTTTCCAGTCATGATGCACTTATAACATCACTAAACACAAATGTGTTAGCCCGGCTCAAGGATAAACACTTTCACACCAAGTGAAGGAAATGTGATTAAGTCCCTACATCAACACATCAAGCGATAAACATCATTAGATGGAAACCGCCCCATCTAATTTGTTGTGATGTGCCTGTGATGTCATGATTGGATGTGCTCCTCTAAATGAGAGAGAGGCAATTCCAGCAGGTTCGGAAAAACACTTTGATTAATCATGCTATGTTGTTCACTGCAATTAGGCTGTGATAATGAAACTGGTTATTTCAGGCGTGATTCACACCAGCTGAACAAAGAAATGTACAGCTTAAATGTGCCCATACATAAAATGACACAACACTATCATGTCTTAGTGGCAATCTTTTGCACGAAAACAAAAAACACACTACTCACACCAAGTCAGGACATGGAAGCTCTTTCCATGGGAGAGATGTTTTGGTCCATTTTAGCTGCCATGCTGAAAATCCCATGACTGCATACATTCTTTATGTAAAATAATGTGTTTATATTCATGTAAATCATGTTTTTTTTTCTGTGATATATGCAAAATGGCAATTGATGTCCCCTTTGAACACATGGAGGAAGCGCATTTCCATGTAGTTGTTATGGCTAGTAAACAGCAGTCTTAGCTTTATGATCCACTTCCACGACATCAAAGACGCAAGTATATTAACACATGCCTAGATTTTTCACAGGTATGTCTATAGCATCTTGACTATTTGTACAGGGTGTCACAGAAAATTGAATAAATTCTGAATCATATGCCTTTGATTGCAGTTATGTAAAACAACATGCAAGAGCTAATTTAGGTACAGTATATAATCTTTAATTGTAACATTTTATCTTGTTTTTAATTAATTGCAATTAATGAATGCTAATTTATGAATTAGTATTACATAAGGTTTCTGAGGTTGACTTCAAAATAAACAATTTTACTTTGCTCATTAATAATTCTATAAAATCCAGTTTTTATAATGTATATGACATTTAGGATAAAATGTAAATGCTCAAAATACAGACAATCAACTCGTTGAACATTTTTGCAACATTGTAATGGATCCAGCTGTTGTTAAAAAGGAGACATTAGTGAGACGGATGAGAAAATGAATGTGTTTTTCCATGCTTGTGTTAAGTTGTTCCTCTGAAATGGCTTAACGCTTTACCAAATTGAACCTCTAGTATTGTGAGACAGGTATAGGATAGCTGCCAACTCCACCAGGAACCTCAAAAGGAAACACACTGGACTCCTCTATGAACATTTGCTCATGATACACAGACTCATCCATGACCTGAGGGCAGAAACATGAAACTGAGGATGTAGGCAGGAGGGCAGTTTCTCGCCTTTGACTGCTACCCTCAGTAGCCAACGCAGCCAGTGGTCAATACATTCAGGTCCAATTAAAGGCTCCTTCCTGAACACAGTCAATGGTGTAATTTATTTGCCTTCTCAGACATATTTCATACAACTAACATATGTACTGTATGTAAGTGCACATGTGTGTGTCCAGTCATACAATCACTTGAAATTTGATTTAACCAAGTTTGAGAACTTTACGGTAACTGTTGCTGTTCTCCAAGCATTGCAGACTATACAATGAAATTTCATCAGCTCTTTTGGTGCTAATCTTGATGATCTGTCAAATAATATTAAGCAGGCAGCTAGGAATCTAGGGGTGATATTTGATGCTAACCTATGTTTTGACAGTCAAGTCAAAAATGTTGTCAAGTCATGTTTCTTCCAGCTCAAGTACTCTCTAAAGTTTTTTATCAGTTGCTGATTTATAAAAAGTTGTAAATGCTTTTATCTGTTCTCGGCTTGATTATTGAAACGCACTTCACTCGGGTATCAGCTCCCTGTAAAATTTCGCATTGATTTTAAAATCGTATTGCTCACTTTTAAGGCCTTGAATGGCCTTGCACCTACATACATTTCTGACTTATTGACCTGGTATGTGCCCTCTCGGCCATTAAGATTCGCGGATGGAGCCCTGGTGGTTACTCCCAGGTCATGGTTGATGACTAAGAGTGATCGGGCATTTGCTATTAAAGCCCCCACACTATGCAACTCTGCCTACTGAACTCAGACACACTCGTTCGCTAGCTTCTTTTACATCTCTTCTTACAATTTTTCTCTTTGTAAAAGCTTTTAGAAATGTTTGATATATGCTTTTATTTATTTGATCCTATTCATTTTATTATCTCTACTTTCTTTTTATCTGCCTTGTCTGGTTTTATTTTCTTTTTGTAAAGCACTTGGTAGCATTGCTAAGAAAAGTGCTATATAAATAATTTTTATTATTATTATTACTAGTAGTAGTAGTAGTAGTAGTAGTAGTAGTAGTAGTAGTAGTAGTAGTAGTATGAAGTTGCATAGAGTCTAATGGAAACTTTTGTGGAGGTATTTTTAAAACCATGCAGAAAGGAAGAGAGACGGTGCAGAACCTGTAGAATTATGAAGGATCTTCACCACCCCAGCAATAGGCTATTAAAGGCAAACACCTCTGTAGCTGTAACTCCAACATACAGAGACTGAAATGAAAACTTCTTTCCTTAGGTCATCACGATGGTGAACTCGGTATATATCTTCAGCGTATTACTTAGTCAAGTCAAGTAAAATCAAGTCAATTTTATTTATACAGTGTCAAATCACAACAGAAGTTATCTCATCGTGCTTTTCATATACAGCAGGTCTTGACCGTAGTCTTTAATTTAATTGTCCTCTGTGAAAAATGCACACTGTCCTGCACATTTGCACTAAATGTGTGAAAAACAATGTATTGCAACTGTGACATATGCACATTTTTATTTAGATTTTTTTATCCATTCATTTTTGAACTGTATATAATATTTTTTAATTCTTATTTTTCATGCTAGTCTTTTAGCAAAGCCTTAAGGCATGCCACAAGGCATTTCTCTGCACATATTGCTTGTGCATGTGACAAAATCTTGAATCCTAATCCTAACTAATGAACCTAACTGGAATGCTGCCAGAATGTTCTGTGAAAGTTATTAGAAATATTGTCACACAAGACACAATTCTACAAATTTTCTTTAAAATAAATAAATAAATAAAAAAACTCTGGTCATAATCAGGGTAGTTGTTCGATCCCCTGCTCAGGAAGTGTCACTGAGCTTGACACTGAGCCTCAAATTGCTCCCATTGTGTTAAAATTGCATTGATCTGATTAGAACATGAGTAGCTGGCACCAGTCACTATTCCTGTTTGACCAAAAACACAATTTCCCACTCCGGTTATGACACCCTTATGTTTTTGCTTTCCAATTGATTTCTATATTATATAGCCTTAGACATTCTGGCCTAAGTGCCCTCTCAGATATTTTCCAGTGTCCATACCTGTCATATATTTCTAGTACACAACACAGCGATGTGCATTAGTGCACCATATCCATTGAACTGAAGTGGCTACTGTGTTCTTTAGACCAAGCAAGTGGGTGTTAGTCATTAGTCACTGCTGGGGTTGCTGTTGATTTTCTCTCTGTGTGGGTAGGGGATGTATATTATGAGATTACTGCACTGATCCTCACATCCTCACAGTTATAATTAATGCAGGACTGCAGGTTGGCTGAAAGCTTGCTGGTTTTAGTCCATGCAAACTCTCCAATGTACTCTTGAAAAAGGTACTTTATTGTGCTTGTTCTTTGTCTGATGGGCCTCCTGAAGTTTTGTGATTTGATGTATCAAGAAGGTAGGCTTTCTGTATACTGTTACTATTATAGGAAGATAGACCTTCTTTAGGCATTTAAAAGTGATTTAATGTCTTCAAATTCAAATTCACGACTGAGAGCCAAACATTGAAGGAGAAGTAAAGTGGGAGATATACATGCCTCCATTCATCCATTTACTGTAGGCATCTAAGTATGTAAAGCATCAGATACCTAAAATATCACCATCATAATGAAACTAATAAGACTCATAAGATAAAATGGTTTGATAAAGGAATAGGGACAAAAATACATTAAGTTTTGCTTTTAAAATAAAGATAAATGTATTGTAGATATATGCAGGTGACTTTTATAGTATTTTCATAGTTTTAGCCATCAGGTCAGATGATCAGACAGGTTGTAAAGAAGCCAACATTACCTAAACCTTTTTCTTTTTACCTGATTGGCTTGGTTATAAACAAAGCAGTGCAAACGTGTGACCCCTCATCATAAGTTATAGCCTTAGAGTGTTCAATCCAGTGTTTCTTGAAAAAAACAAACATTAGAGAGAAGTCAGAATAAATAAACATTCTTATCCCTTTTATTATCTTGGGTCCCCTCTGATTCATTTTGGGATCTAAACCACTTTAAGTGAAACTGAAAGTGTTTTCTTTTCCAAACAAGCTTGGCTAACCTTAAAATTTGTTTAAAATCCGTATGATTGTCTGACTGCTCGTGTTTCTTGCCCCATCAGATATATTTTTGATATTCTCAGATACATGTATTAGCATTTGACTCATTGAGAAAATAAATATTTTTACTGTACCAATAGTAATGATGACCAAAACCATGAAAATGAGACCTAAGTTTTAAAACCAAAACTAGGACCCTGTACCCTATAATGATCAAGTAGTGTCCACTTGAAATCAGGCTTCCTAAACATCACTGCAGTGGCTTTGAATGACACCAGACACCAGAGCTACAGCCTCGCCTGTACACTACACAGGTTGGTTATAACTTTCACAATGCTTTGCTTCTTACCTTTATTACTTCTCATAGCATCAGCCCTGCCAGGTAAGTATGGTCTCAAAGCAAACAATACACATAAATTTCACAGGAGAGCTTCACATGAGAAAATTGAAGGAAGCTTGCAACAGACTCGTATACAGTTTAGGGTGACCTTGTCCATCAAAATGACACATGCTACACAGTCATAAAATTGCCTCTTGGTCCAAGAGACAGTTATGGGCTCGGGTTTCAGTCATATAGCTCTACCCCCTTTACTTTTATTATTTTCTAACTTGAGCCATATAGGTGTTGCAGTCCAACTTTGGTTTTATTCTTATTTATCATCTTGCATTTTTTTTTACTTGTGTGTCTTTGTTTATTTTGAGGTGAGGAGTTTTTATAACCCCCTTGGGTTCTTTTTAATCTCTTCTGCATAATCTGTTCTTTTTTTTTCTTTCTGTTTTATCTTTTTCCACATGTGCACATGAATAAATTCTCAATTCTCAGCATACTTGAGAGCTAGGTATAGAACCAGATTTGGAACCACAGTTGACCAGGACTGTGACAAAACAATCATGATTTCTCGGGGAGCACTAGACAGTCATCTCAGTCAGTGTCTTTCCTCAAAAGTGAAAGTTGAAATATAGATTCCCTTCCACAGAAAAGCTTGATTCCCATATTTGCACTTAAAAGTATATGCAACAATATACTGTTAAAAAAAAAAGTATTCTGCTCAATATAAAAAAATGATTTACTTGAATTCTACTAGGACTCTAGGAGAAATACAATATTTCAAGCACATTTGATAAAGTCTAGTTTGGTCAAGTCAGTATCTAACATTTAAAACAAAGAAAACAATCAATTTAAGGAAAGAATAAAATCAAGAAGACTCACCAACTTTTTTACAGATTGGTGAGAACTGCTGAGTGTTCTTTCAATAGATATATAATAAATACAGTTTTATTAAAGCTGATAAATTCAATAAGACCTGTGTTGACAACTTAAATTCAACTTCATCTGCATCATGCTGAGTGACAAGCTGTACAGTACTGCTGGTTATATTTTTAAATGAGTATCACAAAACCTTGTTCTCAGCACCAGAAAATAGTACATAGCAAAAAAAAAAACAAAAAAAAGGAAAAAAAATGCAAGCACATGCTCAATCTGCTGCTATTTTAAAGTGTTCTGTTCAAAGCTGTAAAGCAGTCTGAGCGCCCTGAGTGGATTCATGATTGACAAACTGTATATGTGCTAAGATGCAATCCAAAAAAAAAAAAAAAAGAAAAAAAGATTGTTATTTGATTTAGAGAGGTACTGTAGAAAGATTTCTTTGTTCTGAATCAAATGCTTTTGAGTGAAAAACAAGCACCAAAGGCAATTTGCCTGCAAGCTTTTTATTTCCTCAGAACTTCATCTTTCTATATAAACTAAAACACAGGATGGGTATCGCTGATTAAATCAGAAATAATTACAATATTATGAATAAAAATACATTTAAAAAAGGCATTGATATAATGACAACACAAAAAACAACACTATTACTGTATATCATAATTTTCCTCAGATACATCTGAGTCACAACAACATGCTTTGCATACACTGATTACATATCCATACCTCGTTGTCTGTATTCTTCTCCATCCTCACTTGCTGTTGTATTCTAATATCTCATTTGTCCACTGCGCCTGTCTCTGCCGCTGCAGTCTTGTCAGCAAAAGGTCACTCTGGCCCTCCAAGCAGAGTGCACACTTTCTCCAGGGAAATTAATGGTCTGAGCCTTCAATTGCTGCCTCTTTCTTTCTTTGTAATTTGCCAGCATTGACTTGGAGGATGCCTTCAAAAGGTAAGCGTACACTTGGCCACGTATGGAGAATGGAAACAGATGGACTCTCCTCTTGTGTTGATACATTTACAAATTGGAGGGTGCTTATTGGTTTCTGTCATTTTGCGACACACAACCCGACACTGAAACAAGCAGGTGGAGCAGAACTCTGTTTTTGTCTTTGTAAATATTAAACTATTACATCTGTGTGTGTATGTGTGTGTGTGTGTGTTGCAACAGCCACCCACCTACTTCCTAACGTTACGTTATTGATGATGTTCTCATCCTCCCAGACAATCACCAGGGATACATGGACAGACGAGGGAAATATGTCTTCATTCTCCTGTCAGGAAGGTTTACGGGCAGTTGATGTTCAAACGCCCAGCACTGCTGCCAGAATGGATGATCAGAGGAGTGGTGCATAGTTGTGGGAGTTTGTGATGAGGGCAGGCCAACCTTCACAGAGGCATAAATCTGAAGCATTATGTTAATTAGCATGTGATAGATTAGAGCACAAAATGTCAAGGTGACACTTTTATACCTAAAAACACTGTTCACATGGCAATTACAGTTTTACATAACAATATCAATTATTGGCTGGGAATGAAAAAAGTTGTACATCTTGGACCACAGAGTATACAACGTGACATGAAAGAACTCTTTATCCTCGGGAACATTGTCTTCTTCTTTTGCATTTTAATCTCTGGCTTTTCAGCACATTCTTGCCTGCTGTTCTGTGTAGTTATCCATTATATTGGGGCTAAATACAGCCTTGACTGTACAGTTGTTACATTAGACCTCAGCGGAAGTCTCGCCGGGCTCAATAAATCACACATGCAGATACTAATGGAGATCTTCCGACCATTTATAAGCCATTCTCCGGCAAGGGGGAAAGGGGGAAGGGTGGAGTCTGCTGGAGAATATGCAAGACTTGTTTTCAGACCCCAAAAAAGAGATTTTAATACAACTGAGAGCAAAGTGCTCAATTAGGCATACCTCTGGGTGAATGGGGTTACTGCCAACACCGAAGTTTTGAAAAAGAAATGATTCAATCTCAAAAAGGTTCTTTCCTTTCATTTGTCAAATATTTCCTTTTATTTGTCCCCTCCCCCCACCCCCCATATAAATATTCTCCTCATTTAGGATCCTCGTGACCTGAGGGTAGAAGCTCATCCTGAGCCTCTCAGTGGTAGCCTGGTTTATCCGGTACCTTCTTCCCAAACGCAGCAGGGAGAAAGGGCCGTTATCCGGGTGGTTGGGATCCTTAATGATACTCCTAGCCTTCTGTTTGCAGCACCTTGTGTAAATATCCTTTAGGCAGGGTAAAGCAGCACCTACTGTATGTTCAGCCGAATGTACCACTCTTTGCAGGGCCTTGCAGTCCTGTTCAGTGTTGTTTCCGTACCAGGCAGTAACGTTCCCCATCAGGATGCTCTTGATGGTGCAGGAGTAGGACCTCAGTATTTGCGGGGATACCTGGAATTGCCTCAAGCATCTGAGGTGAAACAGTCTCTGTCTTGCCTTTCTCCCCACTGAGTCAGTATTAGGGATGTGCAAATGGCCCAGTATTTGTATTTGTATTTGTTGAGGTAGCAAAATTATTTGCGTTTGACTACGCTGACTACTGAACTAAAACTTTACTCATAACCTCATTGCAGAAAGACCTCTACCTATTTATACACCCATAACACAGAGACAGCACACTGTGTAATGTGTAGAGAAGAACTTCAAAGGCGATTATTGCTTTGCATTTTTCATTTATTGCATATGTTTTACAACCTAGCTTTGTGGAAAGGAGAAGGGGAACAACAGGTTATGGAGAGTCCCTTGGGAGCACTTCACATGTGTCAGTAGCTCAACTTTATCTCTGGGGAACACCCCCAACTCCGAGAGCGATGTCCTCGTAAGGAAATGTGCGTCATGTAGCGGGTGGATGTGACTCCCCTCGTTGAGATCTGCTGATAGACGTGACAGCGGAGCAGAGGACAGAGACTGAGATAGCGATGTAACTGACCTGCGCACTGGTGTTTTACATGTTTTGTTTTTTTTTCTTCCCGAAAACAAATCATTTTAAAAATATTTGTATGACACAAATATTCATAAAAAAACCCCCACTATTTATGATTTGTCGAATAACATATTTGTATTCGGGCACACTCTTTGTCAGTATGCAGCGCCCATAAAACTTAACAATTTAACAACAATGCATACAACTTAATTGACTCAAATTAGTATCTATAGTTTCAAAATAAATTATTGCCACTGATTCAAGGAACTCCATAAACTTTGCACAGAAATTAGAGCAGCATCATGTTCAAGTTCCAGCACTGATAGATGCCACCTCAGATTTTCCATGTGGCTAAACCACACTTTTTTGAAGTGGTGTCATGTTATCTTTTTTTCCACACATAAACTCAATCTGACGGCAATCTGAGAAGAACTGGGCTTCAACGGTCTGTTGATGGGATCAATACTTAGAGCATGATGTGTGCTAGTGTGCAGTGAGTCCAACATTGTGCTGGATGGAGGGTAGACTGTCTCTTCATGGCTGCAGGGGAGATATGATAGATTGGAGGCCAAACCGCAGGCCTTCTCAGGTCTCTGCTGGGTGCCAGGGGCATCTGCAGTTCAAAGTCCACAGCGCAAAGACATTTGAAGACAACGCAACACTGGATGACTGAGAGGCTATCTAATGTGTGTGAAAGAATCCAGGGGGGATATGGGGTTGGAATAGTGAGGATGAATGGAAGGACTGTGATAAGGATAGAGAAGGAGATAAGGAGGTGGTGGTGGTGGTGGTGGGGTGGGGGGGGGGATGGGTTCATGTGTCTGTATGAGCGCAGACAGTAAGAGGGCTCAAGAGCCAGGGAAAAAAAAAGGCTGAGCCTGTCTTTTCATCAGGGTTTATGAGTTGTGCTGTGTGACAAACATCGTTTTTTAGACAACATGTAGAGCACACTTGAGAGAACATGGAGCCTATGGGATTATAGTTTGCTGTACTGTAATTATATGGTAGAACCCGCTAAAGTGTCCCACTTCTGGGGTTAGGGATTAGGGATTTGTAAATGGGAAAATGTGAGTGAAGCCTTGTTGGTCAGATGCGAAACAGTGGGCTCTGAGTAGAAGGCCGCGCACCTCAGTGCTTTCCGCTGGTGTTGATCTGCTCCTAAGGGGATTTAATACATGAACCTTACCATCCCATCTCTCACTTTACACACACCAACACACACACACACACACATACACACACGCACAGTTTAATGCACAGGTTGTGTGTTATGCACCACTAGGTTTTAACCCCTTTCATGATAAACAGTGCTTTTCCCCCGACAGTAATCTCAGTTTCTCTAATCTGCCTCTGTGTAGGTTTTGGAAGCTGCAACCAGCCATCACCAATATGTTCCCACAATCCCTTTCTCTTTCTGCAATTAGAAAGCTGTAATGTAATTGATACTGCTTTAATGTGCTTCTCTGTTACAGTGACATTTTCCAGACTATATTTTGTGCCGTGTGTAGTTCTCTCCCACATAACCTCTAACGGTCTGTCTGTATCATGTCAGTATTTATATCATGTACCGACTGGAAGCCACTAAGCTCATAATCTAACTCATAGCAGCAAATCCTATTGTGGCCATGCTACATTGTAAGGGACACAACTGAATATGCAGTGACAAGTGACCTCTGTGTGCCGTGTTTTGGTAGTCACGGGGCATCAGTGATCAATAGCAAGCTAATCGTGAGCGCAGTGCCTGTCTTTGTTATTGACTGTGCAATGGAAAAAGTCTAGACAAAAAATGTTGCTCTTGACCTCATTTTGGTGCAGTGCAGCACATTTTGTTAGCTGTAGTTGGAATTGAAAGTTTATATTTAGATACAGAATGTTGTGCAAAATCTTTCTACAGGAGAGGGCATGTACCTCACCTCTGAAACATTTACAAGTTGATGCTTGTATCAGCATGTTCTCCTCTGGATATTGTTTAGGACAAGGGAACAGCATACAACATTTGTCACTGAGGTGTCACTGGTGTATAACAAGCCGTGCTAACCGAAATTCCCCTCGCTTAAAAGTCTGTGTTGGTTTAAATGTGTTCCACACTTTCAGAACAACAACTCTAATCTCTGCGAATAGCATTGCTGACATGTCTCACTAACGTTACACAAAGAAAAAAAAGTCTTTGCATTTTTTTTTTCCCCTTTCTCTGAGTCTTTTGCTGAGGCGGGCAAAAGTGTGGACCACTCAAGAGTGTGCAGACATTTGTTATTCTTTTTTTGTAATATAATTTAGTTGAAAAGAGAGGGTGCACTGGCGATCAATAGCAGGTCAGCCAATGATGGATGGCGGCGCGATTACTAATTTCACTGCGAGACAAATAACTCTGTGCTCGGCCCTCAGAGCTGAGAAATAGAGAGAGAAAATGGCAGACCAAGCTACACGGGGAGCCTCAGCTCCCCAATCCACTTCCCTATTCACATGACCATTCATCTCCATTGCTTCTGCACTCCTAGCTTTCACTCTCACTCTCTGAAGGATCATAATGACTGCTCGGGTAATCACATGTGGGAACCGGTGTGCCTACCATCACTGCACTGACTTTACCACAACTTACACAGCTCTAACTTTAGTGGCTACAGGAAATCAGGTCAGCTCAATAGCATTCGATCTTCACTGTGCTATGTGTTATTGATGCACAATGATAGGAATGGTTAACAATGAGGTACCTGCATTGTGCTGTGACCCGAGACAGCTATCGACCCCAAATTGGAAACCAATTATCCATTTCAGGTTATTGCACTGCTTATAGTAATTTCAAATGTTATAATTTAACTGTTCAATAAAATGACCCCAAAAGAAGAAAGAGTGACATCACAAATAAAAACAAAAGATGATCCATCATTTGCCTTCAAATCAGATCAATAGATGCAGGAGAGAAGGAGAGGAAGGGCGGGGGACGGGATAGGTCAGAGAGAAAGATGGGACATGTCCAACTTTCTGGGTCTCTCAACGCTCAGATGAACTCATTAGAAGTTAATTAATCACAGGTATCGATCTGTTGTCACTCTTCCCCGCACAAGGCTCCACTAGATTCCAGGGCTCGGGTTCTGCTCAGCCGGTTGAAGTGCTGAGTTCTCTTGTCTCCCTGCCTTCTTGACTGGGCTGTGGTATTCATCCTGGCGCCATGCTATGTGTCAGTGTGTAGTATGAGATGGCAGATCCATGCCTGGGATGTAGGGCGTCCAATAGGACTGAGATCTGGTTGGGATGAGAACTTAATTGAGTGTTAATGCAGTATAGATTTCCATACACATATCACATCATTATCACCAAACAATGCATACTGTATTCGCCAGTCATCCATTAAGAAACAACAGCATTTTGTGGAAACAAAGCACACTCTCTGGTGACCATAATGGTCGCCCTGTAATGTCTACAAATTTCAATAAACATAATTAATTTCTGTGTTTTTTGATCAGAATTGATTATTTGCTCTGCCAGATTTGGATGCTGGCTGGTCCACTTTAACTATGTGTACTTTATTACACTCTTCCTCTGTCTCTAATTAGAATAAAATTGATGTCTATTGACACTTATATTCATTAACATTGTCTGATTAAAGTCAACATTCCAATAAACCATTGTGATGGAGGGGATTGTATTGTAGACTCCAAAAAAGTCTCTCCCTCGAGTCTTGCTTGAGAGTTGGGATTGTGTGAGTCTAAACTGAACTGAGTCAGTTGCACATGATTCACAGCATAATTCAGATAAATGGATCGTTAGCTAAATTCTTACGTGAGGCATAATACTTGACCAAAGATTCAGCTGCTACTTAAAATAAAAAAGGGCAGGCTTTGCATGCATAATCTAGTGCTTACCTCTGTAGTAACTCACTGCAGGTAATGACTGGTTGTTGTTTTTGTGTTATACATGGGCTATTCTTTAGCTGATAAAACAAACAAAT
Source organism: Thunnus albacares (assembly GCF_914725855.1). Lineage (NCBI taxonomy): Eukaryota > Metazoa > Chordata > Actinopteri > Scombriformes > Scombridae > Thunnus > Thunnus albacares. Next base: position 30,915,878 of record NC_058107.1, read on the forward strand.
GTGGGCAGCATGCAAAGTGCAATTTTACTAGAGTGGTCAATTTACTACTAACTGGAAAGCCAGATAAAATTACAATAATCTTGCAAAACATCCTTAAAAATGCAGTGGGTCATTTACTTTTCTAAATGTAGTTATTTAAAGGTTTATTCAGTAGTGTCACTGTGTCCCAGTTCAGGGATCCTCTCAAGTACTTGGCCCACAAAGCTGTGTCCTTTGGAGAATGTGAAGACTGGGCTGAGCCTGCGCTTCCTCCCAAAATTAGAAAGCCACAGTGACCTGGTGGCCTTTGTCAACTAATAAAGTTAAAACTGTCCAAGTTTATTCCCAGCACACTGCTCTCAAATGGCTGCCAAAGTGTAAAGACCAGTGGAAAACCAGATTTCCTTACAAGTTTACAGCTTGAGCAGTGACATTTCATTTCAATAAATGTACAACTAGAAAACAATTTACCAGGTTAATAAATATATCCCTATAACCAATCCTGTCTCTTAGAAATTATGTTAATATATACTACTAAATTGTTTTCCCTTTTACATTGCTGCCTGGATTATGTTTACAGGCAATGTTATTTGAAGTTAATTAAGCACAGGAGGAGCTCCTTACCGAAAGGAAAATAATGTAGATTCATTTATATTCAAGAAAATATTGCGTCATAAATATCCATAGATGTTTAGGCAGTTACAGATACAGTTATGAACTTTCTCACACATGCACTAAAGTCTACATTTTGTGTGAATGTAGCTTACTACTCTAATAGCTTTGACTTCAAAAATTAGAATTATTGAGCCAATAGCATTACTACTGATTGCTTAATAATTCTGGTCCAGTTTAGAGGAAGTTGAATACAATATTGACATGTTCTATTGATACATTTGTAAACATTTTAGACAAATCTGGAATCATAACAGAGCAACACTAATGAATGTGCTTATAAGGGGTGGATTTCCTTGTGTGTGTGTATGTGTGTGTGCGTGTGTGTGTGATGCGTTTCTGAAGGGGAAATTGCTTTTGTCAGCCGTCTGACCTCTCCTTGGTTCAATTCGCCTCAAAGATTTGTCATCTCCGTACAGACTGCAAATAGTTTGGGGGTTTGTGTTAAACCCAATTGTACTGAACCCAATAGTACATGACACACATACACACACACACACACACACACACACACACACTAGAGCATGAATGTATTCAACAGTCCGATTAACCATTCAACAGTATGTGATCTCTTGTCGGGGGAGTATGCAGCGGCCAGGTGAGGGTCATTGTTCCAATTGTAAACGAAAACAATATGTCTGAATGGCTGTTTCATGCACTTCATTTGCAAAAAAGGGAAGCACACCCTTTTATGTATTAATTCATTAATTTTTTTATTTATTGCTGACATTCTGTTGCATGAGGATAGAGCTTAGTCTACATCTCTGGAGAGTGCAGAGTGCACGTGGCTGGAAATAGAACTGTCTGTGTGCTCAGTGCCCTCAGTGCAAGAGCCTACAGTGCTGACTGCTGCCATTTTTGTTTCATACCACTGGGGTTGAAAAACACCTCTCTGATATTTGGGGTTAGGGGAATGAATAATTAATCTAGTATTTGGTCTGGTTTATGTGGTTATGCAACATAAAACCAACTGAGGCACCCAACAGATGGTTTGAGTCAGGGGCAGAATTTAAAAAAAACAAAACAATGTTAAACATCTCTATTAATTCCATTAGATATTTTTGTTATGATATTGAAATATTCAGAGAGAAATCAAACATGTTGCCCACCTTTTTTTTCCGTCTTTCATCTGTCATAGCTGTGACAGGACATGGATCGGTTATCCTTTGGGCTTGTGATACCTTAGAAGTTTAGTCATGCGTGCCACAGCAGCTATTAGATCATTCATAATTCACACTAACAGTCACTGGATGACCTATTTAAGCTGACCTATCTTATCTATCTGCTTAGGGTTAGTGGCCTATAGATCATACATATGGTTGCTATTCATAATGCAGACTGTTTACCCAAGTCAGTAAGTGCAAACCAGCAGCAGTCTATGTGTCTCTGTGAAATATTTTAAAGTGTTTTTATGTCCACAGCTGTAGTTTTACTGATTGACTCCCAGAAGTGAGCATTTGAGTGTGAGAGGGCAAAAGTGCTGAAGAAAGATGATATGATGCGTCCACCTCCCTTCGATACAAGAGGGTGAAAAGAACACAACATAAATGTTTCTTCTACTTCTTTCTTTATGTAAAGATAATCTCTACTGTGTGTGAGTGTGTGTGTGTGTGTGTGTGTGTGTGTGTGTGTGTGTGTGTGAGTACGTGCATGCATGTCCCAACTCCCTTCAAATGTCTTTGGGACCACAAAAAAACAACTAAACAAAGACAGGACAGTGACAGGATCGTGACACATGTAAATTTAGCCTTAATATCTCTGAACTCAATCGTATCTGCTACGGATTTGGGATTATAAGAGAAAGATGACAGTGTTGTCACACAAGCGCGCCAAAGTACTGATCATATTGTCAAAGTCAAGTGCACCACAGCAACAACAACATAACAGACAATTACTGAACGGTTTTGTCTTTAATAAAAAACAACAAACAAGAAATAAAAAAATTGAACTAGAGACTGACTTTAAGAACTGTACTCTGCTCATTTCACCAGCTGATTGCTGAATCTGTCTGCCAGTTCTTCACTATGTGACGGATAGTGATCCATAATCCTCGCCACAGAGCAGGAAGTGATTACATCACAGGCAGCTTGCTGTCAAAACTAATGTTATATTATGTGTTGGCCTTGAAAAGCTGACATTATGTTCTGTTACATAAAAAAAAAAAATCTGCAATGTGATTTCAGTATAATGATGGACTATTTCTTTTGTCACTAGAAGGCATAAGAACTATTGTAAGGCTAGATTAGGTTTAATGTCAGGGTGATTATTCAAGGTTAGAGTTAGTTGGGTTAGGGGTCATAAAAATCCTTGCATTATTTGGGAGATGAAGAATGGGTTGCTTGAGTTAAAAGGAAATATCTGCCCATCCTAACCCTCAGCCTTCAACCATTTCACTTCCCTCCGTTCCATTTCATTGTCAAACCACTGCCTGTTTGTAGTCCCATCTCCACAAACCCTCTTGTGGGTAGGAGATGCACTTCTCTCAAAGTACATGCATGAACCATGTTATTTGCTTTTAAATGCATCACATTAATTTCACTAAATTTTGCAGGACCAGGCTCCATTAACCCTTTATACTCTTTTACATGGGTCATTAGGTTTGCGCTCTAACCTTGAAAGATATGTTGTACCGAGGCTTCAAACCCATTACCTCATTATCTACTCTCTTTGACTGATTAATCCTTCTCCGTCTCCTGCTCACAAAAGTAGGGTTGCTCATTCCCAGGTATCCAGGGGTGACTGGCCTTGCGGCAGTGCCATTTCCCTGAGTCTAAATAGCCAATTAGCTGAGACCTTGGGAACCACAGTAAGGCAACCATTAGTAATTAGCCATTGACATTTTAGCCGCTACAGCAATGGAATAGTAGCCTGATATTCAGACTGAATGGCCATTTCATTGAATCGCTCGACAAAATTTCAGACGTGGGCGGCAATTCAAAGCGCTGGAACCAGGATAATAGAATAGTTAAGGTGTGGCCAGTGTAATGGATCAATGCTTTTTCATCAATAAGTTTAAATCTTTATCTCTCAGTGACACCGTCTTGAAAGAATTCATCTCGCAAGATCATTCAAGCAATTCAAGTCAGTTCATACTTAATGGGAGATTACAATAATATATTCCTTCATGCTTTGCAAGGCATAAAAGATTGGTTTGACAACCAGAGTTGTTGCTTAATCTTCTTTTTTTTTTTTTCTTCAAATCATCATTGCAATCCAGACTCTTGCATGATGGAGGACATCGGAAATTTTGAACATTGGGTATAGTTCAACAATGTCAACCAAGTCTCTTGAGACAGATGGATAAAACTGTAAAGTGAAGCTGTATATGGAAGATCCTTTATAGGTGATTATTTATACTATTGATTTTACAGTATTGGGGTATCAAAATGCAGTATATTACTGATATTACATTGGCCTGCTTCCGAATCAATTTGGATGCACAACTGAGGCCAAAGAGGTAACACTATCTAGAAAGAAACAAAGAAGCACAATAAATTAATTATTTGATCCATAATTAAGAAATAGAAACAAATGAAAGCTACTTTTCTCATTTGTAAGTAACTGAACAAAATTTTATCCAAAGCAAAGTAAGCTCTATGCTACTACGCATGTTAATGTGTTGCTAGCACCCTGTCTACATCAGCCATGTAACAAAAGTGGCACAAACACAGCAGCTGGGGTCCTCAGCAGTGTCTGAACTGGATCCGTTCAACTACAATATTAGTGTCTTTTAACAAAGCTCACGACCCAATACACAACTACTGTGTACTACCACATGTAAGTGAGGAAAAATAGAAGCCTAAAGAAACACATCCGGTTGCATTTATGCTGGTGTAGACAGCTGCATTGGTTAAAATAGATATATATCTGTGCAGTGAGGCAGGCAGACCAATAAACCAAAAAAAATACTGTCTGAAACATCAAGTATAGATAGGGTATGTAAGGGTGGTCTGGAAAGGTGCTGTACATGGATTGTCATCAAAGCACTTGCATCGTACTTGTATAGTACTCTGCATATCCCGCAGGGTGCATATGATATTATGATGAGCAACAGGAGCCCTGTCCTAGTAGCTTCAATGTAATAGTAATTCTTGAGGCTGAAGCTAAAAGCTAGCCTGTTTGCTTCTGCAGGGTAAACTGAAGGCAGAAGAATGAGGAGGAATGAAATTCCAGGCTTTCCTCTGAGGATGGGTGTGAACTCGACGTCCAGTCAGTGAGTCAGGAGCTGTGACAGGCTGAGCGGCAGTGTAAATCTACCTTTCAGCAGAACGTCAACAGCCTTACTCTGACCTACATTCTCAGAAACGGACAATAACAGCAGAGAGAATATTGTGGAATTAAGAGCAAGCAGGGCAATTTTATCAGGACGCCCTGGCTGTGCTCACAGTTCTTCCAAATCTCCCGGGACAATCACTCATATTACTGGAGGCAGAGGATGATTTTTGTCAGGCATTTCCTGTCTCAATAATACATCCACTGTTATTTTTGCTATTCTATGAGCTGAGAGGTTTGGAGGCAGAGTAAAAATGTTTCAAGGCTTTCAAAATCTATTTTTCATGAGCTTCATGGCCTTCAGAGAAAATTGCTATGGAGGTAGTGTTCATTTTAGTAGGACACAAATGTTCAAAATATTTTGGAAGCCAAAGGGTAAAACCTAAATTGCACATGGAGAAAAAAAAACATTAATGATAGCTGAAGTAAGTACAGTACACTCATCACCTTGTTCTAAATCGAGACTATTTCATCGTCATCCAAAGAACGACAACATCAGTCATTTCAGCAAATAACCCAAAATGAGATGTTTACATTCAAGTGACAAAGCAAAGGAGAAAGCAGTGTGATGTTGTTACAGAGCTGCAAAATCCACAGAGAGAGAAGGTCAGCGTGGTCAGAAGGGTCAACAAAATATCGACATGGGAGACTATTGTTCACTTACCATTTTCTACTGAAGGCCAAAGTTGGTTTCTTTTAACCACCTGTAACTTTCAAAGTATAGGTATTTCACCCAAACCTTAATGTTTCCCTTAGCCCAACCAAGTCATTTTTGTACCAAAATCTAGCCACACCTTAGCTATAGTGGCGTCAGATCATACAGCCGTTTCATTATTGCGACCGTAATTTTCAAATACTTTTGTAATGCAGAGACAAATGATTTTGTCTTGCTGATGGGGGCGTCAGATAGAAAATAAATGTTTATATATATTGTCCTGGAGGGGAGTAATAATAAATTTGGACTTGTCCAAATATGAAAGTGGTTATTCCTGCAAAAGAAGATAATCTTAAATAGCAATCTCCAAGAACCTGCAGTTAAAACCATCTAAAAGAAAATGGTCGGTTTAGCCATTGCAGTTTGATAATGCAATGGCTGTAAACATTGCAAACTAAAATTTGCTATGAACAACTGTTTGGACCACCAATATGAAATAATAGTCTGACCGACACTGATCAATGTGTTTGTCACCACAAACACAACCTAATTACACTCATAGAAGTCACAATAGAGGTTTCCCAGTGCCACTACGGAAACGGCATAGATAGATCTGGTAGGCTGCCTTGGGAATTCCATTGTGGTTACAGTATATAAAACAGTGTAGGTAACGGGAAATATAGATGAGGAGTTTTTAAGGACCAGTGTGTAGGATTTAGTGGCATCTAGCGGTGAGGTTGCAGATTGCAACCAACTGATAACCCCTCCCCCTCCCCTACCAAGCATTTGGGAGAACCTACGGTGGCTCATCAAAACTCACAAAAAACATGAAAGGCCCACTCCAGAGCCAGTGTTTGGTCTGTCCGTTCTAGGCTACTGTCCAAACATAGTGGTGCAACATGGCATTCCCTCTGTAGATACTCATTCTAAGCCAATGAAAACACAATGATTCTTAGTTTCAGGTGACTATATACTAATTAAAGCATTTCTGCCAATATTTCTGCCAATATATCACCCATTTTACACACTGGTCCTTTAAGTCATCTGTCAGTGTGTGGTGTTTTACTGTGATTGTTGATAATCAAGATTTGTATGAGCACCAACCCTACTGCTGAGATGAAAAATACCAAAGTATCCCTTAGGTTTCTTATTCATTATTTATTGATAATTTCAGTGAGCAACAACTCCCAATTGTAATTTTCCTAATCGTTTTTATTACTTCGCTGCCACTGATTTCCAGCAGGAATATTATGTATTGGCATTTCTGAAAGTATACTAGATTTAGATAATGTCAAATGTTGGGCCATTCTCAGCAGAGCTTGTGTAAAAGGAGACACAGTGTAGAGAATAAGCAAGGAGAAGAGAAGGATAAAGTGTAGAAGGTGCATTCAAAATGCCAGCAGCTACAGTCTCATCTGTAAAACACCCAGATGGCATTTACCTGACAGCAGGAGAGTGGACGAGTAGAGCCTTCGCCTCCCTTCAAATTTCCATCCCTCCTGTTTCCCTCCTCCTTCTTGTCCTCTTTGTCTTTCCTTTTCTGTCTGCACCAATCGCCCCCACCTCCATCCTCTCTGCCTCCTCTGAAGTCCTCTCCGACCCTCTGCCACTACTCCCGACCAGCCGCCCCTACAACAAGGGCGCTGTCTTGTGCAAGACGTGTGCCTGATAAATGAAGATCCAGACTTCTGTTACAGAGGGGGCCCTGGAGCTCACGGGGGGCTAAATCACCACCATTGATTTTGCAGCTTCAACGCACTGACAAAAGGCCATGATTGTTAAAAGCGGATTATCGGCCTGTTTGTATCTTGTTACACCCATAAAGATTTTTCTTCCTCCATTTTCTCCCATTTTAACACATTAGCTGTTTTTCTTTGGCCTAATTTGCTGAACGGATAATCCTCCACGTTGGGTTTTTGTCTCCAGTGGAACTATGGATTTTGATGCTGTTTAGTATTGTCTTCTACTGAAATGGCTGACGGTGTGGAGATGTGTTGATTCATTAAGAGGCTGCTTTGATTTTCTGGTTGGTAAATAAGACTGACATGGTGGATATGGTGTTCAGCACTTGGCCTTGTCTTCTTTATGTTGCAGCTTGGAGATTATCTATTCTGACCTGGGTGGTTGTCATATAAGAGTGCTTTGTTGGATTGTTCTAGAGGGTTGCAAATTTGCAGAGCTGTTGTAGATCACCTTCTGAACACCTACTGGTGTTGGGCTGATTTTATCTGCAATGATTAACATATTTATTGATAAAATAATTACACAGTGATGTATAAAATAAAGATGTGATGTGTGCTGTTGCATGCAGCAGGGCCAAGGGTATGATGATTCATTGGTAAATTAGAAGGTGTGCTGTTCTGTTTCTGTCATGAGGATTGTGTCATCTGCATAATAATTTAGTAGTTTTCCAAGACAGGATGAAAGAATACGTGTGATTGTGTGTGTACACTGGGGAGCAGGGGTCTAATGACATATCACTGCCAAATCCTAAACTCCCTAGCACAAAACCCATTTACCTCCTTGAGCTCTTTGTCCAAGCTGAAGGCTCGACGCAGTCAAATGACAGATGAATCACAGGGAAAATGGAACACCAGCATGTTAAAGCTGTTGGTAAATAAATCCATTTTTCCAGAAGTGTAAGTGCCTGCTCCATATAATTATAGCCGATGGATGTTAATCCTTGCTTTCACCTACAGTCTCTCTCGCTTTCACCCTGATACAATATCAAGTCAGAAAAAAAGGTCACTAAAAACATCAAGACATACTGTATCTTAGTCTAAATACTGCACATGACATGCCATCACAAAGGAGAAGGATGTTGTGATGCCGATGTGAAGTTGTCTCCTGGTTTCATTGTAAGAATAAAATCAAACTCAGAGGCAACAGAAAAGGTATCAGTCAAATATGCCACCAGTCTTACAGTAAATGTAGAGGCTAGTGGTATAAATCATAAGTAGAAAAGGGTCATTCTGCAGAAGACTTCTGAAGAGCATTAATATGTGGCTCACAACATGAGCATACATTGGAAACACACAAACACAATGAAATGCAAAGGCTGAACGGACATCAAATTGATAACCCCTTCAAAATAACAATAGAAAAATAAAAAATAAAGGCAAAGATAAATTTATAATAAAGCACCCATACTGATAAGGTTTATAGGATGATTATTTAATTTTACTTTCTACATAACAGCCACATCTCTGACAGTTATCACTAGAAACAGATCAAACTGAGAACACAAATACATGATATAGAAGAAAAGTAAGATAAGATGTGTTACTGGTAATGCATTGCCAAGGAGATTTGCTGATGTCAGTAACCATATGGAATAGATGTCGAGCAGATAGGAATATTTTACTGTTAACAGGTGTATGAATATGTGCATGGAATGATTCCAAGTGAGCATGTGAAAGTTTATTTGAGGGGAGACAAGAAAGGGGATGGTGGCAGAAAAGTTAGACATGGCAAACATGTAGTATTGCACCTGCTGGCCAACCTGCTGCAGGCTAGTCTCATCTAGTGTCACCACCCACATTTTAAATGTTGTTGAATAAATAAGTCTGCTGCTCTTATGATTAACTGGAAGAGGAGTTGGAGAAAGAGAGGCTTTGTGGGCTTTTAGTTATTATGCCACCAACAGAATAAGTGACTAAATAAACAATCGAATCAAAGTGAACACTGAATACATGCAGAGCTTATGTAGATCACCTTTATGCCTGATTATATTGCATTTCTTTTAATCTGCAATGACAAATATGTTTATTGATTGAAAGTAATTAAAACGTAATTTACAAAAATTATGTGAAGTGACAGGGTACTGCTCAGTGGTGCAGAGCCCATTTACCTCCTTGAGCTCTTTGTCTAAGGCGATCACTCAACACAGACAAATGACAAATGAATCAGGGAGAAGCATGTTAAAACTACCGGTACACAAATCCATTGTAGTAAAGTGGAAGTGACTGCTCCATCTAATTACAACCAATGGAGGTTAATCCCTGCTTTTGGAAAAAAATAAAAATAAAAAAAAATCTCAGCTGCACGCTCCCTCAGTTTACCTACTGCATCTATCATTTTTGAAAATATGTGCCAACAGAGGATATCCAGCCTACCTTTTAACCGTAAACCTTCATTCTGCTGTTTAATCCTAACAACATCCAGTTAGAGGCCTCAGCCTCTGTGTCAAAACAACATATCACTTTCCGCTGATTGTGATGAGGGAAGAAACATTTTATATAAACTCCTATATTCCAAATTTGGCACTATGACCTAGATCAGGATTGAACAGCAACTGTTTTCCTTTGATTTGCTGATCCTGTCTTACTTATTGCATTTTGTTTAACAAGCCCTTATAGGTAGAATAATATCTACTCTGCCAGTTCAACCTATATATAATACATACTATATTAATATTATACTGCTCCTCAGATTTGCATTAAGTGTTTTGAGATCATTATGATGGCATTTAGGCATCTGAATAAATGCCATTACCAAGTTTACAAATTGCTGAGGACACCAATAGAGACCCTGCTATAATCATCTCACAGGGAGCTTTCAAATTAGTGTGCCCATAAACAATAAGGCAAGTCAAACCGGAAGAGCTCAACAGGATTGCATGATTGATGATGTGATTTCCCTGCAGTGTCTTGGGAAATGAAGACCTCTTTGGGGAAATATTTCAATTAATGGTACAGACTAGTGGCGTATGGAGTCAACTGTGCCAAGAATTACATGTTGTGAGCAAAATCGACATCTTTCTGTATTCAGTTCCACACTTCCTACATGCAACACCAAGAAAAGGTTGGTTTTCTGCTTTTTCACATTATTTTAGAATTGATTGCATGAAGAAATGGGTTCCTGAATTGGGTCTCAGTCAAAGACAAATTACAGCATGGCGAGGAATTGGCCATTTATTGCAAATGGTTATAAAGTTTTATTTGGCGGAAAAGGCTCTGCTCCTTGAGAGAGCTGTCAACAAATCCAAGCAGCAAAAGGGATTCTGCTGATAGAACTAATCTCACGAACGCATAATGGTACAGAATCAGATATGGCTGTAAAATATACATTTCAATCAGGAGAGACAATTGAATGAAGCAAAAAGAATTCTTTATTATACAGATGATACTGATTAAGTCTTGTCAAAAGTCTTAGAATCTACATAGAGATTTCATAATTGAGGGACATCAGTCCTAAGCAGCAGCAAGATGAATCTCCCCATGGAGTGCAGACACTGGTGCTGGTGGTGGCTGATGACTTCTGCTGAGGCTGATAAGGCTGATGAGATTGATGAAGTGATGTACTGATGAATCTGCGAAGAATGAGCAGTGATGGGGAGGTGGTGGGGCACGCATAATGGCAGCATGAAAACACCAAGGCAGAGAGGGAGAAAACTATTTAAAGAGACTGCTGCAAGAGGATAGGCTGACAATGAAGGTGTGTCACCATGCTATTGGTTATATGTGACCAGCTGATGTGAACAGCTGACGTTTCAATTGATGCCCCTCTGGCAATGACAGTGAGGGAATTATGAATGAGCAAGCATGAGGGATGGGGATGACAGATGGTTGAGAATTAAAGCTACAGACCTGAGCATACAAAAGATAGTCCTGACTGAACTTTCGCTAAAGCTGCATTAGAACTTAAACAAAACAACATATCAAAGCTTCAGTCACATAAAGATGAGGTTAGGATGGTCTCACAATTCCAGTCAGTCAGAATCTGTTAATTTTGCAACATTTTCCTAATCCTGAAATATTCCTGTACACCAGAAAAGTCAGGTAGGAGGTCGGGGTGGATGGATGAGCGTACAAAGCTCAACACCTGGGATCACATCCTGCGTCCCACATGTTACTTGCGTAAAAAACAGTTCAGCAAATCCTGATGACAGTTGAGATTGCTCAAGTTAATGTTGAGCTGTGCGAGTCTGAGGTGTGTCATTTTTTGCAAAAGATTAACACTTTGCCCAGAGCTAGCAAGCTAACAACTGTAAATTATTCTGACAGCGTAGAGGAGTGGATGTCATGTCTATTTACAACATTCTCTTACACCACGCACCAAAAACAGATGCACGCAAATACACAAGACACTCACACTCAACCCGATTCAAATGAGGTGAGAACTACTTTATGCAAAGTTTACCTGTATGCTACAACAGTAAGTGACAGAAACTGTTTTAGTGTGAGGATGTCAGACAGAAATGACAACAGTGTTGGAACAGTGGATGACAGTTGACTCAAGCTTATTGCACTCGTAGTTATTACTGCTGCGGAAAAGACATGTTGATAACTCCAGTGGGGCAGTGCAATGCAAGGCAGAATGGAGCTTGTCTGATTTATTCAGAAGGCCATATGTGAGGCAGATTAAAGTACCAAAACCCCAGATTAAAAGACTGTCATCCTAGCTATAGCCAAGCCCTAATGAACAAAATGTGACAGCTTCTCTTTTTAAAGAAATTGAGTAATATGTTCCAAGCCCCTTGACTTGTCATCAGATATGCATGATACAAAGGTTAATGGTTTCAGGGAAGATTTCTAGTGAGAAAAGGAACCAGGGATTGTAGTCATAGGGGGATTTAAAGTAGTTAAATTAATTTTTGGAACCCCCTACTAAGGTCTATGGAGCAAGGATTAACCAAAATGGCTTCCTTGAGGAAGTGACAAGGGGAGGGCTGTAGTTTGTTTGCTGCTTTGGCTAAGCCCATAATATGTTCACAGTGGTTGTCAGTGTTGAAGACTCACAGGGGTTTTGCAAATCACTACCTGTTGTGCTTAAACACAGTGAGACATATTGAATATGGCTCACAAACTTGAGTGAATTAAGCTGCTGTGTCACTTAGAGGGTTCCTCAAAGCTTCAACTCAGTCCTCTGTTCCTGTGGATGAGCACTGAACCTGAGCCAAACGGTGAAAATCACCCTTTAAAAGTTCCTCCAAAATAGAACAGCAAAACCAAAACCACTTGACTGTAATATATTGCTAAAATAAAGTGAGAAAATGCATACTGAATGTTAATTGGTAGTCTGCCTACATTAGGGAAATAACTGTGAAAGACAGTGAAAAACAAAAGATCTGTGTGTGCTGCCCACGTGTAATTGAAGAAATGGATGTGTTACGATTTAATTGCTGGGGATCTTTATCCATGCATAGATAATAAGATCATCCATGGTTCGCATTACATACGTCACTTTGATGTCAGTATCGCTACTGAATCGTATCAAAGCATGCCATCTTTCACAATAGCAATATCTCCCATCTATCTAAGCTGCTTTGAAGTTGCACCACATGCCCTGTCTCACTGATACCATCACACCGAGCTGTTGCTGCTTTTTTAACAGCTGTCATGTTCCCTTCAACCCTGTTTTCTGTGACTCCCCGAACCATCACTTAGACCATGGCCTACAGTGAATGTAGCATATAACACGTCAATGGAGGCACAACATGGGACACATATCATGCTATGGCTATAAACTACCAGATGGCCCATCTTTTAGAAAGTGGCATGAACGTCTACTCAATAGAATATCAATGGAATATCTCTCAGGACAGGGTATAATCAATAATGCTCATTTAATTCAAAACAAGTCACTTTCTGATTAGAAAGTCATAATTTCTGTGGACAGGTGTCTCAACCTCTAACTCAGTTATTTCTGAGGTCCAAACAGAATCATAAACCTGTGCTTTCCTGCTATGACATGTCAAAATGTCTGCAGTGAAAAAAAGATGTTTTATGCTGGACTGAGAGGAAATTGAAACTCAAAGTACTCACTCTGGTGTTAAACATCAAAGTCAGTTGATTCATCGGGCAATCAGAAAAAACATTTCAGACTGCAAGTAGCTTTTACTCTACTGGCTGACCTGCAACCTATACAGAAGTAGCAAGCTGGTCCTAGATGGGAAGATCAAGACCACACACAGTGTGATGCAGTGACTAACAAGATGAATTAGGATGTGTTTTACTTAAGAAAAGACATCTTGCAAAGAAGTTACAGTTGTAATTGTGCACAGCTCATGAAAAAGCAACTGTTGTTCAGTTGTGGAACTATAAGGTAAGAGGAGCAAACAGAGAACAGATGCCCAAACAGCAATCAAAGCTGAATGAAGAATTCAGTTTGATTAGTCTGAGTGTCAACAATGACAATCACCAGCAAGTCATTACCTTGGCAGCTAGACTTCATAGCAAACTATTAACTTAGTTAGCAATTCCATTTCATTTCATGTTCTTCTTGAAACCCAATTTTGCAGTCAACAAAAAGAAATTGTCACTCAGTAACACTTCACACTTAACAGTTCTTTATAGGTGTTGGGGACAAATTTGTGGAAACCCAGTTAAGCAGCCAAATTACCAGTTTTATTTTAAAAAGTGTTAATGAAAATATGTTTTTGTCAAACATGATTTCCACTTTCTTCTGAATGAGGCAGGACCCCAGAATCACATTTCGTGCTACCCAAAATACAAACAGTGGTGACAACCTAGGTGTGTCTACTACCTTCTCCACTTGCCTCACCTACATCTAGTATCAGTGAGTAATGTCGTATCTTCTCATACATGAATGTGTTGCATGTTGGCAGCAATAGCAATGGTGATGGTGATGACAGAGTAACTGCAAAAGTGTGAGAGGAAAAGGACAGTCATGCATTTTACTTAAGACAGAATTTCTTATAATTGAATTTCATTTTGGGTCACTGAGGCTGTACCGAGACATTAGATTTATGCTGCTTCTGTGTTGGATTTCTTCATGTGAGAAAATTATGAGACTAGAAAGACGGCTTTGCTCTTTGATATCAAGGGAATGACACCGAAGCCTGACGTTTACCATTGATGTTACAGACAACAGAAGATATGTTGCTTTTTTTTCCATTAAACTCTATTATTGATACACCCACAAGTTTTTGACATGACATCACTTTATGTTTGGTTATTCTTCTTAGTGGGAAAAAAAAACAACATTAGATAACAAAATAGACCTATAATTTGAGGGTACTTTGCCAACAGCTGTATTTTACCAGTGCCAAAATGTTTCACAGCAGATTGTTCATTTAGACTGCATCAGGACAGGGCAGATGAGATGTGTGTGTGTGTCTGTGTGTGTGTGTGTGTGTGTGTGTGTGTGTTTGTGTGTGTTTCCATAGTGTGTCTTGGCTGGCAGGAGGAGTTGCGTAACACTAACACAAGCAGGCGGAGGTGCCCAGCTGGGAGCACAAAAGGATTAGGAGAAACTCACCCTACAGAGATCTGGGTTAATTAAAACTGTTTTGGTGAGCTTGGTGACCTACCCAGCGAGATGCACAGAGATGCCGGCTCCATCTGTTTATGCAACGATAAAGCTGCAGTCCACAGTCAATGACTCGGCTCAGAGCATCGGCGTACAGTTAATACACACTGGATTGTACTGTTTTGGCAACAGTTTTACATCATGCAGTTAAGCCTTGCTCCTGTATAGTGTGATCAGCATATCGCATGGGGTTTTCCTCATCAGAGTCAGGATCTAAGGTTAGAGGGTGCTGAATGTTGACAGATTGTAAAGCTCTTGAGGCAAATTAGTGGTTATAGGCTACATAAATAACTAACAAATGAAAAATTCTTTATTATTAATAAATAATAATGAATAACATTGACTTGACATTAAGTACAGAAGTGTTTGTGGCATGTAGAGATTACGTGTGGATTGCATCTAGATATAGGTGATACATACCTAGCGGGGTAGGTATATACTGATATACTACTAATGAAGGAAATATCTGCCTCTTGAGATGCTAAATTCTCCCCTATATACACCAGCTAGTTCATTTTTGTTTGTCGCTTTGTGCTGGGCAAGTAGCATAGAGGGGTTTATCAGCTGCCTGCTGTAGGAAACTACGCTGATGAGAGCTGTGAGACTAAACCAAGTGAGCAGTGAGAGTAAACCAAAACAGAACAGTTGCAGTCGGTAAATTCAAAACAGTGAACTAATAAACTCAACAAAGCTGAGGAGAACTGCAGAGTGATCATTTTTTGTGGGTTTGTCTCTACTATGAGTGACCCCATAACATTATTCAATTTTATTCATTCAGATAAAAATATTGATTATAGCAGCCTTAAGACCCTGCACACCCACACAGGTGTTTCAGTTTCTGGCTAATTAGACCTCTACTCAGTTTGATGTTGGGCAGAGCTGTGCTGGTAATTATGTGATATCCACAAACTCAATATACTGATAAGAATGATCTATATAAGATAAGAGTGTGAGAGACGTCAATCAGTCACACACCCATACAGTCCTGAGAAGAGCGCAAAAAATGAAAATGAAAACACCTGGTGTTAAAGTAATGTATCAAAGTACTCATTATGCAGAGTTATTATATAAAGTACTTATTGTTGATGCCTTATAATTAAGTGACATTTTAACCTTTTACCACACACTATCCCACTGATGATATGATAATTTAAACATTATCATAGCATATATTAATATTTACTTAATTTTAATTTTCAGTACTTTGTGATACTGTTTAAAAGGTGTTATATAAACAAAAGACTGTTCTGTTATAAAAATAATCCAGGTACAATGAGCAGCAGAGAGTACAATTAAGACTTTACAAATATGGTATCGCCATTCCAGCCATTCAAAGCAAGTCCAACAAAGTAATACATTATTGAAAACTTAATTTGCAAAAATCATTGCAAAGATTCATCTATCAAAACTTATATTATTTATAATACAATTTGTTTTTTATAATATATTATATATAATTCCACCAAAAAGAAGGTGAGTGGTAATGACTGTGTGAATGTTAGCTGTTTGAGGTTGCTAATTTTAACTATACTGATGGGTAGTTAACAGCATTACTTTGCAGTATAAGCTCATAGTGTTTTATATGTAAAATCCTGATCTGCAAAATAACTAGTACAATATCCCCCTATAAAATGTAAATGTGGATTTGATGTATGAAATTGAAATACTTAAGTAATGTACAAGTACATCAAAATTGTACTTAAGTAAAGTGCTTGAGTAAATGTAATTAGCTTCTTTGTGCACTCCCTTGAAATTGAGTAAAAATAGAGAAAGAAAATGGATTGATACGTGGGAAGTAAAGAATATGCTCTTTGAGGAATGAGGTTATGATTATGGAAGGTATTAGGGATGAAATGTGGTTGGCCTTTTATATGATGAAAAGAAGGTTTATTTATCTAAATCTGTCGATGCTTGCAACATTCGAGAATAGAAATATGATGGATCTTGTATTCCGCCCTAGCTGAATTTCCACTTTAGAAGCAGGCTTAGGCATATATCTGCTGGATCTCTCTCTCTCTCTCTCACTCTCTCTCTCTCACATAAACACGTTCCCACCTTGCATCATTTTCCCTATGTCCTTCAGGTTCGCTTGCTCCTTTCTATGCTGCTCTGCTACCTCTCCTTTCTCACGTATATCCTCCTCCCTGTCAGTTGGCCTCCCTCTCTCTTCCTTCGCAGCACTCAGTGTTCTCTCACACACATTCTCTCTGTCTCTTTCTGTTTCTCTCTCTGATCTCTAGCCTCCTGAGCATGTCTTGGAGGCGGATTGGCCACAGCCAGCCAAGCAGCTGTGTGTTGTTGGTCTTATGCCACCACAGAGGCGCTTTGGCTAACCCGCTATCTATTTGTTTAGAGGAATTAAAGGATGCACTCTCTCCAGGGACCTCTGGCCTCCGAGTCACCAGAAGGGGCCCATATCAGAAATCGCATTCAGTAAACACACACGCAGACAGAAGTAGATAGACAGAGTTGGCCTCACATAGAGGAAAAACTGATAATCCATCACTGATCTTTGGAAGGATCACCACATCTGATTCCCCACCACTGACCACTGCATCATGTCACGGGACAGGGGTGGGGTTACAGATGTGGGCTTTAGAGGTAGTTCTCACGGGTGTCATTATACTTACTACTTGACTGCTTTCATTTTTTTCTCTATGTGCTCATGGGGGAGCACAGGAATGATTCAATATCCATTCTGCCACGCAGTGTGCACTGCACGTTAATGCAATCCATTTTCTATTTTCTCCAAGCGCTTTTAGTTACGTTGCAGTGGGGAAATTGGTTTCCCTTCAAGCTGAATCATAGACTGTATATGCATATGTATAACATGTCATGACATAAATATGATTTGTGTAAACTTAAGTGGGTGAAAAAAGTAGTTCTGTGCCATATTTGTAGCTAAATGAGAAAAATGAAAGTGGCAATCAGATACCTAATATGCTTTGACGAGGCTATGGGCTTGAAAATTGTCTCACCACTTTTCCCCACTTTAACTTAGATGGCTCTTTTGAAGGCGTGCAATGTTTGTTTGTTATTTTCAATGGACTAAAGCTCGCATCTGTAATGAAAGGTATAAAACTTGCTCAGTGGGAGGGGAGGACATAATTTTCTCCTGTCCGTTCACCTTGACAATCACATTCAATGGGCTAAGCAATCAGCATACAGGCATGTTATTTGCTTCTCCCATGCTGTGAGCCATGTATGCATTGCCTGCTCAGCTGCTGGTGGGCAATGAGCTGAGAGCACACAGGGTGATATCTGCTTGCCTGCCAGCAATTCTTTTGGGAATTGCATCACTTGGAGACTAGCGAAGGTGAGATTTAATTCAGACAAAAGACTAGCAGAAACAACAGTTGTATCCTCAAGAGTTCTCTAAAATTTAGCCAGCCAATGTGACAAAAACATGTTGGAAAATAAAGCTGCATTTTACATGCAGGGCAGAGGGTAATAGAAAACATAGCTACAACTAATTAGCTGTTGCCTTTTTCTTTCCAGAAACTATGAACATTCAATACAGGATCCTGTTTCTTACATAAACTAGAACCCAAGGCTCCGGTGAAGTAGGCTAGTGCAAAACTTTCTTTTCACCACTTGACAGTTCACTAGAAGTAATTATGTTGTATATTGGTAGAAAAGAAACAGCCATCTATATCCATACAGCTGGAGAGAAAGGGTGAGACAGAGTGCTCGGCACTGACTAATCATTATTGATGGAGATTCACTTTCACTTAGCAACCGGATGGCTGGCTGACTGCTGATGCTCAGAAGGGGAGGACTGAACGTGAACTGCTATTGGCTGGTTTTCACGGCCTATTGAACCAATCAAGGTGACAGTGTGAATGCCTGCTACTGGGTGCCACCAAAACCTTTGCAGAGTCTTGGGTGAAATTTGGTCCAGCTCCACTTCAGTCATATTCCCCACACTTCAAAGCGGGGGGTGTTTGACTAAAGTGCTGAGCTTAAACTCTCTGTTATATCAGCATTAAACCACTCCAAGGTGAAGTGACTAACCATCACAGCACTGGACATTGCTCATTTTTAGGCATTCCTATTGTGTTCCTTCAAACATCTCAGTGTTTTTATTTTTTACCTCACAAGTTCCATAAGTTTGTCTCTGCTCTTATTGCCAAAAGGAAAAGCCAATCTCCACCCAGAAAGCATGTGCATAAATCATGTGGATGTATTTACAGTGATGTATTCTCTTGCTTGTGTTATGTTCACGCTTCACAGGATTCTAGTGTGCAGCAAACTCGTGAATATTCATGACTTATTCTATATTTGATCTTTATTAACCCCGTTAGCTGTATGTACAATGCTCAAAAATTCACTCTCCTCTCCCCAATTTGCTCACACATAACTATGCACGCTCATATTGTTCATGCAATTATTCTTATGCAGAATGTTTCTGTTTTTGCCTGTATTTTTGTGTATTTATGTGTTTGTCTGTGCTCCCATCACACTGTGGGTACAACGTGTGCCTTCTTGACTGTCAGACACTTTTTGTTCACCTGTTGTATTCATACTGTGATAGCCAGTGTGCGTGCTTTGCCAACATCAGTGTGTTAGTTTGCATGTGTGTGCAGGCCTGTGTGTTCTCTGTGCACCAGAGCATGATAGCATGTACCAATTCTAGTCATGCCTCAGTCACCGGAACATCCTTGCTTTGAGTCATCCATATGGGTGAGACACCCACTGTGGTAGGTCCAGAGTCCAAGTTGAAACTACTGTACAGGCTTTATGCATGCAAGGTACAGTACTGCAGCCAGCATGTCGCATGCAATAAAGATCCTGCCACACGATATAACATTCAGCCCAGAGTCAGCAAATTCAATGTTTGAGAGAGAGAGAATAATAGAGGACAATGTGTGGTAACCTTAACTTATTGAAATCTATTGCATTGAGCAGCAAGGCGGTATCATTTCATCATTCAATAGGATTACATCAAAATTAAGTCATAATGGGAACTTATTTTGTATTTTTGTAGATATTATGATAGATATCGATACTTAATGTTTCTTGTGCTTACTGTGATATCAGTTTTATTGGTATCCCCTAGCCACACCTACTGTGTGAATTTTAACTTTCATAGACAGTAAATCAGTATTCATAAAAAAATATATTGTAAGGGTATGTGGCCCCAGAAAACATTCACTTTCTTGCCGTTGATGCCACTCACTGTAAATATGCAGCTAGAGACAGCAGCCATTTAGCTTAACTTGACGTAAAGACTGGAAACAAGAGGAAACAGCTAGCCTGCCTTTTGTGGTAACCAACCAGCACCCCTAAAGCTCATCATTTAACACATTACATAACTGTTTACTCCGAGCAGAAATTTTAAACTAACAAATTGTCGTTTTACAGAGAGGTATTGTCCTGGACTGTTTCTTGGTCAGGATCACTAACCTCCTGGAGTCTGGTTGCCTGGCAACCGGCTGGTTCCATATATTTCCAGTCTTTATGCTAAACTAAGCTAACCAGCTGCTGGGTGCAGCTACCGTGCAGACATGATGGTGGTATCAATCCTCTCATTTAACTCAAAGTAAGAACAGGAATAAGAATATTTCCCAAAATGCCCAATATTCCTTTAACATCTGCACACTTCTACATACTACCTTTTTCCAAAAGATAATTGTAGCATTTATACAGAACATTAGGGTTGAGGTACTGCACATTTAAACATGTTTTTGAGCTGTTAACTAAATTATCTGACTGTACTGTGATGAAACACATCAATGGTGGTGTTAATATTGACATTGACACCAAATTTATAAAAACTGACATTTCATGGACTGAAAATGGCTCAACACACCACCTACTGTTTTAAATCGGTATGAACCTTGCATGGCCAATGCTGACATAGAGTCGACTGTTTGGGACTTATCTAAGTCATGAAATTTACATTTAAAAAAAGAACGTTAACGCCCACCTCCCCCAGCCCCCAACCTTTAGTGTGAGTTTGTGAAACTGCGCTCATTTTAAAATATATGCTGATCGAAACACATCATTCAAAGGAGTTTACGCTATTTTTTGCTAGACTCGCTAACCTTGCACCTTTATTACATTTTCTACCAAGATGTATATTCCTACCTACTTGGTATTTTTTCAATTTTGACACAGTGGTTTGGACTTGTTCTTTTGACGACTGTAGAAGCACCACCGGACTGCATTCATTCCCCTCAGACCCTCACATGGCTCAGCAGATGGCAGGATGGTCCCTCGATAGCAACACCACTGCTGTACATTTGCAATTTGCATTTTTCACGAGAGTGCTATTCCTTTTTTGTCACATCATGACAGCTCACTTTTTGGGAGCTGTCATGATGTCCATATTTATATACAGTCAGTGGTGTGACCTGATGGGACGTATTATAGCTGATGCTAATGATACAGTAAACTATCTGAAATCTGTAATGTTAGCTAATGTTATTGTCTTGCTAACTATCCAAAATTTGTATGCTGACAAACGCACATATTGTAATAATGTACAGCAGTCCCTGCCAACAACAGTATGTGTTCATAATTCTGTTCATTCTATACTGTTAACATTGTCATAATTTTACCCTCTAATTAACATTATGCAAGCAAACACTGACATTGTCATTATAACATTACAATATGCAAAATGCTGTTACTGTGCCCATTTCATGAATGGTCCAATAACAATATACTCCGGTTTCCAGACCTGTGTTTTTAGAGAGGTTGTCAGATGTCAGACTGCCTGTGAGAGTAACTTTGGAGTGAAAGAGACTGCATGTCAAACTTGTCCAGTAGGTCTGCAATATGCCACTGTACAAGCGAATGTGAAGCCCTACAGGAGAAGTAAGGGTGAGTGCCTACTTTGCTGTTTTGATTACATTTATCAGTGTGATTTCCTCTGTTTCAAAGTGGTATATGTGTCACTGGTCATTTCTATTAATTTCTCTGATATTGCTGAACATTTGTGTGAATAAAAGGATGTGTATAGCTTTAGTTACATGTTGGTTGAACCCTATTCTGTATCTGTACATTTGTGCCAACACTTGATGTGTATAATTGAGTTGTTGTGTGCACCTGTGTTGCCAATAGAAATTCATCAGAAATTGTTGTATTAGACACAGACATTGTGTATAATTTATGTATTGTTTATCTAACAGCCACTCGGGCCAGGAGCTGAAACAAAAGTGTTGCATGTGACACCAGTTCTTTGGATGCTGCTCCATGGCAACCTCCAGCATCATCAACCCCAGTGAAAAGGCCCAGGCGTGAAGTGTGTGAAGATGACTCAAGCTTCTGTCCTGGGGTTACTGAAAGTACCATTGATGGTGAAATGAATTCCTGTTTTATTGCATTATAGATATCAACCAAATGTATGCCTTTGTCCTCTTTAAATTTAAGATGAATGGCACACCTATTGCATCAGATTGGTTTGATTTAATGTACACAATTGTTTCATCTTTTTTTCATCTTCTCATTCATAGTACATCAGTTGAGACTAAGTCTCTCAAGATGAAGTTCATTGTATATGAAGACAACCTAATGCAACTTTTTCAGTGTTGTCCTCTATACACCAGAAGTTGCATTGTCAGCACAAGGCCTGCTGGTTCCCTGCTGCATGTTGACCAGAGCTGCCCCAACTGAATATTCATTCCAATGGGATATCCAGCCCTCTGTGAATAGGTTCCCAGCTGGAAACCTTCAGCTCGCTGCAGCTGTGATGTTCACAGGATCCTCATCTCTGAAGGTCTCACAGATGAGTAATGGGTATGAATACAAAAAATTATTTTAGCCTCATAATTTACTTCAGAAATTAAATTCTGCTCAGCTCATTAGACTCAAAAATGTGGGCTTAGTGAATGCAGAAGTGTTTTGAGAATGAAGTGAGACAATTCCATGCTTCATGCCTGAAATTGCAAACTGATCAGGTTAACTAATGCACTTTCACTGGAAAGTGTACTGTAATCACTTTAAACGATAAGGCACGATACATTGTTCACCTTATAACATTCACCATACCGATAAAAGTTAACAAAATAATTGATTCCTTGTTACAGCACCTAGAAAATGAATGAATACAGTAATTATGAATATACCTGACATTTTAGATATATGTGTAAAGTTACTGTCGTGATCCACAGCATAATTTATCTTCTTTTTAGTTCATAAAGGGATTCAACATTCAAGGAGTCAGCCAGTCAACTTAACATAAACATCAGAGAAACCTGCCCCTCCCTACCATCAACTGGCAGTGGAAGAAAGATCAAACTGACCTGTTCTAAGGCTCAGTGGGGATGTGGTTCTTGGTGGTGATATGAGAGCAGACACACCAGGTAAGTATTTATGTGATGGTGTGGTGTGTTACAGGAAATTATTATCTAACTCATTTACTGAAAACAGTAGCAAAGAAATGTTACGTACATTTCTGTTTTTAAAATTCAGGATATTGTGCTAAGATGGGCAATTACACTATTATGGACTTCAAGGCCATCAAAATACTGGACATCCAATTGGTGCAGGTAAGGCCAAAAGTTATTTTTGTAACATTGCTCACAATTGGTTATGGTTGTATAATACCTTCACTGCATTTTTTTCCTCCTTACCTTATAATGTAATGATATTATACATTTTTTTATTATACAGAGAAATGAGGTCGGAAACAGCCTGCAAATGGAAAAAGAAGACTTTGAGCAAAGCCTTAAATTCCCTGAATGCAACGGTGTAGCCATCAAGACCGTCGTAAGTAACAGACATACTGTGGTGCAAGAAGTTCATGAGAGAGGCCAGTCCTCACGTTATTTACTGTTATATCTTCTTCTTCTTAGTTATATCTATCTTCTTCATCTTGTGTCCCAAGTACAAGCATGGAGATTACACTATGTGTCCTCTCAAGACCAGTCTCACCCATGGTAACTTATTTTTGATAAATATCAGTGCTGCATGAATTTTATGGATGGGTAAATTTTGTTATTTCCATGTTTTGTTAGAAAACTACTGTAGGTTATGTCACCACTCTCCTTGATCTGTTATTTGATCACGTTGTGGAAGAGCCTGATCCATATCAGGAACTGCTGAAGCCTACAACAGTGCTAGAGGATCAGTTTATCAGACTGGAGGTGGCTAGCTGCTAGTTAGCATGACAAGCATCGTTAGCATAGTAGTGCTGTGCTGTGTACTGAGATAAGGAGTGGCTGCAATGTTTCCAGTTTGACAGCATCGTTCCGGGTGCTGTCGAATTCTGACCCCCCCCTCCTCGGCCCCTCCCTTCACACCCTCTTAGCCCCTTGCCACTTTTTAGCATTTTTTAAAATTATGCAGTGGGCTGAGTTAGGTTCAGACCTACCCTAAGTTACACTTTAAAGTGATACTTCACAAAGCATCAGAAGGGGGCTACAAAAAGCTTGTATTTTGCTCCTTCATTTAAAACAGCATCAACTTGATTTATGTTATTTACAGTGGATTCCAATGGTGGCCTCCAACACATCCATAGAAATGTCTAAACCCACTCAGCATAATCCACTTTTACTCTATCCAGCTATGTCCTCTGTATATGCCAAGAAATTATCATTTTCCCACTAGCATGACTTTGGCGCTTCAACAGGGGCGATTACGATATGTCTTTAGCCATATTTTTGTCATAACTGCAACACACTGATGACTGCAACACACTGAATACTGATAGAGGAAAGTGAATTGAATTATGCTGAATTATGCTGGAGGCCTGGTTTGAGGGAACCCCGGCATTTCACACCTTCAAGCATCTTTAATTAGTGATGGCTGGTCAACAAACATCTCCCATAATGCTGCAAAACCTCAAACCCCCACCACCAGCATGACTTGCTACCCCCACCTCTGAGTCACAGGTAGCAACAATCTCAATTTACCTTTCCACTCCTGGTGGGCTAACTGCTTTCAGTGTGTTGCCAAATTAAGGACCTGGGAATTACTCTTGGCTTGGAATAATGATGAGCCAGCCTCTATCAGGACAAGGAAGTGTGTTTATAATGAGATCGTAAACATATGCTCGTGCCAGCGCAGCAGCTACCCATCAGCTTAATTGGCTCAATGTGGAATCTCGCCTCTTGTTGGTCCTCTCCAGGGGAGGAGGAGTATGTGGAGGAGGAAAATGCGGAGGTGTGTTGTGACATTAGTGTGACGTTAGGCTGGAAAGCATTTTTTATCACTGAAAACATACAAATACAAGTGTAGAGACATCCCCACATACAGTAGATAATCCTGTATGATCCATACATGTAAGTATGGGGATTTGCAGACAAAGACACACATACACACAAACACATACACATTTCACTAACCAGAGAAGGCATTAAGACTACCAGATACAGTAATTGGCACCTGCACAGACAATATTGAGGGCAAACAGACCCATTGTGCATTGTACTTGCCTTTGTGAATCAATGTAATTGCTAAGCCAAGTGGGGTACAAAATATAATGAATTGGCCCAACAATTGACATATTATGATTTATGCATGTTTCTTAGCGTAATCAGTCTTGCTGAGGCTGGATTTGGTCCAGAGGGGAAGAGAATGAGCAGAGGTTAAATTGTGCTAACCTCTGTCTGCTTAGGAGCTAGTGGGAACAATTTGGTAGCCTGGAATAATATAAATGTCATTAATCATCACTGCTCATCACATACACGGAGACACACATGTACACTGGCACACAGGCATGCAAACACTATCTGTCCATCTATCCACAACAAGATGCTTAAATATCCATGAATGAGACAAAGAGGAAATCACATTTCCATGCTGACTGACTCAACTGTGTGAAAAAGATGGAAATATTAAACTTAGAATAGAATTTGTTTATCAGCCATTCCAACATCCAATGCTAACATGTGTTATACTTGAGATATATGATACAAATATTGATGTAAAATCAAAAAATAAAAAATAAATCACTCATTATTTGACACTTTTTTGTAATGTCACACTCCTATATCTGGTGAGCTTATGTCCATGTAATTAATGAGAATTATGGTGCCAAAAACTGAGAAGAAAATTAGAATTTACTCTCAGCCTGACAAATTAAAAATTCCAACTTATGCTGTCAGCAGATGGACCCTTTGCACCTTCATTGTTCATCTCTGGCAAGCTGTCCACTCTCTTGGTTTGCTTGGTGCCCACATATTCCCTGTCCTCTGCTATACCCATACAGCTCGGGCAATCACACGTGACAATGCTATATGCACAGTACAGTATAGACAGATTATGAATGTTAACATGTCATAGCTCCCTTGCAGTGGCACTTATAAGAGGCTAGCTCGACTAATATGTAGCTTCCAGCCATCCATATAGAATGAAAGCTCATTACAAGCCGAAAAGCCACCACCTGCTAGTATTGACAGAGATGTGATGAGTCTGAACCTCTAAGCACAATCTAAATTGTTAACTGCCTGCAAATGTGCCATGACGTTTTATTGCACATAAGCATGGATTTGGTTAATCTGACAGCATTTTTTTAATAAACTGGGCTAGAAATATATGCAATTTGGGCAGATGTGTTTATCAATTACAATTAGTGGTTAATTATTCATCAGGAGATTGTACCACAGAGATTTGTGTGTTGAGTGTGTGAAAGGATTTTCCTTTCTAAATGAAAAAAAGCATAAAAAACAATAAAAAACACAGTCTGTGAAATTACTGTATCATCGATTTTCTCTACCCTTCAATGTGTAAACATTAAATTGCTAAATGAACTACTGCAATAGTTGATAGGTTTAGTCACGAGAGCTGTAAATTCAATATAATGGCAATTTAGTGTGCTGCAGATGTAACCAACCATGAAGACTTGCCCTACTTGCTTTTCTGATACAGATATTATGTGTGACTATTTTCATGATATGTTTATACCATTTTACTGTATATGCTTATGTGAGCATGGAATTTAAAGTTCCAATAGGATGAAAAGCGATTTACGGCGATTTTATTAACAACACATTTTCTTGCACTTTCATATTCAGATCTTGTTACTTTTACTGTTACCTCCTGGAAAAAAAAGAAAATACTATGTTCCCTGCCAGGAGGTACAAATAAAACTTAGAACCAATAGAACAATCTCACATTTTTGTACAATGCTGCTCCTACACCCCTCCCTTCATATACAGTAAAACCTCCTCTCTCTCAGTTCTCGCATTGGTTTACACTTTGTCTCAAAATGACATTTCATTGAAATTTTAAAGTCCAACTGAAAAATAAATAGCTTTTTTTTTTTTACTGCAGCATACACATTTGCTCTGTAAATCACTTCTCTTGTATTCTCTTTTGAGAAAAAATCTGAAATACAAAGGGAGAACTTTATATTTTAAATTCTCTGGTTTCATGATTGTGCCCCCTAGTTTTTCATTAATTGAATAAATTAATAATTGGATAAAATGCCCTTCCGTAATCCACTTATATAGCTGTTCACCTTGTTTTGATACAGCAAATCAAATCTTGAATAAAGCAATAATGTGGTGTTCGATCACAGGCAGGCAGGCACACTAAGCCTGATAGCATCCTGCTACACAACAAAAGAGCCACTGACTCTGAACAACCCACTTTAGCTTTCCTACTAAAGTCTTATCTAACTTACAGACATGAACACACATATCTTGTCCTGCATCTTAGCTTGTTGAACGAGCCACCAAACAAACATTCACTAGGGAAAAGTGCACCACTAAAGTCAGTTAGCAGGCTAGATAGCTAATAAACTGCTCAGTTGCAGCACATTAAACAGCATGTACACATACCTGCAAATGTTACATCAGTCAAATCATACAACACAGCAGTTTGTTTACTTTGTCTCTGTTCCTAATGGTCTAACACCAGCACTCAGGCAGCCTGCCAGCTACTGCCAAACAAAATAGACACTCTCCTCCAGTCTGCTGAGACAAAAAAGAGCATTTCTGATATTTCCCCAAAGACCTTTTTTCTTCATTTTAATGACTCAAAACTATTCCCATTATATTAAGAGAACATGTTGACATTGTTTTTTTAATTAGAAAAAGGTGTGGTTAAATGGGATTTCAGTTGGACTAAACTTTGAAGAGAATGCCAAACATATGAGACTTTACTGTCACAAGAGACAATATGAATGTAGAACTTAGGACAATAAAAAAGGTGATTGTATGGCTGTGTAATGAATAGGTAAATGAACAAGCTTGTTTTTTGCTTGTTGTTATAATGCATTTAGCTTGTGTCCAGTAATCACCCTGCTGTCAATGCCAATAAGGGAACAACTTCTACAACTAGCTGATAACTAATCAGATGTGGTAACAACATTATGTTGATACAAGCTACCAAACAAACTGAAGAAACTTGATTTGATGCACCAATGGTGAAATGAACAGCTCCCAGTCAAAAAGAGCACAGTAATGAAGTGTGTACTCAGTTCATTTGAAAGAGAGCCAAGTCATATGTTTAGAAACAACCAGCTGTTCACAGCTGCTGTTGCCCAAGAGCTTTGGACCTATAATATGCCTGTTAGAAAGTGTGTCACATTACCTGATTGGTTGGTTCATGTATTTTACAGATTCCATAAAGACATGAGAGCAGACTCAGATGCATTTTTTGCATTTTTGATACGGTTCTTAATGCTGACATCCAATCCATTAAACGCACTACCCATTCTCACACTCTCAGTAGCCACTCTGCAGACAACTTCTCCTCTGTCTTTGAAGACTTTAGTAAAGATATGACTTTCCCTGTCCAGACCAATTACTAGCCTGCTCGATTAACAACCTCTGTTTATCAACCTTAAATTCGGTTGCTCCTTTTAAAAACAAATTGATTTGTACTGTCAACTTATCCCCTTGGATGACCAATAACATACATTGTCTAAAAAGACAGTGCAGAAGGCTTGAACGTAGGTGAAAAAACACTAAGCTGGATTTTCACTTTAGGTACATTGAAGGAACAAATTTCATCTTTTAATCAGAAAATGAAAGAACTGCCAGTTTTTCAAACCTGATTCACTGTAATAACAAAAAATCCTAGAGCTTTGTTTAACACAATCAATAGATTGGTGAACCCTGCCCCTATCCCTGTACCAGTCTTTTCAGATGACAACTGTGAAATGTTTCTATCATATTTTGTGGATAAGGTCACTGACATAAGGTCTAAGATATTGCCTGTACACCTGGGGTTGACTGTCTAGCCTATGTTCCTCCATTGAGCCAGTTTGCATCCCCAAATGTGTTCCACCTCTAATCCTCTTGACATTGTTCCAACCTCTCTTTTTAAAGATGTTTCAGCTCCTTAGGCCCAATCATACTCTTCATTGTGAATAGCTCCCTTAGCTCTGGCTGTGTGCCTGATTACATTGAAAATGCTATTATTCAGCCAATCTTGAAAAAACAAGCCATGACCCATTACTTCCCAGAAACTATAGACCTATATCCAAACTTCCTTTCATTTCTGAAGTCTTGAAGAAAGTAGTTTGTAAGCAACTCCTACATATCCTGGACAACAATGATATATTTGATAAGCAACAACCCTCTACCTACATAACAGATAAGGCAAACATATCTTATATTTTGGAGTTACAGGGGGAATGCCTTGGCTGTGTGGGATAGCCAGTCACCTGTTAGCTCTCTTACCTTAGCTTTGCCTCTGAAATGAGAAAAGTTTTTGACCATCCTGTAAATGGTAGCGATGCTAAATGCCTCCTGTTACTATGTCAGGGTTCCTGCAGCGTAGCTGAATATTTAGTTGAGTTTAGGCCCATAGCTGCAGATTTGGGTTGAAATGATGCTTCACCTCAGGGGGTGTTTCTCAATGGGCTATGTGATTCAGTTAAAGATGAGTTAGCGGCTAGGGATGACTCAGGCAGTTTAGCTGCTTTAATCTCCCTAGCCATTAAGTTGGATAATCATTCATGAGCGCCATAGAAAGAAAGTTAGCCGTCCTCCGTCTTTAGCCTTCTCTTGCATATCCCCTCCACTTCTCGTGAGAACTAGCCCTGGTTCTTCCCCAAGCCTCTGTGCACTTTCTAGTTCTCCTGTCTCCCTCTCCCCAGCTGAGAAACCCATGCAACTGGCTAGAGCCCGCCTCTCATTGGCTGAACGCCTCCAGAGGATGAAAGCGGGTTTGTGCACTGAGGCTAAGCCCGCCATTTCCTAGCTTCCTGCCCCCTTAGGCCAGAAGAGGAGGTTCATCAGTAAAAGTGGTTTTGTCCTCATACCCCCTTGGTCCTCTGTCAAACCTTGTTAAAACTTTGTAATCCCTTCATCAATTGGTCCACCAATAAAGTTCAGAGCTGGAGCTCTTTTTGTCATTCATCTTACCTAAAATCTGCCCTAGCCCCAGCAGAGGCTGCTGGTCCCTCATTGGACCTGTCATCTGTTCCTTCTGTTTACCATGACCTGGGAAAAGCTTTTAGTAAGCAGCAAGCTCTCTCTTTGCCCCCACATCGCTCGATTGCATCATTGATCTGCTCCCAGGAGGTCCCCTGCCTTCAACAACGTGTGCTAAAATTGTCTATCACACATTTTTACTTATTTTTTTTGTAAGTAAAGATCGTAACAAACTTTTAAACACTTATTACACTGCTTTTTGAGCAGCTTTCTCTGGATGAAAGGTCTCTTTTACTTTTGATAGGACTAGTAGGGCAAATAGTATAGGCTTATTTTTTACATTAGTTAAAATTTGTTTAAACAAACTGTTTTTCATTTACATTTTGCTAATTTGCATTTACATTTCACAGCAAGATGGCCTACTTTATAAACATAAAAATATAATAAAATGGAAATAAAGTGTATAAAGTAAAGTATGGAAGGAGGTCCAAGATGGCTGGATTTGAGGAGCCACAAGTAAGCAGACTGGGCATGGGTGAGATGTTTGCCCTGATATTGGCAACCTTGTCTATAAAATATTTATATACTGACTTTTGTTTGAAGTTTGGCTTGCAGGATGTCTGTTCCACCAATTTTTGGAAGCTTCCTCAGAGAGGGAAGGTTCCTCCTGTCGCTCTCCCTCCACATCTTAGTGGCATCAGTAATGAGCCCCTTGCATTCCTCTGACCTTCTCGGTGGCACATTTACAGTAATGTGAAGAAGTGCAGAGAGCATATCATTCTTGATATGATGACTCCTTAGGCATGTCTTGCATCTTTTGACTGCACTTGCTCCTCTCTCTACCACTGCATTTGAAAATGGCTGACATAGGCAAACTGTTGTCATTGCAACAATGAAATGGAAATTCACATTCAGAACAGGTTTTTCCCCAAAAACCCTCTTCAAAACATATGCTGTTGGTGAAATGCCCTCCCCTTTAAGGATGCTAGTTGGCAGCTCCCAATCTGCCAGCAGATATTCAAAGTTCTTCCACTCAATGGCTTGGTCCTCATCCATCTTCAGCTGTTCAGACAGAACTCCTATGCATTGGTCTCCATAATCCAAAATATTAGAATCTGTGGGCTTAGGGAGGCAAGTTGGATCAAATGCTGAGAAAGCCTGGAGCACACAGCCGGCCTCCTGGAACTTATTGTCCAGCATATTCTCTATTGCGTCAGTGTAATTATGCACCAATGTTTCCAGGAACTTGGATACTTTGCTCAGTCAGGTCACTGACAATGGCAGTTTTCTCTGATCTAGTTTGGCTTTAATAGAGTCAAGGGTAGGCTTGAGACATGTATTGCAGCTGTGGTTTTTTGAGACAGTTTTGACGGGTTATTCAGATGAGGCAGGACTTTGTTTAACATATGCAGTCCACCCAAACTTTGTATTGTTTATCCACTAGAGAAGGTCTGATGGAGTTGCATCCTTTTCATTTAATTGCCTGAGAGTCCGTGGCAGAGAAACCAGATTTTGGCATACACTTGCCACAGCTTAACCAGTTGACAGCCAACATGTCCTGCATGCCTTATGGACCTTGAGGGACATAGTTCAATTCAATTCAATTCAGTTTTATTCATATAGCACGAAATCATAACAAAAGTTATCTCATGGCATCTCAGTTTTGGTCATGCTCTTGCCAGCTTCAAGCTCTATCATCCTGGAGGCTTTGCAAGACTTGACAAATGCCACTGAGTGCTTACTCCAGTCAGTTCCACAATTGCCTTAATGTGACCTCAATCGCTTCTATGTACTTCACAAGGTCATTTGTGTCCCCACATGCTAGTGCTAGCCTATGATTAATACAGTGACTTCTTATCATAAGAGGCACCTACTCCTCCCTTTGAACCTGTCACTTCACTGGCACCATCAGATCCAAAACAACACAAATTCTCCAGTGGTAGGCCACATACATGTAACGCTTCAAGTATGACAGTAGTGATTGTTTTCACATTAGCAGAGTCATTTGGCTTGAGAATGTCTTTAACTTCAAGGAAGTCAAAATGAGATTCTCCATGGACATCGGCATAACCAACATATATGAGCAGTTGCTTCATGACTGCAGAGTCAGTGACTTCATTGACAAGGATGCTATAATACTTTGCTTCCTGAATCTTACCAATCAGCTTCTCTTTAATCAGCTGCCTCAGCAGCAGTCTCATGCTTTGTTGGCTCTGGCTCCTTTGTTTAAAAGGTTTCATGTGTGTCAGTCCCAAATCTTCCTCAAGTTCAAGCAGTGGACCCAGATTGCGGTTGGCTGTTTCCTCCTGTCCAAGCCAATAGGCAGAATGAAAGGCATTGTATGTCACTGTATCTCTCACCCCTTTAGCTGTTTTGGTATTTAGCAGCCAGAGAGGACTTCCTTCTAACTCCTTTGAAATGTTTCAGTGTGCATATTGGATGCTTTGTTTGAAATTGATGGAGGCTGACTGATTATCTGCTTATTATACTTGCTAGATGAATTATGAATTCTGCATAACAGGCAGAACATACATCTTTCCTTCTATGTATATATTAGCCACCAAAGCCCTGTGTCGTCTGAAAAAGAAATGGCTTTTTCTGTGAGCCAGCTATGTTTAAAACTGGTCTTCCCTTTCCCTTCTTTTATTTGTGATTGTTCTGTTACAGAGAGTGAGGAACATGTACTAGAACAAGTATAAATGAATGAACAGCATGCCTTTTCATATCCTCAGGAAAGTATTCCTGTAATACTTGCATGGCTACAGATGCAGGGACTGTTTCCTGACTCTGAGTCTGTGGGGTCCGACCTTCCATAGCACCAAGTGGCTTAGTGGATGCTTGTTTTTGTGTCTCTCTCTTTCTCAGTGGACCTCTCTTCCTCTCTCTCTTTGGATCTACCTGGGACTGTGTCTCTTTCTTTCTCTGTGGGCCTCCTTCGTTCTGTGTCTGCCTTTTTCTCAGGGGAGGTCCCTGGTTGGTTCTAAAATTTTCTCCCTCCTCATACTCTATAAACACAAAGAAAATGGTCTGTCTGTGTGCATGTATAGCTATCTAGCTATCAAGTTGAATGGATATAAATAGACTGAATTAAACAAAAATATTAAATAAGATATTGTAATATGGATGCCATTATTAAGTTAAAAGGTAAGGAAATATATATATTTTTTTATCATTTTGTATGAATTGACCAACAGGTTTCCTAAAGGAAGACAGAGTCCTCTGAGTTGGGCTTGGAGGTGCTCTTTTCCTTTTACATGACATATGCTTCTCTGTAATATGATAAAAGAATGAAGATGATAATACATGCAGTGAGAGGGATGAAGCAGCAGACTTCTGTGGGCCTACATCAACGTTTGATTTTGACTGACATCGTTATTGTCATTCCCACACGATAACCCCGGGAAAGAATTTACTTCACACTTGATCAGACTATAACCTAAGGGGTGCGACTTCTAAATTGGTAATATGAACATGGCTGTTGAAACTTTAAAGCCATCACATCCCTCCTTACATACTGTAATTGGCAATATAATGAAGGGTGTTTTCTTTCCTTGAAATTTTCATAGATTACGCTAAATCAAAGACTACACAGTGCATAGATAATTCCGAGTGCATTTCCAAATGGTTTGAGGCTATTTTCCTGCATAGTTTGCGCTATTGAACACAAACATTCATGGTTAGAAAACCTGTTTTGTCAATTAAATGTATATCAAACCTTGGAGTGCTATATCTCGCTTTGGTCAGAACAAGACTAGGTCAAAAACTAGCATATGGCTGGTGTATATGTATGGTCAGTATATGAAATTGTGGCCAATTTGTTACAGGGATAATCAGTGATTTATAATGTGAATTCCTGGATATTAAATGTTCATCTGCAATTTTCTGTAGTGGTCCCAGTAATATTTGCTAGTAAAATGTACTGAAGTACCATATCACATGACATGGTTAAGCTCCATAACAAATGAACCTGGTAATTAAAACCGGTAAAAACTCTGAATAATTCAGTGTTTCTCCAATGCTCTACGGTGGACACAGGACATCCAGAGGGGCTGTGAGCTGAGCTGTTTATTCATATTATACCTTTCAGTGGCATTACTGACATTAAAAGCAATATAAAGTAGACGGGCAAGACAAACGAGTTCTAAGACAACACTCCACGTCAATCAATCAGCATGATACAATCAGCGTGAAAAGCAGCTCACAATAACAAAAAGCCATGTGTCTATTTTGTTTGCTTGAAAGATTCAGAAAACCATTTGGACTTAAGTTGGCAAACCCCACAAATTTGTGGCCTCATTACCTGTCCTGCCTACTCCTTGTGTGACTGACAAACACATACACACAAACAAGCAGTGAGTGACAGTTTAGCTTTCACTTGATGACTCCTCCTCATGACTCCGCTCAGTTGGAGGCAAGGCGCTTTACATCAATAGGGTGAGAAGCAACTAGCTATTAAAAAAAAAAAAAAAACAGCAAGAAAGTAGACAACTGGAAATGTTTAAATGTGCAGCCATCCGGCAGCCAGCACTTATGGAAAACTCTGAACCACTCCAGGAAGCCACCATCTTCTACAAACTCAACCTCAGAAAACCCTACCACCTGGTCCGAATCAAGGAAAGAGATGAGTGGAAAATTGCCTACAATACCCCTCTTGGCCACTTTAAGTATTTAGTCATACCCTTTGAATTAACCAGTGCCCCCACTGTCTTCCATGCTTTTGTCAGCAACATCTTTCATGATCTTCTGAACCAGTTGCTTTTTGTTTATCTAGATATCCTTATCTTCTCCCAGAACATGGAGGAACACATCCAGCATGTGAAGCAAGTTCTCCAAAGACTACTTGAGAGCAAACTGTCAGAGCTGAAAAATGTGAATTCCATGTCAACTCTGTTGGGTTTCTAGGATATATCATTGAGAGTGGGCAGGTGAAGATGGATACAGGAAGTGGCAGAGTGGCCCATACCCATATTCCTGAAACAACTCCAGTGGTTTCTGGGTTTCGCTAACTTTTACAGAAGGGGACTATAGCTGTGTGGTTGCGCTCCTTACCCAACTCACCTCTTCAGCTAGCCCCTTTTCCTGGCCCCTGCAGCCAGTACTGCCTTCACTGAGCTAAAGAGACACTTTACATCAGCACGTGTCCTCATCCAACTAGATCCTTCATGTCAGTTAATCGTGGAGGTTGATGCTTCAGATACAAGGGTTGGAGCTGTACTTTCCCAGCGTTCAGCTTCTCCATCCGTGTGCATTGCTTTCCCACCAATTGTCCCCCACTGAGTGAAACTATGGTGTTGGAAACAGGAACCTGCTCACAGTCAAGCTCGCACTGGAGGAATGGAGATACTGGCTGGAGGGAGCAGAACACCCATTTATTGTTTGGACAGATCACAAGAACCTTGCCTACATCCAGACCGTCAAACGACACAATTCCGCTCAAGCCCATTGGGTGCTGTCAGTATAGAGTAGATGAGAGATTTATTTTTTTACATATGGGTTGAATAAAACTACAAAAAGTTAGTGAACTATGTGACTTTACCATTAGCTACCAAGTAATGGACCAGGTGACTTCTAAGTCAAAGTTATTGCTCTTTGCTAACTCTCAAAAACATCGATCTGTTAGCTAAACAGGTCAAATATAACCAGGAACCATTGTTTTAATGTTAGCTACACTAACTAAGAGCTCAAAGGTAACATTTAGTAACATTATAACAAAGTTGTTAATATCATCCTAACATTTGACTGATAGGCCATAATAAAATTGAAAATTAAAAAATTGAATCTATTTAGGATTTCTACATAAAAGATATTAGCCATTCAGAATACCAAACTCAGTTCTTACATATTAAGTTCAGGCAAAATATCAAAAATAAAATTGTATGCAGTATAAATGCACAATTATCAGATTATTTTCATGATTGAAAGTATGATTTGTTCTTTTAGAGCTATAATAATCAAAATTCTACCAGAATATTTGTTTTTTTGGTTCATTCTGGACAGGCACAGTTGTCTTGCTCTCATTACTTTGAATAAAAAACAGTATTGGTGTATTGGTAGAAAAATACAAGGATTATAAAGACCATAGGTGTCAATTACAACATGTTTAAAACTGGACCCAGGCTGCCATATTGTTCCGGCTCAGAATGGCAAGTCATTATGACATGTCACATCTAGTGTTTTATATCTATGGTCCCAAGCTAAACCCCCAAGCTTATCCTCAGCAAGCCACATCGTCCCTCATCCACCTGTCCTTCTCAGTTCAACTCTGCTAACCACCATCCTGCTCAGCTCAGCTCTGCCATCCGCCATCACCTTTCTACCTTCTGCTTTGCTGGCCATCCTCACTCCCCTTTATTTCTACAATAAACCCTTTTTATATTATTTAATTCCATTGTCTGTGTCTGCCTTTACCAATTGTGACAAGAATTGTTTTAAACATATATTTGGGCATATATTTGGGGTAAACTTAAATGCACAATATGTAATTTCTGCTGCTAGGGGTCTCTCAATCAAAACATTGTGAATTAGCATGGGATCATGGGAGTTGTTGTCTTCATTGTTAAACAACCAGCTTCTCCAGGAAAGGATTACTTCAGTGTTCATCACTGAGGATGTTTTTACCAGGAGCCGAGTCATCCCCAGAACAAACAGATCTGGTGATTAAAAGAAGTAAAAACACTAAATAAAGCAGTTTCACGTAAAAAAATCAGTGTTTATCCAACACTGTCAGGTGGACACAGGATGTCCAGTAGGGGCTGCGAGCCAAACTGCTGTTAACATTTGTTCAGCTTGTTTCTCTGACAACTTAAGATACAGATGTTCAGCAGGTCTTTACCAGGAGCTGAATTATCCACAGAGGTCTCCTCCTCTCCAAAACAAATACACACGGATTAATGCTGGTAAAACCACTCAATAAAGCAGTTTCACGTTAAAAATCAGTGTTTCTCTGATGCTGTTCAGCAGATACAGGATGTTAGGAGGGGCTGTTAGCCAAGCTGCTGCTAACGTTTGCTCAGCTTGTTTCTCTGTTAACTTAAGATCTAGATGTCTGATGACTAAAATCCTTCATCCGGTTAAAAGATACAGTTAAAAACGACCAAGATCTAAAAACTTTATGGTGGGCAACCACAATGGCAACGTATTATCTTGTAGGTGTGTACTCTTTTGTAGATGCCACTGTGCCAGACAACCACAACGCTGGCGCCTGCATCTGGTGTGTGTATACTCTTTGGTAGAGGGGCATGATGCCATTGACAGGCGACCAAATGAAACGGACCATTACCTTGATTAAAATTACGGATTTCTCTGGGTTTGAAAATTGTTGGAAACTAGACTAGTTGTTTTTAGACATTTTAATGCTGAATAGTTACATATTATAGCTTTCAGCAAAAAAGTCGGAGAACATCTGTGCAAAAACATTTTGAAATGTTACATGTCTGTAAAACACCTGTGCCTCTGGCCTGTTGGACGTACACAAGGGGGGGAAGAGTGGGAGTTGTTGGATCGACATCCATTAAGTGCTTGTGTGTGTGCAGGGTTTTTTATTTTTTCGATCACCATTTCATTTGTCAGTCAGAAACTTAATTGGCTAGCCACTGATGGTGGCTGGGAGGTGGGGCGCTGTGTCTTAATCAATTCGAAATGGCCAAATCGTTGCTCTCATGCTTCTGCCATTGTCCTCTGGACCACAGGAGCCCTTCTGCCTGACTCATTAGACAGAACGAGAGGGATTGTGGGAGTTTGTTTGACGAAGGAAAGGACAGAGGGATGGATGGGGGAAAGTGGAGTTACATGCTGAAGGTTTCAGGGGGAGGAAGGGAAG
This sequence comes from Thunnus albacares, assembly GCF_914725855.1. Lineage (NCBI taxonomy): Eukaryota > Metazoa > Chordata > Actinopteri > Scombriformes > Scombridae > Thunnus > Thunnus albacares. Next base: position 30,953,823 of record NC_058107.1, read on the forward strand.
ATATAAAGATGAGAGATGAAAAATACAGAAAAAGAAGTGGAGGAAGGAGGATGATTATTATAATGAGACTAAGATGATGAAAGGAAGGGAAGGGAGGAATGACCAGAGGCTGAAGTCAAGTTTTGATAGAGAGGGAGAATATTGCAGTAGTGGCCACATGTAATCTGACACACAATGATGCATATCACATGGTAGCAAATGCGCAATTTTGTGAGTTAATCAGTTTAGTTATAATGTTGTAATGTATCTGTAATATAGATAGATTTGATCACATTTTACTGGGGCAATTAAAAAGACAAGAAAAATTTCCTTGCCCCATAGCAAAGGAAATGAACAATTCATCTGCAGGGACACAGCAGATTGCTGATAAATACCAATGACTCAATTAGTTTGTAAAATTACAATTGTACTCTATTTAACATTTATGGTTTTCAAAACTCACTTTTCAGCAGCCTCTGTTCTGGCTTGGAAGACAAACTGCACACATCTACCTACATAACTCAACTACACTGCGTTTCTCTCTAGCCAAAAAACACAAAAACAAAGCAAGATACTTGGGTATGTTTACATCATGTTACCTCCTCACTAGATGTTTTGTTGGCCCTAATTAGGCAGCTAACGCATGTCTAGTAGAATCACTATTTCTTTATTTCTCTGATGTGAAAACATGACTTTACTGTGCATGTCCATAACAGGATTTATAGTTTAGTCACGTAGTTTGGGCTGTGTAGGTACCTCCAAACTTGAGTCTAGAGAGTAACACTGGAATAATTACAGACTAATTCAGTGTTTAAATTAATACATTGCCAAATTAAAAGCAGAAATTATATTTGCATTGTATCAATACATTAAAAACTCAAATATAATATGCAGTAATAACAAGGTAATCACATTTGCCAATTGATATTTCTATTTCCTTATTCTGTTTTATCCATGTTATCCATCCAGTCACTTTGGTCCAGATTGAAATATTTAAATATCCTATCAAAATTTTACAGATATTAACAGCCCCCTAAGGATTAATCCGACTGACTTTGGTGATCTCCTGACTATTCCTCTGGAGGTTCACCTTTGGTATTGAGGAAAATGTCTCATCAATTATTGGTGGGATTTCTATGAAATTCGGTACAGTCATTCATGTTGTCCTCAGGATGAATTGCAATCATGTTGGGAATACATTGCTTTGGTTTAATCAAATTCCTGTAAAACTGACATTCCCTACATCTGCCTCAGCTATGCTTTGTGTTTAGTGCTAATTAGCAATTAAAATCATGCTAACACGCGAAACTAAGAAGGTGAACATGGTTAACATTACACCTGCTTAACATCAGCATGTTAACATTGTCATTGTGAGCATGTTAGCATGTTATTGCTAAATTAATTGTGAAAACATTTTTATATTTTCCATTTACTATTTTGTCCATTTACTAATTTAAGGGTACCTTGTGGAGTTTTGTGGTAAACAAACAGCTATGTTTAAATCCAGAGAGTCAGAAAATGATGTTAACATCAGCCAGCAGTCTTCTTCTCCCCCACCTTTTGCTGGGCCCTTCTACATTTCTTGGCATTAGTTACCACCACCCCCAACTGGTAATCAGTGGATTAGTGTGAAAATGTTGCCCCCCTGCTTGTGCACATGTACACAGAACGCTAAAAACAAGCACTCATTCATCAAAACATTGCTCCATATAGCCTTTCTGATGGAGTGAAACTTCACCGGGTACATTTATCATTTGATATATATACATTTATTTATAAATTGATTAATCAAAAGTTAACACTGGACTGTTTCTTATGGTCCCATGACTCTCCAGCTGTATTGATGTTTCTGAAATTCTTGCTGGTCAATAAAGCTTCATAAATGTCACATATTACTAAATGCCACAAATAATCTAATGGAAGAAGCCCATTCTTTGCAGCCAGCCTGCTACACTTCGATCTTAGCTCAAGCCAGGTGAGCTGGGACTAACTCTTGTGCAAAGACAGAATTTCTTGATGCTACATTACTTGAGACTGTTAAAGCTGATTACAGGCATACCTGACATGCTGAAAATGCCATCAATGTGTCAAGAACAGGCCACAGACGAATACTTTAAGAACATGGAAGTAATGATGAAAATTGGCCCCAGGCTACCCTGTAGGCAGGAACATCAGACGCTGCATCTACAGTATCTCTCCCATCTCGTTTATCTATTGAGATGGGAGAAGGGCAGAATGGTGTCAGGAGAAAGGAGTGGGGGGGCTTCTCTTGGATCAACAGTGATTGACTGACTCATATGTGACTTATTGCTTGGATGGTTAATTAATGGGAAAATTGAATAATTGATTTCTGGAGTAATTGGTTCATACATTTATTAATGATGTGATGTTTTTTCAACCACCATGGAGTGAAGAATGTTAACCAAAACTACATGAGAAAAGCATTTGTAATCTTCTCTCAGACAAGCAGGAATAATGTTGAGATATGCATGACTGTGGCTTATGAAACGATATGAAAGAAAGCTTCATATGCTGTCAGATGTATCACACCTTGACACTCAATACCTCTCTTAGAAATAGCTACAATCTGACAAACCTTTTTTTTCATCCTACACCTAACCCTTCTCCTCCCCTCTGTGATGAGCAATGCAAGATGATGATGCATCGCTTCGACACATCACAGAATTTAAAGCCTCTACTTTCCCCAAGCTAAACTTTGCCACAATATGTGGCCTGGTATTGTGCCAGTTGTGCTGTATACATACAAATGTTCACAGTTTAGCCCAAGGCTGGTAATGAGCTAGTAAGCAGCGTAATCCTCAATGGAGAGTGAGACGAAGATGAATCCCTGGACTTCCACATGGCTGCTGGATAAACCTGGCCTTGCCGAGACTGAGAACACCCACTCACATCTGCACCATCTGCTTTGTGGCTCAGTGGAAATCCCTCCCACCCCCCCAGCACTAGCACGCACTCACACACATACACCCTCTTCCTCCGCCCACCCTCCTCCTCGTCTCGCCCATGCTTGCACACCCACACACTCCTGACACTCACTCGCACACTACTGATAGTGTCAAACGCTTAAATGCCAGACCACCTTCCATCTACCGGCTGTATCCCACATGCATAGAGGAAGTGAGCAGAATACAGATATGCCATCCCCAAACACACATACACATGCATACTCACACACACTGGTGCAGACAGACATGTACACCATCCTGCTGTGCTGGAGGATAGGGTTAATCCCCTTCTCTCGCTGCCTCAGATTGTTCTTCAGCTCAACTGCTTCTACTTCACTGAAGTCGAGGCAAAAGATGACCTTTTAATCCGTCTAACTTTTTGTCAGGTTACTCCTACATGCCACAGCTTAGTTATCCATTTTAGACCCATTGTTAACATTTCACCAATGCTGGATTGCATGAATGCTCCTGGCAAATTTTTTGTATTTGCAAGGACGTTGCTTTTTAATTAATGAGCTACACTAGTTTAAGTTTCTCTTTTGGGTCTATCTTTAAAATTTCATTAAACTCAGCAGTGGATGGTCTCAATGGGGGAATTAGGTTTTTCTCCCATCTTTTTTTAAGATCATATTTTTTGCCTTATTTATTGGGTAGTGACAGTTGATGTAGAGATGGGAGAGAGAAAGTGGCCTGACATGCAACAGAAGTCCCTGGCCGGAATCAAACTGGGGGCATCGCAGTTATATGGTATACATCTTAACCATAATGCCGCAGTGTTTCCCTCCTTATTTTTCTAGCCATTGTGGTCACGACTTTCATGCATTAATTTGACATGCATTTACAGACATTTATTATTTTATTTTAACAGAACCCAATTAATATTCTGGAAAAAAAAAATCACAATCCTGGGAACAATGCAGACAGTTGATTTTTTTTCCCAAACAATTTCAAATGCTTACAACATTAATATTTATGGCCTTATGTTCTACTAACACGTTATTGAAAGTCCACCACTGAAAAGAATGAAAAATGTATGGATTAGAAAACAGTGAAAGTGTGGAACATAAAGGAAGCATGAACATTACACAAATACATCAAAAATGTGTGTTGTATTAGGTTGGTGCAAAAGATATGTATTTTGTATATGCAATGTACTGTGTAACAATGATAAAGATATAAAAAAACATAGTGACAACAAATGAGAACTTACAGCATATTGTGTGTGGGATGTACTAGAAGAGCTACTTGTGAAAGTCATGTTACAAATGTGTAATTAGTGAAGAAACACAGCTCAAATTGTATTTTGAAGTTATTTTATTTATCATTGGTAAACCTTTGTATTCAGTGCTGTGATGTCTTTGTTATTTTCTGCACATGAAGTTTGAGTTCCAATAAGCGGTGCTCATTTTTTATCATTTGTTTCTGGAAAATAGCAAATACATTCCTTCCCAGACTTTCATTTTTCTTGTAAACACAGAAGCATGGAGGTATTAATATGGAGGATATGGAATGGCTAGTTGGCCTTATTACTAGTTTGTGCCAGCAGCCAACCATGGTTCTGCAACAAGACCATCCCCTGTGTCCCAAAGAGCAGTTATTGCAATTATCTTTGAAACTGTTGGAGTTTTTGGAGGTTTAGGTTTACTGAATAATCTGGGTAACTTATTTTAGTAAAACCTTCAAATTTTCTGTTGGTGCTCCTGATGTGAAATGGTTCCAAGTTTTACTCAACCGGATAACATATGATTTGGTTGGAGCAGGGCCCAGGTGTACAGAACAGAAAATATAAAAGGTTTCCTGAACCGGCCATTAGTTGAATCACTATTATGTTATATCAACTGGCAACAGAAAGAGGCAAAAGACACATTCATTTATAATCAAGAATAAATAAACAAATGTAATACATTCTGGTACATGTGGCAGCTGATAATGGATGGCAGGGAGGGACTCATTTCCGCTAGGTGTTACAATTGATGAGATTAGTGAGTGTGTGTGTGTGTGTGTGTGTGTGTGTGTGTGTGTGTGTGTGTGTGTGTGTGTGTGTGTGTGTGTGTGTGACAGAGGGAGGGAAAGGGAGAGACAGTATAAGAGGTGGACAGATTAGAGAAAACACTGTATACTTTTATGTGAGATCGAGTTAAGAGGGGGAATTGAAAAACAAGTAGGTGAGAGGGAAGTGAAAGAGAGAGAGGCCCTTGCTGAGCCAGACAGGCAGACAGCTTTCTATACCTTCCTCTAACACCACCTCAAGGTCGACTGAAGTTGGGACTGCTGAGACTGGAATATGTGTAGACCGCAACTGCCTAGCCAATATCTGCTCGGCTTTCTGTTATTTTTTTTCTATCAGCGCTGTGCCCCACAATCCTCTGTAGTGATTAAACAACTGAAAGGGAGTGTGAATTGGGATGATGGGATAGAGAACGAGATGAATTTATGTGTGAGCGTGTGTGTCAGTGAATATTTTGAGGCTATGTGAGGAAAAAAGACACTGAGGCATATCTGGAGACAGAGACAGATGCGACTCAATGGTCGTGAATGCCTCTGTTTACATTTAGAAATAGTCTTGCGCACCTCAACCACACCTCATTGCTCCTTCCCACTGGAGTTCCGCCAACATCAGGTGAAATTTCTAGTGCAGGTTCTTTGTCAAGGAGAAACACAAAAGGGGGAAAACAACCAGAAAAGTGCTTAAACACATTCTGTCTAGGATTGTCCCTATATGTCATTGTCAAATGAACTGAGATAATAACCACTGTTCAAGATTCAAGATTCAAGATTTAGCTTATTGTCGTTTTCTTGTATACTTCCATACACAAAAAAAAGAAATGCTGTTCTACCCAGCCCACAGCAGTGCAACAACAACAGAAAGGAAAAAGATAGATATCTAAAAATTTCCTTGAAAAATGATAAAAATATATAAATCCCAAGAAAAACAAAAACAAAACAAAAAACAAAAAGTTAGCAGTAAAGTGCATTAAAGTGCATTTAGAGAGAAAGTGCATGTTTCATTTCGATGTTGACAACTGGTGCATGTCAACGAGTGACCAGCACGGGGGGAGGGGATGGGAGGGGTTATATAGTCCATTTTGCTGTCCAGAGATCGAACATTAGCCAGCATGATTGTTGGAACTGCTGCTTTGATGACAAAGACATAGATGTAGACATTGACAAAGACATTGCATCGTTGGAACTAGGAGAGGCCGCCGCAAACATTGGCCATGCCGCAATCACACCAGCTCATGGAGAGAGAGATAGAATGCCATCAACAAGGAGCCCTTAATTTCGCTTCTTGTCTTCACAAAATAACTCTTCTGTTAGCTTCCCCACTGCATCCTGTGTGCCCTTTGGGTTCCTTTCTATTATTATGCACTACATAACACAACAAATCAGCATTTAAAGACCCAAGAAGGCTTTTTTTTTTCTTTTTGTTTTTCTTCTTTTTAAAAGGAGAGCAGGATCAGCTCCAAGGAAGTATCCCTTGGAGCATGTGTTTCTATGCTGATGTTATTGAATGAGTGATTGAAGTTCATCCATCAAATGCAGTGCATTACAGCATAAGGACGTCTAAAAGTTTCATTGGCTATGGACCAGGCAAAAAAAGTATGTTTAATAGGTCAAGTTCTCATTGAATGGAGTTTTATAACTAAAGTTCAAGAACAAGCCCCACTCTCTCACTAATTAACTAACTAACAAACACCTGTGCCTCACTAACCCAAGTCATCTGTGCCACACTAAGCCAATCACCCGTGCACTCATATATAGGTGTGTCTAACCCTTCTCTCTCCCATTTGTCCCCCCCCCCCCCCCAGGTTGTCCCAGGTCCTTTCTGTGGTGAGTTTACATGTTCTCCCTTTGTTTGAGTGGGTTTCCGCCGGGTGTTTCGGTTTCCTCCCACTATCGAAGATATATGTGTTAGGGTTGATACTTCCATCTCAGTAATTCTGCTTCTCCCTCTTTCATTATAGGAACCACTGGGGATGATGAAGCTGAAAGCTCATAGAGACACTCCCCCACCCTGAGTCTTGATCCCCAGGTTCCAAGATGCTCCAGCCACGACTAAAGTCCAATTGGCCCCGTTCATCCCCAACCAATCAACCCCCTTTCATCCCTCCCCTCGTCCCCTATCATCCCACCATACACAAACCTGACCATTCCCCCCCACAATCGACCCTCATCCAATTCTTCCTGCGTCCTCTCGCCAAAGCTAATAAACTTTTCTTTTAAATACCACACAAAAAGCATGGTCTTTGTTAGTGAAACTATGTTGAAAGTACATGAGACATTAGTAGTATTTCTCTACTAACATTTGTAGTATTTCTCTATACTACTATAGTGCTCGTGTGGGATGGTGGGTCTTATTCTCGGGGAATGTGGCAAGATAATCAGAACTTCAACTGTTTGAGATGACATTATTCACAACCCACCACTTTTCCTTAGTCAATGTTAAAATGTAGGTGAAATGTGATTTGATGTCAGTCATGAATAATAATACGGTTGTACTTTTAAAGACTATATTTCAACTTGCAATAAGAACTAGATGACAGCTTTCAGCTTTTCAAGATTACTTTTTGACAAATAGTGAAAAAAGGGGGGAAAAAAAGGTTCACTTTGTTGGTGTGACAAAAGGCTTGCTTTGCTACTGTGTGGCATATATTTCATGTTTTCATAGTATTTTTCTTCTTCCATGCTTCTGATGTGTAACTTTCCAATCTACAACTGAATAGTACTCCTCGAGTGGTCCAAATGAAAACAGGACCCAGATCACAATCTTCACATTAGTCCAAAAGGTCCTCCAAATTAAACGACCAATTAAGTGATTTGACCATGCTCTCCAGAACAACCCATAGGAGCATTTTCTATAAGACACTTCTATCGGCAGGACAACATATTTTTTAAAAATGAATGATGCTTTATGGTGTGACAACGCCCTGGGTAGGGTCTGGTGAGGTGTAAGCACAAAAACCAGTTGGTTAGCGTTAGGAAAAGATCACGATTTGGATTAAAATGATCACTTGAAACGCGGTGTGAGTTAAAGTTACTACTTCCTTGAAGTTAGGCAACCTTCATCTTCATGGCAACAGTAAACACTACAACAATCGTAGTTACGGTTTTTAAAAAACTGTCCCCACTCACGATTGGAAACATGACACTCACATTTGGAAGTGGGACATGAACAGCAGTCTACTGCAGCAAAGTCCAAAGTCCACTTTTTGTAAGTTAGCATCTAACCAGCCACCAACCGGCCACCTCCAAATATGGAAATTTGTGTTATATAGACGTCATCTTAACAGCATCCCTTCTCCAGGTCATAATTTCTACAGCAGCTAGATGACGTCTGTCACTCAAACGTAACTATAGGTCATTTTTGGTAACTGACATTACAACCTATAGTGTTGTTTTGTCACTATGTTGATACATGCACTAAAGCCTTTAGAACATTGAATCCATGCAACCCAATCGCCAGAACAAAATGTTGGTATTGAACGTTGAATATCTACCTTTCAACACGTGCAATACGTAGCATATTAACATTTCAACAAAACATATCATATCAACATTTCTACAAAACGTGGCATATTAACATTTATATCCATTGAGTAATGATGTTTCATAATGAGACAACGCTGTGGTTAAGGTCTGGTTAGGTTTAGGCACAAAAACCACTTGGTTAAGGTTAGGGAAAGATCATGGTTTGGGTTAAAATAAAATAAAAACTAAAATAAATGTCCTGACGTCTCGCTAAAAACACGGGCGGGCATTGGTTTCGAGGTGGTCTCAAACCGTGCTCTGTGCCAACTTTCAACTTTCTGCCATGAAACTTACTAGCCATCCACCGACCCCTCCTCCACCCAATAGGAAAGTCAGCTCATACAGATCGTATGTAAACTACATCACCTTATAAATGTTGATATGATACGTTTTGTTGAAATCTTGAGATGACACGTTTTCTTGAAATTTTGATATGATACATATTGTTGAAATGTTAATATGCTATGCGTTGCACGTGTTGAAACGTAGATATTCAACGTTTCTGTGGTTTGCAGAAATGTACAATGCCACCATTTTATTCTGGCGGCCAGGCTGATCCATGCTGTAGTGCATTTTGTGCTGCTGCAAAATGGAGTTCTGCACACAAAATATCTTCATCTGACATTTTGCCATTACACCTTTGAATCACTTTTGGAAAGTTTTCATCATCACCATGCTAGAAGTGGGATAAAACAACATTAATATAACTGAATTCACATTAGCATTATTAATACGTGCAGTAAATTCAGCACATGCAGGATTTGCATCACAAAGCGATAGATCTCCTATGCAGCCTTCATCTGGGAACAATGCACTCACAGCAGAAAGTGAGATCAAGGGGTGAGTTGGCTGTAATGCCCACATGGGACACAGAAGACTGAGAACAATGGGTGTGAGGGAGGTCTAAGGAAGTAAAATTGTTTTCCACAGACAGATTTGTAAACCACTGGAGCAGCTTGTAAGCAGCTTTCACTCAGACAAAACAATTCCATCAGCAGCGAATGCCTGCCTGCTTTTGAGACGTCTGCTTTCTATGGATGAATGTGTTTAACTTACAGCTTATATCTGGTGTATATTTCCTGATGGAAGCAAAGCATCCCTGCAAGCCTCGTTTTTATGTACAGTATGTGCCCTTTACTGCTCACTGCAGCCTACAGTGTGTCTCAAGGCAGGGTGGGTATTAGCAGAGAGTTACTGGAGGGGGGTAGAGGAGCCATGTGGGACAGATGAGGCTATAATGATGATCTTCACCATGAGTGATAATGAGTGCTAAGGTAATCCTCGCCTAGGACCATGTGCAAACACAAACTAACAAACACACATCATGCTCGCACACTCTCATGAACAAAATGCCACCAAGAAACACACACACACATACATCTTGAAACCCCCCACACTTTGCCTGTGTCTTATCAGTCTGGGTACCAAGCTTGCAGGGAAATCAGAGGCGTCCAATCTTGCCCCCAGGAGGCGAACTTGTGGCCCCCCAAAGGCTGTTATGATGATACTCACCCTCCTCCTCCTCCTCCTCTTCTTCCTCTCTTAACAGCTTTATTCCTTTATCACACAGGCAATCAGATAGATAGCACTGCTCTGAAACCCTTCCTCCAGCTCAGTGATGGGAACTGTGGACCAAGGACCTCACTAATGCAACCTCCCAGCCCCGGGCTTGTTAGCTGGAGCCACCTCTGAAAGAAAAGAAGGGGAGACAGAAGAAGAGTAGGGGAGAGAGAGGAAAGATGAGTGCTTGAGGGGTGTGTGTAGAGAGACGACAGTAGAGCATAGTGTGCACAGTGTTTTTACAACTGTGTGTGTGTGTGTGTGTGTGTATTTGTGTAATGTGTGAGTGTGTGTGTGTGTATTGTGCGTGTAGAAGAGACACTGTAGTATTTCCACAGATAAAAGAAAGGAAAAACGAATCTCTCTCCCATGCGTCGTAAGTCTGCCCCTTTGAATGAGAGTTAAATCCATCAAGTCAAAGTGGAAGAGCTCTCTTTCTCTCCCTCTCTCTCTTTCTCTCTCTCTCTCTCTCTCTCTCGCTCACCCCCCTCTTGCTTATTCTCTCTCTCACTTCCTCTTCCTCTTTGATCTGATTGTTTCTCTCTCGCTGGACCAAATCAATCTGCCACCCACAGATCATGTCATCACGGAAAGAAGACAAGACCACGTGTGTTCGAGCCAGCCCGCATGACACTTAATGGTTATTTGCGCATGCTCTTCTGTGTGTATGTGTGTGCGTGTGTGTGTGCGTGCACAGCAGCGAGCATGTGTGTGTAGCCTAAGTGTCCCATCACAAGCACGAGAGCAGTCTTCCTGCTATGCTTATGAATAAAGATATTATTAATCCTTAAAACATGGAGGAGGGGATTACTCTGTTTACTACAGTGCATGTCTGTGGAAATGGAGTGCTCTCACCCAGTGATGGTGGCATGTTTGGACTTCCAAGAAGCTTTATGAAATGGCAGAAGAGAGAGAAAAAGAAGAGAGAGAAAAGAAGAAAGAGGAAGAATGCAAGAAGCAGTGTTATGTCTCTCTGTGTGCACACACTGGCTGTGTGTGGGTGCGTATCTACCATATGTTCTTTAGGTGGGCCTAATTTATGGAAAATAAGAGACATGTTGGGTATTATGGCTCTATTTTTAGCACCAATGTTCTAAGACCATTGCTGGTGCCTCCATGTGTTTAAATCTGCCCCAGCAACTTGCCAATATTTCTTCTCCCTTCTCAAAATCCTGATCACGATAAGAGAGAATATAGGGGGGGGGGTGAGTTGGGGAGAAAAATTCAGAGAAGCCAAGCAACCAATCTCCCAAAATAGGTCAGTTTGAAAGCACGATGAATTTTCATACAGCCTTTTAAAAGGGCTTTTTAGGACTGAGGATTGTGGAGGAGAAGATGCTGCTGAGGATCTCTCTCTCACACACACATACACACCACATACACACAGCTGGGTTGAGGTTCATGGAAGGGCCGTGAAGACTACTACTGCCCCCTGGTGTTTGCCACCAGGATGACACATTTTTCCCACTTGGGCTTTCATCCAGAGGCTCACCTCGACTAAGCATTTGGCGAGGCAGAAACGTGTGGGTTCAGTTTCCTCATATAGGCATCATGATAGCGGCTTCAATGACGATGTGGGTGTCCAAAACGCCGAACAAGAACGGATGAGATGTCCATATTTTTCCCCTTCACACGCCCGCTTTCTGTATCTCAGAGTGGGGAGCCTACACAAACACAAGGGAGAGGGAGAAATCAATGAAGATGTGCCAGACTTGGCTCTCTTATCCGGAAAATCAGTGCTCTTATAGGCTGTAGCCTCACGTTCAGCCTCAGGTTGTGTAAGAATAGGAAGGCACTCTCTGACTCATCATCCCATGCAATTATTCATGTCCTGTTTGGAGAAGTGATCATATAAGTTAATACTGCTGACATGGCTCACAGTTCACCTCCAATCATGCTTCTTTTCAACTCTATTCAATACACCTACTGTAGGCTATATTCTCTATAGAATGTCTCTTCATGCCAAAATCTGTTCACAATGGGGCATGTGATTTAAGCGTCCTGTGTTAAATTTGTTCTATTCATTCAGCCTTATTTAATTCATTAATTTATTCATTGTATTCTGGAGAGAACCACTCCATCCATCACTTTTATAAATGCTATTCTTTCTTAAGCTAGTTTAATGAACAAAGGTTGTCAAATTATTCAGATTTCACCACAGGAGGGGAAAATGCTAACGGAAATTGTTACTATAAAATCAGTTGATATCATGTTCTGTGGACTATCCAAAATAACAAGGAAGCAGTTTTGGCAGTGAGATGTTTCTGTTGAATTTGAGTATAATTTTTCAACATTATGTCTCAAACCATGGGCAAATAAAACTATCTAACCAACTATCTGCATAATATGCACCTATGGTGGAAAATATTTGGTACTTCTTTGTGATTTGGGTGAATTGACCCTTTCAGAAAATAGGAAATACAAGGAGTCTTAAAGAATAGGAGTCTAAACCAGATATGAAGATAAAACAAATGCCAGTGAGAGAGAGGAAGAGAAGGATAGGTATATTTTGGAAGTGGGTCAGATCCATAAGGTTCGGTTCAACATTGTTTACTTTGGTTTAGCTGTGCTGCCTTCACAAAAGCACCTCAGTGCTATCTCTGACAAATCCAAACACCAATCTGGTCGATCACTGTTTGTCTGCTCACCGCAGAGTAGCAAGAAAACCAGCCTGGCTGCTGCTCTCTCTCTGCTTTCATCTCAGCATCACTGCTTGGGTAAATGTTTCTTCGACTGTTCTGGCATGACAATTGGATCCCCAAACCAGAGAGCACCATGCCATGCCATGCTGTTTGCCTGGAAGCATGCTGCTTTCTATAGGCACACACACACACACACACACACATATCCAATAACACATGCAAAGAAACAGACAGATGCAGGTGTTTGTGTGTGTAAACAGCATAGGGAAAATAACATGTTTCTTTCTTTATAGAGAGATCTTCAACAACAATTTGATAGAAAAAAAAAATCAAGTTCAGATGACAAAACAACTGTTTATGAGACTTTTCTGACCTGCCACCTTTATAGTGGTTTTAGTCAATTCAGGTAATTAAAGCTAATTGGTTAAGGTTATGAGAATATCGCAGTCATAGTAAAAAGAAAAAAGAAAAAATAGTGTTGACTATTCGTGCACGATGAGATATGAAATGCCAGTGACAAAGTCATTTTCTATGCCAAATCTTTAACCCTGACTTCCTCCAGCACACAATGTCTACCTATTTTGATCATGATTCAAATGACCACAAGAGGTCACTTGTCAGGAAAATGTTAAGGTTGCTTTAAGCATGTTGACGTATGATCGATACTGTCTTTCTATTAAATTAAGTTGATTTTACAGAGTATCCGGTCATTTGACCAAGAGTAAAGCTGGTGGCTCTTGCATCTGCCAGGTTGGTCAAATGATAAGTTTGTATGTTTAATAGGCCTACAATTAACACTGAAAAATATTTGTATTATCTTTATCATGGTTATATTTCAACCGTGTCACCAGACAAGAAGGTCAGTTTGGCAAAGATGCTGTTGAAATTACGGTATGGTTACGGTTAGGGAAATGCCATGACAAATAAACTATGATTAAGGTATGGTTAGATTTGGTCACCAAAACACTTGGTTAAAGTTAGGTAAAGACTGTGGTTATGCTAAATAAAAATGTAATTAGCAGGGCTGTGACAAGACGCTTATTCCAGTCCCCAGGACATGATAGTTGGACTCCATCCATCTTTTAGCCCCCCAGTACTTTTCACCTTACTACATAAAGGAAAAACTACCTCTTTCATTGGTACTGGACTTAAATCCTAAGGATACACATTCTTGCAGGTAGATGATTTCTATCCTGTTTTTTATAAACAGATTCCAGAGTTAGCCAAGTAGCTATAAAACTATGACACGCAATTCCCCTATACGTTCTTTTTAACCAGGAATAAAGAAATAATTCATTCAATATTTGTAATGCTCCCAATCCTACATTGGAGCTTACTGTTATCATAAACTAACAGACAGTGAGCCATACTGTTGCTTTTGTGTCTAAGCTAACACTACTTAAAAGTTACATCAGCCTAGCCAGAATCTCTTGTAAGCAAAAACGCCAACTTCTGGTTTAATAGTAGCCTAACTTAAAAGGGCTACTGAATTATAATTAAGTTAGAACATTGCTATATACAGAAATTAGTAATAAAGAAATACTTACCAAGGGGGTAAGATGGTTTTTCAGCTGTAACTGAAAAATAAAGAATCCTGAAATATACATGGCATAGAAATAATGGCTTGCACACTCTATAAATTGATATATTTTCACGCCTGTCACCTATATGATCTTTGCACTCCAAGAGGATTTACGTGTTATTTATATACAGGCTCTTTTTCTTATATACAGTGTATGCACAAATAGGCGGAGTGGATTTCACATGTATGTATGTATGTATGTATACAAATGCTGACACATATAAATAATCACTCAACCAAGAGCACACACATCAATATGGTTCTCTTCTCCCGGCATCAGGTAGCCAATCCATCCTGTAATGGAGAATTGTTCTTTTTCTTATTAAAAGAACAGGTGGCCATGAGATACCAGTCTCATTTTTCACTACTGCTGCACTCCATGAGTCCAAACTAATGATCAAAACATTGAGCTGCTCCAATTCATCTCTCACACCAGACTGATAGATATGGGAACTGATGGGAGGAGGAGAGTGCATGTATGTATGTGTGTGTGTGTGCATGTGTGTGTGTGTATGTGTGGATGCAGGTGTGTTTGTTTGAGCCTGATGATGTGTGACTGTACATGGATGTTTGTTTCCAGAGCTATATGTTTTCTGTATGGTTGCATGCACATATGTGATTATGCATGGGTGCCTTCATGGGTTTGAACAGGCGCATGTGTGTGTTTAGGGCAAAGGTGGGAAATCTAGGCCTCCAGGATAAGTGTTGGAACGAGGTTGTTTGGCCAGCGGCTGTGACGGATCCCTCGCTCTGCTCCTTTTCCACACTGGTGGCAATCTCTAAGCAGTTTCCTCTTCGACAGAGACCCCCTGTCTGTTTTTTTTTTTTTTTTTTTTTTTTTTTTTTATGGTTCATTCGTGCAGCACCATGCTTATCGTTTTCAAAGGGAAAACAGCGTGCATCTCAAAGAGAGAAGATGAAAGCGGTTTAATGATCTATAATACATGGGCGCCATTCATTGGCACAGAACAAAAGGTTTGGGTGTTGGGGGAGAAACAGCAGACTGTAAGAAATCTAGACAAGATTTGTTTTTGTCATCCACCTTTACTGGTGACTTTGAGGGAGAGAACTGGGAGTCACTGTCATTGTTTTTTTAATTCTTCCTTGACAGCTTTACTCGCCTCCAAATGAGATTACTAATAACACAAACCAGTCAGTAATGAAAGACTGAGTGGAAGGAAAAAATAATAACTCAGGGATGTGTGATATGGGTGTGATATGTTATTTGCATTTGTTCAACCCTCCCTGTTACAAAACCTGTGAAAAGTGACAACACTCCGCCACACACATCCACTCGGGAGATTTGGCAGATGATTTCAGTGATTTGTGTTTGATAGCACAGTGATGACACCGATGTGACGCTTTGGTGTGTGAAATAAAAGTGTTTTCCGTCCTGCACACTTGACAGCGTTCAGGACGGAAAACACAAACTTTCCATTTCTCCCCTCTCTCCTGCTCTCCCTCGGCTTTTGATCATTTGTGCAACGTTCTGCCTCTCTATTTGGACCGATGAGATTAGTCATCGCCTGTCCCATCTGTTGTGTTTACGACTCATTTGTTTACTCGCTGGTTTACATCAGAGCTCACTGTGGCTAGGGGGATTCCTTCAGCTCAGGGCTGGGTCTGGGCTCAGAGGTCAAGTTAGCTCAATGATTCTTCACATTTTTCACTAAGAAGCTGTGATGAACAAAACAGATTCCCTTCAGTTGTGACTGTAATGACAGGAAAAGTAATCAAAGATGCCATCTGAAAGAATCCAAAATGAGAACTGTAGACAAAATGTACATTTTGACAGGTCAACCAACTATTTCACTACCTGTAGCTCTACCACACTGTTAACCAGGACTCACACATGCTCATTTACTTGGGGAGTTTTGACAAGTCCAACAGTTTTGCTGTCGACAGCTGTGTGAACATGGCTTGACAGGACAGGTGGTGATGTAAAGCAAGCCTGCATAGTTTCACATTATGTATAGATGAGCAGGTCTGACACAGCTGGAGACACTCATTCACAAGTGAAACTTTGCTGAAACCCAAAATGATCCACTGTAATGTTTTTTTTAAGATAGATTGGAATTAGCATCCATCACTACATCCATTTGCCATACCCACATATGTTAATCCTGGATAACTGGAAGTTTACAGTATTCATAAATTGTGTTGTATGACAAAATCTCCAAAGATTAAATGCTTTTACAGTTGTTATATCTAAAAATATTATTGATGAAAAGCTAATCCTTTATCAAAGGTCACATTCTTCTGTTGCAAAACACTCAAAGTTTCAGGTCAGAGTGGCTGGTTTGGACCCCACCCCCTTCTTCACACAAAACAGGAGAGAAAGCAAACACGTCTACATGAGCAAATAATGATTCATACCTACATAAATTCATAAATAAATGATGGAGTCACAGAGTGTTCCTGCTTGATTAACAATGTACTACAGTACTCATGCATTTTAATTTTTCTGCTGACAAGTTTTAAATTTGAGTTCTCTGTCACAAAATGATTTGATTAGTATCCTGCAGTCTTTTTTATGTAATACATTATTGACTTTAGTGTTCCTAATTCCTAATTATTCCTAATTATTCAGGTACTAATTGTAAACTCTTCTTTTTTGTGTATCTCATTGTAATGTGTTACCAGTTATTTTACTGGGGGAAATGTCAGTGTCCTGCAGAAAGTTAACAACCCTTTCTCCTTGTTAGACATTTGAGCCAAGTTAGTCTCAGATGTTATAAAATATTGACAACATGTCTTGCAGCATTTTCACTGATGCCAATATACTGTGTTATACTGTGCTTGTCATTCTGTCCGGTCATGTAGAAATTATGTGGAGATCATGTTGCAATGTCACGAAATACAGTCTACTGTTTACTGTTCAAGGTCTCTTTTTAGCATTTTCCTCCTATTTCTACTGCGTTAAAGTTATATTTGTACAGAGGAGCAAAAAAAAAAAAATTCAACTTGTCATAGGGAATAGTCCTTGGAGCTGATGGGAACTGAAAAAGCAGCTAAACTGGATTTTCCTGTTGTGGTTGAAGGAAAAGAGCAGCCAAAGTTCAGTCAGCAGGCGGTTAGTGAGTGAGTAGTACTAGCATTGCCACAGTCATATGTAGGAGTTGACTCTTACTGATTATTCATGTGTGGTTCTGACTAAAATGGTGAATACAAGGATCAAGTCGCTGATGTAAATGTTAAAAGTGATGTTACGCAATTGTGGCGACAGAGGACAACTCCCTTTACACTTTTGCAAGATCAAATCATCCTTCTACTGTATATTGTGAAATGATTTCAGTAACCTTTCTCAGCGCTCTTGGAGTGACATAAAGGTTTAACATCTACTCATTACAGCAGATAGAACTCACTATGCTTCGGCCTAGTTTTCAGTTTTATGCACAATGAGCCAGTAATCTCTCAGTTTGCTGTCAAAAGACAAAAAAAGCACAACACTCCTGGGTGACTCAAAGCCACCGCTCTCCTGTCAGTTCATCTACTCGCACACCAACTCCGATTAGAGATTAAGTGGCTGCTTGAGTGCAAGCAGCAGGCCAATCCAACCATTGTGTGACAGAAAAACAAAATCTATTCAACTATCCAAACCTGAGAAACGATGCTCAATATATTTTCACATCAAGGCCTGTCACAGCATATGTAGCTGTGCTTTGAAAAGCACCGGACTGCTGTGTAGTCCCATTGAGACCCCCAAAACCAAGGGCAAAGCCGAACAAACAATCTAAGACATCAAACCATGTGGAACTAATGCCAGAAGAGCCCAACAAAATCTGTTACATATGCCATCCTTCATGTCTTGCGTAACACAATGTCAACATCATTACATAAAGTAAATTAGCTCCGGCTGCCTCTATTACATGCCTGTGTGCTATAATGTCGGGAGAAGTGTCGATAAGTCTCAAAGAATATGCTGAGCCCGTGCTGGTTTTGACTGACTTGAAACTTGTGTAGAATTTTCCACACTATAATGTGTCCTCTAAATTATCTTTGCAACTGAAGCTAACCAGGAAAACTCCAGTGCCCTGTAAGAAGGGATTTGTTGGCAAATGTATACCCGAAGGCACATCTTACATCAAAAGTGGACTTGATTCTTAATTAAACCAGAATACAGCAGCAGTGACAGCTCTGTGGTGCTTTGCCACAGTAAAACTTAACAGCCACTAAAGTTTCTTCTGAGTAATGATTAATGCATCCAATTTCTGTGATCTGTATTGAGCGTAGCATCATGGGTAATTAAATGGTGGTCTACAGAGCACTGACTGCTCTCATAAAATGACAAGGCCATAATTATCATGAAGCTTGGTTACCCTCTGACTCAAATACTAATTGTGTATCAATAACCAAGTGGAATATGTCACAGAATTAAAACCCCAAACAATCTAACCTGTACAAACAGCTCACGGCAGCAATATTACAGTCAATAACATTCAGTTTGTCTTTTCACAAAATTGTGATGTAGACTTTGGATATTCATAGAGCACATATTCATTTATTGAGCAATTTTACAGGTCCATAAAGTGTGACCTACAAATGGAATCACCTGCTTCAAACATATGTACAGACAGAAATGCATAATGTTAATCCATCATAATGCAATAAGACCCAAAATAAACCCTCTAATTTATTATTCCCTTCTATATTAACTTGTGTCAAAAAAAAAAAAAAAAAAAAAACCTGTCAGGCTTGCAGGTGTCTGTATGAAAAGGAGATTCACTCACTGAATACTGAACACTGTATGTTCTCTTGTAACACCTCGGTGACCAAGAATATAGCTTCCCCCAGTAAATACTATAACAAAAGCATCCCACTCTTATGAGAAGAGGGATGTGCTGTGAAGAGCTGTTTATACTTTCTCACTGATTCACAAACAGGCATCATTTTTAAACCAGCTATGCAACCTCAAACACAGCACACAAATATATAGAGAAGCCTCCTCGGGGTACTGTATGGCTGTCCATGAGTCAAAAAAAAAATAATATAGGAGGGGAATATTGATGTTTCCTTTACTACCATTTAAATCAAGCCTGTTATTTTTATTATTGTTGTCCCCTTCCAAGATAAATAGGGTGATAAAAAGAAACGCCCGCCCTGGTCTCGTTGACATTTTAGGGAGTCCTTTTAGAACAGTAAAGATGCCCACTTGATGGATACCAGAGCTCTATAGACAACGGGAAGACAAAATGAGGAATGCTTATGGATACAGAGGCGGATAAAGAAAAGAAATAGAGAGAACATGAGCAGAGCATATAAGAAGCTGACAGGGGTGAAGGTGGGCGACATCAAGGAGGAACAGAAGGGGAACAAGCAATGGAGAAAAACAACAGTGAAACACAGAAAAGAAAAAAATAAAAGGACAGAGTAAGAGAGTGACATTCAGAATAGTCCATCAACAAAAAAACTCCAGGACAGGGTAGAAGAGGAGACATATATCCAGAGAGAGCTGAACAGAGGGTGAGATAGAACAGACAGCCACAGTAGCAGCCATCAAGCAGAGAAGATTTAAAAAAAAAAAAAGAAACTCGACATGTTGACACACTCTTCTCTCTGTCTCTTCTTCTGTGCTTTCAGTACATCGGTCTGTAGAGAAGCTCCCCGGAGGCGAGTCTGCGTTTCAGCTCCTTCCACAGCAGCTCCCTCTCCTTTTGGGCACCCTTCATGAAGCCTCGGTTCTCCTGGGCTCTCCGAGACAGGTAGGGCATCACCTCATTCACTGGCCCATAGGGGACGTACTTATAGACGGGGAAGCCTGCCTGGCCTAGGGTTGGATTGGGTGGGATGGGAGACAAACAAATGAAAAAGGAGCTTTGTAGCATGACATGATATGGATGTAGATGATACATGTAGACAAATTGGATCAATGAGAATATTCTTCAATTTATGTACAAATAAGATCAATGCCACTTCAAGGTATTGTGAAATGTTTGGACTAGTTAAACTGACTTCAACATCTACAGCAGCATCTTTTTTCCAGTCTATTTTAAACAAATTCCAGTCATCTTGATTGGCTTCCCTCTCTGAATGATTAAAATTCTTGTAATCAGGCAAGTTTGCAGGGTGCACAGCAACCCTCAGTTTGCTGCATTTGAATTAGAGGATGTGCTGTTGTCTGCCAGTTAGGCTTACACACTGCAATAGTTTTGCCTTGGCTAACTCTAAAATAAATGCCCTTTTAGCTAATCCACAATTATTTTTCAAAACATCAAAACAGGTTACAATGAAAAAAAAGTCATGAAAACAACATCCTGAGTGAAAAAAATAAAATAAAATCATGAAAACCGAATAATATGGCAGCTTCAAAAATAGTGATGGACAAATAAAGATCTCAACTCCATGTTCTGTGTTACATAAAACAACTGCTTTATTGTTTCAGGATTCAAAGACACAGCACTGACTGCTCTATCCCTCGAGAAAACAGCAAAGAAACAAATGTGTGTCTGTTTACATCGGTGCTGGTCAAGGCCGTTTCAACTTGAGCCTCACACTGACAGACAACTGCTTGACACCGCTGTATCTGTCTCTGACTGACAAACAAAGTGGTAAGAGCCGGCAGCAACACTTCATTAAGACAGCTTGTCAATACTGAGGTGTGTTCGTGTGTTCTGTGTTAATACTGTATGTCACATTATGGGCCGCAGACTGACTTCTACATATGTACCCTGTGCAGTCCATGTGGTCTGCATGGAGTACATGTGCGTAGCTCAAAGGTCTTAAGGGACACAGTTGAGAGAGCTATAGAGGAGGATAGCCGACATTGATCCTCAGAGGCTGGGCTTTAACTGTCAACCCTATGTAGGGCAGGGAAAAGCAGTACCTAGTGTTTCTATGGTTAGGTGTAAGAGCGTGTGAGTGTGTGTGTTTTTCTCACCCAGTGGGAAGCTGATCTGATCACACATGCCCAGTAGCTGACCAAAGTACACCTTGTTCTCTCTGGGCAACAGACCCAGCTCATTCATTCTAAATGAGAGAGAGAGATGAAAACACAACTTTGTTTATATGGATGCAAATGTAGAAACAGTATAAAATCCAAGCCTGTGTTTTCAACCGTGTGTAAGGAAAAGAATTTAAACTGTACCTCCTCAAGGTGTGTTTCACCGTGTCCTCATTATGTGAAGCCACCATAACGTTAGCATTTCTTTTGAGCGCAATCTCATCCAGCACGTAGTCCAGACACCTTATACAAACACATAAAAGGAAGGCAATGTGAAGTGAGAATAACCACAACCGTTTTCTCTTAAACTGTTGAAGATAAAACGTTAAACTATATGTTATTTAGTATATTGTATGCATATTGTGGCTTACATTGTATCATCCAATTCATCTTTCTCATTAGCATATATGATTTATACCATTGAGTGGTATAGGACTATCTTTACACAACTAAACAGTAAAAAAAACATTCTTAAACACCGAACAAACCTTGCCTATCATCCAGATGTTGTGTCTTTCCTATGTTGCTGTTTACCTCAAGTATAATTGAATGCTTGAGGAGGGTGGCCTTTACTCTTGTTTGCACAAAACATCCCCACAGGCTTATTTCTTTCAGCTTGCCTTTATCTAGGAATGTCAGAGAATTGTTACGACACAGCACCTCAAGAGTTGGATGGTTTCTGTAACTTGCACAAGGACAACTCAATGTGGCGGGAGCTTGCTGACACAAGATCTTAAACTCAGATACCCTGAAGGACATCTTCTCTAGATATTAAATCCCTGTGCTCTTCCACTGCCATGGGCTTGTCAGTAGAAGGCTGCCATTTCAAATCTGTGAACCACTTGGGAGAATCGGGATGGTGAAAGTAAAAAAAATGAGGTGTCTTTTTGCAAGATGAGTAACTCTAAACTGTTTGCTGTCCAATAGCATAAGAGTAGAGTAATAATGGACAGCCTCTCAGTGTGAATATAAGGGTGCGGAGGTTGGGTTTCAACAGCTCTTAGCCCTTACCTGTGGTACATCCTATTAGTAGACTCATAGTCAGGGTTAATAGGGTCCTCATAACCAATCTCTTCAGCCCTCTCTCGCTCCTGATACATGTAGGCCCCACGCACCAACTTGGCAGCAAAGTGCCATCCCTCACGTCGAGACAATTCTACATCCATAGTCACATTGTCATAAGCCTCCTGCACAGCAAGAAAGGAGACGTTAGACTCATTAGCAAGTAAGAAAAAAAACCCAACTGGAATCAAGTTTGGATACAATTTTAGAAGCAATTATTTTGTATATTGAGCTGAGCAGAGCAAAACATTTTAATTTTCATCAAGATCGAACGACACTAAACAATACAACACTTTATTCTTTCATACGTCTTTATTCTTTCATATGTCAAGTCTATTGTTTCTAATCTACCTAACCAAGCCTTGAACACATAACATCATTCACCAACCAGACACCACATCTGTCTGAAAGGAAAATCAATGGCTGTGTTTTCACATAAATGACAGTCATCCTCATAGGAAAAGAAAAATCAACATTTTCTCAATGTCTGCAGCAAAGCAGTGGTGTATCATTATGCACAGCAACTAATTGGAACCAACAATAATCTATATAGTTCTAATTTATCCAACACATGGTATAGGTTATTTTTATTTCTTGATACTGTATGATTTAGGTCATAATATGGTAAGCCTACTTACTTTTTGTACAGTAGCAATTAGGTTGAAAAATGGATGTTAAACAAGTGAATGTCTGATTAATGTTAGCAGCATTCAGCTCTTTCAGGACCTAAAAGGCTTCTCATTTGAAATTGTGTATAAGAAAAAATACAAATAATGTTCCCCAATTTCCCACCAACATTATCATATCATGTAACTGTTTCATCCTCAACTTAGCAGCCTCACAGCAGTCGGTTTACACTTTATGACAAGTGTCTGCATGCTTTGTGTGCATATTCATCATTAACACATCTGAACCAGTTTTTTTGCCACTTGTGTTCTGACCTTGAGGTAGCATTGATAGGTGTTGAAGATGACAGGTTTATCTTTGTTGTAGATCCTCTGCATCTCCAGTGTCAGTCTGCTGATAGCTGGCTGGAGGTAGGTTTGCTCTGCATCCACCATCAAGCGAACACCATTCTCTAAGGCATGCTGGGATACAAAAGATCTAATTTGTTTGTTGTAATAAACACTGTGTGTTATGCTACAGCTTAATTAAAAATATTGTTTATAGTTGAAACTCTCTTCAACTAAATACATTTGATCGCAGTTTCTGTCTACACATACATTGTGATTTCTGACACTTTAATTCTACAATACAAAGAATACCTGAGGCTCATTATTGTGCTTATTGTTACAGGGTTTAGCAACACTCACAGATTAAACATGGCTCTGCTGTATAATATGGCTTTTAGTGACTAATAAAGTATCTATTCATATTAGTGTACTGTATAAGCATAAAAACAAGAAAAAACAAGATACATTGCAAGACGCTACTCAGAAAATGTCATAGCAACCAAGAAAGCAAAGCTTGCTATAAATTATCACTACTGCACCACCCATGCCATATTTAGTTATACTATAAGTGCTTCCTCCTGCATTTGTATCATATATTTGCTACTACGTGTGTGCAGTAATCAGTCTCTTAAATGTATGCAATATTACCTTCGCTAAGACATCCATGCGCTGCAACATCCTCTTCATTTGTTTCTCCTCCTCTATAGTGAACTCCCCCAGTAGAGGCTCCAGCTCACCTAGCTGGGCAAACAACCCAGGAGATTGTACACAATGTCACACAGCATGACACCTATTAGTGCTTCTTACTTCATCCACCCTTCAGCTGTCTTTAGTCCAAGCAAAACAGATGCTGTATGTCTATGGTAACTTGCCCAGTTTCTGTAGACATGCAATCAACTCAAGCCTTTCCTTAACCCAGCACCACACCTGAAATTGGAGCTAAAACAGCTCTAGAATAGAGACATTTTACACACACATTTACTCAAAGTTTGACATAACCCTAAAAGAATTTCTAAAAGAATCATCAAACCATGAAGGAT
This sequence comes from Thunnus albacares, assembly GCF_914725855.1. Classification (NCBI taxonomy): domain Eukaryota; kingdom Metazoa; phylum Chordata; class Actinopteri; order Scombriformes; family Scombridae; genus Thunnus; species Thunnus albacares. The sequence goes on from NC_058107.1 coordinate 30,978,076, forward strand.
TTAGAAGATGATAAAATAACAAAAGCTAAAGATAACAAGAGCTGTAATTGATGCAACTCTGACCTTATCAATTTCAAATTGTAATTACAGCAAGAGAACTTATAATTAATCAAGTTTAATAACAATAAAATAACAAAACTTTTTAAGTGTGTGGACAAAACACTACATTTTTACAACTGTTCATTACCAACTTGACATTGACATGATTGGAGCCAATTAGTGAAGTGTTTTAAATTAGAGTATATTTGACTACATTTTTATTCAACTTTTTATTGTAATTACTTTCACATTTCCCTGAAATGAGTTTTTGTCCTGGAAGTATCAAAAACTTCTTTATATAAAGGGGACCTTGTCTGGTGTTTGCCTAGATTGTGGAATGAACCCTAAATACACTTGGATTTCTGCATCACACGGTTGCTTACATATCTCTAGCATATTCTCTAGGTTGTAGCAAATCCTTACAATCGTTCTTAATAATAAATGATTTCGCATCCCTACCAGCCAACATTCTGGTTGAAGGCAGGTGGAGCTGATGCAAAACTTGGAACAACAAAGACCAAGTCAGCTATTGTTTCAGTATGTTTGGTCTTTGAATAATATATATATATCTAAAGTCCCCATCCACTCAGAATTGTGCTTTTTGTTGTTGTTAAGTCTCTTAGATGTTTGACCTTCACTGTGCAGAATAATGTATGTGCAGTTTTGACACTAGAAAACTCTTGTTCACATTCATCTGCTGAAGAGGGAAAGTTACTCTGTACATACCTTAAATCTCAGTTTAAGGTGTGTACATACAAACATGATTTTGGGGCATTACAATGAATGAAATGAAATGAACAATGTTTGCATATTTATAAATTCTGGATTTTCCAATGAAGGGGAAGGAGGAGATGTAATTTTTATTTAGGTAATAGGTCTTTTTATTGAAAAACCTTATCAGATACAAATTATTATACCAAGCAGAGCATTTTTAAATGTCTTAAAAAAACAACTTAGCAACATTTTTAAAGTAATTTCATTATTTTTTTCACTGACCTCTACGTTTGGGACAACAAGCAGGTCCGATATCTTTGTTCTGTCATCTATAAGGCTGTTCCAGTCAAGCATGTCAATAGTTCTGTCGAGGCAGAGGATTGCAAGATATCAACAGGAACCAGAAAAACTATTTTTGGTTGCATTTCATAGCTTAGCCACTTTTTTCTTATATCCACATTTTCTTATAAATTGCTTTGAACAAAATAATTTTCCCCACTTCCTACACTGACATTGTGTGACAGATATTTCAGAGATATTTCTGGTCTATTTTGGTAGTCTGTGTTCATGCTTACCCTGAAGATTCCTCCTCTCTTCCAGTAAACCAGCCATAGAAATCACCTTTTGCACCCAGTTTGGTCAAGAATTCCTAGATGGATACAGTATATAAATCTAAGGTACTGCACTTTACATACTGAAAAAATATCTGTAGCAACATCTCTACACTGTGTGGGTCACAGACATCACCAGGTCAACAGAAGAAGAAAAACTCCACCTGCATCTGTTTTAGTTCCAGCCTCTGCCCTAAGGCCTCCATGCCATCTTTCCCCTGCTGTGATGCCAAGAAGGTGAAAAATCGGCGCCATTTCACCAGGACCTCTGAGAACTGGAGCTTTAAAAGAAAAAAAAAAAAAACATGTCAACCCACCCTACCTCTGCTGCAAGAATATCAGCTAAACTGGTGCATTGACCTCCTAATCACCCCTTAGTGCCTACCAGAAACTGAGGTCGTCCTAGAGCAGTCATTTTGATGGCAGAAAAGCCATCCATTGTACTCCCACCTAGAGGTAGGACACAAGTACTTAGTTTTAAAATAAATCAAATGATGCATGCTTTAAGAGTGTGCTGCATGTAATAAATGGAGTGTATAACAGAACTGGACCACATGTCCATGGGTTGAGGGATGACAATATTTGCAATATTTGGTAGAAAATACCAAAAATAACAATATGAACCGACCGGATTTAGAACAGATACAGCTGTAAGTGCCAAAACAGAGAAATTGTATTAATGACTTAATTTAATTTTGTTTACTTACCAGACGCTTTAATACATTTGATAAAGGTGTCCATATGCTGGTCACATTTGGCCTCATCAGCATAGAAATATGTGCGGGCTCCAGTCACTCCTCCACGTCGGTCACCGAATCGCTTGTGTGCTTTAAATTTTTTCTCACTGTGGTCCTTGCCTGAGGGTGAAAACAAATTTGCATCCCTATTACCTCTAATTACATCATATACTGTGTCCACAAATGAGGAACAAAACAAGGCAGCTTACCTATGCTCTCTTTCTCTGCAGCCGAGATGGATGAGCTAAATTGGAGGAAACACAAAGGGATACAATAAGTTAGTTTACCCTGAATTTAAGCATCATTAGAAATGTAAGTTGCATCGGGATTTTAGCAAATATCTGGCATTTTAGAGTTCAATTTGAGAACTTGAACTCTTTCTGTGAACATTTTGGCCTTATTGCAGTGTCATGCCAGAGGCTGACCTTGTGTTTAGTGATCCTATATGTGCTGAATAGTCTCGCTGTCAGTCTGCTGATCCTCTGGTGAGGGCAGTTGTAGCATCACACCACACTTGACCTATTCTACCCTCATCATAGAGCACTGGGCAGCTCATGTAACCAGACAGATGACTGGACATAAGGGACGTCAGTGGGAAGGCAGCTAGGAGTTCTTTTGTTTTAACATTAGATGCCATTTGGCCGGCACTTTTATTGTAGAAATCTGGATGTGATTCCAATGCAATCCATTAAACACCAGCTGAACGTTTATTTCCTTAAACAGATGTTACTTAGTCACTGAGGCCACTTGTTCAGTATTGTTTTATGTACTTTCATTTTTCATCTAAAAATCAAAACCAATCATAATGTTTTCTGTAGCATTGAATAGCTGAGGTAAGTAACCCAGCTGTCAGAGGAAGGATTAAGTGTACCTTCAATTCTGTTGAAGATGCTTTCCGTGTTACACTGTGAAGCACTGATTATAGCCATCATCTGATTATAGCTATCTTTTAGCGTCAAAAGATTTAATTGAATTTGACATCTGGCACAAAATATTGGTTATCGGCAGCTTTGTTACAAAAATGTCAGTAGTGCCCTTCAAAAACCTGCATGAGTCAAATCCTAACTGTAAAATCAGGGATTATATTTTTAGTTAAGATGGCCTACGCATCTGAACCCTGGCATTGTAAGTATCATGCTCTCAACATCAAGCCAAGGCTCTCTTCTGTTCCTTATATCTCTTTCTGTGGCAAGGTGCAGACTAATGTTCTTGTTGCTATCTTGACAGATCATTGGGGTGCCTGTCAAACAGTGCTCTCTGAGATCAAGCTGGCTTAATTCACCTTGTCGTCCTGCCTTAGGTTTTAAGGTGTACGTTCGCCAAACAAAAGCTTTATAGGCTGAGATTTGATAACTCGTTTGATGTTTCCAAGCAGGTATCCCCTAGACACAGTATATCAAAGCTGCACAGTGATATCCTGTTACTAGTGATACGGTATGAAAAACTTACAAGAAGGGTCAAAAAAGTCATAGCAAAGGGCTTGCCTGGGAGCTTTATCATTGCACAGGATGTGATAACACAATAAAACAATAATAAAGGACATTTGGTCTGGCACAAGCCGACATTGCAGTCAGCTGTCAGTCTGCGTCAACAGACTTAAACACTGGATACTTACTGCCTAGCCACCTTGTTTATTCACTGCACCTGACCTTTATAAAAGTAGAGGTGTTGTGTGAGAGAATAAAGGTCAGTCGTTTTTGGCTGAGCATTATGCCCCTGATAGGTAAATCTGACAAATGCATTTGCCTTTTTCACTTGAATGAAACGGGCATCAAAAAATATTCACTTTAGCGATGTCACTGATGTGATATTCACTGATGTGACTGTGAATCAAATCCTAAATGAGCCAAAATGTCCAAATTTAATTTTGGACGAAGAGATGTCCTAATTACTCAAACTGCATGAATGCCCAGAGCTACAACTTAAGTAACATTGCTGCTCCTGCTGTCCGGAGAGACTGCTTGCATAAGGCTTGCACTGTCATCCAAGTTTACATCAGCTCATAGCAGCCTTGTGCTTCTCATGTGACAGGATTCCTAACAAGTGAGAAATTCTGTCCAGACAGCCAATCCAGAGTGAGGGGCCATGTCAGAGCCAACAAATCAGGTTTTAAAGGGTGTTTACTTCCTGGTTGGAATAAAAATAAATCTATTTTTGGCATCAAACAAGAGGAAAATACTCTAGGGTCTACAGTTCCATTTACAGTGGAGAAATGATATTTGTAACTTGATGTCAGTTTTTCTCAGTAAGTAGTCCCATGATTCCTCTTACTTTGATATTAATTGTTGAACAGTTTACATGAAACACTGACCACACCATCTTATGAATTTAATATCTGCTGAAATGTATGGTAATACCGCAACTTTCATACTCCATCTCTTTCTGTACAGCCTCCTCTTGGCTGATGTCTTCCTCAACACTGTAGTCCAGGACAGAGCCAACACCAAAGGCCTGATTCTTCTGGATCAGCGGCTTGATGGCCCGATGGTCCTCACCAGCCACAAACTGCCCATAAAATGTCATCTTCATGAACTGGTTGAAGCCTCTCTGGCCCAGAATCTTATTACCTAGATCCATTATCTAAACAGAAGGAGAGAAGACATTATAACCAGTTTTGATAGGTATCTATAAACTCTCATTAATCATTTAAATCAATTCCACAATGTAATTTGGCTGACATTATGTAAACTATGATGTCCCAGAAAAAAACAGGCTATGTCTAGGCATGTTTTAAGGCAACAGGTTTTACCTGACAGACTAAAAAAAGACAAAAAGCAGCAAGTTGCTCTTTCATGAGCAAAAGAAATACAAATCTTGTTGCTACCCTCAAGCTAGAAACTACACAGGGCATGCCAGACTAAAACAATGACAGAAGATAACATGTTGCAACTGAAAACCACACTAACGTCAGATTAGATCACTACTTCACATTCGGTGTAGCTTCCGGCTTTACATTTATTTCATTGATTACATGAAGTGAGATGTGATAATTGCTGAAAGAATTAACCTGCAGTCTATTAAAAGACTCACAACATGGGCTGAAAAGGATATATTTTCATGAATGTAAAGTGTGTCTTGTTATCACCAATCAATTCAATATGCTGTGTATAAATATTACACCACAGTAAAAACTGGCATGACATCGAGCTGAGGATGAGCATCATGGGCTTCAGAGGGGTTCACTTACATGCTTGGAAAAACAGGTTGTAATTTGAGAGATGAGTGTTACACGTGAGCCTGAGGCGCAAACAGTCGGGCCTGTGGGTTCAGACTTGACATATAACTGACTGAGCGTTTGCATTGAACACAACCTGAGGCCTTTCATGTTATAGCATAGACGCATCTTGTTATCAATAAGCTGTCAGTACTAAGACAGGTTGTTTAAATGTGCACACTGCTATGTGATAAAAGTTGATAATGTCTCTAGACTCCCTTGTCTAGTGCCTATATAACTCAGACTTGTTTTTTGGTTGATAGTGTTAACAACCCCTTTTCCCCATTGTGCTGTATGAAAATGTCAAACAATTATGCTGACTTTTAATAGCCTGCAGTGTCATTATAAAGTCCCCTGAGGAACAAAAGGCACATTAACAAACAGATTTTATCTTTATGCAGGTATCACCTCGTTACCTCTTTATTCTTATCAACCAGGAAGTCATAGGAGCAGAGTTTGAAAACCACCAAACTTCTCAGCAGCTCTAATGAGTCTTTGCTCTTATAAGCCTCCTGGCTCTGGTCAAAGTCTACGGTGATCTCATTAGCTGCGTTGGTGGTGCCGCATCTTCCTCCTGTACCGGGCTGTCCGGGTCCGGATCCGGGGGACTCCGACCGTGCCGAGTCATGTTCAGCGGTGCCGCGGCTGCTATCGTCCTGCTGCTCCCTCTGGGTCGCCGAGGTGGAGGTGACAGTGGACCGGAGTCTTCGGCTACAGAGTACCCGTTTAAAGGAAATATCCGCCCCTGCCCGTGTCAGGGTTGGCACGGTTTTGACATAAAACATTAGCCTGGGAGTGTAGGTGTCTGCAGTGTGGTGAAGTTGCACAGACCATCTATCTGTGCGAGCTGCGCGCGCTACAGTGCTAACAGTTAGGAAGCCAAACAGGTGGACAAGCTGTGACGCATTACTTTTGTTTTTCACTCCCAAACTTTTTTTTTTCACATCACACGCCCCACACGAGTGCACACCTCGTTTTGAGTCGTGTTTTAACCCGCTTTTCGCAGGTTGCAGCGGTGCAAATAAACTAAGAATTTAAGAGGGGTCTGCTCATGTAGTGACGCACATTATTCTGTCATCCACAGGTGAGGCTACCATCAGGCTAAAAGTGACGAAAGGTTCTTTTGTTGTTCTTACTTAAAATTTTGACCTATTTAGCTTATCCTATACTTTACATAGTTAAACTCATAAGGCTATAATTTACTTCTACTCCACTTAGAAGTAGCCTTAGCCTAAAGTTAAGCTACTTCACTGTATTTATTAAAAAGCTGTAGGCCAGTTACTTGCAGATTCATATTATCATCTTAAAATATGATGCACTGCTATTGATTTAATACCAGTAGCCTATATGACTTAAAGTAGTTAAAATGAGCTAAGTACATTTCAAGAGTTATGTAATAAACATTTAACTATAACAGCCTAACATAAATGTGGAAATATAAACTAAACTGAATATAGTCTATACTGTACAAGATGCCCAGTAATAACATACTGTATGTCCTTGCAAGTAAGTAATCCACTAATATTAAGTATTACTCTTAAATGGGGTGTTTTAGGTGCCCTATTTCAGAGTAATGTGGTAATTAAAACCCCATTACTCTGAAATGGGGTACTTGGTTGATTGATTGATTGATTGATTGATTGATTGATTTTATGAATTTAACAGACACATAAAAAGACAAAAGTCCAAAGGATAGCATGTTAAAGTAAAAACACACATTTCCAACATGGTCCCAAGATGTTCAAAGACAAAGAAAACATAAACATAACATAAAAAAACCACAGACATTCAGTATAAAAATTAAACAATACAATCCTGAAATCCAGAAACACATCACCACAATTTAAGAAATAAAAAACAACAGATGAAGTAACAGTGTCATTGCAGATTTCATCATAAATCTTTTACCCTGTTCCATAAAAAAGTCCTAACCTGACTTCTATAAGCCCCCCTCATAATAGAAAGCTGTTCCACAACATTGCACCGGTGTAAAAAAAGAAACTTCTGGCTACATTATCCCCTCGCGGCACTTAACATGAACACACACTAGCCCTGGTATTTCAGTTATGCTGAGTATGGACTATTGTTATCTGAGAACACAAGTATTGAGGAGCATACCCATTGATAATATTTATGCAGCTTCTGTTGTTCTGAGCTGTGTCGGCAGCAGTCCTACCCTTTTCTGAATTCATCACTACCAACATGAGTTTGAGAGGACGCATTTAATAAATACTGAATATTTGCATCCCCTGCAGTTTGTTCCTAAGTTTAGCTGTCAAACCACTGTACCAAGCAGAGCACGCATAATCGAAATGACACTGTATCAATGATGACACGAGAAGTTTCTTAACAGAAAAGTGGAAAAGCCGTATTCTGTGAAACAGGAACTTCAGTTTGCTGGCACACTTGAGTAAAACTTTGTTCTTTTACTTGTTATTGAGTAGTTTACCCTTAAGGCATTGCTGCTTTTACTTAAATAACCTAAATACCTCTTACACCACACCCCTGATTGTTATGACACAATCAGTAACATTTCAGAAACTTTTCTTACAAGGAAAATACCTCACTACTTTGCACAATGCTAAAATGGAGAAGGATTGGTTGATAAAATTGACATGGTGACTAAAATAAGAAATAAAGAGTACTATCTTTAAGCATAATTTGCAACACAAATTATCATATGTTTGACTAATATTCAAGTAGGTCTAATTTAAATTTGAGTAAGACTCACAAATTACCCTTGGAACATTTTTATTGTAATTACACACATTTTTGACCATATGAATTACCATAACAATATTAGACAGTATTATAAAAGAGCAGTTGTATAATGTTAAGCCATTTATAAAAGTCAATAAATCTGCAAATTGTGTGTCCTGTTACTAATGTTGACATAGTGATTATGCCAGTAGAGTAAAATTACAAACATGTCATAACATTTTGTAGAAGGGTAATGAATAACTTGGGGACCTGAACTCTTTTAAAGAGATCAACGGTGCTCCTGTGAGAAACCCTCCAGACCCCAGGCGCATGATTGTGCAACTATGCACAGGCAGGCAATGGCATTCAGTATTTAGCTCAGGGGGTGCCATATGCCAGTATCCCTTCGTCCGTGTTAACAGATGGGGGAGCCATTGTCTCACATGTAGTTATTGAACTGCTGCCCCCTCCACCCCCACACAAAGACACACACACTCACACATACACACACACATTCTTCTCATCCGTCAATTAAAAACTAAAACTAAATTAAATCGATTACCACATCGCCAAGTTTGTGTTGATCTACATATCTGTTATTTTAAATCTAGTTCAAGATGATTGACTGATGCTTAAAATATGCAACTACTGGTAGGGTTTATGAGAACAATGACAACGGTGATATTTTTCATTATATAAAATATAACAATCCTTTTTCACCGAAATCGCATACAATACACTTTTAGTTTGTTTAAATGCCAAATTAGGCAATAAGTTATAGGTTGTTTTTTTTTTTTTATCCAACGACACAAAAGCAGACCCTTCTGCACACAGGCCTATGCAAATTTGGTGGCGCACGCATGGCGCACACAGCCAAAGATAGAGTAACAAATCAGGAATTTCCCTCCTGCCACTCCTGGGAGCGCAAGAGAGGACAAAAGTTACGGATTAAGCACTTCTCATCAGAGAGGAAAAAGCAAAGGAGAAATCATTCACTTTTATTTTTGGTCAAGATTATTGTCAATTGACACGTTTCTAGACGCTCTGAGGACATTACATGGGCAAAAGTTGTTTTAATGTCATTATGAGTCTGGACCCATCTTTGCGTAATGGCCTCTTTTAGAAATGTTTGTGGAATTAACGGCGCAATGCATGAGAACGGCGTTTATCAAGATTACTGTGATTTGCAAGAGTGGGTTTTATGACTTTTCTCTGGGATTGTTGTCGCAGGTCACTTTTTTGCGCTGCTGAGTTTTATCGATGGCGTAGGACTTTTTAAAAACCTCTTTTGGACAAGGATTTGAATTTCTTACAGCAAACTCATCTGGATTATGAGCGTGAAAGAAATCGGAGTGTTTAAAATCCAGTGAAACTCATCATCTTTACTTTTGGAGAAGGGAAATGTGGAGTACAAAAGGCGTCTAGAAGGATGCTGCTGCTTGTACAATGGAAGTGAAGAACTCTTTTGCTGTTGTTGCGGTGGTTTGTCTGTTTTTTTGCTCCTGTGTCAGCCAAGAACTCAATCCTAAAGGCAGAAATGTATGCAAGGCATCTGGGTAAGCATCATTGCAAAAGAAAAAAAGAGTTATCCCGCTGGTTGTTAATGCAAATCAGCTTGTTTCTTTTCCTTGTGACGTTTTTTCCCTCATTCTCCCTTGTTTCAAATAATCCAGTCAGAGTTGCAGATAGCACTGAAAACAAGTTGTATAATCACATTCCTCAAGCATTTTTTTATTTTCTTTAAGAACGTGGGGTTAAAAAACGAGCACGAGACAGTAACAACTTTATAAAATTGCAGTTTTTTGCAGTGTGTGCGATCCAGTGTGATCCAAGTGGTCATATGCACGAATAACGGTTCTCACTAAAGTGAAAGAGTCGCTTTAACTATTTGAAATCCACCATTATCTTCATTCTTTAAACTTTGCTTTTATGCTTTTATCAAGAAATCGTAGTAACACTATAATTCCCCATTTTGTAATTTAACTTTGACCACTTTTTCTGCGTATAACATGTTCCCTGTCCACCGTAGCAGGAGGAGGAGTCCATTGAAGAAAGTAGCTATACAGATGTGTACATCTGGAACACGCAGTGTTTGCGTTGCACCGTAGGGGGCGCTCTCATTGACCTTCACAGCATTCGTGGCACCATAACACGCTGGGGTTGATAATGTACTTAAAATTCAATATGGGGAAGTTTTGGAAAACTGTTTGAGTGGTTTGAGGAACTTGGTTATGATTACGTACTTCAGAGTAAAGCCTAATACTGTGAAAAGTGTATTCCTAGAATCCACATAACCAGGCAACTTTCAAAGGTGAAGATCCAACAAGCTTTTTAATGACTCCAGGATTATAGCTGTGGATCTCTGGTTACAAGTGTAAAAGAAAAACATCCGTGTCCACAATTGCTGAGTGCAGCATCCACAGTTGTTGGACTGATGTCGAAGAATTTTGAAATTGTGGTAGACAGCAAAGTCTGTGCCTTATTCTCCAATATGCTATAAAAAGCTGTATGACAAGGAATAATGTGTTCATAGTATGTTTAAGTATTTCTTATTTAATGGAACACATTTGACTTCACTTGCAGAGTTTGGGACAGATGAGAATAAAAAGTAAAAATGTGTAGTAACAGTTTTTATAGATTACAGTACAGATTACAGCCAAGCCATACTTGGCATTTTTTCAAATGTAAAACAATCAAAAACTGCTTTTCAGAGTTGATGTTGTTTGTTGTCTCATAGATTCCTACTTTGCTTTGGTGGGCAACAAAATATGCATCATTTACCAAAAAAGTTGCTAATTTTAGTGCCTTTAAAAGTTGTCATTGTGATATATATATAGTGCTGGCCTTCACTGCTCTACAAGTTTGACATTTTGCCCTTCTTTCAGTATCTAACAGTCATTGCAGTGCACTCTCCACTCACCACTTACTTGTACCCATTATGTTCTTATTTTTTTCTGTCTTGAATCATATGAATAGAAGGAAGTAGATCAGCATTTATCATCGCTAGTCAGCATTTGCTATATGCGTCCTTGGATTACAAAATCAACGGCTGAATCTTGGTGGAATGGAAACTAAAATGTTTGATGATGCCATCAACACTCATTGTTTTCTAGCATCAAGAATTCTTTAAAAAAAAAAAAAAAAAAAAAGGTCTGGGAAAGCTGTTAGTCATGTGATGTTTTCAGCATTGATGCAGAAAAATGTGTTTTTGAATAAGTGAAAGAGCAGCTATTGATGTCCTTGGCAAAGGTAGCTGGTACATTCCTTATGCAATAATGGAAAGCAAACACGAGTGCAGCTATACTTCTAAACACCGATTTAATTCCACAAAACAGTGAATGTAATCTTTGTTCCTGAGTGCTGACATGGATTGGCTATGTCTTGAAGGTCAGCAAGGGTCAACGCCATACATGGATTTTGTAAAAAGTTGAGGTAGCACAGTTGCAAAAAGTTAAATCCAGTGCTGTATTATGTACATAAAGTGGTAAAGACTTGTTTCTAAATCATTCTCCTTTCATAAAAAGTGAAAGCATACAGAGGTTAGACAAGTGATCTCTACCACGCGCCTATTTTGGCAGGATAAAAAACAACGTTGCTCCCTGCTCATTGACTGAATGCAAACTGCCATCTTCAAACATTTTAGGGGAAGCTGACGTGTTGCAGGGGCCCCACAGAGGTCACAGGCGTGGGAGGGAGAGGAGACGCATCCGTCCTTTCCTGACAGGCTTAAAACTTGGCTGCAAAATGTTGTCTCTGAATATTCACATTCTTCCCGTCTTTCCGCAAAGGCTAGGAAAGGCTAAAGAAGCTGATAACCTGAGCAAATTCAGGAGATGAGAGCTTTTGAATGTATGTACAATATACAGTTGGATGTGAATGCCCCACATTCAGATAATTATACAATCATCTGTTAAACATATGTACCATAGTTACAATGCCCTGCATACGTTTGCAGTGTTGGGCATCAGCCACATCAGTGAAAACTGTGAGATCAAAGAGCCATGAGTTGGGTGTGGATACTGCAGCTTTGATATGTGTTTGTTTTACTATGTTTTAGCTAGGTGCTTCATCTTTCCCCTCTCATTTTCAATCTCATAATTTCTTTTCCAGATCATCAGGATCAGTGTGCTGCAGCGGATGGGGGCAGCTAGGGGATGAATGCCCGACACGTATGTACCATACAGAGTGCTAACATTTATCAATACATGTCATATTACATATTGTACAAGCCAGTTGAATAATGTACCCTATTCTTGTTCACCCAAGCTCTCTGTGAAGGCAACTTCACCTGCAAGGAAAATGAGGTGTGTGTCAGGCCAAATGAATGCCGCTGTCGTCATGGATACTTTGGAGCTAGCTGTGACACTAGTAAGGGACTTTTAATTATTTTTCTGGCATTTCTACCAATTTTTTGACTTTTTGTTTGTTTAAAAGGTCAAACGAAGAAAAAATATTTCACCTTGTAAATACCAATTTCTAGCTTGCATTGAGAGCGTCAAAATGTATCTTTTCAAGGATATTTGACAAGTCAGAAGAAATTCTGCTTATTTCCTGATTACTGCACTGTCTTTTAACAGAATGCCCTGCCCAGTTCTGGGGTCCTGACTGCAAGGGTAAATGTAATTGTTACCCCAATGGCCAGTGCGATGACTTGACAGGCGAGTGTACCTGTAATCACAATCGCTGGGGACCTAACTGCGAGAATGCATGCTTATGCCAAAAGGGCAAATGTGACCAAGAGACTGGCAAATGCACATGCCACCCTGGCGCCTGGGGTCCCCAGTGCAACAACAACTGCTACTGCAGCATCAACTCGGTGTGCGATGCGATGACAGGACGTTGCCAGTGCAACCCCGGCTGGACGGGCAGGAACTGTGCAATCCAGTGTAACTGTAACAATTCACCATGTGACCAGTTCACGGGACGCTGCCAGTGCCGGGAGAGGCTGTGGGGCCCAAGGTGTGAACGATACTGCCAGTGCATCCACGGCAAGTGCAACCAGGCGGACGGCTCGTGTACTTGCACACCAGGGTACCGTGGGAAGTTTTGCAGGGAACCATGTCCTGCCGGGTTCTATGGTCAAAACTGCAGGAACAGGTGGGGGAAATATCTTGGCAGAGAGCAAATGTACCATTTCAGAAACACAGGAAACATGCAGTTTTACAGATGCCTAATGTTCAGTTCCCCTGTCTGATCCATATTATGGTGTGGTTTTGTGGTTTTGATAGGAAATAAGATTTGATATATGCTGCAGCTGATAACCCTTAAAATATCTGAATAGGTTACTTAATGGAACAATAATAAAGTGAGATATGGGAATTGGTATTCACATTATCCCATCATCATCAGGCAACATGTAAAAGCAATTCAGGTTAAGTGCTTTACCTTCCGTGGACTGTGTCGTTCTCACACGATTCAGTTGCTATAAACCAAAAAGCACACAGTTAGACTTCAGTGTTGTTTATCTCCCCTTCAATGATGATTAGAGCAACAAATCAAAGCATTCAGATGCCTCACATCACGTTTCAGATCCTTAATCGTTTTAGTACACTTAAATGAGATGGAGGAATTTCTGTGTAAACAAGATAAATGAAGCTATTTTTCCTCTGCTCCTTGACTGATCCCAGGTGTGGGCACTGCAAGGGCCAGCAGCCCTGCAAGGTGACAGAAGGACGCTGCATCACCTGCGACAGAGGCTGGAATGGGACACGGTGTGATCAGCTCTGCTCCAAAGGCTTCTTTGGTGAAAACTGCCAGGAAGTGTGTCCCACCTGTAAAGACGGTCACCACTGCGACCCCATTCATGGCAAGTGCTCACATTGTAACCCTGGCTGGATTGGGGACAGGTAAGAAAACATACGCAATACAACCTGGAAATGTTAAAAGAAGAATGTTAGACGAAAAAAAAACATGCTGTTTTGTTTATATTTTGTTGTTCAGTCAGCCCTTTTCTCACATGGTGCTTTATCGTGTCCAACATTAAAAACATAATGGCAGTGACTTTAACTAGTAGCTGCTGTAATACCATTTTCTGCACTGTGATAATGTCTATGACTCCTACCGCTAAGCTTGATAATGACTGTAATCATTGCATTCCTTCTCTGTGCGATAGGTGCGAGGTACGCTGCCCTAACGGCACGTATGGTGAAAACTGTGAGAACAACTGCAGTCACTGTTACAACGGCATCTGTCATGTTGTCACCGGAGAGTGCCTGTGTGACCCGGGATTTTATGGAACCTAGTAAGTCATAAGACACCTCATACCCAAGAAAAACCTGTGTTTATGCCCTCTGCAACTTTACTGTACACAGTGAAAAAGCTTGATGGCTCTCATATTACATTTGTCACACACGTATATATATCTTGGGAATTGAAGGAGCATGCTTGTGTTTTGAGGCACATTTTACAGCAACATCCTGGAGTATAGAATTCCTACAAGTGAAAAAAAAAAAAAAAAACTTCTATCACAGGAAAAAATTTACTTGGAACAAAGACGTATGGAGAACTATGTCCCAGTTTATGCATCTGTCACTTGGAATGAATATTAAACAAATGTTGTTTTTGTCTCTCCTTTCTCTACTCAAGCTGCAATATGACCTGTCAACCTGGGCAATACGGAGTTAACTGCAACAAAACCTGCTCTTGCCATGACAAGAACTGTGATCCTGTGTCTGGTGCCTGCTATCTCCGTAAGAAAATATTTTTAAGAGCAACCACATGCTTTGTGGTTATGATGTTTTTTTTAAAGGGTTTTCAGCAAACAGCAGTGAGTCAGAAACCAGTGTTTTTCTAAATAATGTACCTTTACTGAGACAAAAATGTTGTTCTCGTGATGCACATACAGAAAGAATTATAACCCTCCAAGCTGTTTGTCGAAAATGCCAGAAGCAACTAGTGCTGCCTGTGTATTAAATGTCTAATAGTTGGCTGTACACACTGAGTACCAACAAACACATCTATTCAGGTCAGTGTGTGTAGTGGGAGAGTTAACGTAGCGAGGCCTTGATAGAGTTTCCAGACCCAGACCGGTGTCCTTTTTATGGCTGTGTTTGTTGGCTCTGTTCCTGTCCAGCCAGAGAGAGAGGAAGAGGGGGAGAGAGAGAGAGAGAGAAAGAAAAAGAGAGAGCAAGAGAGGAAGGAAGAAAAAATAAAGAAAGGGATAGAGAAAAGGGAAGAGAAAAAGAGAACTTGGAAAGGAGACAGAAAGCAGAGGAAAAAGTGGACGGTTTGATGGAGGCAGGCAGGAAGAATATTGTTTTATAGGAGTCAAAGGTAGTAGAGATTTTGGCCTGTGGACATTATGGGCGGAGGCAGGCGGGATAGTGATATCATAAGACCTTGTCACTTTTACCTTACCCCCCTCCCAAACCATTTTCCATCCTTTATCCAGCTGTGAGCACAGAGAAATGACAACACGCCACACCCAGACTGCCCAACAATCCATCTCAGACTTATGTGACAGTGTAAAGACCCGAGGGACACCACCATTTAGCCTTTAACTGATGGTTTGCTTCTCTTCTGGTGGCATCTGTCCTTGCAAGTGCTAATGCCGTCCATACTTATGCAATACAGCACTTATTATCTTTGGGGTGTATCCCACATGAAGAGGGAGGGGTGCTAATAAATCATTGATGAGTTATGATGAGGGGTGTGTAGTGAAGGAAGGATGGGAGGAAGTTGTTTGCAGGAAATCAGAAGTGAAAGTGTAAGTGGTCACATGTCTTGAGGGAGATAAAATTAATAGTGAATTTCACCCTGATGCATTTCCTCAGAGATGCATCACATGTCAAGCCGCTATTGAAAATCAATCATTAATGCAACACCATGATTTATCTTCATTATCACATTAATAAAGATTACATACAGTGATCTAAACCAGCTATTTAAGTCATTTGAATGCAGTGACATAGTCCATCATAATATTTTACTGTATGCCAAGGTCTTTAGTGTTAGTGATGACAGAGAGAGAGATTTTGTGAAACTCTCTTCGCTGCGCCAGTGTGGCACACCCAGAATTCCCTGCATCTCGTTTTTCAGAGCCCAACCAACGGATGGGTGTGATCGCGGCTGGAACCCTGGTCTCCTTTTTACTGATTGTCCTCCTCTCGCTGCTGTGCTGCTGCTGCCTCTGTCGACACAAGGACGACCACAAGTGAGTGACAGATAGGTGTCTTCACCGTAGCAGTGTGTGATGGGGGCTCAGTTTTGTAGTAGGAGGGCTTGCCCTGGTTATGAAAACAGGGGAAAATGTTTTGTTTTTTTCTTTCTCTCATAGGTGCCAGGTTGTTAAATGAATAAATGCATATAAATTGTATTCTAAATACTTTTATACATTGACATTACAGTGTGAGTAGCAATGTGAGTAGCCCCTGAGCCCTCAAAAGAGGCTAAGGGCCAAATTTAATATGCCTCTTTTGAATGATTCATTTGGATTTCCATGGCGTCATCCCTTTTCAATCCTAACCAAGACAACTCTACCAACAGCAAAAAAGCCAAGCGGATCCTGTGTGGACGATTCAGCCGAATCAGCACTAAACTTCCCCGTATTCCACTGAGGCGACAGAAACTGCCCAAAGTAGTCGGTAAGCCCTAAAACTCCTTCTCATATCCCACCGCAGCGCTGCCAGAAGCTGCTATGTTTTATGTAATTGTACTCTCTGGTGCTTGTATAATACAGACTGCTAAAGTCGCATCATTCTTAGCTTCAATATTAGCCGTAGTGTAACAAGCACAGGTCATGAAGATTTTTGATTCACAATTTGGATGTTAGAGACTATGAAAACTGTGGTTGCAGTGGCTATCAGTGCTTTTAAATTTCTTTAGCCTAACACCAGAGACTATGACAGCAATGAATGGCAGTCAGAGTGAGCATTTTCCTTTGGTGCTACCTTAGTCTGCTTTTTAGATGATGAATAGGGTTGAAAAGTGTATGGTGGCTGCCAGGCGAGTATGGGGTTTCATTTGAAAGGAATGCACTGGTTTTAGAGCCCCTTATTATTCTTGGCACCCTCAAATGCCATGTGTTCATATTATTACAACCCTAAACTGGGGCTTTTTTTCGTCCCATTTTCTTTACTCGTTTCCATCGTCTTCTTCCCCAAGACAATTTTTCTTGGGCTGAGGAGGAGACTGTGTTATTAAAAGAAGGCCAGTGGTTGTTGGGGGGCCCGGGTGGTGCTGAGTGACGCGTTATCAAAGGCCGCACTGTTTGGGTGGACGCTGCAGCTCTCTTGCTCCATGTGGAGGTCTTGTGGTATGTGACAGATCTGTCTGTGACCCCGGTCTTTTTTATAGTAGGCAGTGGAGATATGCTGATCTTTTAAACCTCGATAAGCGGTTAAACTTGGTTGTTTTTGTTCAGGGTCAGTTTAAATATACACGCTTAATTACCTCAATCTTTTGTATAAGCAGGCAGCGATCATTTTTTTGTATAAGCAGGTAGTTCTCTTGCCCCTATTTGTTGTTCTATATCACTATAACATGATTAATCTTCAACTGTGACAATACCGTCAATTGCAGAGGTAAATGTTTTGTCATGTGCTGCATTTAGACCACAATAGTAGTATTTTTCTGTAATTCTGTACAGACCCACAAACCTATAGGAGCCTAATTGTATTAATCGGGCTTCATATTTTAATTTACTTGTCAAACTAGGAGATTAATAATGTTTAGCTAAATACATAGACAGAAAATAGGGATGACATTTGCCGTAATGTTAAAACAATCAGTCAATTAATCAGCTGACATAAAATTAATATACAGCAATTTACTTCATTGATTTATTGTTAAAAACCCATTTATCAAGAACAAATGCCAAACATTCCCTGGTTCGAGTTTCTCAAATGTGAAGATGCTGCTTTTGTCCACTTTATGACATTTTAAATTAAATATATTTGGTCTGTTGGTCGGACCAAATAAACCATGAGCTTGGGCTCTAGGAACTTGTTCATACATTTATAGATAGAATGATTTATTGATTGGTTAAAAAAAACTCTCTCTATTCAAAGCGATGCAGTGCTTTCTAACTATGCTGGGCTTAAGTATCCTTGTGATACATTCTAATCTGATGCTTTTAAAAGGGGTTGTTGAAGTCAGTGTGGTGTGGAAGGAGTTAAAACATGATGACCTGGTTTCTTTTGCATGTCTGAGCAGCATGTGCTTCCTCAGTTATCCAGCTGATTATTTAAGCTAGAATCTGTCTCCATTATGCCCTAGTTCAACATACAACACAGGGACAGAGTTGCCTTTGTCATCACAGTGTTGGACATGAATATGCTTGTTTGTGAAGAGCTTGAATTTACCATGTGAAGCCACAAGCCAGAGGCATAAAAAGCAGAATTGCCTTATTCAAATTCCTTTTGAAATGAATAATCTATTTCATACTTGTACATAAAGATACTGGAGGCTTTTTACACTGCAAGCAAAGAAATAAATGTTTAGGCTTTTACAATCAAGATTTCTAGCCATATATTGTCAAAACAAATAAGACTACCACACACCAATCAAATTTAAGAACAGATCTCAATACCCAGTCAATTATTACAACTGGTCGAAGTCTCTCTTGTCCTTCCTGGTTTGTCCTATCCAAATTTTTGCTAGTTTGCTTTCTGTTGGGCTACCCACAGAAGCATGGTCTGCCAACATTTAGAAACTCTAACTCTGACTGGGGCTACAGAGTCCTGCACACACACATTCCAGAGGGGGCCCGATGGGGCTGGAAACAGGAAGTGGTCAAATTTACCCCAGCCCGTGTCAGAACTGTGATTTATCCACACCAGGGTCAGTGGCAACAGATGTGGCAAGACAGAATGAAAACGGAAAGGGGGGGAAGTAGGAGAGGAAGACAACATTTACTCCTCTGTTAGCATACTTAGCCTCAGAGAAGTAGCTACAGGAACACTCTGTCACCTATTCCCCTCTTGGCAAAACTAAGGCTGTGTTTGTAGTTTGGCATTCCATTCTAAGCATATTTACTCCACACCCTACAGATTCAAGTGTGTCCAGCATTCCTTGCATCCTCTGTGTCCAAATGCTTCGCCATGGATGAGTGCTGAGAGCAGCACCACCTGCTTTTTTCATCTTTGTTTATCCAGGGAAAAGTTGGCTTGGATTGCAGATGTGTTTCCAACAACATTCTGTTTCACATTCATGCAGTTGTTAGTTGACTAATAAAATGGGCAGAAAGCATTCTCACACCCTAAAGTAACTCTCAAGTGCACGCAAAATAAAGCTGTTCGGGTTTTAATAGTGTGAACCAATGTGTGCAATGTTGCAGTAGTCTTTATCAGTAAATTCTTTGTGTATTTGTTAATAAATATGATCAGTGATTGGTTGTTAGACTCTGCAGTGACCATACTAAATGTCACTTTATGCTGTATTTGTTTTAGATTCTGTATGCAATACTGTAACCCTTGCAAAGGCTATTTCAGGCTGAAACATATTGATTCTTATTATTATTAGCGAGTAACATTCCCATTCTATGCCCATTTTTCCACGGTTGGGCAAGGCATTTGAACTAGCAGTTTTCTTGTCCCAGCCCAGTTTTCTAGCCTCTAGACTACCACTGCCCCAGGTCTGTAAATGTGTCCCCCCACTGAGCAACTGTGGTGGTAGAGCTCTGCAGCTGGGACATGTCAATAATGCCCTGTTGTGCTTTGGCCTCCATATAGGGAGGGATCACAGTGGCGTCCATTCTGCGGAACTATCTGCCCCTCTAGACCCGTAGTCTGGAAAGAGCAGCTTTCAAGGGCAGCAGTTGTTCATTACTGCACAGAAGTTATGTCGCAAAATGCCCATGTGTTAGCCTGTTGACTAACATAACTGAAGTCTTTGCATTGGTTAGCTGTTTCACATTCCTCAGTACCTCTGAGTCTCTGCCTATCTGTGTGCTGCTACACAGTAAGGACCCTGTTCATATACATACATATACAGAAGGGTGAGAAATTAAAGCAAAAACCAACATACAGTGTCTTAGTTAAGTGTTGGGCCACCACATGCTGCCAGAACAGCTTCAATGCACCTTAGCATTGATTCTAAAAGTCTCTGAACTCTACTGGAGGGATGAACACCATTCTTCCAAAAGGTATTCCCTCATTTGGTGTTTTGACAATGGTAGTGGAAAGCGCTGTCTAACACGTCAGTCCAAAATCTTCCATAGGTGTTCAATTGGGTTGAGATCTGGTGACCGGGGCATTGTCATCCTGGGAGAGACCACTCCCAACAGGATAGAAATGTTGCATCATAGGATAAAGGTGATCACTCAGAACAACTTTGTATTGATTTGCAGTGACCCTTCCCTCTAAGGGGCCATGTGGACACAAACAATGCCAGCAAAATGCCCCCCACAGCATAACAGAGCCAACAGATCCCTTCACTATAGGGATCAAGCATTTTACTGGGTTCTGTATATAGTATTTTGTTATTAATCTACCATATCAACACAAAGCTGAATTCCTTTTCACAGTTTCACATCCAACTAGAATAGTTAAACCATGTTAGACTTTTGAATCATTTGCATTGTGTCGTAAAACTTTAATTTAACATCTATATGTCAATTTGCTATAAATACACTGGTGCATGACTTCATGTCATGTAGTCACAATGGTCAAACACTTACTGTACTACACATACCTATGTGTGTGTTTTTGGTTCTGCTATTTTTTTACACACATCTGAACTTGCTTACTGTAGACATTTTGCCTCTGTGTTTACATTATCTGCCCTAGAAGTAACACACAAAGACATCTGTTGCTCAGAGGTTTAGATTACTTGTTTTGGGTAAATGTAAGAAAATCTTTTTAAGAAGAGATCATTGTTACAGTAAAGATTAATCTGCATCTTATTTCTTAGCATGCTAGCAAGACAGTTAAACAGATGTTCCGTCTGAGTTATTGGTTCAATAGGTAGTAAGTAACAGTTAAAATCTATAATTTGGAAAACTAGATAAAAGTCAGCATGGAAAAACAAATCAAACAAATCTGGGTCCTTGAAAATCACTTTGTACAAACATGTCAGCACACACAAAATTTCTGCTGCGACTAAATCTGGTTGTTGTTTGAGAAAATGCTGGAAGTTGAAAGCAAAAAAAAAAGGCACTTCAGAAAGTCATGGTATGAGGCAGAGGGATGGACACGGGAAGCAAGGGAATAAACATTAGATCTGCTTATGATGAAAAATAAACCAGACATGTTTAGTTTACACTTTAGGGTGAGGGGAACTTCTAAACTAATATTATATTCTCAAGTTATATGCATCAGTAGTGCATGCATATCAAAAACAAGCGGAGATGCATTGAAAATATAAACAAATCTATATAAAATCTGAGTGGCAAATATTACTGCTGAAATACAAAGTCGGTGCTGTTTTTTATCAGATGCTGCTTCTAAACACCACGAAGTCAACAAACACCGGCCGCAGATCTCTTTAAGTAGCTCATCTTTTTTATTACAGTCAAACAACAACAGCTAAGGAGCAAAGATTTGTTCCTGGCCAGGGTCCTGGCACAGTTGGAGGATTCCTTCCATGAAGGGTTTATCTGAGGACTAAACAAACGGATGGACCCATGTGTCATCGGGCGTGTAAGCAGGGGCATCTGATGTGGTCGGTCATGTCGAGTTAACGCCCAGTACAGTTTAGGCCAAAACTGCACTGTTCACGCCAGATGGGAAGATCAAGCACAACCATCCCTCAGAAACCACAGCTGTCCTCACAGACTGAGGGGTCAGCAAAAAGGGAGGAAGGAAGATGGAGAGACGATGACAGCGAGAGAGAAACATGACTTGACCTACATATCATTGAGGGATAGGATTCAATTGAAAATTATTTGTGAAAGGTGTTGCTCAACACCTAAACACTGGGAAAGACTAGAACAGGAGAACGAGATACAACATGTTAGTTGGTGTGCTTTAGAAGTTTTGGTGGGAATATTTTTTTAACTTCAAATAGAGCCAGGCGAGTTGTTTCTCCTTGTTTCCAGTCCATATATCAGGCTATTCCAGCTCTGTAGTCAGTCTCACAGATATGAGATTGATATCGATCCTCTCATCATCTCTCAGAAAAAAAGCAAATATGGTTACATTCCTTAAATACTGAATAATCCTTCTGAAGAAAACTATTAAATTTTACTTTCCTTTTTACTTTCATTTCAATTACAGTCAGAGACACTTACATCAAGGATTTAACGATTTATAGCAAATGGTTAGAGTTAGATTTGGCAAAAAACTCTGCTCTTTGATGGTGCTCTCAAAGAATCTGAGTGAGATTCAAAGAATATGAACAAGGATTCTGCTATTACTACTAATCAACATTACAAGGAAGTTGGAGTGGTGGAGGGAGCAGCGGCAGGAAACGATGTTGGCATGAGCGTAGCAGCAGAATAACAGTGATTAAGCGACAGATTATAATGTCCACAATGTACACCTGCATAAATATGATTGGATGTTACTAGTCACACAGCTGTGAATGAGCCAAAGATTGTAAATTTCATATGTAGCTGATGCCAATCAGCCAATACTAGCACCACTTCAGTGTTCCACCTGAACTAACGCTATGCTTCATTTAATTGATTATGAATCTTTACTTTAGCATCTCATAGATCAAGAAAATAACAGTACATAAGAGCTCACATAACCTCAATTATTTATTAATTCATAAATTGATGATCTAGCAAATTTATATCTGTACCTTAGTGGCTTTATGTGGTAATGTCTACAGGTACACAATAATAATTCACAATAACACAATAACACAATAACTCTTCAATATTGTGTAGGGTGCTTTTTTTGTCTATTGGGCTCTGTGTTCACATTATTTATTTATACCTTATTTAAAGGACAAATGCAACCCTGCCTTTCCTGTACAATCAGAATGGTTGGGGTCAACAGAGATCTGGTGATGGACCAAAAAGAAACCCATTAAGTCCTCTTGTTGGCAAATTGAGAACTTTAGTCTCAAATATAGATCTGAATGAAAAAGTGAATTTCTTTAGGTTTTTGGTGTCAAAATATAAAAATGCTGAAAAGCTTATATATAAAAATATCAATATTCACTTTGAAAAGCCCATAATGTTGGGGCCTTTCTTAACTCACAAGTAAATTCAATAAAACCTAATTTTGTCCACAGACTCACTTAAACCAACACTTTCTACAACTCTGCTGCAGTTGTGAGAGTGAGTGAGAACAGACTGTTGTTCTTGTAACATGGTATAATACCCTCCAACTGACCTTTTGGCTTCTGCGTTTGTTTTCTGTTCTCAGTAGCCCACCACGACCCGGAGAACACCTTCAACTGCAGCTTCATCGAGCCCCCCTCAGTGGCTGAGCAGCCCTCCCCCTCCTCATGGTCATCCCAGGAGTCTTTCTCTTCCTTTGAGAGCGGAGATGAGGGGCCAGTTTACTGTGTGCCCCATGAAGGTGAGTCATCGTAAGAATAAATAAACTGTTTAGTTATCTTGAATGACGCACAAAAAATCCGTAAATTGGCATGTAGGAGCATTAACACACAGACACGCTTGCTGATATTCATACGTTTCCAAAGAAGTCAAGATCCCATGTGTGACTGTGCAGTGACTCACCCACTTCTGTAAATCTCATTACAGAGATAGTTGGCTGCTATCTTGTGCCATCTAGGTCCAGGTTTCTCTATGAGAACAAGGAGAGTATAAACAGGAAATGGAATGGTCAAGTCAGCATATGGCACAAATCCAAACTGTGACTAACTCCTTGAAGTTTGGTGGAAAACACCCTTTTCACCAGTTTCTATTCTGGAAATCAGACAGTGCAAGTCAGGTTTTGTTTTAGGGGATTTTTTTTTGTCTGTTTGATTGACTGACTTCAAGTAGTCTCTCAGAGTTTAGTTCCCCCCATGAATGGTTCAAGGACTTTGAAACAATTGATTGTGAGTTAAAAAAAAGCCTTGAGCACAAAATAATTACTGTAAACATCATGAGAAGGTTTTTGAATTAGAGTTGTGCTGATAATATCTATTGTATTGGAGCTGCTCCATGCTCCAGCTCTCAAGTATGTGTACACAAATTACAAAAATGACGTAGAACAGAAATCAGTCTTTGAATAACCTGTGTGCCTGTGTGTTTCTGGTGGGAATAAAAAAATTTCAACCTTGACGTATTTAGTTCTCAGGGAACATTGAGGGTATACCTACATTTACAATGTTGCTTAGAGTACAGAGTAAAATACACCTAAAAACAATATTGAGAAAACAAACAAACAAACAACAGAACCTTCATTTACAATGTTACAGAGAGCACAGAATAAAATAAACATAAAGAAAAAAAAACACCCAATGAGAAAACAAACAACAACAGTTTCTGTGTGCAGCACAGAAACTAAAGGCAAATTCAGTGTTTGTGCACAGGACCTAAGGCATTAGCTAATCACTTGAATGAAATGAATAGTGACAATAGGACTGATTTAATGAAGGAGTAACATATGATGGCAAGTTGTCATTTAATACAAGAAGCAATGATGTGTGGAATAACTGTCACTGTAATGTGTCTTAGGGCAGAGTGATAAACTGAATCAAGCGGTTTAAGAGTGGAGGCAGAGGCGTGTCTATAGATAACATCACCATAATCCAAAACAGACAAGAAGACAGCCTTGATTATCCGCTTCCTACTGAACATAGGAAAATTAGCTTTGTTTCTGTACAAATATGATAAAAGATTTCCGCACACTTAGATCTATGCAGTATTTCACTACTGCTCACTTAGATCTATTTTTCAGTATTTCACTTTGACTAAAGTGAAAAATCTATTCATGATGTTGATGTTTCCACCACATTACAAAGATTTAGCCAGGTGGAGTGGTGGTCATCCTACATTTCTGTACAAATATCCCTTTTTTGTTGTAGCTTGCTGAGAAGTGTGTCAAAACAAAGTTTTTGATCCAGCCAGATAACAAGATATTTATACTCTAAGACCCTCTCAATGTTGTGTCCATTCAGGGTGGTAGTATGCTAACTATTGTCTGCAATATCTCTGGCTCTGGAGAATTGCATAGTTTTAGTCTTGTTTGAATTCAGGACTAATTTCAAATTAAAGAGTGCATCTTGAAATTTGTCAAAGGTTTGTGAAAATGAAAAAAATGTCCCCTTACAGATGAAAATAATGTCATGCTGCTACTTTTAGCTATGTAGTCTGTTTTCTACTTTATATTTTATTTTATTGGAGAAATTTTGATTGATTGTCAAAAGGCTTTACAGTCTGTATAATATATGACACCCTATATCCTTAATTCAAAAATTCAAATAAGAAAAATACTCCACAAAAAAACAAGATTTATAGCAGCATCAGTACATGTTTTTGTAAATGTTTCATAATACCTGTGGGCCAGCACAAGTTTCCAATAATGTCTGCTAAAGTTGTTCAGCAAATCAACTTTTGCTGAACAGTGGCCACTGTGGCCAAATGTGGTAATTATGAGATAATAGCTTAAATGCTAAAACACAGTGTAATAATAGCACAAGTAGAGAATCATCAGGTCAGCAAACCAAATCAGTAATGCCAGTGACACAAGCAATATCTACTGTATCTCAAGTTGGCTAACATTAGCTAACATAAAAACCACCATAGGATATTGGTCATACCAGACCAAGTATGGCGGTATTAGCAAAATTCCCAAGTGAATAAAGCAACGATTTGTTTATTCTTTATGAATTCAACTTTTCATTTGTAAGAGGAATAATGAGATTTTTTTGCATGAATATTCATAGTGTCTGATCTGTTAAAATGGTTTGTCAGAAAAGGATTTTGTTGTAACTTAATTTTGAACCTTGACTAATACCTGTTGATGTGCCAATGATCCACAGAATCTGTGAACGAAAATAAGGAAAAACGCTGTCCCAGCCCAGCAACAGAGAAGCCAGAAGCTGTCCCTAATGATGACGATGCAGGGGAGTACACCTCCCTCAAAGACACCAGCATCACAAAACAAGAAGGCAGCGAGCAGCCCCTGCTGAAGTCGTCCGACAGTGAAGGCTCCACCAGTGGCTCTGAGTCCACGACTGCAGCCCTTTATGCCCGCATTGCCCGCCTCTCCAAGCAGTCCAAGGAGGATGAAAGCAGCGGCAAGGATGGGGATAGCACTCCTACCCCAGAGCCCAAGCGCAATGGAAAGCCACCACCTTCACCTGGCAAGCCCAAACCACGCCCACCAGACCCATCCACTAAGCCCAAAGTGTCATGGATCCATGGAAATACTACAGGGTCTTCCCAGCCAGATCAGCAGGGGCAGGGGGGAATAAAAGTACTTGCAGTTCCAAAGGAGAAAAAGAGGAGCTCCAGCGATGGATCAGCCAAGAGTGAGGAGCGGCAGAAAATGAAGGAGAAAAGCCGTGAGCAGCAGAAGAAACAGGAGGGTAAGGAGGCAGACGTCAATGGCTCCCCCAGCAAGCACAAACCTCTGCGAGGCAAGAAGTCTGGGGATGAGCACAGCAGTCCCAGTCATATGGAGCACATTAATGGTGTGGTTCAGAATGCCCTCAAGAAGATTAGCAACTTCCATAGCTCCTCATCTGAGAAGAAGAGTGCCGACAGTCCAAAGGAGACCCCCAAGGAGCCGCCCAAGAGCCCCAAGGTCATCCATCCTCATATGAACTCTGAGGCTGCCACACTCCTGGCTGCTCAGCTCAAAGAGAAAACCCAAAGCATTAACAGGAACGAGGGGACAGGCCTGACAAAGACCAATGGTCTATCAACACCCAAGGGAAACCGGGAGAAGCCCACACCTCCACAGAAAGCCAAGAGGGCCCCCTCCACTGGCTTGAACCAGCAGGGCTCCACCAAGCCCCTGCTGCCCACCTCAAGCAGCCTCCAGAAGATGGTGGCGCCCGTCACCACCGACCTCGGGACCCCTGACATGAAGAGCCCGGAGAAGCAGGACTTGAACGGCTCAAGGGCAGGGGACCCAAAGTTGGATCCTACACCAAAGAAGACTCCCATAAAAAAGCCACCAAGGAAGAAAGGCAAGGAGGGTACTTTGGATACCTCGGAAATTAAAACACCCCAGCAAAAGACAGCCATTATGCCACCACAGATGGTGAAATAAGTGTTTTTATAAGACAAATTGCTGAAGTTTGTGATGGATTCCAAAGAGACTAAAATGGATTTGTTGGAAGGTGAAGCACATAGCTTTTCAATCAAGGAATTTAAACATTTTTCTTTGAGTGTGCTGTAACTCCAGGACCAGTCAAGAGTGAGAAATGCTTTTAAACCGAGGGTGCACTTGAGTTGTATTGGTGAGTTGTATTATAATGACCTCTATACCATTGTATTACACTTCAAGAATCATTTTTTGCGTAACAACTATGTATCAGTCTCACACCACAACCTGTGGCTAAGCCGGACACAACTGTGAGAACAGTGGCGCACAGACATAATCCATAGTTCATTCATCTCTATTCTGCAGTATGTCCACCACTATATTTATATATGGATTGCTTTTTAGGTTTCATAACTGTAATTTGCTATACAGGTTTCTGGAAAAAGATATTTTTGTGTACGCTTTCCACAAGTACTGAAGGTACTAAAAATTAAATCCTCTGAGGATTGCAAGCTATTTTGTTTTGGGGTTTTTCACATTTCAATGGACGAACATGCACAAATACAGTTCTATACCTTAAGCTTTAGAACAAACAAAAATCTCCAGCAAAAGAAGCACACAGATTTTTACTTTTGTCCTCTTTTTTGCTACCAGGAAAAGTTTCAGGTTGATATACCATGTTATTAGGAAAGTTTTTCTTTAATCAAATAAATTTGACACTCCAAAGTATAGAAGTTATGCTACATTAAGGACTTAGCTGTTTTCTGCGCTTGTGAGTCACCTTTAATTCCTCACTTATTTCTGTATAGCTCCTCCATACAGAAATATTATATTTTTGGATTTAAACACTTAGCTCCCTTTTCTCCAACTCTGTCAGATATGGTTTGTTGAAGCCCAAACAAGGTCTTTGATCTTTGTTCCAAAAGGGCTGTTTTAAACCTCTTTCATACTTCTGCTAACACCAAATCACCAGAATGTGCTCTTACTGTAGGTTTTATTCAGTCAGCTAAACCACTAAACCAAAAATGAAATCCCAAGCTATCCTATGTCCTCACTTTATGGCATGCTTATAAATCACTTTAAACTCCCTTACTTTCTCTGTAATGCAGCAACATCTGCAGTTTGCCAATGCTATGTTTAAAAAAACATACTGCAGGACAATCACACTCCCTGTAAATCATATGCAATAGATAGTTTTTGTTGATGTAATGGCTGTTAGTGGCATTCTCTACAGATCAGTGAACATGATTAGGCCATTACCTTCTCTGGCAAACATATTTTGAGGAAGACTGCCATGTCTGAAAGAGAGAAGACTCTTTCAGTTACATAAAGAAACTAGGCCAATATCACCATGTGAGTTATTCTCATTTCACAATAATTTGTTTATGCCATCAGGGTATTGTTTAAAAAAAAAACCTTGTATCAGAGATGTTTTGTCCCTTAAGGATTCTCTCATAGATTTATGCTGAAGTAACAAGCTGCTTTTATTGCATTGTTTTAGGGTTTAAGACTCTGTAAGACTAAATGGTACCATGCCTCCAGTGTTTAAATATGCCTCAACTGTGGATCGGTTTAAGCAAAAGAAGCTATGTTTGCCTACATATCTTTGCCAATTTTAATTTTAACTGTTATCTTAAATGAACAAACCAAAAAAAGTGGAACCAAAGATACCTAAACTGGACTGATTTAGTTTCACGCTTGTCAAGAGGAAAAAGTTTTATTCCAGTTATTGGTGGACAGCTATATTGAAAATTCTTGGTGTTTTTTTCAAGGTACAACAAGGTTCTTTGGTTATTTTTTCAGCATTTTCTACTTGTATACATTGTGTACTTTTTATTATCTTTGTAAGCTGTGCTTATATGACCTCTTTAGTTCTGTTTTTCTTGATGTCAATGAACTGGCTTTCATGTTGTATTTGCTTTTTTTTGATATGTTGCTTATTTTGGGCTCTGAAGCGAACCTGCAGTATGAGTACTTTCCTCCTGTAAAGTTTACATTGGCATTGTAATTGTTCTCTGTTGATGTTATTGTTTCTGTAACACTTAACTGCATGACGCAGAGTGTAATTATATGGCATTAATAGCTGCACAGGAAATCTGTAACCTTCTTGTTCCCTCCAGTTGTTGTTATTGCCTCCCATAAAAGATAACTCACAGAAAGGATTGTACAATACTTGATATGATACCACTGTTGAAACAGTTGCATATACGTAAAACCATAACATTGTGTAATTATGAAGTGGCAATTTTTATTTGACTGGCCCTTTCCTGTTTTTATAGGCTTGCAGTGCATTTTTGTAAAGAAGGGCCTAAAAAGCTGCAAAACATTTACCAACTGTAAGGTATATTTTGTCTTTTGTGGTTTGTTTTTAGCAACTTCGATTTCCTTTTGTGTATGGTCATTAAATTGGTGTTTCCTCATTTACTTCTCTGGAATAAAGAAAGCAATACATGTAGCTATAGTGAAACCAAAACTTAAAAATCAGTCCTCATTTAATCGATTTATAGTTATCAGATTCTAATTCATGGACATCCTATTATTTCTCATGGGGGCACGTCCTCTCCTCAGCTTCTTGCCAGCATCTTATTCTAGTCTACACTCAACTAGAACAACAGTGAGGTTAAAAAGTATGTATTGAGTAATAACCACATAAATCTCCAATTGTATTCTCTAAAGAGATTCATGTGAATGCTGATTGATATTTGACCCTTTCCTGTGACTCTGGGCTGCTGAGTCTCGGGGAAGAGGCGGGAGTCCTGCAGAGTCGTTCGGTCACAGCAGCTCTTCAAAGAGCCCGAGGGAACCAGGGGACTGTTCATTTGGTTCCTTCAGGATGGGGGACAAGAGCTCCTTTCATGGGGAGAAACAGTGGAAACTCTGTGCTAAGGAGTTAATCACGCGCTGCATATGTGTCCTCTTTTAGAGGGGTGAAGAGGGATATAGGCAGGACTGGGCCACAAGGCAGTGAAGCAGTGAATGGATGGATATAAGAATGGATGGAAAGGTCATGTCATAGGTAATTAGAACCAGAAGGCAAAGCAGCTTTGTTTTGGACTCTATTCTTTTGACATGGTGTTACTTACTATGTACGTGTGTATTGAATGCATGTATGCATTTTATGATAAAGTATGGAGTTTCTCAGGGCTATAGAACATCACTCTGGTCTCAAATCCACTTTTGAACTTCTCAGGAACCCGCATCTATCATGATCAGCCTTGTCTTGGTCTCAAACACCACTGGTTGTTCACATTTAAACAATCTAAAAAGATAGAAAGTACTGAAAGGTTTTTACCACATGGTCCTCCTTTGTTTTCGCCCAAGCGTGCAAAATAATTTCAGCAAAATTCTTTTGTTTATTGCCCTTTTACGTCTTCACTATTTCACATTTTGATCTGGATTAGGTCTTTCTTTTGTCTGGCCTCGTTTTGGACCTGGTCTTACGTCAGACTCAACTACCACAACCTTGATGTCTCCAAATCAATCTTTCCTTTAAGTATTTTTTACAGACCCACACTGGAGTCTATACACCCCCACGCCACCCCCACCCCCAAATCATCCAGTTTTTCATGTGACATGTGACTCAAAGTCTGATTCAGTGCCAGGATGGAGAGGAATGTTGACACAACTGCCTCCATCTGCCCATCCTCAGTCTCAGCTGAGCATGCCAACACAATGTTCTCTTGCTTTTCATCAACATGTTGTGGGAAAGTCACAGTTTGGAAATGTACATTGCGTGTCACCACTGCACAGCATTTCAGGATAAACTGGGTTGATTGAGCATGTGTACGGCTTGTGATGGATTTCAGAGCCTGCTGCTTTTTAATTGATTGAAATGGGAGAAGTCTGTGTATGATTATAAAACTTGGAATTCTTAAATCCCCTCTGCAGTCAGCTAAGAGTAATATTTTGCTGTTTTTATTGACTTGGTACTGAAGGTCGATGTGTGAAACATAAATCTGTTTCGGCCTGCAACACAAATGAATACAAAGGAGTGACTATACAGGATAACACAAAGCATGGTCGAAGAGTCAGGGTTAGGAGTGTGGGAAGGGGGTTCAATGACATGTCGTCTGCCAGTCTAAACATGAATTGGAGCTGTTGCGCCCCTCAGTGTGCCAACTCTATAGAAACAGCAACGCTTTAAAACTCAGGCCCTATGAGTCAGCCAAAAGCCCTGGACTCAGAAAACCTATTCCAGTCCCTGTGTTTCCATAGCAACGGGAACAGATTGGAACCACATCTGGTAGCCATTTCAGTCCCTGCAAGGAGAGGAAGAAAGAAATTTATGAGTGAGGGGGAAAAAGACAAATATTTTCTGCAATGCAAAGCAGAAAGAAAGTGGAGTCGAGTTACACTTGAAAGGGGTTGAAAATATGAATTCTACTGTGGACTGAGTCAATAGCCGTTTTCTGGTGCCCATGTAAGTTCAGGATAATAGATTAGGCTTTATTCCATCTGAGTTGTAATCTTGTAAAATGGCATTCAGTGTGAAGCAGCTTTTATTATCTGCATGCATACGTATGCTCAAGAAATAAAGGAAAGATTTTATGGGGTCATAGAAAGACATTTTTCTAAGCAAATCCCTTTATTTGTCTGGAAAACCTGTTGAAAAAACCCCAAGAGTCTGAGGTTTTGACATTTTCAATTGAAAATTAGCTTTTTCTTCTATTGTTCAAACGACTGACTGGCTGCCTAACATAAATGTATTGCACTACGATTTCCTAAAATGCAGTCATTTCCCTGGTTGATTCATTGCATCAGACACGACCGGAGGAGATTTGAAAATGCTGTTTTCGTCTCTTATCCCTGTCGACGCGCTGTCTGCGAGAAACACTGTCTAATTGCAGTCCTCCTTACACGTTAAATGTTGTTTCTCAGCCCTGTGGAAATGCAGTAACTATGAAATGACATTTACTGGAAATGGAGCTGGTGCTTCTCTTGAGCCAAAACCACTGAGAACTGAGGTCAGCACGCAACCAGAATGGGGGGGGGGGGACAAAGCCAGCATCGAACGTGTGTTTATAGATTTCCAGTGACATCTACTCATTCTGTGATTTAAGATAGTCGTTATAATAGACCCAAAACTTCTTCACAGTGGCACAAAGCTGAAATAGGCCGCTCTTAATGCACAAATTAAGAGCAACTACACAACGAGACGACCTCCCAAACAGATGCTCAGACAAGCTGGTGATGTGCTAAAACTAGGTCAAAAGAGCTGCTTCATTGAGATTGAAGGAGTCTCGGTTTGGGATCAGTATTACACTTAATTAAAATCAGTGTATGAGTCGGTAAAACTACTATTTAGTTCAGCACACTTTGATGTGTCTGTATCAGCTCAAACCGATGCATCATTATTCAAGCTGTGACCAAACAGTGCTTCTGGAAGACACGAACAGTACACACAGTTTTCATCTTGACTAGTTCTGCAAATGTGGAAATACAAATGAATATGAATTGCCAGAATTGTAATAAGGCCACAGTCGCTCTCTATCCAGATGGAGATTTTCTTTTCCTTTTTTCCCGTTTCTCTCACATGGAGGGGTGTGCAAACTGTTGTCTGGGACTTCAAATTGCCCTGGATTTTTCCCCCTTTGTCAGCATAATTCTATGGAACGAGTGTATTATAGTATTTGGATGGCTAATAGAAAGCAGATCAGTCAGATGCTCTCTCTTTCTGTTCCTTTCTTTCTCTCCTTCCTTTCCTGTCTTTTAAACCCTCTCTCCCTCTCTCATGTTTTTCTCTGTAGCCTATTTTCCTTCTCCCTCATTCACTCCTTCCTCCTTCTCCCCCCTCCCCCTATCCTTTATTCCCTCACACACCCATCCATCCGCTATCTGTGCAGTAAAGTGGGACTTCAGACTTCATAATGTGGCTTGAGGTTTCAGCTTTCACATAATTCCACAGGCTGACCCAAAGTTTTCTTTTTTTTTTTTTTTCTTTTCTGCCTCTCACTCCAACCTGGAGCAGCGGAGAGAGAAAGAGAGAGAGAGAGAGAGAGAGAGAGCTGCTGCCTTATTCCAGATATTAGGACGGAAAATGATCACAAGACCAAATGTGCCTGCCCAAACCCAGGGAAAATAAGCAGATGTCTTATGTTTTTATGCACTGAACCCCAACTGTATCGACAATCAGTCCTGTCTGTGACCGACGAACTGTAGCTTACAACAGCTTTGTTGTTTGAGACGCAAACTTTCACTCCAATTTTTTGCCAAGACCAGTCACATAAACACATGTCGATGCAGCATTACTCGCCTTTAGCCTGGAGGAAAGTTTCCCCCATTATTTCAGACCACATCGGATTTGCTTTATCACATCTTTGTGACTCAGAGGCCAGGTCTGAATTATTCACACCCTTCTTATCCATGGTTTATTTGGTCAGACACAGTTTGATAACTTAAAAAAGGGCAGAGAAGTTGCCTTTACTTGTATATTAATGCCAGAACACATTTACTATATGTGGTTGCAGTGCACTGGCATGTGAAAGGAAGTGTTTGCTGTATATTTACCATCACCGTGGCTGTGTGCTGGTGTGTACACGACCCTCACAGCCCTGTTCTACTTCACAGGACAACACTGGAGCCATTATGGGGAGCCATGTGTTTCTGATTACACAGGCAGAGATTAGAGGGAGGGGAGCAGCGGTTGCTGTCTGCTTGCCCCCCGGCTCCTCTGATGTGGCCAGCAACTGGACATCCATCAGTGCAAATCCCTACGCCGCCCTCACCCCCTTCCCACTTCCACGCCAAACCCTCTCCCGCATCTGTCATGATGTCATTACCAGGCCTATCTGTCACCTTATCCTGTTCCACATTTAAATATGTAAACACTGGAATCTTTGTCAGTGAAATTATTCCTACTTGACCCACATATCGTGTTGAAAGCAACAAACTGTCACTGCCGAATTCTTGAGAATGTGCTGTTATTACTAAGTCATAAACACGGTCGTGGCTCAGGACAAGAGTCTCTTTTGATTTGCCTTTCCTCTAGAGAAGTCAGAGGCCAGGGTCAACTACAGAGCAACGTCCCAGAGTGTATGAGGATTCACGATGATTACCTCAAGGACTCTTCAGCAGGGTAAATGTATACTGTCACACGGCCTAAACGCAAATTGTGAGACTGAAGGAATACTTTGCCAGTGGCCACCTTGCCACACGAAAAGCAGATCATTCCTCACATAGATTGTAATTCTAGACTTGTCATTAAAGCAAGTCGTATTTAATTTTATTTTAAAACACTTCCTCCCAAAATTGTGATGTGATAATCCATAAAATACTAGTTTTGTCATCTTACTTGTCAGTCAGACACTGTTGCCAGTTATCTGAGTTCTTTCTGTTAACATTTTTTCTGTCAGTGGAGTTTGAGCTTGTGCAGGTTTACCTTTTTAGAACAGAAGTGTAAGAGCTTAATCCCTTCAGCCCTCTGGATATACAGTAAATTGTGTCAAAATACTTTTTTTTAATAAAAAACTATGTAATGTACTACTCACATGTCAAGTACCCTAATCTTTCCTGAAAGAAAAAAATGACATAAGGGCAGAAATAAGGGAAAAGCAAGCAAAAACTATCTCCAGTTCAAGAGATCAATGCAAGTTGCAAGCTGAACCACTGCTGTGTTATTTCAATCAACATTTAGAGTAGTGCATTGTTTCAAAAGAAATCAGTTGTTCCAGGAGAAGTCAATTTCCCATAATTAATACTTCCCCAAGTGTCAGATACTGTATCATATGCTGTAGATACAAATCTGAGTGAATAGACTATAATCTTAGTAAAAAGCAGGAGTGTTCTCTCATCTTACCAACAACATAACAAAGACACTGCAAATAAGGTCACTGGCAGCAAATCATCCTCGTCATCCGTGTCTGTACAAGACGGATTCTCTGCCAAGGCCAGCAGCGTCTCAGAGCCTTCTGCGGCCTCCCTATGTGGGGAAAAATGGAGCCACTTATTTTAGGTCGTAGGTTCAAGCTAACCACAAGCTAAATCAAACTCGGTGACGTTGTCGTTTACTCCATGAGCTGTAAATTTGCTTACAGTTACCGTCACGCATAGACATTTTCCTCTATTCCCCTCTGTCCATTGCTTAATTTACTATGATTGCTCTTTATTCAGCTTATAAGTTATCTCATGAACAATACAGGAGCATCATGACAAACAAATGCAACAGACCAACAATTTATGGAATGAAAAAAAGAGTATTTTATATGTATAAGCTTCCCATAAGAGAACAATACAAAAACACAGGAACTGGCTTTTCCTGTTCATTTTCCCACCCAGATGTGATGTTATTTTATGCATTACACTGGACAAACAATTTTTCCAAGAAAAGGAAATAATATTTTGCACCTTGAACGTGAACTTTAATGAGGTTATGTCCACTTACTGTACAACAGTACGGCACACTCATTAGCATTGTACTCTCACTGAATGAAGCCCTCCACATGGCCTGCACTTCCTTCAACACTGCCTCTCTTCTTTATGACCAGGCTGGAGCACAGCAGGCAGACAGGCAGCAGGCTTTCCCACCAGTTGCCCCGAGGCTCCAGACAGACAGACACACACACACACACACACACACACACACACACACACACAATAACTATTTATACTCAAACTTATATTTTTATTCTTCTCCCTTGCTCATCCTTAAGCATACAAACAATTGAGAGAAATAGACACTAGAGTTAATATACTTTCACTCCCAAATGAGTGTGCACATCA
Organism: Thunnus albacares; assembly: GCF_914725855.1. NCBI lineage: Eukaryota > Metazoa > Chordata > Actinopteri > Scombriformes > Scombridae > Thunnus > Thunnus albacares. The sequence continues at coordinate 31,013,864 of NC_058107.1, forward strand.
TAGACTGGTACAGTAGAGAGCACACACACACACACACACACACACACACACACACACACACACACACACACACACAAACTGACATGCCCCTAGCTGGTAGGCAGCATACGGTGCTTTGGAGGAACAGGAAGTGTGTGTCTTTATAACAAGCTCACTGAAGGAGGCAGAATTACAGTGAGGTGTTTTAGCGTTTGATCTTTTGCCAGCTGCAATTGTTGTAATTTGCAAAAACTCCTACTGGAAAAAGTTGCTCACCACAAATTTTTAAATGTTTTCATCGACTATGTCTCTGTTCCATAACCCTCTGGTTATAAATGACTGCATTTTCCACTTTGTCAGCAGATTAATATAACAACGTCTCCTTTTGGCAAGCACCACGTGATGTAAGCTGAAACATGCTGATTGTGAACACATATGGTATGCATCCACACATATAGAGGACTCTGCGCACAGCCATGGCAAGATCACCCCACCCCCACCGCTCATTGTGCTCTTTCTTCGTCTTTCTCATCAACTTTCTTTTGCCGAATCAACAATTTAAGTTAAGTTGTCCAAGCTTCGTTCAGGGAAAATCCACTTCGTAAGAACTTTTAAGACGCAAACGTAAAACTTCAGCAAGGGGAGCGTACGGGTCTGCAGGTTTACAATGGCTGCCAAGGGGAGGAAACCTTGTTAAAAAAAAAGGGGGGGACTGTTTTACTGCCATTTGACACATAATCTCAAACAGCACATGCAGAGCACAGGACTCTGAGCTTCAGCCTTCTGTGTCTGGAAAAGATAGAGACAGAAAGATGGTTTTGCTTCAGCATTCCAGGCAGGAATGGTTTATTTTTGTTGGAAACATAATTGTCTGTGGCTAGGATTTGGAAGTACATTTTACCCGCCAAACTGCCAGGAAGTGTAAATATGGGTGTTACTGCCCTCTTGTGGTGACCTAATGTAGTTGCTTTTTCACAACACAAAAGTTGGGTTAACTTGGAAGGGAGAGATGTTTTCCTCTTTCAGGGTGTTAACACAGTGCAAATGTGTCATGATGTCATAAGGTCTGATTTCAAACACGAGTACACAATGGAATTAAACATTGCTTCTCATGCAACTTCTAGTAAGAAAGATACTGGAGGCTTGCCATGTAGTAGTTTGATTGTATCTGTGTGAAGATTGTGTTTTGGTTTGAAAAACTATTTTAGGATATAAAATGGTGAGACAGGGGATATTAATAAATAAGGATCTGCATACAGAATAAGAGTTAATGGCGATGTAAAAACAACATTTTGTGGGTTTAGAGAGAGTTATCGAGTGTAAGTCTTGATGAACAACAGTTTGATGAACAACAACAGTTTATCGTTCTGCCTACTACTTGTGTTACAACCTAACTGTGACCACCAGACTCCGTGAAGTCAGTATGGCTGGCTGTTATTTGCTAAGAAATAGTACAGTGCAGCACGTAAGCCAAAAACCACAAATCGTCCTTTGATTTCTGTTTGTGTCTGGATTAAACAAACAAGATACAACATGTTAATCACTGAGCTTTAGAGGTGTTGGTAGATGTATTTTTGAACTTTGGAGTGAAATAGCATAGCTGATTTCCCCAGTTTCCAGCTTCATGCACAAATATGAGAGTGGCATTGATCTTCTCATATTGCTCTCTGCAAGAAAATGAATAAACATATAGTACCAGTCAAAAGTTTGAACACACTTTCCCATTCACATGAATGAGAAAGTGTGTCCAAACTGATGACTGGTACTGTGTATTTCCCAACATGTTAAATAATTACATTTATAAATGAAAATATACAAAACAAAAAAATAAAAAATGTAAAAATGTGTTCCACAAGTCTTGCAAAAAAGTGACAGTTTTTGGGGCTTTGCTATATCAAAAAATGATTAAGGAACCGAAAGGAACCTCAGTTGAGGAAAGCTTGACATTTGAAACACTGATGTTCCTGATTTTTGGGCATAGTTCCCTAAAAAAAAGTCTTAAAATATACTGTACATGTGACTAGAAATGATTTGTTAAATTCCCCTGTGACATAGTTTTGGTTGTTAACAACTGGTGAACAGCAAGTTTAAGTCAAAGAATGTAGAAATGTCCCCTTCACATATATAATGTGGATACTATCCTACGAGAAATCCCAAAACTCCTTTCTTATTTCTAAATAATTATTTTTAAAAAAAGAGATACATGAGGACAATTGCAATTCAAATCTGGCTCAGCTGAAATTTGGCTTTCAGCAGCTATGAGTGCGTGGCTGGCTCTCAGTGGTCATCAACCACCTGCGCGTTTGCTGCATGGGAAAAACTGATAAGAGCACAGATGTTCCATGGTTTCTTTGGACCCCCAATGACATCTGATGTGGAAGAAACTATAATGCCAGGGGCCTCTGTATAGCTTTTGAAAAATCAAAAACAGCTAAATAAACAAGACTACAGCAAAAAAAAAACATCTGTATGTAGGCCAGTTTGTTAAACAGTGACACACTGCTTAGGTTAAGCATGATATGATTGAGAAACAGAAAGAAAAATCTAACACAGGTAGGCACTGCCCCCCCCTATGGGAATGTGTCATGGGCTTGTCCACCCTGAGAAATTGCCCATGCAGATCAAAAGGTTAACTATTCTCTTGGTAAGAACTTAGGCAGAAGCACTGTAAGACACTACTCTGTCATAAAATGTGGGCCTTGTTGGTGCTCACTCTTGCCCTTGTCGTTGGGGCGTCAGAGAAAACCAATGACACGGCGGTTGAAGAAAAGCCTGTTATAGCCAGAGGTAAACTGTTGGTGAGTACAGATGGAAGCGTGTGCAGCATGGATAACATCAAGATTTCATCTGGATGTTTTGTAATGTCCATAAATTGTGTAGGATTTTGTGATATCAGAGCAGATATATGAGCACTTTAAAAGTCTGAAATTAAATATGCACATGGCGGGGAGACATAGTAATAGCATTCAACGAGCAACTGGGGAAATGAGTAAGACGAGGGATAAGCCCTGTGCTGTCATGTCAGTTTGTATTCTGCTGAGATACGAAACCTATTTCTGGCACCTTTGATCACACAAAAGAATGAAACGTGCACAATGCTATTTGTCATGCTGTTCTAACAACTGTCTGTTGTCATCCCCGCAGGCTCCTAGTGTGGTCGGATGAAGCATAAAGAAAATGCCCGAGCTCCATCATTTTCTCTTGGAGCGATGGGCTTTGTAGTATCCTTGTGTTCTTTTTTATTTTCCTCAGGCTTTTTGGTGAGATGTGACCTTAACAAAAAACACCACAGACTTTCTCATGACCTCCTTCATAAACAAAACAGTGTTCTTAGTAAGCTGCCAAGTCCAGTGCCAGCTCTATGAGTGCCTCAAAGCTTTCCAAAACTCCACTCTTCCAAGTTGAAATCATGAGGAGTGAGTCTAAAAATAGCTAAACAGATGGATGTGCCTTATTCTTCACAACACTACCTACCTGTTTTTTTTTCCCTTGATCCATTCTTTCCTGTGTAGCCACAACTTGGAATATGATTCATCGGAGGAGAAGAATCCCCGTCTGATATTCTATAACGAAAAGGACGAGGTTGTAAAGGTGAGATGTGAGTTCAGGGATCTTTTACGTATCCGCCTTGTGATGGGGCTTATCTGGAGAGCACCAGAAAGTCAAGACACATTCATGTAGGGAGGTTTTAAGACTGCTGCATCTGATATCAAATCCTCTGTCACACAGACTCACGCAGATAGAGTGTGTTTGAAGGAGCAAGAAAGAGGTACAAAAAAAAAAGAATGGCAAGAAAGAGGGAGAGTGAGATAAGTATATAAAGGTTTCTGACAGCTGAGCAATATTTTTGTCCTGAAATAGGATAGTTGGTACCAATGTTGATATAGATTTGAACCTTTTTATTTCCCCCAAATTATAAATGTTCAATTTTTCCCCACAGACTTATTTTTGTTAAGAAAAGCCCCTGAACCTGCATTTATACCAGCACAGGACAATAAAACTCTCCACTGAAACTAATACTAATGAATTTCTTTAGCATAACCTTCCTCTGAATGCATAAAGAGTCATTGTTCTGATTTAATATGAAACTGCTTCCATACTTTATTGCTTTCCTAGGGTATTTATCTTTTATTTTCCATTTTATGACTTATGTGGGAGTTTTTATTTTGTCTCATTCAGGTTATTATGTTTGTTTTCATTTATTGTTTCATGTGAGACCGTAAATTGACTTTGAATTAATATTTTTGGCAGAGACTATATTATTGAACAAATAAATGAAAATAAATTAGCAGGAGGAGCCATCATATCAGCAGCAACAGAACAAATTAAAGAATACAGATATTGGCAAAACAATCAGCCTAACCTAACTTGAATCAAAAGATCTTGTATGTCTGCATGCATATACTTGTGTGTAGCTATATACGTATCTCATTTATAGAAACATTACATTCATTATTTAATGCCTTTAACCACGAGTCCACATGTCTCTCTGTGATTGTGTGTGTGCTTCCCGACACTTCAGACTGTTCGTGTGAAGAAAATGAAGGCAGACGAGATCAGCAGCCTGTTAGACTCACTCGGTTTCTACAAGAGGTCCCAGAAAGGGGAAGAGGTGCCAGAGGAGTTTCAGCATTTCCCCATGCATGCCCCCAGGGACGAGCTGTGATGACACCTTGTGGCCAAACTCTGCCACTGCACCCTGGCCACATTAATGACGAGTGGGGCCCCAAGGCCAAAACGATAGGCCAGGCACCATTCTGAGGACTTGTTGGCCGGGTGCACTGTGCAGGGTTATAGACACTGCTGTTAAAAAAATGGAGTTTTGAAACACTACAATAAATGTTGATTGGGGCAATGCATTTGATGAGCCTTATTTTCCTTCTCTCACCAGTTACCTTGAATTTTGGACAGTGTACATACAGTAAACTGAATCACATATCTGTATGGAATAATTATGTTCTTGCCATCATATTTTATAGTTTTGTCTTGTTTTAATTTGCTGCCTTTGTGAAGCACTGTGTAATTTGGATTTTGAAAAGTGCTCTATAAATATATATTATTATATTATGATTATGATTTCCTTTTTCTTTATTTAACAGGCATTGTTCCGGTTTTCATTTTTGTCCTTATTTTTTTCTCTGTAGACTTTAAGAAACACATTTTTTCTCTAATTAGATAAACAAATTTACTGAGCATAATAAATGGCCACTAACTGACTAACAACTGCCATGCCACTGTTTCAGCCTAATCCTCAACCCGCCTCCTTCACTATAATCTGATTAACAGTAGCGTCTGCCAGCATGCGTCTGTGTGTGTCCATTTGTATCTCTGTGCGCATGCATTTGTGCATTTGTGTGACTTAAGACAACAAGGATTAGCAGACATAGAAACACGAACACAGTTTTGGACGGTTACACTTCCTGACTTCGCAGCTTGGTCATGATCACCATCTCTACCCACAATGCCTGTATTTTACTCACCTGTTCCCGAGAACCTGCAGATGGGTCTGGCCTACATGGGAGGTTCTGTGTTCACCAACAACAGGACGGCAGATAGTGACTTCACCAGGGAGCAGGAGGATGTTTCTGGTTGGTTACTGGCAAGAGACTGTTTGCAGCTGTTGTATAAATGTCTAGTTTAATATGCTGTAACATATATCATAGTGATGTAGAATGCGTCATAATAAAATATAGTAAGGACATGGAATACATGTAATTATAATTTAGACAAACTCACTTCAAGGGGCAGACAATATCAGTTTAACGGAATAAACTACTGGGCATATTCTGAAGAAAATTAATCACCATTGTAAACATTAAAGGTACAGTATGTATAATACACTGTACTGAACATAATCAAGGACCCCCTCAAAAACAAGATGGCACATCTTAAGGGGTTTATCCTTAAATTTTGAAATAAATAATATCTCTGATGGTTAGTTTCAACTCCAACTTGTAATTAATGCTGCTGTTTTTCAGTTATTGATGTTCCTGTATTGTAGACACATACAATATGTTTGGGTTTCTTTAAAACTTAGCTGTTTTACATTGCCTTATACAGTCATAAAGTACTGGCATTGACCAAATGTAATTAATGTAATTGTCTTTCAGCTGCATGAGAGTTAAGTCCTTTTTCATAAGGTGTTTATATTATTCTGTCTGTTGTTTGTGTTGCTTTTAATGGTGTCTTGATGACATTGAAAAGCAAATTTTAAAAAAGCAATCAAAAATATTGCTAAAGATTGATTGCTAATGTTTTGATAATGGATAATAAGTAGTGAGTATTAGTGTTCATGTACTGTTGTTACTTGCCTTGCAGTGGTCAACGAGTTGGTTTCTCACCTTCCCCTTCAGATGCTCCTCTACTTCAACATGTTTTATTTTCCCTGTTGGTGGTTCTCAGCGGTTTTCATGTTGGAAGTAAAGGTTAGTTGGGTGGAAGAGAAGTGACACCAAGCTTACATTTTTATTCATAACATAAAATGAAAGCAAATTCAAAATGAGAGTGATTGGATCAAATGACAAATTACAGAGTTTATTCTGGTGACTGATAGCTTTATTGCACTTAAAGGCTTTACCAAAGAAAAAGTACACTCAAGTATATAAAACATACTTAGTATTTAGTATGTAAAAAGATGTATTAAATCAAAACCACTTAAAGACAGTGTGTCAAACTGCAAAACTTGTAACGATGGCACCCCACAGTGGTAGCATCTAACAAGAAAGATCCAACCCAGAAACACTGAGGTGAATAAAGTAGACTGCACCACTTTTCACTAGGATTATCTAATCTTTCTGAAAAACAAAAACTAATGCCATCAGAAAATTGTGGAAGATTATAATTTCATTAAAGTTATACACACAGTGGTTTGGAGTTGTACTTTAGATGTGCTGAAACTTAGTGAAATCATAATTTTTTACTGTGTTTAAGGTATTTTTGGCTACTAAATAGTAGTCTCTTTTTAAGTATCAGAACTCCTTGTGAGGAAAGGATATTTCCATACCTGCTCATGTACACTGACATACTGAAGTTACAGCTCTGCTTCATTTCCAGTTCTATTATCTGCCTGGGTACTACCAGGCTCTGCTCATAACTGGGATGATCCTCTTCACAGTCATTGAAGTGGTCCGACTTTATCTGGGCTACATTGGCAACCTTAAAGAAAAGGTAATTCAAACCAACATCCTCTCTGAACCACAACACAGAGCTCTTTTATGAACTCGTCTCCTGAATAACAGAGCGGAGGAAGTGGCTGCTTAAGTATTCTGCCTGTGTGTGTAAACAATCAACTCTTGGCTACAACTGTCTATGGAATTCGTGTGTGTGTGTGTGTAGGTGTATGTGTGTCCATGAAGGTGTGTATCTGCACTTTTATGTGGATACAACTGAAGCACTCGATGCCTGACTGCTCTATCTTCGCATCGCTTCCATCTACCAACCCAAACTCTCTCTCTCTCTCCTTTGCTATCATCAGACGCCAGAGCTGGCAGCCTTCTGGCTCCTCTCTTTTATGTTCCAGCTGCCAGTACTGCTGTTCTTCCTGACCGATGAAGGAATTATCATCCTGCCTCTGGAGAGAGCTGTCCACTCCCTCTACCTCATCTTCCTGCTCACCCAGATCCTGGCCTCCTTCCTGGCACTCAGGACCATGACCCAAAAGCTAACCCTCCTCTTCCATCTGCGCCAGTTTGGCAAGGTGGACAATTTCCGTCATACAAGGATGAGTCCTGTGTACGGGCTGTCCTACCACCGCAGTGTGCTGCCCATGTCAATGTCACCCACTCGTGATATGTACCATTGAAAAAAAAATTCAACTTCTTGAATGTGTGATGTCTATAGCTAATTACTGCACATTTTTGTTCATCAGATACTTTAACACAGTGTGAAGAAATTTGTCCATGCCTCTTTTTTTTTAAAGATCTCCTCCAGTCCTGTTTTATGATATATAAAAATACTCTGCTTGGAATAATAAATTGTGTCTGACATGTTTTTTCCACAAAAAGTTCCTTCATGTTAATGAAAATGCATCTACTCCTTCATTAAAAAATCTATGAATCTATGAATATGCAAATATTTTCCATTTCAAAAGTTTAACTGCTGATGTCTCCTACTTCACTCAAAGTCAATTCTCAGTATATGTGCGCTGGAGGCTTCAAGTTTCCACATCACACTTGTGTAAGTTGCATACTGGACCACGACTGGCTCCAAACTAGTTGTGATGTCACAAATCATAATTGTAAGTACACGCCTTAAACTCAGATTTAAGGTGAGCACAGCAAAACTTTTCACATTCAGCAGATGATTGTGAAAACAGCCCTCTAGTGTCAACTTCTGCACATACATCGTTCTGCACAGTGAAGTTCAAACATCCAACTAAAGGAACAATAAGCTAAGCCAATTTTTGACTGGAGGGGGACTAAGTATATTTTTGGCCATTTTTGCATTTATTAGACAGTAGATAAAGTTGATCTGACAGGGAAGAGCGAAGGGTTAACATGCAACAAAGGTCCCCCGCCAACCTTAAACTGGGGATATTACGATTACATGGTCAGTGCCTGAAACCTCTTGGCCCCATGTCTACCTCTTCTTCCTGTATGATTGCTGATCACTGGTGTAAAATGACATCTCTCGAAACAGGCCTGACTATTTGATTAGGAAAAAAAACACTGATGTCAAATCCTGACCTATGCTGTTGATGTTTCAAAAAGGTGAAAAGCATCATTTTATCCCCACTATAAATGTCAAAACCCAATGTCATGTCATCCAAACTGTCATGGGTGACATGACTTTATGGAGAAATAGACAAAAATGTACAACTAAACAACAAAATGGGTTCAGAAATACAAGGCAGTACATTGCAATAATGTCACAGTGGGGTTTTTTTTACCTTTTCTTTGATGATGATGGATGATGGAGGCTGGACACGCTGGTGTTGGCGGAACAATGTGAGTTGTTTTGGCAAAGCAAGAATGAAATTTTTCGTACACGAGACAAAATTTGTTTTTCCCCCCAGGTACAGAGTAAACTGTTCTTTCTTTTCTGGAAGGAACAATATGATATTTTTTCCAATTTGTGCTCAAATTGTACCTACAGTGTAAAATATTACTGTGACTGTTGAAGGTTATCAAATTTGTTAAGGCTTATAAAGTGAAAGAGTCTCAACCTGACTGCATGAGAATTGTGTTAAATATTTATGACCACACAGTGGCAGTCAGCGACCAAAAGAGGAGGACTGTGCTGCAAAGTCCAACAAGAACAGATTATCATGCAGCACATGTCCTGATCAGGAAACCCTCTGGCAGAGGAATAAAGGTTAAGGCTGTCCACCCTTGAAAATGATACATTATTTGATCATCTATAACTTTACTTGGAAATCAATTTTATATTGTGTTGTCTGCAGTTGTTTACCTTTTTTGGATATGACTTTGTTATAAATTTAACCACTACAGATGTCGTACTTGCTGTACCACAAGCGAACAGACAGCATTTTATGCTCCATTATTTCTTTGTTGGTGAGAAATTAATTAGTGTGGTACACAGTAGTCAACAAGCTGGGTGTATGAGCTACAGTCTCTGTGATACAACATACTTATTCCACTCTACTTTACATTCAAGAACCAACACAATGCACTGTTTGCTGCTCTGTTCTTAGAGAACAGAACATGGAAACCTCATTAAGTGAGTAGTCAAAAGACACTCTTAACATGTGGACACATTTTGGGGAATTAAAATGTAGTGTATATGTGTGTATGTATGTATGTATTTATTGTTGATAGTCTAAAATCTAAAGACTAAATCAAGTGTATGTGGACTAAACAAGCTGCTCCAAAAACATGTTGCCCTTTAACCTCAATTAACAATACACTGGATGTTTTGAATTTTACCGGCATGACCTTCAACCAGCAGTGCTGTTTTGCTGAAATGGAAGAAACAGCACTAACAACTAGGCAGCTCGGTTAATTAGTGCTTCTAGGGCAAAGATAAACTGAGAGCAACCAATGCCAACAACAGGACCAAATGTACAGTTTATTCAGTGTTTAAGTGCTTAGCATTGTGTTGTCAGGGTAGCACAGCTTTGATACAGATATAGTGATCTAATCTACATTCACATATGGAAATTACCATGATTACAATTTATCCAAGAATAATTGCAACTGGGATTTTCGGGAATTTAATTGCGACTGGGAATTAACTATTTATCAGAAAACGGTGATATATTCATTTGGCAGGAAATAGATAAAATTATACTCTATTAATCCCAAGGGTAATTTAAGTGTTGAAAAACAACACAGACATTTTGCGTCAGATCATTTCCAATAGTTAGACCCTGTTATTCCTCTCCTCTCTGGGTTTCTTCTTCAGTTGATCATCTGATTTTGTTCACCTGCTTGTCCAGCTGCACTGTGTTAGTCATTAACTCTTCCCAGTTTATATATAGAGGGGAAATTTTCATTTGTTGCTTTCAAAGACTGTTTTTGGTCTGTCTGTACAGGACTGTCTGTACCTGTGATGCCTGATTGTCATTGTTTCATTTGGCTACCAGTTCCTGCGTTACCAGAGCAGACCACTTATTATTCGTTGACACCTTAACATTATTAGTTGCCATCTGAAATTGACCGATGACATGAACACTTCCATGCTATAACTATGCAAAACATGTCCTGGGTTTGACTATTGCCTGTAGTGGCAGAGGGTAAAACTCTGAAATCACTATGTCAAAGTCACTTTCAACATGTTTATCCTCTTCAGTAAAGCCAAAGAGAACACAAATGCATGCAGCGAGGCATCAGAAAAAGGAGACAATTCAGAGAAAAAGCTCTAATAAAACTGCACGCATCTAACGATGGAGCTACAAATCCTCTCAACCAAGCTCTCATTTGCTGGCAGTATTAATTAATCTTGTTGCCATGTATTGATTTGTTTTAAATGCTACTCAGAATCCTTCAATATTAAATCTCTTCTCTCCTCTAGCCAACGTTCTTTATGGTCGACTGAAATATGGTGATCATATTGCAAAGATGAAATAATAGACCTGTTGTTGAGCATCAAAAACTGACATGTGCTCTATGACGTGTGCCCTGTGAACTAGCATTGCTTTCACACTCCCCTCTCTCAAGAGGGTGTTGTATTTTCACCAGGATGCTCTGCCCCATTCAGCTTCCCCTGTGTCCGGTTTTAATAAGTATGAACTCTATTAGGTGATGGAGAGGAAGAAGATTAACCAGCTGGTGGTGAAAAACAGAATAGAAATTCCCCTCTGAGGCACAGTGGTCACATCTGAGGCAGCTCCTCGCTCCTTTTGTCTCATCAAATTGTCTTTCTTTGGTGGAGTGCAGTGAATAATAGCCTGGTATAGTCTGGGGACATAATGTTCCCAATTTCACTAAACATATTGTTTCCCTCTATGCTTATTAGTATCCTTTTAAAAACTTCTGATCAAGTTTTCTTCTTTACATCTTCTCCACAATGCCACGGCATAGCATCGTTAGCTGGGCTTTGGTGACTCTGGCATCACCTTAATTATGATTGGGTGCAGCTCAGAGGTATTCAGAAAATGTGACTGACGAGGCTGTGTTAAGCACCAGCGGGAAGCAATATCCAAGACATCACAGCGACATCCTCATCCCTTATTTCAGTAATCCCTCACAGTGGAGAGCCCGCCGGTCCTGCCAAGACAACTGGAAATGTTCCCATCCTTTTAATCCCAGGTGGCTACATAATGAGTTTTAACTCTCACAAACTATTGTAGTTCAGCTTCATTCACAAACTGTGATGACAAGTTCCTTATGCGCAACATTTCAAGGGTTAGTTCAGTCAAATTACAAGAGCACAAAATTTTCTCACTTAAGGGAAAAGTCTGGTGATATTTCATAATTTTCTCTATTGTCAACAAATCCAATGAAAAGGTCCAAACATACAATGAACCTATTATCCTTGATCGTACTAACAAGTACTGTCTGTGTAGCCAAAGCTCATTCTACTGAGCCATGAAGCTTCATTGTTGTCCAAAAACTATTGATCCATGAGCCACAGTATTGCATTGGGTGACATATTCCTTCAATAGCATTAACATGGGCACTGTATTTATTTTGATATATAACCACATATTTTCTTGTGTTCTCAACAGAGCATGAAATCTGCAGCTGAAAATAATCTCCAACAAAATCATGTTTACTTCTGTTTGAGTAGCATTCACTAAAGTATAAAGTAGAAATGTTTTGGATATTATTAAACCTCTTTCAAAGATAAACTGTGTATTTGTGACCCATTTTTGATCATTTATGTCTTCAGTAGAAATTAATGGGCTTGGGGCTGAGAGCCACAGATAGGTTGGGGAATTTGGCAAGTATTGATAACAGACATGCAGGCTTGCAGGGAGTGTCAAGCTGCAAGCCTGCTGCAAATCCTCCAGGACATTGTTCAATCTTCCTTTCTCATTTATCAAGATGTGGCTGATAGAATAGGACCTGGCATCTGCAAAGAAATAGCAATATGATTGTTGATAGGAACACATGTATGGCTCCATTATTTTGATGCCTTTCCTATGACCCAAGTGCTTCCCCACTCAAATCTGAATGAGTGGGCTGCCTTTTAGGGGTACAGGATACATATTGCACAATTATGGACTCTAAATGATATTGGGCCATGAAATTCAAATCTCATTCATAAGCCAGTTATATTGTCTCCACCTTTATAGCCACCAGGCGCCGTAGAGAATGTGACATCATACTGGCAGGCAGGGAATATTGAAACTCAGACTGAAATTGGCGGCTGGATATTTTCAATTTGGGTCTGATTACCTGGGTGAGGGGGAATGGCAGGGCAATTCACTTCTCCCTGTGGTTTAAATGGCCACTCACCATGCAGTACTGTACAGATGAATATTTTATCAGGGGCGACAGTATTAAATCTGCAGAGCTTGATGTCATGGGGAAATGTACTGCCTAAAGGCTGTTATATTCAGTTTATGGGGGGGGGGGGTTATTTTTGATATAATTTTGAGAGGGTTTTGAATAGAGCCATGCATGTTACCCGATTTTGCTCTTTACATAAGAGGGAGGTTTGTTTCACTCCTGGTGCTAGAATTCTAACAAATGTTATTATACGCTCAGACTGGGTTTGCCGAAGTGGTATATATGTATATGCAGAAAAAGGAAAGCAGAGAGTTTCACCTCTAATGCACACTTGTTTTTTTTTCTGTCCATGTTTTACTAGAAGTCTGGAATGCTGCAGCTATTTTTTCCCACCCTTTACTATACTGGAGACTATGTAAATGTTGACCTCAAAAAAAGGACAAGATTTTAATGATGGCTGAGTTTTGACTGGCGGCTGGTGAACACAATGCATCTGTAAATGGTGATGTGCAAAAATATGACAAATATACATTATACAATATAAAATTTTTAATACATTAACATCTGCCTTTTAACAAAGAATCAGAATCAGTGACCATAAAGGGCCAGAGATGGAGCCCAAATCATATATATATGGTATAGTGCTGGAAGCCTGGCTGTTGGTCTTTAATAGACCAGTTGTCTTATGTTTTATTATTTATTCATAAAATGTGTACCCACATGACTGCCTGGAAATAAAGTAAACCCAACTGAAACTGCTCCACACATAGGTGAGTGCAGAAACAAGTATTATACATATTGATAAGGACCTGGTATGTGTGGAATTCTGCTTATTGCACCAAACCAGCTACCAGTATGAATAAAGAAAATGAGGGATTCATTTTTAATGGCATACACAAACTGGCAAAACAGAAAAAGCATCTCACTCTAGTCTGGTTAGAGCCAGAACTAGCCAGAACTCTTGCCAGCAAACATAAAAATCATCCCCCACCATTACAGATAAAACCTAACTACACCATAAATGTAATCCATCGGCCTGTCAGATCCATTGTCCTTGGTGATTTCTACAAGTAGCAATTATTACTGTAAACATTAAATGTGTGGAGAAATGTGTGGAGAAACAGGCCTATGAGAATGCATACAGCTAAATGAAAGTATTATAATACCCACTGTACCTACAAATTATACATATTTACTTAGTTTAAAATACAAAATGTGCAATACATTTCATTACTGTATATTTGAACAGGCTGTATATACTGTACATGACCACCTACTATATGTATATAAAGTCTTTCTTTTTTTATCATTTTTTATTTATCTCAGCACTTTTCACTTCTTTGCACTATTTGTACACAGTATTTGCTCACAGTTCACAGAAACAGTTTCACCTGTGTATATAGTCATTTCTTTGTATATTTCTGAAGACTGTTGTGTTTTTTTGTGTAAGTACATTGAGAGCCACTAAACCAGAGTCAAATTCTTTGTATGCGTAAACATACTTGGCCAATAAAGATGATTCTGTTTCTGATTCTGATAATAGCTGCGGACACTAAATATAATATACAATCTGAGACGCAGTACCTGTAGTGTGTATATAAAACTTGTGAGCCTTCAGTTAAAGGACAATTACCAAAGTGAGATAAGTTGCAGAAGGCAAAATGATTGTGTAACTGGATCCTACCTACTTTGATCATGATGTCCAACTGACAAAAACATCCCAACTCTATTAAATGCAGCCCAGTAGAGTAACTATTTGAAGCAATGTATCAAGGCAAAATAATGCTCCTGAACATCTGACACCAAGCAGTTCATTCAAAGAAACCTTTTGTCCTTTTGGCTGTCTTAGTCATACTAAGATCCCAGCCTGGCCAAGTTGGTAAATGCAAACATGCTGTGTGCAACTGACCAACATTATGACATGATTTCTAGACACACTGAATTCCAAAAACTGTTCTCAGTTATCCTCAGCTTTCTTTCAGAGTCACCAGTCTGTGATTTGTTGCTACTTTTACCAAGACTGCTTATTTAATTAGTAGACATGTCAGTAATCCCAGGTTTGTGAGACAGTTGTCACTCACAGTGAGTACGGTTCAACTTATAATCGAACAGATGACAAAAACATTGTATTTGAGTGTGTGTGAATTGCGGTTTAACCATTTATCTGATGATCAAAGGGTCTGTCATTGAGTGAGCAGGTTGAGGTTACTACTTGACACTTGACGGATCGACAGTAACCTCAGTTGTTGCAGCGACTGAACACATGAATTCTTTCATCACCTTAGAAGTATCATCATTCCTGCTTCGGGCAGACACAAAGGTCACAAAGAAACTTGTGCACACTTTTAAGAGTTTTAACTGATGTTTTTTTTTTGTTCGTTTGTTTTTTTATGTAGCAAAGTAAGTATTCAACAGCTGATTGAACTAAATGCAGCACAATATTTACTGGGACTCAAATTAGAACACATATTTTAAAGCAACAGTATGTAATTTTCAAAGAAGAAATCACAATCTTCCTCTTACAAATAAACATTGCAATCATAAATGATAAAACACCCTCTTGCTCAAACTCAAACAGTCAGCTGTTTTGTTTGTACAGCCTTACTTGGTCTGGTATGACCAGTAGCTTATAGTGGCTAATGTTAGCAAACTTTAGATGGATGTGTAACTCGATTTGCTGACTTTTACTCCTTTTTAACTTGGGCTGTCATTACACAACATTTCAGCATGTCACAGATAAACATTTTAATAATTTTATTGTAAAAGTCTTTAAAAAATAGTAAAAGCACTGTACCTAAGCTAGCTGTTATGTGTGTTTGTTTCTTCTTGCTTGTAATCCCATTCCACTCACTGTCGATCAAGTCGCATACTGATGACATCTTTAGGGCAACTGACACGAATATCTTGGGAAATTAAAGGAAATTTAACGTTGCTTCTTCTAGCCAGAGTGGCTGCTCTTCAGTTATATAGCTATAGTTATATAGGTATATAGCCGTACAATAAATTGAGGTGTGGTTGGACTATGACAAACATGGAAAATGATGCTGTAGTTTGTATTGAAATGAAAAGATTCCAGCAGCAAATTTATGACATATCATTTTTCACAATTTGATTCACTTTGAAAGTTGTGAAATTGCAGGTGTTGTGTACGGTGGCCCTGAGGTACAAAACACAATGACACAATATTTTCTGAAATGTTGTGTTTTGTGAAGTGTTGTCTTGTGAATTGTTGTGTTTTCCGAAATGATGTTGTGTTTTCCGAAATGTCGTGTTTCCTGAAATGTTGTTGTGTTTTGCACCTCACGGCCACCGCAGTTATTGAACAGAAGATGCTAAATCAGTTATGATGTAGTCACATTATGCAATCTAACTTGTATATGTATAATATTTGTGACATTTGCTGTTAATTATACCGGGTCAAAAGTCATTTTTCATTTCATTGTAAATAAGTTCTTAAATCTCACATTAATATTGCACATAAAGTTACAACTCCTCAATTAAATCCACTGTTTACTAATGCTTTCTTTGTGCTTAAAAGAAATCTGATTTCTGAGGGCTTATTCGAGCCCTTCTATTAAACAACAGAGCAGCAGAGCTCCACTTCCAAGTTGAGATGAAGTAGTCATGAGCCTGCCAGACGTTTGATTCAGGCGAGGCTCTGATATCTGTTTGAGGTGTGTTCTGACAAAACTATTAAAGCTTTTAGTGTGTGAAATTCCTGCTAATTGATCTGTAAGATGCAAGCATGTGGCATGTGTGCCAACACACAAAAGTGATAATTATTTGAATAACAATAATTAATTCAGGAAAAATAAGACTCATTACCCCCAACTATCTAAAAAAATACTCTTTTATGAAGTATTATGCATGACTGGTGTGTTTGTGTTTTTGTCGGGGGCAGCGACAGCAGAAACGGAAGCCACAGAGCTTCTGAGAATTCTCCTCAGGGGCTTATGGGAAAACATGTTTTAACTGTGATAGTTAGTCGGATGATCGAGCTGCCTTCAAGCTGACAAACAGCTGAGGGAAAACATGGCAGAGAGTGATGCCAGGCTTTTGAGGAAAAAAAACAAAAAACTCAAAAGTCCTTTTCCAGCCTGACAATACTGTATGTGAAGCCCAACACATCAAAGAGAAATAAAAAGCGGAAAATATTTGACAATCAAGATATAGAGATTCAAATTTATGATCAGCCATATAGGCACAACCTCCATCTCATAGAGCTGCATTCATCATCACATTTTTCATTAAATATTTATTCAGGCTATATAGTTTCTAAAGTAATGGTTTGTTTATATTCAATCTGAAATCCAGTCACATGTATTCTGACTAAGAGAATGGGTACTTACAGATAGCCTGTATCATAAAACATTGATGTATTATTGATATTCAATGGCTATTAACCTCATTAAAGGCTGCAGTTAATGCACCTTGACTATCTCATGCATATTGTTAATGCTCTGCTTAGTATTTTCTACCCATGGGCACTGATAGACTCCTAGGGAGAGAAAGGCTTCAATTCAATTAAATCTGGAAGTTCGGTGACTCTTGATCCAATCAAGCTCCTGGCTCCGGTCCATGACCATGACGTGAATGATAATGCCACCAAAAACAATCTTGGAGACAGACAGAGATATGACACACTGGAATCTGGCAGGCAGGACCGTGATGGAAATTTATAACAGTGAGATGAATTAAAAACAATGAGCACAAGCATATGTCTATAAGTCACTGCAGCATGATGACCAGATGTCTGGAGATTATAATGATGTTGTTTCAGTTTCAATGCTAGAAGAGAAGGTTGAGCAGAGGGAATAATAAATCTTCTCCAATGCTGCACCGTGCGCTGCTTTGTCAATCTAATGGAGAAAAGAAAGATAACATTAACCAATGGCAAAATGAAAAACAGCACTGATGTGACTGAAATTTCAATATTTACTGTACTGTGTAAATAACATTTCAGAAATATAAACCAAAACAGCAAAATGAAATGGCACAACAAGAAGAGAAGAGTCATTAAGTCAATGTAATGAATTGGTAACATTAGCCAGCATAAGCTACTAGTCATACCAGACCATGCTGTAGCGGAAAAGTAGAACTGAATCATAGTAGTACTGAAGTATTTATTATTATATTATAATCGCTCTCAACTTTACATTTCAATCTCAAGTTAGTCTAGTTTGTAATTAGTTAGTTTGTAGTTAGTCTCAAGTCAGTCAAATTTGCACTATTTGGAAGGATTTCTGTGGACCTGCACATTCATGTAGATCTTTCCAAGGGTTACACCTCTGCCGCTCAGGTTGATATTGGGCAGACCTATGCTGGAGATTGTGAAGTGATCATGGTATACTGTATGGAATGAATGGTAGAAGAAATGGGACAGATTCCCATGTTTATGACTTGAAAACATACACGTCATTAAACAACACAAGATAATTGTATGATTGCAAAGTTGTCCATGTGAGGGTTAAAAGTGCAATATAGCACCATAACCATTCAATTTAGGTTTAATTACCTTGACTGACATGACGCATCCATGTTTGTTTGGATAGCAAAAGATATAATACAATACAACAGCAACAGAGAAACAGCTATACAGGTTGCTGTAAGTGAACTTACATAAATGACATTTCTTAAATTAGCATTTTCTCAGATTGTTGTGAAAACATTAAATGCTCTTAGCAACTGCTATAGCACAACTTCTTCTTATGACATAGGCAGGACATATACAGTATTTCACTTGTATAGAAATAGACTACATGAAAATGATGTCAGGCTGAATGAACGAATGAAGAGAAACAAAATGGTAGTCTGACTGTCAGGTTAAGTATTTGGAGTAAACAAAAATTTAGTTTGTTTACCACTTTTGCAATCAACAAAGCAGTTAATTCACATACACCATTCCTGCTTTTTTTGCTTCAACGTAGATATACTGTATAATGTTTGGAAAATTTAACTTCTCATTCCTCTTAGATGTTGACAGTTATAAATAACTGTCTACTTTGTTGAGATGGTAAAGATATTCAATATATTTAGGATATACAGTATGCAGGTTTAAGGAATAACCACTATTCTGTGTGAATTTGTGGAGGAAGCTCACACAATACAAAGCCTAGTATCACTCTGTAATCCCTCAGTACCTTGTGTGACCTCCTGCAGCACCACTGCCTGATACTCCTGCAGCACAGAGCCTTTGAGCCTCTAAATCTGGAGTTGTGCTGTATTATCCAGGCAGAGGGGCCTGACTGGGTTGATGGCCATAAGCAGGCAGAGGGTCATGTCTCTGAATGTTGAAACCCAGGCTCCCTATATTCAAGACATTAGAGCGCTCATGAAATTGACTATGCAAGACCTTTGGTTTGCAATGACCTCAATTAAGAGCATTTTAAAAGTGAAATGATTAGGCATTTTTTCCAACTAGGTCTCATTAGGTACCGGAGCACTTAATAACCTTTTGTGTGAATGGAAAGTTACAGTGCCTCATGCTCAAACAGTGCTGCTAGGGATTACATCGACTTTTGGTAAAATCACACTATCTTCAACAGGCCAGCTTGTACAACAGCAACACTAATCTGAAAACAAATCTATCCTTTTAGACCACACACTTGATGTCAGTGAACATGCACTACATGTGTTTTTTATGTACACAAACTCTTTTTGTGTCATTCACACACACACACACACAAACACAGGACTTCAAATACTATTGTTGGGTCTTTTTACTTTCTCTTGTTCTCCTTGATGGTTTTCCCTATTGTTTTCTTGCTTAATTATAGAAAAATGGGAAAAAAGACTTCTAAAGATGGAACCATATATGCTCAAACCAGTTCAAAGACAGCACAAATTCAGCCAACATATCACAAATAAGGCATAAAGTGGTCCAAAACATATCAGCTGTTATAGAGGAGAAAACAGAGAACACACAAAACACTGCTTTTTTGCATCACTGTACAGTAAGCAATCTTTGTTAACCCACTGCAGTTATTTTTTTATTGCTAAGTACATCAGGAAGAAACAAGTAACATTCCCTTTAACAGTGTTTCATACAGAATCTAAGAGTAATAAGCCCGTGTGGCCCATATGGAAAGCTTCCTTTCATCAGCAATCTTCAATCTAACAAGTGGAGGAAATGTGGATTTTTTCAGTAAAAAGGATGATAACCATTTGTGAACTGAATAATCCATGAACTTCAACTTGGAGACAAGATATACATTAATTCAGACTTCAAATAGTTCCCTTTGCCCCCAGATGTCTCAATAACTGTACTGCGCGGAATGGAGGGTAAAACTACAACCTCTTCTGTCCAAAAGAGGAACAGCAGGACCTCCTGTCAAAAAAGAACATGCATGAATTAGATAAAAACATCAATAAATTACTAAGGATAAGAGAAAATAAAACTCTAAATCTCTGGCAGCTGCAGCTGTCCTAACATCAGCAGCAAGTGCTCCATCTGCTCCCATCAAGTCCAGCACTGATGGCATTAAACAGGTCTTCACTCACATAATCAAACTGGCCTTGACCTCAGGATCAACTTGAATGACATCTCTTCGAGGCAGGAAATATAACATTGTTTGACTTCCTGGAAGTCTGTTGATTGCTAGAGCTGTGAACATGCCAGACAAGGCACAGGGTGGGAAGGAGTGGCAGCTTGAGCTGGACAGATGTGTTGTTCCAGTGATGGGTAATTTCTAAGTGGAAGCTGGAAAAGAGCTGCTTTCATGCAGTTTTAGTTCACACTACATCTGGCAAAATCTTTAGCAAATTAGCAAAATGAGATCTTTAAGTGTGTGTGTGTGTGTGTGTGTGTGTGTGTGTGTGTGTGTGTGTGTGTGTGTGTGTGTGTGTGTGTGTGTGTGTGTGTGTGTGTGTGTGTGTGTGGCATGTTTATGGCTTCTGAAATATTGCTCGCCTTGACTGAAATGTATCTGTGTGGGCTGGACATGCGAGTGTGGGTGTAATATTGAGAGGAGAAATTGTCCTAGCCCTGATGACAGTCCATTTGGAAAATCCTCCACTTGGTTTCACCTTAACCAGATGAATTTTGTGTTGCTATAATTAGAATTGAGGTTAGAGATTTAGATAAGGTATAATCATTTTAGTACTTAAGATTTTCAGGTTCACTTTAGTTACGATAAGGGATCAAATTAATGAGTTAATTTTGGGAAGTGAGGGTTAGATTGGGCATCTAGAGAAAGTTCAATCCAATTCTGTTTACATGAATGTTCACGTAAACAGACTCAAAGTAGCAAATGCCTTCTTTCCTCTCACAAGTATATTTAACATTAAGTATGTTAAGCACAATATACATGTTTGGCTCCAAGTGACACTGTACAGATGCACAATACAGTGGCTCATTTCCCAAGCGATGTGTTGCCACGTATTGTATTTCTTATTCAAATCCCTGCAGCTAGTTAAGGTTCAGTCATACTGAATGGGGAAGCCGTTGAACCTGTCGATCTGCTTTTCTAACACCTGTTTGAGGTGCTTTTACGTAGAATAGAGAGGAGTAGAAATCAGGATGTGTAGAAAACACACTCCTGTGTGTTAGGGAACGCAAAGTTAAACCTTTCTCAACCTCTCCAGCTTTTGAGTCTTGAATAACTGAAGGAGGTGCCAGGATGTTGTTTGGAGGTTCATCCAGTGTTTGAATCCATGTGTGAACAGAGCATAACCCTTGGAATCAAAACCCCAGTGCAGTGATCCAACTGGATGATTGAGATGAAGCTTTACAGACATTATGGTGTACTGTGGTATGCAGTGTGGTGGTGGAGATGATATTGCACAAAATACCTGCCCTGAGATTTATAGTTGACCCTGACTACGGATGTTTAGAGTTGGCTAACCATTTAATTAGGATATCCGCTTGATCCTCTTCACAGGGATCACAATCATTTGTCTAATTAACAAAGCATGTTCTACCAAAGATACAAAAACTGTGCCTTGTGTAGGTCTAACTTGTTTCCAGTATTGCTCTAAGCTATCACTGCATTACGTGTTCAAGCGTTTGTCTGTCTTCATGCTTGCTTTTTGGTTGTTGAGTTTTAAGAGATTGAGATGTTACGTGATGGTTTGGGTAAATATACATTTGAAAGGATGAGCAATGGCTGGTGCACATTTTAAATTTGTAGAGCAAGCACAGATACAGCCTGATGCATCTAGTGAGAAGAAAGAAAAGTGAATCTATTTTACAGAGATTCATTTGTGACTCACAATAACTCGGGTCAATTTAATTGATCACCTTGAACTTCCCTAAATGGCTTTAGTTTTCAGCACCTTTGTTTTGCTATTGATTACTCTGGCTGATGTAATGACTTCAAAAAGCTCATTTAAACAATTGTAGCTCTGCCCTCATTGAAATTTGAGATTGAAAGAATAAATCATTAATAAGTACAGATCCATAGTTTCATCTGTGGAGGCTAAACAGGCTCATCAGTAATGGATGAAAAATATCTCTTTTTTTCTGCCGCTGCTATGAGAAGCAGTCCTTTTAATCACTCACTCTCTGTGGGATTTCATAGTGTGGCCTGATGTGACTACTAATGTCCCCATTGTAGACAATGTGATCTGATGCTGAAATATGTACCATTACAAATTACAGTACTCTTGTTCCAGAAAGCTTGCCACATATATAAATTACAAACCAGCAATTTGTATGCAGACTGGGCGGTCCAAATTGATGGTGATTGGCAACACTACAGACAGTCCCTTGACAATTAAGTTATCTGGATAGAGCAAATGTATTTAGCACCTTATTGGGAAATGATAATGATCTGTTCTCAGTACTCTGAAGCCTGGGAGAGCAGGAACGATTGAAAGAACTGGTTAAAACAAGAATATGCAGCCTTTATTTCCGAGGCTGAGCCTTACTTAGAACCATTACTTTGCAAACATTTGCATGCACATTCACTATCTGCACACAAATACACATTATGCACCTGACTGGCAACAGTCAAGCAATTAGCAATTTAATATTCAATGTTTTCCTGCATGAATATCGCTGTCCTCCCTTGTGAACATTTGCCTAGATATGTAAATATGTTTTTTATGGATTCGGAGATCCCCAGAACAAACTTATTTGCTCTCTAATGTGCTCCCTTCCATAAATAAATTTGATTACCACTGGTACTGCACCATATCGGCTTAGCTCTAGTGCTTATTTAGGTATGGTAGAGAGGAAAACATGCTCAATTGCCTATTTTGTTTGTGCAGCTCTGATGAGATTAACAAAACTTCCTCTAAGGGTTTACATAGCTCATAGGTATTATCTTGGGTATTTTTGAAACATC
This sequence comes from Thunnus albacares, assembly GCF_914725855.1. Classification (NCBI taxonomy): domain Eukaryota; kingdom Metazoa; phylum Chordata; class Actinopteri; order Scombriformes; family Scombridae; genus Thunnus; species Thunnus albacares. The sequence continues at coordinate 31,036,983 of NC_058107.1, forward strand.
TCATGTCCTTTCTAGGACTGAGACGGAGGCAACATTGTAGCATACCACCACCTATTGGGCTTTTGCCATCTCGGGATTTCAAGTCATATTAAGAACCATGTCAAACCTTGGCTTGTTCTTTTGAAACAGCATCAAGATTTTTTTTTTTTTTTTTAATGAAAAGCCTTTAAGCTTTGCCAAGGAGGGAGATCGTTCCTGGGTGCATAAAGCCACTGGTGGTACAGTACGCAGAAGAACTTCAGTGAAAGCCCTTTACGGACTGATGCAATACAGTAGTGCTCTTTCTGAACCTTGCAGTTGAGTAATAAAGTTACTGTGAGTCACTGATACCACAGAGGAATCTGAGATAAATCTGGCTCTCCTGTAAAAAACAAGGCTTTCAACTTTGGTGCTCCACCACCATGTAAAAACTGACAAGTACCTCATCTTCTTCCATTATGATTTATCTGTTCATGTGGAACTTCAGTTTCTGACCTCCATTGATCATCAGGTCACTGTAATGGTTCGCTGGTCATCAGCTGCTTGCTGCGTTTATTTATTTATTTATTTTTTGTTGTTGTTGTTGTTGTTTTTTTCTCTGTCTCGTGTCTCCAAGGTTTTTACACAGCACACAAAAAAGATGAATGTCATGCCAGTTATTTCCTTTTGATTACTAGTGTTCACCTTGAGGCATTCAGCAACTGATTAATGTTGAGACAAAAGAAATGAAATACTTTTCCCATTTCCTCTCCCTCTGGGAATGACAAAACCGTTATTCATTCTGGCAAGGGCTTGTACCATTGGGAACATTGTAGAGCATATTTGGTTGGCAAAATGTGTTAAAGGACATAAAGAATAATCATTATTAGTGACCCACTCTTAAAATGGAACAATGCTGTACAGTTCTCCCTGCAGGAATTGCAATTTCCTTTGCAACTCTAAATATGGTATTGACTTATTACATGAATTTGTATCTTTCATATTCTTTTCTAGTATAATTCATGAGGACATTTCCACGGGGGATAAGGAAATCTTCAGTTGCTACTGTTTCAATACATGTATAATGTGTCTCTCAGCATGCAGATATAGTTTCTTTAGGCTACTTTTGTTTGAGGCGTCAATAACACGCTGCATCGATCATTATACTGCTGTCTGATTCCAGGGGAATGTTAGTCACTGTCTCTCAACAGTATGAGTCCCTTTTTACATTCAATATGCAGAACAACAAAGATGTGAACTCTGAATAATATCTGACTGGATTCACTTGTTAAATATATGATTACATATTGTACACACACAACATAACACTCATAAGTTAATGCATACAGTCATATACAATACATGCAGTACATTACATCTGTTGCATCGCTTATCTTGTTGTTCATATTTATGGTCCCTGTAAATGAACTAAAAATAAATAAAAAATGACACTTGAGACATCTGAATGACTTGTGTGGCTACTGGCTAAGATAGAAAAATGCAGCACAACGCCAATAGGAATGGGTGGAAATTTAGAGACAACCTTTTTATATGAATAATTCCACAATGACATTTGTTTGTTCAGTAAAAGATTCATCACCACCTTAATTTTTTATTTAACAATAGAACAAAATGACCAAAATTCTGTGTGTATAGCACACAGTTACATCCAATTGCATTCAGGATGTATTGTTTAGCTGAATCCCAGTTTTGGTAAAGAAACTCTCTGCCTCCTGGCAATTTCAGACACTCCTAATCTCCTTTCCCACCTACTTGCATTTTCAGCAGCTAAAAGACAGAGCATGGTGCTTTGAGCAAGAGGCCAGCATCATAGCAGTATATGATCAAAATAAAAAAAGGCTGAGATGTTTCCTTCTCAAGCCAGAAAAACAAATGTCCTTGCAGCAATATGTTTCCAGTATTTGTATGCTGATATAAAACTGCCTCACAAGATGAATCAGTGACATCTGGACTATTTTACTGGCCATTACAAGCTGCTGCAGCATGAGGGAATGGGAAAGCTGTGGGGAATGCCTCAGTCTTTGCCTGTCACTGCATCAGCCTAAGTTCATAAAGGTTAAATTACCTACCTTTTGAAATTATAATAATAGCAAGTGTCTGTCTAGATAACTCGGGTACCAATTATATACAGCACATTTAAATGAACATTTTCTAGCTGGTAATTCCTCCCAATCTGCTTTAGACAGCCTGACCATTGCTAGTGGACATAAGAGATATAATAAGTGATTTTGTTGAGGTAAATGTGACAGAAGGGGCCCAAAACACCAAAGGGCATCTCAAAATGGTATAACTGAAGCTTGAAAAATCCATCACTTTCTATGGATTTCAATCTAAAATGTCAGGATGTCAATCAATACCACGAAACTGATCCTCAGTATTTCATAGAGTCATCTCAAGCTCTGTGATTGAGGATTTGACAAATCGAAAATTATTTCACACACACATAACGTCGTCGTTATATGATTTTTATTCATGTGAAATACCATTCCACAGACACAGAAGAGCATCGGGGTGGAGTCAATGAACATATATCACATGGTCAATAAACATTTTTTGCAAGATCCAAAGACAAGTATCAAAGTACAGTACAATGGAAATAGAACATTTAGTAGACTATCAACATGTTCATACAGTTTTTTTTTTCATCTGTAAAAAGAAAATAAATATTGGTTTGTACATTTTTCTCTGGTAGTAAATAATGAACCCATGGTTAGTGTATTGTTATGTGTATGCACAATGCCAAAGTGTGTCAAAGAATAAGGCAACAATTCAAATAATTATTATCATAACTTTATTCCCCATGAAAATGTTCCCTCAGTAACGATATAATAGAAAAGGAATGAGACAGTATCATTTGTCAGTCAGTTAATATTCTATTCCATCACATTCTTATCACAAAAATAGATACATCTATGGTAAAGTAATTCTTTATGCCTAAACTATATCTTGAAATGGATGAACAATCATGGCGGTGAGTTGTTGTTGTGCGCTGCAGCGCCTCTTAAAGTGCAAAATGGAAACAAAGGTATTTGTTAAAAACTGGGCTCTCCACAGAGTTGACACTTATGACAAATTGCCTGGGCGCATCAGATAATCGTTATCCTGCCTGGCTCTGGGCGATAGGGTAATCTAATTTTGTTGCCTCTTTGAGGCACTGGCATGAAATCTAAGTTTTAGTTTGGGGAGCTGCCAATAGCGAACCAAAATAGGGATATTTATATTATGTGAATTATTTACATCTCTATATTACTATGTCTTATTTTTGAGGGCATTTTGAAGGGTTTTGACTTTCCAAAAATGTATTGGCCCTTTCAAAAGATTCAAATTTTTAAAAGTTCAGGTTTAGGTTCAATCTTTCCTGACATACATCAACTGATCAGCACATTGTAACTACATACTGCGTGGGTACTGCAGGATTTCCATTTTCTCTCTAATTCTAATTTAAAAGCTGTCAAACATTAATTGAAGACAATGTATAAGTTGGCCCAGTTTTGATGTCACAGACCCCTACAAAGCTTTGGTTGAAGTTGGTATATAGTATATGTACAACTCACATTTATAGTGACAGACATTACTCAGATGCATGCACAACAATCCTAAACTACACCCAATCAAATTCATGTGGTGATTCACAGATATTAATGTTTTATTGCAACAGTTTACACCATTTGGCCCTTGTCATACATCAACACGCTGGGCAGCTTCTGACACACAGCTTTCCACTCATCTGTTTAATCTTTGTATCTCACTAAATAGGAGTGATAGGTTCCATGTTTGAACATCAGAACCAATGTCTCTATTGTATTGCCAAAGCCTTAATTTGAAAAGTGCTATAGACATTTTTCTATTATTAAAGACCTCACCAGTTAGTAGGTCCATTGGTGCTAATGTTTTCAAGGATTCATATCTGTTCAAAGCATTGTGAGATGTCTATTTTACATACATTTATTGCTCTATAGCAACGCATCCAGACAGAAAACAACTGAAAGAACAAAACAGATTCCTGCACATTTGTATCCTCACTACCAACCAGATCAGTTTTGATGCATATTCTTTAAATGGTTGAGTGGCACATATCTTGAAGTTGTTCGCTATGCGGTGGCAGTGAGAGATGATCATCAGGTGCCCAGTGAGGCAAAAGGTCCATAGCTCAGAAACCCCGGAAATAATTTTTACGAGCGTGTACTAAAGCAGCCCTTCTTTTTCATGCAGTTGTATGCTTTACTTTTGTTGTGATTGCTGATACCTCGCACCACACACAATTGCTCACAGTTGTCATTTAGTAATTGAAAACAGTTCTGTTACACAGTCATAATGATTAATACATTGATAAGAACTTTTACAAATGTGTCAAGACAACTGTTTAAATCCATGCATTTCATGCATAGATGATGGTCATCCTCTGAGGCCTGCAAAGCCCCGCTGTGGAGACAGAAAGAGTCGAGTGTTTACTGCATGTCCAGCCACTTTCCAGCCAGTTACCTGTCCATTCAGATCTAAACATCTTCCTCCCAAGAGCCGTTAACCTGCTTCACCCTACTCCATCTTTCTCATACTGAGTCCCCACAGACTATGAATGAGTGAAACCATCCATACAATCACATGCACCTCCCTGCAAACCCCTCCTATTACCTCTATTTCTTACCAAGCTATTGTTATTCCCAAGTGGTTCTTCAACAATGTTGCAAACTCCACAACACTGTGCACTCCTGACCTTGAACATGACAACACCTTCCATCTTAAGGAATACATTTCCTCCAATGTCCCTAACAATATTTCACAGATTTCTTTCTACTTGTTTATAATAACCGCATGGTACACTGGACAAATACAAAACTGGACAGTCACTACACTTCTTTCTATAGCTGCCACCATATTGAATGCAACACTGCTCAAATGCACATAGCTAATGAATACTAAATGTTGTATTATGAAGAGTGATATGTATAGTCAGCTGTCCAATTTAAACACTCTGCCTCTTTGTTTGTGAGGTCCTGTTGTCCTTGAAACTCTGCAAGTTGTCGTCATTTCTCTGTCACCAAGACAAATTCCTGCACGTGTCCTTGGTGATGTCCGTTATTCAGCAGTCATATGTCGGCCTGTTTTACAGCTGTGTGATTGTCTGTTGTATTTGTTTTGTTTTTTTGAGCTTTATCTCCACAGTCATTTATCTGTAAGGCAGCCTTTGGGTGGTGGTCAAGGCTGAAAATGCCGCAACTCTTATTTCATGCCACTCCGCAGCACCTGATTGGCTGCGATGAGCATTACACTGATGATGAAAGCAATGGCAAAGGCGCATATCAGGCTCTTGCGCACGCAGGTTTGCTTGACTTGCTGTGTCGGGCTGGAACCTGCAGGGAAGAAGAAGAAGAAGAGGAGGTGGGAGGGAAAGAAAAAGAGATTACTTGAGGGCACGTTCAAGATATTTGATAATAATTTCTGAATGAAAGAGCTCATCACAATTACATAAACACAATCATAAGGGATGAACGCTGCCAAGAAAATTTGTTTTCACACCTGTATGGTACATAACTGCATGGAGATTGAAATGTTGATTGGAGTTTTGGAACAACAGACAAATTTATTAGTGCCTGACTGGCATATTAAACATGCTGATCAAAACACTGGCACTCCAAGAGAAGATATAGTATACCTGCAGAATCATCTGAAGAAAGAGCTAAAGCAGTTGAGGCAAAAAAGAGGTTCAAACAGAAACTTTGTGACATTTCAAAATCCTTGAAATTGATCTTGCGTTTGATTTATCTTTATTTCCTCCAGAGGTCATTGCTGTTTGTGGAGAAAAACATCTCACATCTTCAGAAACAATAAATAAAACATTTTCTTATTGTGAATCATGTAAATTTTAATGGCTGCAGCAGGCATTAAATCTAAATGCCATATAATCCACCTCAAAGCAAAGCATCTGCAATCACAGCCCTCTGTAAATTAATCATCAATATACATTTCCACTCTTTTGAGATACCATGGTGCCATATTCAACAACCATGAAAAGGTGTAATTTACTTTAACCCTGTGTGGACATTTTTCCAAAACCTATACCTACACTTCTAACTCAGTGAGGGATTTCCTTTGTTCCTAGGTGGACAGAGCTTTAGCATTAATACGGTCATTTTTACAAGTGAGGAAAAACTGAGAAGGGAGAGAGAACAATGCTATGCTTTGCTGTGCACATTTGCTCAAATTGAAGAAAAGCTGAACAGGGGCACAGTGTTTCATATACTGCTTATGACTGGCTGCACAAGTACATTATGATCTAGTGAGACAGCTAATAGGAGAAATTGGTCACTCTGCTGTTCCTACAACACAGTTCTTCTTCCCCTGTGATTGCTGGATGTTGATGCAAAATGGTGAGTAAGTAAGAGGAGCCCTTACTTTTCTTATGTTATCAATCCCTCTACAATTTCGTCATCCTGTTTTTCCATGCTGTATTTCTGTACTTTTGCTATCTAATTTTGCTATCTGCACACAACATCTACTGCATCTCTGTCCATCTTGAAAGAGTGATCACTCCTCTGTGGCTCCTCTTGAGATTTCTTCCATTTTCCCCCCGTTAAAGGGTTTATGGGGGGGAATTTTTCCTTATCCGTATCTAAGGAAACATTGTTTTGCTCTACAGATTGTAAAGCCCCCTGAGACATATTTGTGATTTGTGATACTGGGCTATAAAAATAAAAATGACTTGATAATTTAAAGCTGAAATCCCAAATGTTTTTTTTTTCTTTTTAACTGTAACAATATTATTAATACATTGTGGTGGAAGACAACAAATGATGTTTGCTGGGTTGCACAATAATGTCATAACTCCCTTAAACAATATATTCATAATCACTTTGTCAAAAAGATGCAACTACCATCTAAATAATTCAAACAAGTAAGGTTAGTAATTCCCAAAGCATTGAGAAATAACAATGAAAATATATCTTGCCATAAATAAAACTAAAACTATCTGCATTTCTATACCCGTAGGGTGTGCAATGATGATGTAATGAGATGATATTGTTTTGTCTGTTCCATAAGTATGTAAACAATGTATAACAGACAACAAAACTGCCCCAGAAATGCAAAATACATTGTAAAAAGCAGGATTCTGAAGTGTTTTAAGGTGAATATTGGAGTGTGTTCTGTTCAATCAAGTATAGGAGGATTTTCCTTACTGTCTATATCCACCTGGCAGTCCTCAGGGTTCTCTATGTGATTCTCCTCAGTCATGATGATGTTCTCGATGTCTTTCATGGAAAGGTGATCGCAGAAGGTGTCGTACAGAAGCCTCTTCAGCTCCTCCACCGTCAACTTCTGCATGTCACACTGGAGATACACACACACACAAACATGTATCTGAACATTAATATAGACACGAGGCTGGTGTGTATGGAAACACACGCAAATACAATACACATACATGCAGACAGTATATGCACACTCACACAATATCACGCAATAACAGCAACTGCATTCAAAAGTCTACTTAAGTTAAAATACAAATGTTTTATAAGCACAAATCATGTAAAATCTGATTTGTAGCTACAGCTGTCAGATAAATCTAGTTTAGTAAAAAGCTTTAAAATTGTACTAAAGTATAGGTCTTCAGTAAATGATCTTGGTTATAATCCACTGTGGGAATTATGTAAAGTTGAGGGTAAATAAAGTAAAGGCTCTGTGAATGAATAAGACAAATCTAAAAACAAAATCCCTGCAAAAATACCAATCCATGATGTGCGCCTGTTGGAAAGCTCATCTGTGTTACTTATTTTCAGCTCACCAGTGTGACCAGAGGCTCTGTGTGATCAATCCAGCAGCACATGCTTCATACTACTATTCTGTTATATAATGTTATGTGAAGCTATGCAGCCTTTGCAACAGTCCCCTGGGTTTCTTGTCTCTCCCAGCAGGTGTCTGTAGTTGTGATTCTTTTTTCATACATGGACTGTACCAAGAATTCCTATAAATCCCTTCTCTCTCACACTTGATTTTGAGCCTCACTTTCTGACAGCCACTCTAGAGCCGTTATCACTTAGCTACAACAAAGGCGGCTTTGACGCGAGCTACATCCCATTAAGTTCCATCCCACTGTCAAAGTGAGCAGTTGATTATCTAATGAGATGTCTGTAAATAAATTAATATGTATTTTACATAAAAATAGACTTTAATGTTCTACGTAATAAGACGGCCGCCGCACACACAGAGGCTGAGATATCAACTCAAAGTCTCGATGTAGGACACAGTTCTTAAGGGAATCCTAAACCTCTCCGAGAATTAAATCCCTCATTAAAGAACCAGTGGATGTGGCTATTTAAACTGGTTTTCTTTTAAAGTTGTACAGCGGCAGCGCCTAAATGTTTCTGCGCTTGGAGGTTTGCAACAGCGGCATCTCTACTGTCTATCTTTTCTCTAATAGGCAGGAAATGAGTAACTGAATGAGCACCTTCCAAAAAACGGAGTCAAAGTCAGTGCCGTTGAACTTATCTGGCATCCCAGCTGCCGTCAGCTTTGGGCCCAGAAGAGTGACAAACTCCTCAAAGTCCACCTGGCCATCGCCTGCGGGAAAAAGGAACAGTTGGCACTTACTGTAGCTGGTTTTACTGCCTAGTACAGTCCAGTTTTGTGGGCACATTGAGAGCAATGCTTCTGTGCTTGTGTGAGTTAAGATAAAATCCAAGCTGTAGTACCATGTGTGTGTGTGTGTTTGCCTCACCATCCATGTCCAGTCTCTGGATAATGACTTCCAGCTCCACCTCATTTGGCATGTAGCCCAGTGAGCGCATGGCCATTCCCAACTCCTGCTTTGAAATGAACCCGTTCCCATCGCGGTCAAAAACTTTAAAGGCCTCACGGATCTCTGCAGAGAAGACACATACACAGACGAGCTGCTTACGGCAGAGCAGGATATGAAAATGGGAAATGTTCCACGCACCAAAGACACATTTGTTATGCCGCATCAGTGCTTGAGTCATAGTTATATGGGGGTTGGCAGCTCAAAAGCATAAATTCCACCAGTAAAATTACAAAAAAGAGCCAAAATAAGATAAAAAACCTGCAAAAAAAAGTGGGTAAAAATTGAACAAAGAGCTGAGATCAGAACAAATTGTCAACACTATAGTGCAGTTCTTCCTCACCTCTGTGTATTTTTACATTTCATGGGGATGAGTAAAACTTCCTTTCTTGCCACAATCTGAAAAAAGCCTTGATGCCAAAATAACCTGGTTGCATTTCCTGGATTCCCATCACTCTAATAATTTCTTAGAAAGCAAGACAAATTAATGTCAAAAAGGTTAGAAGAAAATGCCCACTATTTGAAACAATTACTGCTATCTAAAAAAGATCGCTGACATTAACATAAAATCAAATGCCTCCCTGTACTGTGAAAAGATTGCTAGTAGTGCCACTGATGAACTGTTTCCTCCACAGCACAAACTTACTATCAGAAAATGATAAATATGTGAGTGCTTAAGATAAGTCAATATTTAGAGAGCCAAATGTTAGTTTCAAGAGTTAGTGGACCAAATAGAACTAAAATCGAGAGATTATCAGCCTTGCATGTAATGCTTGTGTAAAAGAAGACCCCAGTAGGATGTCCATCATGTTATATATCTGTTAGTTATGTAGAATAATAATAATAAAAAGAAGAAGCTTTATGTAAAGAGCACTTTTCTGAACAGCAGTTACAAAGTGAATAGCAAAGAAGTCCGTTACAACATGAAACCAGAACAGGCAATAGGCAATAGTACAATGAATACAGTTTGAGAAAATAACTCTGATGATAGTCATCTCAGCAAGACAACATGTTGTTAGCCATGCTAGCAAAATGACTCTATGGATGCCAGTGTCTGTCTGTCAGTTTGTTTGACAGTTTGTGGGTCCACCACTGTGGTCCAGACCAAAATATCTCAACCACTGGATAGATCACCATGAAATTGTGTACAGACATTCATGATCCCCAGAGGATGAATTTTAATGACTTTTCCTATAGCACCACCATGAAGTTGACACTTTAGTTTTTTTAGTTAAATGTCACGATAACTATTACATGGGCTGCCATTAAATTTTGTGCAGATCCTCGGAGGATGAATTTGAATGACGCTGATGATTCCCTGACATTTCTTCTAGCACCACCAGCAGTTTGCCATTTGTGGTTCAGAGTGACATACCTCATTGGATGGATTGCCATGCAATTTGGTACAAACATTCATGGTCATTGTGAACGTTGATAATACTATGCTACCGAGTTGCATCATGGCAAATATATGGTTCAGTGTTTTTGAACTTGATCCATAAAACCCCTCTTGTCTTCCTTTAACTTTTGATTCATTATTTTTGTTGAAAATGTTAGAATTTTGCGGTGATGGGTCTATATCCTTTTCTTGATCATGTGTTGGTGAGGCATACTGAAAGGGAATCTTGTTAACAGTGTCTGGTGGAAGTTTGACGTGCGCGTTTGATGAAGCCTTTGATTAGACCCTCCAGGTTGTCGAGTGCGTTTTCTGGCATACCAGAGAAGATGAGGTTGTCACAAATGCTTTGAGTTTGGGTTCTTTCATCAGTCCATATTCTTCTGGGACGGTTTCAGTCTGTTCGCTGGATGATTTAACAGAGGATTACAGTTTGCTTTTTCAACAGATGATGTTATTGTGTGCAAATTCGAGGTCAGAACAGAGGTCTTTTATTTCTTTGTGAAGTGATGCTAAAAAATTCATTTATTTTAATTGATACTCGCTAGGAGACCAACCTCCGTTTGTCTAGTTTGAACATCATCTGTGTCTGTGGGAGAGTTCTGTGTCTTTCTTTTGAATGGTTTTGGTGTAGTGTTGGCAGTGTTGGTATCCATGATGTGTAGTAATAGTGGTCAATGAAAGCTTCCAAGAATGTTCAATCTTTAAATCGAAGGATTGCAGGTGTGGACTGGTCAGTGCTTTTTAGTTTTAGTCCATAAAATAAGTTTTCAGTTTGAATCAGTGCTAGCTATTCTGTCTTTAGCAACAGGATGCTGCCCTGCTCTCATGATCTAAAGACACTCAACCTTGTGATGACTGAGATTGATCGATACATAAAGATCCCTCCAGACATATTCTAAGATGTATATAAAATGTTCTACTTTGAATAATAACTGATGTCTAATATGGTTTTTCCACAAAAAAACGTTTGTTAAATTATTAAAATGACATCTTAGGGCGGCTGTGGCTCAGGAGGTAGAGTGGGTCGTCCACTAATTGGAAGATGGGCGGTTCGATTCCCGGCTCCTCCAGTCCACATGTCAATGTGTCCTTGGGCAAGACACTTAACCCAGAATTGCTCCTGATGGCTGTGCCGTCAGTGTGTGAATGTGTATGAATGATTATATTTCCTCTGATGGACAGGTTGGGACCTTGCATGGTAGCCCCTGAACCATTCAGCGTATGAATGTGTGTGAATGGGTGAATGTGATTTGTAGTGTAAAAAGCTCTTTGAGTGGTCGGAAGACTAGAAAGGCGCTATACAAGTACAGTCCATTTACCATCTTCTCCTTCTTAAATATTTGAGAATATTTGAATATGTCAATATTGCTGCTGGCCAAAAAATGTCTGCTACTTTACTGTAAAGTCCATTCTTAGTATATGTGCGCTGGAGCTTTCAAGTTTCCACATCACACTTGTATAAGTTGCATACTGGACCACGACTAGATCTAGACTAGTTGTGATGTCACTAATCATGCTTGAAGGTACATGTCTTAAATCCAGTTTTTGTGGTGAGCACAGAGAATTTTCTCTTCAGCAGATAAATGTGAAAACAGCCTTCTTCAAACTCTACACATACATCATTCTGCACAGTGAAGCTCAAACATCCAACTGAGGGAACAAGAAGCAAAACACATTTTTGAGTGTAAGGGGATTTTAGGAACTCATCGTTAAGACAAAAACTATCTTGGCCTTCAATACCGATTTAGACCATACTTTTTTAATCTGTCTGTAACTCCCTAAGCTCTATGGAAGCGCAATACTAAATTGCTGGAGTACCCCTTTAACATAACTCACTGGTACTTTATGTTATCAGCAGCAGCAATAACAGAAGACAAATTCAGCAATATAAAATCCAGCGCGTGTATGGCCCCTGCTGTTACAGAGCCACAATCACTATAGGAAAACTTTAAGCAGTTAATTCCTCAGTTCAGCCATACAACATATTTCCTCTCATTCAGAAATCTTCTCTGCTTGTTAACTCCTTATTAGGAACTGAATCCATTCATTTATATGCAATAACATCCACAACCAAGTCACCTACTATTTCAGACTTGTCACATCCTCGTGTCACACGCCTGATTAGCACACAAAAGAGCAGAGCAGGAGATGAGTCTTAAGATAGAAATGATGCATAGAGTAAATCTCCTGAACATTACATGTAATGTGTATAATCTCTCTAATCTAGCATTTGCTGGAATCAGGAACCTTAAAAGGCATCATTACACGTGCATGTAAGAGTCATAATTTTTTGAAAATAAGTTTTATGGAAATATGGTGGTTTGCAGAGGTCTGAGAGATAATTATACATTAGGTCAGAGAAAAGATAAAGCAAATTTAAGTTTGTAAATGAGAAAATGTAGAGTGAGGTTTGAATGATTAATGAAAACAAAACAAGTATTGAATCTTGTTGCTAAATAATGCGTAACTTGTCTCTGTTATACAATTAACTGACAGTAACAGCCTTCTAGGTAGAGAAATAAAAAAGTCCAATGTGACTTTCCCCTCTCAGTTTACAGCCAATTAGCTTTTGTTAAGTTACTGAAGTGTAATACTAAACAAACTTTATCAATCCGCTGCAAAGCCTGAAGTCGTGTAAATGGGAATTGCTGCTCTGGTGATTTACCGGAGTGTCAGAACAGCGACGAATGGTCAAGCCTCGGGCTAAAATCCACAGCGTGACATTCTGTGACAAATATTTCAGTTGGAAAACAAAACATGAAATATCGGTGATGGCAGGAAACTGTGTGTCATTCTGTGTATAATGTGGTAGCAGGGCTTCAGGAAATAGTTTGTTGTAATCAAGTACACATCCACAGAATAGAAACTGTGCCACAGGGACAAGGGTACTTGGCAATCATGTATTACAATAGACTACATCTGGGCATGCAGTTTATAATACCAAGCAGAGTAACATTCGCAGCAGCTATTTTTCATATTGCTTTTCCCCACAAAATGTCTTACTGGAGGTATAGTTTGAATCATTGAGAGCCTCCAGCTATGCTTTTTCCTTCCCAGGGTGTGATCTTATTGTTTATAGAATAACAATACCTCAGTATCCACCTGAGGTCCTTGCACCATCTGTTTACTTTAGAAAGAGGGGCTTTCCAGCAGACCGTCACAGAAGAAAAACAACATGTTGCCGCCTCGCAGGAGGCAAACACACTCTTAAATAAGGTGCCAAAACAGTTTTAGCGAATACTCTATCTCCCCTGAAAGCTTTATTTATTGATCAAAGGTCAAGGTGAGCAAAACATCCCGTCTGGTGAGTGGTGTATATTATATTTGATATAAATAGTTGGTATTGTGTGATGAAATACGAGAAAAATTGTTGTAGGAGGATTTTATACTCTATATTCCCAGAATACAAATGCTTTGAAGCTGTATAGGCCAGAAATATAATGAATGGTTTATCAAGCCCAGTGAGATATACAACCTTAATGCTGGAATATATACAGCTATTACAAATACATTATCAAACCATTTGGCTCTGTTTGAAATCAGGCCAGAGTACTATTAGTATGAAATGGCAAACCTCTGAAGTAAAGCAGACCATACAAAATCCCTCCTCGAACAATTTATCAAAAGGGGCTGACTAATCATCCTCTAAAAGAATGAATTTCTTTTTGACCACACGCCATCCAGATAGTGTTATCTCTTTGAAAGTTTAACTATCTTCATTGTCCTCAGGAGAGAAAACTATATTTTCCCATTTTCATTTGTGAGCCCAAAATAGTCCAAATTCACATGTATGCCCCAGCAGTGACTCTACTGTAATTGACAAATAGCCTCTGTCAGAATAAAAAAACTCTCTCACCCTGACTGTGAATAAATGCTCAGGCAAAATAAAAAGAATAATTCTGAAATTGCACAAATGACCTGACTTATACTGGCCAAAGAGAGTCAAAGAGAGGTATATATATACATAGTCATATAGCCTTGAAATAAAAAGATAGAAATGTGAAGCATAGTTAACTAAAGCGACAGTGGGTCAGTATAACTACAATCCACTTTCATGTTTCCAACTTCAAATTGCTTGATTTGTCTGACCAACAAACTAAAACCCTAATATATTCAACTTACAATGATCTAAAAACAGAGAGAATAAAGAAACGCTCGAGTATCATTTGGAATAGTTTTGTTTTATTATGTTATTAACAGTTTTGGAATAAGCCCATAAATTTTACAAGTAGTCTATAAAATAATCAGCAGTCATAAAATATCTCTGCATGGTATACCTGAACAGTAGATACACAACAAGCTGGAAAGGGTCATCAATCTGGTGAGTAAACTAATCAGAGGGCCACAGAGCCAGTTGCGGGTTCTCTGGGAACGGAGGTGGACTGACTGAGGCTGACGAACCTTCACAGTCTCCATTTTCCAAGTTTAACAGGTTAACAACTCTGAGCTGGATGTTTTTGGCAACACAAAACATAGAAAGTAATTTATTCCACAGGCAATTGGCCTCCTCAATCAAAAGTTTTGTGTGTGCTGTATTTTATTAATAACAGTGTTCATACTGTCAGTGTATATGTTTTAAGGTTTGTCTGCCATGTGGGACAATTTTCCACCTTGGTGGACAGTAATGCTATATCCTATTTGATTTGAGAAGCAGGACTAAAAGACTGTTTGTCATCCTTGCTTAATAAATAATTTATATGATTATCTATCAAAATTGTTGATGTCTAATATTCTGATAATGAGTCGACTGAAAGTTTTAGAAGTATTTTTTTAAATAAAAATGTATTTTCAAAGTCTTCATCTGGAAACTCATTACTATTGGTGCACATAATAGTTTCAGCATTATAGATTTTTAAAATAACCTTCATATTATAATAAAAAACGGTGACTTGAATGGCAACACAGTACTACACATTACATTTTGGGGAGGTTTCAAATCAGAAAAACATTCCTTCCTTTTCTTAAAATAGAAATAGTTTCCTACTGCCTGAAATTTTTAGAATTGCTACAAATTCCTTCAAAGCTTTCAGGAAAGTGTGAAGCTGTTCAAAAAGCTGAGTGATTTTCTATGTTTGTTAAAGTTAAATTTTACCTTATGTGAACTGAAGTGCCGCTGTCTTGTACTTTTCCTTTGCTGCTGCAGCTATTATTACAGCACCTCACCTAATTAAATTACAGCAACTCTCACTTTCAGCTTCAATGACATTTCACTTTCCTTATAAAGAAAATTTAGCATTTTTTTATTTTAGAAGCTGTTGATGCTGCATCTTCCACTCAGTCTCCGGGACCACTGCTACACCGGGGAGGTGTGAATATTTTTGTTGAAAGCGTGTGGTATTCGCTTTGATGTAGAGAGGTGCTTGTTGGCCTTCAAAGATGCAAAGCCATGCGGTCCCCTGTGGTATGATCTGACAGAGGATGAAAAGCCTAAGTTAAGATCGGGAGCTGTGAGAACCAAGCATCTAAAGCTGAACTCTCACAAGTGAAAGGTGCAGCGTACTCCCATCGCACCGTACTCCCTGTACACTATATCAATGAAGTGCACCGGATCCTGGCTGCAGCACAGAGATGCTGAACAGTCTGTGAACTGTACGCGGCACTAGACAAAGCCAGGAATCACTTGGAAAAGGAGCTGATTCATGCAGACAAATAGAAAACTCTTGGATCATGACAAAGGGTGTGACATCAACTTTCAATGTGGTGTGTTCTATTATAGCAACAATGGGGGGAAAAAACAAATAAAAAATGAGTGAAATGAACTCTCCTCATCCTCAGAGAACAGAAACACGTCACATGGGAAATATTTACACGAGTTTTTTGAGGCATGCCTGGAGCAGAGCTTTACCCCTTTTCTGGCTAAATTTAGCATCAATGAAAACTTTTGCTAATTACGCACGGTTTACTTTGAGCAGAGCGAGCTAATGCTGGGGCTTTTGTAGCGGTGAAGAGTCCATGAATGTAATCCAGGGCCTGTTTTTCAGAGCCAGAGATCCTCTTCGCCTCTGTCAGACCTGCATCTACTTAGAGCTGCTTTGGATCGGTAATTGCAGCACACCCACTCTTTGAGTAAGACCTTATCAGTGTGAGAAAAACACTGCTTTGCTGTGTGCATGTGTGTGTGTGTGTGTGTGTGTGAACCTCGGGTGACTATTTTTAAACACCCATAGCAACCTTAATCCATCTTTAGCTGGATATGGGCCGACTTGGGCACCCAGAAGATTTTAATATTACCATAACAGGCTTTTAACAAGGCTCTGGAGTATTCAAAAGGGGTATATGGCAGAGTCTAAGTCATCTGTGTCTTAAGGAAAAAATCTCAGTTCTGGGTTTGGATAAAAACTCCTTCCTCCATTATGAAATTTGAAACGCTTTAACCTCGCCAGTGCAACACTAACACAACCATAGGGAGATACTGGGGGAAAAAAGTTGGAAAGGTCGAGTTGCTTTATCCTCAATAAGTAGAAATCCCCCAGCCAACTTCTTAAACCCCACTTGACCTTGAATGATTGAAGTCAGTGAAAGGCTGTGAAATTTTAGCCCGTCTCCGTTGCTTCTTTCAGTTTTCTTTTCCAGCAGGGATGGGGAATCATTGATCTGTCTCCATTCTTTTCCCTCCCTCGCTCTTATGTTTTCAAAGCTGCAAGTTTTCATCATCACAGCCGATACCAAGCTGAGCCAGCGCCAATATCCACGAGGCGAAAAACCCCGTGAGAAGCACCTCAAACAGAGGTCAGATGTGAACAATCAAAAGCCTCCACTATGCATTACAGTCTATCCAACACTCCCTCAGTTCCACCATGTTAACTGTATGCACTCGCTTATGGATAGATGATTTTTTTCTGTTGCTGTATTATGTTATTGTCTAGTGTAGACTTTGCAGTATTGTTCATCAAAAGTGAGGAAATATTACCCCGGAGAAAAAGCACTTCACCTTCCAGAACTCATCAGAGTTCATTTCACAGGTAATAAAGTCTGCTGGATCCACTCCTTCATGGCAATCGATCACAATGGAAATAAATGACTTAACTTTAACCAACCCGACAGCCGTAATCACAGCACTTCATGATATTCCTCGCTAATCTGCACCACGTTTTCCATCAAAACCCAATTTGCCAAGGTAAGATGTCATAGCAGATAGCAGCAACTGATTAACTGAAAATTTATGTGACTGTGGTTGTTGATGTGATGAGATGTCAAGTGAGCGAAAAGTAAAAAATGTAATTTTCAACTTTTTAGCTGATTTTCTGCTTTAAAATATGTACCCATTTCATAATAAATGCAAAGAAATTATCAATTTTCTTGTGTCTTTTTACATATTTTTTACTAAAATCTTAACCAATTATATCACAGATTCCCCCAAATCCTTTATATTTCTCTTATTTTACAGAATCTCAAATTTTATAACTCACAATCATGACCACAATGTCTTGTACACACTTCTAAAAGCGGTACTACTCTACAGATACGACCTGTGGCTCACCAGCTGTAGTGCTGGGTCACCTTACCCCCGAGAAACGGCTTGTTTCTGCTCACATCTTTATCACCATCTATGTCAAGTAGAGCTTTTTCATATGCCGCCTGTCTCATCCAGGCAGGTGATACATTCGAGAGAGCCATTTTGAAATCCATTCCTGCTTGCCTGCCTGCCTGCCTTCCTGCCTGCCTGCCTGTCTGTCTGACAGGTTGTGTAAGACGGCCCTCCATCATGTAGGTAGAGTAAGAACGGTTGAGGATGGAGCTGAGTGACAGGTAGACGTACAAAGTGAGATTTATTATTCTTGGCCTGATTAGATAGGAGGAGGATGCTTTTATGGGTGTCCCCTGTGCCGCACATCTGTAATGTCACGATCCATGTCCCTTTCCAAAATGGATGAAGTTAATCTTGTGGGGTTTTGTTTTTCTTTAGCCAGGTCTGTAGCTTTTCTTCTTTGGTGGTTTTTAGTCAAAAACTCCTCTGAGGCTTTTCATTTCACTTTAGTTTACTACCTTCCCTCCACTCTGTAACATTATCTCACCATCCTGCATCACTGTTTTATTGAATAAAAAGGCACAAAGTCGAACATCACTAAAGCCAAATTCTGACAGAGTGAACTCTAAATAAAGCACAGGCTTTGTAGGCATTTAACTGTAACTGTAATTTAACAATTACAGCAGTCAATGCTGCTGATGCCGCATGTCTTTCTTCTTTGTTGATCATTAACAAAAGCCGTCTGACTTATAAACTGATATTTGCAAGACTTGTTACACTGTCAAAAGGATTTAAAAGGCAGAAAGTGGAAATGCAGTGGTCTTGGCATTGGAAAAACATTTAATTTGTTAACTTGATTCATTTCTTTCTTCAATTTTGCTTCAATATTGTTTCAGGGAGAAGATGCTTTGATGAAGAACTTTTCCTCTAGGAAGGTATGAAAAAAACTCTTCTATGCAAGGGGAAATAAACAGTTTGTTTAGGGTATCCACTTAAATGATACCATGAGGAGTTTTTCTCCGTAAGAGAACAATCATTGAATTAATTCTGGCTTCCTGGGAGAGAGCTGTGCTAATAGCAGTCAATAACTGAGAGTGAACAGGAAAGAAAAACAAGTGTTGGTTTTTGGTAAACACATCTGGATCCTTTCCACCTCCTGAAAATGAGCCAGCATATCCGCTACCGTCATGATTGGTCATTTTATTATGTGTTGTTCTTAGCAGCAGATGCTTTAAAATGGTCTCAGTTGACCCCTTGGAAGTACACCCCCACAACACCCACTGATTCTGCACCAGCAATACGTTATGTGCATAATTTCTGTCTTGCCAAGCAGATGCCGGTGTCTTTAAATATCTTCATTTGTATTCATGTAAGTATTTCCAAAGGAATGGAAGTCAACCCTCCACCGCGGGGCGAAGGAATGAGTCAATGTTTTCTGCTGCAGCTACAGTAGGAGTTAAGCAGAAACATCAAGATCGCCTCACAGGCAGTTTATGCCATTAGGAACACAGTAGTGTCAGTGTTTTTGGAACAGCTGTCAGTCAACGTGAATTGCAAAGTCCCATAAATTCTGCCAAGGGAATGACTAAAAATGTTGAAGCCCCAATAATGTTTTACATTCCTACTACTGAAAGCAAACTACTTTGAAATATAAAATGCAGAATGGAAATTAGAATCTAAAATGCATATTTATGACTCAAAGACAAATTGTGAAAATACTTGCCAGCCATGTCTACAAGCCAAGAGTGCTGCCTTTCAGAGTTTCCTCATTCAAATATGTAGACTTTACCTACCGGAGTTTTGCTGGGTGTTGGGAAGGTTTCTTATTCAACCTAACATCTCTGTCCCTACAGAGTTTCTTTTTTTCAGACACAAACCAAACAAATGCTGAGCTGAAATTAAGGCATAATGTGATTTCAATTAAATTAATTAGCTTTAGGAGGTTTGTTGTGATAAGTGATCTAACTAAAGATACTCAATGTCCCCTTTGGTAGACACTGATTTCATTAGTCTCGTGTTGTTGTAAAGAGGAATTATAATTATGTTTTGGTGTATTTAGCCTACACACATAGCTACACCATAGCTGACAAGCACCTCTTCAAAAACGTTACTCCACTTCAGGGCTATGGCAGCCTCAGAGACACGGAGACAACAAGAACTGATTGATCTGCTTGGGCTGCTTGTGTTTTCTCCCTACAAGTTTCCAATGCTGTAGTACTGGCATAAAATGAACGAACAAATCAAAAGTGCAGATTCATTTGTGGGTTCAATATGTATTTAGTCTGTACTGGTAGCTAATTACTCGCAGTATGACACGTAGAAAAGCTTCACCTTCTCCCGCATACTTTGTTTTATATGTCACCAGACTAGCTGCATGCAGTAAAAATAGAAGCATTACAACTTTAAACTGTGTTCAAAATGAGAGCGAAATAACATTTAGTTCGCTTTAAGCAGGCACTACGGTAGCTGTATTCATTCACCTCACTGCTGTGCTGAGACCGTTCAGTACTAAAAACCCGTAAACTAGACTCCACTCGACTTAACTGCCACTTGGTACACACACATCTGGTTAGAGTAACCTGCATTATAGTGGCCTGAGAGGTGCACAACACCCAGTACTGAAAAACTCAATACATTTAGTCTGGACTTGAGTGTATTGAGACAACTAAAACACTCGAGCACTACAATGCAGGTGGTGACAGTTGATGTGAAAAGACATGAAGTGAGTGGACGAACGTAATTTTCTCCTTTTCAGTAACACACATCTAGCAAAGTAATTTCCACCAAAACTTCTGCTCATCCCAATTGTCGCTCTCTGTCAAAATGAACGTTTGCATGGTGATAGTCTTCTATTCATTAATGATACAAGTAAGCCCTCCCACTGTCTATATCTCAAAATTAATGAAAGAACGTAAACACAATTACTATAAATCCAGCTTTACGCTTTAGTGTCCTTGCTCGTTATTCCGATCACTTCCTGTTTGCTACTCTCAGCTTCCTGTCTCTGGGGGAGTGACAGCCCCGTCTGTGTTTGATCTCGAAATGAGGAAAGCCCCCTCACTCCGCCACTAGTGTGAACAAATGGGGAGATAACTGTGTTGGCTGCGTTGATTCCGATTACTGCAGACAGTTACTCAGTGAGTTTACAATGCTTCTTGAGAGATTTGTCCCCACTGGGGCTTTGTGACAGGTTTGGCTCAGGATACACTTTCATGTTTCTTTGACAGTGATAAAGGGAAGTCTTTCCAAACACATTGGAACTGGAACTGAGTATAATTAAAAGTGTGTGGATTTGAAAACATAATTTTGATGTAAATTGACAGTTTTGTCTTCGGACCATGAGATTTTCCTCTGATTCCACCTGCATCCTGGTCCGAACATGATGTCCATCAAATATGACTGCCGTGTAAATGAAGTAAATTCCCCTGTCTGCCTGTCTCTTTCTCTTTTTTATTGTAGATTTTATTAATGTCTGCAAGCACATGGTTGAGACTGTAATTTGTATTGACATTTTGCTTCTATATCATGTGGATTGTAATGGTAATGCAATGTTTAGCTTTTTGTTCTGAATTAATTCACAGCTATTTTTTTTCCAATAACATGCAATTATAGTGTTCCTGTTAGCATATAAAATTCAGTCATTAGACTCGAGGTGAATTATCCTTTTGTTCAGCTCACTCATGTATGTCAAATGGATTAATTTACCATAATATCAGAATTTATTGACTACTTATGAATACATTCTATTTTCACACTTTGTCCCAAATGAGTAAAGGCATTTTGAGGTTTATGAGACAACTCTCCTGAGAATCCATCAGCAACAGAACGAATTTGGGCCAAATTCTTGAAATGAATGACTTCCCTCAAACAACATTACTATAATCACAAGAATACAGGGAACAGGGAACTGGAGGAAGACTGAAGGAGAGAACATGTCTAAATATATTTCGGCAAATTTGAACTTGTCCTCGATTCTACAGGTCTAAAAATGAGAAAAGTGAGAAATGATGAAAGAAAATCAAGAGTAGATTTGTACTGAAATGACGAATAAATTTCACTTTGCCGGAAACATGCAAACATTCTGCTCCTGTCTTATGTTTTCCTTGTGTCTACAGGAAACTGCTGGCATGTGTTTACATGAGCCTCACTCTGGGACCTGTTACAAATGCTTTAAGCTCAGCCCTGGGACTATTTTGAAGCTGCTTCCAATAAGGTTGTTGTTAGGCAGTGTGGAAATGGGCTACCCACTTAATTCCACCTGCAGTGATATTGACACTGAGCTGTGTGTGTGTGTGTATGTGTGTGTGTGTGTATGTGTGTCTTTTAGTGGTGGAGGAGGTCTAAAACTATATTGAGCTCCTGTAATATGACCAACTGTTTTTTCATCCCTCTTGTGTGGGAGGGGAAATGGAGAATATGGAGTCCAATTCAATTTATGCTCGCATCAATGTACATTAAGGCACTTGCCACCACCAACCACCCCACCCCACCTTCACACACACACACACACACACACACACACACACACACAAGCTTATTGAGCATCAAAAAAATAGCGCTTTGTTCCTATTATAGCTTTGACAGCCTTCTCAGCTGGAAAGTATGGTGTCATTGGTCCATTCCCTGAGGTGTCCAAGCCAGTAATTGAAAATCAAGTCCTTGGCTATGCGTGCCAATAGGGCTTGAGCCTCCTGTTCCCATACATGCACCCGCACACTCATATTCACTAATGTGCAATTTTGTTTCGTGACAAAGCCCTGTCTCCCTGATGGCCAAGCTGATGTATGTGA
The DNA here is from genome assembly GCF_914725855.1 of Thunnus albacares. Classification (NCBI taxonomy): domain Eukaryota; kingdom Metazoa; phylum Chordata; class Actinopteri; order Scombriformes; family Scombridae; genus Thunnus; species Thunnus albacares. Next base: position 31,059,410 of record NC_058107.1, read on the forward strand.
CACTTCAGACTACCAGCCAATTCGCGTCCATCTCTCAAGAGATGAGAGCGGTGATGAGACACAGAGACTGTCGCTCGAGCAGCACATTTCTCATCAACAAGTCGTTTATGAAATGTAACCGCTGTCAAAATCTGACTGACAAGTACTCAAAATTGTTCAATGCATATTACATTTGAGATCTTATTGACTTTTGCAGTATCTGCAATCAATGAACTACAATAAAAGCAAAGATCCAAGAGAAACATCCATTGAAGAAGTAATGTATCACTATACAACATAATATTGCTTGAGAGAAAATTGCATTGTGATACTCCAGCTGCTCACTCGTAGCGCTGACCACCATCTTTGAGCAGCTGGAAGTATGATAAAGGAAAAGGCAGGCCCTGTCACATTTATGTTACTGTCATGTTGTGCTATCTGGCAGGAAAAGCTGTGAATCTCAATGAATTCCAGTTTCACTCCTGACAACAACAACATTCAATCTCCTCACAGACATCACCTTTAAAGTCTGCCTCTTTTCACAACCTGTAAGACATCCCTCACATGGGATCACTAATGCTCTGCAACAGCTGAAAAAGGCTCTGTCACTTTTGTTAACTGTGCATTACCCCGGGCTCTCCTATCCTATCTCCACAAAGCATCCCATTGCTTCTCCAGTCAAACTGCCACTATAAGTTGAGCTGTAAAGCCCAAACGGCTCACTTTGTCTTGCAACAGAGACACTGCAGCATGACAGTATACAAGTGAAATCATTAGGCAAAGTCAAAATGAAGTGTTTTCTATTTATTGCATCCAAAGCTGACTATAAATTAAAGTGGGAGGACAGAAGGAAACAGAGATTCCTCAACAAACAAAAGCTTCTTCATGTAGTCGATAAAAATGACTGAAATATGAGACACCAGTTCTTTTTTTTCTGTGCTGCTGCTGTGCGCAGAATATATTTCTGTCATGCAAGGTCTTTTTACACTGGAAATCATGTTTGACAATAAAGCGCATGAGTGATGCCATGCTATAATCATGGGGATGACATCATGCTAAGATCAGTTTTAGAACTGACGTGTTGATCTTTTCTTTTATCACAGGCTCAGTTTGTTGAGTGCCAAAGCAAAAAAAGGGAACAGAGTGTAATAAACAGGAGGGAAAACAGCACCTTGAACCAACCTGGTCTATCCTGGAGGCATTTTTGCCATTTCTGGATGTCCACGGATGGATGGAGTCCATTCATTGAGCACTAATTGGGAATTGAAACCTATTCATAATTTGGCCTCTTCCAGTCCGCATTTCTAATTAATAATTGACCTCAGTACCTCAGTACCATTTCACTGCCAACCTTATTGTGTGTGTACGAGTTTGTCTTTGAGTGTATTACAGACGCAAGCCTCTACATGTGTGTGTGAGACAAAGGAATGTGATTGTGTAGATTCAAATTTGTGCAGCTCCAGGTTCAATTAACAATTAATTTGTCATCTCTCCTCAGGACATTCCACACCAGCACTCACTGACAAGATTTCTCACAAGACCCAGCTTGTCTGTAATTCACACATATGCATTTCCCTCATAGCCAAGTTAGATATGTGTCATCTTTAAAGACACACGTGCACACTGATCACTTCTGAATCTGTCCAACAAAGATGTCCAGCATTAAACTAACCTAAACAACACAGTTTGAAAACCTGCTTTTGATAAGAAATGTCTATGCTTTGTTTTCCCTACAAAGTGTATATTAATAAGGTAACAAGAGCAAGAGGTGCAGTGAACAAATCATACGTCAGCTACCTTACAGCATCACCACACTGAAAACATGGCAACAGTGCAACAACTTACTGTCATCAGAACAATGAACCCAAGAGCTCCTGCATGATAATGTGCAGATGTCGCAGGTTCAATTACAAAGACCCCAGGCATGAATATTCTCATGATACTGAAAAACAAATTGCTCAGAATAGTTGTCATGTGTCAGTATGCTTGTCGGGGGATGGCGCCTCTTTTACTATTAGGTGCCACTGCAGTGCTGCAGGATGAGTGTGTATAATTATGTAGATAAGTTTTTTGGGGTTTTTTTACTCAAGAGCGGATTTACATTGGATGTTGGCTGAACTGTTCAACAGCTGTGGTTCAAAACATTTTAAGATGGATTTATGAAAGACTCATTGGACCTTCTGACCGCCAAAAAGTCTGAGGCCAGACTTAATTAACTAGTGAAATCAGAAGTATATTTCCATCCAGGATCTTCTGCTTCTAGTTAGAGCCAATGCATCATCTCTGTCTCCAAGAAGCAATACTTATTGGCAAAAATAATGCAGGGATGCCTAATTGTTTTAACCAAATCAACTCCACACAAAGGGGCACAAAGAGGCATATGGTATGTGAGCAATCTTCTGAATAAGCTCCAAAGGTTGAATCTATATTTTCAAGAAATGAAAATAAACTGAATCCAGATAGCTGATCTTTGAGCAACACTGATAACAAAGTGGGTGGTTATTTCTGCACATTCTGTTAAGCGTTCATACATCAAGATCAGAGAAGGTTGGATTTTTAAAATAGACTCAAAGGGCTGAAACAGGCATCAAATTTCAAATCTATATCCGCGTGCTGAGCGCTGTCCAAGGTGCTGACCGCGCGTCTGTTTGAATGGGCTCCACCGCAGGAGCTGACCAAAGCCACATACACTGTCACTACATGAGCCCATTATGAATAAACACCCCCTGTGATGCTCGGGAGCCTTGAACCAACTCAGCTCTGCACGAACAGGTAACATCTCACCTTCAACTTCGTCTTCGGGCAGGTTCACCGGGGCGCTGTATGAGAGGATGTCAGGGATGGTGCAGATTCCCCGGTACATCAACGTGGAGGTGACTGGATGCATCGGCATGGCTGCGACCTTTGGCTACCACCTGCGCCCTCGTCATACAGGAATATCTACAGAGAGGATCCCAACTTCCCCCCACGATCGCCGAGGGAATGGAGAAGCGAGTCCATGGATGGGGGGAAAGGGGTGAGGTGGGAAACGGTGGATTCCGCAGCGTGTCCGCCGAAATCTTGCTTTTGGTCAATGAGCGAAGAGCATAAAAATGTGGGGGATATCTTACCTCATTGCAGTTTTCTATTTGCTTTTAAAACAATTTCCTGATTAATACACAATGTCAATTAGATAGAAAACTACCTCAGACCGAGACAATGCGCACATACGTGCATCACCATCAACCCAGACAAGCTTCACATCTGAGGCAAAGCTAATTGCTGCAGCTTGTTTGTCTCAGTTGTAAACTGAGCAACTGATACAAAAATAGTAGGTTATCAATCCACTGAATATTTGTGTTTTTAGTCCCAGGGTTGGTCTGGTGCGGGCAAATTCATGCATCCACTTGTTGGATACGCGCGCTCACTTGACGCACTCCGTCCTCAAGATCCAGCCAGTTTCATATAATCCACATAAACGACGCGTTACACTGGATGACAGAACAGACTAAAATTGTGTCTCTTGAAAACGTGAAAAGATATCAGGTCAGCGCGTGTCTGGATCCTCAAAGACTATAATTGCTCGCTCTTAATTGGTCATAGGGACTGGGGCGCAGTGCGATCCAGCTGTTCCATCTTCAGTGGAGAACAGAAAACGCTTTTGTGAAAGGAAGATATGTAGTCAGTCTCCTCTCTCTCGTCTCACCCCCGTCACTCTGTCTCTCCCATACATACGTCTGCACATACACACTCTCTGCATGGGCAAATCCGCCACGTATAACACACAAACACACCCAACACCCTCCCTCCATCCCTCTCTGTCTTCCTTTTTTTTAATTCAGTTACTCTCACTGTGCGCATTTCGGTTACTCATCAACCTATCCTTTAACCATAAAGTGTGATTGATGACGATGGATGGTACGTGTATGATTGATTTCCTCTTGTGCCACAGCTATGTAAGGAATTAATACCTTGCAACGCCACTTGTTTAAATTATAATCCATATGGCGTAAGAGCAGATAATTAATGTGCATTTGAAGTTTTGCTATGACGCAAAACTGCACCTACCACTGATTTAGCTGGCTTGAATGAGACTGGAGTACATAACAGTGGGAAGTATTTTGTACAGTGTATGTGTGTGTTTGTGTGTGTGTGTGTGTGAGAGAGAGAGAGAGAGAGAGAGAGAGAGAGAGAGAGAGAGAGAGAGAGAGAGAGAGAGAGAGAGAGAGAGAGAGAGAGAGAGAGAGAGAGAGAGAGAGAGAGAAGCAGAGTTAAATTCTTCTGGCTTCCTGTCTCATCATCCCCAATTGTATGCTTTGCTGCACCACTATCTGTGCAGAGCCAGCCTTTGAATTGAACTGTTGTACTTTTTGACTATTTGACATGGTTGGCTAAGCAGTTCAGGGTAAGGTGTAGTAGGCCAGTGCTGAATGGAGCCACTAGTTGTTTTTTTTTTTTGTTTTTTTGTTTTGTTTTTGGTTTGTTGTTTTTTTTTATTATCATGAGCTGTCTTCTTGGTAATTCCCTGAAATGTATCTCTCTTTCGGTAGAAACCTGCCAGATAGGTTTCAAACATTTCTTTTCTCCCTGTCTTTCTTTTATTTCAATCAATCACAAGGCCAGCCACAGCCTTTTTAGGCTCTAAAGTGAGATTTGTCATTGGGGGGACTCGCTCCTCCTGTGTTTATTGTCCCTTTTGTGATTTTTATAATTATCCACTTTATTGATGTCACATAAAACTAGGAGAGGCAATAGTTGATCATAAACTACAGTGATGTACAGGCTATATCTTGGTAAAGCATGTTATTTGACAGGTCTATGGGTTTGTTTTGGGGGAACGTAGCAATAAAAGTGGCTTAATAATTTGCAAAGTGGTTATGGAAACACTTGTAAAGTTGATCTACTACCAAATCCATCTCCTCTTCTCCTCACACTTTGCAAAAATAGCTTAGCATATAGAGGCCCCAAGGACAGTGTGTTGCCTTGTTTACATACCTGATTAGTTATAATGTGCAGTTTCTGAATTGGTTCAAATATAACCCCAGAAAAGCCTTGAAACCTCTCCAAAATCCCACTTTTACTCAGCTCAGTCACTGAGTCCGCACATAAAAACATTCACTGTGTTGGCTGCCATTTTCCAATGCTCAACAGACCTTTGGTCAGTCTGAGAGTGTCCCCAATGACCAGCAACCGCTGGCTGGACACAAAAGGGCACCACCAACTTTGCATCCTCGGGTGACATGTGGCAACTTTTTATTTTCACAGAAAGAGTCCACCTAAAGCCCTCTCAACAGGGGCAAACTTTGAAGGTCAGACTACTTTCAGAATCCAATAGCCACGGTGTTCAGACTCAAAAACGTCACAGGACTCTTTTGTCACTGAAAATGTTTAATGATTACCCCCTGATAGGCTGAGGTCTCTCAGGTTCTGGGTATGAGAGGTGGACTGCTGTTACTGCTGGCACTAGATGGCAGCTGATTTTACCACCCCAGTGTCTCCTCACACTGTTGTTTAGTCACTAAATGCCACTTGCATACAAAGTGGTGTAAGGATAGTTAACTCTAAATGATATCTGCCAGAAAAAAAGTGACTTGTGAATTCGAAGTATATCCAATTTTGTAATAATGCCAATAGAGAAAATCCAAGAATAGGTTAGTGGGGAAAAAAACTCAGATTTCATCACCAATTCACTCCTGAGTGAATCCAAAGGAAAGTGAAGTTTTTAATGTCTTCAGTAACACAGCAGGTGCAAGTCTGAATCAGCTTAAGTGGATGTGAACATGGTCGTCGAGTCGACTTCCAAAAGTGCAAAAATGATCCCAAACAATTCTGCAGCATAATCCAAGTGCTCTGAAGCCAAATGATTGCACTGTCGATTCAAGAGTCTAATATTTCCCTCATTAAGTCCTAATTTTCCTTCATTCATCATGCATCACCCTACAGTCTAGCGCAAGAGTCCCGCTGCCTTCATCTGCTAATAAGCTTCTCATTCCAAAATTCAAAGTTGTAAAATGTAGCCTGAAACTCATTGTGTGTTCAAGTGCTTTTAGTCTCTGAATAAAGCTACTTTTGTGTCATTTTATTATTGACAGAGAAGTGCAGAACTACTTGTGCTACAGTATAAGGAGAAATTGTGCATCATTTTGTAATTTATTTCAGTAGAAGTGTGCATTTTGTGTTATAAGCAAGATACCAAGACTAAAGCTGTCTCGCCTGACTTGAAAATCCATCTTCTTTAATGTTTTTCCTCTCTAATAAGGAACACAACTGAAACCTACCAATCTTGGTATGGTATATTTCAAGTAAAACATACTTTCCAGCTTTCCACTAAAGTCGTGTTGATTTGAAAGTGTGTAGATATAGATAATGTCAACAGTTTTTATTATTGGGCTTACTGACACTTAAAATCAGGAGGATATGTTTTTCCATTAAAATGTGATGTGTTTTATTTCACTGAATCAGTAGAGGCTGTTCATTATGATAATAACCACTTAAAATAAAAATGCTGCAATGTTAGACTGAATTAAATTAGGGGAATATGACAAGGTTGTACCTTTATGCCCCTCTGATTCCTAATGACAAACTAGCTTGACGGATTTTAAACCCTTCATTCTCATTTTCAGCTCATCTGACAGGAAACCTGTAATCCTCAACCTCTTGTCTCTTCTCTTCCCAGTATCCCATCCTAACATGAGCAAAAAGAAAGGCTTGATGAGATTGTAGCAAGGACAGAGTACAGATAAGAGCCCAAGCTGCCTGATTGAGTTGTTTTAGATTAAAGGGAAATAAAGAGAAAGACTGCAATTTCATGTCAGGCTACCTGCCATAAGTTATTACTTCTGAAGATTTACCACATGTCAAAATAAAAAACAACATTCAAATAGCTGGGATAAGAGGTAAAAAATGAACAAAGCTGCATCTTGCTTGAAAATATGTGAACATTTCTCTGTGTCATACAGAAAGAAAGCTATAGAGTCCATAAGATGAGGGCTTGTTGTGATGCTGCCCGTGTGGTCAGATCCGTCTACCCCCCTGGAACAAATAAACCTTTTCAATTCTACTACGTCCTTGGCTATTGACCAGCACAGAGAAAAAAGTATTGGAGTGAATAATGGCCCATACTGTGAGCCCATTGAGCTGCTCCAGGATTATAAGCATGGAGCCAGAGAGAGCTGGAGACTGAAGGGGATAGATGGAGATAAAAGCTTTTCCTCTCTGCTTGGGTGAAACAAAGACAGATGTGGTCATTTCACAGAATCCCAAACAGACTTATGTCATTAAAGCACTGCATTACAATTAGTTAATGTAGTTAGGTGGCGCATTTACAAAAACTCTGCATGACAAGAAGGATGTTTGGGGGTCTGAACTGCTGACAAAAGTCTGACATTACTGACTAAGCGCTACCTTGGATCACTCCACTGCCCCACAGTCCCATTACACATCCAGACATCCTCTGTTGGAGAACTGGCTTCATCCCTCTTTTCAGATTATGCCTCTCTCCTCTACCAAACATGGTTGGCCTGATGCTGCAATTCTTAAAAGTTTCTGACTGTGGGAAGAGGAGTTCCAGTCTATGAGGGGAATTATGGATATGCCAGTGGGCGCCTGCGCTGAATACGCCTCTGAATGAAGCTGCAGGATCAACATAAGCTTCACTGCAAGCCCAAACATGTATTCCCTAGGTGTTTTAGCTTGTGTTTATCTCTACGATACGCCCTCCTCTCTCTATCCTTCCGCCTCTCCTTACTGGGCAGCAAAAAGCTGGATCCCGTCAATGGTTTTCAGAGGATGTCAGTGCCTGTTTGAAGTACTGCTTTGCTATTTAGGGAGTTTCCGTCGGGAGGAGGTGTAGGAGGAAAAAGAGATTGGATTTGGAAGCAAAGAAAACCCTCTTTTTTTTAGGGAAGAAATGAAACAGCAACCCCTGGTGGCAATCAGATACAGACTGGTTTCTCCCTGTAGTAACATGGTATTTGAAGTACTGTTGTGAGAGAAGGACAAAGAGAGTTTCACAATGGCTTCATTCAAAATATTCTGTGTCTGCCATTGTGTCTTGATATTTATGTCTGGCAAAATGTATTCCAGTTTTGTCATTCTCATACTGGGGTCATTCTGTGTCAAATCAGAGAGAAACCAGGAAATTCGTTGCAGTTGCAGAAGACTTTGTCAAGTTTGTTTATGTAATGTTTGTCCAAAACTAAAGCCTGTAAAATATTTTTGTTCAGTTCCAATGTTTTTATATTTTTTTGGCCCTTGATGTTTTTTAATTTTTACTCTCTCAAACGCCTTATCTGGGAAGCCATGTTTGGGCAATAATATCTTGAAAAGTATTATTCCTAGCCTCACCAAATTTTGTAGGATGGAAGACAAATATGCTCCCAGTATGACTGAACCATTAAAAGTTACTCATGCCTTTTGATTTTCTATAAGGATTTGGAAAAAAAAAAGTGCGAAATTCCTAAACAAGACTGATATTGATTGTATTATAAACCCATTTCTTTGCTGAGACGGTGCTGCAAAAACCTTATCTGATTTGACACAGAATGACCCATTGGGCATATAACCCATGCAAAACTGGAATCATGTACATTTATTGCTGCTTATATTTGCTAAAGAACTCCTTACTTTGCAAAAGGAATGTTTATTGTTTTCAGAAAATAAAACTTCTGCAGGTTGTTCTCCTTGTGATGTGTTCCATTTACAAAATTTATGCTATGATGATGCTATGATGATTCCTGTTAACTTGCATTTATTAATAACTGTAACCACAATCTCTCCCTAAGCTTAATAAAGTGTTGTAGTTTTCCAACCCAAACCATACTTTAAGCCTAATTATTTGCCATAACCATAATGTTTCCCTAACCTCAGATCTGTATCAGCAGAAGGGTTTTTTTTGCCACTTGGGGGCAGTGGAAACAAGCTGTAAACACAACAATTACATATTATAACCTTTTAAGTTTATAGTGTCAATTTGTCAGCAAACATTTGCTTATTACACATCCATCATTTGGAGTAATGTTTTTGTCCACCTAGCAAATGCAAGTCCAATATTCACTCCCTTTTTCCTCTGTTTTGGCCTCTACCAATTGGAAATATCTGGTTATTTATCTGCAAAATGCTTTAACCATAGCATAGTTTCCATGTGCATATATTGTAGAAAGCAAGACCTATTAAAAACCTTGACATTTTTTGCAGAAGCGGCCAATTGACCCTCTTGATCTTTGCAAAATATGGTTGGGAAATAAGACTCCCAGGGCATGCAATAATTACTTGTGCCTCAGTACAGTATATAGAGGCTCTGACAAAGTTTCTACAACTTACCATGTCTCATTTGCTGTATACTAAAAACTGCTTAAGTTTCCAGTATTTGATCAATGTATTATTAATTTTTGATTATTGGACTAATGAGCACTTCAGCACTGCAGCTGTGTTGAGGGCAAATGAGCCCAAGCTAACTGCAACAGTGCTATGTGAGCAGTATAATATGTAAAGACTGTGCATATGTAATATATAATGTGCATCAATCAGATTTTAAATGACTTGGATGCCCATTAGTTCTCACAGAGCCACAGTACTGAGACCACTCCCTGTGTACTGATATTGAACAGACACTGGAGACATCCTCTTTTAAAAAGCCATCACACATTCGCCCCCAGCTTATCCCACAAACCCCTGTGATGTCAGACTGACCGCGCTACCAACAGCCAGAGGCGTCTGAACGGTGACAGAATAATCCAAGACACACTCAGGACTTAGAGCAGAAAAATTCCTGGTAGACTTTTCTGCCTTAAGCTCCTAATTTGAGGGATATCAGATGAACATAAGCACTGAGCTCATGCTCCCCCCAGAATGTTAATGCCATCTCCCAAACATCAAAGTTGTGGAAACTAGGCTAAGAAAGCGGCGTCATGTTTACCTCCTGAGTAAGCTGCTGAGTGTTTACACACCTTTTCTACAGGAACCGTTTCGACACATCAAAAACGCCCGAGTCTGTTTTCCTTCTCATGACCCAGAAATGAAAGACAACACCGAAGGCAGTGGAAAGAGAAACCACAAGGGAATTTAGCCTTTTGAATAAAGTTAAGCAAACTCCAAGTTCAGTAAGAGTGAGGTGAAATCTGATTAGATAATCATGACACTGGTGAAAATGTTCTTTCTTGTCTATTTTGCACCACTGTTCCTAAGGGCAGAAAATGTCCCAGTGGAAGGCCTCAAACATGAAAACATGTTTCTTAAAGGTTGTTGGTGTATATCATCTGTTTGGTATAATACATGCCTAGTTGTAGCTCCGCATTTATATATTGGCATCCAAGTCAACCCATACAGAAAAAAAACATAACATTTTGTTCAGAATTTAATAAAACTTGGCATTATTTGCTAACATCCTTGGGGAAACATCCTAGACCTACAAATTATACTTTCTCAAACTTTTCCAAAGTATTGCAAGTATCAGTCAACTATTGAATCACCTCCTCAAGACTCCCTCTATATGGAAATCGGAGAAAAATGCAAACGTCTCCTTGGTTAAAATCAATTATTCACAGTCATCTCCAGGGATGTGCAGGCCCTGGCAGTTGAATTCCCTAAGAAGTGTGTGTGTGTGTATGTGTGTGTGTGTGCGTGCATGTGCGTGTGCGTGTGTGTGTGTGTGTGTTTGCCTGAGTATGTGGAAGTTTCAGGCTAAACCCTTTAGCATAATGTGGGTAACATTCTCGATGAAGAGTGTAGCCAGGCAAACCATAGCTGCCACAGCCGTGTCCTCCATGACAGAGCCCCACTGAGAAAACGGGCCTCTCAGACAGGCCTGCAAGAGCAGATAGGAAAAGGTTACAGTGTCTCTTTAGTGTACAGTCTTGCTGGCTATCCCACTACTGAGAAGCACTGAACATTTTAAAATGAAAGGATGTGCAGTGTTCCTTTCCAGCCTTTTTGTGTGCATGCATGTGTGTTGCACTATATACTATTTTTTTTCTTCTCTTTTTTTCTCTTTTATACTTTTTGTTCACATCATGAACTATTAACTCATGCCCAATAATCTCAAGGTGGAAAAGTAAACAATTGTTGCAATTGTTACAATTGTCAAATTACATCCTTATGTTCAATATGTGCACACATTGAACATCCTCCTGGGGTTCAGGTCAATTTATAAAAGATGTTGAAAGTCTCTGTGTAACATTTTATAGGTAAAATATACCACATCTTAAGCCATTTTTGTTTTATAAATTCTATTTTGTTGGTTTTGTGTTTGTTGCCATCCTGCTCTATATTTAATGCTTTTGTTGTAAAGCACCTTGTAACTATTGTATTGTAAAAGTTATATATAGATAATTCTTTACTTACTTATTCATTTTAAATTCCTGACCAATTGGATTAAGTTTCAATCCTGCGATGTATTACTCATGGTTCCGTTTACAGAGCTTAGCTAGCTTGTTGTGCCGCATATCACAACCTCTTGACTTTGTACTACATTGTAAATGTCTCAAAGAACTTCAATACAAAGCCAAGAGGTTGTGATATGTGGCACAACAAGCTAGTGACGCATTGAAAACAGAATGGCATTCCTGCGTAGAGCAGTGGCATCTGCCTTACAAGGAACCACTCTCTTGAGACTGAAAACGTGATGGCTGTTATCAGTCTTTGGAGCCTTTTCTAAACAAATTACCCTAACCATAATTTTCGGGGCAATGGAACACCCGGTGCAACAGCATGGCTCACTGATATGTTTTTAATAGTTTTTCGACAACAACAGAAGTCTAAGGCACAGAGGAATACGATACATCAGGCTTTGGGTAACTCATAATAATTGTAAGTAGATCGATTCATTGTTGGTTTGGCTCTGCACATAACATTTGTCAACAATAAGAAAAATATAGAAAACCACTAGCGTTTAACATTCGGCACAAAACCCTTTACAATTACCAAATTGAAAAGTTTGCCTGCAGATATATTCAAAATAAGATGTATTCAGAATAATAGGAGGGCGGAAAAAAGTATCTAGTTTGAATTTACAGTATATAAATATTATGCTAAAAACCCAAATATCTATATAAAAAACAATATTAAGCAAATTATTTTTAACTGAGGCACTGTCTTATTCTTAGTCTACTCATTGTCTTATTTAAAAGTTTACTGTGTCATTGCATAAAGTGTCTTAAACAGATTACTAGGGAAAATGTCCTTAAAAATGTGTCCATGCAATTTGTTAGACATGACCTTGAGATAATAGTATTTCAGGTTAATTAGCTGCAACACAGATTATGTCTTGTGAATAAATTGATATTGATATGGTTATTAAAAAGGCCTTAGAATAAATAAATATCCTCAAAAGTTAGTTTTACACAGTAATACAAAAGAAGACACCACTTTAGGCAAAGTGCACACCTAAGCTGATCATTTAAAGTTTATCTCTTCTTTCTCACATTAAGAGACAAAAAGGCATTTAGCCTTCATTCAAAGCTATGTGCCACTATGTTCCTCTCCAACATGAGTCAGCCAAGAGTTTGCTAGTCATGCCCTTCTCCCTATAAGTTAGTCAGTCAATTTTCCACCCACACACTTGTCACCCACCTTGATGAGCTGCCTATCCTGAAACAGCATCTCACCAAAGACTGAGGTAATTGGCTTATGTAAAGACACCACAGGAGTGGGAGAAGATGATGAATGATGCCAGTATGCAACAAAAAATAATGATAATGAACGTACCAAACCTGTATGAGTAGAACTATAAAGTACAGTAGGATAAAATTTAAATATTCAAGTGAAGAAAAAGTACCTCAAAATTGTATTGAAGTACAGCACTTAAGTAAATGTAATTTGTCACATTCCACCACTGGTTTTCTATACTATTCTCTGAATCTGAATATTATGTGTTTATTTATAGTGTAACCCTGAGATTGATCATAGCAGTCCATAAAGTCTGACAGCCACACATTTTCACCAATGTTTGTTAGCTGTCAACGGGTCCTCTCCACTTCAACGCACTCGGCTTCCTCTTGAATACCAAACAAGCAATCCTTCATCTTCAGTTTCCCGTGTCAGTATCTTAACAGTATATTACTACGTTGCTGTGTGACCCCCGTAATAGATCTGAAGAAAAGTGGATCTGAATGCCGACCTGCCGTGCATTATTCTTGAATAGCCTTTCTTAGCATGGCCCTCCACATGTGTTCGCTCTATGAGGTAGAACCACCAGACCGTGAAAAAAAAAAAATGGAAGAAAAGTGCAAGAAATGTAGCTGGGTGGTGCTGGTTCATATTATATTTGCATGCAGTCCACATGTCAGTTTCTCCACACTCATCTTGTTATGGAACTCCTGGAGCCTCATGTCATGACTTAATTGCATCCATATTTAAATATGTGTTTTTTCCTACTCATTTCTTGCCTAATGATATTCATAATAGAAGTGATAAATTAATTCCATTTTATACATCTGATGTAAATGTTGGAATAAATTTACCAATACATGGGTAAATTCTTCTTCATCTCTTTATTTGCCTAATTCTCTGTCTGACGTACAGTAATAATACGCTGTGTTGTAATTATGCAATACATAAAGAAAACTCTGGTTAGATTACTCCTGAGTCCTGCTTTACTGCACATTATGAAAATAATGTTTTAGGATGTAAATGAGGATCATGCCCCATTTAATGTCTTTCAAATTCAAAAAGACATGACTAATATCGAATACCTCTAATTGTTGTAGGGACACTTTTACTGCAGGATTCTATTTTTAGCTCCACTGAATTAGCTTTGTGAATCAAACTTACAATGCCTGAAAGGTGCAACAGTGAAATCGCTCTGCTCTCAAAGGTTTCTGGCTTGTCAGAGGCGCATTCAGAGGAAAACAGCTGGTGCAAATCTGCTTTTCTCGATAACCATGAAGGCCACCCAGGTGTCCTCGCTGGGATTGGATGTGCTGCCTGTGGGCAAACTGGAGGCGATGCTAGCAGGTGTGACAGACAGACAGATGGATAGGTGCAGTGCCCCTAATTCCTGCTTGATTTTCAGGGAGCCCTTCAGACACCCCATGTGCAGATACACTGCTGACGGATGGACCTCTAACAAAGCAGTAGTTCAGTGGAACCACTCAATGGGTCCTGTCTATCAATCTGTCCCAGCTCCCTCCCCAAACCTCTACTCACAGGATATTTCTCCCAGGTAACAGCCTGTGGTCGATACTCCCCCGTTGTGAGAGACTCCATTTCCCTGTGACACCATGACTGTGTTTTCACAGCCAAGTATCGACGCAGATGGACTAAGTGTTATTTCCTCTTCTACTGCTTGCAGTCCACTCAATCTGTGTTGGATAGTAACATGTTGTATAACTGTGACACATTTGGCACTGTAGAAAGCTCAGCAATCATTTGTTACATCTATTTTAGATTTTTCTCCGCCTCTACCTTGAAGAGAATTGTGATGTTGGATGTTGCTGAACTTGTTCATCACATTAAAAGAGTTAAAGGGTAGTAGAGTCAAAAACATACAAATTAAAACTAAAAATGGATCATGACAGGGAGCATAACATGTGCAAAGAATGGGCCATAAGTACAAAGCTGTTAGTCCACACAATGAAAAGAATACAGTCAGAAGGATCAAAAACTACTTTCACTCAAAAGAGTAAAGCCTGTCAGAACACAACCTCATTATTTTACTCTTTTTTAGTCCTATAACCTTGTACTGATGGGTGCTGGCTGTCGTATGTACTGTTAACCTTCATTTTATATTGTATTGACTCTTGTTTGTAAAGTGCATAATTGAATTCTTAACAAAATGTACATTCATGAATGCCTACACAAAGTTGTAAATACTTCCCATATACCATTGGTTCCCAACCTGGGGTCCATGCTCCCTCAAGGGGAGGCGCAAGGCTTTGTCTGCTGTGAGGTTATCAAAATTAGATTTGCACGTTACATAAAACCATAATACAAATATAAATATATAAAATCATAATAAAACACACTTAAAGGGTAATTTATACAAAAGTCTGTTTATAAAACTATTAAAATTGTACAATTTTTGGTCCTCACTCAAAAATAGTAGTACTTTGTGGGCCACACTTCTGTGACCTCTCAACAAACCTCAGTTTTGTCAGGTCAGCTAGCTAGCATATCCACGTTTTTCCTGCAGTCAGAGCATCACTATTTTATGAATGAAACAACATGTCTGAGAAATGCAACAGTGCTGATGACTCATCTGTATCAAAAAAGAAAGTAAGGCTATACATCGAGTTACCTTAAGTTTGGTTTTATTGAAGGACAGGACATGTCTCGGCCAGAATGTGTCATTTGTGGCAAGACGGTAGCTAATGACAGCGTGAAGCCCTACAAAATGAAACAACACCAGGAAACAAAACACCAGGAGGCTATTGGTGAAGGTCAGAAATCTGCTGAAAAGCATTTGAAAGAGCAGGCAGTGATTTACACAGAGTCAAAAAACAAAACGATAGCTCGCACACTGCAGGGCTCCAATGTCCACTAGAATTTATTGCACCATTGTAGTGGACATTGGAGCCCTGCAGTGTGTGAGCTATTGCTTTGTTTTTTGACTTTTTGCTCACGTTCGGCTCAGCACCTGCCCGCTTTGGTTTGGATGTGTGTGCATATTCTTATCCAGTGATTTACACAGAGGGAGTTGTCATTTAGCACCCCCTGCAGGTGGTTTTGTATAGTAGTCATTTAGGTCATGTGATCTGTGTCTCTAGTTGATGACATCTTCAGTAGGTATCTAGGCACTTCTTCGTAGGTACACCCCAAGTGTCTCTCTCTCTCTTTCTCACTCTCTCTCTCTATTTCCTCACTCCTTGTTCCTCACTTAAACCGGAAGTTGCTCTGGTCTGCCATTTTGAAGGCCATCCCAAGTCTCTTATTTCTGCTCTGAGGAGCGAGGAGCAAGGAGTGAGGAGGGATCTCTGAGGAGTTATGAGTGAGGATACACAAGAGCAGCCTTCAGGGAAGTCTTTTACCGGTCGATGCGCCCCCTTATTGGATTCCCTTATTGATTGCAGCTGAACGAACTGATCTGATACATCAAAACATCACTGCAGTTTCATACCACAGTGAAGACAGATTACAGACTAAACTCAAGTGTATAACTCCCAAGTTTTATATTTTATTTGGTTTCTGATTCACCATCTAATTAAAAATATGTGTTAGTTGTCGGTCTGATCAACAAAAGAACCATAAACAACTGGTTTCATTTATTAGAAAGATTTTTCTTTTCATGATCTGTTATTTCCCCCATTAACTTTTTTTATGGATAAAAAGTAAGGGAGAGTCTATCTGTCAGCAAGAAACATATTTTAAACAGATTTATATTTTAAATCATTTATCGTCATTTCCATTCAGTCACATGTGAGGCTAAAAATTCCTGAGCGTTGAGTTAGATATGAGTTACATAATTTCCTTTTTCCCTGAAACATTTAGCCTAATAAATAATTTCCAGTGTTCAAAAGACACCCTGACCATATTCTGGGTTATTAAATAATGAATTCACTATCAGGATATCAATAAATAACGAATAAATAATATAAACACATTCTGTCAGTAGAAATTGTTCATGTGCCTCTGAGCAGGAGACAGTACGCAGTATAAATACAGAATGTAGGTTTTTATTCATGCGCAGGTGTTTGTCAAACAGGTAACAGGCTGCAGAGAGAAAACACTGCTGCTCTGGCAGTGATACCTGTGCACCTTTATTAGTGTCAGCACAGTGCACATGTGTGCAGACACAAACTCCAAAACAAATATCCTCATTTCCTCTCTCCTCACATGGTTTCCTTGCATCTCTCCATGCATCCACAGTGGGGGGACTGAGATGCAAGGAAAAGACACAAGTGAGGGAAATCTGGATACAATTTAAGAGGGTTTGGATGTGCCTTGTGTATTGTTTTGTATCATTTGTGGTATACTTAATACTTACCTTGTACTTACCATAATGGGAATTTGAACACTTTTTGATTGTATGTTTTTCTTTCTGTCAGTTTTACCCTACTACAAGTTGCTACATTAAAGAAGGTCAACTTGGAATATCTTTGTCCATGTAGTAATTGAGGATGGAGTTCATCTGCCTGTCAATTAATGTAAGGCGTGTAAAGAGGACAGGACAGTAAAACAATGTTTTCTGGCAGACTGAACTGCGAGGAACAAGACAACAAATGTCACAACAGTGCCGCGACACACTGAATATGAAGACAATTCTCTTTCCAAAATGTCAGACGAAAAATCATCAGGATCTCAGTCATTATGGACAAGCGTTCATGCTTCATGTTCATCATCATCCAAACAACCACATGGCTCCTCCACCAGTGCAGTCACAGCCTTAGCTCGTGCTGAAGCCAAAGCCGCTAAAGCAGAGGCAGCATTTGTAGATAAGCAAAGCCAAATCAAAATGGAACAAGCATGCTTAGAGGTATCTTTAAAGGTAGAGAAGACATATTTAGAGGTATCACTATATGCTCTTCAACTGGAGAAAAGGCAGCCATGGAACAGAAAAATGAGCTCCAAAATTGATCTTCAAACCCATGATCCAGCGGAGCACACAGAAGAGTATATGGAAAAGCAGGCAAAGCATGCTACCTATCAGTCAACAACTGCATTAGAAGGAGTCTCTACCATTATCCTGCTTGGCAGAGACATCATAACGATCCACAAAGCAAGGAAACAGATAAATGGGCCACATGACTCCCCCTATGCTCAAAAACTGGACTTGGGTAATTGTTGGCAATGTCTAGGAAATGTCCACAAACCAGCCACTGTGAGCACCTACTATACCAACATTCTGGAAAATGATCACCACTCTGTCTTTGAACCATGCCCTAATCACTATGTCGTAAAGGAAAAGTGATACAGCAGCAAGGCCCCAGGTCTCCCTGCACCTGGGATGTGGTGTCTTTCAACAGACAAAAGATGATGACAAGATGGGCCCTTCAGTTGAGGATATACCCTTTCTGAAGACGATGGAACAGTGAGCCTATAGAGATGAGGACAACAGCTGGGTAGCTCCCTTGCCATTCAGCCACAACCTTGCCTTTCCAACAACAGGTCACAAGCAGCAGACTATCTGTCTTCACTGCACCACTCCTTTAACAAGAAGCCTGAGATGAAGGACCATTTCATCTCATTAATGGAAAGGATATTCCAGGATGGCCATGCAGAGGCAGCTCCTCCCCTCAGAAAAGATGAAGAATGTTGGTATCTCACTTGCTTTGGAGTCTACCATCCAAAGAAACCAGGCCAGATTTTGGTGGTCTTTGATTCAAATGCTCAACACAAGGGAGTCTAACTGAATCATCTGACTGACCCAGACCTCAACAGCAGTCTTCTTGGGATACTTATCCGCTTTCGTAAGGACTCCATTGCCATCGCAGTGGACATACAACAGATGCTCCACTGTTTTGTTGTCAGGCCTGAGATTTCTTTGGTATGGAGATAACAACCTGGAAAATGACACAGTATCACATGAGAGTGTATGTCTTCAGAAATAGTCCATCACCAGCAGTTGCCATTCACTGTCTCAGACAAGTGGCTGAAGAAGGGAAGAGAGTTTGGCAATGATACAAGGCAATTCGTTGAAAGAGACTTTTATGTTGATGATGGACTTAAGTCCCTGCCCACAACAGAGGCTGCTATCAACTTCAGTGTTTCCCCTGTAATTGTACAGGCCTGGCAAGCTGACAGGCCAATGAGAACCCCTGCCCGGCCAAAAAAATATTTTTTTTATGTCAAAAATAACACCAAATATCCATTCATTCAAAAATCAATAGTGTTTGAATGTTCAAATGTAAGTCAACCTCTGTGTCGTTGCCTGGGAAACTCCTGGTAAAGTAGCTCCTTTTAAGGAATAGGGCAGTGCGTAATGTGTGTACGAAGCAAGTGAGTGATTGAGCGAGTATGAGCAGCAGAAAAGTGACATGAATGTGAGCAGAGCAGAGGAAAAGGTCAGAAGTTAAGTTGTGAATCTGGCAGTAAATGTACAATACTAGCTGCAATGTGTCAGTTAATAAATGCTGCAGCTTCTCAAAACCAAGAATAGTCACGTCTGTTGTTTCCCCAGCTGCTGGAAAAGTGAAGAGGGTTAGGCCCAAAGTTAGCAACAGTGGGTTAGCCTAACCTGACAATGTTAAACAGAGAAACTGAGGTGGAGAAATGGAGAAATGTGTGGCTGCTGAGTCTCTCCCGAGATTTGCGTAGCGCATCTACCAACCCCCCACCATGTCAATGTCAATCTATGTCAATCTCAGAGGTAATGAGATTGACATAGAGTATGAGGCAGTCATCTTCTATACAGACAGCAAGGTAGTTCTGGGTTACATTTATAATGAAAAGCATTTATGTCAACAGTCAGACCCAGATCAGGAGGAGCACACAGCCACAGCAGTGGTATTATGTATCCACTGAACATCCCTGCGGACCATGCCACAAGGTCCATCCCTGCAGTGTCGTGGAAGTTTTCCTGTAAGCACTCTGAACTCAAACACACAAACGCACGCAGAGCATTTTGTCTCGATTGAAGTATAATTATTAATAAATAATAAATAAATCTTTTCTCATGTACTGCACTTCCTGTTTTTTGCATGTGTGTGTGCTCGCTGCACACTGGGTCTCTTTTTCATTAGGTTCACCAGACAAACGGATGATGGGAGGAGAGAGTGTTTTAAATCTCTTTCCATCCTCGTCTTAGATTGATGAAAGAGCAAAGTACCATTCTTTGACAGTATTCTTACTAGCTCCTGTGGTTAGCAGTGTTCTCCTGCTCATTTTTGAGCTGGAGCTTTTAATTACTGATTGTATGGCCCTTGAGTCAACTTAAAAGTCGACTTTTTTGCCTGTAGCATTAATGTGGGCATAGCTTTATAGGCTTGATGTGAAAAAAATCAAAGCTTGGTTTGCCTATATTTTTTTTTATAATCATTAGCTTGTTATTTTTGTTCTAATGTCTTAACGGTTTTTTGCACTAATTGCACTACTTACATACATATTTCTGTTTCTGTTCTTACTGTCTTCCTGGTCATCCATATCCCGGCATGTCTCCAGCCCCCGCACCATCAATCTCTTTGCTTTTGGCATCAGCCTTGGGCAAAATGTCCAACTTTTCTGCAGATGAAACACTTATGTCCAGTCTTCCCGTTGCCTTCACCTCTGCCTTGTCCAGACTCTTGGCTTGAGTTGTGAACACCATCAGCTGTGCCATTTGAAGTTTGGCCACTGTTTCTTCATGCTTTTTTTGTCTTTTTCTTCTTCTTTCAGCATGTGCAGTATATCTTTCAACTGCTGCCAATCTTCCTGCTTCACAGACAAACTTAATGTCTTCTGGATGTCTGGAGGCAATCCTTGTATGAAGCAGGGCTTTAAGTGTGCTTCTCATGGTGTTAGTGACAGGAGGTTCAGGTGGTGTTGGAGGCAAATGGATTGAAGGGACTCCAGATGGCAGAGTTTAGGAGCTGGAGGGGTACCCCTGGCCACCTTTTGGTTCTGCCCCTGCTGCTCCTGCCTCTGCCCCTTTGCTGTCTGACTGTGAGGAGGTTTTCTGCAGCTGCAGTTGGCATCTTGGCGATTTTTTAGTATACCCTGCTTGATATGTATTTCCTTCCGCCAATCCAATAACTTTTGTGAATGGCTTGACATTAATAAATTTTCACCTAGATTCACTGTGTTTGGTGATCATAAAATCAATTCTACTATTGAGATCACAATCAGTGATGTTGAAATTGATAAGACTGTATGAGAACAAATTCTTTGGGGTGATAACAGCTCATACACTCTGTTGGAAATTATACATAAATCGGATTAAATTGTCAAAATTCAACATTTTAATACATGACACTAAATATGTCTTGAACCAGAACTCACTATATATATACTGTATTTGTTTATAGTTCTCAACACAGCTCCTGTGTGTGTGTTCTGTCTATTCTCCCTGTCTATTACCTGTCTATTAACCCTCACATCAGCTTTTCTTCACTATCCTTGGTATCCATATTCTTTTTCAACTGATCTATCTCCCTTGGACTAAGCTTCCATCTGACAGAAACCAAACTACTTGCAGCTCTCCATACTGTTCCCCTTATGAGATGAACCATGTGTAGGACTTTGACTTTTACAGGCAGCTTTCTCATACGACCCTATCTCAACTATGTGTAGCATCATATCATCATTATATAATTTATAATAAATTCTAAGTATATATATAAAATTAACAAAATAAGTTGTCCACTAAAAAAGTCCACTTTATGACCATACTCAGCAGAGATACAACAGCTGTACCTCTCTCACTGCCTCTCCCTCTTGGAGATCAATAAAGGCTTATCTTACGCACTCACACTGCTTGCAACACGCGGGTGTACCCCTTTGGATTCCTACTAAAAGAGACACTCTGTTTATGTTTTTATGCTTTTCTTTCTCTTTTTCAATCGAAAACCATTTCAGTTCAACTAGTCCATGGACTCAGAAAGGTCTCCTTGAGTTTAACGAGTAACACAATACAATAATTGTTATTGTTAATGTTATTAAGCCAATTATTTGATGGTACTGATTTGTTACCAAACCAGTGCTCAATTTATGTTGCATTCATACCTATCCATTTCATTTCAATGGAAGTGAAGTGAGAGGATAGCTATGCTCACACAGCAATTCATCCAACTAACTGGATATAGGTAGTAAACTGCTGCCAGATCTTATAAATTGTCCTGAGTTGTTACAGTTACATGGACTCAGTATAATAATCTGATGCAGTTAAAAAAACTTTGTGCAAGGGAGAGCAGGTTAACCAATAACATATAGACAGTAAACAGCTAAGAGCTCACTAACATGCACACAGACAGGAACAAACTGGGGAGACCTCACTTAATCAAGAGTATCCACGCACTCATTAACCAAATACTCAAATTTCTAAGATATTAAGATCAAAGAGTTAGTACTCTTCCCTGTCTGTGCACTTTCAAGGTGAGATGACATCAGTTGATGACATCAACGGTAGGCATTTGGGCAGTTCTCCATGTCAGAGACTAAGGAAAGCTTATCTTTTTATCTGACATCATCTTTGAAAGCATGGTCGGTATGTAAAGGTAACCTTTGGGTTTATTTATTGATGTATATGTATATTTTCACAAATCAGACATATTTGAATGGTTTGTGTGCAGATAAAATTACAGATGGTGTATTTATGTTGGCCACATGTTCTGGCTAGCTTGTAGTGAGAAAATGTGCATGAGATACATTGTATGTAGCAACATCATATTTACCGGTAGCCTATCGTTATAATACATTTGGAACTTATTTGTATATCTTGTGTTTTGCTCCTGATGGCTGTGCCATCGGTGTGTGAGTGTGTGTGTGAGTGTGTGTGTGTGTGTGTGTGTGTGTGTGAATGAGTGAGTGAGCATTAGAAACATTGTAAAAGCACTATATCACTCCTGATGAGCAGGTTGGCAGCCTCTGCCATCAGTGTTTGAATGTTTGTGTGAGTGGGTGAATGTTAGCATGTGTTTTAGTGCTTTGAGTGGTCGGTAGACTAGAAAAGCACTGTATAAATGCTGTTTACCATTTTTACTTTTTTTCATTCTTATGCCGCCCATGAAGAATTTAAACCTACCAACAACTACAATACATGCAAGGTTCAATATGATGCAAAAGGTAGCAATTTCTGCTATTATAATTGACATCTCCAGTAGCACAGGCTTTCATAAAATGCTTCTCGCACAATATAATTTAGAAATGTATTGGGCATTATTGATGACATTATAATAAAAATTTGACTTGTATCATATTGTAAGGATTCTATGACCTCTGTTCAATCAGTGCAAATCTAAAAGTCATGGTATTGATGTCCAAATGCATTACATACAATGGGAAAAATATGACCATACTTACATACAGTATACTGTATGTACACGTATCAGTGCATCGGGCTTGTCCTCCTGAGACATGTATTAAGTGACTGCAGGGGGTGGAAGGGTCCTCATGACCGGAGAACGTTATCTAGAGCAGCTTTACAGCAGCCTCGATGAGCGAGAAAGATAACAGAACGGGAACAGTGCCTGCATGAGCAAGGTCAGCAAAAGGCTGACTGACAGTCACGTCTCGTAAACACAAGCTGGAGATTAGAGACAAAAAGATTCACCTTTGGGAGAGATAATGTGTATGTCTTTGAAGTATCCTATTTTTAAAATAGTCTTATTTTTACTTCCTTTTTTCACTTAGTTACTATTTTGTTGTTTTATCATTGTAGCAGATAACTTTAGATTAATTTACATAAAAATTCAATAGGCTGCTCACTCTATGCTCATAGAAAAACCTGTATTAGTATTATTAGTCTTTTTTTTTATTTCTTGACAGGATTTAACATCTAAAATATAAGTGTACCTTACACATAGTAGTCAATCACATTTGTAATTTGTTCTCTCTTAACAGCAGGGACTTGTGAACTGTGAAAGAGACGCACAATAGAGCAGTAGAAGAGGGACCTCCTCTTGTAGATGCATTAGCACCAGATAAGCTCAGGACACACTGAACACACTCTCACACAAATATACAATGGATACACACACACTCTCTCTCTGTCTCTCTCTCTCTCTCTCTCTCTCTCTCTCTCTCGCTCTCTCTCTCCTGGTGCTCTGTTGCTGGGGCTGCACCACTATAATAACCCAGCTTTGATTGTAACCAGTGAACCAAAAACATTACTTGGTCCGCATACCAATACGTTTGTGTTGGCTGTTGAACGGTGGGCATAAAGTGAATCATAAATCATCCCTTATCCTCCGCTGATCAAATAAATCATTGAGTGTTTTACACCAAAAGGGTCGCTTGTGAATTGATATTTTGCTGTTTATGTATTCCCAACATTTGATGTTTGTCAGCATGTGATTTGCTATTTGCATTACTGTCAGTGGTGACTTAAGGTGTCAGTCAGAGCTCTACAGGAAAAGAAAAAGTGGGAATTTCTGAGGCAGCAGTCTGTCCTGATCCCCTGCCTCGGCCTGGCTGTGTAATGCTGTCAAATGGGGAATGGACAGTCAGAGGCTAATGTATTTCTGCCTGTCGGGGAATATCACACCGTGTGCTTTGCAGGAGGGTGAGGAGCCTTCATTAGAGTGTAACACCCCCCCCCCAACCCAGCCGCCAGCCCTCCCTTTCCTTTCTCTACACCACCGGCTGAAATGGGCTGTCCTCTCCATCCCTGAGTAGAGATTAAGGATTCCATTGCTGGGGGATTCAGGTAACAGATAAGAAGAATATTGAAGACAGGCACCTCTGAAGTTTTACGTACAGCTTTGTACTAGAAAAACTTCCCAGATGAGGGAGGATGGGATTTAAGTAAATATGCACATGGAACTGCCCCATATATCTCTGTTGATACTTTCACCTTAATAGAATTTTCACAAAGAAAGATCAGTTGAAAGTATTTATTGAGGTTAGCAATGAAGAAAAGACTAATATTAGACCTCATTGTTTTGAGACATCTTCATTCAGAGATAGGACATGATTCTTTATAGTCTAGACACTTGTCATCACAGCACAATGATAATTAAAGAGTGGCATCCAAGAACCAATGGTGGACTGAAAACAGAATCCATTAAGCTTGTAAAACCTTAGATTACAAAAGGTTACATTTTTATAGACATGCATGACAACATCACTTTGGAAATGTCAAATTAAAGTTTGTTAAAGCTTTACTAATCAATATTGTTAATCAAATGACCGCATAAATTGTGAAAGGTGTCGCTCATCGTGATGAGCCCACAGAGAATTATCTCCCAGCTGTGCAGGGTTACAGTTTTTAAAGGTGTCACTACGCTTCAACAGAACTGGTTTTTGGATGCTTGAACAGCGTCTAAAACCCCCTTCCCACACAGTTTTCCAACAATAGAATCGGAGAACTGCGTGTGACAATTTTTGTGACTTTCCAAAACCGACAAGCCGACATTCACACCTATGTCACCCAGCGACTGATTTCCAAAGGTGAGAAAATAGACGGTGTTTGAACTTCTCTCTCAAGCACTCTTTTTCATTCTACACACTTTTATCTTTTTTTCATGTGCACAAATGTGCAACACCACTCATGCCTTTAAGGTGAGATTGTCTAAAATTGTACACCATTACATATTTGTATAACTCACTGCATCTCTTCTCAGAACAGCTACAAACATTTTCGTTGTTGCTCATTGATTTGGTTTTATGGTCCACAAATGTACTGTATGGTTCAGTATAACCACTTTCATCTACCTGTTTTTCTGCAGTGGCAGCTGGTTTGAAAAGCTCAGAAAAATTGATTGTTGACCAAATAGTAAACAAAGTTACTAGGTGGTGAACTCTAGTAAGAAAGTAAGAGAATCATTTAGCTGCTAAAGGCACAGATATTTTTTCATCAGGAGTTGGTGGAGACCAAACCGAAGCTAAAGGCAGAAGGACAACTCCAAATTAAAGCTCATGTTGTGTCTTCTGAATGTGAAAATAGACTAATTATTTGCTAACTCATACTTGTTAGCCCAGCTCTAAAAGGTCAAAATATTACAGGTGGGTTTGATAGCTTGTGATTAATTTATGCAGCTCTAAGTAGCTAGTTGGGGAATTCATCAAAGAGAATGAAGGCACAAAAGATAAAGTTCATTGAGGAAATAAGGCAAATTTGTATTAAGTCAAGAAATCTATTCCCA
Source organism: Thunnus albacares (assembly GCF_914725855.1). NCBI lineage: Eukaryota > Metazoa > Chordata > Actinopteri > Scombriformes > Scombridae > Thunnus > Thunnus albacares. Next base: position 31,085,017 of record NC_058107.1, read on the forward strand.
AGGAGACATTATTTAGAATATTATTTTACCAATTATTATGATTGTTTGCCATCCTGAATGACATTATAATGGCAGAAGCATTCTGTAGATTTTGGGATTACGAAGATAATCCCAATATCTACAGATAGGAAGTTTCTTCCTAATGAATGGAACTTACACTAGTTTATAATCTTCTTATCTCAAACCACAAGCACAGATCAATTTTACAAGGAAGCTGGCATGCTATACATCAATCTGCATGTAATTTAATGAGTCCATTTCACCAACAACAAAAACTAACAACAGGAAAACATACTCTGACTGAACAATGTTGCTATTTATGTCAACAGTTGCAACTGTAGTCATGTCAATAGTCTGGCTAGGAAAATACACATTGGACCCCAACAATGTTTACATAGGGCCTTCATCACACAGTCATCATACAGTTCTCCATCTGACAAGTCACCTGACAGCTATGGAAAGACAGGCTGAGCTGGTCATGCCAAAGTGATCTTGATTGATTTTGGTTCGAGCCTACAGTCAATGTTTCAGTTCTGGTGTCAGTGCCCACATGAGGCAGTGCTGTCAATCACAGCCTGAGACAAGGCCTTCGCTAAGTTTGGTGCCACAAATCAATATAACATCACTGACTGCTATCATAGGGTAAATGAAGCCTGTGTAAGGAAGTGAATGAGACAGAGGGGAACATCTTTGATGTGATATCTTCAGTCTAATGTTGACAGCGATGATGTTGACATGTTGGAAGAGGCAAATACACTTTTTGATGTCAGAGGAGGATTCTGGTGCTGCAAAGGAAGAGATTGATACTAAGAACATTTTCAAAGCTGCGAATAGGAAATGATACTGAAAGCCCTAACATGCATCGTACAGACAGAGGAAGCTTATGCAAGCGCCACAATAATTTCTTTAAAAACAAAATATGGCAATGACTTGAATTTCATACATTAATGAAATATTTATCATGCACAATGCTGGTATAAAAATTAATGAGGTATACAGTGATACACAGTATACATAATGTGAAAAGTAAACCGCATGCAGTATTTCTGTGCTTGTGTTTATGTCATGTCTTTGTCTCCCTTCACATGGACCTTGCTCCCTGAGTGGCACAATGAATGGCAGCAAAGTCACCAGTGAAGTTATTAAGAGCAAAATGTAGGAGCTGCTTCATATGCTTCATATTTAATGAATGAATATGAATATCCAAGGTCTGGTTTGAAGGAACCAATAGTATGTTAATAACATCATGTTGTGAAACTACTTACTGTTTGTCCAAGGTCAACTCCATAATGACAATGAATCAGTATTTCACTCAAAATCAAGTAAATGTGTTTTCCCACACAAATCATGCAAGTTTCAGAGAGAGAGAAGATGCATCATCCAATCATGAGCTACTGTATAATCCATCAGCACTAAAGAGTTTACAAAGTCCTCTACATAGAGACACAAACGCATGAAACAGTCAGTATCATTCCTAAAGAGGAGATGAAATAAGGCTCATAAATAGCAGAAAAACAAGGAAGATGAATATACTGAGGAAATTAAGTCAAATAAAGTCTGAAAATCTATAAATGTGCTTTGAAGGCACATCTCCTATAAATGTAATCTACTGGGCCAAACTTCCAAACAGATTTGAAGTTGCTTTTATTCCCTAATTGATTCACAGGTCTTTTAAAGGGTGTGTATCATGCACATTTCCAGATCTATATTTATATTCTGGGGTATATCTTTGCATGAGTTACAGCTCAAAAAACTCCCAATTTATCTTGTACTGGATCCCCCTCACTAGATGACATTAAGCAACAGTGGAAGGTGGAATTGGGCTCAGACATACTGGAAGTAATGTGGCAGTTAGCGGACAGGTCAGTACATACGTCTTTAATGACATGGACTGTTACAGTTTAAAGTAGTCCATAGACTTCACCCAACCAGCAGTAGATTGGCCAAACCTTTTCCAGGAACAGATGAAAACTGCCCAAGCTGTAGACACGATCAAGGCACCCTCAGCCAGTCCAAAGTTGGAAGATTTCTGGACAGAGGTTCAACCGAACCCAATGACAGCCATATTTGAAGTGGCCCTGCAGGACTTAAGAATGTCAGCTCACCAAGCTGTGGTTGTGATGGCAGCTGATCCTGCTCAGATGAAAAAAGACTTCACTGTCACGGGTTCACCATCTTAGTGACTATTCATGTTGTTCACCTGCCTGATCTCTTACTCTCCTGTCATTGCAGATCCTGCCACACCCATCTGCCCTGCAATCACCTCATTCCCCTCACCTGAGTTTCCCCACCCATCTCCTCACCTGGATCCCATTCGGCTCATCAGTCATTCCCTATATATACTGGTCCATTTTCACACGCCCCTCGCCAGATTGTCTAGCGTGCTTACCTAGCCTTCCAGCATGTCTATGCCTACCTGTTTGCTTGCCTGTTACCTTAGATCCTGCCTGTTTCCTGGTCTTGAGTATTGCCTTAGTCCCTAGTTTGTGACCCTGCTCATTTTTTTTGGACTGATTAAAGTATTTTGGACTCTGCTCCTGTCTCTGGTATCGTGCTTTTGGGTTCTGAGGTTCTGAGTCGTTACGCTTCACCACCTTCTCATAAACGCTGGGTGGAGGACATAATGACACACCTTAAAGTAGAACAACTCAGACACACTACTCAGGGCTCAATCAAAGGTTTACAAAGATCTGGCAGCCATTCCTACTTTATGTTCAAAACTGGAAGAATCCCTGTTTGTTGATCATGATGGAAATGCTTTTATTGATTTATTTATTGTATTTTACCTTTTGTTTTGTTGGTGGTTGTGTGTAATGGGTTTTCTCTGGTTGTTGTGTTTTATATGTTTAAAAAATCAATAAAAATATTTTAATAATGGTTATAGCTTATACTGGCCCTTTATTGGATTGGATTTACTTGACCCTCAGTTCAGCCTCTGTCTAAAACAGAGCGTCTGTCTCTTTAAGGCGTGCCCCACAGAGCCAACTATGTTCTGATTGGTTTCCGAAGGCTACATAAACAAAGTAGTAGTAGGATTTCACTTCTCTTTCTCGTTCTTTACTCAAAATGGAAACTTCTCCAATACATCCGTACATGTTTGAGCCAGAATCTGAACAGAAAAACGCGAGCGGACAACACAAACAGCCCATGGAAGAACCTTAGCAACAAAGGCTACAGAATGGACAGCTGTTGTTTGTGGGCATACGCCAACGATCTGATGTCAGATGGGTGTTGAGAGCAGGCTGAAGCCTGAGCTTTTGACTTGCAGGGAGCATTTTACATATGTTCATCTCAAGTTTTGGATCTTTGACCACACAACATCATAACAGTATAAAAATACCAGGAAATCACAAAAAGAATAATATGTCCCCTTTAATACATGGACCAAATATTTACAAAAACAGCAAGTAAAATAAGTCTGTATTTTCGGATATGATTATCTGAAAAACAGCTACATTTTTAATTTGGCAATTTGAATTTAACTTCCCTCACAAATAAGTCAGACCCTTCCAATAGCCTACACACAGTTTGTGAATATACCTGTAATCATAGCTAATTACTGATTGAGCCATTAGTCTTTCAGCTGAGGGACATTTACAGATATTTGATGACTGACTCCCTCACTAGGAGCCAGAGGTCACTGATATAAGTAGAGGTCAGATCTAGTTGGGTTTTCAAGGGTGGTAGTATGGCTGTAGTTTTTGTTCATTTCCTGCATTCCTTTATAGTTTTCTTTCATGAACTGTATCTTTTTCCAGTGCTGTTTCATATTATGGTGTATTGGCTTTTTTACCCTTTCTAACTAGGAGCAATTGCTATGTACATATTCCCATAATACCAGGTGACTGACAGAAAGCAGGTCGTAACTGCCACTACAAGTTTTATCATGGGGACCAAAATGAAGAAAACTAATGAAAAGATAGCAGATGTAGAAAGAACAGTGAAATGGTGAGTGGTGTATCTGTCAAAATGTACAACTAATGTGTCTCATTTACTCTGATAGCTTGCCTTTAGGCTAACTGACTGCCTTACAAGTCTCTGAAGATCTTTTCTGTGAATATTTATTTTACTGAAACATATTTCATGTATATTGGCAAAACCTCAAATTTTAATTTGATCTGTATAAAAAAAATCCTAAACTTAAATCTAACTGGCAACCAGTGGAGAGACATGCTCTTTGCTCTGTGGTGGTGATTCTAACTGTTTCTAAAGCAGCTGGTTTTTCATGCATGTGAGGACTATAGGGAGTTGCAGTAGACTAAACAAGATGAGACTTTCGTTAGATGTGAGAGGGTTATAACATGAGATATCACACCTGGTGGATAGAAAATATGTAACTGACCTCCCAAAGCAACATGGCTGCATGAGATATAACCCTTTGGGAAACAAATATTTCTCCTGTCACAAGAAATGTCTGGTGTGAGAATGATGCACATTATGTGATAAAATCAAAGGATCCCAGCTTTCAAAATACTTCTCTTAGAAAAGTCGACCAGGTTGTAATAGTTTTGCCCAGCAGCAATCCTGGATGCAACACTTCGTTACATTAACACAACTCTTGGCTTCACAAGACTATTCACCAGCTGGAGGACGTCCACTTTCAGTCAGGCTAACAAGAAAGATAGTACTTCCAAACTCATTATGATTGGACAGCTGTTCCAGTGGGGGCTTTCCAAAATCAACAATCACTTCCTGGACAGCCACTGACAGCCACTGCTGGGTCTCGTAACGGCATCGAAGACACACTGGCGCTGCCATTGCGCATTCTTAACACATCTCAATTTGGCATGCTGCTGTGGTATCTGATTGCTATAACTGGATGTACCGTGTTGGCCATTCCCACTAATGTTTTATGGCAGTGACAGTGAAAAAAAAAGTCCTTTCAGAAAATTTGAACTGATGAGGTTCCTAATTTGTGGTGCCAAAAAATAGAGCGCAGTTAGTTTATTTCCCTGGGCCACCTGCTGAAATTAATGCATATGACCACCTATCCACCAAATGGCCCATGTTATATTCTACTGAGAGTTAGCAGCCTCATGTTTATTCTATCGCGCTGATATGGCATGCCATGAATCAACTACCATTCCTTGACAAGTAAATCTCATTAGGGGTATATTTTGTTTGTGTGTGTGTATGTGTGTGCTGTGTGTGTGTGTGTGTGTGTGTGTGTGTGTGTGTGTACAGTCTGGTGGGCTGGATAGGGATGAGAAAGAGAGAGGCAGAGGAAGTTTCTCTCCGACAGATGCTCACCATCTCATTTGTCCAGGCCAACCACAATGTAGCCTTACGGGTAATGCACAGGTGGCGTGACCAGTCCTCAGTGGACACACATGTGGGCAAGAGTGTGCACAGATGTCTGGATTTACTTTGCGTTGATTTACAGCCCAGCCAACGCGGAGAGTTGGGTTGGATGTTAGGGCAGACACCCTTCCTCCTGCAGTGTTTGGAGTTGTGATTCAGTGTCTGTGTGTCTGTGTTTAATGAGCTCAGTTGTATGCATCAAGTGCACACACTCACTTGTTTGTGTATGTACATTGTGTTGGCCTACAGTATGAATATTTGTGTAGTGTGTATCTGTATACACAGAGCATATGCAAAGCTATTTAATAATTCAACAATATCTAGAGGCCCGTTCATTTTCAAGTTCATAATCAGAGTACTACAGACAATGTTTAAACTATCAGCAAGGTTGTCAGCAAAGAAACACTGGGCATGACTGCACTATTTGCAGTCATCGGCCATCAACAGCCATTCAGAATCACTATTTACCTGTCAAATGGATTTAATAGCTATATTAACAGCTGTACTGCTCAATGTTCTGCCCAAGTTTCTACAACTTTTATTTGAGAAAGAACCAAGAAACAAGAACAACAAAAACAGCATGGTTGCAACCATCACTGACTTGTTTGTTGTTGTTGGGTTTTTTTTTTTACAATTATTTCTGTTTCTTATTCAGAATCCAATATAAGTAGGCAACCCTGGAGCATTGAAAAAACTCTTTGTCACCCCTTCACTAAAGCTTTAAAAATTAAACACTACTATACACCACTACTAAATTACAAGGATTCTGACATTCTGAATAGATGTGTAACATTTTAAGATGGATTGCTTCAATTCTAAGTATGCAGTGCCATACCTGAAGCCTGTTCTGAAATAATCATCATCATCATCATCATCATCATCATCATCATCATCATCATCATCATCATCATCATCATCATCATCATAATAATACATTTGCACTGCACTTTAAGATTTATAGTGAAACTCAAAGTGCTATAGTATTAATAACATACAAAATAAAGATTTAGTAATAAGAGTTAAGATGAAAAAGCCTCCCTGAATAGAAAGGTTAGGCCTTTTTTTTTTAAAAGAGACTAGGGTCTGTGCTGCCCTCAGATGGTTAGGAAGGCTGTTCCACAAGTGTGGTGCAGCAGAGCAGAAAGCTCGATCCCCCATGGTGCAGAGCTTAATACTGGGGTCCCAGAGGAGCAAGCTGCTCTTTTGTCTCCAAAATCATCTCAACAGGTGTCTCTCTCTTCCCCCACTCTGCAGCCCGTTGCTAATTGTCACTTCCCTTTTCGATGTAAACAACATAATATGTCATTATGCAAATGTGCACTTATGAATGTGTTTGCCCTGCAACAGTGCCAAGGATTCCTGAATTCCAGCAGTCAAGGAGGAAACGATAGCAAATTCATCAACATGCAGAAGTAGTGTTCAACTTCAGAGGGAGGAAAGCAGCGCTCTCCTTACTACTGTCACAGTTCTGCCTTATTTACAAGCTAAATCCCTCTCTAGCTGTAGTTTTAATGAGGGCACGGTAGGGCAGTTTGGCAACTACTGACATAGGAAATCTTTAAAAACTTATTTCTGAATGCTCTTATTGATTGCCTGTCGCTCCGTACAAAACAGTACGTTTGTGTGTAAGGTTTTAGATTTAAATGAGAGTATCTGCCAATGATGACAAAATGGTCGGTGCTTAGAATAAACTAATTACTGCTTGTATAAGCTTTGGGCACATTTTTAAATGAATGTTTTAAAATATATACATACACAACATCTATAAAAATGAATATACACAACCTCTGTTTACCTTGGCTAATTATCTAAAATAATGTATGGAAGGCCTGAAGAGTAACAAAATAAAATACTGAATAATGAACCCCAGAAAAAATATTTTTCATATGAAAGTAAAATTGTTCTTGTGTGTTGGGTTTAGCATTTAAGAGACAGACATGTGTCAGGACACCTCTCTGAATTATGTATACAGCCTCCCACAGCTCATTCCCTGTCTCTACCTTATTCATGGTAGACCACCAGAATCCCATTCATTGTTATTCAAAGCTGTCTCTGGTTGTCATCCCTGTGGAATTCAGAATATAGGACTCTATCTTAACTTTGCACATGCAGATGTGAAAGGTCACTGAGGGCGCACAATTTATCTTTGTTCGTACTTTAGGGGCAACAAGCTATGCGCAAAAGGGAATTGTGATTAAAAAAATTGTCTCAGCCAGTCACATTCTCAAAGTCAGTTTTCATATGTGAGCTATAAGATACTGTAAAAATCCAGTGGTTTATTTATCTTAAGAAGTAGTAGACTTTTCTTTTCCCATAAAGGAACGCTCACTTAATCCTTCAGTTTATGTGAACATTTTAAAATGAACAAATTAGGTGATGAATTGTATTCACTGGACAGCGGCAATATGTAAAATGATGTTGTGTGCAGATGTCAGCACTGTAGGAGTGCCACATTACAAGTATATACCACTCACTTGCAACAACCTTGAAGTGCTTTCTTGAAAAATCATTTTACACTCCTTTACAATAAATCATTTGCCGATTCAGAATGATCAGACCGATAGTGCATGATAAAAAATGTCAATATCAATGTTCAACCTTTTTTATTATTAAGAAATAGATGTCTGCAGTAGGATGATATTACAGAGAAGGAAAAGGACATCTACATTAGTTGCTAAGTTCAAGTTCATTTATTTATAAAGCCACAGTATTTATATTATATGTGGAATATTATATAAATTATATAGCAATGTCCCAGATGATTTTACTCAGTGCTTCCTCTGTTAGTAATTCTGCTCTATCTCAGCTCCATACTTACAAAGTCAAACTCAAGTTACCCAGTACTACTTCGTTTTATCAATTATCATTTAGATTTGGAGTCGAGTGCCTTGCTCAAGGGCACAAAAGCTCAATGAATAATTTGGGGAAGGGACAAACCCTCCTCATTCTAATACCACTGAGATTTATCCTGCCTGCAGGATTGACAAAAACCTGCTTGTTTGACTTTGGGTCGTCAATCTAATTGTCCAAATTACCACCCTGACAAGTTGGCAGTGTACACTCCAAATGACAACAATGGCATTAGGAAAAAAAAAAAAAAGCAAAACACTGAATGAAATATGTCACAACGGAGGATACAACAATACTGTAAAGCAAACATATTTATGCAGCTGAATCTCTTTGTAGCATTGCAGTGATTTCAACACAGAAGACTCCGACACCAGCTGTGACGAACATTTACAACAGGTCAGTGTGTTTGTGTCAAACAGAGAGTATATTTCCCCACTGTACCACCCTTTGGCTCCTGCACATATTGGAAAAAGTGCCCCAGAAAGCGACAATCTGAGTTGAATCTGAGATTGCAGATGCTAACTATTCCCACACTGACTCGCTCGCGAATGTGCATGCATGTGCGAGTTTGTGTATGTAAACAACTTTAAGTAGAATTCATTTTCACCACTGACTGATAAGTGTGATAAAACCCTATCTGTGCTGGCCAGACAGCAAAGTTAATGGACTATCAGTAGTAGATAATAGCATATTGATTGATAAAATCACTATCATCACATTTTCACTTGTATTTCTGTACACATAAATACATAGTTTGTGGAGCACGATATCTGCTTCAGGGTGCTTTCCCTCCCTGACTAACTCATTAATGTCTGCGTGTGTTTGTGTATGTGCCCTTTATGTCTGGGGAATTGGATGGAAAATCCCCATATTTGACAGTAGAAGCCATTAAGATTCTGCACAACACGTCGGTTGAGGTTTCACTCGAGGGTGGAGGGGGTATTCTCTTGCTCTACCGTCTCTCTCTCTCTCTCTTGTTCTCTCTACCTCGGTGCTCTCCTCTGCCTCATATGAGACATGCGCACGCACACACACATTAACACTCATCAGTCATCTTTTTGTCTCACTTCTACACTTTCCCCACCCCACAGCAACCATGCTACCTCCCCCCCTTTGCCTTCTTTCTTTCTCTCTCTTTCTCTCTGCAACATACTTGTTTCCAGACTGTCATTTGAGCTGCAATGGTACTGCGGCAGTCTGCTTAGAAAAAGTCTTCACCAGGAGAGGTATATACTACCCCAAAAAAGAAAAAAAAAAACAGACAGTAAACTAAACAAGAATAGACTAGAAAACAATAGAAAAGAATACATGAGGATGGCAAGGCAGTCTTTGTCCTGTTGTATTTTGTCAGTGCATTTTTGTGCCAAAAACACAAAATTGCAGTTTGAAGTGGCATTGAGAAGGCCCTCTACATATAATTAGTGGCAGAATCACACACACTTATCATCGGTTTCCTGCCGGGAGAATGAAGACATTGAATGGTGTGGCAGCTCTACCTTGGCTCTTGCGCACTACACTCGAAGCTTAATCGGTTTCAACTTTGACCTGGTTTGCCATGACTGTTAAATGTGCAACCAATATGATACCTGAAAGCTTTTTTTGTGTGTGTCAGTGTTCACAGAACTGTGCGACACCACCTTAAATTCATGCCATGACCTTGGCAAGAAGATTAGTGTAGTGAGGATCCAAAACAGGATGCGGAAGCAGGACAGGTAAGGTAAAAAAGGCAGTTTAATTGGTCGTTGCTCAAACATAAGGTCAGCAACAGGTAGACGGTCAGCGAGATCAAACATCTCCTAAAAGGGGAGCAGGCAGGCAAGCAAATACCAAAAACAGCCTGGGATCACTGACAGGCAAGTATAACGCTGGCTGGACTGCTACGGCTTAGAGCACAATAGAGAAGATGGAAGTATGGGGGAGCTAGCGGACTAGTGTATATACCCGGTGGCTGATAGGATAAGGGACAGGTGCACAGGCAGGTAATAGCCAAGTGACCAGGGAACACGGGAAAAGCTGGGGGAATGACAGGATCTGCAATAAGAGGCGATGATGTTAGAGCAGGCAGGTATGGATAATGGACAGAGAACATGTCAAACCGTGTTATGATGGAGCTGAAACAAGGACAATGTCATGTCAGCAGTCAATGAGGGCCAATAGGGTTCTGAGTAAATAATGGCTCTTTCCTGCTAACTGGTGTACATTGGTGGCATAAGCCTGCACTACACCCCTATGCTTTGCAGCGCATGATGTGTGAAGAGAATGTCGGATTAGCGCAGATTAGCATAGAAGAATTCACTTAAAAACATCACAGAGGTATTGACTTACCAGGTAAAACTATAGCAGGTTTTATGGAATTTTACAGTATGTAGCTGCAGTCGACAAGCAATTTACATGGATTAGGGCCAAAGTGATACATTTGTCTGTAATTGTGTGACAGAGGATAGAAATGTATTTGTTATGTACTCTATCAGTGTGATCAGAGAGAATATTCGGGGACAACAATGGGTGTTTACTTTTCAGTAGGAAATCTTCCTCTTATTTAGTTTCCTCAGTCGCCATCAATCATCCTGCAAGAGAAATCTGCATTTCACAGAGAAGTCCTGACACAGCCTGTGTTGACACATCATTCAACATTAATTTATTGATGTTGATACTGATTTTGATGAAATCCCAAAACATGAAGCAATCATTTAAAAGATGTCAATAATTTTCATGCATTAATGTGTTTAATGCAGATGCAGTTATTACTTTAAAATTGACGTGACCTGGATCGTATTATTTAAATTTACCATCTGATCATACTGTACAAGTGTTATTCCCTTTTCTTTCACGATGCTGGGTGCTCATGAAAAAGTCAAATTTCAATTTTGCCTTTTCGTCGACAACCTCTCACACACATCTGTAGACTTCTGTGAGAAGAAAATTCATGATCAGAGGATATTACCTCCCAGGGTAATGGCGCCTCATCATTTTCAGGGACACATTCCTTTGATATGCATTTTTCAAGTGACGCCTATCCCCTTGTTGCCTGAAGTTTTATGAAGGGAAATATTTATGGCATTAAAAAGGCAGATAGAGTACTCTAGGGCGCCCATAATTGGTACTAGTGGGTAATCGTTTAGGATAATTTTGTCACTTTATGCTGAGGCGTCGTTGTTGGGCCCGGGAGTCCCATGTCAGAGAATTTCCACAAGGAATAAGGTCTAGTAGCTTGTATAAATAAACAGGAGGCAGTTAATGGGATGCCAAAATGAAAAAAAAAGGGGAGAGAAGAGTAACTGTAAAAAGAAAAAAGTAAAGATCCTTGGCTTCTATGGACTAAACAAGTCCTCTGACCTAAATATTAATTGGTTGTTTGTCTCTAAAATGTCCAAAATGAGTGTTTTTGATCTGGTATCGTTAATATGATGATGTTTGTGAGCGCCTTCCAAAAATTACTTTTACAAAAATTATACTAATCTCTATTTTTTACATTAAGAATGAGTCAATTGATTATGTGTAATATTAAAGGGGTCGCTCATAGTGACAAATCATAGTTCCCCTCAGCTCCACGGAGCATTTTAATGTGTTTCAGCTCATTGCTTTGGTCTTACAGCCCACAACTTTTGCTAGCGACTAGCTGATGAAATCAGTTGAGCATTTAGCAGCTAAAAAGCCAAATATTTACCTCAAGAGTTGGTGGCGGCCAATTAAAAAGCTAAAACAAAAAGTAAATATTGGACTTAAATTAAACAGGTTACCAGAAATGCGACTCCAAAGCATTGCTAATGTTGCTCTGTGTCTAATGAATGTGTGAGTAGGCCAGTTTGCCAACAAAGGTGATAACATGTCAGTGTTTGTATTTACAGCCTGTTCTGCTGCTCCGAAATGTCCCAAAAATGAATCAATGCTGCTTTCAGTGTTTAAATCAAGTGGCAACAACCACGGCTTGAGGCTGAAGCTTGCCTCCCATTCAAAAAGTGTCAACTTCTCTTTAGAAATACTAAGTCAATCATTTTTTTCCCCAGTAAGCTAGCCTTTGCTTCGAGCATGAAGGAAAACACCCCGCAATCCCAATTTAGAAGATCCTGGCTCCAAATGGAGGAGATGGCACCTACCAACTCTAGCCTTCAACCGTCTCTAATGCAAACCCATGGGTGACATCATATCTCGCTACGTCCATCTTTATATGCAGTCTGTGGTTTGAATAAATGTCCAGTGCTGTCATTTTTCAGTTTTTTTCCTGGTCTCACTTTGCTACATATAAAATAATGCAGTACTGTTCCATCTGTCACTGGTACATTCAGCAGGTAATCAGGAGGTAAAGCTTTTAGATGTAACCATCCTTTCAAGGACACCCATTGTATACGCATGACCTTCCACATGAAACCAATTACTCATACAATTAATCATCCAACAAATAACATTCTTGATACAGCAGTGAGTCCTTTACCAAATGGCAGCAGATGTGAGTTGTTTTAACTTGAAACACATAAATCACCACAAAAAAAAAACAACAAACAAGAATAAGCTCTTTCTGCATTCATTCTGCCTCCTGTTAGCAGTCAATGAAAAGCTAAAGACGCCTCAAGGCCACATCTGTTTTGCTGATATCTATACTTAAACATCTTCTAATGGCATCGCTGTGCGTTCTGCACACATCTCCAGGTGCAAAAATGTTCTCGACATGTTTGTTTTTTAATGATCTGAGTGCACTCTGCAGTCTGCACCCTAGTTGTTAAAAGCTTCAAGAAAGCCAGTCACATTGTGGAAGACTGTAATCTAACAGATGGTAACAGATATAACTGCTGAGAGGTTTTTAAATGTTTTGCTTGTTTAGCGTGTATCTCAGAATTGCAAAGCTTCTAAGAGACTAATTGTCTATTCTGAGTTACCCATATCAGCTAATTACGTTTCGAAAGTAAGACATCCAATTTTACGTATTTTCTCCAAATATTTTCACGCTTTAATGTGTACGTATGAACAATACAGAAGTCAAATCTGGAAATATGAGAAAAATAAATATTTTTAAAAAACGATACCCTGCATTTCACAGTAGCAGTTGTCAAGTGACTGATAGTTTTGCAGGAAAATTCTGATAATAAAACTTCATTATGTTTATGTTGAATCAATTAACTTTGCCTCCTCAATAGAGGCCAACAGCTGTACTGTGAAATAAACACCCCCATCCTAATTCCTGTTTCATTTAATCAGTTTTTTTTTTTCTTCTATGTGCACATTCCCCTTAAAAAAAAAACACACACACACATTACGGTATCTCTTGATGCAGCGTTCATGTGCAACAGTTGCTTGTTTTGAGAGAGAAGAGGAAAAAGGACACAGAAGGACACTTTGGGCCTGTAGTCCTTTCCAGAAAAGTCTTTGATGTGAGGGATCTTCGTTAGCAAAGAGGCTGCACGTTCAGTGGAAACTGCAGAAAGAGGCAGGCTTTTATAGAACTTATGTAAGTCTCCCAGATGGTACTGACTGCATTTGATCAATGACAGTGGGGGAAGATTCTGGAAACAAAGTAGAGAAAAGGTTTCATCACAACAGAATGTTATCTTTTACTGAACAGTAAGCACTTACATAACTCAGTGATTTATTATTTGTGGTATTTCTTACTTATTGTTTTTGTTTTTATTTATTTATTATTTATATATAGGGCTGAGAGAGCCAGGGCAGATGCATTTCATTGCACTTGAATGTACAATTGTACTTTTTAAATGTATATGACAATAAACTTGAACTCTTTATCATCACAGTGAGGGAAGCATATACAACTGACACTGAGATGTTTTGTATGTTTTTAATATTCAGATGGTTTTTTTTTTAATCAGTCTGTTAACAAGGTTACCTGGAGGACATCTGCATAGCCGTGTAATTATTCTCCAAAGTCCACAAATACACACACGCGCATGTATACACATGCATACACAGCGTCAACAGACTGGAACATTTCTGACACCACCTACAACTTTGCTCCTTTCACACATTTTCAGTTAAAACACTGCTCACCCAACCATGACAGCTGGACAGCAGGAACTCCTTGTAACACCCCATCGGCTTTTTCTTTTTCACCACACATTCTCATTCATCTTACCTTGTTTATTTTTCCTCTGGTTCTGAGGGTAATGGAAACAGGCAGGAGAGCCAATTGTAGACAATCCCAATGAAATTACCCCTGCAGAACAAGGCACACGTCGGATCCCAAGCCGACTAGACCTCGGTATTGATAGCCCCCAAATGAAACTGCTTCCCAATTAAACTCACTCATGTGTTAAAAAAACAAAATGTGAGCTAATACCACCCCTTTGGCAGCACCACACAGGCCAGAGGGAGGCAAATGGCAATTTCACTCAATTCACTTTTTCTTCTTTTCTTGTCTTTTTTTTTAGTTTTACCGAAAGGCTTGGTGAAATAATTGGCTTTTCGGCATCTGTGGAGCAGTAAGCATGACTGTGAGAAGCAATTTCCAGACCGAAACAAAGAACGCCTTAAACAAAATTTGTAATGTGTATTAATGATGCAGTTTCAGTAGCAACAATTGTATTGTTGCTACTTTAATTACCTCTTTGTAAATGTAGTTTGCAATGATCAAGTGATGGCCTTTTGCCCCAACTCCCTTATATGTATTGTGTTGTGTTTCTACAAAGACTATCACTTTTTTTGTCTGTGTTTATGTGTCTTGAGAAAGCGCAGATATTATCTTGTGCTTTCACAATTATATCAGTTGTTCTTCAGCAATATGTCAACATGTCTCATAATGACACAAGATAGATGCAAATGAAACATACTTCATTTTGGGATTATCATGCAATAATGGTTGGGTATTTCCAAACATAACTTACTGCAATCAGTCATCCTCTTTAATGTGTGCTGCTGAAATGTTCGTGAGAAATTAGTCAAATTAGTTTAATTTTGTTTGCGCAGTCATTCATCATAGCAGCAAAGTAACAACGCTGATGAATACATGACGCTAAAACAAACATGAAATGGAAACTGTCTCAGCCACAAATGTGAGTGTGAGTATAATTAAAATGATTTTTATTTCTTTGGAAGTGTCTTATTATTCACCCAAATATATTGCCATACTGTCAGCATTTAATGAAAGTCTGTCAAATACAATAACAAAAGCAAACATTTACAAGTATTTTTCTATTATTTGAACTTTGAATCTGTGATCTCCTCCATGTAGAAGAAGCCTCCAACAGCATAAGATTAAGATAAATCTCTCTTTAAAATTAAGACTGTCACAAAAATCACACTGTAGCGCATCTGCATGAAACACATACATACAAAATCCGACACAGGAAATCTATCCTCTAGATAAGAGACATGCTGCGTAAAAAGAAAAAAAAATGTAAGAAGCGATGGAGCTGACAGTATATCAGCGGACAGCTCTTCGTCCTTGGGGGTGTGTGTGTGTGTGTGTGTGTGTCTACCGGGGGTGACTGAGGTTTTCAACAGGGTTGCTAGACACTCGCTGACAGGCCGAGAGGTAAACAGACTCCTGGAGAGTTGCCCATAGCACCAAATACACGAGTGGACTTGCGAGCACCTGCTTCAGTGCTCGGTGGGCATGAAATTGAACAGAGCAGTGGTGACGAAGGGTATCATCATGCATCGGTGTGCTACTTTTTCAGATGTCGGAGTGTTGTTTGCAGTGCTTCTGTGGTCTTGTAACTGTGAATGAGTTCCACTCTGACAGTGTGCCAGCTTTGCAGGGGAACTCTTCCTCTGACTAGTGTTTTGCACCAAATGCATATTTTAAGGGGAAAAACTACAACTTGTCCCAGAACACTAATTAGCCATGAATCTGACACTTTGATAGGAATTTTGATAAATACAAATGACTCAGCTCTTATTTCACCAGGTGCTGAAGCATCTGGCTTTCAGAGCTCATTTTCTGCCTCTACTCTGTTTTTGGAACAACTACTCCCCATCTACTGGCATTTCAACACATTCCCAGTCTCCTCCACCTGCTCACACTCTCAGCCACTCAGAGATGGAGGACAGCAATACAAGTCAGCAGCAGATGTCAGAGCACAACCCAACTACAAAGGCTAACAAGTCTCAAAATGAGGTATGACAGTTTTTATTCTGTTATTTTGTACTATGATATGATACCACCTTATTAGACCTTTCCCAGTAAGCATGGTTTTAGTAAATGGCAGGTCAAAAGACTTCTCTGTGTCTTTGAAACTGGGCTTAATTTTAACTAAAGTTAAAGGTTTTTAGATGTCTAGGTTGGTTATATACACATTTAAGTTACTAGATTTAAACATGTAGTTAGAATATTTCACCCATTGAAATATGGTTGTTTGAATGTAGCTGAAACAGCAGCAGTTTATTTGTAGCTTATACTCCTCAGCTACAATTTAAGATAAAGTGCTGTGGGTTTGAACAATGTTTGTCTGCACAGCATGAGTTTGCACTGACTGGCCCATCATCAGTTCATGCTCAGTGAGGTTTAACGGGTCCTAAAGTCATTATTTATGAGCAAATAGCATGAATTTTTTTTTATAACTCCTAGCTCTACAATGCAATAAATGAACAATGCTGTTTCTCTGTTTACATGTCTTCCACATGGATCATTGGTAACTGGTAAAGATGCTTTTTGCCTGCAACCACAGACCATATATAAAGACGGATGTAGTGAGGTGGGACATCACCCACTGGTTTAAATTGGAGCTGGTTTGAGGCCCAGAGTTGCAGCTAATGGTCACACCATCTTTTCCATTTACAACCAGGACCTAACAAATAAGGAGGTGTTGCCTTTCACACTCTGGAAACATGCCCTGCTACCTCAGACCGAAGCGGATGCTAGTTTGCTGGGGACCCTGACCAGTGCTTACTAGGCAAAGATTACTTTAGCCAAATTGTCCTAAGAGTGCAGGCATTGTAATCAAGTAACATTAAATGTAGAAGTATTGGGGCAATAGTCTGACTCAGTGTGAGTCCTGGAGCCAGGGAGAGCAGCAAGTGAGCAAACTGTCAATCACAGCTGCCAATCAACACCCACCCAGCAGACATAAGTCTTCAAGTCTTTTAAACGGCGCAATAATTTCCAAAATGACCACCAGCACACTTATTATAGGCCCTGAATTCAGTGATTGAGACAATAATGACTTGTTGGAAAAAATTATTGACTTAGTATTACTAGAGAGAAGTTAACTCTTTTTGAATGGGAGTCAATGGGAGCCTCAAGCCATGGTAGTTGCCAGTTGCTGTAAAATGAGCTGGGAGCATGAGAAAGTCAGGCATAGACGTCGTTTTCTACTGACTTATTGCGCTAGCATTAAGCTAATTAGCTAACTAGCTGCAGCTGTTAAAATCTGCCAGCATACAGTTGTCATTTTAGCTGGCGAATCAATGGCTGCCATTTAGAAATGAGCCTGCTTTTGTCCTCCTTTGTCTGAAATCAAGGACCTAATTGTTGCAAAAATATGTATGAATTTTGAGCGGTAAATCTTCCCCGTTTATCATTGTAAAGTGCATTCATACCAGCAGCAACAGTAACTAAAGAGGGCAGGGTTTACAGAACAGTAAATTGCGGTGACAAAAGTACAATATTATGTGCTCAGTTGAGTGGAAAAATATATAATACAGGCTACTAAATATTAGCATCCATCTATATACATATTCTTTTTGACAGATCAAATGTCAGGGCTCATGAAATCCAACTGCAACAGTGGAGACGATTCTGAACACAGTTTTATATAGAAACCACACAGACTGGATAATAAGGTGTCCTTTACTGAGTCAGTGGTGGCAGCAAAAAAGACAACTATGCAAATCAATGACATCTGTGAGAAGCAAAGAGGTGTCAAGCCAGAAAATGTTACACTCTCCGAATGCCAACAAATAGGTCACCAAACCACAACCTGCGACAAGGAAGAGAGGAAGTAGGGTGATGTGATTCAGGGAACAGACAAAGAGAAAATAAGGCAGAGAATATGGGACCAACTGACAGCCACTGCTGAGCTGAGTAATGACTATGAAGAGATCCTAATTATACTGCTCTAGATTCACAGCATGGTGAGTTAACGTATGTTTTGCTGTGGCTAAATGCGTCATATGACAGTTTCTAAATGTCTTTTTCTTTTGAACTTCTTCTTAATGTTCTGTTTCGGTGGCCACCGAGAACGAGGCCGAGTGAGAGAGAAACGGAGCAGCAGAGGAGGAGAAAAATCACAGAGAGACAGAGATGAGGAAGAAAAAAAAAAGATTCCTTGTACAAGTATAGATTTTAGACAGGAGGAAAAATGCATAAAGCAGAACTGAAATGTGCCGTTTCACTGCCAGCCTAAAAATAGGGACCAGGCATAGGCCCTTCCAGACCCGACAATGTTTTGAGTTCTGTTTCTTTAGCTGTTAAGAAACAGAGAAAGAGGGACAGTGAGAGAGTAGAAGCCTCTGCCAATGTGTGTGTGAATCCCTTACGCTCAACCAGGGATATTGGGATGTCTGCCACTGGGATGTTAGAAGGATAGCAGCTTGGAAAAAGAGTGAGGCACATGAATGAACAATGCAACTGACATCACTTCACAGCAAGACAGCCTTCTGTGCTGCATTCTGCCCCAATCGCTGCCAGTTACATAACACTATATTACATCCAAATTCCCCAGAGTACAAATAAACCAAGCTGGCATACTTGGATTCAGTAACACTTTCTTATTTTCCATTTTGATTTCACACTGAAATACCACCGTTAAAGCTAAAGCTGAGGATCTATTTTTGTTATAGTCAACAATCCCATGAAAAGACAAAATGAAATGAATAATGCAACTTCCCCACCCTGTCTCCCCAAGCCAATTGGTTCCTAATAAAGATGTGCATTTTTAAACAGGTCACATATATATATATATCCTTTTATAGAAAAAGAAAAACACTATGTTTTATTTTCCTAAAACAGCTGGGCTCTGTTGCTTTTAGGACAGGTTATTCAAACAGGAAGAAATAAATGCATTTGTTGGACACTTGTTATCCACTGGGGGCTTTTTTTTTTTTTTGGTGCACTACTGAGTAATGCACCATTGCAACGGATTGATTCAAAACAAACTACGGTGCCCATTTTAAATGGAAATGAAGGAACATGTAACCCAATGTAACAGTGTAGTTTATTGATGTGTTTTAAGTTTTTGGGGAAACAATTAAGTCTTTGTTTGTAAGGCTTTGTCTGCAGAGGAGGATTAAATCATCGTTTGATTTTGGTCTTTTCATGGGATTTGTGTGACAGTAACAAAAATATATATCACCACACTTCTTGTAAAATCCTTTAGGTGACAGCGCTTTAATTATTCCTAAATTGTTGCACACCAAACTCCCACTGACAGATGCATTGGATCAAAAACACTGACTTCAAAAGAACCAAAAAAATCCCAGACACTGTCAATCACTTGTACTCACTTTATTAACAATATTTCAGCCCTCAGACATCCATTAGGTAAAACTCAAGATTCTTGAGCACACAAACAACGTAAAGATGGGGAAATTTTGGACACCAAAATAAAAAAAAAAGACATAACTGGAAATTCTCAGCCTTGTCATTTCTACCAGTAATCTCTTGAAGCCTACCTTCAAAATCCTGGTGTGCCATTACTGTACAAGTACAGTCTTGTCTCAAGAGATTTAATCAATACAGAGATATCTCGTGGAGAGGAGAGAAATGTGCACGTCGCACCATCATCCCCCTGACACTTCTAAATTGCTGCTGCTGCTGCTGCTGTGCTTGTGTAGATATCATAAATAGAGCGGCCAATTACAGAACCTCCACTAGACTGCTGCCTCTCCACCTCTTCAACATTCGGTCATCCATCGATTGGCCCTTTTGTTGTAACCTGGAGTTGTTCAGTTCATATATAGCTTAGTAAAAAATAAAAGGCTTAAGTGTAGGCATATAGAGTACAAATAGTCCACAGGCGCCCATAAAATATTTGCAATGTCTGCACGTGCCTTACTGGTCCATGGTTTTGTGGCTTATTGACCTCTGTGTTAGCAAAGTGTGCAAACAAGGGAGACTCAAATTGAGCTGTTTTTCCCCAAAGCAGGTCTGTGATGGAAATAAACTGCAAGGTGAGACGAGGAGATGTTAACAACTGAATACACAGAGAGCTGGTCAAAGACAGCTAAAAGCCTCCAGCAGGAAAACAAACAAATAAATAAACCAACAAAACTGTCATGCAAATCTCTTCTCCCCGAGCACCTCCGATGCAAGATATACAACACCGCAACAGAGAGGTAGGTAGCCGTAGAAGTGGGTCAGTTAAACAGGTCAAGATGGATGAGGGAGGGAAACACGCATTCTTCTTATGATCTAATTAATACCTTCAAGACTTTTCCTGGGCTATTTTTTTCCTTTCTCTGCTAGTATTTAGATTTAAAATAAGACAGACACCCCCAAACAAGCCACCAGTGGCCCGGTGGTCAGACCATTAGTGTGAGCAGTGGAGAAAGGCTGAGCACCATCTGTCACTCTGCCAGATGAGTAGATTAGAATGGAGGCTATGTAAAGAGAGACTAATTTGGAAAAAACGAAAGAAATTCCAAGGTAAAGGTGCACTGAGCAGCCCCTTAGGGTATGTGTTTGCATAATGAGTTTTTACAATTGACGTGAAAAAAAAATGGTTTCATTCATGGTCTCATCAGTCACAAAATATTCACAAATAGTGTCCCACCCATTAATAATTCACCGCTGACTTCTCGTCATGTCGGCCAATGTCAAAGTCTCATTAACATTCTCTTTGCATTGGTTACCTATACACTGCTCTACAGCAGACATACTTTTACCTTACCTCTGGTAAGTGTGAAAATAATAATAATAATATTTCTATAGTGCCTTTCATGCAAGAAATGCAGCTCACAGTGCTTTACAACAAAGAAATTACATGCACCAAGTGCTTCAAGTGAAAAACAAAAATAACAAAAATAAAAACATTAATATAACATATGATGGAAAATAAAACCCACCAATAATAATAATAATAATATTTTTTTTTAAAAATGAAAAAAAAAAAAATTCCTGCCGTATCAGGAAAGTCATAGCTAGTTTATGGCTAAAGTAAAGAGATAAGTTTTTAGCTTTCTTTTAAAAGTATTTAGCAAGTTGTCTTCAATAATATCTATAGGTGGTGTGTTCCATAGTTTAGGGTGCAATTGACAGAGGCTGCAACCCCGATTTTCTTTCAGCTGTTGCTGGAAACCTCCAATAACCTCCAGCAGCAGATGATCACAGTTTTCTTGAAGGCAAATAGTATATAAGTGAGTTAGCAATGTTGCTTGGTCCTAACCCATTACGACCTTTGTATATAAGGAGGAGGACCTTCAAGTCAATTCTAAATGTTACAGGAAGCCAGTGAAGAGCAGCTAAAACTGGACTGATGTGCTCTCTCCTCTGGGTTCTGGTTAATAGCCGAGCTGCAGAGTTTTGAATGAGTTGAAGTCTTGGTGTTTTTTTCAGGAGGCCAGTAAAAAGCCAAGTCAGCTTGAAATGAAGGCATGAATCAGTTTTTCAGCATCTTTTTGATTTATAAATGGTTCTACTTTAGCTATGTTTCCAAGGTGGAAAAACAATATTTTTACCACCTTGTTGATGTGGGACTTGAAGCTCAGATCTAGTCTAAAATAACATCAAGACTTGTAACCTCAGATAAGAAATCTTATTAAGATAATAAGATTTCAGTTTAACCTCATTTAACTTTAAGAAATGATTGCTCATCCGTGTATTTAATACCAGAAGACAGGTAGTAATGTAATTTATAACTGCAGCATTTGGTTCAGCGGAGATGTACAGTTGTGTGTCATCCGCATAACTATGGAAACATACGCTGCTCTCTGATGATGTCGCCGAGTGGCAGCATGTATAGTGAGAATAATAATGGACCAAGGCAGCTCCCTTGTGCAACCCCAAAGCAGTTGTCATGTTTCTCAGACACATGATCTCTAAGACTGATGTAAACCTTTCTCCCTTTGATGTATGTTTTGGATCAGTTTGACACACAGTCAGAAAGACCAACCCACTTTTCAAGATGATTGATAAGGATATCATGGTCAATCATATCAAACGCTGTGCTTAGGTCTACGAGGATAAGAATTGAGACCTTATTTTCATTAGAGTTTAGTCTGAAGTCACTGATTATTTTAGTAAGAGTAATTTCAGTGGCTGTGGTTTCTTCTAAAGCCTGACTGAAATCCCTCCAGGATATTGTTTTCTTTAAGAAAGGAGTTGATTTGCACTGAAAGTATCTTTTCAAGTGTCTTACAAATGAGGGGAAGGTTGGATATCCGCCTATAACTGGTCAGTGTATTACCATCTAGGTTGGGTTTCTTTGGTAATGAATTAACAGCAGCTGTTTTGAAGGCATCTGGGAAGATGCCTGTTTGAAGAGATGTATTTATAATGTTCAGGATATGACTTGAAACGCTGTCGAACACTCACTTAAAAATGCTGTAGGCCCAGGGTCAATACATGAGGTGGAGGAGTTGCATTCAGTGACAGTCTTGCAAAGCTCAGTCAATGTAATACAGGTGAATTTTCCCATGGTTACATCATTTTACAGGATGAGCTGAGATCATCTGTGTTTACATCAGCAGCAATACTGGCTCTAATTGAGGTAATTTTGTTATTGAAGAATGCGAGTTCTTCACATTTCGATGCAGAGAACTGTAGGCGGGGGTTGGGCGAGTGTTAAGTAGCTGGTCAATAGTGGAGAATAATATCCTAGAGTTCCCGGCATTCTCTGTAATAATCTTGGAAAAGTTTCTTGCCAGATGGGATGATCATGATGATCATTGACTCACAATGCATCAGCGGCCCCGGAAGACAGACAGTGTGAGGAGAAATTAAAGTTAACGCAGACAAAAGAGGAAATAAGTGCAGATGAACAAAGAAAGAGCAGATATTACTGAAGATTGATCCATATCACGATGAGAGACACAAGTGGACACTCATATTGTAATTTATAATGGACTGAGACAATTAAAATTGAGCTCATCGTTATCTCAGGGTCATAAGAAAATTTATTCATAGCCCTTCATCAAGCAGTGCAGAGACGCGCTGAAACAGGCAGGCAGTAGCACTTCCTTGAGACTAACAAGCTGATATTTTGGAAAAGGGAAATTTTATTTTTTTCAGCCCAAAAAACCAAACTCATTTCCATCCTTGCTAACTACAGGAAACATAATGAACCCAATCATGGCGATTTTCCACAGGTATTTCACTCAGAGACATCTGCATCCTGGAATGAAAGAAGATACTAATTTGGCTAGAAGGACCGAGAAGGATTTTATGATTCTGTGCAAGTGTATGTATGTGTGTGTGGGTAAGTCTGTCAGAGTGTGGGTGCATGAGAGAATTTGAGAGAAATACACATACGCCAGCAACCTGATGCAGCACTGCAAAGCTTCCAAGTTTTCAAATCCTCTACACCCCCTGCCACCACACCGAGTCCCCAGGGACTGGAAAAATTTAATCACACTAAACATATGTGTAAGGTGAGGTGACGCACTATCGAATAAATACCAGCATGAAGAGAAGCAAAAAAGGAGTAATGTCATGAGGATTCACACTGAATATTTTGTGAATAAAACTCATTCCCACAGGACCAAGCAGGCTGCTGCACCTCAACCCCCACAGACAGAGGCAACTGGGAGATTTCGCCACTTGAAGAAATGTTTCATAATGACAGAGTAAATGAAGGACAATTTTGCACAGTACGCTGAAAAATGTGCTTATTACTGGCAGATGAATATGCAGGTACAGTGCGCACATGTACATTTTGATGTTATTTCAAATTGCTGTCTTTTTAAATGGTTCTTAAGGCAAAACTCAACCTTTCAGAGACCTTGTGTAGGCAAAAGGACCCGTTCTGAAAAATAAATTTGCTGCTTCATCATGATGTAGAACCGCAGAGATTTTCATGAATGATAATTTTAAAAAATGTAGTTGCTTGCATGCTATATTAGAAGGAAATATTTTATTTACTGTGATGGAGATTGCCCAGTTACTTCGAATGAGTTAATTGACACACCAGAGCAAAAACCTGGAATATCAGGCATTTACAGATGCCGAGAGCATACAAGAATGATTTGGCACCAAACTCAGTCAGCAAAGCTGGAGAACTGAGATCTCCATATGGTATTTTTAGACCTTACTAATGCCTTTGGCTGTGTACCACGTCATCTATTGTGGATGGGTTTTTGATTTTTGCAGAGCTCCGCCATTAAAAATGGTCAGAGCATATTTTCTAGGTATTGAGATATGACTCACAAAAGCTGAGTTTACTACTGCATGGCAGCATCTAGAGGTACGATGGCAGGCTGAATAATTTTACCCTTATGCTTTATAATGGCTCTGGAGGTGATCACTGAGCCATCAAGGTGAGTGGTAGGGGGGGAAAAGCTACAGAGAGGGCTGCACCACCCATCCATCAGGGCTTATGTGAACAATATACCCCCCGTAAGAATGGTTTTGATGATAAGTAGGTCCAAAGATGTCTATTAAAACTGGGCGTAAATTGGATGAGAGGTGACTAGATGGTAATATAGTTAGAAGCAGCTTCACATTTAAATATAGCCAATGAAGTGCTGTTAAAACAATGTATTTATGCAAACTAGATGTCAAAAAATTATGACTTTTCAACCATTTTTAGAGTAGACTTAATCTAGATGTAGACATTTTGACCTGCAAATCACAGCAGTGATCCTTACAGGGGCTGTAACTATCAAAAATGTTCAGACTGATTGGTACTGTAATGTAAGTTGACAAAAGAAAGTGCAAATACTACCTGGCGAAGATGATGAAAAATGTATTATTTTCATGGTTTAAAAAAATACTAAAGGAGAATGTGAACTGTGGCCTCTAGTGTTGAATTCACATACATTGTGTTCCTGACCATGCAGCCACACCAAAGAAACGTTGCTGTGGTATATTAACAACAAGATTTACCGATAACAACACAGTACTTGCTTCTTTACTGAGATTATTATTATTTGCATGACTGTCACTTGTCAGGAAAACATACACATTGATACTTTTTCTGAACAATTGGACAATGCTGTAATTTTTCTGCTGAAGTCTCAGTAGCAGGAATTGATAGCAGTGAGTGAGGATATAGTGAGGAAGAAAGGTCAGGATTATGAGAAGGTATTTAAAGTTACTGATGCTCATAATCTGATTCATAAAGCCAATATATACCAAAGATCAAACATCAAAGGACATATCTATCCTAAAAGAGGTACTTAAATGCTCACAGGTGAGATTAGATCTACTGAGATGTAGCAGAAGGTCTACTTTATCCAAATCAAAGTGATTCCAACGGGTACAATCGGCACTCAGGTGTAGGGATGAAGCAGGTGCAACAAGAGAGGGGATGCACAGGGTCACACAAAGGGCAACCTTTATGGAGTAAACTCCCTTGGGGAAAAGCAGACAAGTCATGGAGGAAATATATCACCAAGAAGAAGCACCAAGAGTTGTTCCTCAGGCAAAAAAGTCAAGGGATAAATTGTAAATGTGAAGCAAAAAGCTGGACCGGAGGGATTTTGGAGAAAGAAGCAAAAAACGGATTAAATTTGGGACGTGTTAGCTATGATATTAGCATATCCAGATTTCAGTTTTTTTCCCCAGCTAATCTCCCATCCACAATGTCAGTCTATAGATAGGTGAGGTCTATGTCTGTCCTTTATGTTCATTCCCACACTTTGTCCAAATGTAGAAAGTCTGTCCCAATAGATAAGCCAGGTATAAGTATCTAACAGTGGAAATTGAGAGCAAATGGTCAGATATTCATTTGTCATCTGATGAATATATCGTTGCATTTGTCCAGGGTGTTTGAAAAGAAAAGGACTAAAGGATTTCTGAGCTGGCATATTTTAGGACAGGTATGGGTGGGAAGAGATTAGCATATAGGAGTAGATTTGAGGAAGCAGTTGATAAACCCACAGGAAACAGCGAGCTCCACCATAGCCGATGCAGATAAAACACACAATAGATGGTTTAGTCTGCGGAGCTCACAATGTCACAGGAGGACACAGTAGATGAGGCATGTGAAAGGAAATAGTTTGGTGCATTAAGGCGGTGACAGATATGGAGCCCTGTGGTTGGAAAGTTTGGGCGTGATAAGCACGGGCGAACTTGGAAAGATACATAATTAGTGGGTGGGGGGGGGGGGGGTTCTTGCAGTCCTCCCCCAGAAAAAAAGATTAAGCCAAGAAACAGCTTGAGGGGGCTATGAAAACCAAAAATGCATCAAGAACAGTATATAATTGGGTGGATCAGGACAGGAAAGGATTATTAGAAGAATGGCTGTTTCATATTTATATTTACAAAAACATAATGTTATTATTATGTTATGTTATATATGGGGTGTGAGAACGTGTGAAAAGTGTCAAGTGTGTGAGTCTCACGGTCAATGTGTGAGAGTTGGCAGCCCTGTTAATAGCCACGTTACACTTAATAGAGCCGAGCTAACGTTGTCTTGCAAATAGGTTTGGCATTTTGGCAACAGTACAATCCTACTTTTACCTAATTCAAAGTTTAAGTGGAGTCAGTGGGCCAAGCAGGGTCATTCAACATAAGCTAGCCTATCTTTTCCTAGGTTCTGTTTTCATTCAGTGTTTGCAGTTAAACTAAACGGCATGTTTCTAACCTTTGTCAGATTCCTGTGTGGACTGACAGACTGTGATTGACAGCCAAAGCACGCTGTGGCAAACGAATAGACAGGTTCGACTGAACCAACTCAAAGGGTGGTCCAAAAATGTGTAGTTTTTTTATTATTTGTTTTTGTCAGTTGATGAAAATAGTAAAATGATATTGATATAGGCTGCTTAAATATAATCACCTGATTGTGGGGACTGTACTGTATGACAATAAGTTTATTTTTAAAAAGACAAAAAGTGAGGTAGTAAAAACTTTCTCTCCCTAAATGAATAATGGGGATGCCTGTGCTCCACTTGCTCCATTGCTCAGGTGCCTATGGCGATAAGTGGAAGTTGGGTGCAGACAGTTTGTAGCAAAGTTGGATCTTGACCTTAGGGTTTATAAATTGCTCTGTGCAAAATTCTTCTCTTACAGTTGATATTAAAGTACATCAGGATTTGCTCAGGCTGAAAATAATTCAGACCAACTGGAATCCAAAACGAAAAGAGTTGTGCATCATATACACCATCAAAAAATATACAATTACATTTTT
This sequence comes from Thunnus albacares, assembly GCF_914725855.1. Lineage (NCBI taxonomy): Eukaryota > Metazoa > Chordata > Actinopteri > Scombriformes > Scombridae > Thunnus > Thunnus albacares. The sequence continues at coordinate 31,112,340 of NC_058107.1, forward strand.
GAACTGTTGGATAAGATTAAGAAGAAGCTATTTAAAGCATCAGCTGTGACATTACACTTCCTTCGTGAGGTTCAGCTTTTGTAACACTGAGCAGGCTTTTTGAAGCCAAAAGCGAGGCGTTGTGGAGGCCATTAACATTTAAAGGAATTATTGGTTAATTCTAGCAAGTAGAAGGACCAAAGATAGAGGGGTATGATGTGACTGTAGCATCATAACCTTTATGTCTTCAATGATCAGTGCCAATCATATACTGTATGCTGTTGAAGAATGAAGAAGTGGTCCCGAGCTAGCTACCTCTCCTGTCTCCTCACACATGGGGGTGTTTTGAGCTAGCATACCTGATGAATTACACCAACACCAGCAACCCTGTGAACAGCTACAGAAAAGAGATATACCACATATTTAAAGGCTCTTTAACTACATATATAAAGGTTCTTCATAGAGCCCAGTAGGTAAATTGACTGGGCCAATATATTAGCCATTAGCTTTTTGCTGATAGGTATCATGCCCATACAACTTAAATGGACACAAAGTTACTTGTGTCCATGTTTTTATTCCTGCTAGCTATGCACTTAAGCGTCAGTGGTTTGAACTATAACTACTAACAAATAGTCAACATTAGTGTTAGCTCGTTGTCCTTTATATGTTAGCTGTTATAGCTTACTTATTGGTTTTGTCAAAAAAATTTTTTTTACAAAAAACGGGATGGACATAATGAACTTTTTTTTACAAAGAGTCAAGAGTTACATAGTGTAGCCTAAGTAAAAAACTGTAGCTACATGTTGAAAGCCTGAGTAACGTTAAGAGTTTTAAGTATTTTCGCTAACATTTTCTTGTTCAGTATTTTTATTAAATACAATATTGAACAGTAAATTTTATTAAATGCTTAATAATTTAAGTGTCATTCAATTATAGTTCTATAGATAGTTACTGATGGGGGGCAGTCTGATGATAAACATCAGCCAAAGAAGATGATTAGTGGTAACAACTTGGTTTGGCATGATTAAGGCCATTAATATGCATTAATTAATGCATTAATATACGCATAGTGAAACTGTGCTCCCTCAACAATATTGAATGCCCCTGATTGCAGATCCTTTACCGATGTAAAAGTACCAGTATAGCAATAAATAAATAAATAACTGAAAAAGAAAATTGGGCTGTGACTGATTTAACTTTAACAGTCAGTGCATAAGCAGCATGTTACTGTTGTTACTGCTCGAGGTGGAGATAGTTTGAACTACTTTATAAGGGTCACGAGATAAATCAGAGGGGTCATGAGAGGATACATAAATTTGGATTAGATTTCTTTAATCCTTACATTTTTGTGAAATATTAGAGAGTTTTAGCTCTTTGGGCCTCAAACAGTTGTTATAACAGTTATGTGAGGGGAAGCCAGCAAGTCTGAGAACCACTGGTTTAATCTTTAATAATGCAGTGTAATTTATAAGCTCAATATGTTATTTTATGTAAACTTTTATCTGAAAAGTAAAGCTGTCAAATAAATGTAGTGCAGTAGAAAGTATGATATTTCCGTCTGAATTGTAGTGGAATGGAAGTATAAAGTAGCACAAAATGACAAAACTCAAGTACAAGCACCTCAAAATCGTACTTGACTGCAGTACTTGAGTAAACAAGTTACTTTCCACCACTGAGTATATGACAGCTAGTAAGTAACAAGTGATATTAGTACAGAACTACCAAAGATATGTTATTATATTGGTAATTTAGAAACAGAGTCGCCATTGCAAAGCATTGCAGAGTGCTTAGACAAGTTTAAAATTGTGAGGTCGTCAAGTTTGTCATGTGATTTGCCAGCCTTGGGACGCTACTGAGGCATTCATCTCCACTGGCCAATCAGTGACTACAGACATGTAGACTAAGTTGCTGATAAACAGTAATGCAATACAAGGATATGATCAATATATCTGTAACCAGATAAATAATTACATGTTTCTATTTAAATTTTCAACCTAAGAAAAAGCTGACAGTAAACATTTATTAGGTGGCTACAAATGAAGCCACAATAACTTTACTTAAATGTAATTTGGTTTTAAAGATACCTACGTTTATGCCTACACAGTCACAGGTAAGAAGGTAGTAAGGAGAGTTTATAGGTTACTGTACTTTAGCCAATTAAACCGCATCATTCTTTAGACACCTAAAATGGGCTCTCTGAATGAAGACTGGATTATGACACAAAGGTTTTTCCATCCTATTGTGTTGTTCTATATTCAAGCCCTTGGCAGGTGCTGTGCAGTCTCTGTCAGCTCCCCTCACCCTGCAGTAAACTGAGAACCTTTTCCAACCTGCTGCAAGACGAGTGTGTTTGTGTGTATATCACTGTGAGTGTGTGCAAGTATGACATAAACTGTGGTCCCTTGAGAACGGATAAATGACAAAAGATGTGATTCTTCCCATCTCATTCCCTCTTCGCTGTTTCAGAGGACAGTGTTGAGGGGGGAGGCAGCAATGAAGGAGAATCTGCGAGTCTGTCAGTTCGCCCGATGTCCCCGAAGACCCTCGACCCCTGTCCCTCCGAGCCCCGGGCCCCGAGGGAGAGTTGGCTCCTGAAGACGCCTCTCTGTCACAACACTGACAAGCCAAGGGTGGCTGTTCTCCAGCTGAGCCCAGAGGTGACAGAGCTGGGGAGAAGCCCCCTGACCTTAGCGCCACTCACTCTGTCAGAGAGCTGTCAGTCTCAGGGACCTGACACCCTGGGTAAAGGACTCACATTAATGGGTTAACACAGTGGGACAAAACACACACAGGCACAAAACAAGTACACGGGGCATGCAACACACCCAGCTCGCCCACGCATCTGTAAGCACACAAGCACACACACAAAGACCTTGTCACTCAAGCAAACAGGGTATGTGATCTGACACAAGATGGAGGGTGCTTACATAACACTTGATTCATTTCAAAGGTGTAATTGGATGTCTGTTTTGGTCGGGTGGAAGAGCCTCTTGGCACTGGCAATATCAAAGCTGACATTCATCAAAGTCTGCCAAAATAACTAACATAAAGCTATTTCTAGATGGAAAAAAAAACACACACACATGCAAAAATTCAGACCTGATATTCATGTATTTTACATGCAAAACATACATATCTTTTACAATGTATATCTAGAAATATAAGTACTGTAACTTCAACCAAAGTTTTATTTTAAATACTGCTTACTATCCTTGTTAAATGCAGAAAGGAAGAAAAATATTTTCTTCACATTATACTTCCCAAAAAATAAATTGCTTTCAGAGGGAAAGAGCATATTAATTCAAAAAGACACATTAATTCAAAATAGATGCAAATTCATGTTTTGAAAAAGTGGTTGTCTTCACGAAAAAAAAAAAAAAAAAAGAGGTAGATGTGACACAAGCTCACATCTAAGAATCACAGTTCCTTCATCCAGTTCAAATTCTAAGAACCACCCGGTGCAAATGTTCAACTCTTCACTTTCAAGAGCAGAACATACTGCACCTCGGCGCCTCGCGTAAGGACACCCTAATCAAGTTTCAACTGCTGGAGGCAGCAAGAGATATGTGACATGACTTCTCGGTGTATACAAGATGTAAACGTAGTTCCTAAGGCCTCATGTACACGACGCTTTACCTACATTCGCCATGAAAAGATGCATAAAAAGGCACAAACATGGACACACGTTCTGAGATTTAGAGAACACTGCTCACAAAACACACAGCCCTTACAAATTTTTTTTGTGTTGAGAACAAGCTTAATATCTACCACAGCCCATCAGCTCCTACTATTAGCGATAAATGGCTGTTTATAGTCGTGATGGCAGAGAAATGCCCTGTATTTGCTGCTGCTTGAACTGAATGTTCCGTAAAACAAGAAAACTAAGGCAGCATGAAGTGATTACGTAAAGAAAGAATATATTATTTGGAGGAATGTTGGAATGAATATGATGGAATATATAAAATGGTCAGTGTTTAAGTAGAAAAAAAAAAAGACAATACAGTGTATTGCTGCATACATCTACTAAATATCAAATATTTGGGTCAGGATATGTAGACTAGACTGGGCGAAATATCAGACATATAATCAATTCATTCAACTTTATCCCTTAGTGGTTTCTTTCTATTTGAATTTCAAAACAGTTAGGCAATCAAATAATGTAGGTCACCCCTTTTGGACATAATATAATAACCATTCTAAACTCCACAAATACTGTCTCATTAGAGTCACAGTGGAAACAGCAGCAGTCATAGACTACATTATACATCTGTTTTTCTTTCTTTTTTTTTTTTTTTTTTGCAATGTCTACCATTAATCTTTACCATTAATAAAGCCCACACCTGAGTTCACTTCAAAAATATTCATGGAGAATGCGCTGTATTTCACACACTCTCCCCGTAAACACACACTCGATTTTTTTATGAATCCCAGATTTAGTGCAGGAGTATTATGCATGCATCCTCGTTTGTGCGTACACACGAGGCCCTCGGAGTTGGTCTTTTTTTTTTTTTTTCTCCCGTAGTGTTTCGTAGTGGTTCCCAGGAAGTGGAGTCCTTGTAGTGTGGTCAATTATTTTAACTGACCAGGAATGTAGAAATGAGAGGTTCTTGGCAGTTGTGCATCCCCACTTATGCAGGTATGTAGTTTAGAGTTCCTCGAAGAAGGCCACTCTGGATTTGGTGCTCTGTAGTGTTAGCTGCGGAGGGGACGACAACAAAGACCCAATAAGGCTTTCAAAGTAAACGAGAACAGAACGTACTGGAGTAGAGAGAGCAAGCAAAATAAGTAACCAAATGGAAATCTGTATTGGAGACTAATGTCACTGAAATCATCACAAGTCTTTTTCGCCATCCTGTCTATTCACAATGCAAATGCCATGGTCATTTAGTCTGCACATGGACCTTGATTTCTGACTGAGAGATGAGCAAAACCTAGCCTAGCCTATGTGTGGACTGTCAACAAGCTTGCCAGGACTTCACCATTAGAATTCCCCAGCAGTCAACGGTCCATCGGATTATATGGGTGCGAGTTCTGACACCTTGGATGGGTTTTTTCAAGCAGTGGTGTGGTGCTTGCTGCTTTTTGAGGTCTAAAATCATGGATTCTTTTGTGAGAGTCTGCTTTTGCACTAGGATTCAGTAGTGTTCCATAATTCAAATTTCCTGAATTGTGGAGATAAACATTAAGTGTTTGTTTAGTCTGTGTTTCATTCCTTGCATTCTTCCCCAGTAACGTCCTGTCAGTAGTGGAAGAAGTCTTTAGATAACTTACTTAAAGAAAAGTAACAATACCACACTGTAAAACTACTGTATTACCAGAAAAGTCAGCAGAGAGTACCTAAAGTGTCAGGAGTAAAAGTACACATTATACAGTGTTAATTACATTTTTTAATTATTATTATTGATGCATTAATATGTAAGCAGTACTTTAATGTTGTAGCTTAATCTGAAAACTAGTAACTATAGCTGTTGATAGCTGATAAATGTAGTGGAGTAAAAAATACAGTATTTACCTCTGAAATGTAGTGGCGTCAGAGCAGAAAGTAGCATAAACTGGCAACTCTAGAGTAAAGTACAAATACTCCAAAATTCTACTTACAGTAAGTACAGTACTGAGTGAGTAAGTGCATTCATTTACTCTCCATAACTGACTTATGTTTATGTACTGTGAAAAATAAATCTTCCAAATTAAGGAAAAAAAACCCAAACATTTCTGTGCTTCATTGTTTCATGTAATTAACAATGATTATTGGAGGATTATACATTCATTGGTCATGCCAATTGGTGGCATTTGTAAGCTAGGAGGCAATTTTTGAATTGCAAGTCATTGGAGATTATGCTGTTTATTTCTTTATTTTCCAATTAGTCCCACCTACCAACAGCACTTGCTAGCTATGGTAACCTGCAAAAAAAACGAATACCCACACAATTATAAATGCATGACACAGCTTACCTAACTTGTTACCGGTAATTTTTATGACAACGTACACGTGCATATTTAATCAAGTCATGTCTGATGAACACTGGAGTACATTTAAGACGGCACTAGAAAATCACAGCACATTCCAGCAGAGCATGGGATTTGTATTGCTAATCAGAAGAGAAGATAATTGGAAAGTATTTTGTTTAAGTTTTATTTTATTGATATTTGGGGTTGTAAAGAGAATTGGCATAGCTGTTTATAAATTGTATAGATGAGTTTATGGATAAGGAATTGAGAAAATGATATGAGAATTATGAGAATTTGTTTATTGAGTTTGTTGTATAGATTTATTGTTGATTTCATTTTTATTGTTATTCTTGTTCTGTTTTTATCAGTTTTTTTTATTTTTACATGTTCAAAATAAACTAACTAACTATCAAACTAACTGACAGTTTGGTGTGTTTATGCAAACTTACCCCAAAAGGTTATTCTGTTGGTAATGAATCTCTGATGATATGTGAAAGCATGCAGTGTTTACACTTCATCTAAATTTACATCAACCACTGAAACAAAAATAAGACTCAAAATTTACAGCTGGTCCTGATGGACAAAAAAAAATCTGTAAGTTGCCCAGATTCTCTAGTACTGCAGAGACAATCAAACAGACAGGGAGAGCAGGATGGGTGGTAGATCAATGCCAGTCAGAGAAAGCGCTGTTAATTGTTTTTCTCTCCAGGTTTAAATGAGCTGGTGATGGATTAATTCAGGCCACTGGCTGTACTTTAACCCTTTCAGTGCAGCTAACCATTAGCTCATCTAACACCGCATAAGTGAGCACTACTTTAAATCTACTGGGCAAACTTTTTTTTACCTCTCTTAAACATCTGTCTGTTAAGGGTATTAAAGCTACTGCCAAAGTAAATATTAGAGCCGGGATGAAGGAGGATATTTTGCGAAATCCAGTTTATTTCTGGGTGTATATGGGGGGATTTAAGTAAATCCAAACAGAAAATGTGCGGGAGTGGGATGGATTTGCACTGTAATGTTTACCGATCACCTTCTATTGTCCCTGCTGACAGGCAGCCTGTACACTTGTGAGCGTGAAAGCCCGACTGTGTGTTTATCTATGTCTGACTCTCCAGGATTGTATTCTACACTGCCCACAGTCTCCATGCTGGAAAGAACAAGAATTCTTTATTCAATGTCTCGGGTATTAACGTTGTGAATGGCACGACAGCGAGCTATTTCCAGAGAAGAAATCTGTCTGTATGTTGTTTTGATATGCAGTGGAGCACAATGAGAGTAACCCTGATGGTTGACCTCCTTTGTGTGCCACTTCACAAAGTCTGGATGGACTGCAATATGTATAAAAATAAGAATTTCCTCGCAGTAAAACTTCACACAGAGCTTCACACTGCGGCTCTTGTGTTGCGATTCAGTTGTAGAGAATGAGCTCATCTAGCAAGGCCGGTGCTAACAGAGCAGAACCTGTGGCCTGCTACAAGCGCCTAGGCGCTGGTCCATGTTAAGGGGCCGTTCATTAATCATCCAGAGGGGGGAGAGGGAGTCTGGATGGAGAAAACTTTGCACGGAGGTGCAGCCGGTCCTGATGCTCCCGGCTCAGAGATCTGTGCTTCGTTCCACATTTTCCTCTGCTCTCCTTTCCCCGCCGTCTTCCTCTCATCCTGCCTCTCTCTGGTCGCCGACTTTACGGCGCATCCTCAGCGCTTCTCTGTGACTCAGCCTTTATTAAACTTATCCTTTGAACATTTTTTGGTCAACCTCAGTTTGACCTTAAACTTTGCACCTCTTTTTGGCAAAGCTGACTTAGTTCGCTCACTCACTTTTCCTCTTCCCTCCTCGCTTCCGACGCTCCTTCCCTCGCTAGCAAGACGAATGCCGGCCGCCTCTGATTCAATTAAACCAACACTTTTAACTTAGCTCCCTCTCCCCCCTGCACGTCATCCATCCAAATGACTAATCACCGAGCTAAATCAATTAGCTCTCACTTAACAAGTATTTTTTTTACAAGGGCGAGGCAAGAATGAAGGAGATGTGGGATTTTTTTTTTTTTGCAATACAATGTGCTGAGAACATAGCTCACACTTTCATTTGATACTTTTATTGAAATTAGAAAGATACTGGAGTGGGGTGATAAAGGAGAATGAGTCTAATCTGCCGGTTCATCAGAGGACAGTGGAAATAGAATCTACTTTTTATAATAACTCCATTGCCTCTGACCAATCAATTTTGAAATATGCCTCAAGCTGAGGGAGTCTGTCACTTTTTTTTTTTTTTCGCTTTTTTGTCATAGTGATTTCATATAATCACTAAGCCATGATGCGATGAAAAGGACAGCATTTTCAGGCACTTGGGTGAGACGAATAAGCTATTCTTAAAGATGGAGTCGACATAAATTGCATACAAACACACAGATTTCCCTCTCAGTCGCTCTGCGAGATTTTTAAGACCGGTAATCACTGTGCACTTTCAGAGGTCACAGTAGAAAATGAATGATTGCTCCCACTCCCCCCAGTGGGCTCCATCAAAGAAGAAACTCCAGGCTGAAAAATGAACCCGGGGCCAAGTGGAGACAGTTGCTATTAAGTGATGCTCTGAGAATCAATTCCCTGCCTTAAAATAATATGATGGTGAGGCGTGGCTGTCGTACGCGAGAGGACTATCAAATTTTCTGATAGGCAGTTATCCGAGGACGATGATGTAAGATCAGTAATAAGACTCCGTTTACGCTTCACCACTGCATGTGTCTCGAGCTGAAGAGACAGCTGTTAAATAGCTGAAAAGCAATGTGACTAAAATGCATTAGGGACATATTTAAATCTGATGTCAAATCATCTTAATGGGGTAGATGTAATCAGATTTCTGTCCTGTTAACATGACATGCTGGCAAATATTATGTATATAAGCTGCTGAGGTAAATGTGAAATGTGAATATATTTTTGTGTGAGTAGATGAAGCATGAATGGGGAGAATGGTGCATGTTCTTTGTATTTTGAAGGAACATGTGAGGAGTGTTTTGTGTACAATGTGTATTTATGTATCCGTCATGCGCGTAGCTGAACTGGTAGCTACCTTTTTAAAGTTGCTGTGCTTGCTGGTCCCCTGCTCGGTGTTCTGGTTGTGAATGACGTCCAGAGGAGTCTCCCTCTCTTTAAGCTTCAGGCTTTCGATCTCCGTCTTCAGCTCGTTCAGCTGCTCCTGCAGGTGTTTGCTCTTCTCCATGTACTCGACCCTAAATGTCGGACAAATTGAAAGTTTGGAGGCAATTTAGCAGATTTCCCTTTTCAGCAACTTTTCTGAACAATAAATTGGCGCACCAAAACTTACAAAAGTGACAAATTTGCGACTCTGTGAACAGCTAACCGCCGATACCGAACCCGTCGTCTCTCGGCTTACTTGACTCCGTTTTAAAAAGCTGATTCTCTTCATTAACAAACATGATACCTGAGACCCAGGTTATTAATTATTCAACTTCAAAAGCCGGGGTCATTTTTTGTCAAAAGATAGTTTTGCCTGTCTGCAATCACTGACAGCAAGGAAGAAATGCCGGCAGTGACAGCTAATGAGGGTCAATTTCCCCCCTGAACCCCTGAATTAAAGTGTGCATACTAACTAAGTACAATACTGCATCAAGCTTTTGCAGACACATTTTAAAGGTGATTTAAAATTCCTCTCTGAAAGGAATATTCATCAACCCCTTCTGCTGATTAATAATTAAATCACTAAACCACCGTAATCAGGAAAAACCACATACTTTAAGCGGAACGTGTACAATGCAAATTTGCTGCGACCCGAAAAAATATCAGGCAGCATCAGCAGCGGAGTCGAACCGGACACTCACTTCTCCTTTTCGATCTCCATGGAGAGGCGTTTCATGTCAGTATCTTTAAAGTCAAAGCTGAGGTTCTCCCTGCTGAAGCTCAAGTCAGGAGGCATGCTGTCAGCCGGCAGTCCTGGGGACTAAGAGGGAAGATGGAAGGTGAGATTACGGGGCGGGAAGAGATGTTGATTAAATGACAGCTAAAAAGAAAGAAACTAGGGGAAACAGGACAGAATAAAGAGGGAGTGATGGAGAAAGACAAAGAAAGAAGAAGAAAAGAAAGGTACGGATATACATAGGAGTGGGAAGATGTGTGCAAGTAGGATACATGGACATAATGTAGATAGAGATAGCAGTTAAAATGGAGAAAAAGGGAAAAAAAAGAAACATTTTGATGGTCACAGACCACAAACACACAAAATATACACTTTCAGATGCTGAGCAAATATCTGAAATGCATTGGCCACATGCCACCTCAGGACTGTGCCGGCTAAGAAGTGGACATAATACACAATATAAATGTAAATCCATTGGTTGGCATGTGAATCCAAGCTACAGGGCAGATATCTGACTATAAGGCACATTCGACATAAACACAGTCTGGCGGAGAACAGAGGGCGATTCGACGATGGCCGACGGAAACAGGAACGGAGAAGAGTGTGTGCTTGTGTTCGTGTAGATTTGTCACTCGTGAGCGTATAAGTGTACGGTCGAGTTACTGTATGTGCACCAGAGTGTGTGTTTGTGTGTGTTGACTCTTCATTCATTAGCTGATAAGAGTGTAGTACTTCGATGGCCAGCATCTCGATATATATCTGTGTGTGTGAGAGTAAGTGTGTGTGTGTGTAAACAGATGAATGCGTAGTGTGTGGGTTTTTAGCATGTTGGAAGCTCTTGCGTAGGCTGCCTTATGTGCTACATGTTCTTATGCAAGTTCAGTATGGCTTTGGGGGTTTGCTACAGTACAATTGAATGTGTGTGTGTGTGTGTGTGATTATGTGTGTGTTGCAGTCAAGGTAAAACAGTCGAAACAGCAAATAGATTTTTTCTGCATGTATAGTTCCTCCCTGTTAGGAGTGTATCCATGTACTACATAATATGTGTACTGAGTTTATTGGTTTTATGCATGTTTATAAATGTACCTGTGTATCATGTGAGGGTTTTTCAGGGCATATACCCATTAATTATGCATGTAACTAACAACTGCTAATGATTATTCATCTTTTGATTTACTTTCAATTAATCCATGTATCCTTGTCTTTAAAATATAAAAGAAGCAATAAATGCATAATTTATCAAGCCTAAAGTATGCTGACCAATGATAAAAAGTGAATCATTTTTATTGCTGGTCATATTACTTGAATATTAAACATAGAAATACAAGATATATCCAGGGACTACGGATGAAAAATAACATTCTTGGTAAATGTAAATTACATTACATTTGCAGTAATGTTTATTAATGTGCACTGTCCATATTCAATAAACCAATAAATAAGCAACTCCTTATAATTGAGGAGCTGGAACAAGCAAATATTAGGTTGTTTCACTTGATGAATGACTTTCAGTTAGCAACATTTTCATTTATTTATTTCCTGCCGTCGACTAATCAATTCAGTTCACCCGTTTGTTCTTCAACATGTACATCTGACTTTGTTAATTGGCTTATGTACCTGTGTGTTTTAAGTGTATGAGAGTGCAAACTGGTATATGTTTTAAGTATTTGTGTGTGCGTGTGCGTGCGTGTGTGTGTGTGTGTGTGTGTGTGTGTGTAAGTTCCATTACCGTATAGACAGCCCTGCTAGTAATCTCTAACAGCTTGTGCTTTGCCCTGCGCTCCGACTCTCTGGCCTCCTGCAGGTCCTGTTTCAGCTGCTCAGCCTCCTTGGCCCTGAGGGACAAAACGGAGACAGACAAATGCAGTTAATACTTTAATTCACCCCCAAGTCCTTCAAAAGGAAACAGAATTACCTAAATTGATTCCAAAATTATTACACCATAATTAGTACTTCAGTACTCGATGAACCGGGAGTGTCACTTCGTTATTGCCCGGGTGATCAATGTTTCACCCCGGCGGACAATCATTTCTGACTGCATTATTCCATCATCCGGTTTGCACGCAGAGGTGTAAGAATGTTATATGCAGGTGATTACGTTTCTTTTGATTGTGTGCCTGAACGTTCGGCACTTCCTCGTTGATGTGGGGGTGCTATGTGCCTCGAGGGCTTGAGTGGACATAGTCATTTACATGTTGAGTGCCACGGGTTTAAATTTCTCTGGTTCAGAAAGTGCTCATCCAGAAATTGCAGTTACCGGCAAGTGGTTAATGGTGCCTGTTTGAAATGATTGCCTAATAAATTGTAAAGTAGAGGCTGTGAAGTGATGTTCTCGGTATCTATGTATACTGTTTTCTTATGAAAATGACCTAAGTTCTGAGGTATTTATCAAGCTTTACAAAATGCTTCCTCAAGTCTCGATCTCCTTATCCATCTGACCTTCAAGGCAATAAAAACGTCAACAGCGGATATTCTAAGTACTTGATTTGAACCACTCCAGGAAGTATAAAAAAAAAGAAAATGACAGATTTGCTTTATACACACGGATAAAACGCAGATCAGTCAGTCACAGCACTGCGGAGCTGTGTGAGTTGTTAAAGAGATACTTGATAGTGAGTCCAAACATCAATCGATACTACTAACAATTAACTAGCACAGATTAACTGCTGTGCCTCAGACCTAGAGGGGGGGGAGCTGAACAAAAGCTTTCTCCCTTTTCTTCCTCTGTGTGTGGCTGTAACTGTGTGATTACCTGCTTTCCAGCCGCGGTGCAAGAACAAAGCTTTTTAAATGAAATGATTTTAAACAAGTTAAAAGTTCTCGTTCTTTGATCGAGCTACTTGAACGCAGCTGAGTGACCTAGCTCTGTGCTTTTGTGCTGCTGAGCAAACAGATGTGCAGTGGTGCATTTGTGCAATATTGGGGAGGCTCATGAGCTGTGGAAGTTATTTAGGAACTACGTTTTGATGCTCCTGTAAGGCAGCTAATAAAGCACATAAAGAAAATAAAAACTTTTGGAAAGTAGGATGTGAGAATAAGTTATTTAAGGATCTAAAATATGTTGAGAAAGAATTTGGGTATGAGAAAAATAAGTGTCGACAGAGAAAAAAGCCACATAGTGACCAAAGCTGGATTATTCAGTTGAGTGTGCACTCTACATTCAGCCACCCGGTCCTCCTTCCTCCTGTCCTCACCTCCTTTCTGACTCCTCGGCCATCTTGAGGGCCAGCATCTCTGCCTCAAGCATCTTCTGCTCCATGAGCCGCCGCTCCTCCTGGCCACGGATGGCAGTCACTTTGATGCGTTGCATCTCTGTCTCAGCCTCGGCAGCTTTCTGGGCCAGCAGCTTGGCCTCCTCCTCTGCGATCTGGGCCTTTTCAGCCAGCAGGTCTGCCGTCTGCTCTGAACGCAGCTGGAGAGGAGCGGGAGGAGGGAGGAAGGGTAGGAGAACATAAGAAGGGGAAAAAGTGACAAGAAAAGTTGAAGACAGGAAAAGGGGATAGAGAAATGGAGCAGAGGAAGAGATGAAAGGACAGATGAGAATATGTGCAGAGCGAGAGGAGAAAAGAGGGAATATGGGTGTAGAGGGAGGGATGTGCGAGAATACAGACGGTGCAATTAATAGAGGGAAGAGAGGCGACAGTGAGAGGGGAAGAATAAGTAAATGACAAGAAAGAAAGAAAGACCGGGGGGAGATGAAATGAAGAGGCAGGAGGATGGTGTGAAAAGCACTGAATTAGAAAAAAAATACTTTGTTATGAAACCTGCAGGATATGTGATTTAACCAAGAAATTTTGGTTTAAGCTAACCAATCGAATCTTACCAAGGCCTCATTGGCCATGTGAGCTTCATCCTGCAGCTGCATCAGCCTCCTCTCCAGCTCGTCTCTGGCCCTTTCTGCCTCCTCCCTCAGCTGCTTCTCCTGCTGCAGGCGCTGCCTCTCCACCTGTACGGCACAGGCGGGTGGAGTGTGAGCAAAGAGAAGAAGACGATGTGGTGGGAGAGACACATGAGTGGAAATATGGACGAAGAAAGAGGAGTTAGAAAGATAGAAGGAGGGTTGTGTTCCCTCCATTGTAAGACGTGGAACAGAGATATGAGACTATATAAAAGTCACTAAATCAAAGACATGTTTTCTTAAAGTGTGAAATAACATGAGCGGGTTTGGAACCCCTGTCCCTTCTTCTTCTCTCGTTCTCCGCTATACCTTACCTGTTTCCTGGCCCTCTCCTCTCTGGCCTGGGCCTTCATCTGCTGCACTTCAAGGGAGTCCACCCGCCGCCGTCGCATAAACAAGTCATGGTTCCCTATGCACAGCTGGAGGATCTGCACAAGAGAGACAAAAAAAAACAGGAAAAGGAGCTTTTATCAATGATCTGCCAAAAAAGCTTGGTACATTTAAAAACTCAAATTCAGCAGCCACTTTCAGTATTTTCCTTCCCCTTTTATTATTTATGGAACATGATGATGAGTAGAGTAATATTTCCTAACCACAGCCAAAACCACTTTTAACTTTTAACCGAACTCACCAACTTGTTGACTCTCAGCCGTGAAGAGTTGAACTTGAAAACGTTGGTTTTCTTGTCCAGAGGTTTGATGGTAAACTAAATAATTACGACACAAGAACCCAAAACTTTCCGTCAAAACACAAAAGAAAAAGCCACACGTTCACAGAGGACTGGGCAATATGGTTGAAATCTGGTAGAAACTAACAGTTTTATTAAAGGGGAACATATCATGTAGTGAAATTGTACTACTGCTGTTTGTTTACACAGCCTCTGGAGCTGAAGGGCAGCTTCTGGAAGCTATTATAAATATTCTAGTAGAGCCCCAGAATACAAATACAGTCCTGGAAATACACATTATATGTCCCCTTTAAGGACATTTTCCCATATTGATATTTACTGTATATCTCAAGATATGGTAGATGCATATACTACATAAGTATATATAATCTTCATCACAAACAGAAAATTCTCTGACCTCTTTGTCGCTGTAGGAGATGTTGCGGATCTCATTCCAAGGGAAGGAGCACTTAGGTGTCAGTCTGTTGTCCGGCTCGTAGATGTGCAGGCCCAAGGCGTCCACTCCCAAAAGAAGATCTGTTCCCTTTTTATTCTAAACCACATTGGCAAAGTAAACAAAGCTTTTTTTTTTTTTTTTTTTTTTTACTACCCGTCTGTTAAGGGAAACTCATGAGCAGCTGTGGGACCGCACTACCAGCCAACATTCATTTGTACCAGCGTTTGACAGAGGTGGTGTTACGCTGGCTCTGCTTTCCAAAACGGTTTGTTGGAGCTGAGCTGAACAACAACCGGTTCGCAACGTGTATGTGCAGTCTGGGCTTGTTTACTTGAACGGTAATGCTACTGTGAATTACTTAAGCTGCATTTGACTTGTTGGTGGTATTTCAAAATGTCTTGGCCTTTTAGAGAATGCATTGATCAAGGCCGGAGCCACCTCTAGTGAATTTCTGTTAGAGTTGTTACAGGTTTGTTTTTTTTCCCTTATGACTCACTTGAAAGAAATTCAGTGCCAATAGCAGCCTTTTATTTATCCCAAATTCATTTAAAAATGCTCAAGATACAAATAATAGATTCAACTAAGACATAATTTAGAATAGAAGAGCCAGCTATTGCTCCCATTTCATTTCATATCACCATAGTGACATTGTAACACCTTCTAATCTCTCATATTAGCCCCTTTTATACAGAGATCTCGCTATATTACCATAAAGAAAACCCGTCATTATGCCGGCTTTGCTTTTTTACACTGAACCAAACAAAGCCGGCCTATCGCCCCCCCCCCCCCCCATGTGTGACTTTAGACGGCACGCCGGCCTTCCAGAATCAGAGGCGTGACGTGTAACACAACAGCGTCGGTGTCTAGTGTGTGTAGTCCCGCCATGCCGGCTGACCCTTTTACACAATGTGACTACCTATGCTGCTGGCTAAATGGTGGAACAACAATGCCCCCCCAAAAAATGTTTGGGTAGGAGTACTTCCTGGATTCAGGCTGTGTAAAAGGGGCTATGGACTTACTTTGTAAAGATATAGCAAAGAAGCATCGGCTCACCCTGATTAAAAAGTAATTGACGCCATACATGTCCAGGTCCTGAGCTATTTTTAAATACTCCATCTCAGCTTCATCCCTGGTTCAAAGCCAGACAGAAAGACAAAGAGATTGAGAGGGATCCAAGGGAATGGAGGAGAGAGGGAAGGAGGGTGGGAGGAATAGGGGAGGGGGGGAAAAAAAAAAAAAAAAGGAGATCAGACCTTGTTTCTTCTGCTTTTTTTTTGTGTAGCATCTGTCATGTCGTGTGATCTATAAAAACTCCGCCACACAGCTCTTACGAGGTTGACACATAAACACGGCGCTGACACAAAACACAACTATAATTCCTTAACAGGCTTTAGAGGTCATGCTCGGTGGAAAGAAGACTTATTCTGATGCCTCCAAGACTCGAAATACTGTGATAATGGAGAAAACAAATGCACCGAGTTTTCTTCTTCTTTCTCTCTTTCTGCAGCCTGGTTGGCAGATCTGTTGTGATTTTAGGGTCAACTCAGCAAAAAACCAAATATTTGCATACTTTGATGGCTGAGGAAAAATCAGGACATGTTGGCGCCTAAACTTTTAATAAGCGGCTGTTTGATATGGGTGGTTAGAAATTGATGATTTAAGCTTCATCAAAGTTTTAACAGGCGGGAGAGTTTTATGCCAAGTAAACAAATCTTAACTAGGTTGGCCGCTGAACACGTTCTAACTTTAGAGTCAGAAGAAATAGTTAAGCTTGAATTATTGCTTTGGACTAATCAAGCAAATCTAATCTAACCAAGCTGTAAAAGGAGATGATCTTATTCCAAGAAAAAACAGTTAATGAAAGAAATACAGACAAAATAAACTTTTAACTGTATGAATGGTGACAGTTGACATTAAATGTTTGGTCAGGATCAATATACATGGTGAAACGTGACAAACGTTGGGTGCACAGTCCAGTGGAAGCCTTGTACTCATGTTAAATAATGTGTTGAACTATAATGTTAATGCCTTAATATAAGGCCCTGCAGTGGGTATTAAGCCGTGCCATCATGAATCTACTCTGAACTACCCTCGCCCAAGCAAATGGAAGCACAGTGTCATTTACTTCTTCTTTGATCAGATATTTTTCCTGATTCAAATGAACATTTAGACTGTTTTACTTCTGCAAACCTTCTTATGCAACAGCTTAGGTTTAAAGAACACTGAAGACTTCTGGATTTGTAGAAAAACATGATCATATTTCCCAAAGTACTGTTTTACTATCAGTATCGAACTAGTTTCTCGTATCTCACCAGCGACCTCCCTCCTGTGCCTCCACTGCTCTGATATCTTAGTAAACGTTTCAAACGCTAAAGTTGAGTAAACCACCGACTCCTCTCCCTCAGCTGGGTTTGAAATGGTTATTGATCAGTGACTGAATTATCACTTTCGCCAAGTACTGAGGTTTCTGGCTTTCAGAACTCAATTTCCAGCCCAAAACGTCCCACCCACAGCGGTTTCAACATACTCCACATCCCTCACACTTACTCCCTATCCATTTGCTTAGCGACGGAGCAAAGTGCAACAACAGAGCAACTGATTTTTATTCTCTGTCATTCTCTTTATGAAAGTTATGAAAGCAATTACAGCAACATTATTTTTATAGCTTGCTATGATATCTTTGCTCCTTACCTATGGATCCCTTTTGCAGAATAGCTACCTTACTTTTTATTTCTAATTAATTGAATTAATTACAAAAAAAACAAATACAATCCCCCTGTTGGACAAATCCCTACAGACACAAATTCGTATTTACATCTCACTACAATTATGCATTCAAAATTTCTTGTGAAACCAAGTCTTAAAAATGTTCTACGTTGATCCAAAACAACTGCAAAAACTGTGCTGATCACAGTGGTTCAGTTCAGTGCATCAGTTTTTACCTCGTCCTGCCCCTGTGCTCTGCGTAACACGCTGTGATTCTCTCCTCCCACATTTCTGCAGTCATCTGGTACAAGTTAATCACCTGAAATGGAGAGAGACAGACATGAATATACAAGAATGCATGCACCAAAACGCAGTGCATACTGCCAGCTACATATCATAATGCAGGTACAGGACTAGATAAAAAATACAAGGATGAAAATATGTTCACTGCCGGTGACAATGACAATAACATAAGCTAAGGAGCTGAGGTAAACCCGACTGTCACTCACTCTCTTTGGCAGCAGTTCCTCCTCAGCCAAGAAGCCAGGTTTGTGAACGTTGGGATCGTAGTCTCCGTACTGTAAAAATCAAGTGAAAGTGCCAAAAGGATTAAAATCACTACAAAATTATGGCCACTATCCACCTTCCTTCTAATAAAAGGCCAGACGATGTTTCTCCTGGGAGCTGTTCATAAGATGAAACCACAGCAGCGGTAAGATGAGGGTGTTGTGGAGAATGAATGGAGGCTGGTCTACCATCAGGTCATTAACGTTCACCACACACCCAGTGGCCCAGTTGTTATGAGACAGTGTAAATGATGCTATTAGAGATATCGCTGAGAGGACTGAGACTGATCGCTTATTATCACAGAGCTGGGATACAAATTATATCATGCATGTGTGTGGCACACAGGATATTTATATGTAATTGCCCACTTACTTAAATGTGTTATTTTATATGTTTGCACAGCACATTATCTTGCATGTTTACAGACCACCCCCCATTCAATTTCAAGCATTTCTATTTTGAATATAAAAGGGAAGTGATCTCCTGTGGTATATCAGCTGTGGGCTTGCACTGCGTTCTTCAGTCGGCGGTTAACACCTGAACCAGTAAAGCCGCTAAACTCACTATTGTGTTTTTCATTTATTCTTTCAGGTGGGTACATGTGAAATAACCATTTATACAGTTTGTCAGTAATGTAGGCTTTCTATTTAGTGTACTGTTATGCATTGTAGCATATGTACAGTAGTTTGTAGGCAAAAGTTGTGCTAGCTTGGTGTCGATGATGAGTGGTTGTTGTCAAATCGCACCTGTCAAAACATGTTAAAGGGAGTCAAATGCAACGTTTGCCTGATTCCACTGTAGTTTATCGTTGTTGGTTATAATACGTCATATGTAAACAAAGAGGATGAATGCTAGAGATTATATTATTAATGAAAATGTTGTGTGACTGAAGGTATAAAGGAATAAGATAATTGTTTTATACCGGTAATTATAAGAATTGTAGATAATAGAATGATGATTATTGTTATTTTATTAGCCTATTTATTTTTAAATGGAAATATCAAGTGAATGCATGGTTATTATCATATTTTGATATAACACTGTGCTTTTAATAGTATATTGTTATTGTTTTACTTTGTCATTTGTATTGTTCCAACCGAGTTCAGTTGGCCGTCAACACCTGAATCAGTGAAAAGCCACTGAGGACCAGCCGACTCCCTTCTTTTTTCGTTTTTTCCATTTATTCTTTCAGAATAAATAATTTCTAAAATCTGTCACCCCTTGAGTCAGCTTGCACTCTATGGGTGTGACACATGTTTGAAGAGAGACATGGGTGGATTATGCATGACTGATTGGCAGATGGGGAATTTCCTTCGGGCTACAGTAAAAATGGTGGAAGCACATGAATTATACATGTACCGTAGCTACAATTTAAAAAGTGGGCTATGACTGTGCTGCTGCATGCTCTGTGCATGCTTTTTAAATTCCATTATTAAATCCAGTTGTATATTTCCTTGGTGTTGTGATTTATTTATTATTGTTAATTTCGTGG
The DNA here is from genome assembly GCF_914725855.1 of Thunnus albacares. Classification (NCBI taxonomy): domain Eukaryota; kingdom Metazoa; phylum Chordata; class Actinopteri; order Scombriformes; family Scombridae; genus Thunnus; species Thunnus albacares. The sequence continues at coordinate 31,131,925 of NC_058107.1, forward strand.
TTGAAATTAGAAGGTAACTGAGGTAGGCAATATTTATATATTAATCACCCTTTCACATTTTCCACAGTACTGTCAGAGCACTGGGGTATTCAAGATACAAATTAGTGTCGAAATTAAGACACTTCAATCCTCTACACAGTGATTAGGAGCTACAAAATTTCATGCTATTTAAATAATTTGTCACCTAGTTGTTTTATTGAGTAACTACTACCTTGAACGTAGTAAACATTATGGTGAAAATCTAACTTTATCTGTGAGTCTTCATATTTATAACCTTTATGTATGAGATTCATGACATCTTCAGTGAATTTTTCAGTTTTTAAGGGGATCCTTGAAAAAGAGCTTACACTCAAAATTTCATTGCTACTTCACCTTCGGCTGACCAGTTATCTGAAGGAGCAGAGACAACAAAATTGGCCCAGAACTTCAAGACACCAAAACCAAAAACCCATGTATTTTGAGACGTCACATGACTTTGTGTTTGGAGCAAAACACATCATTAAGTTCTCAAACAGTGACAAGAGATCACAACACATTTTGCAGCACATCAACAATTGTGGTTTTCTAACAATTTGAAAAAAAAGTACAAGCTTTTAACCACTTGTCCGCTCATAATCTAGTAATGTGTGTCTATAGGCTGTGTTGTTTACTTATGTTTATATTCCTATTTCTATTATGTGTTTTTATTGTATTGTATCATCGTGAACAACGGTCAGCGAACAGAACTGGTCTGAATTTAATTACCACAACATACAGACTGGAAAGCCTGGAAAACCAGCGCAATGGCCAACAGAGTAAGGAAGCTGAGGACGGGTTTAATTAGATCCTTCCCTTCAGTTTCCCATCCTCACAGCTTCTACTCCCCAAGTTCCTCACCTGTTTGTTTGTAACAGCTACATAATTGATGACATATAGTCTTATGGAGGTATTATAGCATCAATTGAGCTTCAGCTCGGGGAGAGACAGGGTGGCATTTTGACAGTGCTCTCAGATACTTTCTGATTACACACCTTTCTTCCAATTATTTCAAACAACCCCAAACTAACAGCAGCAAGTGATTCCTAGAGGACAGCCGGGTGTCAATGTTTTCACTTCACAATTATCACCAGCGGCACGACAGTAACCACTGACTAATGGATATATTCTGGTCAATAGAGCCGCCGTCTAAATTTAGGAATGCATTTCTCACACAGTTGAGTCACTTTGAATGAAATTCATTTACAGTATGATAGTGAAAAATACAGGTTTCCCATATCTAGCCAAGAAATACATTGACTCTAACCCAAGAAAGACATTATTGTTGTGTAGTCTAGGTTAAAATGGGACTTTATGACACCAATATGAGGTAAAAGAAGGTAATAATATGTCAAAACAGAAGCAGCAAAAGATATTGGCTGTTTTGTACATGATTTCAAACGCTTTTCAGCTACCATGACATTTTGACTGAATTCAAGCATCTCCCTAGCTACCAGTCAGTTTGTCAGTATCATTTTCTTTCCGTCGCTGTGTCTCATTATCCTCCATGTTAATCCTGGCTCACCCGAGCTGTGGTGGGCATCAACATCATTGAGTTAGTGGAGTGAAGCAAGATTTACTTACTCTCATGTCAACGCTGACAAATTCCAATTCTTATCATTATTAAATAGCATATGCATCAAATTTTTTTTTTTTTACTGTTCCCACAGTTGTGACATGATGTGAGGTGAAAAAAAGAAAAAAACACAGATTGGAATATGTTCAGCTACAAAAGTACTGTGGCGTAAAGGCTGCCTCATTCAAATGTTTAAAACCTAGTTTAGGTAGAAGTCTTGTTATAGCCACCTGTAAAACACAATGATTCCCACTGGTGTCATTCATGCCTTTTTGTTTGTTATATTCCTCTCCACTCCGTTGGACACGCATCTGCCCGCCCCCTAGCAGCACTGGGGCTGAGAGAGAGAGCCAACCTCACTCCTCCTCTGTGCCAGAGTTACTCCCTCTGCATTTTTCCAGAGAAGTTGTTTCTTGCAATTCCCTGTCAACACCTCCTTGTAGTCCTGCACCCACTCAGAATATAAAACAGGAGGTACTGAAACCCCTCTGCGGACCCAGTGAGGCTGGACTGTTGGCTCACAGAGTACGCACAGGAATACACACAGAGAGGTTAGCTTGGTTGTTAAATCTGAGGATTTAGAACATTTCATACATTATTAAAGGCATTTCTGACATTTTGGGAATTTGTTTATTTGGTGTATTTGGAGAAGGTTGGTGGAAAACATGTAGAAAGCAATGTGAAATATTTAAAATGTCAACTGTAACTTATCAAAACACTCATTTTCCACCAGGACAATTACTTAAAAATGGCATCAAAGGTCTGTCAGGCATGTTTGAATTTTTAAAGTTACATTCCTTTAACATTTACCACATTTTATTTGGAAAGTGTAAAGGAGACAGCTTGTATTTAGTTTAGGTAGAACTGATGCCAGACAGTGCAAGTCATGATTAAGGCAAAACATAGATGTACAAAATTGTAGCTTCAAGTAAACAACACATTTTTCTTGGTGAAAAAAACATGTCATAAATATATCAGTAGTATTTCAGAGATATGATGTGACTGAACATTTATAGCGTTAAATATCGCACAATACGAGGAAATGATTGATTATGTTATCAAACATAAAATTCCTCCACTACGGTGGCTTTTATGGCTTCCTGCTGCATTTGCTGTGAATTATACACCGCTTTCTGCTCCGACTGGAAACTGATACACACACACAGACTCTGTATGCAACTGTCCGTACCTGAACAGGGCTATGATTCACATTATCAGACAAAAAAAAAAACACATTAAAACTGTCTTGGAATACGCCTTTACTCGCTCCTTATTGCTATCTTCAGGCTGGCATAATCATGATTAAAGATGAGCCAAGGGTACCAAAGTAGATCCCACTGTGTGACATGCTCTACTTCTCGGTCTACGCTGTGGTTTTGCACAAAAAACAACTCATGATGAGAAAAAGAGAAGAGAAAAAGTGCCAAAAAAACCTCTGAGCAACTGTATTGCTAAACAAGTACCTCTAGTCTACCCTTTGCGACTCAAATTCACTTATATTGGCTCTAATCAAAGCGGACTGCTGATTAAATGAAAACAGATTGCGGCCCTGTATTTTTTGGCGGTTTCCAGATCCAGGGCGCTGACAGCAAAGAGCACAAATCTCGAGCTGATTTGCTGATTTTTTCTTTATCCACAGTCTCTGTTAACCTACGCCTGTTAAATTGGCATGGGAGAGGCGAGAGTCTCTCAGGGCTCTAGGCCAAATCTTTGAGGTAGAGCTCCAGTCTCACTAGAGCCTGGCTGTCAGTCTGTCAAAAAGCTGCACCTCACTCTCTGTATCTTCTTCCTGGGGATTTCAGGGAGATGGGATCCTTCAACCAAAACGACTTGAGATCGCTTGAGGTTTATTAAGGGAGGTTTTTTTTTTTTTCTCCCTGTGGAGTGATTTCCATAATGTTTGATCCTCAACCAATACATCAAATAAAATGTTTATACAGCACCTTTCACACTCTGATACATAAGAAATCAAACATAAAAACATTAAAAAAAACAATGTAGACACAAACTTTAAAATAACATGTCAAAAATGAGTAAAATAACAGAAATAGAGTGTAAGTGGTGGTGTGAAAACAACCTGAAAACGTCTTCACGGCGAAAAGCCAGACAGAAAAAGATCAATTTTCAGTTGGGGAGGGAGAACATCGGCATGCAAACCTCCAGACTCGCTCACAAATCCTAACCAGCAGGATTTGTTCACTCACCCGTAGGGGTTATCTTGGCTAGATGTCCGCATTGCCTCGACTGTGAGGACTGAAAGCGAGAAAAACTGGAAAATTCACCGGCAGTCTGGTACAAAGCGAGCATACCTGCAGATGCTGCACAGCGCCTCGGTAAAGCTGTTCATTTGGCCTTTTTAGAAGAGTTTTGCAAAAGCTTCCAGAGCACCTGAAGTCCTGATTTGCATATTGACAGCATTTCAGACGTGTAGCCTCGTGCGAGACTGTGTAGTGTTTTGTAAGATAGCGAAATAATTTAAAAAATCGATACCAAAACTAGGAACCGAAGGTGTGATGTGTGCTCTTTGGGTTCTTATCAGGACACAGACGACATAGATCTGGATCTATTGTAGCTGATTTATGACTTTTTTTGGAGGAGGGGGGCAGATATGAGAAGATAATAATCAAGCCTGCTGGTGATGAAAGCATGCAGTCTCTCTGAACTGTTTAAGAGAGATTTGTACTATAATATAATATCCTTCAGATGATGAACAAACAAGTGAAATGCTGCAGTACGTCTCCTGATGACGCTAGCAAGAGGAAACATATATAAAAAGTAACGTCCCCAAAATGAATCCATGCTGAGCTCCGCTGGTTATACGGTTTAGTTTTCTCTAGTGGCTTCTCTCTTATCAGACCAACGATTCAAGGTGGCTCGATGGATGAATGACTGTACCGATCTTTTTTGGAAAAACAACCAAGAACGAAAACTTTTAAGTTCCGAGAAGAGCGCTTACCTTGGCATGGACGGCATAGGAGGCGAGCAGCACAGAGGCTTCGGGTGGACAGTGAATCTCCTCCTCGAGGATCTTCGCCTTCACCTGAGGAGTTATCAAATATAATCAACTTTGAGGCGATATCAAATATTGTCATGCGTGTCACATCCCGACTACCGAAGCCCTCTTCCTTTCTCCTAACCTTTCAAACATAAAAATCAATTCAGAATTAACCGTGCAGCTAATGTAGATTCTGTGCCATTTACCGGAGCTTTTCACTAAGAGAGGCTTTTCACTGTTGTAACTGCACTGAATACATTTCCAGCAGGACTAAACTAACATCTACATTATAAATCAGTAAAGCGGTTTTGAATATTGCATCTCCTTTTCTATTGATTTCCATATGAGGGGCAGAATCATTCTTGAGAGATGATGGAGTATGAATCAGATTGAAAGGTGGTCTCGCTTGACTCAAACACAATGAATGAAAGACTCGATACCTCTGAGAGGAGAGAGACAGTGCAGGCTAACTGACTGACAACTGCCCTTTTGACAGAAAGTACTTTATTCCCTCTGTTCCAATTTGACAAATAGCAGAAACATCTACAACTAAACACAATGTTCATGTACCAATTTTCCACAAAATCAAGTTATTATATGCTTCAAACCAGGTAAACAAACTCCCATCTACCACTGCTGCTGCAGCGCACTGCTACTTTTTTTTTTTTTCATTTCAGAGACTGTCTGGAAACAGGAGCGACTGTGCCAAATAAATATTGTAAGACTTACGAATCATAGCCACATGGGGACCTATTAGACGGGGAGCCAGGAACTATGTACCTAAGCCAACTGTGTTTCATATGATCATTAAGCTTCTCCAAGAATATTAGCTCGCTAGTCGCTCAGCGGAGCGGAATGACATGGCAGAACACACGAGTCCTAGAAGAGCTCCAAATCATCATTAAACAAAAAAACACCACCCGTTTTTTTTTTTATAATCCGTGTTATTTCTGCGCCCCGGGATAGACGGTTCTTTCACTGAGTTCGCTCCAGTCAATCAGTGACGAATTCAAGGTTTAAAGTCTCCGGTTTATACCTGTAGGGAAGAGCGGCTCGTGTTTACAAGTGTTGACTTAACTGTCATGGATCACAGTCATAACATGAATCCTTAATATATGTGTGGTGATCCACTTTAACAAGCTCCCTCCAGATAACCTCCCTCCACACCGCTTCTCGCCGGGCGTCGCTATCCGAGTCCCGTCACCTGTCAAACTAATCGAATCACAAACTTGCATAACTTGCGTATGGAGGATTGTAAGGTTAGAGGAGTGCTTCGGCTGTTTAAAGTGGGCGATTTAATGCTTCAAACCTTATCATTTGCAAAGCCAGTCATGCTGTCTTCCCTTGTTTTGAACTAACAAAAGGTGTGGAGTGAGAGGTGACAGCCCTTAATCGCAGGGGGGGTGGAGGGGGGAGGGGGGGGGGGGGGGGGGGGGGTGCGCTAAGAGGCTGAGGCTGCAATCTGGTTTACAAATGAGAGCGTGTTGTTGCGAAGATTGCACTGACGAAGAGGTGCGTGTGTCTGTTTGTGTGAGTCGTGTGAGATGTGTGTGTGTGTGTGTGTGTTTGTATCCGGGTCGGTGATCATTTCTGATAAGCACTAATCCAGCTGTCATGCCTGTGACACTATCTGAACAGAGGCCTGCTCCCGACATTATGGGAATTAATGAGAGCAAAGTAATAAGGAGACAGGCGGCGTGAGGCGCAACACATTCGTATTCTTCTCTCCCTTGTAGCTGCGCACCGCTTCTACTGTTGAGTAATTTGTCGGCTGTAATCTTTTTTTTTTTTTTTGGTTTCCCCTTCGAAATAAATAAATTGCTTCAACTACCCCGTAACGGATTAAGGACACAGAGAGACTTTTTATATGCTTTAAGTAGATAAGTGCCCCTATCCAAATTGTTGTCGATCACAAGCACACTGCTCTCTAAAGCCATATAACTAAACCAGCACAGTGGCTGGATATGATGGGGGATTGCTATGAGGGACGAGCATCCCTGGGAGAATATGTCATTAACTGGGCCAATAACTGAGCCCTTAAAGCCTAATTGGTAATTGATAAATGTGGCTGGTGGCATTGGACGATGGGAGCACAGTTACAAATCTCATCTCTTGCGAGGAGAACGGTGCGGCAGGCTCTGCAGGAATTCCCCGGAGAGTATTAAGTGGAGAGAAAGGGCAGCGGTAATATGTTGTGCATTGATTCCACATGGCTGCACACAATCAGACCTGGACAATGAAAAAAGTGTATTACAGAGTGCTGCGCTCAACAACTTGACAGAAACTCAATCGTGCCCCCTGTTGGCGATGGATCAGAATAGTAAAGAAACTGCAGATGAGGAGCCAAACGCCTGGTGTGCGAGGGTGAAACGGGTAATCCTGCGTGTACAGAGCAGTTCAAAAGAGTCTTTCAGTGTTTAAGATCAAACTGTTTTTTTTCCATTATTTTTAAAGCAAGTCATTTTAAGACATCTAGCTCCTCAGAAAGATGGCACACACTTATGACAATGTCTTCTTTTAAAGCATTCGACACAGCATCCCTCTGGGAAGACTACGATAAAGGAAAGAGGTTAAAACCAGACTACTGAGTCTACAGCTGTGCTAGCAGCTCCCTGAGCCTGTACTTAGGCATAGCAGGGATTTAAGCTAAATGCTAATAATGGCTATCTCAACATGCTGGTGTTAAATAGGTATAAAGCTCACCATGTTCACCATTTTAGATTAGATTAGGATTAAACAAAAGTATTGGACAAACAGAACTTTTGGGGAATATGGTGCTAGAAGAAAAGTCTAAAGACCGCCAAAGTAATTAGAGATATTTGAACGTAGACCAAAGTAGAATCATTTTTTGATCTGAGTTACATTGAAAATGAGAAAACAAAACTCTAAATGTGCAGATGAGAAACAAGATAGAAGTCAATGTATAAAACACAGTGACAACAGCAGAACTTCTTGCGTTATGTGCAGTTACCTGTAGGAAGAAGAGATGCTGTGTGATATCTTGCACTAGCTCCTCTTCAGCATTTTCTGGGTAGAACTTAGCCAGGAAGTGAAGGGTGATCGGTTCTTCTTTCGGTACTTCCTGATCCAGAACCTGCAATATTGGAGCAAGGAAATCAAGATTTGCACAGTGTGGGGGGTGAGGGTGTGTGTGTTCCCTTTTCATGGCTATTACCATCTCTATACCGTTTCTTGCTCACGGCTGTTAATAAGATCAGCATGATGTGAGAAGAACTCACCTTCTTTTCCATCTTCAGCCAAGCAACCGTGTCCTTGATGTTGTACTGGAGCCCGAAGAACCACGTCTCCCTCAGTCCCAGAGTTCGGCACACCAAGTCAAAGAGGTCTTTTCCCTTCCATTTGTTCTGCAACACATCAAATTTTTATACAATCTTTTTGAAAGAGAAAAAAAAAAAACAACAAATGCTGAATTATGAGAATCTGTTACTCCTGGCTGATGTGTTTTTCTGCAACAAATGAAAAAGATCAAATATCCCTAAAAAAAAAAAAAAAGTACTATGCAAGTTCAGTCTGCTAGAGATGAATATTGACAATAATATTCATTCACTGGCTGCCCCAAATGTGCATGAATGAGAATAGAAGCACTTAATTCTTTATAAGGTTAAATATTTACAGCCATAACAGGGAGCCATACATGTTCTCCCCATCCAGCTGAGAGCTATGTGGGAGGCATATCAGGCACACATATCCAATTTAAATAGCTTTCATCTCTAGCCTCCGAGCTAACTCAGGGTGCAGGCTACTGTCAAACGCCTTCAAGGTTGGCATGAAAAAAAAAAAAAACTGAGAGGAATGAGTGTATCAGCTCTGCAGCAGAGACAGCAAGGAGGGCCATCAAAAATATCACATGCAAGGCTGAAGAAACGTGTTGTTTATATGACCTTTCCCCCGTTAAGTGCTATTTACAAAACCCATAATTGATACAATTATCATCCCAGCACAGAAAATAGAAACCTGTGACTAACATTATGCTGTTCTATGTAATTACCAACTGCAAACTTTGGCTGGGTTCCTCCCCTTTAAGTACATAGATGGTGCCTGTAAGTAATTTTGATGCTTCCCATCATCCAAGTCATATGGTCAACCAAAAACACTGCATGAGAGCTAAGAATATATATACCACGTACAGAATGAAACCGACATGAATGAGGAGGTTTTTGGGTTTGTTTATTTTTAACTGACACTGCAGGATGATCCACACTGTCAGCAAATCCCATAATGCATTTGGCTTTGTCATTGACTGAAATTTCCCAGATTCCACTGTCGCATAAGACAGAGATAAATTATAACAGATACTATTAGATGGTCTATAGAATAAACTCACTGTTACACTATTGTGTGTGTTCATAAGTCCTTGCTGCCATCTACTGTCAAAAAATGAAACTTTCACAAATCATATAAATAACTATCATCACCGTTGCCGCCTTTAGAAACTGCAGCCAAATTCAATTCGTCATTACAGATTTTTGTCGAGCGAAGAAGACTTCAGTAGTTGCGTTACTGTGCGTGACGCCTGGTGCCGCAATCAGTAGGATAACTGACACGGACGTGGTGTTGTGATTATGCAAAAGCGATACCTTTTGAAATAAGTTGAATGAAATCACGCGTCTCTCTCTCTCACACACAGACACAAATACACACCTCGCAGCTGAACTCCATGTCTGACTCCATTGTGCAGATTCTGACGTTGAAGTTCTTTGCTTGTTTCCTCATCAGTGAGTTAAAGCCCATCTTCGCTGCTAAGGCACTTGCCATGGCGAATAGCTAATAAACTAACTATTCAACTATCCGAAGTCGTTAATTCCTACGCATTGGGTACACTGTCAAGGCATTCTATCTATCGCAGATGAGTCATTTGGCATACATGTCAAAAGATATGCCCAGCTGTGCATCTGACTATCCAGCTTTACTATATCGTTCAGCTATCGATTGATAGATGCTTACAAACAAGTTCTATTAAAAATGTATATCAAACTTTCCTAGCATTCCCTTGCTTTATGAACGTCTCATACACACTTGCTAGTGTTTATAAAGTAGTTGTTGTAACTTAAGTAAAACTGTACACTTAGTATGAGCTGATAAACACAATGTAACTTACTGTTCTTTGCTTGCAGCTAACGATAGCTAGGTTAAAGAAACTAAGTTAGCTAACTAACAAAACATATCTAAAACCTGCCCTTATCTTGCGCTAAAGTTACCGTCTCTATATCGTGAAATCCGTTAACGTTTACATCGACACGTCCGATCAATTAATGGTCCGATGTATCCCTTCTGGAGAGTGCTAAACATTGAAGTTGTAGCGCATACACTGCTGGAAACGAAGCGCTAGCTCTCTGCTGCTAACCATTTGTTGGCGATCCCGTCCAGAAAGCGATGCTGCATTCATGGGCCGTCCAGAATGTTGTAATAACAACGTTGTGCGCATTTAACAACATTTTGACAACATTTAAAATCATAAATGGATTTCTTTAGGGCAGAGAGCATGAAATTTGGTATCGAGATAAGATATTGATGAAAAAAATGTTTTAGCACGTTGTTATATTATTGTGTGTCTCTCTCTATCTCGCTATCTCTCTCTTCCTCTCCTACACGCTTACTCACCCCCCATCAAACATACACACACTCTTTTCCCCACTAGACAATATTTATATTTCAACAGAAGTATTTATCACCCATCATTTATCTGCGATACACAATTAATATCTTTATCACTTATGAGCATTACCTTACGTGCACACTAATGAGCAATATAATGTAAATTTGTGTATATTTTAATTTGTCTCTCTCTTATATTTCTCTCCTCTCTCATTTTATTATTATATACACTAATTGGAACTAGAGGAAGCCAAATTTCATCGTATGGGGTTGCCATTTGCTGTGTTGCTGTGCATGTGACAATAAAATCTCTTGAAATCTCTTGTGTTTTTGACAGCATGCCATTATTTGCGTACACTTTCTTTACTTCAATTTGTAACTGCAACATAAGGATGAGGCCACTTGATACCAAAATAAAACAACATATTAAAAAGTAAAGATAAAATAAATCAAGTTTCTTCTTGGTGACAGATGTATGTTTAGAGCTGAAAAGATTACTCGATTAGCCAATTGGTAGAATATTAAACTGCAACTGTTCTGATGACGATGATGATGATGATGATGATGATGATGATGATTTAAGCAAAAATTCCAAACACTCCCTAGTTCCAGCTTCTCAGTTGTGAGCATTTCCTGCTTCTCTGCATCTTATGTGGTCATTATATCCTTGAAAACTGTGTTGGGATTTTTTATTGTTATTATTATATTTTGATTAGCACATATTATGTTACGTTTTCTATTTTTTCTAAAACAAATATTTACGACAATTTATTCCATATTAGATATGTGAAATAAGTCAAGTACCTTCAATGAAGAGTTTCTTTTGACCGTTGAATAATTTATAATCCTCTTTGTGAATTTGGGCTAATGTAAACTGTACAGTACGTTTCTTTAACAACACGAAAGTTTCCGGGGAACGTGAAGGCAGCACAGCTTCCCCTTTACTCCTGACCGAACAACCAATCACACTGCACTACCCCACATGCGCCCCGCCCCCTGCGCCATAAAGGGGCGGTGCCTGAGCGATGAGGTAATCGGGGTAAACATTAAAGATGGCGACGCCTGTAGCTGGAGAGGGGCATCCAAGTCTAAATGGGATTATTTCCGAGCACCAAACTAAAAAACTGACCGACCTGCCGACCGAGTTGCTCGAACACATCCTGTGCTTCCCTGCCCTCAAGCACGCCGACATTTGTAACGTGTCATGCTGCTGCAAGCGGCTACACGACGTTTGCCATGGAAGGGGAAAGGTCTGGGGAAACCAGTACAAACTCAGGTGCTGTCATCTTTTTCTATGGTATTCCTTCGGAGTTTTAGCCTCTGGTGTATTTTCACCACTTTCTACAGAAACGAGCTTCCCTTGTCTGTTTGCTCATTGCCTTGCTTAGAGCCCTAAATCGCTCCACGTCTACTTAAAGGTGGGTTCGTTTACTGCGAACTCACAGTCAGCTGTCAACGGCTGATATTCTGCTGATGCACCATATTCATCCTCACGCAAGGCCGACGGCAAGCGTCTACTCTGTAGATAACTGAAAAGCGTGTAAATCTTAGCCTTCACATCCTTTAAAAGTTGCAAATTAATCCCGAGTTTACCCAGAACAGCCGAAAATGAAATTGCGTGACCTTGAATGCTACATGTAAGCCTGTGAACTGCAGGAGAGTGCAGCTCTTGCCAAAAGCTAAGCCCTCCTCTGGACTGACTTGGCTGTGAGCGCTACATTACTCTGATGATTGCTTTTCTTTTTTGCAAAGAGAAAAAAACCGTGTCTGCAGTAGGATGATAAACTGTTTCATAGACTGTAACATGTCATATGCTGCTTGAGGTACCTCCAGACTAATTCTATGCATGCTCAAAAGTGATGCTGAAATAACTATCTGACTGCTTTCATCAACAGATGGCCAAGACTGCAGAGGTTTTACCGTCAGAATGAGAGCTGTGACTGGCTCAAAGAATACAAAACACGCCATAGAGTTGGTATACAAATAAGAAGGACTGTGGAATCAATCTCCAAAAGATTCTTCACAGAGGTTGTAAGTAATTTTTGTTGGGAGTACTTTATTAAGATGTTATTTTAGCAGACTAAATAGATGTGTAGGGCTGCAACAAACGATTATTTTCTTGATTAATCGATTAGTTGTTTGGTCCATAAAATGTCAGGAAATGGTGAAAAATATCAATCAATCGTCTTCAAATGTCTTGTTTTGTCCACAACAGTCCAAAACCCAAAGATATTCGGCTTACTTTCATACTGTAGAAGCCTAGAGAAACTAGAAAATGTTCACGTTTGAGAAGCTGGAATCAGAATATTTGGATTTTTTTCTTTAAAAAATGACTCAAAACGATTATCAATATAATTAGCGATTAATTTAAAAGTCGGCAACTAATCGATGAATCGACCAATCGTTGCAGCTCTATAGATATGATAGACTAGTGAAAGCATTTTGTGTTAGTTGGATCAATGTTTGGTCTGTGTGGGTGCATGTTTGTGCAAGTAAACATGAGCTCGCTGCGTTCCAAACTAACCCAGAGATCTGTAACTCAGCCTTGCGTTGGCCAGGTTCTGGGAGACAGCTTTGCAGAGATCGAGTCACTCGGGATGCCAGAGCACTTCTGCGAAGACGAGCTCCTCTTCATACTCAACTCGGATAAGAGGTGAGAGCGACGCCGCGCCCGCAGTAAGACTTCTCTACTTGCAACACGCTGGGTTTTGCAATCATTAACGTGATTGTTTGTTGATCATGTTAATCCGCTCTGAGACTGATGTAATTACAAAAGCTCTTGTTGTGTTGCGCAGTCTCTCACCCTTGCACCGTTAATGTCTCCCTCCCGTTCTCTGCCCATCATTAGGAAAAGCTTGACCTTGAAGTACTATGCAAAAAAAATCCTTTACTTCCTGAGACAGCAGAACATCCTGAGGAGTTTGAAGACTTTCCTGGAACAGCCTGTTGAGCAGCAGTCGGCTCTAGAAGGTGAAGCACCTCAATCAACTCATGTTGCATTGTGCCATGTTACTATAACTTTAAATCTGTTTTACCTCAGACCAGTGATTCCCAAACTTATTTAAACCACAGCAACCCCTCATAGTGGGTTTTTTTTTCACGGTGATTGGTTAAATGTGTTTTCATTCACTGAATCTTTCATATTCAACATCTTTTTGGGCTAAGAAGGGGTGTTTTTGTCTCAAGATGAGCTTCCCCAGCAGATGTGACATATCTCTGTTGGACAGGCAGCTTTCGGTCGGTTCTTGTTCAGTCGTCTTAGCCTGTGTTGAGCTGAGATGTATTAGTGTTTCTCTGAGCTCTGTTATAGTGACAAATCCTTCAATCACGCTGACAGTTGTAATTTCTGACTGCTGTACACCTGGAAAACTCACAAGCTGAACAGCATGTTGTGTCACTGTGCCGACTGTCAGCTGTTATTGTCTTATTTCTTTATGTTTGACACGTTTGGAAAAAGTAAATATTAAAGTATAGTGTAAATGTCACTTTTTTCTGTATGTGGTGAAGCATATTTAGAAATGTACAGTAATAAATATGGAAATAAATTTTGCTCCACCCTCTTTGGGAACCACAACCCTCGATGTCTCCATGTATAGTTTATTGTTACAGTCAACAGCATTTTGCATGACTTGATAGATTTTTTTTTTTGTTTTTTTTTTTTTTTAATGAACTTTTATTTTCAAAGTTGATACATTGTGCAATAAGCAACTCTACCTTATGTCTTCCCCTTTCTTCTTCTCGCCTGCCCCTCTAGGTGCTGTCCTGGTGGATCAGTATTGTAACCCGTTGGCTGATGTCACACTGGACAGTATTACAGCCCAGCTGGATGAGATCACAGAAAAAGTAAAGAAGATGTTGCGAATCAAGAACCCCTCTCACCCCAGCCTACGTATCGCTCAGGGTGAGCTTTCAAAACCAGCAAAACTTGAAGAGTTGTCTTTGTGGGAATTTTGTTTTTTTCCCCTCCAAAAATGCATCAGCACTAGATATTTTACGCCCATTCCCAGTGTATCAAGAAAAAAACACAATACGAGTACATTTATTTGAGCAAAGATGTCCGTTTCACAAGATCTACAGCACCAGTCAAAAGTTTGGACACACTGTCTCATTCAAGTGAATGGGAAGTTGTGTCCAAACTTTTGACTGGTAGTGTTTTATTTTTCCTTTGAGCCAAAGTTCTTATGAAGGTCTATTTCTTGTGTATGTTGTAGGTGACTGTTTTGTGGTGGAGGACTTTGAGCTCCAGAGGCAGGTGGTCTGTGCCCTAAACTCTGTCTTGTATGAGCAGCTTCAGTACAAAGGCAATGAGTTTGACTACTACAACCCTCTCAACTCTTACATCCACCAGGTGGATCTTCTCTCAAATTTGTGTATTTTACATCACAAGTTTTTCCACATTTTCTTTAAAATTAAAAAAATAAATCCTCTAAAACATTTAGACATTTTAGAAAATTTCACTTTATTGACTTTTTGTTTTCCATTTAGGTGCTACTACGCCATACAGGTATCCCCATAAGTCTCTCGGTCCTCTACATGACATTGGCCCGGAAGCTGGGTGTTCAGCTGGAACCTGTCAACTTCCCCAATCACTTCCTGCTGCGCTGGTGCCAGAAACCAAGAGGGTGAATATATCTCAAATCCCTCTAAACATCATGTACCTGAGCCAAGCTTGAATAATAAGTTAACCATACTTGGACCAACCACTCAAATTATTTGCTATTTAAAAAATTATACACCACGGCACAAGTCTCCCACACATCCTCAGTTAATGACTTACAAACTATTAATTCTGGATTTATTTGGTTTTTGAAAGTAGTTAGTGGGTTCAAAACAAGAAGCCAAACCTTTTGTGATGTGTGTCTGTTAAGTATATTTTCATTTTAGATTTATTAAACTTACTTCCTGCAGGAGCGAGGACATATATGACTTTGTCTACATTGATGCCTTTGGTAAAGGCAAACAGCTGACTGCCAAGGAGTGCGAGTACCTCATTGGCCACCAGGTGACGGCAGATTACTACAGTGCCATCAGCACCATGGAGGTGCTGCTCAGGATGGTGGGAAACCTGCTTAACATCGGAAAAAGAGGGTAAGAGAAACTGTTACAACAGAATATTTTCCACTGGAGAAGTCGGTGAGGGATAGATGGATGGATACTGGAATTAAATAAGTATAATGTTCTATTTCAATCACTTTACCTGCACTGTGTGGTTTATTTTAAGGGAGGGCAATGAAAAATCTTATCAGCTGCTGAGAGACTCGCTGGACCTCTACCTCACTATCAACCCAGACAACGTGCAGTACCTGCTGCTGCAGGCACGCCTCTACTTCCACCTGGGCATCTGGCCAGAAAAGGTCAAGACTCACAGCCTGATGCTCTTTTCTAATACTCTAATAGAAGTCAATTCACAAAGTGTTTAAAGTTGCAATACATGACATTCAGCCACTAGATGTCGCACTATAGCACCAACATCTCAGACCAAAACAAACATGTCTTTTAATCAATAAAGTTGAAAGAAGGGGAAAAAAAAGAAACAGAGCCAACCACTCACGAAACTCAGATCAAACTGTCAAACTAGGCTATGCTGATCAAATATGGATCAAGATTCTGTTAGTGTGTTGCCTATTTCTCGCCTCAAAAGTTTTCAGAAACATATTTTAGTGTACTGTTTAGCTCTAATTTGAGAGTTTGTGACATGGCTACCATCTTGGAAACGGATGTGGAGCACATGGAGGGACTCGCATGCACTAACATGCACACGCACATGCACTAACATGCACATGCGGCCGGTGTGGCCACCAGAACAAAGAACACAGAAACTCGGATAACAACACACACACACACACACACACAGAGGGAGTGTGACTTCATTCACTGCTCAGGTCGCCATTACTCCGCTTTATCTTTATATAGCAAATAGTTGTTTGTTGACATCCAGTGAAGCTCAGTTTCATTTATTGGACCTTTTTTAACTACCATTCCATACAAAACACTCATTATTCAGGCCTTGCTGAATAGTTAAATCTGTAACACATTATGTTGTTGTCCAGATCAGAGATACTCAAAATTTTCATCTACTGATATTTATCTTCTGTCCCAGGTGCTAGACATCCTGCAGCACATTCAGGCGTTGGATCCCTCCCAGCACGGGGCAGTGGGTTACTTGGTGCAGCACACGCTGGAGCATATCCAACATAAGAAACATCCTGTGGCACCTGAAGTGAAGAGGCGTAGCGCTCCAGAACACCTGGAGGTCCAGTATTCAGTGGGCCTCATCATGAAACACAAGAGGTGGGTCATACTAACATGCGGTACACCAATGCTCCTCCATAATATCTTCTCTATTAACTTAAACCTGCAGCGTGGAACTTTTACATATAAATGAATGTCTGTTACATTCAAGCACTTATCAAATGAGTTCACACATTGCTGATTAAGCCTATCACCACCAGATAAATCTCTTTGTATTTCACAGTAGCTGGCCATTGGGCCATTGTGCAGCTCTTCCAGATTTCCCAAATGTTATAGGACTGAATGGATCAAATTCTCATAGTGAAATGAGTCATTTCACAGGGGTTATTTGACACTCAAAACAATTTATCCACTGTTTAACAGCAGCAACAGTAGGTTACAGCCAGTACTGGCCATCGTGCATACTGCGATAAATCCCGATGGGCCAGTGGACCATCAAAAAATATGTTTTTGGGCTGGATGGTCTAAACATATCTGTTTTTACTGGCCCTCTCTGTGTGCCTGTCATTCTGGGTACACATGAGAGTGCGCTGCATGCCTCTGTCAGGCAATCACAGCCAAGCGCCCCCTTTTTACTCTCACTGCCAGAAGAGGGACACAAACACTCCAGCTTGAAGGCATCCCTCTGCAATCTTACTGTATTTTAAGATTACACAAGTGTGTCCGTCCTGTTCCATTTCCTCCAACAGGTCAGGTTATAACTGTGTGATCTACGGCTGGGACCCCAAGTGCACCATGAGCCAGGAGTGGATCACCACCATGAGGGTCCACCAGCTGTCCAACGGTGCCAACCAGCCCTTCTACAACGTCCTTGTTCAGGACGGAACATGTCGCTACGCAGCACAGGGTATGGATCGCACACACACCAGCATTGTGATGATAAATGTCTTTCCGCTGAATGGGTGTTTAGAGGTTGTGAGATGACATGAAATTTTAAAAAATAATAATAAAAAAAGTTCATGATAAATATGTTAAATCTCTTATAAATGACATTGAGAAAGAATGTATCATTGCACCCTCTAGGCAATGACTAGTAATGCCTCAAGCGAAATGGCCCAATACAGAAAAATGAATAAATCATGATTTGTTGTTGAAGTTCACCATCTTCTCTACGACGAGCAATGCCCCCTTTCTTTCTTTCTTTTTTCTGTAGTTTATATTTAATGCCAAATATGTTGTGTCTCTTTAATTGGCAGAAATTGTATAAAATCTGAACATATAACAAATTCAGATTCAGGCAAATTTATTTATCCCAGAAGGGCAATTCAGTTCTACAGCCTATCCAGACCACACACAAGATAAACTCAGAGGCAAGCAGCAACCTGTCAGAGACAACAGATCAGCACATGGGTTACAAGGAACAGGAGCAGCGAACACACTCTGGCACCCTTGGTTTGTCCTGCATATGCAGGCTCAGACGAGGAACCAGACAAAAAGCAAACAAAACAAAGTAATAAACATAAGTTTCAGGAATGAAGTATATCCAGCAACAGTCTGGCACCCTCAGCTCACCCTGTCAATGCAGGCTTACCTGTTAAAGTTCACATAAGTTAAAAACAATGTGTCATTCATTTCAAATGAGTGTCGGCATTTAGCAGCTTGATAGCAGAAGGAAGGAAGGACTTAAAGGAGCAGTTTGTTTTCCTAAGGGGCACATTATAATGTCAGCCTGAGGGCGTTACAGTGACTGGACAGGACATGGTTAGATCAGTTGATAATTCCTTTTACTTTCTGGGCCACACGTTTCCCCCAAAGGGAGCACACGTCTATTTGCTGGACTCCAATTATCTTTGAGCAGACCTTAACAATACTGTTTAGGCTATTCTTGTCCTTCACAGATAACCCATTAAACCAGCAAATAAATTAGAAAGTTAAAAGACTTTCAATGAATGAACGGACTCTGTGTTCACGTCAAATTTGAGTTGACAGTCGAACACGATTTTAACATCCTCGCCGTGTATAATGCAAGCTTTTGGTTTGTCACTATTGTTCCTAAAATCAGTGATGAGTTCCTTTAGTTTTTGACATGTTAAGGAAGTTATCATCACACCATTTAACAAAGGCAGGCAGGGCACAACCATGATCTGACTCCGTGTCCTTAGGGAGAGACAATACGGTGGTGTCATCAGAGAATTTCACAAGATAGCTGCCCTCTTGAGAAGTCCTGCAGCTATCTGTGCACATAACAAAAAGCAGGTGGACCAGGACACAACCTTGGGGTGAGCCCGTATCTGAAACCCTGGCATTGGATATATGTTGATTCACTAAAACCTGCTGGATTCTGTCTGTTAAAAAAATACAGATTTAAGATTTGTGTGTCTCAAGGTGTTTATACACTCTGTGAGGATGAAGAGTTTTGCATCCTCCACACCTTTTACCAGCTTGAAAAGCAAACTGCAGGGAGTCTAGTTTGCCATCAATTAGGGAGACAACTTTATCTTTTAAAATTCAAAATTATTCATTACAAGTACAAGGTAAGCGCAACAGGTCTGAAATTTAGTTCCTTTGGATCTTTTTTTGATTTTGGAGAATTTAATATTGCCTACTAAAACAAGTAAAAGGGTAAGTAAAAATCATTTGTTCTCTCTTTTTAAAAGATGATCTTGATTTTAAAATAAAGAATATTACACACACAGATGTACTGATTAATGTCATAATTACCATAAATTAAGCAAAGCTTACAAGGTAGTTCATCAGGCAGACAGCTGAAGTGGTGCTGCATCATTGTTTTTGGCAGAAAATGTTCTGGCTCATGAAAGCTTCTGGCTAATAGACAGACTTATATATATTTATTACCTTGTGTCTAACTTGCTCACCATGTTGCTCAGAGTGCTGATGCTACACAGCTTTCATTGTTGGTATGCATTAATGTTGCTCCTTTCACCACCTTAACATTCACCTGCAGGCTCCACTCTATAATGATCCCCGAGGAGGATTTGTATCGATCGCTCGCATCTGTTGCTCGACATGCTTTACAGGAAGTGATAAGACATGAAGCTGTGAAGCTATAAATGATAACTTTTCTTAATAAACTAAACATGTTTATATGTGTGTTTGACCTGATAATATATTGATTATGGCTGGCACTGTTCTGGGTTAATTTCCTCCTCTTTTTTTCCACTTCAGTTCATACATTTAAATTTACACTACATGTATATCTTATTAGAATGTCACACTACTTCACTGTTGTCCCCCAGAGAACCTGGAGCCCCACTCAGCCCCCCTGGAGATCGGCCACCCGGAAGTGGGTCGCTATTTCTCCGAGTTCGCCGACACCCACTACGTTGCCAACGAAGAACTGCAGACACGATACCCCGAGGACATGGCCGAAACTCTCGGCACGGTGCAGGAGATTTATCACAGACTGACACCTGGCTCTGGGAACCAAGACCAGGCTCCTGCCACAGACCAAAACAACCACCAAGCCATGCCCATGTAGCAAAGATGCTGTGTCCAAATACCCTGCCAACTTGGGTTAAAACCATTACTGGTCACACATTCTCAATTCACAGTCCACTTATCTGTTGTTTTACTTCACATAATCAGTGTTAGGACATGTGTTACAAGTGAAGATTTTTTGTAAAAGACAGCAAGTTTACAGTATTTCCAAAAATAACCGATCACTTGTGTAGCAATTCAGTCATGTTCCACACGCATCTGGAAAATGTATTTTAATATTTCCAGGTCCATAAGATTGTGAGGAAAAAGATACCAAAAGGTGCAGAAACATTTTGGTACTGTTGTACCAATAATCATCATGACCACACATGTTTAAATACTACAATGTATAGTATTAGTATAGTATTACTATCTAGTGCAATCTATGGAGTGAAATGCATCACTTGGACGACATGGGGACAAAAATCTTCTCTCTGGTAATGAAGTTGAGTTTGGAAAAAAGTATGGAAATTCAACAAAAATGAAGTAAACGATTAAGTGGAGGAGTAAATTAAGGATGGGTATCCAGGTGCTGTAAATCTCCCCTCACCTAAAACCAAGGAATGCTCCCTAACTCCTGTCCACACCTCCTCGCTCCCAGCACCAGTCAAACAAGCCCCCCCAGCATATAGCCTGCTCCCACAGTTACCGTGCCACACAAAAGACTATGAAGAAAAAAAAATATGTTGTAAATTGACTTTACTTTTACCTTCCCTATCTTTTATTCAAGTTTGATGCACTTGAAAGTTTAACTTTCAGATTTCTAGAGTATCTTAATTTTTTTTTTTCTGTATATTTACAAGTGAAACATGTAGGATGTCATTGGTTCATCGGTGTTGATGAGCTGTTAATGGAAAAAAAAAAAAACAAGAGGAACCAATAAGGACACTTGAAACTCTGAGCTTTGAGGAAACTTAACAAAATAAAGCGCTTCAAGTTTTCTAGCTTTCTAGCTTCTCTCTGACTATTTTTACTCAGAATGATGTGATGCATAATACTAACCGTGATTTACTGCAGGAAACCGACAAGAAACAAGAAGACAGCAGGTTATTTATCCGCAGGCTGTGCGGATTTAGGACCTTGAGGATGCCAGATGTGTCTTAAGACGCCAGTAGACTACAGTTGCATTGACCTGCCGATACCGCGATAAAGCAGCAGCAGCTCTCAAAAGTTGAGCCAGTCGAACCAGATTTTGCGCTCTGACGCACGGTGGAACAGCAGCGATGGGAGCTTCACAGACCAAGACGCACACCAGGCATAAATACCAGGACCTGGCGGATAAAACAGGATGTGAGTAGTTTTTTTTTTTTTTAAATGTAAAAACTGAAATATAAGAACGTAAAAAAATAAATAAATAAAAGTTGTTTTTGTATGCGGCAGTGTTAGTGTGAAATCAGGTGTACAAGTGGCGACAAATTAGGGTCATGACGGGAATAAAAGGAGATTTACATGACTGGTGCGATGATCAGATTTCCATGTGTCCAAAGTTTCTGTGCGTATTAATACATATTTACATAGCCAATGCTGTTGAGATCAGTAAACAAGGAAGTAACAAACAATCACGCAAGACGTCGCCTGTTGAACAAATACAGCTTCAAATGTGAGCATTCATGATTTAGCGTATCTGCTCGTTTTTTATTAATCCTGAATATACAGCCTGGACAGTGCGACTAACTTCATAAATCACACAAGCAACCTCTCCTATAACTGATCTGATTTTGTGTCCGCATTTATTTTGTGTTTATATTTGTCAAACAGGTTGGATTCCTAAGTGTTATACTGGTCCAACTGGTGTGATATAATCTGAACACACTTGTCCTTATCCGTTGTGATGACCCCCCCAATTCTTTCCTCTCTCATAAAGGATACGAAGTTCAATACAGAAATGAAACAAACAGAAGTGTGTAGATCTCCTAATGTGTAACCTTTGCATGCAGTGGCATGCACAGTCAGAGCAGTAGGGATAAGGGTTGCATCCCATTCAGAGTGCAAATTTATTGTTACTGTGTTGGTGAGACTTTGAACTGTTTTATTGCCTTCACTTCCCCAAGGTGGGGCTTTGACCCCCTTCTCTCTGGGCTGAGTGGGAGATTTTATGGACTCCTATGTTCTGGATCCTCTGATGAAATCTTTAATTGCACTAACAGGTCCTATACACTTGCTGGTATTGCATTGACATCAGCTTTCTGTTGTTTTTTTCTTTTGTAATTGGCTAATTGGCCCATGTAATTATAGTTAATTGTGTGTTCCATCTGCATCTACTGAACTTACTGAAAACCAATTGCCCGTTGTGTAATTGTCATACCGCCCATGACAACCAACAAACTTGTTCCTGCATAAGACTGTCACCGTATTCTTCACTTCACACTCAGCTGCTACTGCAAACATCCCATTCAGCAGCTACAGGAGGAGAGGAAATAGTGGTCAAAATAAACACAAGTGTTTACGGAAACAATTGAAAATGCAAACCCTGTGCAGATATGGGACTAGGCAGAGCCAGATAATCATGTTTAAACCTTTCATTGTGTGGCCAGTAGTCCACACAGTGAGTTAATGATTCAAGGAACCCTTTTGAAATGGCATGAAAAGACAATCCCATTGTTTGCTTAGCCATTAGACTGATAGTAGAGCTGCAAGTTTCACAGTTTAATCATAATCCAGTATGTTACAATTAAAAGAAAATCAAGAAAGGGAGTGATTGTAAACTTCTGTTTATTATCATTTAACTGCATGTTAGATATGCCTTATAGTCAATCAAAGGAGTGCAAGAGACATGTTGATAGGTGTGGTGTGATTATGGGTGTATGCATACCAGAGGAAGCTGTGATTAGCTGTGATGAACATACTTTCATGTTGTTGGTGTTTTTTCATTTGTAGTTTCTTTGGAGCAGATTCAGAACCTTCACAAAAGATTCCAGCAACTGAGTAAAAACGAAGAGACGATAAGGTAAAATGTTAAAAAATGGCAAATCTTTGCTGTGAAACTGCAATTGGTTTGAATGGAAACCATTCAGCCTTTTCAGTTGGTCACAGCTAAAAATGAAATAGTACCTACATGTCTACTATGAATGTTGAATTGTGGGTATTTGTGGTATCTTTGGCACAGGCATAAACAAGCACATATGGTGACATACGCAGGCTGAACTAATGCACACCCGCAAGCATTAGGCAAATACAATATGTCGACGCATTCAGGCACACATACTGTACACACACACACACACACACATTCATTCATGTATAAACACACACACAAAACTGCCAAAGTGGCACGTTGGCAGTGATAGGTCACAAGTTCCTTCCCTTTAAAAAAGGAACAAGGTACAAATGCTGCACATGGCAGGTATTTTTCCTGACAGTTTACCTTCTGAGAGAGATTCTGTTACTTCCCACAATTCACATTCAGTGTCATTAAAGCATGCTGGTACTGTAGTGTCTGTTTAATGATAATGGTATTTCTCTTGTCGCACTGCAGCAGAGAGAACTTGGACAGCATACCAGCGCTCGCCAACAATCCAATAAGAAAGCAAATTATTGAAGCCTTCTTCGATAAAAGGTGGGAACAGTTAAATTACACCTCAAACTGATGGTAAATGACCATTTCAGTTGCTTTTATCAGCACTATCTTGGTATGATTTTGAATATATTCAAGACAATCTCAAAAGCAAACCTCTATTATATGATTTGTGAAAAGTAAGTCTTCAAACATCCATAATTATCCAAGGTGTGTGTCAGCTTTTAACTGGTTTGAACTTCCTTCCTGACCAAAGTGCATAAACAAATGCTTTAAGGCCAGGCACTGCTAGCTAACAAGTACTTAATGTTTTAGTAAAAACTTATTACACTTCAGTTTTTGTGCATATTAAACAAGATATTACATGTTAATTAATGAGCTTTAGAGGTGCTGATAGAAGGATTTTGTTACCATTGAACAGAGCTAGGCTAGTAGGCTAGCTGTTTCCACATTTTCACTCTTTCTGCTAAGCTAACCGGCTTCTGCTTGTATCTTGATATTTTCCATACAGACATGAATGGTATCAATTTTCTTGTCTGACCCCCAGCACGAAAGCAAATATGCATATTTCCCAAAATGTTGAGCTATTCCATCAAACATTAGATATCGTCCTGTATTTGCTGTTGATATGATGGAGGTTCTTTCCTGACCACAGCTGCATAAACACAGGCTGTAATGAGCAGCAATGAAATTCACTTCCCATATTTTGTGTTCAGTTTTATAATTTGTCAAATTATGATGCCTAATAAGTTAAATCCTCATTTTAAGGCATTGAATATGGCTGTCTTCTTCCATTTACTATGTGCAGTCAGGCACTGTTACTGAATTTCAAAGGATTTTATTAACGTTACAAATGTAGAGATGCATTAATCTTAGGAATGTTTAGAGTAGTTTAATCAAACTCGTGTTTCTACTGCTTTACTTCTGTTTGTTTAGTCAAATGAAAACAATGCCAGTCAAACATGGGAGGTTGAAATTAACTTGGATGCATCAATTGCTGATATCATCTATTTAGGTCTGTGGTGCAGTTTGTGAAAACAATATCAGCCATCCATCCATTAGCTAACGGAAAGAACATAAAAATCAAGATCTTGTGGTTATGAGCTAATAAACAGTTGTTGATGTTTTAAAAGCTGCAGTTCCTGCTTTGGATAGCATTTAAAAGGGCAAACCACAATGTAGACTGTCCAGTAAACAAGCTATCTGTGAGTCCATGTGACTGTTGTCCTCAAGCACACAAGTCATGTACACAGTGTCAACATAAAGGGACCAAATGCAAAAATATATTAGTGGTCACTTCCACTTTTCGGACTCAAGAAAATCTAACCCTAATCGTGAATGCACCCATAGAATCCCATGATCAAAATGTCAGATTTTTAAGCAGGCAAAAAGCAAAATTGGTTGAATTTTAACGCCTAAATTTTGATTTCTTCTGCCTGCCACTCAGGAACCAGCATAAGGAGGAGGAGGAGGAGGAGGAGGAGGTCTCCCTCATGGAGATTAGCTTCGAGCAGTTCCTCATGGTCATGTCCCACTTCCGCCCTCCGACCCTGAAGACAACGGACGAGGAGAGGGAAGCTATGAGAAAGGAGAAGCTTCGCTGTAAGAAACTGCAATCCATTTTTAATAATAATATTACAAGCCAGGAAACTGTTAGTCTAGGATCACCACCACCGAAGCTTTATTCTCTCCTGCGTCGTCCTTTTATGTGTTACGATTACAAAACACCAGGAAAGAGGTGCACCACCCAGTCTAGGTATCCAATTGGTGAGTATCTCATTTCAGTCGCCACCAACATGCCAGAAACAGTGTGGTGATGCATAGCTGCATAAGAGAGTGCTGGATTCCTCACCGAATGTCAGCTTGGAGAGGTATTGGAGAGGCTCGTAGGTATTCATGGCTTAGTTGGGAACGCGTCCAGAACAGAAGCTTCAAAACTCCGAACTGTCACAAGCATGGAAACATTTGAAACCACAAAATCATGACCCAATAATTTACATTTTCTTCTTCTCCTCAACCTGCCTTGTATGATTTGTGATTTCTTACATTTCCCAGAATTCATTTTACAAACCCCAGGGAAAGAGTGCCGCTTTCATGCCAAAGTGCACTTCCAAGGGAAACACTTGTTAGAGAGGCTGGATTTACAACTGGGCAAATAAACAACTGACACATGACCTGGTACCCAAGAGAGTCACTTAAGGCACTTGGTTTAAAATCCAATCGGCGAAAATACACCATTTAAGCACGGCATCATCATTAATGATCAATAATTGGAATGACAGGAGCCTGAAGAGGATCCCTGCATTATTTATTATTTAGTCACTATCACTTTCACTTCAGTCGCTCCCTTGAGTGCACAATTTGCCTCGAGGCCTCCTAGCAGGTTAATCTGGCCATGTGTAGTAACTATGTAGCCGGATAACTTATGAACACTAGGGTGTGTCTGTAATCGTAGCCGTGGCCCGTCTTAAAAATGTAAAATATCTTAAGCTGAATTGGATTCTAGTCTTTTAGTGGAGGAATTTTCTGTGTAGCGCCAACACAGGGTTCACATTCATGTTTTGCTTTTTTTGTGTAATCTCTCAACAACTGCTGGATAGATGACCATGAAATTTTGTATAGACATTGTGCGAATTTTAATTTATTTTCTCCGTAGAAAAACATTGTGGCACAAAACCCCAAAGCACAAGTTTTTTTTATTCATTTATTTATTTATTTTTTTTACAGGAGACAATTACCAAACGACACTACAACCATATCTGTCTCCTTTCTAAGGATTGATCATGGCCAATCCTGCTCGGCTTCACAACAAACCATTTATCTGAGCTGTGTGTCTCAGTTGTCACCTGTTGTGTCACAATATTGTTTTCCCACATATTTGATTTTTTTTTTTTTGTTGTTGTTGTTGTTATTATTTTGGGTAACCATATGTCAACACAGCTGTCCCTGCTGTCATACTGATGAATTGAAGAAAGAGAAGAGAAAAAAGATGAGCCATTTCCAAGACAGTTTGACATTAAAGCTGACATTCTATTTACTCTTGAGGGACATTGGACATTGAAGCAATATAGTCAAAATGTCTTTGCACATTGCCCAAGAAAGTGATTTTTTTTTTTTTATTGTTGCTGCTGCAGGACATTAAGTATTGTCATGAGACTGAATCCTGTAAATGAAAGTGGTGGCATTGTAAGGGTGTTTCCTTGCCTCAGTGTTAACATTCAGCAGTGGCTGATAGGGCCTGAAAGTGAGCCGCCATTATGTCCTATATAACTCTCTCTTATCTCTACATCTGGGCAAACATTCCCCTAATCATAGCTTCCTCTGGTGTGTTAGTAAATGTGTGTTCTTAGAGCTGATGATGGAGAATTTCTTAGAGATTCGACCAAACACTAACTTCTTCTCCTCTGATTTCCCAGTTCTGTTCAACATGCATGACACAGACAACGATGGCATCATCACTCTGGAGGAGTACAGGAAGGTAAGACGTCATAACCATGAAGGCCTCAATGTGGAGTATAGATGATGTTTTTTTTTGTAGTATGGGATATACATTCATTTATTTAAAGCTGCACATGGCAGGAGTTTTATCTGAAAGTATTATATTTATCTGCCAGTATTACAAAATTGCAAAAGTGAGAAGGTTCCTATGCCCTTCCTTTGATTTAGACACGTCTTGTTTGCCCAAATGAAGCCCTGCTGTCTGCTTCAGTTCTGCGCCCACAGAAAATGACAACTGAAAATATAATCAAATTTGAAATGTATGCAAATTAAAGTTAATTCTTGACCTTGAAAATGGCAGTTTGACAAAAACATCTCAACTCAAGGTCCACTTAATGGCTTTTTTCAGAGCCTTCAACTGCATCTTTTGGTCTTTCTCAGCAGTTGGAGCTCCAGAAAAAGCTGGTAAGCAACCTTGAGTTGAAGTGAAGCAAATTCACTTCATATGTGATCATACTTAATTTCCTTTTCTTTTAATGCATCAAATGACCAGACCTGACCAGTTGTTCCATCTAAACTAAACTGGACCTTATTACAAACAAAAGAGAAGGATCTTTAATAACATACAGTACAAACAGCACATGTACTATATGTACTATAAGCAATAACTTTTAAAGGCCGTGTACACCCACACATTTCCAGTTATTCTTACTGATCATGTTGCTCAGGATGAAGTATGGCGGAGCTATTCTGGGAATGACATCAACAGTCTGTACATGCCTATACAGTCCTGAGGAATCAGCCAAAATAAGCGAAGACATACGTGTGGTTGGATCATGGGGATGCAGGGGCTTTAAATGTTATCCAGATGTATTACCAGCAGTTGACTGACAATACACATACAATAATAAGCTGATATGCTCTATGTTTTGTTGTTCTGTGAATGTGAAATGCATAAAGTTAGCCCACCCATTTACAGTAAAGTAAGCCCAAATTAATACCGCTTAGTGAGCTGGTTTGCCCTTTGTAGTGCACTAATGGAAACATCACATGAAGCATGTCAATATGAGACACATGAGTAACTCTTAAGGTGTGTCAGTCATGAAAGTTTCCGATGAACTTAGATTTTAGAACATCTTGGTTTAAAAATAGAGCATCTTGCTTCCTCAAAATTAGTTTTTCCATTTGAAAGAGAATGTTGCAACATAATGCAGACAGAGATTATTCAGGTTTAAACCAACAGTATTTTCTTTTTCTGTTTTTTTTTTTCAGATGCAGTTTTATTAGATGTCTGATCATGTTGGATAGATCACGTTAGATTTTATTGGCCTTTATACTAATAGATAATTATGTAATCATAATGACTATGATGAAAAATTAGGTTAAACAAGAGTTTTAAGTAATTTTTTCCTTTCACAAAGACTGAATGAAATGGTTTTCTAAATAGTGAGTGAGAACTCTCAGGTTTTCTTGATAACCTTTAGCATCAAATGATCAAAACCAGTTCAGTAGCTAAAAATGCACATGATATACTGTACATGGAGTAGTTCACTGAAGTTACCATACTTAACAGCCAGAGGTAAGAAAAATAAACCTAAATTCCCAGATGTTATCTGGAACTGTCACCCTGTGAAGTTGTCTTGTGTGGCTTTAAGATTTATGCTGTTAAAACCCCAATGAGTGAAAATGTTGTTCTCATCCAAGGTGGTGACGGAGCTTCTGTCAAAAAGCGGAGCCATCGGGCAAGAAGCTGCCAGGGCGATAGCAGACGCTGCCATGTTGGAAGTGGCGAGCACAAATGTGCCTCACATGGTAATAGAACTTAACAACAACTAAACTGTTAAAATTAATTCTCACAGATCTGCAAATCCACCGCAAAGTAACAGATTAATTGATCTCTTTATCATTTCAGGGCCCGGATGAAATTTATGAAGGAATAACATTTGAGCATTTTGAAGAGGTTTGCACCATTCCAACTTTGTTTACCAAAAAAAAATATTTGAAACACTTTTTTTCCCCCCCCAAATTTTACAAATGCTTGACACAATTATGTTTTTCTGCCCACAGATTTTAAAAGGCCTTGAGATGGAGTCCAGGATGCATATCCGCTTCTTGGATGTAGACACTATAACAATGCGTTGTGGGAAATCAAGCTCATGAAGGAGTTCTTTTGAAGAAATGTTTTATGTTGCTGCTGTTTTTAGCAGAACCTTTCCAGTCCTTAAATGGAATGGAGCCCCTTTTGATATTGGGTATGCACTAATATTTTTGGACAGAGAATGAGAAATAGTCATATATGTACATTTTTATACAACTTACAAAGACCGCCTGCTGCTCCTGCAGTTCAAGGCTTTGAAAGACAGTGGAGGTGTTCTAATACTTGAGTCACTTCTGTAGTTAATTCATTTTTCAAACACATTCCAAAGAGATTAATTTCCCCTCTCTTTTGTCACAGTACTATTAATTTTTTATCATATTTAAAACTAACACACTACCTCTATCTGATTTTCTGTCTTCTAAAACTAAGCTGTTTTACAAATCTGTATATAATCAGCGTGTAATGTAAAGGTTTCTTTGTGCTTTTGGTCTAGAAGGTTGACAGATGATTTGAAGTCAGTCATGCTCAGTGACTGCTCTGGTATTTATGGGTCATCTGTTATGGCCAACATCCAAAGCATGAGATTACAGGCACATACCATTCCTCTGCAGCTCCAGAATAGTTGCAGGTTTAATTTATCTGTTCCTCTGAGACTTTGTGTAATCAAATACTGTTGTTCTACTCTGAAAAGTCAGCCACCAAGAATGATGAACTCTCTTTTGACTGCAAGTATATAAATACTTTCCCAAAGATGAATTATTACAGACTTTGCACTGAATTATATTAATGAACAAAATAAATTGAAGTCATTATGATAAAACAATTGCATGTTTAAGATGTTTTGTTTTTTTTTATAGAGAAACAGAAAACATTTAATAAATGAGGTAGAAATATGACATGTTTTATTGCTGTGGTGTTGCACAGCGACACTGATTCAAATCCAGGAAGCCAAACATTAATTTAAAAAAGTCATTAATCTTTACAGTCTGTGTAACATCTGGGCAGCTGAATTCAACGTTGTAAATTAAAAAATCTATACAACAGCTGCAGATAACATACTGCCTACATATATTACATTTACAAAAAGGTTGATTTGAAACTAAGAGAATAAAATGATTAAATAAAAGGACACCGTTTGGAGAATCAAACTTATCAAGGGTGAAAAGTTTCTACTGTCCATTCAGCTATACGCTGTAATTGGATAATTACAGCATGGGAAACTTCACCTCAGTGGGATGGATGGGAACCAGACAGCCGGTCGTACGGCACCGTCAGGCCGATGTTGTAGTTGTAGCCGTAAGACTCGGTGTAATCAGACCGGCAAATGGGCAGGATGTGATCTTGGGAGGACGCGTCCTCAGAGAAGTCGTAATGGCAGATGACTCCCCTGTGTCTGAAGTAAGAAAACATTCATGTCAGCATCTTGCTTATTTCCCTTTTATGAGCAAATGTTCACATTGGATGCAAGAGTGGGGGATGAAGCACAGACGGATCATTCTGAAGTTTAAATGCTAAATCTGTTGAAAAGCATAATGCACCTTTATCTAACATAGGAGGTGGGATTATTTAAAAACTTCCTGAATTAATTCATTTATTTGGAATTTTTATTTGCACCTACAAAGCAGCCTTTAACCGTTAAGGGTGCACATGCAACAAGTTGTCGGGGAGATAAGTGATATAAGTAGCATGAGATGTCGTAACAACTATCCAATTTGTAATAACAAGGCTATTATCTAATTATTTTAACAATAGCAATGATATATTGCCTTTTGACAATATTACAAGGTTGAATTTGCTTGTATGAAACCATCATATTTCTGAGTCAGAGACTCTCTAAGCTTGGCGGGGTTGGGTGTGGAGGAGTGATCCAGGTCAAAAAAAGAAGAAGAAGAAGAAGTGTGGGAGGGAGATAAGTGACCTGCGGTGAGCTGTAAGGTCATCGTCTGTGATGCAGGCCCCCCGCGGCGACTTGTCATCAGGGATGTTGGCCGTTACCAGGGTGCTGGTGTTGAAATGTATATGCCTTACAGGATGCCTGCAACCAAGACAGAAAACAACCCTTTACATATAAAAACATAAACATAAGTCATATTGTTACTCACATATTTTTTACTTGTGCGTGTCAGTCTTTCTCTACAAATAGTTCTTGAAGCCAATGTAAAGATTCAAAAAAACACATTTGTAATTACAAAATGGGAAAACTTTCTCGGTGTTGTGATGAAATAAACACATCATTCACCTGTCTTATCTGTGGGACTTTCAATAATTTAATTAACACTCATCTCAGAGACACACACCACATGTGTTACTAACAGCGGGAGCCCAGCGACAAAAAAAAAAGAAAAAAAAGATGTGCCATCTTTGAAATCTGATAGACAACAGACATGTAACTTTTTGAAGTGTTGCTGACAGTTTGTATATCCTCCCACCTGTTGTGCATCTCCCACAGTTTAGCTCCCATCCTCGTCTCCCACACGCACACTAATCCTTCCTCTCCGCCGCTCACAATCTTCCAATCGTCAGCCTGCACCGAGGTGACGCCCAAGTGGTGGGCGTACAGAGATGCCACAGAGGAACCGCTTCGTAGGTCAAACACCCTCACCCTGAATCAGAGAAGAACAAATGCTGTTGTTACACTGAGAAATTAATTGAGAAAGTCTCAATCATCGCTTCATATTAATTAGGTTGTTCGACAAAGAAACATGTTTGTTGTTGGAAACATACTGATGTAACAAGGTGATTTTAAGTTTTAAATTTGAATATCCTTTTTGTGGATTTATCCAACACTCCAGAGTGACTTAGAATAATAACTGAAGCCAATACAATAGCATCACTTATTTCCAGCGGAGCATGGTAAATCTGGATTTCACTTCCTGCTAACAGAGACGTAGGACTCATACCAAGACCACACAAGAGAGAGTACATGAAAGAGTGCATTCATTTACAGACAGAAAGGACACTATTCACAAATTTGAAGGAAAAGAGAACTTTTCTACATCCAGCCGAGAGACCAAAGATAAATAAAAACTGACGCAGATGTTGCCGTCGCGTGCTTTAGTTCCCGCTTTATTTGCCCCAGGCTCAACCAACATTATTTCTACTATCAAACACTAGGCAAAGTTTATCATTACAGTAATACATAAATTGATAATAAAGGAAAATGTTTAGGTGTGGTATCAATATAAATGTAACAAATACAAACCCAAAACCAATTAAATGTGGAACATTTGGTGTATTAGATAATTTGATGATGGCTCAATTGTTTTTTTTTATACCAGCAGATACGAAGAAAAGGAAAAAAAAACAAAATCTGTACAATAGATTATAAATTAGAGCAGATAAATCAGAAAGTGTTAAACATGAAACAACAGGTTATTTTAAACACTGAAGAATATAAATATGAATGATAACAACAGATAAGCAAACATACTGTGACAGAGAAAATGAATTTAAACAGTATTAAAAATAGCACTGTACGCGCTATGATAAAGCTATGATAATAATGCAGAACATCCAAAGTGTCTGAGCTATTTAACTTGCTCACTATGACTTTAGAGCTGTAGATATACATACAAAACACATTGTTATGTATGTATGTATGTGAGTTATAAAAAGAAGCAATGTAAATGTTGTTGTGTAGTACAGAACATTAGTCATACCTCCACAAAAGAACTTACATGAAAATAGACAGAAACTATTTTCATATAATTCACAAAGTGGCACAAACCTGACTTTTTTTTTTTAATACAGTCAATCAAGTAAAGACTTAATTTGATGTACTGTTTTTGAGTTTGCCCACCTCTCAATCTAATGTGTAGGTTTGTTTCACTGTATCATTATTTATAATCTATGTGTTAATTATTTGTACTCAGAGATTTATTTTTGCGTTAAATTGATTTATAAATCCTACTTTGATATGAGTATTAATGCTCTCATTCATTATTATTAATATTATACCAGTATTTTTTTTGCAAATAAGAGGCAATATGAGCAGGATTTTTGCTTGGTGGGTTTCATGAGCATCACGAGCCCAAGGGACCCTCAGCTCCATCTGTTGTCATTGTGGCTTTATTGCAGCTGAAAGCATCCAGCACATGACTCCATCCAGACTCAACCTTCCTCCAAGACTTCATTACCATAATCAAATTTACTTTAGGGACTCAGACAGATTTCATTTCCACTTCCAATTTTTTTTTTTTTTAAAAGAATCAGAGTTAAATGTGTAATTTGGCACAGTGGACTTGTTGTCTGCAGTTAGTTTTGCCTGTTTAGTGGCATTACGTGATGGGAGCACACGTTTTAACAATGAGGACTGAACATTACTGGTAGACCGTAGGGAACCATAAATCTAATGTTGGAGGTAGCTCTGTCTTCAGTGAGCTGTCAGTAGCCAGACTCCTCTTCATTAATCAGGAGGAGCTCTGCCTAATAAGAGAAGTGTGGGGGAGGCTTGGAAAACTCCTGAAGAGTTAGCTTCTGAGGGTTAGACAAGACATTACTCATTATAGACAGAGGAGGATGTTTGGTGCAAACCAGTGATTTGATGATCACAAGTGGTCTTCAGCTTGATTGAAGTTTGATTTTTCAGACTAATGGACACATTAAAGGTTGAGAATAACACATTTTGACCAATTCAGCACACTATGACAAGAGTGTTATGTTTTGTTCAAGGTTTTCTGCTCTACAGACACTTCAGACTAACTGTATATTTCTCTATTCAAAATAAGGCGAAGATAAAACCATGAAGCCAGAAAAAATCCCACAACAGATATAAAAACAGTGTACATGAAAAGGCTAAAAAAAGTGGTGGGTTGAGCTAAATGCTAACATGCATCACATGGCAACACTAACTTGCTGATATTTGCACGTTAGCATGCTAAAATTAGCTAAGTAGCACTAGACACAAAATACAGCTAAGTCTGATGAGAAAGTAAACCAAACTATTTTAAAAACAAATTTTAATGAATGAATGAATGAATGAATGAATGAAGTATGATGAAACTCTGGCTTCTCTCTGGTAATTAAATAAGAAAAAGCAAGACAATTAGCTAACAACAAATAACACAACAAAGTAATGAATAAAAGCAGCACCAGGATCTAGCAGCAGTGCAAAAGTGACTTTAGTGCAGGTTTGTTAGTCTTTGGGTGTGTGTATGTGTGTGTGTCTTTTTCACTGTTGTGTGGGAGGGTTGTGATGGAAGCCACATCTCTGGGGTAAAAGCTGTTCCTCAGTCTGTTTGTTCTGGTTTTTATTGTCCTGAACCGTTTGCCGGACGGCAGTGGGTCAAGCAGGGAGTGGCCGGGATGTGTGGTGTCTCTGATTATGCTGTTTGCCTTCTTTCCAAGTCTGCTGGCATAGATGGTGTCCAGTCATGGGAGCGCCATCCCGACAACGCGCTGGGCTGCCTTCACCGCGTTATGCAGGTTCTATTTGCTCAGCAGCTGTGCAGCTGGCTTACCGCACTGTGGCACAGTTTGTCAGGATGGTTTCAACTGTGCAACTGTAGAAGTTCAGCAGCAGTTTCTGTGTGAGTTTGGCCTCTTTCAGCTTCCTGAGGAAGAAGAGTCTTTGTTGTTTTGATGTGGTGACTCCAAGGAACTTAAGGTTTTACACACTTTCCACTACTTCTCCATGTATGTGAAGGGGAAGGTGTACTCTGTCCTTAGTTCTTCTGTAGTCTATGATCATCTCTTTTGTTTTTGTGGATGATAGGTGGAGATGTGCTTACTAACTCTGACTTGCTGTGGTCGATCTGTAAGGAAGTTCATGAACCATGAGCACAGAGAGGAACCAAGGCCCAGAGTGTTCAGTTTACTGACCAGTTTATGGGGGATGGCTGTATTAAATGCAGAACTGAAGTCCACAAATAACATCCTCACATTAGTTTTAACACGATGATGCTAGGTGAGAAGTTAAGGGATCTATTCATCAACGACAAACAAGTCATCCTGAGGGGGACATTAATGTCTGTACCAAATTTCACTGCAATCAATCCAATAGTTGTCAAGACATTTCACTCAAAATCACAAATATCAATCTCAAAAGTCAGGTGGGATTCATCATCTGGGAACCATGAACATCTGTTACAAATTTAGTGCCATCCATATTGAGATATTTCTCGGTAGACATGAAAAATTCAACCTGCTGAAGGCACTAGATGAAAAGTCACAATTATAAGAATTCATCCACTGGGCACCACGGATATCTGTACTGAATTTCCTGGCAATTCATCCAGTTGGTTGAGACATTTCACTAAAAAACCAAAACTGTTGTGGTGGCACTAGAGGAAAATTCAGGGAATCATCCTCTGGGGACCATTAATATATACACAAAATCTCATGGCAATCCATTGAACAGTGGTAGACAGACAACCAACCGTCTGACTGACCATCACTGCCGTCCCTAGAGCCACACCGCTATCGCATGGCTACAAATCACCTTGAACACGCTTGAAGTTTTTAAATAAGCAGGTAAAAGTCAAGTCCAAGATGTCAGCAAAGTGGTCTCGAGGCTGGACTATACCTGTGACCAATAGCCACAGGTATGGCACTCACTATTTCTTCTCTCACTCTTACTCTATCCAGTTTTGCTCTTTGCCCACGTTTTTCCCATTTGTACAGATGTGGCATTCTTCCAGACAGCCCTTACCAAGACCCCTCATTTGCTCCCTGGATCTCGCAAAAAACAGAAGGACAAAACTCATTTGGAGGAAAAGAAGGGATGCATTAGGCTTTGGCCTTCAGCCACTCTGTTTTAGAGCCAAGATTGCGGACTGTCCCTCAGTCTCCCCCATTTCCATTTGTTCTCTACTGTGCGCTGCATCAGCTGGGGCCAAAGTGGAAGAGCCAAGCTGGGGGGTATGTGTGTGTGTGTGTGTGTGTGTCTCTGAACAAAACTACACATCTACCAGAAAGCAAAGACCAAAAGTAAAGCAGAAAAGAATTGGATAAAGACTCTTACCAATGCTTTGGCAAGAAAACAAGCATTTGAATGCTTCATTCAAAAGCTGCTGTTGAATTATTTCTTTCAGAAACAAAACAATGTTGAACATTTTCTTTTGGCACTTGACAAAAACTGAGCATTTTGGGGTTTTTTTGTACGGTTGCTACGATTCATCACTAGTAAAAAGAGAAAACAACAGGACATAAACAATATGATGTGGTCTGTCATTCGATTTAAGCCAACTACTTAACAGCCAGATGGATTGGTGCTGAATAGAAACAGCGGGGGCAGCTTTGGATGAGGACGCGCCAGGGATTTTTCGTTTCCTGCCAGCTCATGCACCGCAGCACCCGCTAACAAGTGGAGAATAGATGAGAATGGCTCTTTTGTGTGTCTTTTTCCTCATCTGGAGAGCCAGGTTAGCGATGTGGGAAGTGTGTGTGTACGCCCATGTGTGAGTACATGTATGGATGGATGGGATAAAGAAGGACAGATTGTCTTCTTCTTTACCGTCTCAGGTAATGGAGGAGAGAGACAGACAACATCTCTCTTTAAGACAAAGAATAGAAGTATTTCAATGCCTCTATCTTCTCTTTTCATCAAGCTTTTATTCTCACACACTTTCTTAACACCTGGTTCCCAGTGCAAATAGCCTCAGTGTTGCATTCTTCATCAAGTGTCATTGTGGGAAAACTATGTGACAGGCTCTCCTTTCAGTTATTTTCTCAGTTTCAAGCGACAGAGCCAAAGGCACAAAATTGTGATGTTCAAATAAATCGAGAGCGTCAGTATTGGGTGATTCTGTTCTTATGCACAATATGTGTGTGAAAGTGCGTCCTACCTCCTATCTTTGTTGCCACACACCAGCAGGTGAGGGGGGCTGTCTCTCAGATTGATGCAAGTGAAATCTCCCGGTGAGTTGCCGACGCAAACTGTCGGTTTTCCCGTCTCTACGCTGTAGACGTGGATCTGAAACGTGATAACATAACATGACACATATGCATCCGTATTATGAAATATTGAACACACTCACACACTACACTTTAGTTCATTAGTTTGGTGTAGTATGATGCACAGTGCAGTCAGAAAGTATTAGGACAATTTCAGGAAAGTGAATTTGAGGTTGCAGTCATTCGAAAAACATTATTATAAATTGTATAATAGACAAACACAACTAGCTGCAGCGATGCCAGTTAATTAAAATCATAGCAGCACTTAAATGTTAAAGCTGAAGGGGAAAAAAAAAAAAAAAAAATCAATCTATGGGCATACTACATACTACATGACCAAGATGCACACCACTGCCTCAGGCTCGGTGGCTGCAGCAAACTTTCTTCATACAAGTTACGATGATGTCATCTGGAGCTGGCCTAATTGGTCAATTAGTAGCTGGTGTTTTCTCATCCAAATGAGAACAAACAGGATAACTGCCACGCACAATTTTCTTTGAATAATTAAAACGATAAAGAAATTAAACCAAGGAGGGAAGGAGGGAGAGAAAGAGAGAGAGAGAGAGAGAGAGCCACAAAGATAAAGTTTGAAGGAAAAAAAAAAGAGCTGAATGATGTAAGCCTTGAGAGGCTGCCAGCAGTTTTTGTGTGTCCCTTATTTGGGCCAAGCAGAGCTTTAATTGTGCACCACCCCGGGGCAAAGCCCAAATCACACCGGACTTTGAAATGACAGCTTGATAGGATTTGGACAATGGAGGAGAGAGAGAGAGAGGGGGGGGGGGACGAGTGTAGAAAGAGGGAGGATGGCGCAGAAATTAGGTTCAGCCTGCTGTTCTCGATGAATCATTACAGTTTCAGGAAGATATTTTTTTAATAAATATCTGTCCACCTCGCCCACTAAAATGAAGAAATATCGCTGAGGGAGGCAAATGAGCCGTTCTGTGATGATGTTAGGGTCTGTTTAGAGAGTTCAGCAGTATGTTTTGAGCAGGAATAATCATGAGCGGGACTGTAGAGGAGTTGTTAAGTTAATGCACTCGCTGGAGACCCGCTGAGACTCGCAGACAAAAGGAACCTCTAATGGTGGCTCGTACTGGGAAGGTTAATTTAATTTATAGCTTTTAAAAAGATTAAAAAAATTGGCAATTATTGCAGCACTTTTGAGAAAATATTTTATGTTGCCATTACCCTTACGGTGGAACACATTTGGCTGAATCTGGTTTGGTTTTTGATTAATCTTGAATGTCATATCATAGACAGGGAATGGGAGACCATGTGCCATGCGGGGCCAACTGTCTGCAGGAGGGTAAATCACCTGTTTGGGATTAGTTTGAATGAAATCTTACAAACTGTTGGCCAATTCCCCAGTCTTTTCATTCACAAACACCCACATTTGAAACAAATATGGATTCATAGCTACATTTGGTTGGAGACACCATGTGAGCAAACAGAGATTAGCCGACCAGATGCACAATAATGGCGGCTTTGTGGTTTGATGGTGTTTGATATTTCTGACTAATCCAACAGGGCAGAACAGAGTGTCAAACTTTCTTACAATAACTCCACTGAGATGCTTATTTACGGTTGCTTCCCACACTTCAGAAAACACTTTCTAACACCTATACATACTACTTTCATTTTCAAATATACCGCCCTTGTATTATGACATGTATTTGTAGAGCTGTACGGGGATCTCCGCGAACGAAAAAGAAGCAAAACTAGTCACAAACACCAGTTTAGTTGTGTTTCTTTACTCATTAGTGGTTTGTGGTTAGAAGCTGTTGACCAAACTAATAAACCAATTTAAGTAATTCAAGTAATCATCCACTGACACAACTAAAACTCTGAAACCATGTATCGGTATTTTAACTTCCTGAACAGCATTATCTGGATGTTTAAGATGCTATGATAAGTGTTTGAGAGTGTTGCATTCTGGATCGGAGGCAGTCTTGTGGTATAATTAGGTGCCTAGCAGGGGAACGGCCCCAAGGAGACACCCACAAATAATAGATTCTACCTAACGGCTGGTGTTAGGCTTTGTATTTAATGTGGTTTTCGGGGGATGTTTTTGTCATCACTCCCCAGTCTCTGCTGTGCTTTGTATGCTTGAAGGGAGTGACAAGGTCAGAACCTTCTGTTGACGCCAAATATCAACTATTCATATAACGTTCTGAGCCACGCGGCTGAAAAAGTAACAAAATGCATGACCTTGTGCAGTCAGTCACTGCTGCACTCGCGCATGACAGACTTGCTGGTTGCTGCGACATTAAAATAATTGATTTTATTGAGATATCTTGATTATATGGTTGAGTAAAATCCAAAACAAGTCATTTTACATCCGTCCATGAATCGATGGACTGACTGAGACAATAATTCCAGTCATTCATACATATATTCAACTCATCCTTATGCAACCGCTGCACTGTTCACCTGAAAACTCCACTTTAACCGCAGCGATCACTTGCTGCTACGACTGCTGCTGTGGTTTATATAGCATTCTCCCAGCATTTAATAATCCCACGTCCACCCCGGCATCCACCTGTAGGCTTTAACTCTACGTTCACATGGGAGTGATTTTAACATCGTCACTCCCCGATCACTGCTGTGTTGACCTTGCTACTTGCTCACATAATATTCCCTCCCATATGAGCTGGATGACTGAAATTACCTGCTGAGTCTTGCTCAAAGAAGAGTTATCTGGATAATATTGCTGAGTAAAACCCAGAAAGGTTTGTTTTACATTATGTTACTGACACCCTGATCTTGATCCATGGCAATACTTCAAACCATCCTTCGTTTTTCATACATACATACTGTACATCAAACCACTAATTCAGCTTTGCATGCGTCCATCCAGCCCTCTGAACCTAATGCAATGAGAGGCTGACAGGTTTTCTGACAGCACTTGTGCTCTGTGGTGGGTCCACTGCAATGGATGGATAGCTTGCCAGTGGAGATGCCAGCTTATGTTGAATGCCCAACCACAAGCTGGGTGGATGCCTGGGTGCCCCTGGTCCACTGGCAAGAAGGAGACGAGTAGTAATGAGGATCTGGAGACTGGCTTCGACCACACAATTACACACAGCCCCCGTTGACGACACCGACAAAAACGGGGAAGGCTAAAAAGACAAATCCACGAGCTGAACGATATCAAATGCCAAAATATGAGACAGAATCTTCTATATCATGGACACAAAACTGCTTTTGTGCTTTTAAGTTATCAGACTTTGTGACAAAACTGCAGCAAACTCAGTGATCACTACAGAGTCTAAACCAAGTAGACAAAAAAAAACACGGTAATGCGGTTGAGTTCATCTTAATTAAAATACCGCAAATGAAAAATGTTTCACTCCTCTGCGGAGTGAGAAGTTTGAGTAGACTTCCTCGGATGCCACCTCCATGCATTTGTGACAGATTTTTAATGAAGCATATGTTTTCTTAAAACATGTTTGGCATCACTAACTGTTGCAGCCGATTCATGTTTTGACTTCTTCACAGTATGAAATTGCTGTTCGAAGCGTGACGAGAGTGACAGACAGATTAATTAAATTTGTAAAATATTTTTTAATTACCGAGAGAGGTGTGCTAATCATGAGTTGGCATAATTTAGACGGGGAGTTTGGACTGAGCTCGCTATGGAAACAGGAAAGTTAGAGAGACTTTTGGTGCGTCTGTGCTGCAATTAAAATGAATCCAATTTAAAATGACTAGGAAAGACACGGCTGTTAAATGATGGAGACAAACAATATTATTTCAGCTGGAAGATAAATTTATTCATATAAACATCACAAAACTGCTACTTTTCACATGTTTTTATTATTATATTTTTATTATAACTTTTTTATATGGAATACCTGTTTCTTTCTTAATATTGTTTATGAAATGCTTAACAATAAATATCCCACAGCAGATACAGATTAACTAACTTGCCTCTTTTTTTTTTGCCTTTGCATTGCAACAGCTTTGTGTTATGATGCGGTAAGGCTGACATCCCTCCCTGCTACTCTCTCCTTGCTCCACTGTGTGGTGCTTTAGTGCTGCCACTGAATTGGTGAGAGCCGTGCTAAAAGTGTATCATCTGTGCTTTTCTAATAGGGGTGATGTCAGTGGAGCAGCTTTGCCAAAGACCTTTCAATCACAGATTGCTGCACAGACACAAAGCCTGCTCAGGTGCTACTTTGCTGCTCTGAAGCTACCACTTGTCCGGTCTCTAAGGTAAACCGCATCAGTTTTTTATGTTAAAAAAATATACAATTACTTTTTTATGCAGCTTTCTGTTTTATCTTTGCACATCGGTGAAAGCCAAGTTGACAAAGTTCACTTGAAAAATATGATGACTGCTCCGTAGGTGCTTGCTGATCCCGACAGAATACTTTGTCTCATGGCTATTTGTACTTTGTAAGTAAAGTCTAAGAGTCAATTAGGCGCACGGGGGCCTTAGAAACGTAGTATTATTAGAAGCAAACAGATGCATCTTGGGGACCAACAGTTGATCAAAGTACACATAGAGACTATAGTAATTAAGGGCAGAGCCCACAGAGGACTTGACGCTATTTAGGCTAGCTATTTCTACTATAAATAAATCCCCTACAGACACATAATTTTCATTTCTGATGGGTCTCAAGGGTCTAGAGGGACAGAGAGTAATAGTGATCACACTGCCGAGAGAACCAGTTTACTTTTACACCGAGAACAATCTTTGTTTGCAACGCATCTAAAATTCAAACTAAACACACGAAAAGGCAGGAGGCGTCTGTTCTCCAAAAAGTTTTATTCCATTTCAAGGACAACAGGTAAGACGCGTATTTCAGCTGTAAATCAAAAACTCACTTCTCTCCCCTCGATCAATTGTATTCCTAAAAGAAAACATGTTTCATTTCATTTGAGAAAACCACATTATTCACCTTGTATAATCTCCCATTTCTTCATTATGCACCTGTTGAGAGTACAAGTGACCTCGTTAACTCTATTGGAAACCTTCCATTTCAATTTTGGAAGGTGTTGGTAGCATTTCTCTTACAATACGACTAGAAGAGACTTCCAGGGTTTTACAGTCTAGTTTGTCAGCATTCAAGGAGGTTTTGTTTAGATTTGTTTGTCTTCCTCGGATGCTTCAATGACACTGAGCACAAAAGAGGCCTTGATACAGCTCCATCAATTCCATTAACACGCAAACACTAGATAGTTATTTCGTAAACATACTAGAGTGCTATTCACAATAGACTAGATAGAATAGATCATCATCATCACAATATGTGAATGGATGGCAGCATGTGGTTCAATTAGCATTCAAATAACATTGCTAGTTTCCTAGCTATGGTAAAAAATATGGTTTAGACTTTCAGCTTAAATTACTGCATAAATTAGCAGATGAGAGTAATATTAACATTACATGGGTATTATTATTATTATTATTACACTGTGCATCATAACAATTTACCTCTCCTTTTTACGAATCTATTTTATTTCATATATTTTTGGGGGCATTTTATGCCTTTATTATAGGGACAGTGCAGAGATGACAGGAATTGAAGGGAGTGATGGAGGGTGACGTGCAACAAAGATCTGCAGCTGGATTCGAACCACGGACGTTTTAGTTATATGGCATGTATTTTAACCAGTTAGCTACCGGGGCGTGCCCTTCTTTGCAAGTTTTATTTGTTGTCGTGGACACAAATATTTTGTTTTCTGGACTTCCAGAGGTTTAATTCAGAGTTCTTAAACCTTGAGGTGCACACAGAGAAATGTGAGGGCTCAATTCCCCCCCCCCCCCCCCCCCCCCCCCAGACTAATTTGTTTTTATAAAAGGAAATGTACAAATTCACAAGACAACCTGACAATTCTCTATTTGCTAGGATTATAAGAAAGGGATCAAAACGGTGCAACAGGCCAGAAAAGTTTGAGAAACACCGTTATAATATATAAAAGTCTTACTCTACTGCAGGAGATGGGTCAAGAGAAGCCAACTAACATGCTCTTGTGTATGAGGACAGGTCTATCAATGTCACTGCAATTTTCTGAACACTAATAGACATTAGACATACTCACATGTTAATATTTCAATAGAAACGGTACAGAGAAACTAAACCCACCTTGTTGCCTCCATCGTGCATGGCCCAGCCAGTGCGCTTCACCCCAAACGCAACATTGGAGTCAGAAGCATCCAGACAGGTGACGGGATGACCGTAGACTGAGTGAAGTGTCCTTGGCTCCTCCTCCAGAGGGTCCAACAGGTACACGGCCTCTCCTGCTGCCAGGGCCGCCAGCGGGCACTGCTGCTTCCTGCCTGGCACCAAAACAAGGCTTTCTACCTGTCATACAGAACAGATGGAGGCACACTTTACTTTACTTAAACAGTAGTAATATCCTAGTACACTTTCTAGCCAGAACCTATAACGTCACAACAGGAATCAAACTGTCTGACTTACAGTCTTGGGTAGCTGAACCTGGCAGAGCGTCCTCCAGTAGCCGCGATCATCGGCACGGTCGAGTCGAACATCTGACCCAGCAGCGGAGCCCAGGACGGGACTGTCGGGGCTCAGGGCCAGGGCCTGGATCCTCCCTGGAATCTGGTAGTGGTGGATGGGCTCTCCGCCTGTCTCTGTGCTCCACAGGTCCACACAGCCTATACCCATGACAGTGAAACACAGTACCTAAGTCCTTAATACCTGCACTGATTTAATCCCTACGCAGAGAATGAGGGAAAACACAGAACGCAGAGCAGAGGAAAAGATGTAGTTGTGCATCTAACCAGCTAGGCAGGCTTTATTCAGATCATTTCAGAGACTAAATATTACCCACATTCATATTTTGATCCTTTAACAAGACACACAGCTATGCTAGCAGTTCTGTGAGGCTGTACTTGGGCACGGTGGTGTTTTGAGCTAAATGCTAACCTTAGCATGCTAACGAAGTACAGTTGGGAATGTCGTTAGTTTTGGTTGTAAAGCACAGTATTGGAAAAAATTAAATTTAGACCAGATGATGGCACTGGATGAATAGCCCAATATTTCTGAAGACATTTCACTAAAAGCCAAAAATGTCAACCTGCTGGATGCGCTAGAGGAAAAGTCAGAGGATCACCAAAGTCAATAAGAATCATCTTGTGAGGATCATGAATGTCATGGCGATCCATCAAATAGTCATGAGATATTTTAGTCCAGACTGACATTGCCACCACTAACATGGCTATAACATAAGGAAATATAATGAATATGTTTATGACTCTGATGCCTTTCTATCATCAGAAAGTAAACATGCTTACCATCTTCATAAGCAGCCGCAGCCACTGTGCTGTTGACTTGGACATGAGTAACATGAGGTCTGGGGTTCGTGTTAGCCGACAGACGGTTGGCCTTCAGGTAGGAGGCTGCCGAGTCCCAGTGCAGCGTATCCCACAGCCTGACATCACCAGACGTGTACCTGATGTACATACAAGCACAG
The DNA here is from genome assembly GCF_914725855.1 of Thunnus albacares. Lineage (NCBI taxonomy): Eukaryota > Metazoa > Chordata > Actinopteri > Scombriformes > Scombridae > Thunnus > Thunnus albacares. Next base: position 31,176,203 of record NC_058107.1, read on the forward strand.
GTCACATTTACACACATAATTCAAATATTTAGAGAAGAAATAAAAAAAAAGGCTTTCAAATTTAATAGCAGAATTGTTGTCCATTTTCCATCACAGGCTGAGAAATTTGTCAGATGTCACCCTCTCCCTGCTGAATCATTTCTCCCTCTCTCACACTTTCATCCTTTGCTCACTCTGACTTGTTGTTCTTTTATTCTCTAATATCTTTGTTACATGATCTTTTGAGGATTACAGGGGTTTTGTTTTGGCGGAACAATTCTGATTATTTCACCCTTTACTATCAGTGGCTTGTAGGGACAGTGATCTACAGCAGGAAGTGAAGGTTATCTTATCAATGCACCCACTTTAAATCTCTACAGTTCTGGGAACTCTTATGCAGTTATAAAATATTGAGTGTATGACTTCATTCACTCCATTACAAAGATGTTTTTAGAGGAAATGATATGAATTATACAGATGACAGAATGGTAACTTAATGCAGGGATTTTTCATTTTCTTTAATGTTGCAACATTTAGCAGCTTTACACATGAATATATACGATCAATTGTGATACCTTGGTATTATTACATCATATTTGAGATCAGGTCTGTAACTGATAATTATTGTCATATTGGTTAATCAAAAGTTAAAATAAAAGTTAAAAAAAAAGCCACTCACAATTTCCTAAAAGTCAATGTGAGGTATTCATGTTATAGCATATTGTTTTGTTTAACCAACAGTCCAAATTTGCAATAATATAAAACAGAGAAATGTAGCAAACTATCAGGTTTGAGAAGCTGTAACCGGGGAACGTGTGCATTTTGCACGACAACAACAAATTCATTTCCTGTCGATCGACAAACTGAGTTATCGACAATCGGTTTCAGCAGAAGTTTAGACAACTGGAACCTTCTACCTCACATTAAAAGCCTTGTTTCTCAAAAGTCCTGTCTTGAGCTGAGAGTATTAGTCGATTAATTGATTACTCGATTAACAGAAAATTAATCGGCAGCTATTTTGATAAATGAATAATCGTTTCGGTCATATTTTAAACTAAAATGCAAAAACTTTGCTGGTTTCTGCTTATAAAAAGATGATGATTTGATGTGTTTCTTCGTCATACATGATAGTTAACTGAATATCTTTTGGTTCTGGACAAAACAAGACATTTGAAGACGTCACCATCGGCCCCGAACTGTGACATTTTACAGACAAAACAATTAGTCGGGAACATAATCGGCAGATAATCGATAATGAATATAATCACATTAGTTGCAGCCTTACTCTTGTTGCAAAGACAATCATTGCTTCTTTAGACATTTGCTTTTCTCTCTCTCTCTCTTTAAAATGAAGATAAAGCTTAAAAGAAGTGGGATTCTTCCATCAGCCTCGCTCTTTTCCTCAACTTGATATTACAAAAAACAAAAAGTTTTTTGCTCTGTTTTCATTTGTGTGAGCTGAACTGTTCACCTGATAGCCACAGAGCAGCCGCTTTCTCTGCTTTCAAGCAAACCAACAGACTCTTTTACAACGCGGCAAAACCAGCAGAGGTCAACAGAGGTCGCCGATCTCTTCAAGTTCGCATTAATTATACAATTGCCTCATAAAGTATGTGATCAATCTTAAAAATACTACATGTTGCACCCTTACAATCACATTGTATCCTGCACCATTCAGCAGGCTAGACCGTGACCTTCTCCTGCTCTGGTATGACCTCACCTCATCCTGTGTTTTTTTCCCCCTTTAGTGAGAAAACACCGTCTTTATCTCCCAACAACAAAGTCACCCCCTTGAACTCAACAGGCTTCTGTTCTGTTCTCGACCCCCCTCCCCCTCTCCTTCTTTCCCTTTGCTCTTCGCCCGAGTCAGTGAGCTCTCGCTGCAGGAGACGACAAACTGCTAGCGTTACCACCTCCACAGATACCATCATGTCTGAGCAAGTATCCGCCTCGCAGCGAGAGTGTGTGACACAGTGACAGTGAGTGTGACAGAGGGTGTGCATGTGCTTGTGCCTGTGTGTGTGTGTGTGTGTGTGTGTGTGTGTTTGCCATAGCAGGGTTTGGCAGGAAGTAAACAATAGAAATACGCACTTTCACTTAATTAGTACATCTCCTCAGTGCCAACTATCGACAGGATGATGATGCTGAATCTCATCCAAGTAATTTGTTCAAACTTTTGCGTACAGAAAACTTTTGTGCACTGATTACTGCGATTTCATGCGAGGTCTCACCAGACTCGGCCTGTATGTCAACCGTGCGACTCCAAGACATGTCGGGTTAATGAGACAATGTCTCCTGTTGCCTCCCATGAGCCAAAATCTCATTCCAGTTGTTTTCTAATAAGATTTTGTGGATGCAATTGAATCATTCTTGATTTCTCTTAATTGCTATTGATTCTTTTCTAGTTAAACAAATCCAAATACTTTCACTTAGCTGAATTACCCCTAAAGAACCAATAATGGGAAAAGTATTGATGTTGTAAATTTGTTAATAGCTATGGTATATTAAAAAAAAAGAAGGATTTAAGAGTATGCTCACATGTTGCAAAGTGCTTTATTTCATCTCTAGACTGTTTTGGCACAATGTGTCCTACGTCTGCTCACATGAAAACATACAAACACACCGTTGTCTCCAGTGAGACGCAGCGGGACTGATGGGAATCTAATCACAGTATTCCCCTGGAGACCCTGCACACGTCCTCACGGGCGGTCCATCAGGTCGGTCTGGGCCCTCACAATCTATCACTGTCTCAGCTCTGTCGTTTCAGAGCACATACAGCACATCTCTATACCCCCCCCTCACCAACTGTTGCCTTTAGTAAGGGTGTAACAATATGTTGTGGGAGAGTAAAATGTGACCGTATACATTGTGGATATTGTACGTAAGGTGCTAACTTTTGTTTGCATAAAAAAAAACCAGACAGTGCAATTAAACGTCATCTACTGACACTTTCTGATGTCTCAACTGTTGCCTGAAAATGTTGACAAGCTTATAGCTTAAAAACTGTCCTTCTCCAGACATCTGAAAATGTTTAAATTGGGGTTTGTAACCAAATAAGGTGTTTGGAGAAGGTTACTCATGACCATGTTCACAAATATCGCTCTATTCTTACCTGACAATCTTTATCGCTCTGTTTACTTTTTGAGAAATAAAGATCTGCTTGTCAAAAATATTTTTTTCAATTCAATACTTTTTCCAATTTAACAGATTATTTAGGACAACAGTTTTTGCATGCTTCATTAAACCCGATAAGAAAAGTTTTAAGTAAAAAAAGAAACAGAACCTTTGCACATTTTATCCCTTGGAGGGAATATTCAATAATTTATTGAGGTCAGTTTTTTTCTCTCCATCTCTGTTTAAAATAATAATGTGTGTGAATCAAACACTGGACACTGTTACGAATCAATGAGCCTTGTGCATCAATGTTTTTTTTTCTTCTCTTATATTTGTTCTTGCACAAATAAGACAAGGTGGAATTCAACAAACTCTCTTAACGGTGCTCATGAGATGTGATCAGTAGCGTATTCCACACCCTTAAAATTGCCATATAAGGCTCAAGTTCTGCAAAGATCCCAAAGAGTAAAAACACTGAAACAAAATATGCCAAATCTAAAAACCTTTTAAATTAAATTGGCAGCCATGACGATGAAAATATGGTTAACGGAACATAAATTTTGCATCAAGTTTGTGACATTTATATATTACATTATTTGTTCATTTTGGCATCATATTTACACTAATTCAGATTATAAATAATTAGATTAGGACGTTATAATTGTAAGTCAAACAAGTGTTTCTCCCCAGAGAAGAAAGGCAGAGATGATCTATTCATGAATTTCGTTCGTACTTAAGAAAAAATTCTGAATACGAGAAAAATAATGAATGATTTTCTTAAATCACTTGTACCTGCGTTTTGAAAACAAATCTGTTTGTACAAGCGCTTCTTGCACGAAGCCCGATGTTTTTCCTCTCAACTTTGTGTTGATAGATGTATTTCTGCAGCTGGTGCAATTTTCTTTGTACTACACTAACCTTTTTTTTTTTATCAATTATTACCACTTTTGCAGCTGCTAGAAACTTAAAATGCATACTTCCTCAGAACAACCTACCTTGTGGTTGTCATGGTCCTATATATACACATCTAGTCATCAATCACAAGTGTTATTAATATGCCAACATTTATTATCAGGAGACATAAAACCGAAGAATGACACAGAAAACAGATGAATTCAGAGGACGATAGCAGTTAACAGCTTCATTCAGTAAACATCAGATGTCAGAAAACTCACCCAGCCAAGACAAAGTTGTCACAGGAGCTGACGTCACACAACACCTTCCCCAGCTCGAACTGCAGCTGACTGATGGATCCCACTCGATTCTAGACAGAAAACAAGTGTCATCTGTTTTAAAAACTAAAAAGATTAAAAAACATAGCATTTTCCATTGTGAGAATTTAGACCTGCCATTATGTTAAGATCCAATTTTGTTTTTCCGTTGCACTGCACCAATTTTTACCCAGAAAAACCTGATATACAGGCACTGTATTTTAGGGAACTTAGTGATTCTGATTCACCACAGTCACATCACCGATCATGCCCACCTTCCAGTTGGAGCGCACAGTTTTGGCCGAGTTCCTGCAGTCTCTCAGCGTGCTCTTCCAGCAGGGGGAGTCAGCCACGCTGGCATCCTGATGGTAGCCTTCCCCCACACACATCTTGAACCACAGAACGCTGTCCTCTGCAAGGACTCTCCATGCCCTGCTCACCTGGGAGGAGATTGGACAGTGTAACTGTGAGGATTGAGTCAGCATACATTACAAGCTTGCATCACTTAATTTATTTGTGCTTAACGAGCCCGGCTGGCTGCCAAATGGACTCCGTGCAACATGTGCAGTAAGTCTGCCACACAGAATGTCATTTATTAATCTATACCAGTTTAAGATTACATTTGGTATTAAAGCTGCTCTAAGCAATTCTGCATGTCGGGGGGAAATGTGTGGTAAATTAAATTTAAAGGACTTCACTACAAAGAACTCTCAAACATGATTATCAGCAAGCTGCACACAGTGTGATCGCTTTACAGGAAAGGATACTAAAGGGATAAGAGAGACAATAAAAGTATTTTTTTTTATTGCTGTAGTGCAGGTTTTCTGCTATTTAGGAGTTTTTATTTGTCGTTTAATTTGCACAAGAATATTTCTATCAAAACTCATTTGTGCAGCCTGAAACTGTCAGTGTAAAGCAGCAGTGGTTCCAACATCTTTTAGTGGATAGAAAGAAAAAAATATTGTCAGTAATATAAATATTATTTTGATAATCAGTTAATTATTGATGTAATTTTTCAAGTAAAAATGCCAAACATTGTCTGGTTCTAGCTTCTCAAATGTGAGGATTTGCTGCTTTTCTTATTTTATGTGATAGCAAATTTAATATCCTTGAATTTTAGACCATTGAAAGGAAAAAAACAAGCGATCTGAAGATGTTGACTGGGGCTTTTGGAAATTGTGAGTTATTCTATAGACCAAACAATTAATCAAGAAAATATCTGGCAACTTCTAGAGAGCTGAAGAGTTAGACGGATCCAGTATTTTAGAAGAAAAAACAGATAATAGGGAAAAGTTTGCAAAATTACTTAACGAGCTGTTAGTTTAATATCTTATCATGTACAAAATAAGGTGAATCTATGGCAATTGGTTTGAGGTGAGGCTTATTCTTTGCTTTATGTAGACACACTAGAGTAGTTTTACCACGTCCACTTACCTGAGCACATCGACCTAGCTCGGTACAGTTGAGATACTGGAATATCTTCAGGGCCAACTCATATGGCAACTCGATATCAAAGAAGGGAATGTCATTCACCTCATTCTGTGACAGAGATAATAAATAACAGACATCATTCACTGAGCTGATTATGATGATGGTGCCGTCTAAGGCCTGACTGATACTGGATTTTTGGAGCTGATGCCGATATCAGGGAGTAAAAAAATTCCGATATTGATATAGGCTATCGGCCGATAATCTTATACATAAACACACATTTTTTTGCAATGATCCCTCAAATATGGTTATCAAAAAACACTTGTGACAAAGGTATGTAATGGAGACATGAAATGGAAAAATGAAATCAGTGAACTAAAATAGTAAACTTCCCTAGGAATTTAGTAATTATAAATAACTGTTAATTAAAAACATACAACAAAAAAACATATGTAATTATATATTAAACCTGAGTTTAAAAAAAGGATCAAACATGCATAAAATGCTGCCTATATAATATAAAAAAATATCGGCACATATCGGACCATATCTACACCGATATCACTATATCGGTGATAAGCCGATATCAGCCGATAATATCTACTGTCCATCCTCTTCATCATTATCATTATCATTATCATACCAGATCCTGAATGAGTTGCTCCACCAGCTCCTTGTCTTTCTTGGCCTTTCTCTGAGGCTGCTGTTGCTGTTGCAGGGACGCCCTGCAGACATCTGTCATGTTATGATACTGTCTCTTCCTCCTGCTCCTCTCTTCCTGAATCCTGTCCAGCAACGGACTAGTCCTCCCATCCAGCAAACTACGTGCAATGGACACATACTCAGGTTGATCCTCTGACTCTGCTTCAGCCTCCCCACTTCCTCCACCAACACGTCCCTCATCCTCAGTGCAACCAGCTGATTTTGAAGGACTGCAGGCCTCAGTCTGCCCTTTGCTGGGATTTTTTAAGTCTTCAAAATATCTATTTTTCGAGTCTCTGTGACCAGACTGACCAGGAGTACTCCTGGAGGGGGAAGCAGCAGAAACAAGTCGCTGCTCCTCTTTTTTACTCGTTAATTCTCGTTTCCAACACTCCCTGAACGCAGCAAGTTCGTCGGCCATATTTTTTCAAACATCGCTGACAAAATACAACATGACAGTGTTAGAAAGCGGTGTATCTTGCATGTTTTTCTTGTGTGAAACTATCGAGGGAAGCCACAGTTCGGCACCGGCGCAAAATAAGCACACGTCCTCCTCTATAAACAGTCCGATGAGGGACACGACGCTGCGGTACATAAGTTCCGCATGTTTTTAATTCCGCAGTTTTATTATGGACGCGGCAGTTCTCAGTTTTTGCGACCACAATTGGTAATTGTTGTGACTATTAAGAAAGACAAATAATGTTCCATGTCGATGGGATTGTCATATTTGATAATAATACAAAATAAAATTTTAAAAACAGACAAAAGAACACAATGTGCCAGAACAACAAAAGACTCCTCAGATCAAACCAGACATGAGAGATTCAGTTAACAATTGCATCTCTCTTTTGGGAAAAGATGATGTAAACCCCACACCATGTGACACTGTGATGAATAATACAGTAGCGAGAGAGGGAGAGAGAGGGAGAAAGGGAGAGAGAGGGAGGGCAAACACACTTAAGGTTTGATGAGGGAAGAGAAGGAGGGTCATATATCCTCAAGACTTCAAGAGAAAAGAGTCAAGAACACACAGCTGGTCGTTGAGTGAGAGAAGATGTGTTGGCTGCCGATAGAGCAGCCTCTGCTCCTGCCGGGAGACTCCAGCTGCAGCGCCCGCAGACCCTCGCCGTGCTCCGTGACTCAGGTGCTCGCGTCGCGCCTGCGGAGGATCGGGGACCAGCTGGAGAGCAGCTGGTCGGCCGGGGAGACGGACGGCGGTTACAGCTGCGGGGACAGGGGGTCGGTGGTGGTGACCGCGAGAGGTCACTTTAAGAGCTTCCTGTGCACCGCAATCCGCCTCACCGTGCTCGTGCTCTTCGTCACGAGGAGACACTTGTAGGGCGCGAAGCGGCAACAGCAGCAACAGGTGAGTAAATAGTGTCACGTCACCTGCGCGAGCGTAGTGTTATTGATGTGAGTTAGCTATGACCGCATACTTTTAGAAGGGAAATTGCCCAATGCTGATCAAATAGCAGTTACATATATTTCCTGCGCCGTGTTAAAATAACTTTGAACACCAGAAAGCGCGGGATTAATTTTATACGACATTTTTAAAGCGAATTGCAGATTCACCTGTTAACCCTGCTGGTAGTTTAGACACAAGTTTTTTTCTTCGGCGCCCATCTGTGAGATTTATGTTGTTTGTCCTTTTTGGAAAAACTGAAAAAAAAATGTAAATGTGTTTCAAAAGAGTGTTTCATATACATTTAATTTAACATAACATGAACTCCAGGTGCCCAACAGTTATTAATGTAACCACTTATTTTGTTTTATTTGTTATGAAACATGTTATGCAGCCTGCAAACTACATTTTTTACTTCAATTACCTATAGTGTGATACTCGACTACTTTTCACTTCCCAAAGTTTTAAATGACTCCACTATGGCGATCAATCACATTCAATAAATATTTCATGAGGACGTTTGGAGTGGCCAAGGATGTGGTTTTCATCTGTAACTCCTGTCTTTTTTCTTTGCTGTTCTGTTTATCTTAAAATGTCCTTAATCTATACATTGGCCATTGTTTCTGTTGCATAAGAGACGCATGATTTCCTGGTTAAAACGTTTGAGATAAAAAAAATATATATATATACATATATATTTGAATGAGTGAGGTGGATGCTTAATGCACGCAGTTAACTACATTAAGAGTATAGAAACTATGTGGACAATGATGTATTTTTTAGACTTAGAGTGCTGATTGCACATTATTAATTGCGGTCATGATTTTTATAAATCTGTTACTTTTATGAAACCTCATCTGCATATTTCTATCTGATATAGATGGTGCCTTTAGGACCGTGTGTGAAGAAAAGAGACGGGCTCACATCATTTGCACTAAAAAGCAGTGGATGCAGGAGAGTCGGATGATGCGGATAAATTGTGCAACGACCGAAGGAAGAGGAGAAGGAAGAGGGGTTAAATGTGTTTTTTCCCGGTCGGAACTGTTTGTCTGACTAACTCCATGTGTCACAAAGACTTACTAAGGCCCAAATGTGGATGCACTACCGAGTCTCCAAACGAGCTGACACACTGAAACCCAGCAGCCCGTCCTGCCCCTGCGTGACTCTCTGATTCTGTCATGCCACTAACAAAACGGTGATGTAATCCTCCCCTGATACAGTGGAGGGAAAAGCTTACTAATAGGACTCATTTGAATCCTCACCTCCCACGGAATGAACGCATCACTGACAAAGGGGTTAAACTGATCAAACCTTCAAATCAAATGTATCTAGGTTGTAATTTGTGCAGCAATCTTTAGATATACCGGTTTGGGGTTTCATAATGCACTGTACTTTTTTTACATAAGCTATACTGTAACTGTAATGTACATAATGAGAGGATGAATGTTTTTATAGATGGTTTTTTTTTTTTACAGTGTTTAGATGATGTTTACACACTTCCCTGTGCTTTGGCGTTATCTGTTCGGGCAGTGTTAAGTGGCTTTCATCATAAACAAGATAAAGGACCTGTGCATAGGAAGCTATGCTGTTATGCTGTCTGTGACTTCTGGAAATAAGCTTTCTCTGATATTGTGTACTGTGAGCGGAAATACTGAGACTGTCTTTTATAATATGTGTTTTATTTATACTTCAATATTTCATATGGATTTTTAGAGGTAAAAAAGAATGAAAAGCTTTTTCTGAAATAAAGACAAACTGCTTGATAAAGTAAGCTAAAGTGCTTTAATTTGAAACGGAAAAATTTCTGCTGTGCACTGTGCATTTTGCATGAAAGTCGTACTGTCTATTATGCAACTCAAGAATTAATTACTTATATAAACAATATTCACAAGGAATGACGATGAAATCAAATTTGCAACATGGATTATCAGATTTGAGCTCCTGCCATTCATGATCTACACCACAGTTACTGTCCACATGATACAAATCCATAAAATGTTACTCCCTGGAGCCAGAAACACTTGTTTTATGTACTGTTTACATTCTAAAGAAATTAAATTTAAAAAAAAAAAAGAAAGAAAATCACACACCATATGTTCATTACTCAATATGCAAATAACCTTATAATTCGCCAACCAGGAACTGTTACCGACAGAAAGTACAAATGCTTGATTTGATTTTTTTCAGTTACAGTTTTCACTTTCATTAAGTTTCATTTCAATTTCAAATATTGCAAATTTTAAAATATCAGATAAAATTAAACCAAATACCAACCCCAGACTAAAAAGTACATAGAGAACAAACAGACCTGCTCAAATCATAATTTGGTGCAAAATTTCCCACAGATACAGTGCGAGTGCTGTTATTATTTACATTATCAAACTAAATCAAAGGGGCATTTTTTTTTAACCCAGTGTCTAGTGAAAAATGATGTGTTGTTCACAGTTTACAACAGTGCCTAAAAGTCTACATATACACAATATCGAGACTATCGTCATGACTGTGAGGATCGATCTTATTGGATCATCTAAAGTTCTATTAGGTGTCTATAATTTGGTTGATGTACAGCATGTGGCTACTGCGGCTGATTGAAATGTGATTAAGAGATGTTCTGTTCTGGTCTTTTCAAATGCCTGCCACAAACCATTTGCTGCTGCAATAAATGAGACTCACCCTGACTTATAGCACTACCACACTTGACATAAAGAGAGAAAGACACACGCTATTCTCTAACTCGCATTACAGCACATCTTCCTGGGTGGTGTTTGAAATGTCAGTTTAGTAGATCTGGAAGTGAGCTGAGGTGGTGCCGTCCTTCCAGCAGCGCAGGGTCTCGATGACGGTAGAACGACACAGGGGGCACGTTCTCTCCCGGTCAAACCACAAACACAGGCAGTCCTCGCAGAACACGTGCTGCAGAAGAACATAACGTCATCGTTATCAATTGCAGGCAGAGAAGCAATAAATGAACAACTAACCTATCTCCCTGAGATCTGGATTCTTGATGTTTACACTTTCCATCCTGCAAGAGTTTCCTGTGTCAAAGGGTGTTGTTCAGTAACTGATGATGATCTTTTACCTCCCTTAAAAAGGACCACTTAGGTATGATATTTTCAAATAATAACAGCAGTAGTAAGGACAAGGCAAGTAAACAGCAAACTGTTTAAACAGTGGTTTCCTTTCCTGTTTATACTTAAAACTTAAGCAAGTTAAAATCAGTTGAAAATCCTTGTTTTTAACCAACTTCCGGTGGATTAACTTCTCACCTTACTGCAGTGATGTTGAAGTGTACTTTGGGCGTATCAGTGCACTGTGACATCACTGTTGGGTGTGGTTACAGCTGCAACACACTTCCTTCTATTTTTTCATTTTCAACTAGAGAGGGCAGTGAAACACTGCTTTTCAACCTAGTTACTCTTTACTCTTCTGACTAGTTGACTGAGTCCTTACCTGACAGAGAAGAGCTATGGGGTCTCTGAAATCAGCCTGGCAAATAGCACAGACATCGCCCGCCTCGCTGCACTGCTGACTGCCTGCCCTCACTCCATAACTCTGGAGGAGACAAAAAGAATGACAGTCAAAATGATTAAATGTATTCTAAGTCGTGCATGAAAAAAACTCAAAGCTGAGCATATCTGTGTGTGTTTTACTGAAAAGTGAAACGAGTAAGATTGGTGTGAATCTGACCTGGGAGCTGCAGAACATGACCAGGGCCTTGCGTATGGCAGACACACGTCCACAGATGTCGAAGGACTGCAATAAGAAAACAACCCAGTACGATTAGCTTTTTATGATATTGACAATAACAACTGCCCACCAGACTTCTTATTTAGCTGTTCTGACTTTATCTGACGTGCTTCTCATGTGTTTAGTCTGTCAGTTCTCTTAGATCTGATCTTTTGACAAGACTAAGGCTGTCTATGAGGCTGCGGTTAGGCACAGTGTTGCTTTGAGCTAAATGCTAACATCAGCATGCTAGCATGCCCGCAGTGACAATGCTAACATGCTGATGTTTAGCAGGTTTAATGTTTACCATGCTCTCCTTCTTAGTTTAGCATGTCAACATTTGGTAATTAGCGCTAGAGACAAAGTAAAGCTGAGGCTGATGGGAATGTCATTAGTTTTGCACGTATTTGGTCATAAACCAAAGTATTGGAGCAAATAAAAGCCTGACTGGAATATGGCGCTTGAGGAAAAATTAGGTGATCGCAAAGTTATTACAATTCGTCCCGAGGGGAACATGAAAAGCTTCACCAAATCTGAAAGCAATACATCCGATAGTTGTGGAGACAATTCAAACAAAACCACAAATAATCATATGATGGTGCTAGAGGAAACCTCATCATCAAAGTCCATTGGATTCATCCACTGGGGACCATAAATGTCTGTACAATATATAATAGTTATACATCCAATAGTCATTGAGATATTTCAGTCTGTACCTAAGTGGTGGATCGACCAACATCGCCATCCCTTCACCCATGCATGGCTAAAAACTAGACTGGACAGAATTTTTGTGTAGCAAATTTTTAAAGGAGATTCAACCAAAATGTATCATAAAATCAAATAATAAACTGTTACTAAACAATGGACTAAACAAGGACACATCAATGCATGTAATCTGTCACCTGTTGATTTCAATTGTAATAAAGCTATCGTAAAGCTTCCTGTTTTGAAGATTCAAACTGCAAAGTCTGTTTCGCTAACCTTTGTCTGTCCTCTTGTGTGATAAAACAGCATGACAACAATGAATCAACAATGAATCAACAACTGACGTACATCAGCACTATAGTACTGCATCTTGCCACGCACGCCCAGGAAACTGTCCACCCAATTCGGCTGAACAAACTCATCGTTGACATCTACATCCGGTGAATCATTGGTGTGTTAAAAGAAGTTGAGACTGTAACTGTCAACTCGCAGTGCAGAACACATGACAGTGACCACCTTATTGTGTAAATGAAATTCATAATTGCATCATCTATCGGTTTTACTATTTCAGCTCCCCACTCGAAATCATGACTGACTCGAGAAATAATCATGGCTCAAAACAAAAATGAGTCAAAAACTTTTCAAGTTCCTTCATTTCACTGCTCGGTAACCGACCTCGCTGTGAACTCTTAATTGTTGGGTTCCTCATTCCCTTCGCTCTTCCTCTCAACGCACCGTCTGTACACTCAGAGACCAGTTCAGATAAAAGTCCCCGCTATAAAGCAATACAATGACCTATGCCCAAGAAAGGGCATTTCCCAACCTAGAAATACTAAAATATATCGATTTGGAGGGAATTTACAAGATGACAAGACTAGTCTACAGCCATGCTAGCAGCTCTGTGACGCTATTCTTAGGCACCTCTGTGATTTGAGCTAAACAGGATGCCAACTCACCCTCAATGAACTTTCCTCTTGAGAGACCTTTGGTCACTAGTGGAGGACTGGGGCTGGGGTATGCTAAAAAAAACACGACTAGTTTGTATGATATGTCATCCTACCACGTTGGAAGGTAAAAGCGTTTACAGTTGTTCAACAGGCCACACTTAAAACAGGGTGACAAGCTGGCCGTCAAAGCGAGGGGTGAGAAGTGATTAATTATTTAATAGGACACATTTTTAGACAGTCTCTCTTGGAACGCATTTATAGTGTTGCACTCATTGTACACAGAAATTATTGGACGCAGCCCCCTGAACCCCCTTCTGTTGGTGTAGACTTGATGCCTTAAGAATATGTTGTTATCCGACACTTTTATATGATCTGATTATACATCCGACCCTTTTATATGAAGGAAACAATGAACAACAGCCTGAGGTGAGGCTTCAAGCTTTCAGTAGCACTATTATTCAGATTTTAAGCCTTTTTTTGATGGTTGTTTGCAATGTCACTGATGTAGGAACTGAAACCTAGTACATCTACACTGATGGTAAGCTGTTCTGGATAGGAAGTTCAACTAAAATGTAAAAATGAAACTAAATGTTTTGCAACTATACAATAATTACCTTGCAGAGGCTGTAGATGATTATGAGTGTGGCACCCAGGAAGTAACTGTTAGAAGGGTCTTCTCCCATGATGTACTTGTACCACAGCTGGATGGGCACCAGAGCCCGAAACAGCTGGCTGAGCTCCTCAATCAGCAGGTAGAACTTTCCCTGGACAAACACACAAAATCAAGACACCAGTTAGGGAGAGGATTTACATTCTTTGTCTAAACCCATATGCAGATAGCAGCGACTTTGAGTAAGAAATCAATATTTTTATATTTATAATAGCAGGGCTTTTGAAGAGGAAAACGACAGAAAGGATCCAAGTTTGAATTGAATGGGGAAAAAAAAAAAAAACTAAATTGAGACAGTATGTCCAAACTTGTCCAAAAAAGCAGAAAGAGCTCAAGAGCTTCAGGGCACTCTTCTATCTAGTCAAGAGCAGTGCAGTATTAAAAGCTTAAAACAGCATGCCTCCAGCACAAACATGGCCAGTGTCCAGAGCTCCACAGTTTCACAGCGGTACAGGCAATTTCCCCCACACTGCAAGAGAAAGTGGCAGCAGCTCTTTCCACCTGCTACCCAGTGCCCACATTAAGCCCAGCCCTACGGGGGCTTGCTAGCTTCCTTTTAAAAAAGACCTCACCTCTCCTCACTAATCACAGAGAAGAAATGAAACTCTAAACAAGTCCTGACTGCCACCAAGTGTGTTAGGTGAACTGGGGACGGTTAAAAAAAAAAAAAACAGAGGCGATTGAAATGAAGGCGAACTCGATTCCTCGATGGCCCCCGTGGCATCCCAGCTTGCATAATGACTTCCTGGATGTTAGCTGACAAAGATTGATGACTGCGGGTAAAGAGCCACAAGCAGCCAAGTTGGTAGGGGAGGAAGACCTCTGCTAGCGGCTAATTCATCTTCCCTATTGTCCCCTCAGCCTCGTATCCCACAGTGCCCATCACGCCCACGCAAAAACTGTCAAATCTCAGGTTTTTGGACACAAGCCAAGGAGTTTGAGTAAGCGTCACTGCAGGCCCTGTTTCAACAGTTTCCGGCTTATATGGTTTCTATTTTTTTTTTGTCTGATCTGTTTATTCAGCACTGAACAGAGAAACAGACATATATAAACACAATCTCACTATTTATTTACTTTGAGGACAGGTGGATGGCGGATATCTTTGGTTTTGCTCAACCCAGAAATGACTTGTCGTTCAGTGTGACCAGTGCTGTGACATCTTCTTTAAAATGATTTTCTTTAATAAAAAAAAAAAGGGGGACATATCATGCTTTTGGTGATTTTTTTTTGTTCTTTTTATACTGTTATGATGCCAGATGTCTATGTTAAACAGGGTCAAAGTTCTAAAACAACAAAATACAAATTAACCAACTATTACTTGCAGTTTTTCTTAACTTTTGACTCATGCGTCTCGTGCTTTTTTTGTATTAAATCTCTCTTGACGCAAACCCAGCAGGGCAAAAAATAAACCACATATTTCATATTGAGAAAACCAAATTTAGGAACTACTCCATTTTCCAAAACACATCTCTTACACAACAATGAAAGTACATACACACTTTGCACGCAAGGATGACAATACACACACACACACACACACAGACAGAAGACATTAGCAGTCTAAGCCTTCAAAATGAAACCGTTGCTCAACTTCTGTGTGCGTGCCTGCAATCACTAGTGCAGACTCGCACCGGCTGCAGTGATTATGTCGGTTCATTAGTGCAATGAACTCGATGGGTTGATTATCATATGTAAATTCATAGAGTTCAGAATAGAGAGGACTGTTTGGCCTCTGTGAACTAAGAGAAGAAGATGATATGATCTGGAGGATCCCAATCAAAGCTGTCGAATTCTGTATGTACATGTAGCGTATCTGTGTATGTTAGTGTGTGTGTGTGTGTGTGTGAGAGAGTGAGCGGAGGGTACAGGTAATGGTCCAGCTCCAGGGAGGGATGACCTCATCCTTCCATCTCCCTCGAGGGCAAATGAGCTCAGTTGCTGGCTGCCGTGGTTCTGATAGGCCTACAGGTCTGTTTATCAGTGGAAAATTTAATCCTAATACTTTGTAACCTCTGTCCCCCCCCTGCGTCTAACACACAAACACATACCAGGAATATGAGCTGCACCTGTATGGAAATGGAAGTGTGTGTGTGTGTATGTGTGTGTATGTGTGTCTGCAGTCATATTCTGCTGCCTAGGGCTAGACCAACTGAGCACGCAGACACCCACATGCGCATGTTCACCTAAGGAGTACCGTTTAAAACCTTATGAATACAAAACAGTTTCACACTGTGACCCTTTAGCACTTTCTTCACTCAGTGGAATATTTCATCATAGTTTGGCAAATGCTTTTTTTTTTTTTTTTTTTTTTTTTTGTTAATGATTAATAAAGTTTCTTAACTTTGACCGTGAACTTTCTGTAACTCATTCATTGTTTACAACATATTAGGGATAAGCATTCATATAGCAGTTTATAAAAAAAGTCAGATTAGACACCTCTCGAGCATGCCGTACAACATCTTTCTGGTCTACACACTGATGTGTTTAAAAGGACAAATCCAACCCTGCAGGCTTCTATAGTGTTAAAAGCTTTTACTGTGAAGCAGCTGCAAGAAGTTGAAGAGTTACTGTCACAGGAGTTATCCTAATATAGCTTAAATGAGGTTTGGAAAGTTCCTTTTTACATAATCAATTACCAAGCCATTATAACTGTATGTCTAGATCATTAAACGTGTGGTTCATAGAGCTGTATGCACTATTAGACTTACACTCACTTAAAGTGTACCCCTCGAAAAATGATGTCAAAAATGGGGATATTGATAAAAGTCACATTTTCTGTACATCTAATAAAGGTCAGAGACACAAATGTGGATTTCTTACCCTGGATTTGAAGGCCAGGAGAATCTTAGGCAGAAAGAGGACAAAGCATTTCAGCCCGATGGTGAAATATTTAAGGACAAAGTCTGTGATGCCCACCGCCCAGATTAGATCAAAGAAGTCAAAGCTGTTGAGGTTGGGCTTGGCAAATATGAGGCTAGAAGAGGAAGAAAAAAATATATATATATCAAGATGACCTGTTGTTGTGTTAGCTCAGGTGCTATCACTGAGAATTGGCAGAATGAGAAAGAACAGCCAGGCAAATGTATAACATAATATAAATAAAAAAAAAAAGCTCTGTGGAATAAAAACAAAAACAACAAAAAATACTCACAGGACAAGACCAGACAAGAACAGGAACACTCCCTACAGGAAATGGAAGTAAAAAAAAATAAATAAAATGGCTTACACAACACAAAATGAAATGGAAAAAATTCAAAGTAAATCCAGCATAAAAGGATGGCAGCCACAGAAACACACAGCTACTATACAAATACCTGCTGGTACACTACCTGTTGTGCAGCTCCTCGTGATTGAATGTGTAATAGATGTACACGATGTTCCCTGCGAGGAACATGACGATCCACAGAGCGACGAATACAGAGCGATCCTCCTGGAGACATAACGCACACACGCTCAGTGCTATTTAAGCACCATTACAATAATAAAATCATACAGTTTTTTTTTTATATATAAAAGCAGAAAATAAATAGAATATGAAGCATTATTAGTCTGTCTGACTCTGAGCTTGTGTGTACATGCCATAGTCACAGTTACACTCTGGGGCATTTAATATTTTCACGATATATTTTCATGATATGGACTAGAATTATTTATTATATCACATTTTTTCAGCACTTGCCATCAGTATATGATAATAAATTATTGGATGGATTATTTCCTTGATTCCCAAAGATCAAGGTGACATCCTTAAATGTCTTCTTTGGTCCTGACCAACAGTCCAAAGATATTCAATTAATTATCATAGAAGACTAAAAAAAAACAGACATTATTCACATTTGAGAAGCTGGAATCAGATCATTTCAACAGGTTTTCTTGTGTGCTGTGTACCTTTCTGTCCACTGTCACCACTTGCTTTCTTGCATGCATGTCTTTTGTGTCAGTGATTGATGTATTTTATCTGGTGTACGTGCTTTTTACGTCTGTGCTTCTGTTTTGCATGTCTCAATTAGTGTCTAATAGTGCGGTACAATGTTGTCTTCATCCATTCAGTCCGTGTAAGTTCATATAGTCATTTACCCGTAATGAAACTTGGTGCCTGAACGTGGAATTGGCATAGGCAAACGTGCTGGCCATCCCCACACACACAGCAATACCTGCCACAGAGAGATGTGACATCATCAGTAAACCACACCTTAATAATAATTGTTTCATATGTCCTTAACCGTTACTACACAAGCCGGTTTACCAAGTTTATGCTGGAAGCAGACTTTAGCCAACAGAATGAGTATGAAGGGGAAGCCCCTCTGCAGCCAGGTTACTACTGCCTTCAGCTCAGACAGAGCGGGGGCCGGGGTGGACGGGTCCTCCTGAGCCTCCTCCCTGGAGCCGTGCCTCTCCGAGCCAGCTGCTGTCGTGGCCTGCTGGAGCAGAGAGGAGGTCCTGTGCTGCAGGGGCTGGTGGTGGAAGTGGTGGTGGTGGTGATGGTGGTGCTGAGGCGGGCGAGGGAGGAAGGGTCCACCCTCAGAGCGGTGGGGGCCACCTTCTTCCCTGGATGATGCCGTCATCTGGATAAAAACTTCAGGGGGAGAGCCCAGGACTAAGCCGGCTGCCTGGAACTGGGCAGAGGAGACAGAACCAGAGGGGACACCCACTAAGCCGGAGAAGAGCTGCTGGGGTGAAGCGGGTGAGTCGGGCTTCAGGCAGTCGAACACACCACCTTCATCCAAGCTGCTCTCCGATCCCAGAGTTTGGCTACGGCTCCTGATTGGGAAGAAAAGAGAGAGGATCATTTGTCCGGAAGATGGCTATGCTTTATTTATTTCTCTATATGGGAAAGCCTCCACTCCTCTGGAAAGGCTTTCCATCAGATTTTAGAACCTGGCAAAAGGGATTTGCTCCCATTCAGCCACAAGAGCATCATCCAAACGGTGTTGGATGAGGTCATGGCTCTATGCAGGCCAATCAAGTTCATCTACACCAAACTGGGAAATCAATTTGTTTATGAATCAGGCTTTGTGCACAGGGTCATTGTCAAGTTTAAACAGGATAGGGCTTCCCCAAAACTGCCACAATGTTAGAAGGACACTGTTGTCTTAATATAACTGTATGCTGTACATTTGCAGGTATGTTTACATGCTGTTTAATGTACTAATGTGCTGAGCAGCTTCTACGCCATCTACCCTGCACACTGATATTAGCAGTGCACTTTTCACCAGTGAATGTTTGTTAGGTCAGGACAAAAAGTGTGTTCATGCTTCTAAGTGAGATAAGGAGACTTAAGCAGGAAAGCTCAAGTGTGCTGTTGTTCAGTGTCTGTGGCTCTTGTGTTGTGTAGCAGGATGCTCGATGACAGAACAACACGTCATCGCTTTATGCAAGATTTAATTTTGCTGAATCGAAATAAAGTTGTCAGCTACATAGATGGGTATCTAACCATCAAGTGAATGCAAAACAAGGGGGCGCCGTCATAAAACCAAAAACTTATATATATATCTTATGTATATCTTTTGGTTTTTTTGGTGTGGTTTGGGGTTTTTTCTCTCAAATGAGAATAGAACAGTGCAGATATTTATGCTGTAGGAGAAAAAATAATGCAATTTAATTTCAGTTGGGCTTTAAGATTTGTTTTTGACCGAAATTAAAGGGCCTTGCAAAAACCATACAAACAGCCCCAGAGTGTATGTTTGAAGACAAGGGAGCCGACATACATTTCACCATACAGTATATGAAAACAATGCACTAATAAAAGGCTTTCAAAGGCAGTTTCTGAAAGCTCCTTATCCCCACCTTTCAGAGGGCATGCCATCCGTGTTGCTGCTGTGTCTCCTCTGCATGGCATACCGCTCATCACCACATGGTTCAGACCTGCAAACACACATCACCAACCTCAGTGCCTGACTGTCAGAGACGCCGGGCTTATACATATATATATATATATAGCTCACGTCTTTTAGCTACTCTGCTCCATGTGTGTTTTGTGCGTTTCAACTAAATAACCGTGCAGACGACTTTACCTGAATTAGTTCAGTGAATTCTCCTTCGGCGTGTTTCATTTTTTTTGTTTAAGGTTAGCTAGCTTGGGCTGTTTTGCTGTTGCTGTTAAAAGACGCTCCTGCGGTCCTACTCGTAAAAACTTCCGGTGTGACGTCACGCCTGACCAATCAGCGTCCTCTCCACCTTACCACATCCGTGTTGGAGTTTTGTTTTGCTGGTGGATGTCAGATTTCCTTGGAGAAATAACCGCAGCTGCATGTTATTAAACGGAACGTCGGCTATAACCGAATCGTTTTCTTGAAAGGAGGACGAAACTGCGTCATCACATACGTCTTTGCGATGACATAATTGTAGTAGTTATTTTTTAAATAATGAGTGTTAGCCTAAGACAGCTTGCTAATGCTAACGTCAGCCAGCTAGCAGGCTAACAAAGCAGGCTTTTATAATGAGACACCGTTAGCCCGTATGCACATCTGTAAACTGCTTCCAGCTGTGTGAGAGCAATATTCATATCGACTGTTATAATTGCCATTGTCTGTTTTGCTTAATTGCTTGTTTTTTTAAGCCTGCAACATGGGTTAGCTAGTGTGGCTGTCTGGACTCTGAGAATAAAACGTCTCTAGTAGTTTGTAGTTGTGTAACGTTATTTGTGTTTTGACACAGCTAACGTCAGTCAGTGTTAGTTTACAAAGCGAAAAACTACATTTTTTTGAGTCACTTATCATCTTAAAGACATCATTTCATATTGTCGACTAATACGTCAGTCAGGGAATTGAGACCCGTGGAGGTTTGATGTTTTGGACTGTCACCGTCCCCCCCGGCATCTCCTCTAGAAAGCCATGCCATGATGGTGCTCCGGCGGTTATTGAGAAAGCGCTGGGTGCTGGGAGTAGTCTTTGGATTGTCTCTTATCTACTTTCTCACCAGTACACTCAAACAGGTACAGAAACTCAGTCCACTAAGGCAAGGGTAATATCTTCTGAACCAGGGGTGGGCAATATGGATAAAATCTTACATAAGAGTATTTGTAATTTTACTGCAAAAGAGTTTCAATTGGTTGGAAATTCAAGAGACCATTTACAGATAACCAAATGGTGATGTCTGTTATTGGTTGATGCAGCATATCACCTGTCAAATCAAGGTACTTTATCATAGCGTTGCAAAAAAAAACTGTAAATCTGGTTATTGTCACAAAGCAGTAGTACTCCTTTACTTTCAGTATTTCCAATAAATGGCTTAAAAAGGGGTACCTACTTTCATAGAAATGATATAGCAAAATCTTTGTTGTTGGATGGGATGTCAAACCTTTTTTTTTGACACAGATTGAAACCTGTATACAGTATGATAAACTCTCTGGTCCCAAATGCTGGCATTGAATGTCAGATACAAAGTCTTGTTTACGTATTTTTTGACCAAATAGTGATGGTTCCCGCAACTAAGATTAAGATAAAGAATAAGATTGGTCTATAAAACATCATAAAATAGTTTAAAAACATTTCTGTCCATATTGACCTATTGAAATGTCTTTTGTCCAATCAACAGTCCAAAAACCCAAATATGTTGATTTTTCTATCATAGAGAAACCATCAAATATTCACATTTCATAAGTTGGAACTAGTGAACTGTTTGCCTTGAAAAGTCTTTAAATGATCAGTCAATTATCAGTACTGCCAAAATTGTTTTCATCCATCAGCTTATGAAATAATCAACTAATCTTTCCAGCTCTACCTGATTTAAATGTCATTTAAAAGTTGCCAGACTTTTAGACTTTATTTAGGCAAAGTTCACGCACATCTACTTTGTCAAGACGACATGTAACATGGGAAATTTGTCTTCTTTTGTTAAGCACTAATATCTGTATCAGCACTAATAACGGAAAATATCAATGGAAAATCAGCCCTTCTCTATTGTTAACTTAATATGTCATGATATTGCCCAACCCTGTTCTGAAAGCTGTTTAAAAAGTTGCTCTTATTAGTGTTTCATGACCTGCTATTGTGTGGACTTTACAGGAAGAGCGCACCATAAGGGACCGCACGCTTTTGGAGGTTAGAGATTCAGACCATCGCATCCCCTGGAAAGTCCGTTTTAACCTTGGCAACAGCAGCCGACAGATCACTCAGTGTAGAAACTCCATCCAGGGCAAGACACTGATAACAGACGAACTCGGTGAGTAATGCAGCCATTACTCACCACCATGACGTGATGAAAACCAGACAGCTACGATACTGTTACGTAGCCTTTAATCAATGTATACCCCTTCTCTGTGTTAATGTCTTACAGGTTATGTCTGTGAGAGAAAAGACTTGCTGGTTAATGGTTGCTGCAACGTCAATGCTCCCAGCGCCAGACAGTACATTTGTAAAAGCTGCCTGGCCAACGGCTGCTGTAGCATCTATGAGTATTGCGTGTCTTGCTGCCTCCAGCCTGATAAGGTAATCAGTCAAATCAAGGATGTTTAGGGGTTTGGTTTATTATTATCAGAAGTAGCTCAACTGTCAACATGCTGCATCTTCTCTGCTTGCATACATTTTAACGGATGCATCTTGAAATGCAAGAATTCAGATACCATACATCTCAGAGTTGAATCTTGATATTGCAGTCTGTACATAACAGTGACCATGAGCGGGAAAAAAGACCAGGTTTAACCAATTGAAATCTGCATTTGTATGTTTTACAAATGCTTTCTCTTATCTACGTTCACCTCTCTAGCAACCTCTCCTCGAGCGCTTCCTGAATCGCGCAGCCGAAGGCTTTCAGAATCTCTTCACCGCTGTGGAGGATCATTTTGAACTGTGCCTGGCCAAGTGTAGGACCTCTTCACAAGTATGTCAATCAGTATAAACATTTCCCTCATATAATATTCATCTATGTATATTTCATTCAGATGTCCTGGTGATATGCACCGTTTCCTTTTTATGCATCACAATGACTCATTGCAGTTGTCTTGTAGATTTCCTGAATGTCAAAAACCCAACAACAGCAAAAGCAGGACTTTCTCTTGATGAATCATTTTAGTTTTCTGTTATATGTGAATTCTCAGGAGATAATATGTTGATCTTCATTCTGCACTGGCTTTGACCTTTGATTTCCCAGATAATAACTGACAATATTATCTCAGAACCAAAACGTTTTACTGTTGATTGCTTTCAATAAGAGTATCAGGCATATATGTATTTAGTGTTTCATGGTTTCTTGAGCTAAATCAATGTTTTCATCTCCCTTGAGGTGAGAAAAGCTTCACATTTATTTTCTATGTAAATACGTTTAATACGTCCAGTCAGCAGCAAAAACTACATTTGCCTTTTAACAAAAAAATGATTGAATTTATTAACTTGTTTTTTTATTTTTCTCTCTCTCTCTCTTGCAGAGTGTTCAACATGAGAACACCTACCGAAACCCTCAAGCAAAGTACTGCTACGGGGAGAGTCCTCCAGAGCTCCTACCTGTTTAAGCATTTGACTTTCGTCCCCGGTTTAGGAAGTACCAGAACAGCAGCGGGCCAATAAAGGCTTCCTGTTCGGACACCTAATCGTGCTTGGAGAAGAGACTTTGCAAATGAACTGTTGTCTTGGACATGTTTGCATTATAGTGGCAAAGAGATGGAGACATTCAAGACACCAGACCAACCTCAGAATGGACAAATGCTGTATATGATTTGATTATTTACACTTCATAAGTGCATTAGAACATTTCATACATTCATCCATGATGATCATCAGGTCCACATAGCAGGCAGCTCATCCATCAGGATTCATTTCAAACCAGTTCATACCATAAAATAGGCTTCATTTTAAACCTGATTTAAGAAGGTAACAGCTGTTTTATGTTTTGTTGAATATTTTAAAACAGCAAAGAATGTGTCATAACTTTTGTGTTAGTGCATGCATATGAAATGGCTATTTAATAAAAGTGACTGTGAAATGAAATGGCTCATAACTTAAAGATTGGGAACATTTGGAGTTGGTTTAATAGTGCCTTTATTTTTCTGAAAGGTTGTATTACGTTTGTGTCCAAAGCAAGGCGGTATAAGCATGCTAAAATTTTTAAAGTCGCCAAAGGCCAAAAGAAGACTATGTATTTTAAAGCATGTGGAAGAAAATCAATGGGTTTAATGAACAAGAGAAAAGGGAAATGGTACAATATAGTCAAGCAAAACGAACTTAAAATCAGCAACCATTTTATTATTTAAAATGAGCAAATGTGCATTACATTATATGTATGCAATAATGCATGAGCAGAAGGCCCGATGAAAGCA
Organism: Thunnus albacares; assembly: GCF_914725855.1. Classification (NCBI taxonomy): domain Eukaryota; kingdom Metazoa; phylum Chordata; class Actinopteri; order Scombriformes; family Scombridae; genus Thunnus; species Thunnus albacares. The sequence goes on from NC_058107.1 coordinate 31,200,342, forward strand.
TTCAAAGAGTTGTATTTTGTCAGAAAAAAAAAAAAAAAAAAGTTTGATAATGATTTTCAACATGTCTGTAACAGTCTGTAGGAAGTCCCATAATTATTAGAAAACATCCACATCTTCCAAAGTATACAAACTCTCAGGAACTTTGCTGATTTCCAACGTTATGAAGACTAATTTCAAACTCATATCTAGTAGAATAAATAACTTAATTTGGGAAGGACAGGCCCACATTAATCTTGGTACAGTCTTGTTGTCCTCCTGCATTACTTTGATGGGAGTCTGACAGACTTATCTGCCTTACTGTGCACTGTCCATCTGTCCACAATGATTGGAGTCCAGACTGGTGAGTCTGTGGAGGTGATTCTTATCAGCTTTTCTTTCTACCTCGGGCAACGTAGCTCGCTCACATGGGATAGATGGCCAGAGCAAAACAATTAATCATTCTGAAGGCTGAGAAAACAAAACTGCCGTAATTAGGAAATGTATTAGAACCCCTTCTCATTTGCCTCTTTGGCAAGTTGATTAATTGCTGTCACATGGGAACAATGTCAGTTGCTTCAAAGTATCGAGTTAAATTAAACAAAGCCATTTTCTGATAAAGCCTTTAAAGGAATAGTTCGACATTTTGGGAAATTCTCTCATTCACTTTAATGCCGTGAGTTAAATGAGAAGATTGATATTACTCTCATATTTGTATGGTAGAGGCTACACATAGTTAGCTTAGCTTAGCATAAAGAGTGGAAATAGGGAAACAGCCAGCTTGGCTCTTAGCTGCTTACCAGCACCTCTTAAGCTCACTATTACGAATAAACACATTATACAATATATTATACAAATAATGAGGCACATTCATTTAAACAAACAAGATATAACATGTTAAATTTGGACAGAGCCAGACTAACTCTTTCCACCTGTTTTCAGTCTTCATGCTAGGCTAAAGCTAACCAGCTGCTGGTAGCCCAACATTTACCAGAAAAATATGAAAGTGAATCTTCTCATCTATCTCTTAATCATATTTTCCAAAATGCCTAACATAAACAGTTGAAAAATTAATTAAAGTGATTTATAAAGTGATTTAATCAACTATTATACATTACAAATAAGCATTTACCTGTCTTGAAAAAACATTTAACAATTAAAAAAAGCTGCCATGAACTGCATCACCATCTGAGATGAATTACAGGACGTGTCCAATCCCCTCCAAGTATTTCTGAGACCCTGCCTTAAGGAACTTATGGTTTATCTTATTTGTTCCTTTTACCTTTGAAATTTGGACCCCGATCTGATGCTCCAGCCATTTCAGATAATCCTTGGATGCCACCAAAAGAGTGTGACCCCACTGCTTCCTTTTAAACGCATGCTCGGGCAGTTCGGGTGGAGAGGGCTTCTGGGAGCATTCCCCTCCGTGAAATTCCTTCACACAAGCTGTGAGCATGTTGACTCTGGAGATGGTGTCCTTGAGCTTCTTGTGAAGTGATAAATCATTGGGATTCAGGTTGTCCCGCTGGTCTTCCAGGAGCTTCTCCAGGGCTTGGGCCATGAAGAGGAGGCTGCACTGAACTTTTGCCCAATGGGCAGGGGAGTTATGGTGGACCTGAAGCTCAGGGAATCCTGAGGACCAAGTGCCAAGGTGCTTCCCATTGGCTTGGTCCTGGAAGGGAGGAAATAGTGAACTTAACTGAAAGATTTCCTTTCCTCATAACATTCATCAATAACAAGCTGTCTGTAATCTCACTGCATTACAAATTTGTCAAACTCTTTCTCTGAAGGGTGATCTCATTGTGCATCTACAACCACACCCAATAAATGTGTACTTAGATGTGGTGCATGTGCATGTGTCAGTGACACCAAGGCAAATTCGGGGAGTAGGTGCGAAAAGATAATGTCAGTTACACAATATTCAATAAATATTCAATCCACTGGCAACAATTTAACTCAGCAGTGCACCAAATTATTACACCACAAATTAGGTCGTACAACTGCTATCAGTAACACTGCAATTACACCAATCATAACTTTAATATTTATTGTTGCCTTGTGTGAAAATCATGTATCTTTGTAGCTCTTCACTAAGAAAAACAGCAACGTGACAATGACTTTTCAGAAAATCCAATGGGTTTATATTGTTTATTTTGCTTAAGAATCAGAGGAATTTTCTTAACCCATTAAGGACTACTTAATTCTTCAGTTTGTCTAATTGTAATTTTAAAATCAGCTAATGAAGAGATACATGCTTTTCAGTGAACACAACGTTATGCAAGGTCTGTCCAAGACAAGCAATCCAGTCCTGCATACAGTGGTAGAAAGTAACTAAAGAGGTGCTTCTGCTTAAGCATTTCATGGACTATTAATTCTCAAATAGTGCTTTTACATTGTGATATTGCTGCTTTTGACTGAAAAAAGACTCCTTCCTCCACTGCTGGTATATGTGCACAGTAATTGAGAGCTGCCACACAGAAGTGGCTTTGAGAGAAAGTGTTCTCTGAGCTGATCATTCTGCACTTGTACTGACACTGAAAATTTCCAAATCTGAAGCAGAAACTCAGGTGTGATGAGGACTTTGACTGCAACACACAAACTACTTTGAGACATATTATACAGACACACAATGTTATATTACTTACAAAGCTTGTCAGGCTGTCTTCAACTTCTTTTTTGGTGAGGGCTGTCAACTCTTTCAGCCTGCATGATGAATGAGTGACAGCTTGTTTCTTTGGTGCATGTACCGCATTCGAGCTTTGCAGTAAAATCATCATCCAGGCACATCCCAGTTTCAGAAAACCTGCAAATGCAAGTGCATAGTTACAACTTTTTACATATATGATTCAAATGAACTTGAAATGACTTCTGACACACAGTGACGAATAATGAATGAAGAAAGTGAGTTGTGTGATATACTCTACCTGCCCTGTGTTTCATTCTGAAATGTGACTCCGCTCAAGTTCTCAAATACGACACAAGGACAGATTCTCATCGTAATGTAATCCTAATCGCACCAAGATCATTTTTATATTTGCATACTTCTCAAAGGGGCGTGTGAAACTTCTATCTCTAACTTAGCTATATCCTTTGATGAAAAAAACAAGATTGAGGTTTCTTTGACAGGTCAGCACCCTGCTTGTCACTTTCATGTAAGGAAATGCGCACGAATTACTGATGAAGATTATGTGTGTTTAACTTGACTGTTCTGAGGGTTGACTTTTGTGCGTTTGAATACTTTTCCGACACATTCTTAAAAGACATTCTGCAAATAATTGAAAGCAAATGATCCCATATAGTAGGAGCTTTGATTTGAAGACTGATTTTGGTTTGTAGATAGAGGAGACATGGGTCATATAACAGTGGTTTTGTATTTTGTATGAGTGATACTCTACACCCAACACCAGATGAACCATCTCATTTCCACATAATTTCAGGTTAAACTTTTACTGACAAATAACGTTCTTTAATATACTACAATTATTTATCACACATTGGTGTCATGACATATTTACGTTATGATTCACTCCCTCTCTGATTACCCTTGTTGCAATACTTCCTGTGTGACGCAAATCACATATTGAGAATATCCTTACCGCCAACCTGGTTCAATCCAGTTTAAGCCTCCAAAAATCCCTTCTAACTGGTTTGATTGACTCTATATTACATAATAAGAATGCAGTAAGTTTTGAAACAAGTTATCTATTGCATAAAAGTTCAATAAAGACTTTGCTTTTGTTGTCACCATGACAACTTTTGGCTTTTTCTAACAAAGGAAATAAAAATAAAACAGAATATTACACAATCTAAATCACGTTATTAAGTTTAGCACAGTATCATACATTAGTCTTTAGAAGTATTAGTTGAACTGACAAAATACAGACTTCACAACAGAGGCTGAGGTCATTGTTTCAATTGCTTTATAGTGTCCAACTGGATGTACGACAGAGTCATTATAAGTCACACTTCCATTGCTGTCGGTCTTTTTTGAGCATGTTTCAACATCATAAATGTAAATTAATATAAATGTAAACATGTAAATAAAAAAGCAAATCTTTCACATATAAATAAATAATAATAAAAAAGCATCAAACCATACAAAATAATAAACAAAGAATTGGTGTGAAATTTCTTTACACACACACACACACATCCAGGAGTGCACCACATTTACCAAAATGTTGCTTACTGCGTCTGGTGTCTTGAATGTCTAGAGGACCTAATACTGCTCTCTCTATTACTCATTTTGCAGACACACACACACACACACACACACATCATCATCATCATCATCATCAGAGTGAGGCTAACACCTTTTAACAGATGATTACTTTGTGAAACTGAAATGAAACTGCAATGGTACTTGTATAAATAATTAACAGATGAACTTAAAAACGTATTAAATTAACAGTGGACTGAAATAAATAATATAACACAAACACAAAAATACATGTTGGTTTTGGGAAACAAGGCCCAGCGAGAATGGAGGGAACCAGTCTCCTCACAAGCTTTCATTTTTCATGCTTTCATGTTTTCCTGACATGTTCACTGTACGTTGTATAAATAAAATGTATAAAATGTATAAATAAAATGCACTCACTTTAAATAAAGTAAATACATACACACATATATAAATACATATTCAATAAATATATAAATAAACCAATAACAATTGAATTGATGTCCTTGTGACCAGTAAACTGACAATCTTCATACGTACAAGAGGTTGAGTGTCCACTTTTCAATGCGTTGAATCCTTGCTGTCTATTTGTTACACATTCCCTTTACTTCCTCCAGCACCGGCGACACTTGAATAAGCCACTCGTTCAGTCTGACTATGACACCATATCCATATACTTTTTTTGGATAGTCGTGACCGTGGGACAGCTGCGGTGGGGTTGGTGTTGGGGGCAGAGGGACTTCCGGCTCGATGGTTTGGAGTAAAGTCGTTATTTTTTCTACATAGTGGGGGAGTCTGTACTTGACTAGTCTCAGGGAGGTTCCAACAGGTTCTGGATTAAGCCAAACATTTTTCTGGTATTCCTCTACCTTGGAAATGTGCAGATAAAAACTGATGGTCTTGATGTAGACGTCCTGCAGCTTCTCAGGAATGTTTGTGCCAGATATTGAGGCATCAGGAGCGTCGTTTGGAACCGACACATTGTTGTCAAAAAATTTTTTTGTCTGTAAGAAAAAGAGGATCGTAAATTAATTTTCCAGAAATAGAAGTATGACTTCTTCTCTTTTTCCCCCCCACCAGCCTAGCCGTGTGGTATTAAACACTTAGACACTTTAAACTTGAAATATGTATTCTGAATAAGTCTGCACCAGCTACAATAAAATATAAGTGTTGTAGATGATTAAAGCAAACTATGCAACAAGTCGTACAGGAAATATATCATACCAAGAAACATGACAGAATCACTGTGTGATACTTACATATTCATCCAGTAGTTCCTTTGCTTCAAGTTTCAGTAGGTTTGTAAGACCCTTTGTGTTTTCGAAGTCCCCACAGCTGCTGGGAGTAGGAGCAGGAAATACTGACCTCCACTGGAGCATCGAGACCAAGAAAAGCACTAAGAAAAGAACACATGGATAGTTAATAACTGTCAAGATTCATGATGCACCAAATTATGTTTAATTTTTCAGATTTTCCTCTAATCTTTGACTTTTTCCTGTGAATTCCTAGACAATTTTACCTCAAAAAATGATTCAAATTAAAGAAGGATATGGTTACACTTATCACAGCTGGTAAAAAAAAAAAAAAAAAAAAAAAAAAAAAAATGCTATCTGTGACTAGAGGTCACAAGCAGACATTACTTTGTTGGGAACCTTTGTCTTAGATAGGGGAGAGCTTAAATCACCAATCTGGTGTAAATTCATTGGTTTGTCAAGTTGTCAATCAAAACATAAAACAGAAAGAGCAATATTACTTAAAATAACAATAATTCAGCTTGCTTGTCTTAACTCTGTCTGTATTCCCAGTGAATCTGAAACATCACTGGAAGTATTTTCAGAAAGAATTCCTTAGACAAAGTTACTTTTAAGGGTATAAGGTAGGCCAGGCTTAGTTAACTCCTAGTGTAAAGGTTATGCTGGAAAACGTACAGGTCAACATTCAGCTGAGGAGAACCTTCCTTCCACTGGTATGCAGATATAAAGGCCTGCACATTACCACTACTGCTAAAAGAAATAAATGCACGTGTGCAAAAACTTGCCTGTAAAAATCATTCACAAAGAGATGGTAAAATTTGATTTGTTATTAGATGTGGTATAACTTAGTGGAAATTCTAACTAAGCTGATGAGTAAAAAGATGCTGTGAGAGATACATCAAATAACAGTACAGTTATGACAATTTTTTGAATGTATTGCTAAATATTCCAAAAAATATTTACCATAGCACTTTAGTAGTCCGTTGAGTTTGCAATCCATAGCGACACTAACTGATACACTTTACCCTCAGTGGTTCTTGATGAACAAACCGCGTAAAAACTGCAAGTTGCACCTTTACTGGTGAACTGGCCCATATATACTATTTTGCTATACCCACCCACACTGACACAACAAGGAACAACATTCCACAATGACTTCTTTTTGCATCATTCATGTTATGAGTGTCTTTTTTTTTTTTTTAAAGTCTTTCGGCAGAGGTGTGACTTAAATGCTTAATGAGCATCTGCAGTGTCAGCACAAAATGCAAACTGAAGATAATATCTTGCTAATAAGGTTTACGAACAACAAACACAGAGTAAAAGAAGTCACCCACCAGTGCAAAATACAAAGATAAAGTATAAAACATTAAATTATAATTTCACTATAAACCTTGTATCTTTCAAACATGGGGGGGGGGGAAACACTAATATGAATGAGTGGGTTTGATATTATCAGGTACATTATCACCTCTTCGTCATATGTGATACCATCATCATTTTCCACCCGACCACAATTATAAAAATATTCTCTTTCACTGACGATCCCCTCAAAAACTCGCCCACAGTATCCGCTGCCAGTTACACTGGAAAACCTTTGATTCTTCTGACGTCCTTTTTAAATTTATTTCCAAAAGTTGCTGATGCGGTGGCAAGTATGAAACAGTCCACTATTCTCATCAACATTCTGCTAGCTTCTGCTTAAAAATTTCATTGGTCAATCTTCAAACAGGTGAATGCACTCTGACACTGTTAATTTTTGAGTTGTAAACACTGGATTGGGTTTTTTCTTACCTTTCTGACAGGAGTTTTTCCAGATCAGGTGCACAGTTTTCCTCATGTACCCCAAGGTCCCATTCTGGTTCCCCTTTTGTTTTGCTGCTGACAGATGATGCTGAAGAAATGTGACGGGTTTGTTAAATCTTCAGTTGAATCCACCCAAAGAAATCAAGTTATTATTAGGCCAAAATTTCCAGATTTAAGGAATAAGTTATGACATAAGCCCCCTTTTATCTCTTTCTGGGGTGGAGAGAATTACTATTACTTCCATTTAGACAGTGCTTGTTATGCCCCACCCTAACCCACAACTTTGAGGTGGGTGGATGGCTCTTGGAAAATCAATGGTATTAAAATGATAATCATCATCAATCATTTGTTCCTTGCTGTCAAAGCCAGAAATAGTCAGTCATCGTAACTTCATGTATTTGAGTCATGAGTAAGATATGACGTTTCAAGACGTAATTTTGCCTTTCCCGAGGTAGTCAACATTTGTTTGAATAATCCAACTCACTCATGCCAAGCAGTCAACAAAAAGCCCGTATTTTCAATACTTTTTATTGAATGAAGCAGCACAAAAATTACAAATGTTTACAGCATACTTTTACTTCAAATTGTACAAAATGTAGTTGTACCAAAGAAAACATCTACGTGATAAGCTAATAGCTAAAGTAAAAGTTTATTGTGCAAATAACAAAAAAAAAATAAGACATAGTGTTATTGACCTTGGGTAATGTTATGGTTACAAAATGCTGACCTTTCAAACAACACTTATCAAGCCTACTGTTATGCTTGACAGCATTTGTAGTAGTTTTAATATACTACCTGCACATTCTTTTCAAACCAAAATGTGTGAGCCCTATTGTCAAAAAATAAGTTGCAATCAGTTGCCTTTTGCGTGAAAACTAAAACCTGCCTCACATTTTAAACTTCACACCTTCAGTTTCACAAAAAGTAAAATTAGAATTCTTACGAACGGCCTTTGATGTGAAAGGGCTGATCAGACACGTTATGACATAAACATTACTGGAAGACTGTGTGTTTATAGTACTGGTGAAATGTATGAATATGTTCTGCTGTATGTAGCAAAATCATGTTACAAACAACTCAACTTTTGGCCATACACCACAAAATTAGTCCGACTTTGTGCTTGTGAATTCGAATGTGCAAGTGTGTGTGTGTGTGTGTGTGTGTGTGTGTGTATGTGTGCGTTTGCGTTAAGGAGTGATTGTGCATTTGGATGTGCACGTGTGAGCCTGCGGGCCCCCTAGGACTCAGTGCATCCTGCCTTGGATAGGTAAGACAGGAGGCCTCACAGACAAACTGTTTGTGCACACCGTAGGGAAGCGCTTCTGGTGTTCATGGCAAGTTCGTATTAGTTAATACTGCTGGCGATGCAGTGCTAGTCTAGGCACAGAGTTAGCCTCCCTTCCTGCTGCCTTGCCACCCCTGGCCACTGGAGCTGGAGTGAAGGAGGGGGGCGGGGGGGGGGGGGGCCATATTGAGCTGCTCATCCAGCTCAGATGGGACTTCAGATATCAACTGGTGGCTGGTTCTTTCCTCTGATGCTGAAGCATGTCTGTCACACTCACTATATCCTCCTCAGGGACCTAGAAAATAGTACAGAATCAAAAGTTAAAGCAGTATTCATTGATTTTTGGCCACTTGTGGTAAGCGGATCAAGTTCTAAACACAAAACTAACATATTATCGCTTTATATAGTTAATATGGACAAACAGTATGCAAACAGTGTTATGAACGTGTTAGCAAACAGTTGCCTATTTACACGTCCATCATTTTTTTCCTTTTTCTGAGATTTGAATGCAGTCGAAAGTTTTTGCAACTTGTTTGTTGTGCGGCTTAAGAACTGATAGTCTTTGTTAGAGTGTTGCAAGATCAGGTAACTGCTGTACACCTGTTTGTCCGTTCAAGTTGAATGTGAAGCATAAGTCAAAAATCCGATAAACCAACACACTCAAAACAATAAAATACTGATTTCCGACTGCCAAAATCTCACTATTTAAAATAAATACAGTTCTGTTTTGTGTAGAAGGAACAGTATCCTACAAACAGTAGTTTCTAGGAAATCCATTGGTTTTAACTGGAATTTACACCCAACTTGACTGAAAATAAAACGGTTCTGACTCATTCCTGGAAATATGAACATGTCATTGGCTTCCCATCATCCCATATGCACATGTTCTTTCACATGTTGTAGTGACATAGTTTTGTTCTGCTGTGTGAGAAAATGTCCTCAACTATTTCTGTTATTATGACTACTGAGTCAAGCCCTTTGTAAATGACTTTTCATTCTTCCTCTTTTAGCTGTGCAAGTTTGTCCCAAAAACTTAAATTTAACTTAAAGTTTAAATGTATTTCTCAGAACTGCGAAAGCAGAAGCAGAACGAGGATTTAATTTTTATCAATGGTGGTTGTTATTATCAGGCCTCTTTGTGGTTAAATGTAGGCAGTTTACAACTAAACTAAGCTTAAGGGGAAAAATTTGTGCGCATCACGGGGCTGGACTGGGGGACAGAGCCACTGCTAGCTTGCTGACAGACGGTTGCTGAGCCCCGGCGAGCTCTACAGGAGAGAGCCAGTCGGGGAGCAGAGTCTAAGAGTCCTGCATCACTGCTGCTGCTGTCTTCTGGAAGAATAAAACACCCGATTCTGCTCTGATCCGGAGCAGTTTAACGGCAGTAGGAGTTTGTTTTGTAAAGTTTTGAGATTAAGTGGATTCATCTTCAATTTCGCTTCCTAGCTACCTAGCTAACACCCGAGTCACACACCACCTCAGCTGCTGTCAATATTAAACATCTTAAATGCCAGTGAGTTTATATAATTTTAAAGTTACACAGTGAGTAGATATATATATATATGTCTTGCGGACAGACCTGACAAAGGATGAATTCAGACTTTTTACAAATCGACATTATGATGTAGTTATTTCGGCATCCTTTTGATCCATTTATAGCATAATCTATGTTTATTTACACTCAAACCTGCTGTTCTGAACAGGGCTGTTTAGACAGGATGAGAAGGCTGCTGTGGTGCTTGATCCTTGTGGTATCTTGACCAAAGCATGTCTGATACATTTTTATTAAAACTCCATGGCACTGTGTTAACGTGTGGAAAAGGGGTATAATATGGCCCCTTTAATGACATCCTGGGTGGTGTAAAACAATTATGAAAGTGAGTTACACATTCATCTCCGAAACATTTAGACAGTTGCCCAAAAAAGCAGTAGTGTAAAAAAAACAAAACAAAACAAAAAAAAAACGGATGAATGAATGGATGTGAAATACCCAATGATTCAACATCATGACTAAATTTAACTTTGTTCATCTTTTATTTTATTCATCTTTACTCAGTGTCTGGTGATGAGGACGGATTGAACAGACTATAATCAGACTATAAGGTTATTCCAATACGTCACATTGTGATGCAAAGAGATGGAGATCAGATAGTCTATGATAAGTTTCTGGGTAACAGCGAACACATTACCTATATAAACATTTCTTGGTAATTTTCAAGATAACACACATGGCAGGGGTTACTGACTAAGTTGGCAGAGAGATACAGATACAGATATATTTATCAAAACAGTCATTTTGTGCTAAATAGGAAGTACCAACCAATACTAAGATAATAAAACCACACAAAAACTGCTGTGTTTCAGTATCACATATGTTGTAAATTTGTAAATTTTTGCACACCACAAAAACACTGACATGGCTTTACCAAGTTAGTTTAATTGCCTCTCTTAGCCTATGTTTTAAAAATGCTTATACTAACCTAATACATAATAACATCTGGGAGAAGACTACGATGAAGAAGTCTTCATTTTTGCCTAAGCTTTTGAACAAATCTTCTCTATTCTGTAAAAACATTGTAGTAACCAGATTACAAATGACAAATGTATCTTGACACATCAACAGAAGGGTTACACACCGAGTTGGACATCAAATTAAAGGGCAAATGTATGACTTTCAGAATTTCTTTGGGCAAATTTGAAACTCAAACAAGCATGTTTTAGACAAAGAGTCAAAACACATTGATAGAAATGCTTTTTAAAAAATAATCTTGTCAGGTCAAGATATCAGGGTGTAGTCATAAATGCTGTATAAATTCATACCTGCATCATATGATTATTAAAATCACATACTTGCACAGTTATGCATTCATAACGTACGCCTTATACTATTTGTATCAAATCTACAGACAAACTCGGATCAGTAAAAACACCCTTAAAATGAATTTCAATCCCCTGCTTTGACATTCTTGCTGAATAAACCTCAGAGGAGTGCTGCTGATGTGACATAAACTCTGTCTTAACCTCATGTGGGAGTTAATTTTAGGCAGATAAAGTCTGAGATAAATATCTGAGTTAGGTGTAATACATTTTAGAGTCACAAATATACGCATCGAGTTGCAAGTTTAGACTAATTTTAATTTTGGTGCACTGACGTTAGGATGCGTCACTATTCCACTGATAGCTGCCGGTTATCTACAAGTGCAATGTCATGAAGATGTGAGACTTACCAGAGCATGGTCGAAGCTGAAGGTGCTTATGTAATAGGCGGAAATGTCACTGTCGGCGAGAGGCTGAGATATCTGGGCAACAATCCCACATTCATCTGAACAAAGAAAGAGTGGAGGAGAAATACACTGAAATTACACACACACCTCTGAATCAAGAATCACAATCATTTGCTCATCTTGTGTTCCGCCTTTTATATAACTCTGCATCAATTCAAGAGTCAACATGCATGTGAATTAACTATGCTATAAACTACAAAAAAGTAAGAAAATTGCTTGTACTGCGACAAAAAAAAAAAAATCACAAAAAAATAAATACAACTGCAATTACATCGCAGAAAAATTGAAACTTGTAAAACTATATTTTTAGAGGCTTTTTGAAGTCCAACTGACACATTGAGGAATTTGATTTCACATAGCGTTTCAGTCACACGTTACAGTGTTTCAAACTGCTGGTCTGCCCGTTTTAATCTCACGAAGACGGTTAATCACATCAAGGGTTTTATAGATGATAAATAGGCGCTGAAGAAGACTCTGAATCTGTTTTGTGTCACCAGAAGTTAACCTATAAAGATTTCTGATCTGATTAGTGGCACCAGTCTGACATCAAAGGACCCGAACAGAAGTACGACCCCCGTACAGTATATAGAGTAAACTACCACATTTTGAGGCCTTTAAAAGGAAGTGGTCTTACCAAAGCCCAGTGGTTGACCCCCTATCCGCACCATCCTCCACAGCTCTCCAGAGGAGCTGGTGAAGAGAAGATCAGCAGGAAACCTAAAACACAGAGATCAACCCCTGATTTCCAAGCAACCGAGTGCACCCGTTCACAACCGTATGTGACAGACAGGGAAAAACCCTATTACAGTATTTGCATAAGCCTGCAAATGCAAAGATGATGGAACAGCATGACCCCCACAAAGCACTAACCCACCAAAAACAGGATGAAAGTTAATTTTAGTCAATTGTAGTAAATGTAAAACTATTCTGTTTAAATAGAACTTAAAAAAAAAAAAAAAAGTTTTCAACTCTGTACTGCTTTTGACATGGAGCTGAACAGTTCAGTGATCATACACCTGATTATGATCATGTGTTTTTACAATCTTCCAACTTCCAAAACTAGCTTCAGTAACAGCTACTTAGGTTTATTATGGTTCACACAACTTGCTTTGCTAAATCAATCTTCGTAAACTAACACCTGATAATGCCAACAACCATGCGTTTGGTAATGTTATGACTAATATGGCTAAATACAAATAACTGTGGCATCATCTTGTGGCGCTACAGTCATGCCGCTACAATCTGTGGTATCAAGCATTCGCTTTTTTTTTTTTTTTTTTTACTCAGACATCCTTAATGCACAGGAAGTTCTTTTCTGGATATTTGTCATCACTCGCACACTTGATTTGCCCTGATACTGATCCAGGATAAAGGCTGGATTACAACATTCACTCTACCATGGGAGATAACGAGTTATCTGAAATAGATACAGTACATCCTTCACATATAAGCATCTTCACTAATGTGTCAGATGTGGTCTGGGTCAGTGTGAGAAAGTCGGTTAGAATACTTACTGTCTCTGAGCCTCGGTGTCCATCACCAGTGAGATGTAACCATCGATGAGGGAGAAGGAGAAAAACTTGACGCAGTCCAGGTCCTGGCTAGGAGATGACTGCACATCCTCTTTGGGACTAGAGAGACAGAAACACATTCGGTAAGACTCAAGAATAATTCTTGAGAATAGGAACTAGAACTGAGAATTTAAAGCGCAATTTTCACACTTCCACTTCCATGTGGAGCTTATAAGTGTAATTTAGTGAATTTAAAAATAGTATCAATAATGAAAAACTCATATTAAATCGTATTAGTGCAGATCAACTGATGTGTTATAATTTCCTGTGTTGATATCTGCCGTGTAAAAACCATCACAAGCGAGTGAGCTGCTGTCTAGTCTGGGTCATGTGCTGCCATCTTGTGTTTCAAACAAGAACTGCAGTGGTGCGAGGAAACGTCACCTGCTGGAATAGAAGAGGACGTCAATTAGTGTGGTGGCGATAGATGGCAGGGTGTCCGGGTCCAGAGACATGACACAGAATTGGTTCTGGGGGATCAGCACTGGGTGAACTGTGGGCTGGATGGCTGGGAGGAGAAAGGACAGTGTTGGTTTGTGGTAACAGCTGAAAAACCATAAAAAACAAATAGAAGTACTGTACATATGTTATAACACTACATTTTTCTTGTATTTTTCTATTAAAAAAATATCTTTTCAGGCATTTCTAAAAATGTACTTCTTAGTGCAGATGAAGATCCCCATATTTTCTGATATTACAAGTCATGTGCCCAATTTAACTCATACAGGAGTTACTTTAAAAGATAGGTTCAGTTTTTTTTGTCTTAAAACAATAGTCAGGCATTTAAAAGTTTATCTAAAGATAATATGAGGTTTCAGCAGTGTTAGTTAGTCAAATAAAGTGGATATGTTCCACAGTTACAGTCTTTTTAGTAAAAAAAAAAAATCCCTCTTTGTGTCTCAATGGACAGTGTTCTCCTGTACAGCTGCAGCGGAAGGACCTTAACAAAAGAGGAAATGTGGCTCTAAAAAGAGTAACTTGAGAAGATATTGACCTGATTTGATTAATTTGGATGGCTGAAGCCTTATACCTTCAAATAAACTTTTAAATACATTTTTGCACACATGGAGGGATATGGATTTTGTCCCCCACCTCTTATATATTGAAAGTGCATTATGAAGGGATCTCTTGATGGTCAGTACGAACAGGATTACAGCAAGAAAAAAAACATGTGTCAAAGTTCATTTGGGCACCTGACTATTGTTTTAGGACAGACCTGAGTAACTGTGAACCTATGCTTTAAAAAAGGACAGAGGCATTGTTGCAGTTGCAAGTTTTTGGCTTTACCTATGATGGTTTTAAAGTAAAGCTGAAATCTTGAAACTGAACAATTTTTTATGTAAATTTACTCATATTTGTGGATCTCCTCGCATTTTAACAGACAGTTTTACAAGTTTTATGTAAAGCATATTTTGTGGTTGAATTTGGCTAGTTAAATTGTAAATAAAAGTCTAGTCTGTGCATTTAAATTGCATTTGACAATTAATATCCATGTTTCATAATTAAATGAATCATTGGCTCTTAAAAAGAGGTTCAATTAGCATGGTTTGTACCATATTCTCACTGATAATACCCCTCCTGCTCTATTGTTGCCTTCCAAGTTTATGCAACTTTATTTTAAATCTTCAGTCTTGCAGATGAAATTAGTGAAACCTATGTTGCATTTAGGTCACAACTGTGCCCACATGTCATGTTGGAGATGCAGAGATATGGAAGACTCTGACAGGGTGGACACACTTTGCAGGATGATTGTAAGTACCGCTCTCATTGTACAGCATGTTCTGTACTTCGTGGTGATGTAAAAATAACTTCCTGTAAAAGGACAAACTAACTGCAGTTTAAACATTTGTTTATGTTTGAAAGCTTCTGTGGACCCGGCCTGTTTCATTGTTTCATTATTTCATTATATGTCATGCATTGCAAAGTTTGTTTAAGTAGGCAAACACTGGCTTTGTTAAGTACAGCAGGTGTCCTTGTCCAGCGGTTCCTCTTGCTATAAATACATATTTCATTTCACTCTTCATTATGCCCGTCAGGGCTGATTGTTGGAAAAAGCCGAGCTGAAATATTAATTAACCACTTACAGGCACACTTGTTAAAGTAACTTTATACTTTTTATGTACTTGGTACGTTTTGGTTATTTAACATCAGTAATTCTATGTTACGCAGGTATATTTTGTAGATTTTGAGACTGCATTAAAGTTTGCTTTGAACCTCTTTTCTCTTATCAGGGTTACTCTGAAAAAAAGGCACTTAAGGCTTCCAAGTTTCATGTCAACTTTTGACAGATAGGCCTAATAACTGTTCCCGATAGCCTCTTATTTCTTACATACTGCAACACTGTGGCAGCGCTGCTGAGTTGGAAAACAGTAACATCAAAGAAGAACAGTGTTGTCAGCGCTCACACAAGCTGCATTAATGAATCAATAGGCTGAATCTCTTGTTTATGTCTGCAGCTTGATTACAGAGCATGAGTTGAGGCGACAGAATCCTGCTGCTTATTTTACACAGAATGCACAGCATGGCTTAGCTTTCCCTAGCTGCTCACATGCTGTTCACTCTTTGCGATGTGTTTTGACGGGGGGGGGGGGGGGGGGGTTTATCTTAAAGCAGTTGAATTCGATTTGAAATTTGGGGGGACTTGACTGACGTTTTGATGAATGGGATTTAGTTTGCTTGCTACATGTAGAATCATACTTTCTGTGGGAAAAACACATGCTTACCTGCTGTGGCAGTAATGTTTCATGCACAGTTTTGTTTCTAAAGTGGTTTATCAAACAGCTTTTATTTTCTTGTACATTTGAAATGATGAGTAAATGTGAATTTTATCACAATGCTGACTTAAAGGTGCCCTGTGGACTTTTCTTGTAAACAAACTTTCTGTTTACATTCAGTGTCACTCACCAAAACCCACTGTGTATCCTTAAGGTCTAACAAATGTGCATTTATTCCTCATAAAACAGTTGCGTAACCACTACATGTAGATTAGTGAAACAGAGCGAAAGCATTGGCGAGAATATGTATTGCATCAGCCATGTCCTCACGTGCACACAAGACAGACAACAGGGACCAATTCATGAAAAACATTGCCCCATAGCGCTACAAGTGGTCAAAAACTCCACAGGGTACCTTTAAGAAGGCAGCAGCAGTTGTGCATCTAATACTGTATTATTTAATAAATGTATACACAAAATATTCATATTTAAGCCATAATGTTGGTGCCTTATATTCAAAATTGAGCTGTGTAGTGTTACAGACAGGTAACCCCTACCTTTTTAGGCACAGTGCCAGTCATCTACAGGAAAATGACTCATATTCTTTATCAGAAATGACAGCATCTAAAACTGTCAGGTCTCTTATTGCGTAAGGTGGGATGTATGCGTGACAAATTTCTCAAGAAAATGTTTTGTTTTTTTTACTTTTGTCTTCAGATGAGCTGTTTTCGCACATTTACTTGAGTTGTTTTCAATGTACGTCATCTCACCTCTACACACTGTCACAAGTCTAATTTAAGCCACATTTTAAATGTGTAAGATTTACCAAAAATACCAAAGACGTAAGTGAATTCATACTGAACAGGACCGTGACCTCTACCTTCTTTGCCGTTCTTCTGGAGGCCGTTGGCAACATCCTGACAGTGCACTGGGACAGACTCTCCTCCCACCTCTCTGTAGATATTAAACTCCTCTTCCAGAGTGGTCACGACTATAGACAAGTCTTTCTCTCTCACCTACGCACACACACACACAAAAAGTGGGACATAAGTATTGATGGGAAGACTGCTTACTTTTTCATACTGGAACTCACACAACATGTCGACCATTAATATACTTGCTGACACAAACGTCTGTCAAGGTGTTATTTATTTTTGCCCACTTAACACTTTTCCATGTAATACATCAACTAACTTTTAGTGCTCTCAGCTCTGTCGGGTATTAATTCCTTATCTGCAAAATTGGTGAGTGGACAAAACGCAGAGAGTGTGGCTTCCTTTGTCTGGCAGTGCTCAGTGGGTAAAAGGCTTCTTTGTGAGATTAGAGTTCAAGAGTTTTACTACATTTAGAGAGTTTGAGAAATTGCTCCATATATCTCTTAATTATACAACAGTGAATAGTTTAGAGTGCCTCCTCCATTTTTATAAAGATACTTGTCAGTACTGATTAGACCGGAGTGGAATACAGTGCTCTAAAAAGTAAAATCCATAAAATAGATGGGACTCACCAGGATGAAGTCGGTTTGATAAGTGGAGAGCATAAAGACAGAGACATGTTGCTGAGCCAGCGGGGCGATGACCGACTTTGCGATCTTGGTTACGCCCACAGCCTGTGAGCTGCTGGAGGCGTTGCCGTTGGAGACGACATTGAGGGGCAGCCAGATGGAGCTTTCTACCTGGAGGTGCTCGGAGGGCTGGAGCTCTGGATGGGGTGAGGGAGAGGAAGGATGGTCAGTCAGTCAGTCAGTATATGCACAGTATGAATGTCTATATGCTTATGTGGAAAAAAAATTGTCTGTCTGTCTGTATTAGAACTGGGATAAATATTTGACTTGATTCGAAAAGGTTTCTTTTAGACATCTAGGTTAAAATTACTGTTCCAACAGCATTTCGGTGACTGCATTTCAATGTGCAGATGCAAAATGTAGTCATTTAGATACTGTTGAGGGAACGGTTATATGTAACCTAGATGTCTTAACTTTTTAACCAAATTTAGCCCAGTTTTAAAGGGGCAATCCGCTCCATTTTTTTGCACTTAGAAGCCAGTTTACTCTTCATGGCCTGTACTACTCAGTATCCAAAAAATGCAACATAATGTCCTCTGTGACTCTGGAAGGAGCTTTCCAAAGTCTCATAGATGGGGCATTTCACAGACATGGAGGTCAGGGACTAAAAGTCAGGATATAGTGGCCTTTTTTTAATGTATCTCTTGCAAGTCTCATAATTTTATGGAAGTGCAACTATTTTGTTGGGGTGCCCCTTTATCTTAGAGGTCCAGATGTTGTTTGACGTGCAAATCACCAAATCAGTAGTTGCTGGATACATTTATTCCATCTGCCTCACATAATAAAATAAGCACTTTAGAAAACAAAAGGGATGTCCCCATGAGGAGGAGCTCATTCTGCAGGTGCAAAACTTCCCTAATTGTGTGATTGATACAGAATACCTGAAACTGCTAAATACAGGAGGATGTAAAAAATATATATTACATTGTTGGTTAAACTTAAAATGTAGTTTGATGCAAATAAATTGTTCAATTTGAGTAAAACCAAATTTATGGTTTTTGGGAATCAAAAAAAGGAGGATGATGTCATAATACCTCCAGATGGAGTTTATACAGAATCCATCCAGTATACGAAATCTAACTTTGGGGTATAATCATAGACCGTAAGCTTTCTTGGAAACCTCATGTAGCTTATAAAAAAGACAAAAGTGGCCAAACAAAGCAAAGTATATGTTGGATTATAAGGCACTTCAAATGTTGTATTTGTGAAGAGGTGTGGAGCAGCTTATATATATTATAAATAAGGTGGACTAATTCAAGGGAACAAACCAAAAGACTGTTTATCAAGACAAGAGTAATGAAACTGAAATATTTTGTTGAATATAAAACTTTGTTAGTTATGTATACAGCCAAAAGCAGATTATTGCCTGTAAATATACAAGACTGGTTTGTTTAACAAACAGTTGATTATGATCACAAGGAAATTTCCTTTTAAAACTTAGTATGCACGTACTACATTCAAGCAGTTGTGTAATTTCAGTGTGTGGAGTCAAAACTGTGGATGGGGAATCATTTCAAAATTCATATATTACTATGAACTCTTGTTCATTTTAAGAAAATGTATACAGACCAAGTCATTGGACAATATGAGCTTAGCGAGCAGTGTTCATGTTTTAAGTCTTCTGCTATTGGTCGTTTGGTTGGAAGTGTTGGCAGATGCATCTATGGTAGAACATTTATGTTACTTGTTTTGAGAAGGGGGCGGGCAGGTGATAAAGAAGATTTTGCTTCTCCCTGCTCTGTTTTAATGATAGAATGTGTACAGTGCATTTGCAGATTATATTTTGTGTAAAAAAACAAAATAAATGAATGAATGAAAAAAAACTTTAAAAATCAACACTACGTACATCGCCAGTAGCAAGTTTACATTGTATGAGTATCAATGCCAAACAAGACAACAGAACTGCAAAGAAGCCAAATCATCTGTGCCAGAATTGCAGTGTCAAAGGTTAAAAAAATAAAATAAAAAATTGCAAAATGATTAATTTATATCTTTATACATTTATCAAGCGGAACGCCCTTGATAAAAGCCTGACAGAATTTGTTAAACACAGACAAAACCGCACAAGTGAAGAGGAAGCTGAAATCAACCAAGATGTGACAGATGCACCGTATAAAAGGGGGCTGTCACATTGCCACACTACTGGTTCAAAGCAAAAGGAGCTTTTAAACTGATTATGTAACTTCAGAGTCAAAGCCCCTTTTCATGAAGTGTTTACAATGTTTTGTTTAACACCTGCACCTAATCACAACTTTATAGGTAATATAATGTGATGTAAGTGTGATGTACCTTCATGTTGATAAAGGTGTAAACTATAAGGCAGCTTTAAGTGACTGCTTCCTGTTGTTTACTGCTCAGTATAACGCACACTCACTTCCTCTCGCCCCAGCCCCTGTTTCTTCCTTTGGCGTGGAGACCTAAAACGTCCCTGCTATTTATATCGCACAGCGTCACGGGTAAAAGTTATGCCCAGGAGAGTCCTACAGCACCTACACCACCACAACGTGCCAGGACGTGGAGTGTGACCTGATAGCGGTGCATTAGTGTGCGCACACACATACGCGTGGCTCCTAGTAGGTGGTAAGGGGGGAGGGGTTAAAAGTCAAAGTTCATACAGTGGTCAGACATGGTGGTAACATCCTGAGTCTCTGAGCCAAAATGGAAAAGCAGGATATTTCACTCTTCGTCCCAAAACAAGACCCGGGTTGAAGCTGGCAGCTACCTTGGAAACAGGTGTCTATCCAGGAAGTAAACAAGAAGCTGGAAGGATGTGATACTAGGGTGATAACTTAGAGACACCAGAAAATTTTATCAGTGTCCCTTACAGAGGACTGTGACAATAACTACATTACTGCGACACCGCAGTCATGTGATGCCTACCGCAGGGCTGAGCTTGTTACCGTCATCACCACAAAATATTTGTATTTCAATTTTTTTTGTTGTTGGTGAAAGTTACAGGAAACGGAAAGGTCCGTGAACCCGCCACAGTCGCCGGTTGCGTGATATTCACAGTAGCTGGCATGGGGTCTCTGCAATCGTCCTAACTGGCAGCACGTGCCTAGTTACAAACATTCAGAGGTGCACGACCGAGTGCCACGACAACTTGTGAAGCCTTTGCATTCGACACAAAAGATTCAAAAGGTGTGATACCTTTGAATCTTTTTTGGCGTGTGCACCTTCGTGCCAGGGACAGTGCGTTGAGCATAAACTTAAACAAGATGGACATGTTCAAAGGACGACAGACCGAGAAAGTAAACAAAGACTGGAAATGGTAATAAAGAAGATGCCATTTATTTAGTGGCGCTTTATCTCACTTCCATACTATATATACAGTATCATATCTACTGCTTAGAATTAGTAGAATGAGTGCCATATCAGTATTCGTTTCACAATCATGACGCATTCACTGTTTTATATCAGTTACCATTACTCATTTCACTAACATGGTGTATACACTGTTTTATATTCATTTTCATTTCTGGTTTTGGTTTGACTTTGTTCTGTGGGGGTTAATCAATTGTTACAAACCAGAGTAACTGGCAGTGTGCTTTGTTTGCCTTATCATATGGTGTTTTATGGGGCAGCCTCATTATAATTACAGTTTCCTTTATTAAAAGGATGATGGGACAGGATGCACACAAGTGGCACCACTGAAGTTCCGGTAACACTCATTGACTTCTTGCCTATTCACAGAATATTTTGTTTTATACGCCCCCCGGAGTTTTGGAGAATACTGCAACGTACAATGCGTTGAACATAAACACCTCTGTGCACATGGTGTCTCATGTGAGTAGAAACAAGGCTTGAGTGTGGATGGGCCCATCGCTCTGCCTCTGATCGTCTAAAAGGCGCCCACACATGATCTGCGATAAAACCGCTCTATGCTGACTGTGCCATTGTTTTCTTATGGGGAGAGTGGTGGCCCCCAGCTAGGTGGATGTACTTTCCTTGGCGTGGCATACCACTCAAAGTTCAAATTATTTCAGCTTTGATCTTGGTTGCCATGTTTCAGAGTTCCCCAAATTCTATAACACAACATTGAAAACATACCACGATCTCACCACGAAAAGTAACGCATAGCTCAAACGCATCATACACAAAACGGTCTGCGACTGCAACTGATGGTATCTAGAGAAACTAAATGTTCTCCCTGCCAAACTGCTGGAATATGTTGCTTTTTCAGTGTAGTAAGAAAAAATCCATACCGTCACAGCCTTACTCTTACATAACAAGTCTAAATGATAGATACATTAATAGCTTCCTAGCACTTCATACACTGCTCGACTGCAGAGCGAAGAACTTCTAAATATTGAGTAGGAGGGAAAGGTTCCCTTGTTCGGTTGAGATGCATCTTCATTTAAAGTCTTGGAAACCTTCAGAGGAGACACAAAACTTTTTGTTATGGTCCATTCCATGAACTAAAAACATTACCAAATGGTGTCTTCCTTCTGCAGTGAATACTTCTTTTTCTTTTGCTTTACTCCCCTTCAAAAGGCCACTGTTCTGGTTGGCACAATTTGTCACAGAAGCCCCTTGTGGCTTTGCTACACCAGCTTTCACCTCTTAAAATAGGCACTCAGTTAGAAGGAGAGTGAAGGAGACCGAGAGAGAAACGGAGCACCCAGAGGCAATATATGCCTTTAACAACTACATCTGTGTAAAAGGACTAGATGAAAATGGCTGGATGGTAAAAGGATGAGACTATAAAATGTATACAGATGGATAGATTGCTGACTGTCCCAAGAGTGTAAAGGGGGAGAGGAGGGTGAGTTCTACAGGCAACACTGATAGAAACTAACAAATATTTTAATCATTAAATAATCGATCCATTATCTTTCTGACTGGTCTGATGGTTCACAATATACTAACAATTTCAAAAATATTGGCAAATATCCAAAGTGCTGTTTTTTGCTTTCAAGAAAAGTATATTTGCATGGGTGGCGCTATTAAGAGGCTTGGGGAAGCTTAGTTTTCCCAAAATTATCACTGAAAAAGTTGAACCTTCAACAAAAACTTTTTTTTTTTTGGTCAGCAACTACTGGCGAACAGGCTAAGCCTTATCTAAATTTACTGCTGGCTATTGGGCACCCTACACTGCATACTGTTTAAGTTAAAATAATGAAAACGCCTGTCAGCAGTTCAGCGGTTGAAAAGACAGCAACACGTCATGTAGCCCTGAAGTTAGCGTCAACCTGACCAGGCTCATTTAAAGCGGACTGACAATTAAGTGGCGGCTGTGGCTCATGAGGTAGAGCGGTGTCCACTAAACAAACGCTAATGTTTCGATCCCCGACTCCTCCTGTCCACATGTCGAAGTGTCTTCGGGCAAGTTACTGAACCCCTAATTGCTCCTGATGGTTGTGCCAGCACTCTGCGTGGTAGCTTGCCACCATCTGTGTGTGAGTGTGTGTATGAATGGGTGAGTGAGCAGCAGAAACATTGTAAAGCACTTTGGATAAAAGCGCTATATAGGCAGCAATTTACCATTTAAGGTAGACCAGCTGTTCTCATTTTAGTTTCAGTGACAATCTCAGCCGCCCCCACCATTGCTGACTTTCAGCCTTCCAAAGCATGATGTCCTAGCACTGCTTATGTATATTTGTGATTTGACACTATCTTGTGCACTCAACTCCTTATAAATTGTTTAATTAAGTTTTTTAACCACAAGTGCAACTTGAACTTTCTACACAAAAGAAAAGAAACTGTTTTACCCTAAAATCTGTACTTGACCTTTATAAGTTGGAGGCCTGGAGCAGCATGAGCTAAACTGCATACAGATAGCACTCACATCCACCACCTTTCTCTGTCTGTGATATTTTACATCAAAGGGATGAGAGGGTAAACAGGTCTAATGGTGAGTTAGGGCTAGGCAGTATGGACAAAATCAAATATCACAATATTTTTGACCAAATACCTCAATTGCGACAATACTGTAGGGATGACCATTGGTGCTTTTACAAACTATTAACACAATGACATTTCTTATAAAAATCATCAGTAATGTGGATATAATGACTCATTGGGTAAATGTAAATAATAAAAACAGCTGGGACAGTCTGGTAAGTTCAGAAAATGACATCACTTTACTGTAATGCAGCCTTTAAAATCAGGAAAAGACAACACTTATGCCGAATCGCGATATTATGATATCCAAAATCTATCAATATAATATCGATATACTGCCCAGCCCTAAGGTGAGTCCAGTTTTCTTTGGACAGAATGCTCACTCACTGGTGTTAAAGAGTAATTTCCGGTTTCCCATGTATATCACCAGAAAAACACCAGAAGTAATTTAATCAAACAGGTTAAATCTCTCATTGAGGAGTGATTCAAAGCTTTCAGTGCTCTCGCCTGTGTGTGTACACCCATCCTACCTCATGAGGTCTGTGAGGGGAAAGAGGAAGAAATTAAGTTAACAATAGTCTGTCCCATCCTGTTACCCAATTCAAGACTAGTTTTAACCATGTTTTGAGTATGTACAATAGTGTGTTCACACAGAAAAATGACTGGGTGAACAAAGTTGTGGTTTGATAATGTGAAAGAAAATTGAATAATAGGTTATCATTTTATAAATCTTTTGTATATATGTTACAAATGTTTTCAAACTAAAGAGTCAATGTCATTGTCATTTTGGGGATACATGTTGGTGAAGAAATCCTACTCCTAGACTAGTTGAACTCTTGACCCTGTTTCTATCTGAGGATTGCTTGCTGACCTCTGGGGTTAGCTAGAGATATCTTTGTCTTAAGCCTACTGTTTTAGAGACCATACTTGTTTGTAAGAAGGTGTAGCGGTTTGTGGAAGTGTCCATTTATGGACCAGACTGTTTTTAGCTTTGCTTCTGGAGAGGTATAAAGTTGTCTAGTTTGGTTTCACAATCTTTAGAGAAAGGGCCAGCTGAACAACATACTTTCTCTCCAAAAATACAAGATGATTGTATTTTTGTTTGTGTTTGGACATTTGTATAATTGTTACTGATGATGTGATGGATTGTACAGTGTTTACAACTGCTTCAACAAGTAACAATGTTTAATACTTTCTTTACGTCTCCATGTGCTTCTTTCTGAAAGAAAATTCCCACAACAATAACATATTGCATGATTTTCTGTTCGTACAAAATTGTATACACGTTGCCACACAGTTTACTATGAAGATTCATACATAGTGTACACTTTGCAGTGTACAGTGGCCAGTTGGGACATGGACATAGTGTTGTGATGGCAATCACAGTTTGGGAGGACAAACCCCTGCCTGATAACAGTGATGAAAGATATGTGTGCACATGGGTGTTTTACCTTTGAATCCTTCCTCATCAAGGACGACTGTGTAGTTCTCTGGCGTCTCTGTCAAGCTGAAAAACTTGCATCTGAAAACAGGAGAGGAAGCACAGATGGAGGGAGGCATGTGGTTGGCAAATGAGAGAACATGAAAGCAGGAGATAAGGAAGAGAGAGGAAGGAGAAAGAGAGAGGAAGAACAGTGTTACTCATTTGCATTCAACAAAAAGGTTCAGATTTTCATAATAACAGCTACCAGGAATCAAGTAAACGGGGGTTCTCTAAAATGTGCACAGGGTTCCGTGCTGGCTGTCACTCAATTACCACAAGCACAAGCTCAGCATTATGCCAGCATCTATCCTTTGTCTATAGCAAATGGTGGGTAACAAACCAAAGTGGGGCACTGCTTCAGTTAGGAAAACCGGGCAACACCACTCTAAATGTGATGAGACATGAGCCCCTGAATTCCCTTGGATGGGCATTTTCATCTATAATGAAAAACAAGTTTATAACTTGCTCACATGTCTATGCACAGATACTACTGTGGTCTGCATTTTGCAGGCTTTGAGTCTGTGATCTTTAAAATGTTACCTTTCGTGGTTTTCCTCTAACTTGTTCTAAAAAGAGAGCTACTTGGGTTAAATATTTGAAAAGGGCAGTTTTTGCCAGCTGATATGCACCTTTGGGGTTAAAAATTTACAAAGATAACAGAAGGAAAGATCACCCTTCTTAATTGGATCTCAGAATTTCTCTCTACAAAACAGAACCCTTATATCAGATTATTATAATTTACTGTACTTTCTCTCTTTGGATAGTTGTTATATTTGCATCTTCATCAGGCTTGGAGCCAAAAGCATTTTCTTTCAAAGGCTGTTTCTCGGTCTGGCAGCAGTGTTCAGTTCCATTGAATGTTGCCTTTGTGAAATGTTGAAAAAGGGTAGCAGGACAGCAGGGGTAAAAAGGGAAAAAAAAGTAAATAGGCCCATGGGATTTGGTATGGTTTGAGGAGAGAACCGGGCAGTGAAGCACAGATTTTCATTTATCATATCAGCTTTTGAGGCCAACACACTTCAATACTATGTCCAAGTTTCTGGACATGAAAATTATTCTTGTTCTACATCCAAAGATGTATCTTTAGTAGTGTAGCAGCAAAAACAAGGCAGCTGGAATATATTGATATATTAGGTGAGCTGCAGATTACTGTGTAAACCAGGAGCCAGACTTGCTCTGTCACTTTCTAAGCAGGTTTCCTACCACTGTCAAGACTCTTGTTAGCGTATAATACAGTTGGAAGTTTGAAGTCGATGCTAGATGATGGGAGTACTTCCAAGACTTGGATGGGCATGAAATTCTCACAGTTTAAGCATCAGTATAAAAGGATGAGCAACTGTGTTCTTTGATAAAAATTCAAACATACAAGCCTGCATATAGCCTATAAAAACATAGGGAGAAAAGTAAACTACACTGTCCATCTTTTGCGTGGATTACATTGATAAATTACTCTTCGTGGCTTTTTACTCGCAAAGGTTTTATTGCAATTATGGAAATATAACGAGTTTAGTTGTTGCAACTCTAGACACGGACCAAGTATTTATTAATTGAATTAAAATGTGCTATACTGGGATAGGTGTCTTTATCAGGGTATGAAATGACCTAGGCTATATCAGGATATGAGATTTTCGTCATATCGCCCAGCCCTAAATTTAGCAACTATGGCCCAAATTGGGAGCAAGCTCTGATCCACCATGGCAGTGGTGACTGGGGTTCATTGTGTGTAGGGTGCTGTAATATTCAGAGCCTAGTGCAGCTTCAAAGGCAAATATCTGACTTTTCTTTTGATATCCATCTCAGTAAAGTTGTAAAAGACGGAATTAAAGCTTTCAGAGGGGATGCCCACCAAGTATTGTGTGCAAGCATCTTGCAAACTACCTACATTTGTTGCTTAAAGCAAAAAAGAAAACATCTGACTTGCAGTAAACTTGTTCAAGTTCAGATAACTCCATTGCTACATGGATGACCTCTCCTTGTTTTCTTTGAATCCCTAAAAAGGAAGTACAACATATTCCTGTTTTCTTAAAATGTCTCACTGGAGGTACACCTTCCTCTTCCTCTGCTTATCAGTCAGCTGAGGCTATTACAGTAGAAGCCTGAGTGAGACCGCCAAACTCTTGACTCAGCAAAATGTAATCCCTGCCATGGGATGGGACAATCACCCCACAGAGAGACAAAGAGAGAACACTGTAACACCAGCAACCAGCTGTGCTAGCAAGCTCAGCCACCCCATTGTGTTATAATACCCCCCTCATTTCCCGTTGACCTTTCACCTTCCCTTGCTTGCAGTTTCCTGCAGGTAGTGCATGCCAAGCATCTATCTTGCAAGTGAGAACGACCAGGTGCTTTATCTCGGAGCTTGGAGCTTTTTATCGCATATGGTGTGTTTGTGGAGAGGACAGTGCAGGCTTAGGTTTTGTTACACCTGCAAGTAAACCACCACATTGGTTGTATGCTGTCAAGCAGCTTGAGGGAAATGCAACTGTCAGAGAACTGTACTTGTTTGATTTCCTGTTTGTGAGCTACATATAAGACAGAAAAGAGGCCTCACTGAAGTATCAGTTCATTTTAAATATTGACAAGCACAATAGAAAATTCATTTGCCAGATATTCTCTTTGTAAATGCTATTCAGCCCACTTCATAACTCTAACAGGCTAAAGAAGATTGCTTTTACCTACAACTGCTACACCCCTGGATTTTTTTATGAAATGAATAGAAACTAAAACTTGATACGTCTAACTGCAGAAATGCAAAATCAATTTACTTCCTTTACCGGAAATTAAATGAGTGTAGTCTTCTCTTGTAACAAAAACAACACACTGAGATGCACGACTAAGTAGAGCAAATGCAGATAAAAGGTCTTAAGGACAGTTTTTATCCAAGTCTATATGAATAACATGCCACAATGCAAACATGCCATATGTAGTTATTGGTTGCTGTAATCATTCCTCTTCTTCATACTGTTGGGTATCCACAAAATCCACAAGCCTCATATTAGTTTCAGCTGAACTTGAACTTGGAAGAGTCCTGGATTTTTTCCTCGCCCCTATTCCACACGACGGTCAACAGAAAATTAAACTGACAACATCCTTCATAATCATTGAATCAACATTTTATCAAGCACAATTACAGAACATTCACCAGCTACAGCTTCTCTAATGTGATTTTATATCACTGTAAGTTAAATATCTTCCCTCAAATCTTCAGTTTTGGACTGTTAGATGAGCAAAACAAGTAATTTGAAGACACTACCTTGGGCTCTGGGAACTTGCCAAGGGCATTTTTCTATACTGTCCCAACATTTTATTTACTGAATGATTCATTGAGTAATCAAATATGAATCAATAGTGGCAGCCTTACATGTTTGTACAGCACTTTTTTAACAACGGCCAAGCCTGTGTTATCACTGGCGATAAAGAAAAACAAGCTCCTTCTATTGAAGCATGAAGGAACATGAAGAGAAGGAGTTGGAAAATAACCAAAAGAGAAGCAACAGGTAGTGAGGAAGCAGTGGAGAGAGGGTGGGGGGGTGGGGATGAAAACCAAGCACACAGAAGTCTGGACTTTGATCCAGCTGGACAAAGCAACGGGTGGTAGCGGCAGTGAGGGGTGGTGGTGGTGGTGGTGGTGGTGGTGGAGTGTCTGCAACTGATGCTCCAGCTGAGGAAACATGATAAGAGCGAAGCAAAGTGATGTTGTTGCAAGTGTGAGCAGTGAGCCTCGAGCGATCTTGGGACCATCGTCAGTAGATGAACAAACTGTCTGCTACCTTCGCAGCTTGCTACAAACCGACCTATAGCTTTCTCACAGGCGCCTCTTTTTTCAGAACAATGGGGAAGATTTTTTTTTTTTTTTTATTCAAATCCCAGCTTGTTATTAGAAGAAGGGGGCAGCCTTGTGTAAACGAGGGGAGCGAGAGCCCCAACCTTGACAGATCACTGAGGCAGACAAGTGGAAAACTCCCTACTGGGTTTCTGGCTCAGTTGAGGCATTGTTCCAACCCATGCTCTCGTTAGTGAGCCGCTGAGGAGAAAAAAAAAAAAAAAAAAAAAAAGAGGACTGTGTGGAGCCTGCAGGGTTGCATCCACGGTACAGTGGGACTGATATATCGGACTGATACTGGGCTTTGATCGTTACCACACCCACAGACTGCAAACAACAGCACAAGACTAGAAACTCCTAACATCTATCAGTATTTTTCAGCCCATCGTGTGATGATATATTTTCATCCTCGGGTTTAGTGTGACACATCTACTGAAGATACAAGTCCTGACCCTGAATCAAATGTCCTCACTTTTGAGAATATTTGACTTTTCTCATAGCTTTACATTTAGATGACCTTTAGTCTGAATACGGACCAACACTGCTGACCTTTACAGATTAACAGTGTAGCTAACAGTAGGCATGCTGTGCCTCATCAAAGAAAGGTCTTCATTTCCTGATAAGGCGAAGACAGTCTTCTGAGCACTGTCTTCCTCAGAGACACAGATGTCTCACGCTTATTACTTTAGTTGTGTTGATGATGTTGGAGGAAAACCTACCTTTTAACAATTTGGGATAACCCTGGCTTCTAAAAAAGTGATTACCTCCTTAAAATTCTGCTCAGGATTGCTTTTGAATCACTTTGTGCTCATTCTCTGGGAGTTGTTCTCTAATGAATAGCTGGGGCCTGAAAAGGGGGGGAGATGGCTAAAACCAACCCAGGCAATCGGGCTTGTTTTTGCTCCACGATTGTTTTGGGTTGCCATGAACTCAAACTTCTGCACCACTCCCCATTCTGCATCGCCTATAGTTTGACCAATCCCTGCTACAGAAAAAGAACAGGAAAAACTAAGCAAAACACGTCCACGCCACAGTAGGATAACACAACTCCAAAGCATGCACGACAACACGCTGAAAAACAGACAGGCCTGCTTATCCGAGAAGTGTAGCCTGCATGCTTTTTCTAGTTCGTTCTGGGTTCAGCCTATTTTCTTTTCAGACGCTGCACGCTTAACAGAGCCTGTTAGAATTATCATGTAGGCTCATACCTTTGAAATGAAATAAATTACAGACTGACTGTGGATCTAAAGGCAGTTTTGCGATCATTGAGGATTACTCATTATGAACCTGTCGTCCTGTACTATAGGTACTGATGCAATTGTGTATTATTCACGGTGACAAGTTGTTTACTTAGTGGTGTCTAAGGTGGTGCAAGTCATCATGACACCATGTAACCAGTATGGACATGTAAAAATACTGTATTGCCCAATGCTGTGAGACAGATGAGTGCTGATAGGTGCGGCTAGGTGTGAACAGATGTGAAGCATCTGACAGAAGAACATATATTTAAATCATTTTGTCAGTTTTAAGTGACAAAATACAGACATGTTTTCCAGGGTCACGGCCCACGTATGCAGACATGGGGCAAGTGCTGCTGCCTGGTAAACTGATTATTGAAGGGCTGCTCTGTAGCTGATACATGTAGGATGCTTACGATAAGCAAATCCTCGAGGACACAGCGTGATATCTGTGCTTCAGACGTCACAGAGCACAAAGGCGATCAGGAGGAGGAAAATCTCCCCTGATATTTGCTTACAACTTATTTCTAACTTGACATGGTAGCAGTAGCTGAGCCACTGCCCGGGCCTTCATCACGGGGCAGCTTGAAGACAGATGTTGAGCTCTTCTTCTAGCCATGCATATGTGGGGCAGCCAGAGAGCAATAAACAATTACATAACAATAGGAGGATATCCAGGGATTAACTGAAATCTGGTACTAAATTCCGACATGAAATCCGGTCAACTTGCAAGCTAGATGTTTGCTTTGGATGGAAGAGGGCAAGTTTGTGCAGGAGAAAAGAGTGAAAGGGCACTTCATACTTTATAAGCTTTTTGATTAATGCTGATCTGATCCTGTTTGATGATGGAAGCAGCATGCATACATTTTCCTGACTACAAAACAAATGCATTTGAACATATAGACTGTGTTGACTAAACTGCTGCAGATTTTTGTGCAACCTAGTTTACTGGGAAACATAATGGATGCAATCATATCTTCATTGTTTGATTGTATTCCCCAAGCATTTAGACTCATACGCAGATTCCCTGATGTTTTAATATCTGTCATAAACTACTTTAATTCCTTTCAGCTACATACATTGCCTTTAATTCATGGTGGCAGAGTCGGGCATGCACAGGCAAACAACCAAATAGTGGCTCAACCACCCAGTGAATGAAGAGGCGCTGTAGGTAATCTCATACATCCGACTGATTCATACCGAGCAAGACAAACATCTGACCCCGACCAATGAGGTTTCTTACCGTGTCCTGTTCCGGAGGAATATCAGTTTTATCAGGGGGTGTGTGAAATTCACCAGCCCATTCTTGGATATGCTGGTGACCCGTAGCCTGTGGTCCAATATGTGCAAGTCCATATTCTCGGTTGCGAGCCGTGCAGTCTCCTGTGTGTGTGCATGCGGTGGAGAAAACGCCTTCCTAGCTGAGTGATTGCATTCAAATGTTAATTATAGGCTTGGATGATGAGCATTACAGACGACACAAACAACCGCGTCCCGCCGTGCTCGTCTCGCAAAACGAAAAACATCCGACGCAATCCGACTCCGGTCTTGCTGAACCACTGTATATTCAAATAAAAAGGGACAGCCTCAGAAAATGACACGCCTCCCCCTCTTAAAGCTACAGGCGTATGATGTTAAATGTCTCATACATGTGGTTGTGGTGGTGAGGTGTAAAGGCGCCAGCAAGCAAAAAAAAAAAAAAAAAAAAAATCAAGTTCCGGTGTTGCACCGTATTTGGTGACCCATCACTGACCTGTAGTGTTGGAGGAAGTACTCAGATCCTTTATTTAAGTAAAAGCATCAATACCACAATGTAAAAATACTCCATTATAAGTAAAATTCCTGCATTTAAGATCCTAACTAAAGTATTATGTAAAAAGTACTGATATATTATTATAAAATTAGTACTTTTACATTAGTACTTTAAGTAAATTTAGCTGGTAATACTTCTGTACCTTTACTCACGTAGGATTTTAAATGCAGGGTTTTTTCCTGTAATTAAGTGTTTTTACATTGTAGTATTGATATTTTTACTTAGGTAAAAGGATCTGAGTACTTCTTCCAACACTGCAGGTCACAGAATCCGATGGGTCACCAAATATAGTGTAACACCGAACAAATGAAAGTCAGACAAAAAAATGACTGAATGGTTTGAAGCTCTCATGGTACCACTTGTTCAACTTTTGATGCTATAAATAACATACAATGATATGTTGGAGCTATATTTGTATGTCTACTTGCAACCCATTGACACAGGGATAAAATCTGAGTTGTGAACAGTTTTTTTAGGCTGAAAAGTAAAATTATGCAACATTTAACTAGAAAAAGGGAAACATTTGAAGACTAATTTTATCCCTTGTGGGGGTCCTGCCCTCTGGGTTGGGAACCACAGATTTAGACAATAGTGAGCTTCCAACTTTTTGGAAACAGTTTGGGGAAGGCCCTTTCCTGTTTCAACATGACAACAATAAAAAAATGTTTTCCCAGTATGATGTGGAAGAACTTGACTGACCTGCACAGGGCCTTGATCTCGACCTCAACCAGCAGCTTTGGGATGAACTTCGAGCCAGGCCTTATCACTCTACATCAGTGCCTGACCTCTGATGCTCATGTAGATGAATTGGAAGAAATCCCTGCAGCCAGGTACCAAAATAATGTGGAAAATATTCCCAGAAGCTTTTATAGCAGTATATTAAAGCGCACGGTTTTGTCATGAGACGTTCAGAAATATGGGTTTAATATTTCGACGCGAACATATTTACACAGAACAGATATAAAACAGAATCTCAGCTCATGTTGCATGTGTTTTCTTGTCTTTGAAGGACACACAGACCTAAACTGCACTTCCCACATACCACTTGTTCTAGTCAGTCAAATGAATGTCCTATGACGTTTATCATATTTTCTTGTTGTTATCAGTTTGAGCACTTCACAGTTTGACTATCACGTGGAAGGCTCAAAACCTTTTTACCCACTAAACAACTTCCCTTGCTTTAGTTGTAATTATATGTATATGCCAAACATTGCAATGATTATGATGATGTGTATTATTCAACTTTTATTTCTAAATGACTGACCACTTCATACTGGAAGTTTCAAATTTACTCTTGGTTGGCTATTGACTCAGCTTACTGTACATTTTAATCAGTGAAATGATGAGAAATTGTAATGATTGTGGACTACAAAGCCTGGGGTAGCCTGACAAGCTTTATTTCATTAAACAGTTGTTTCACATTCACAGATGTGAAGCTCAGTGTGATCACCTTCAGTGTGATTCATATCCAGGCATAAAAGTACAATCATAAAAAAGCTGGGTGGAGACTATCTCTTCATTGTGAAAAAACAAATAAACAGTCTCTTACCGTAATTCATGATAAAAAACAAAAAGCATGAAACATTCCGCACTCAGCTCTTCAAAATCATAATGTAAATTTCACTCTATAGTGTAATACTACATATCATTTTGCTTTTCATTGTCTTACTTAGTCTTTTCTTCCCACATATTTGACCTTTGACTGACTGGCTGCTGTGCAAATATAGAATCTGAATGTTTTTGTTTACATACTTGGTGGTACAAGATCATCCAGCAGATACAAAAATCTACAATCAGTAAGACCAATCTTCATTCCATGTTTTTCTTGGCAGTAGGTGAATGAGTTCTGGTCATTCAGATGTTCACAGTTTCAGTCATCTTCTCATTGTAATAGTGAACTCTTGGTGGGAATCATTATCCTAGACTCCATGCTTCTGATCAAAGGCACTGAGGACAGACAGAGAAAAACAAAGTTGAACATTAACCTTTCCTCGTTAAAAAGGAAATAAACATAACTTGTAACTTTACCCAATTAGGATATGATTTGTAAAGGTCTCTATCATGTACGATTAAATTAATCAATTATCCATTTTCATCAGGTTCACAGTTTTCATTAAGCTTACCATCTTTTACAGTCTCAGATAAAAACCTTCACGTTGCCTAAACATTTTTCTATCCATAAATATATTGTTATGAGCTGAAACTGAGTCCAGAATAAAACTCAATAAATAAAAACATGGGTGGCACTGCAACACCATTTCTTGGATATATAAGCTCCTTTCTAATAAGCTAACTCATAATGTATATATCCCTGTTCTTACCTGCTCACTCTGCTGCCGCATCATTGCTCTTGCTGAATGCATTTTTGTTTGCTCCCTCCACCTCCTCAGTATCCACCTGTGGACTCTGTTCTCTACAATCCCTGAGGGGGGATCTGTAATGATTGCTCCCTGTGCTCTCAACTGTTGCTTAATAGACTTCACAGGGAGTGTTAAGACAATAAACCTCATATTTTAAGCTCACACGTTGCCTGTCTGCACTGTTTCTTATCAGAATTTTAAAAGTATGTTGTACTTTACTTTCACATGTTGGTAAAATGTGTAACTTAAAGTTTTTAAGTGAAAAACATACTCCCTCGCTATGCCACTCAAATTTCAGTGTATGAAAAAACTGACAAAACCTTTGCATTAATAAAAAAGTGCACAATTTGTAACTTATGGAAATGTAGCACAAACACAGCAACATTACCATAATAGTTGGAGAAAATGTGGTTAAAATTAAGGCTGTCATTTACTATTATCTAAATTTCTACATCGCTATCTATTTTAGAAGAAATTATTTTAAGATTAGAAATTGTTTTAGCATTGCAACCAGATCAGTTACAGATCACTCTCTTGGACTATCACCTGCATAACCTTTGAGAGGAACTCCTGTATTTTATAGGATGCTTGCAGTTGACATTTTGTGAGGTATGCAGCACCTATTTGCTAAATTGGCTAAAGCTATGACTAGAATTTTACTTGGGAATATGTGTGTGTGTGCGTCTCTCCTACCTGTATCATGCACATTTACAGCCCATCCGTCCTTCAGCCACGCAGAATTCCTCGTTTGATCCCGGGACTTGAGGTTTTCGTAAGCTGTAAAGTAACCAAACCACACATGACATTATTTGTGGATAAATTTGTGTCAGTCTCCAAAAAATAAGGAAAAAAAAATTATTTAGAAAGAATGAAAGGGTATAAATAATTCAGAGGTAAGGTCACTGTAAACAGAAACAATCTTACTGGGTTAAAGACATAGCAACAATTATTCTGACTACTGCGATTTTTACCTCTTTTTACCTTTTGTGACGCTAACTCCACCACAGGCTGTCTTCGTTTAACAGCTGCGATTTTTCTCAATAGTTTAAAAAGTTATATAAATTCCCTCAAAATTACAGTGATTAAATTCAACCATCTACATCTAACCGGCAATATATTGTTATTTCACTATACAAGGGATATTTAATATGCATATTTTGTGGGTCAGGGGCTATTGTTTAAGGCTAGTCATTCTGCCGATCCTGTACCATATGTCAACATCTACATCTTTCAGAGGTAGGTAAATTTAGATAAATGTACCTTGTGATATTCTCCAAATAATGGAACAAAAAATTCACCATGTTGCCCTCTAGACTTGATTAGGACATCACTGAAACTCAGATTTACATGACTGCATATTGCTAAACAACAATGAATGGTCTCGTTTGGGTTTCACATTTACTTTTCTGAGAAAGTGAATTCCTGCAACATGGAAACCTGTAGTCACTAACCTGAGGGGAAAATAAATGCTGTGTTTCTCCTTCACATCCTTCTAATGGTCAACCTCCTAACACATTACATGCATTTTAAATAAGGCCTCACATAACTTCACTATCCACCAATTTTATTTATGTATTTGTATATGGAAAAGTATATAGCATGAACTAATGCCACATACCATAGCATCTATTGCCTAAGGTTTGCAATGCCCATTCCTTGATGGGTCTTTAAAATACATAAAGCTCAACAATAAAATACATCATGCAACTGCACAAAACACAACCATACATATTCATACATTAAAGCACAAAACTCAGCAATATAATATATATGTTTCAGGTTATAATGATCCCATTTTTCACAAATACATATGCTGTCTGAACTTGTTTACCTACTATTCTGCTTAAGAAAGGTACTGAAGATTCCCCTTGCCCACTTCCCAAAAACCCCAAACAATATCTTTGACATGATGTACGGTACATATGTATATACTCACCCCACAAGTGATGAACCACATACAGGTCACCAATCTGTGAGAAGAACCCGCCCACTGCCTCGTTGTTTTCCTGTCTGTATTCGATTGCCCTCGCCCTGTTTTAAGAGATGTTATTTTCACGGATATAATGAACACATGTAATACTTGATGCTTGTCCTGTTTGTGGGAATCTTTTTGACCACTGATATGATTTAGGTATATTTCAAGTAAATTAAGCTCGTCAAGCCTTACCAGTGATTGCCCC
The DNA here is from genome assembly GCF_914725855.1 of Thunnus albacares. Classification (NCBI taxonomy): domain Eukaryota; kingdom Metazoa; phylum Chordata; class Actinopteri; order Scombriformes; family Scombridae; genus Thunnus; species Thunnus albacares. The sequence continues at coordinate 31,236,713 of NC_058107.1, forward strand.
ATTCGATCATGGTTCCTGGCTGAGATAGATGTGAGAAGGTAAATCATTAACACAATTTCAACCTAAAACATGACTCTAAATAGCTCCATTACCTCCTCACACAAGAAACATCTTTTGCATGTACGAACAGCCTTATCAGTGTAAGAGCTACGTTATGAACCAGCACAGTTAAACCGGTTTTACTACAAATTTAAAAGCTGTTTATTTAACACAACTCAATGTGCCACATGAACCCGCATGCGGGAAGAACTTTGGTGTTGGTTGCACACAGATCTTATCATAGCTATGGTTGTACCATTTTATTAGGTAAACCTTTGAATTTACAAACAGCTCACAACACAATAAGTCAACTGTGAAGTGAGGAAGTGTAAATCACACCGACAGTTTTAGGAGGGGCAAAATAATAAAACTTGCAACATGTGTGATATAAGTGCCTTTGAAATGGTATGATTGTACCAGACACAATAGCTAACCTCTTGGCATTACTGTGCACTGCACAATACTGTTTCCTATAAATACATCAGTCAAAAATGCATCCTGTCAGTGGCTCATCTAACAGCTGAAATATCTTGTTGATAAAGAGAGATAAGAAGAAAACTGCTTTACTTGTTAGTGTCAACAGGCAACCCAAAAGTATGCAAATACATGACATTTTGAAAATAAATAAAATGGAAGTGATGTGTATGTAACCATATCACCAACACTGTACTAACAGTGATATTACCCAACTGACAAAAATCCATTCAGAGCGTTACAACAACAAGCTCCAGGAATTCAGCCTGTTCAAAGAGTGGAAGGATCAAGGCTGACTGACTGTGTAAAGTCTCTTAGAACTCATCGACATCTATGGAGTAAAATCTAAATATGTGCAAGAAAGTAATTTTATGACGTGAATTGTAGCTACCTTGAGGTAATAGCTGCGCATTTCATAGATGTTTGGCCCTTGTCTGGGCAGAGGTTCATTCCAGAAACTGAACTCTAGGAGAAGTTGATTCCGCCTTGAAATCAACATCTTTGCTCTCTCTTTTCGAAACTCTAAATATTCCTGAAGAGAGAAAAAAAATGTTAGGATGAAAAAACATGATAATGTATAAAGAATTCGCAAAAACATGCTAAACAGTGCTGTACTACTGCTCTTGACTGTACAACAACGAGATGAAACTCAGATCAGTACAAGTTGCATTTTAAATATCAGCTTTTTCTTTGGTCTTTCTATTGTTTTGATTTTTCTATATGATGACGAAAAATATTTAGAAAGAACGTACCTTGTTATTGTTCAACTTTTGCAGGCATTCAGTCAAGGCTGGGTAGCCTCCTCTGTATCGCCATAGATGCACTGCAAAAACAGAACAGCAGATGTCACTTTAGCACCACGTAAGGACTGATGCCACCCACACAACCAAGAGATACAGTATCTCCGTCACCCTGTGATTACTTTTTTCTGTCACTTGATGCTTTAAATGAGTGCTATACACTGTACATTATCATATGTAGAAGGAGATGTGTTGGTGATGAATCAGGTGATAGTGTCTGTACATTTTTCTATGATCATCTGCCAAAGAATTTACAGCCGAACTGCAGCCAATCAAATGAAGTTGTGTCGTTCGTGAGGCCTTGAGACAGAAAAATGAATCCAGTCCCCCTCACACAGTTCTCTTTTCATCATCTTCTCATCATATTTTCTGTTTGCTGATGCACTGCTGCATACTGTACCTGCTTGATCCTGTTCTCCATACCAGGTATTCCAGCTTCCTACAACCTCACATGGGTAGTCCTGGTCACGATGAAGCTTGTTTTGCACCTCTGCCCTAAAGTCAGCACAAAGGAAAAGACAAACACTTCACATTAACACTGATTCTATGCAAGTGCCTACACTTATTATATCCTCTCTCTACACCAACAAAACCAACTAGAGGGCACCCAGAGAGCATAAAGCCCACTTATCCAACTTTCTAATACATCCAAAGACATTATTCCTATTCAATTTTACGCAAAATTAATCTTATGATTCTGCGAGAGTACCATTACAATCTGGAACAAAGTCCATCTTGTTAATGGGGGGGAAATCCCAGAACAGTATCATCAACAAAATCTAATTAGCTGCTCCTTGACTCAGAGCATATCTTATCTGTCCACCACATTTAATGGAAATATATTCCAATCAAACATGAAAAAGGAATGAAACGTCCCCCTGATTGGCTTAGGTAAAAGCAGGGGATGTTTTCAAAGCAGTGAAAATAGCAGTGCAGAGGAGACACTCACTCCAGACTGTTGTATGCTTCCAGGCACTCCGGTTTGACGTTGTGAACTGAAAAAGAGAAGCATACTTATCAGAAATTGATGTTTTTTTTTAAAATACAAGCAACAATCAAATTTTTCAACAAAGTAATTTCACACTCCGATTCAGCAAAGACTTCTATACACAAAACTGATTTGCTTTCAATAGGTTATAGGCTACGGCTGATAGAGTGTTCAAATTGAAATCCCTACATGGTGTGATGTACGCCACAAAAAAAAAAAGATCAAAGCTGCGGAAAATGATAGATTTCACTACAAGAGACAGACACAGTTATCAGCAGACACTCAAAGAATACCAGACAAATTGTTTGGATGTCGCTTACAGAACTTTGAAGACTTTAAACATTATAATATCACAGAGTAACTTGTTGCTGCCTAAATGTGGTGCATGTATGATATAAAATGACTTAAAAACAGTTCAGTGCTGGGCTTGCCTCTCATGTTACTGTCAGTTTTCTCTGCAGCCACTGAGGTCAGTGTGGATTTAATTTGATCAACATGATTTGTTTAACTCTTTTTCTGGATGATGTACTGTTGAGATTCAGCCATTTAATTATAATGTGCTGTAACTGTATCATATCCACTTGGATTTGACCCTGTGCTCAAAAGGAAATAAATCTTCATTTGTGAGTAAGTAAAAAGCCTTATGCCTACATTGAATTTTATACAGGTTGCTGGTCTCTTTCTTTGACAGCAGGTTGGAGTGGGCATCTTTCCTGGCATCGTCTTTGTGCACAAATAAGGAACGGAACCAGCCTTTGTCACCGCTCTCTGAAAACCTCCTACACAGAAACGAGATGAAAGAAAGTTTCACAAAGGCTCAAAGCAACAACATAAGACATAGAAGTTGTCGATGTGAAAAAAGAAAAACTTAAAAGGAACACGGAGATGTTCGTGACATATGGGCTAAAAGATAGTCATGCTAATATCCTTTGATATGAAAAACATGCATACTGTATGAGTGAGGGGGCTGAATGCCGTGGCATCAAACCTCCTTTCACCCGCTCTGGAGTGGATAAAAGGGGGATATCACTCACTTTAAGAACTATTGTTACAATCTAAGATGATCCAATCAGTATTTGAACACGAATAACTGTCTCTCAAAATCAAAGAGCACAGAAATGAGACTTGAATATGTTCAGGCTGCACTTTCTGGAGCTCTTCCAAGGAAAATAAACTGGGTAAGACTGTAATAATAGCATAAAAGCAAACATGGACTATTCCAAATGATAATCCTACCACATTAAGGTAAAACTGACTTAGAGCTGGAGGGATTAGTCAAGAAATCAATTAGTCGATTTACAGAAAATTAATCACCAAGTACTTCACTAATAGATTAATTGTTTTGAGTCATTTTTTAAGAAAAAAATGTTAATATTTCAGGTTACAACTTCTTAAATTGGAATATTTTCTGTTTTATAAAGTCTTTTATGACAGTAATCTGAATATCTGAATAGCTGTTGACTGTTGGTCAGGACAAAAAAAAGACATTTAAGGTTGCATCTTGGGCTTTGGGAAACAATGACAGACATTTTTCACCATTTTTGGACTTTTTATAGGCCAAGCAACTAATTGATTAATTGAGAAAATAATTGGCAGATTATTGTTGGTTGCAGCCTTAAATAGAATTACTTATGGCTCAAAATTTTACAAAAAACAAACAAAAAAAAAACATGCCAAAAGTGTTATTGGTATTTCAATAAATTAAAAAAAAGCATGTCTTAAAAAAACATGAGTGAAAAAGACAAATGCAAACTATTGCATTTTAAGACATTTTTTTAAGACATAAAAACTGCAAATGTATATGTCTATTCATAATATGCAGTGTTAAACAGGGCTCCTACACTCAGCAGGACATCAAATTCAAATTCAAGGACATTTGAAAGCCATGCATAGATTTTTATAAATCATAATATTGTCAAGTCAAAACAAATCCTGCTGAAACCATTTAAAACCTCTTTAATGTCAAAATTATTTTTTCACAGCATTAGACGGGCAGGTATAGACGCACTTATGGATAAAAGAGCTATAATGTATCACACTTATTTTCTTAAAATTAAGTACTTTCATTGCCATATGTTAATTCAAAGTTCCAAAGGCTTTCTTTTATTATTCTTAAACCCAGAAACTTTCAAGGTCAGTGGGGACTCTCTTTTAATAACCTCATGGGCCAGTGGCTTTAATTGGGAACTATAATTAGAAAAACTTTTCCCCTGGTACCCTCTCAAAAAACAAACAAGCAGTTTTCAAACCAAAAAACTTGTTTTTGAACACAGCCACACAGGAGATGCATAAAGTAGGGGAGAACAGGGTAAATAGAGCCAGTGGGTAAAATGAGCCACCCCCCTTTATATAGGTAAATATAAGCAAAAGTAATCATGTGATCACAAATTAAGAAAGTATAGTTCATATTACTCGATCCATCTTGGACTCAAGAACATTTGTCATGCCAAGTGAATTCATCATGTTACTAAAGTTATCATACTTGTATCTCAATTTAAAAAAGTTGTACGTTTTGGACATTATTACATGTTAATTTAAGTCAGTGTAAGCTATAAAACAAGGTCATAAACTTCACATAACTGTGGATCTGAGCCACTGTGTGAAACAGTTTTGTCAAAATGGAGGTAGTGGGGTAAAACGTGCCAGTGACATTGGGGCAAGTTCAGTCAATTGCTCAATTTACCCCCAAAAATTATTTTCTGATATTCTAGAGACTGGAGACCCTGTTCATGTTAATGTTTGATCACTGTTACAAGTATTACAAAATTAAAAATGAGTCTGATTGGTTCACTAGTTTCTAAACAAGGGACTGCACTTTACCCGTGACTGTTTAAGTCACATTGCATGTAATTTCAGCAGTTTTGGTTTAAGCTTCTGACTGCGTCTTCCACCTATCTGTGTTGTTTAGGGAAGTCTCCTCTGACCTTGGTAACCATGGACATGCTGATATACTCTCTATCAGAGAGGTTTCTACCTTCCCCAAAACATCACAGACAGCTGAAGTCTCAAAGAGAAGATATCTTAATCTCTGATTAAGAATTACAGTGTGACCTCAAAGCCAAGCTTGACCCAATGTAACCCAATTTGTAAGTTCGAAAGATGGAAAATTCCATAACACAGACAGGTGGCAAATTAAAGGAAAAGCCGACATAAAGTGACTTAGTAAGGTGTTGGGTCACCAGAACAGCATCAATACACCTTGGCATTGATTCTACAAGTCTCTGAACTCTTTTAGAGGGATGAACACCATTCATCCAAAAGATATTCCCTCATTTGGTGTTTTGATGATGGTGGTGGAGAGCGCTGTCTAACACATCGGTTCAAAATCTCCGATAGGTGTTCAAATAGGTTGAGATCTGGTGACTGTGAAGGCCATAGAATATGATTCACATCATTTTCATACTCATCAAACCATTCAGTGACCCCTTGTGCCCTGTGAATTGGGGCATTGTCATTGAAATGGAGGATATAGGCTACACTTATGTTATTGTCTTAAGATTATGTTACGCTGCCTTATAGTCAAAAGCTCATTGTAAGACTTTATGATCTCTGCTTTCCATGTGAAAATGTTCCTAACAGGTACTATCAAAGGTGAGGTGTGGGACTTGGTCACTGTAACTTTAGAGGGAATGTCCAGGGAGGAAAGGCAGATAGGGATTTGGCCTTCAACTCTTAATTCTCAGCAGAGACCGAAAGAAACTCCCTAGAGATACAGTGAATTAAGCTAATTAAAAATAACTGATAGGGTGATGATTGCAGTGACCCTTCCCTCTAAGGGGCCAAGTGGACCCAAACCATGCCAGCAAAATGCCCCCCAAAGCATAACAGAGCCACCAGAACCCATCACTGTAGGGGTCAAGCATTCAGACCTGGACCAGTTTTTCCTTTAATTTGTCACCTGTCTGTATACACAAAAGCACATTTACACACACATTCTTTCTGTGGCTAACACACAAAGATCACAGTTTAATCTTTACTGAAAGTGTTTAGGAAACATGTTGAACAACAGGACACAAACATATAATTTTGCCTTTGTTAAATTGATGGTATTAATAAAGTTCAAAATGATCTCAAATTTGTTTGATTTTGTGTAATTTTTATATATCAGTATTTAATGGTAACACTATTTACCCATAGAGCGCTCAATTTACCCCATCCCCATGCTCATTTTACCCCTACCTTGGAGTAAATTGTGCCATAGGACTAACTTTTTTATGATGGGTCATTGTTCTAAAACCATAATAATTAGGCTAGATAACTTGTTTTAATTTCCATGGCCACACAACAACCTGAGGTATATATATATTAACTATTATTTGAAACAAATACACTTTCATTTTGCAGTAAAATCATCAAATGTAAAAAGTGGTTCATGTTACCCCGTTCTCCCCTACATTGTGAAGGCACCGATAAATTGTTAACAAGTAGTAGTTACATTTAGTATAGCTTCACAGGACAAAGTTCAGTAGTCCAGCAAATGATTATAGCAGGTTTGTAAAACTGCTTTATTGTTTTGTTAATAATGACCGTACAGTCTCTTACTGTACATAAAGGTACTGCAAAACAATATGTATTATATATAAAACATAATGTAGCCTAATACACACACACACAAATTGAGTTGAGTTGAAATTTGACGAATATAATTAGCCATATTTTGAGTAGAAAAAGGAGAACACACAAAGACACCAAGTAAACAAAATGCTGGAGGAAAAACAACGGTTAAAAAGTGGGGAAAGTTTAATTTAACCTTAGCAAACGTGAAAAGTTATGTCGTAATCTGGGAGTTTAATTGTACTAAGTAGGCTCAATTATATGTCAAAGTTTGGGAAAATGAGCTATATGTCAAAATGTTCAACTGGCAACTCACTGAAGCTTTCAGGTAAATCATGTAACGTCACACAGCAAAAAAAAAAAACAAAACACGTCCTTACCTGGTCGCTTGTTGCAGGTTCACAGAACACCTGTACAACATCTGTCCTTTGGGCCACACGGAGCTTGTCGTCGCCATGTTTCTCTGTATAGTGAAAACGTCTTTCGACACGTTATTATACTGGTCTGGTGGTTAATGTTTAGCTCAGCTATCTGTGAAGTTGCTTATCTCATTACACCAGCTTGGCCCGCCGGATATTTAAAAAAAACACACGTGACTCAGTGACGCAGCACGTATACGCAGTGATCAATACGCGCAATCGATCAGACCTGATTAGTTGAGTGTGCCTAAAACAAACACTTGATTGAGTGTCATGTTGATTACCTTTTATTTGATCTCTTCTACCAAAAAAATACCTGTATTTATTTATTTTAATTTATTTAATGTTTATTTGTATAGGCACCAGTATATAGCATGAACTAATGCCACATACCATAGCATTTATAGCATAAGCTAGTTTGTAATGCCTGTCCTTAGATGGGCCTGTAAAATATACAAAACCCAACAGCAAAATACAAATGAAACTGCACAAGACTCAACAATACATATACATAGGCTACGTTAAAGCACACAACACAAACATCAACAATACATATGCGTACATTGAAGCACAAAACTCAACAATACGTATATGTATATTAAAGCACAAAACACAAAATTCAACAAGAAAGTACTCACAATACACAAACACTTTACAAAAAATAACACAATTAAAGCATCATAAACCAACAGGCACCAGGTCACTCATGACTACATGACTGATCCTGCTTTAAAAACTGTTTCAATTTGAGTTTATAGTGTTCTCAGTCGTGTATTCAATATTTTAGAAGAACTTTATTTACTTAAAATAATGTAATAGTCTAATTAAGAGCAAAATATAAAAGTAGTCATAATGTGGACTGACACATTTCACTTTTACAGTTAAATTAGATTACTGAACTCAATTATTAATCAAATTATCACATTAACGTGTAATTATAGTGTAGCAGCTGGTCCAGCTGCTCATTAAATTATAATATTAAAATTTTTGTCCACAAAGAAAATAGCAACTACAGGCATCAGATAAAGGAAGTTGGTCAAAGAAAAGTAGAATATTTTCCCCTGAAAACCCTTCTTTTGACATATAAAGTTTCACAAAAACTTAAATATTCTAAGAAAGCACCTAAACATTGTACTTAAATACAGTACTTGAGTAAATTACATTAAATCAGTTACATAAAGATCATAAATGAAGGATCTAAAGATAGAGTGTATCCTATATAGATTATAAAGCCCTTCAAGGCAAATTAGTGGTTTGTGATTCTGGGCAATATACTGTAAATAAAATTAGTCTGATTTGACTTAACCAAGTCATAAAATGTAAGATGCTATACAAATACCACAACAAAGTTACAAATCTGTATTGCAGGGATATCTTGGTGTTGCAAAAAGTAAAATAAAGTAAAATGGGGTGGAGGTGATATTTTGGTGTGTACTGTACAGGTCTGAAACTTATTTAAACCTGCTACTGTAAACACGTCTCTTATCTAATAGTGGACCATTCTTTAGAAGCTGGTTTTTCTATTAGACTAGTCATGCAGTACTTAAATGCTTTTTGTGCAACCCACTTTCACTTCTTTTCATACACAATGCAGTGCTCTCTGATCCTCTCCATCATTCTACCCACTGACATTATATAACATCAAATCAGATCATACCTAAAAGAATCATACTCAATACCTGTATTGTATGCCTGTATTTAATGACTCCAGCAACACTATATTTCAAGCGCCGCACACATGCTGTGTACTGTTTCCTTTGGAGATGAACAGTCTCCCTCTGAATTATCTTTATTTTCAATTGATTGGGTATTTAACAAGTTGCATTTCTCCTAAATACATGTCATTCCAGGGCATATGCTCTCATTTTTTGATGACATCTTTTAAAAAAAAAAATCCGTCGATGAAAACGTCCACAGGGCTTTGACAAGACTTCTTCCATCTTCCCTGGCATAAAAGTACAGCAATTACAGTAACACTTTTCAGGCTTTTGCTTTTCTGAATGTGCCAATTCTGCCCCCGTGATTTACTGTAAGTGCGGGGAATATTTCTTTCACCATCGAATACAAGTCTTCAAAATCCTGGTTCACTGTGATGTCCTAGAGAGATTTATACACAGAGAAGCAGGTGAGTAAATTTGCCTCCATGTATAAAGGAGAAGATTTTTGTAATTCTCATAGAGGTGGAACATGTGTGACTCACAGAAAAGTTTAATTCCTCCATGGCTGAATCTGGGTTTTCCTGCACAGACTTGAGGATCCCGTAGCACCCAGCGTTCTGGATAGGGTTCCTACCCATCTGGCCAAAGACAAATGAGAAATGGGAGATATGGCAATAATACCACAGAGTGTTCTTTGTTGTATTTTTGGCTTTGCTAGTAATAAAATAAGGTAGGAGGTTAAATCTTGGAACTTTTATTGTTATTTACTGATCATTTGGGATAATTTGCCCATATTAAAGTCCCCCTCCACTCAAAAGTTTTTCTTCTCGTTCCTACAGTTGAATGTTTGAGCTTGACTGTGCAGAATGATGTTTGACAGTTGGAGGCTGTTTTCTAATTCATCTGCTGAAAGTGGAAATTTTCTCTGTGCTCATTGGAAATCTTATTTGAAGGGGTGAGCCTATGAGCAGGATTTGTAACATCACAGCTAGTTTGAAAGCCAATCTCGGTCCAACATTCAACTTACATGAGTGTGACGGGGAATCTTGAAGCTTCCAGTGCACATACACTGAGTATGGACTTTACAGTGAAGTAGGAGACATCTTGAAATGATTTGCATATTCATAGATTCTGGAGTTTTTAAGGAAGGAGAAGAAGTTGATGCCATTGAAAAGTTTTTAAAGTGGTAATTATACTTTTTTTGTGGAAAAAAATATAATTACCATTGTAAAAATGGTAATATATGTCTTAATACATGTCTGGAGGGGATCTTTAAGTTTTCAAACTTGCATGTGCAATCACACACACCCAAACCACATTTTCAGCTCAGATCTACACATGTAATCAAAATCAAATGCTCAAAAATTAATTTAGTGTCTTCATCAGAAGTTTTTTTTTCAATCAGTAACTTTTTTTTTTCTCTCAGTTGAGAGGAGTCCCTCAGAGCTATGCTTGGGCTTTGACATTAAAACAAAGTACAGTGATCCATTTATTTATCCCATTTTATCCACTGATGCCCCCCCATTGTTTCTGAAGTTAGAACCAATCTCTTTTCAACAGCTTACATTCAGGGATTTGATTGTCTTGTTTACTTTGAGGCCCATGGCGAGGCGGATGGCTCCATCAGGGGGTATTCGATTGTTACTGTGGCGAGACACAAAAGCAGAAAACAAAAAAAAAAAAAAAAAGTGTGTTGGAGTGTGAGGGAAGCAATCATAAAGTGTTATTTTTTAAATGGCATTATTCATCCATGTAGCACAAATGTCTTGGAATTTGTGAGGCAAGCGTTGTTTTGCCTAAACAAGAGGCAGATAAAACCGGCTCCCTTGAACTTTGCTCATACCGGCGGCCTCCCTTTAAAGAAAAAATTACCACTTCTTAAGATTTATTGGTAAAGCTACAAATCTGGTAGTGCAATTTAATCTCTCCGGGAATCATATAAGAATGTTTTTCTTTTATTATATTGCCTCACAGGATTACCAAACAAGGAAAAAAAGCAGTGTCTAATTCATGAAATGATCTAAACTGAACTCTGCCCCCTTTTAACTCATTTACTGTAAACTAACCTGATTATCAGATACCAAGATAACATCACATACCTCACATTCAACTCCTCCAAAGTATTGTTCTCTTTAAGAGCCTGTCCTAAAGCAATGGCTCCATCTTTCCCAAAGCCGTTATATGAGAGATCCACGCTTCTAAGGAAAATGTTTCCCTACAAAAAAAAAAAAAAAAAACACACAAAAATAAATGTATCTTTGGCAAAAGCAAGATTTAGAAACAGATGCTTAACTATCTCAAATGCAATAACAAGTCAAACTTCAACAAGTTCTCTAACGAGATCAAGTCAGGACCAAAAGAACACCTTAATTTAAAGTGAGAGAGCAGTGTAGATCCTGAGGTAATAAGCTTCTCAGGACCTGAATCAATCAAACCTGTCAGTGCATCTTACTGATCAGGGTCCCCTTGACCATCTTGGTCATTAAGATATGGAAAGAAAAACTGCTGCTGCACCGTCTGTGCTGCTGTGAGATGCTTGATGAATACCAGACCAGGGGGCTGCTTCTCTAAACAGGATAAGCAAGTTAGCAAGGGTTATGAAATATCTTCTTCTATCAACAGTTATCAGCCCGCATAGCTGGATTCTTAAATTGGATCTACAGGTTTTGTTTTCACATTCAAAACTGCATCAGTGGAATATATCATTATTTTGTTTTTATAGTCACAATGCTAACTTTCCAATAATGGTTTCCGAAATCCTTCTGGCTTGTCCCAAATGTTCAACATAGCCAGTTAGTGCTATGTACACTATATGGCCAAACGTAGCATTTTAAGTCGCCCTATTTAGCATATATAAGCAGTATACAGACATTTAAAAATGGTTTATAACACACTATAAAGCAGTGATAAGTCAGTGTTTATTAATATGAAAACATCTTTTATATTATTACAAGTGTAATTTACTGTATTGTCATTCATTATCTATTTCTAGACATTGTGGTGTGTTATAAACCATTTATTAAATGTTTGTAGGTAACATACAAGGATATTTCAGACAACAGCATCCTTCCAACTTTGTGGCAGCAGTTTGAGAAAAGGCCCTTTCCTCTTTCAACATAATAATAATAATAATGATAATAATAATAATAATAGCTTTATTTGTATAGCACCTCTCATTCATAAAAATAATGCAGCTCAAAGTGCTTCACATTGAAAAGATAAAAAAACAAATGAAAGACATTAAGAACATTAAGAACATGATGATGCAAAAAGGAGGGTCCATAAAGAAATGGTTTTTCCAAGATGGCGTGAAAGGACTTGACTGGTCTGCACAGAGCTGAGTCTATCTAACACTTGTCAGATGATCTGGTCTTATACAAGCCTTATCACCCAACATCCAACCTCACTGATTACTGTATAACTGATATATGATTTTATGCACAAATTCAGTGTTATGGTTCTTCATCTCAAGGCTTAATATGATACCGAGAGCTAAGAAGTGTCCTGGCCTAATAACCCTTCGCTGTATTATCTAGATCTTCTTTTGTCTTGCATGAGTTAAAAATGAATATAGTATTCAAATATTGATTTCCAGGTGTATTACCCCGAGTCCGTTGGCCAACATCACAGCTCCTCTCCCTCGAATGCAGTTCCAGGCCAGACTTAATGATCGCAACCCTGTGTTTTCTGACACAGACTCCCCGAGGATTTGCCCTTAGGATGGAAAAAAAAAATAGAAAATGTCATGGCAGCGTGTCAAATAAAAAAATCTATTTTTGATCATTTATAAAACCAATCATCAATATAACATTTACCACGATTTATTTAAAGCCTCTATAAATCATTATTATCATCATTTTGTAAGAGTTGAAGAGTTTTTGTGAAACTTTTTTAAAAAAATCAAACGCATAAAGTCATCTCATCTGTCTCAACTTGCATAGAAATGTATTTTTGTTGGTTTTCATGACCTAAAAGCATTAGTGAGTAAGGACTCTAGAGAAAGATCCCCATCATCATCTCACCCACTTTATCACGAGGATAAGGAAGTGTGTGGCACTCAGCGGTACGTCGTAATCATAGAAAAAGACACTTTAACTGTGCTTGGGTGAAAAAGCAATAACACCAAAGCATGAATGTCAGTGTTTGACTGGTATACTTTCTCTCAGGGATCTACTATACGGAAGAGTGCACTCAAAATCACGAGGATGTCCTTTGATATTTCAGCAGGGGAGAAAACAGAATCGAATATGCGGGGATGAATTATAGCCACGCGTATGGCACTGAGACATGGCGGTGTCCCCGTTTCCACAGACAGATTTATTTTCAATTACCTATATCATATGCTCAGTGCATCCTGATCTGCCATTCTTCCACAAGGTGCCTGTCACAGAGCTCATCCACATGATAATTGAAAGAGGTTTTAATGAAGGTGAATGTTCTTGACCTTTGAATGCCACAGTCTGCTGCTGGCTGCTGTCCTTTGCTTAGAAATAAGACTACAACAATAAAGCAAACTGTTACTGGTTTTATCAGAATGGATTTTACGGTATAGGTCCCAAAAAATCTAATAATAGTTGATACCAGTAATTTCATATGATCATAATGTTAACTCTCCAGACTAATTGGTCATTTTATAGGGCTTTATATTAATTTATTTATTATTTTTATATGATTTAACCAGACAGGAAAGATGACTTTGCCTTCACGCTTACTGCTGCTTTTAACAACTATTATGTAGGTTTAAAATGGTCATTTATTCACATGCTAAAAAGAACTATAGTTTTGGTTTTAAGCAATGATGTCATGAAAATTAACTGATGACTCTAATCTCAAATTTGGAAGTCGTTTACTGTATGAGTTAAAGTTAAGTTAAAAAAAACTGAGTGTGAGTTCTGTGGAAATTACTTTATTCACAGTCTAATTTATACCATATGGCCAAAAGTATGTGGACAGTTTCTTTATGTCTTATCTGTCAAAAAGTTTTGTGTGTTATTGTTCTGGTGCTGTTTTTCATAGTTTGGGCTATTGGTTCTTTAGTTTCAAGGAAAATTTTGACGCTGCAGCATACAATTATATTTTAGACAATAGTGAGCTTCCAACTTTGTCCCTTTTTGTTCCCAATGCACATTAAGGAATGGTTTTCCCAGTTTGGAGCCTTGACCTCAACCCCATTCAACACCTCTGGGATAAATTGGGACCTTATCGCTCAACATCAATGGCTGATCTCACTAAAGCTCCTGTGGCTGAATGGGAGCAAATCCCTGCAGCCAGGTTCCAAAATCTTGTGGAAAACCTGAAACCAGAAGAGTGGATGCTGTCATAGCGGTGGATTAATGTCCAATCACATATGTAATGTTCCAGTGTCCACATACTTTGTTCAATTGTCCACATACTCTTGGCCGTTTAGTGTAAACTGCTGTCAGAACTATCACTATCAGAAGTTTGACATCATCCGCAGGACTTTATTTTTCACATCGCCAAAATGAAATTGAAGGGCAAAGCAAAGCAAACTGCCTGTTGTAAAGCATCAAGTGAGACACTGGACAAACTAATGTTCTCATTCCTCACATTACTTTAGTGGCGTGACATATAATACCTGGGTCCTGAAGTTCAGTTATCTGGCGCTACTAATGGAAAACGTGTGAAAATATGTATCAGTGTAAATCTTTAATATCAACTTAATAAAAATGGAAGCCATGGACACTGTGTAATTCTTCAAAAGGCAAAGGCCTTACAGAGAGTATTAGACCTTTGCTATGTAGAGCTAATTGCTGTTCTACCTGCACGCTCTCCCAGAGCGTTGTAGCTGAGGTCGAGACACCGTAGCTTGGTGTTGGTGATGAGGGCTGGACTGAGGTGCTCAGCAGCCTGGTCTGTGAAATGATTTCCTGATAGGTTGAGGCTAACCAGGGTGCTGTTCTCCTTAAGCATCCCGGCTATGGCTTTGGCGCCATAATCCCCAAGCCTGTTGTCTGATAGGTCCACCTCTGGGATGAACACACAAATATACAATGGGTCAAAGGTGGTGCATGGTGGAAAAGAAACCTGTCCAAAGTACAATATGCAGGTGTATTTCAAACAGAGTCCAAATATTTGATTTGAAACATTTGATTTGGTATCCTGACTGTGGAAGAGGTTATTTTAGAGATTGAAAGAGTCAATCCCTCCCTTCCCTTCTTCCTTCAATCTAAAGTTCAGAAGTATCAAAAGACTCTGAATGTTGTTGAGATAACTGTCACGCACCATCTCCCCTTTTTGAGCAAATGCACTCTGAGGTAAAACATAGACAACTTAATTGCAAACCTGAGCAGTTCAAAAGAAGTTCTTTCCTCGAGGCTTTTTGACTCTTGAATAATACATCTTTGGAATTTTAACTATTTGTTATTATTACATTATTTCTATTTTAGTTTATTATCTTGAATATTGTCAAGTTACTAACCACTCTTGTTTTAATGATAATGAAAATAACTAAATTCAAACCTTTTAGAGTTCTCATTTGTTGTGTGTTTATTCTCCTTTTAAAATTTTGTGTTGGCTAATGTCTGCTGCTACATTGGCAACTAATCTGTTATATATTCATAAAATTGGATTACCACTGAAAGTTGAATAGTGGTGCATAACAAAGGATGTTAAAAATAATGTCAGCCCAAAAGAGCCGACATGACTCACAGGACTCATTCTCCATAGATCTTCCCATAGGTTCCTGAACTGCACATATGCCTGACATTTAACAAATATTTAACAGATGTTAAACCATGCGCTGTGGCATATAATTGGGGTGAGAGTGGCGTGTGAGTGGGAGCGGGGGGTGGGGGGGGGTTGCACTTTTGCTAGAAAGGACGTGAGACGGAGCGAAGGAAGAGGAAAAGAAAATGTGTGCATGCTTGAGTGCCCGTAAAACCACCTGTAATGTAACAATTTTCCTTTAACATCTCAGCGATAGCAGCTCCGCCCATTCCTTCCATCCAATTATCTCGCAGATTCAGCCTCAGTATTGAAGTGTTGGTTACCAGGGGAACCGCCAGTGCTTTGGTGCCCTGCAAACACACAACCCTCCAACCCCCCCCCCACCCACAAAGTGAAATTCTTCTGTTTGTTCACTGCAGTGTATTTTCTTATCTGCATTCCAGTTAAAAGAGTAGATGTACTGATGCGGATGGGCAGATAGAGAGAGAGAGAGAGAGAGAGAGAGGCAGAGAGAGAGGAATATTAAACCTGTTTGAGACAAATGAAGCAGAATGGAGCTGTGTGGAGGCGTGGGTCAGAAATGAAGCTCACAGAACATGAAAATTATAGTTTCTAGCACAGGTAATGAGAAAGTTGAGTGCATGAAGCCTTATGTTAACTTGGTCTTTTAAAAAAAAAAGAGTGTGTGTGTGTGTGTGTGTGTGTGTGTGTGTGTGTGTGTGTTTAATTGCAAGCATAGTATCTTTCAGTAAGATTGGAGGAAGCCTATCAGTCTGCAGGACATTAAATAAATAACCTTCAGCAGCTACACTTAATTACTTCACTACTCTACTCTCTGTGATCAACAGATGACAACTTATTTAAAATCCAATTCAGTCTGTCTGAATGACATTACTGAAGCCGAAACCTCAGGAAATGGCTTGTTAAGGAATGGATTTACCTTTACAACTCTTATTTACAGCGTTTATGGAACAGTGGAAGCCTGTACAAATGACAAACTGCGTTGATAAGAGCTCGGGGCCATGCATTTTCACATTTGCAGAGGATGTACTTTCAGCAATTTTACATTGATTAACTGTTTGTTATTGACTGCTGGCCTACAATTAAGCTGCAGTGTTTAAGTGTGACAGTGTAAGAGATACCCGTGATAACATATGTATCATTTGTGTTTTTCTGGGGTATACTGTATAGTACAAGTAAATAAAGCATTATGCTGAAATTATGAACTTAAAGGTGCTACATGTAAGAATTGCAAAACAATTTACATGTATTAATCGCTTTCTATTGCCGATGAGTGAACGGATTGTATGGTAACTTAAAAAATTAGACCTTTCCGACTTTCTTGGAAAGGTTGCCTATAACACATACCTGCCAACATGCAAAGTATGTGACATATTGTGGTTTTAGCTGGCTAATGTTAGCACTGCTGCTAGCTCACGCTGACAGAGTGCAAGTACACATGTGAGTGCAAGCAACAGGATGCCGACTGCAGCTCACCTAACGGCCACCAGTGTCATTAATGAGAAGGAATTTTCTGATTCTTACATATTGCACCTTTTAATAAGGTACATATTACTTGAAGACTTAGTTTAACCTGCACAAAGCATCTTAGCTTATATATATGTACATTTTGGATTATATGGGAGCTCAGACATGTAGCCACAATATTGACATTGTGTCTGAAGCTCAGTAGAACCAAATAATTAAAGCTAATAAAAGCTGTAAAAAAAAAAAACATATTTACTGAATACATTGGCAACATATTGAACTCATAAGTGTAAATCAATACCAGCAACCTTTCTTCTATTTAAAGACGTGAAAGGCTCTCCACTTGAACACATACTAGTAAGAAGATTGTCTCATGCATTTTTATATGTTACGTGTACTGCATAGGTATGTACGTACATGATCTATTTTCTAGGAGAGGACTGAAAACTCCTTGAAGCTCAGCTGCGTTGGACTTAACACAGCTATACTCAGACTTTCTCATGATCCACCTACTTCCCCTTGAGGAGAATGTGACTTTGAATTAATAAGTCATTTAGTGAGCAAAGGTCTGGGCTGATCTGAAACAGCATTAGGGTCTAATATTATTGAGAAACATGTTTAACTTTTGCTCAGACTCATATGGAACTTTAAATCGCATGTGGTAGCCGGTGTGAGCACATTTCCACAGAGATGTTCAAACATTTGCAGATCTTTTTTGCAGGAAGGCAGGTTCAATTTGAGTACTTTCCCCCAGGTGAGCACTGATCTAACAAGTGAAAGAAGTGAAGAGAAGCACTGTTCTTGCACACTATTAAATCAGCCGAGAAAGCCGAGACACACAGTCTAACTTATGATTACAGTACCTGAGGCCCCAGACCTCGATGCATCATGGACAACTCGCTGTTTTGCATGTGCTGCAGGAAGTAAGAGGCAGGCACCACCTGTAACATTTCACACGCCTCCACGTAGCTCGTCTGCCCTGTGGGGTCATATGCCTCCTCCTTATCTGCAACATAAATAAAGACACTATGGTGTCTGCTGGAATTGTTCTCTATCAATACCTCTTTGAGAAAGGAGACATGTGGTACTTTCCCCCGAAGGAGGACCTTTTGAGTGTGATATTGAAAAGTCCCTCGTGGCTGATTTCGCCCTGTCAGGGGAGCTCATTCATACCAGATGGTTTTCACTTGTGGTGAAAAGGAAGCCTGACACAAAGACTGAGATGGAATCATTAAGATGCAGAACAGGGCTCCACATGTGTGGGCGGGTGCGTGTAGGAGTTTCTGTTTTGCTTTTTTTTTTTTTTTTTTTTCTTTTCTGAAATCATTTAGAGCCTGAGAAGATGGAAGAAGGCAAAAGGGAAAACAGATTAACAGACGGGGGTGACAGGAGGAGGCTTTGCCTGATCAATGCATGTTCTGATCAAATTAAGATTCAAATTAAACGACTTTGTGCCGTTGAAGCCTATAAAATTTTAGACAGATAATTACAGAGGATGAAATGGATTATTTCAAACCAAGCCATTTCCCCGTATAAGAGGGAACATCACACCTTTCATAATAACATGTAATGACTTTCCCACCCTATTTCTCTCCGCTTTTCTATCTAAAAACAACTATACCTCCGAGCTCCAAATCTGTGTCATAGTCTTCATCAGAGATCACACACTCCTCTCTTCCCAGCTCCTCCTCTTCGGTCTCTTCCTCCTCTTCAACCTCTTTTTCACCTCCGTCTAGCACGTTCCCGTCAGGGCTGCGGCGTTGGTCCTTTAGCCCACGCATGTCAACCTCTGTCAGGTTCGCTCTTTGCTGGATGGAGAATGAGAAAGTAAGACATCATGACCAGTCGAAGCTGGCTGTTGCTGGCGGACCGAGTGAGGAGATTTGATGGGTTTGCTTCCAGGAGAATAAAGCCGATACCTTTAACTGAGTCTATTAATGTGAATAGACTATTTTAACTTATCTTTCTGTCTTTCTAGTCTTTGCAACTTCTTCACTTCCCTCCCACTCCTTTCTTCCCACCTCCCTTTAACCTCTTGTACCGGAGGCTGTTTTTCGCTTGTCTTTCTCACCCTGTATCTCAAGGCTTATTCACCACATGTCTCAGTCACGCTTACCATACAAATATATTGTTATTTTCAGGACATATCAGACCCCTTTAAAATACCGTTATTTGACATTTGAGTGGAATTAAACATGTTCCAGGGCACTTTTTATATGGACAAGTTGCATCTGAAGAGTTTTTTTGTGTTTTTTGTATATGAATCTGTGCTGCTTTTACATTTTATTCCTCACACTTGCCATAGAGCACGCAACCCTGTGATTACACTACATTAAAGTGTAATTAAAACTCACTTTCAGGGTGAGAATCTCAGTAATCCTCCGTTAAATAAATTCAAGAGTACACAGGTCAAAAGAGCAATCCATAAAAAGGAAATAGCAGGTCTTTAACCTGTATTTTTGAGCCTGTATTGCATTGCCCTGAGCAAGGAAGGTGCTCAGACGTGCGTAGAGGTGATGTTGTGGTTAAGAGCCTCATTTCTGAAGCCAAATAAAGCCCTGCTGGTCTTAAAAAAGCTCCCTCTCCTATGTCTCATTTAAATTCAGGCTCCATAAAAATTTCCTTCCTGCATGTCTCCCCCTCTCCTACCTGGTTGTTCACGCTTTCCTTGCTAAAGAGTTTTCAGAGTTGGCTGGATGGTCGACCTCCTACCTCCCCCAGCTGCAGCTTCTCATTTTCTGTCTCTGCGTCATCGTCTTCCAGCACAGAAGGCAGCAGCTTCTCCTTGGCCAACTTCTTCCCATGAACCATTGCTTCAATACCATGTATCCAGCTGAGTGATGTGATATTGTTCTTGTCTTGATGCAGAAAGTACACACTAATTTCGCCTTTGTTAGTTTTCAAATCCAAGGCGATTGGTAGACTATTAAAGCTGTGAGTGAAATCACAGCACTGCATTTGACCGGCAGGTATATTTGTGCAACCGATCTTGCTCGATAGGAGGGTCAAACTTCAACAATGAGGATCGTGTCTTAAGGCTAATTGGAGAGGCCACTGCTCCACTACACAACAGCCAGTCACCAATCAGAGTCCTTGTGTAAAGTTTGGATGGCTTGTTTTGTTGACAGGTTGCCATGGTGCCGAGAGACATCTCAGTAGGAGTGCCGGCTCTCAGAGTCATGACGACCAGCACTTACACAAGCAGGAAGAAGAGAGGAAGCAAAAAGGCTTGTTTGCTGCGACTGTTTTTCAGGGGAAAAGCTATATCAACAGCTAAACCTGACCCTCAAACTAAAATGCTTCGACATTTAACAACTCCTGCTGCAAGAAAAAAAACCTTCCCAGTCATTCTTCTCTCTCATATAAAGAAAAACAACCAAGCAACAGTGTTGACATATTCTGTAAATGCTTCTCTTTATTTGTAAGTAAATGCAAAGTCCTTGCAGTTGATGCATTAAAATGGAATATCCTCAATCAATTACACAACAAAGGTCATTATAGCAGAGGCTGATTGGATCAAAGTTGTTCATAGCAGCAGCGATATGCAAACACAGAAAAAGAAACCCTCAAGAATGTTTTTTTTTTTTCTTTTACCATCCGAAGCCCCGTGAAAATGGCTGGACAACCTCACAATACAGTCTCACTGACTGACACAGTGCTGGTAAATAGACAGAGCTTTTTAAATATGAACAGGAGACAGGAGATCACCATGCATTTATTTAATGCTGCTGTTTTCATCCCCATACCTAAAGGATATGAGAGACACCACAGAGTAGGCCTTTTTTTGTTCTTTTTAAATCAAGCAGAATCATAGTGCTCATTTACATAATCAAAATACATTCTTAGAAAAGATCCAAGTGGTACTCTTTATATTTTATACTTTGTCTTTGAATATATATATATATAGAAGCTATATATAGAAGCTATATCTTGTATCAATTGTTTTCCTGTTGCACATATTACATCACAGACATTTTTCTTGACGGCTCTCATTCCAATTAAACGAAATCTGTTTAAACAAATTGTACAGAGGAGACATTCATCCAGAATGAATAACAATGGGGACAATGGGAATCGCCCATTTTCTCCCGGCAGTAAGAAACAGTTGACTCAGAAAAAAACAAAACATAAACAAAGAAAACAAAGAAAGAAACAAACAAAAAAGGTTCTCGGCAGCTGTTAGGGACGTTTGAAAATCACATTGAAATCTGTTAATCATGCTGACATTTATCTTTAATTTGAATCAAAGACGAAGAAAGGGAACAAACAAGACTCAGAAGCTGACAAGAAAAAGCCACAGCTTACTGCAGAGTGGTTGATCAACAAACATATGTGACCCCTGCACCAAAATTCAAATTACAACCTTGACTCATTGGAAAGCAGCAAATGACCACAACGGCAGCGTGATTGCATCTTGTCTTTGAATTTAAAAAAAAAAAAAAAAAAAGATTCACTACAACAAAACAGTAGAACTGAACTGCTGCAAAACTAAAAGCCATGTGGGCAGTTTTCTGTCACCAAAACATCATCTGTAATATTGAATTTGCAGGCTTGTGTGACTCATAGAGCAACAAATTCATGCTTATTTTTAAAACCTGACAAGTTCGAAAGGTAACAGATGACAGGCAGATTAAAAACCTATTTAGCCATTGTGCAGAGCACACCTGAGCACATGCATGTTTACGCCCACTCACATAGAGATGAACACATTTATGATTTCTATGGCACATGCATGCTTGCACACTGATGCTACACAAACTGTTGTCAGGTCACAGTGAAAGGGTGGCGTGTGAGCCGCGGGGTTGCACAGAGTCATGCAGAGACACATGAGAGACTGGATGTATGTAGGTAGAGGCAGAGTTAATGTAAGGCAAGAGGCAGAGAAGTTATGATAATTGATATGATTGGGCCAAGTTGGTGACAGCCATCAAATTGGATTTGGGCAGCAACAGGTTTTTTTGCTTCCATTAAACAATATTTTGTTACAGAGATACTTGCTTCATTTTTAAAGTATTAGTTTGACATTTTGGGGGGAAACGTTTATCCATTTTCTTGCCAAAAGAAAGAAAGATTGATAGCACTCCAATGTGAAATATGAAGCTTCAGCCAGCTTAGCTTAGCTTAGCTTAGTTTAGCATAACGACAAGTTGCAGTTTCATGGGGGATAGTCCATGTGTTGGACTGTCTTGCTCCTGACCAAAAAACTGTTGATCCTCTTGTTCTCAGTCTTTATGCTAAACTAAAGCTTCATATTTACTGTAAAAAAATTAGTATTCTTGTATTGTATTGTATTCTCTGAGTATACTCTCAGCAAGAAAGCAAATAAGCATATTTCCCAAAATGTTGAACTATTCCTTTAACTTGTTAACCATTAATCATTTAAATTTCTAGTTAAAAAAAAAAAAAAATCATCGTACAAAACAATTCCCCTCCACCATGATTATATGATTTAGGCATCAAACACAAATCAGTTTTCTTTGATTATAGTCAACACATCTATAATTGAATATTAAGTGTAAGAGCCACGCTGTTTTTATTAGCTAATGAATAGAAATCATTTTACCAGGTACTGATTCAGGTGGAGATTTTCCCCATTTATTAACTGTTCTCCACATTCCTATGCAGCTGTTTTGGGCCAGGCAAGCTCCAGCTGGAACACACATGATTATAATGTTATGAGACAATGGACAGGCCACTAAAAAAGAGAGCTGGCACAAAGGCTGATACATTTTGATGGATTGCCAGTGAACAGCTAGATAATATGTTTATTGAGGCTGTGACAGAATCGCTGTTTTCATAATTCAGGGCGATCCGTCAACACGGCAGCGAATGTGTCTTTCAGTTTTTTTCTATCTGCATGCCTGTACATCTTTTACTTCTCGCTCCTTTTCTAACTTTGTCTGAAACTACAGCCTTTCATATCGCTAAAAAGACAGCCCAAACAGATTTGACCAGGCCTGATTCTCTCTCTCTGAAACAATACGGTCAACTCATTTCATTCATCGTAAAGGTCTGTGAGTTTGTTATCAATGCCACTCGTTTTCTTTGCAAATATAAAACCTCAATAAAAGCCTTTTAACTGTAACAATAACACAGAGTATATTATATTTCTTGAGTATATTCTTGTCTTGGTCATGCATTCACAATGAGGCAGGTCATTACACTAGGTGCACACATTATGAATCAAAATGGTCAATTATAATTTTTGGAAGTATCATCAACAAGCAAAACAGATTCTCAGAGAACAGAACATTTCCAACTTGCTACAGACAAATCGCAGAGCCCAACAGAAACATTAAAGTGGTATAAAAAAAAAGAAGAAGAAGAAAGAAACACATTTTTTTTTTTTTACAGTACAAAAATTGGCACAGTATTCTTTAACCAGCGTTGCTGTGTCCTCCAGACTGGTTCATAGACCTATGAGCAAAAAACCCTGAGAGAGAAGACAGAGGGAGAGACAGAAAGACAGACAGACAGACAGAGCGACAGAGACATAGAAACAGAGATGTTACAGTCATTACTCATCCAGCGAGCAGCGGCTTTGATGGCCAAATGTGAAATTCAAGTGACAATCCACACAGGAACCATCGTCTGTGATGCATTATGTTGGTGCTTAATGAGCCATAGTGGCTATGTAGGGCCCTTGTTTTGCTCTCATGGCAAGGGTATATGAAGTGTCTAATCTTGAATATGCACAAATAACGACGGAAACAAAAACAGAAATGGAGCAGAGCCACTCGCTTTCACTCTAATCCTGTTAGTTTAAAGGCCCCTTCTCTATGGGTTTCTATGGTTACCCACTCTGTTTTCATCTGAAACTAGGGTCGATAACACATTGTCGTCGCCAACAACTACAGGTTGCAGATTGGAGTCGGATTTATACAAATGTCTTTTGGAGATTGAGCTGCTCTGACGGTTAAGATAAATATCAATGGGCTGTGCACTTTCTTTTTTTTTTTTTTTTACTAAAACATGAGCTAACCAGCTGGCAAATTTGAGATTTGAGTGGCAAAGAGGGATCTCTGGTAAAAAAAAAAAAAAAAGATGAATAAACAAGAAAACACATCATAGATCTTAAGCATCCCACACAGTTCAGCGATGTTGCAGACGAGACAACTGAATGATCCTGTTTTTGTGTATTGTGTGTAGAAGCCATGCCTCATAAAAATCCACTCACAGACAGACAATGAACGAGTGAATGAATGCACCAATGAAAGAGAGGGAGAAAAAAAAGATGTATGAATGAAGGAAAGAATAAATGAATGTAAGTATTTTCTGCATTCATTGGATGCACGAGGTGCTATTCAATCTGTCAGTCAGTCCATCTAAACATTTAAGCAAAGAACTACTAACTAGATGTGAATTTTTCTGTAGATATTGTGTCCCAACAACTAATAATACTGAATTTAAAGGTGCCTGGTGACCTCTTGACCTTTCTTTTACCACCATCATCAGGCCAAAATATCAATTTCTATGCAGAAATTTACTGGGTAGCTTTCATTCTTACTTTCCGGAAGAGAAACATGCGCAATTCATGACACTCTGATTTCTTTTTGTGCCACCCAGAAGTCAAAATGTCAACACTGTACATAAGAAATCTCATAACCTGGTAAAAACAAATTGTCATGAAATTTACTGAGTGCACATTGCCTGTAGGATAAACAACAGGCAACTGTATCCCTCTGACTGACACTTTAAAAGCTCGACCAGAAAGAATTTTTATACCGCCAGAACAAATTGGCCTTGGGAAAAAAAAAAGAGGCTTCGGCGCTTTTATAACCCCTTTCACCGTAGAGGTATGGTGCTCTTGAAATGCATTTCCTACTGATTGGAAAATGCTGGAAACTGGAGACACAAAACACTTACTCATCTGAGTCCTTTTTGCTCTCCTCAATGTAGGCGATGGACTCTGAACGAAGCCGGTTGGTGACCTCATAGGTGCGCAGGGTGACACCAAAGATGTCCTCATGGTAGCGATTCTCATCCTGATAACGGCAGGATGGTGAGAGTTAAAAAGAGAAGGAGAGAAGGGAGAGAATATATGTGAGATGGATCTTGTCTAACAGTGAATGAAACAGAAACAAATCAAGGACTCTTAGTTCACAGCAGAGGTCTTACTAGAAGGTCTTTAGAAACTTCTAATTACGCTGCTAATAGACCACTCTTCTCTGTATCTTTCAACTGTCTTTAGAGCTTCCCTTCTTAGGCTCATTCCTCTGTTCAAACCCTGTATATGCTGCAACTAATATCATCACATGATATGCAGGATTAAAAATGTATTTTCATTTTTTGTCATATTAATTTTCTTTGTGTACTGCTGCATGCTGAGATTTTGCATTGTGACGTCTTAGATATACTGACAGTCCATGTCTGCAGTCGTCAGATTTTACAGATTCACTGAACAGTTTTTAAAAACATCCATCCAGTCCATTTGTACACTACAAAGGTAAGTGTGTTAATAGTGTGCTTGGTGTCGTGTTTCATTATTTTTTAGCCTTTTACCATTGAGTTCACGGATGAAAATAAGCCAGTGGGCGGTGTTTTTTTAACCTTTATTACTGTATTTCAGGAAACGCTGACTCAACATGCCTTCTGTTTTTCAACAGCTTCATGCTCAGCACTCAGTTAGACACATGCATGTGAAGAAGCTGCTCAGTAGAACCGAAGTCTTCTGCTGTTGGTCGCTGAAGAGCTTTACATGTTCAGCTAGGGTTGACTGTATCTCTCAAGGGCAACACCATTTTCACAACTCATCTAGGGCTCAAACAAGTGACTTTCACTTCCCTGACACTACCGTCACTCCAAGCTGTTCAGTGGGGTTTAGAGGAACATAATGGTGACAATCTTGGACAGTGAATTACACTGCTTGCTCCTCTCCCTTACCCGAAGCTTGCTGATGAAGAAGCCAGCATCCTCCAGGCTCATGTTGCCCTGCTGCTTGATAATTTGCTGGACAGTCTTGAGAACATCTCCGGCCATTGTAACATCCCCACACACGTAGATGTGTCCTCCCTCCTCTCTCAGGCACTGGTACACCGTCTCTGACAGCTGCTCACGCAGTACATCCTGTACATATTTCTAGAAGAAAGGCACGGGAAGAATGATGAGGATGTGCATGAAGAAGTCAAATGTGCGAAAAGGAAACAATGTGGGAAAGGAGATTATTGATAATAAAATGAAGTAGAATCTGCAAACTGCAGGCTTAAAATCTGTTGTGCCAAAGGACTAAATAAAAATCAAGAATGGAAAATTATATTTTCTACATTCTGTTCTTTATAGACTAAGTTATTAAGCATCATTGCAAAGGTAATGCAATCAATCATAATATAAGAATCATTCAGAACAGCAAACGAAGCAGAGACATAAATGTTACGAGACTATAAAACAGAAAATGTAAGACATACAGTATTACCTACAAAAAACTACAGTATAAAGTCCTCACATCAGTTGGAGTGAGTGTACATTTCAGAATATAACCACAGCAGTTTTTATTCAGCCCTTTCTGTGCTGTAATTTCATTTCAAACCCACACAGCAGTCCAAAGAGAGTTGTGACAAGCTGAGTCATCCAGAGTTATGAACGGTTTAGTTTGCTTGTACCTTTGGTTTGCCGGGTTCTCGGGAATAGGCCGTGTAGAGCTCCTTGAACACTTGTTTGTTCTTGGCCTGGATGGTCTCCTCCTTGTAGATGTGGTCCATCTCAGACTGCCGACAGCCAAACACCAGGATCATGGGCCATGACTCGATCCCTGAAGGAGACAGGCAGAGTTATTTTACAGATGTAGAAGTCGTGGGCTGCTGTTTTGTCTATTGAATAGACTGCATTTATATAGCGCTTTTACCCATTCACACACACATTCATACACTGATAGCAGGGGCTGCCATGCAAGGCGCCAACCTGCTCATCAGAAGCAATACAGCACTCTTTTTTTTTTTTATCAAAAGCGCATTACAATGTTTCTAATGCTCACACACACACACTCGTACACCAGATTTATTATCTAAATTTATTATCCAAATCTGACATGGATTAGATCCAAATTCCATCATTACTGAGAAAAGCATATGACAGCAATTTAAGTGAGGATAAGTGCATCAGCTTGTCCTAGATCTTCTGATGATCAGCAAATTGAGGATTCTGTCTGCAGGTTCATGTGCAGCAGTGAAAATTCACTGCAAAGCCCAAACCTTGTAATAAAAAACACATACCAACCTTTGTGTTCAAGGTCATATAGTCTCTTTTGCCAGAAGCTTCTGAACGGGGCGATACCTGTACCTGGACCCACCAGGATACAAGGTGCATGGTGGTCTTTGGGAAGCTGGAATGATGGTGCACTAAAACAATGCAATAGAAAATAAATCAAGAAGTATAAATGAAGTAAAATAATATCCTACAATTAATCATTTGCATGACACAGCAGAGATTCATCTCCTACAAAATTCCTTGGAGAAACATTGTGATATTCACCTTCGGACAAAACATGGCACCATCTCCCCCTTCTCTATCCTGTTGAGCCACGATGAACACACTCCATGGTGGATAGGTCCCTCTCCATCTGAAAGGGGTGATTACCAAGCAAGCACTTTACCTTTTTCTCTCCTCTCCTCCTCCTCCCACTCTCTTTAAGTGCAAAAACAAACAGGAGACGAGTGGCTCTAACATGTTTTCCAATTCTAAGGCCATTTCCCTCTCTCTCTCTGTAAAGAAAAATTACTGTAATTCGACTGTTGCTTATATAGAATCATAGTAATATATTTGCTCAAGTACGCATTACACATGTGAGAGAGAAGAGGTAGTGCGAGGCATTTGGTAATGCTTGCTAAATACTTGACAAGGTGGGAGTATGTATGCTAATTGCGAAGGCGGAGATATAAGAGCGTACTACACATGTACGCACTAACACTAAAACCTGAATTGCTACTGCGTTTTATATACTGTCACTTAGATATGCTTGCAATATTTCCTCTCATTTGTGTTTGTATCCATATCTCTAAATAGAATCAGTTGAGAGACACAGAGTCTTCCTGAGGTGTTTCTAAATCTATGTTTCTTGTAATTACAGTCGTGGTCCAGCTGCCTTGTGAAGCAGACTGGCTTTCCAAGATAACTTCCAATCAATTTTCTTTGAGCCATCGGAGGCTTTTCAGAGACGCTGAGTCATTTGACTTCTCGAGTCTTTGCAGCAACCTTGAAAGAGCTGCAGCACAGTGCCTTTCATCCATAACATGCATTGAACTAAAAGAAAATATATACACAGTATTTGTACTTTTTTGAGGACTAACTTATGATCCAAATACATTTCATTAGAAACCTCTGGATGTGGTTGAGTTTATTTAGCATTTTTTATTGAAATGTCAAGAAAATAGCTATTTAAACCAAACAGAATTGCCAGAATAAGCCTAATGGGAGCACTTAAGGTTTTTTCTTCCAGATAGCAGAGAAGATTGTGATATTGTAGTTACACCTAAACTCCCTGTAAATCCTTAAAGAGATACTAGCTCTTGCTCAGTGTGGCTGGAGCAGTTCTTGAACTGAAAAAGATCACCAAATGAGCAGGTCCTTACCTCTGGCACGGTAAGAGACCACAGCCACGGTGAGGTGGATCTCTCCTGGGTACAGCTCTGGGGAGGAGCTGATGGAGTAGTAACGAGGCTGCAGCAGGGGCAGCTGGGTGAGCAGCAGAGTGGAGGGCATCTGGATTGAGGGGAATTCCTCCAGCACCTCCACCATCGTGGGATTATTGTACCACTTCCACTCCTCATACTCCTGCAAGCCCTAGAAGGTCGGAGAGGAATGTTTAGGATAAATGTACAGGTGGATGTTTGTTGGATTTAAATTTTGACTTGGGAAGTTGTAGGATTGTTGCTGTGCTAATAGAGAAATGGAAGTAACTGCCACAATAACAGAAGAAAATAGTGGATGGTTTCCTTTTTTAGATCTGTAAACAATTCTGACTCGAGAGCAGGAGGTAGCCACAAGCGGAGCCATTCGCCATTCACTGCCCAACTGTTTTAGTGTGTCATCACTGACATTTGGATGTGATTAATTTAGAGCACTGCCACCATGCTAAAAAAAAAAACTTTGATATGTTCCCAACTTTTGCTTTGTTCTCAAGCTGCTAATGAGCGACACTGTGCCCATTAAGGAACCTAGTGTGGTCTCCTTTCTGAGCCTGAGGCACTGTTTGAAGCCCCTCATGTACAATTAGCAAAATTTTAACAGCAAGAGCACTTTGGCCTACGGTTGTTTGACCTTGATATACAGATGGGGTTGTGGGACTTTTTAAAGACATGTATCATTAGTTTGCTTGAGATATTGTTAATAAATACACGTTTGTAATACCGTCATTTTTGTTTAATCAGTTTCTTCTTTCATGCTTTTGAAAACAGAATGCATTAAAGAAACAAACATGACAGCTTGACTGGTCTCTAATGCTTTTCATGAGAATCTTAAAAAAAAAGGGATTTGAAAAGTCTGAGAAACCCGGCTTTAGCACTAAAAGGAGCTTCAGATTTGGTTCATATAAAAATAAAAATTGATCCAGTACTGCAGTGCTGATTCTACAGTAACGTTTCCTTTTCTGAATTCAGAAGGCTTCCATCTTTTTCCTCTTGCTTCAGTGACAATGATTCGATGTATAAGCATATGAGTCACTGCTTGGCCTCAGCCAGCCTTTTCCACACATTGACAAAAATGGAGAGTGAATTGTGGGAGGCACTGCAAGGGGGAATGGCTCTGGGTTAGAGCGATCAACGGCTTTAATTTGGCGCCAGTTTACTCCTACTGTACGTATTTCCATCAGTGCAAAGTGCATCAGCTGGGCTTTCAGACAGAGAAAACTATCCACCGTATTTTGATTAAAGATGAATGTGTATGTTACTGTTATGCCCTAAACACAATGTGACTTTTTATAGAACTGTGCTATGAACAGTGTCCTAATAAAAAGTGAAAAAAAATGTCTACATACGTTTGGCTCTCAAAAGAAAAAAAAGAGAGTATATTTTTGGACATAGCCCACGCACATCAAGCCGCAAATCTCTTATGCATCTGGTCACGGACCATGCTAAGCGCTCAGTGCAGCAGCAGCTCAATAATTCTAAAGGTCAGAGTTAATGGTAATGCCGAAGTGAATTTACCTTACTGAGGATCTCTAGTTTCTTTTTGTGTTTGTCATTGGTTGCCAGAGCAGCAAACTGCTGCAGTAGCACAGGGCTCGGTGGGGTGGTGATGTCCAGGAAGTACTGGAAGATCTGGAAGATGGTGCAGGGAGGGATACGAGTCTCATCTGTCCAGTTACTGATGACACCTGCAGTAAAGAGGAAGGTCAAAGCTCCATTAATCTATTTTTAAAAATTAACAATGGATCAACTGACTATGTGGAACTTCAAAGAAATTGCAGATAAAGCTTACAGATAATTATCACCTGACTCTGCAGTTCCCCTCAGCTCAAAGGAGTGTTTAAGCATCTTTTAGCTAATTTTTGGGTTTTTTTTTATCAACCCTGGTTTCTGACGCCACTGGAGCAGCAAAATACTTCAAACCTTTTAACTTCTTCTTGTACCTGTTTTAATTGATTTTGTTGTTACTCCATTTATTAATTGTATTTATATGTTTGTTTTATTGATTGTCATCTTTCTTGCTCGACGTCATTGTAAATGAGAGCTTTGCCCTCAATGATTTTCCAGTTTAAATAAAGAGAAATAAAGAGAAATAATTCTACTGTATGTGACCTACCCAGCAACATATGGCAGACAGATAAAGCTAGTGACCAGCTGGTGAACATAGTGGAACACTGTTTTGTCAGGAAAACCAAAACAAAAGGTCAAAGGTCAGTATAAAAGAGCAGAATATGAAAACATAAAAGATTATCCATGTAGATGATCTGGTATGATAGCAGGAGAAAGCATTTTCCAGAGGTAGGCACGGAGTTTAATAAGCCATTATCCAGTATGTCATGGTAAATTTTGACTGAGCACACATACTGTGTTTAAGAAACAACTTCCACAGTGGAAAATCACACTCAAGTCATCCAGTGTCACCATTACTGTTTGCCAATATGTGGCTTCACTGAACAATTTCTGGGCAAAGACACCTCGCTAAAGTGTTACTTCATGGTTGCTGAGGCAAGAGAGACTGTTTCTAATTCATGTTTTGATTCTGACATCCTGCCCAGACTTCAGCCTGCAAAGCTCCTGATCATACGCCTACTGTATTCGTAAAGTAGCTGTGACGTCGCTAATTGCATCACCCACCCAGGGCAGTGTTCCTCTCCTCCAGGAACTCCACTTTAACAATTTGATTGACAGGTGGAGCATCCTCCAGTTTATCTATGAGAGCTGTCACCAGGTCCTCGTGGTTGCCAGGGAAGATGCCCAGATGGTCGCCAGGCTGGTAGCTCAGGCTGTCGTGGTTGTTTGTGTGGAGCCGCACAAATATGGTGGAGCGACTGTAAAATAAATCAGAGATTTAGGGAACAATGCTGCACCATTTTCAGCCTGTTCCAGTTAGTTCACACAGTAAATAGAGTGAAGGAGTTGTGATCATTTTAATATTATCTCACAAGTAAACCAAAACAGAAAAATGTGTGACACAATTTTTGCGGGAAAGTGTTTCGTGTGTCAGTGCATACTTACTTGGATTTGGGACTTTGTAAGTTTTGAGATTCTAGCATCTTTGCTCCATAAACCCTCTTCTTGTGAATGCTATATAATGCTGTTGGCAGACACATACAAAATTACTTTACATGCATATCATAAATAGATTTACATTATTTGGGGAGTGGTCTGAAATAGTAGTTTCAGTCTGACATTTTTGGGGAAATAAGCTAATTCGCTTTCTTTTGGAGAATTAGATGAAAAGATCGATGCCAGTCGCTAGTGACAGGAGACAGGAGGAAACATCGGATGGTTTCGCAGTTTTAGGGGGAGTTACAAGGTGTAACTATTTCTTGTGTACAACATCCAGGTAAAATGACTTCCCAGAGTCTTGTTATCACAGTGAGGTTGCCAGGCAACCAGAAGAGACGCTACATAGAAGCACTGAGCAGATGGATGCGGTTCCCTCTAAAACCACAGTTTGTTGTTTTTACATTTTTGTTTGTGTGTGTTTGTATGAATGAAACAAAACAAGATACATCATCTGAACTAGTGAGCTTCAGAAGTGCTGGTAGACAGATTTTTTAATTTTGAACAGAGCTAGCTGTTTGCCTCTGCTTCCAGTCTTCATGCTACGCTAAGCTAATCCTCTCCCATCCATCTCCCATTTCCTAAATTATTAACTATTGTGTATCTTTTTTTTAAATTAGTTCATTCCATATACTGTAACTAATAGAAAAATGAAGTCAAAACTGCTTTTAAAACCTGTCTTGCATCTCTCACGAGATCACTGTCCTATGCAGTGATCAGTGCTTTTGACTGTTAAAAACAATTTGTTTTTATAGATGAAAAATACAGACAACAACACATATGTTAGATGTATGAAAGTCCAGAACTAACTCAACTATTCAACCGAAATAATTCAGCCCAGCAGTGGGGTTTGTTCCTCCGCTCTCTATGAATTGTTGTGCTTGATTCCACATACTTTTAGAGACCCTTTTTTCTGTTTCGATCACGAATTGTACCTTTCATGTGTGTTATAATTTATCACATTGATTTATGCACATCAGGTAACGGAGACATTTGTCCATTTCAGACCCTGTACAACTGTTAGAACGGAGCAGCAGGTGAAGTGATGGATGAGTCACTCATCATCATCAATAACTTTACAATCCCTCTGCTGCTATATTAGCACTTATCGCCTCCTTAATACCAAGAGACCATTGATAGTTTGTTGCTCAGTTTCTACAGGATCATTGTTTACCTTCTGTGAGGGCCGGGGCCTCAGCCGTGTATGTCAAGCGGAACTTGCTCTTTTTCCAGCTGCGGTCATTGCTGATCAAGGAGTCGTTGGCCTTCTCAATGTTCACATCATCGCCAACGCAGAACACATCACAGGCAGCCTTGACATGTAACAACACAGCCATGGGAAAGATCACAACCATTATTCAAAACCTCCCTTCACAACTACAACAGCAGTTGAGCATTGGACAGGAATAACTAAGGATCTGAGAAAGGACCCTATATACTCTAAGTAGGATTGCCTCCACCATCTTAAGGTCACATGTAGAAAAACGCCTTTTTACCTTGACTGTTGGGAATGTTTCAAAGGGGTAAGATGGTTTTCTGATTTAATTCATGTTGTTGTGGTTTCACATCGAAGAAGAGACCAAACACTTGATGACATTCACAGCACACCATACCATTATGACCAACAAAATGAATTAAAACCGAGCTCAAAGAAACCGACCTTAAAAACCTTCTTGGCCCAAGTTCTGAAGGACTCCTCCTGGCCACACAGCTCATCTCCTTCTCCCATGCGTAGGATGCGCTCCCCCCCCAGCTCTTCAAAAAGCGTGTCCACAGCGTGGGCAAAGGCGCAGAAGTGTGGGTAGGCCCTGGAGCCAAGGCCAAACACTGAGAACCTAAACAGAGACACGCATTTGAGAGAGAGAGACAGAGATAGAAAGGCAGGTAGTGTTAAAAAAGATAAACATAAACATACACATTCACAGACCACAGTCACCAAAACCCACATCAGAACCTTGGCCTTTCCTCCCTCTCAAAAAGCTCCAAACATTCAAAAACAGTCGACGGGTTTTACGAATACTTTTAGATAGGTGTAAACATGAAATAGATCACTTTTCTAAGAGCAGACAAGTCATCCTTCCACTGTTTCGCTGTGAAGCAGTCAACCCACATCAGGTTTAAGTATGAGCAAAATCTCTGTGCTCTCTTCTTCTTCAACAGATCAACAAACTGTCCACTGCAGTAAGATTTGTCATCCCAACTGAGTTTTATAAGCATTTGATTCCACTTTCCTACAGTGGAGGTACTGAGAGAAGATTAAAAAGAAAATAGTATGATGATAGCATGATATAAGGCTTGTGAAAGGATCAATAAAAGTTGACATCTATTGCATTTTAAATCGTGTTTTTGTAAGAAATAAGATCAGGAAAGACTACTTGGGAAATGTTTACAGTCCTTAATCAGTGATGATAGTTATGCAGGTAAAGTTACTTATAAAACGTGTTACCTTACTTTGCCATCCACCTTTTTTGTACTAGTTGCAAAAACTTACTCTACAACTGCAGACTTGTGTAATTACTTTGGTTGCCCACGTACGAAGCTGTTGAAATATGGCTTGAGCTGCCAAGTGTTTTGTCGATAACTGCTTCCAAATGCAAGGCAAGGCTGCGGCTCTGTTTTTCGAAACAATCACATTTATATCAAGCAAACTTTATAGGTGGGCAGACAATATATAAGAAACTCAAAGACCACAAAAAAAGGAATCTGAGAATCTACATGACTTACATTTGAGTACTCGAATTATTATTGTACCCCATCTGTACTCTCCTATGTCTATATATCCATTTTTATGATTCATTATCCAATACTTCATCACTAAAATTATATGTGACTGACTGGTGAGATGTTTTTGTCCCAGTAGACATTGATTTTTGTGATTTTCAAATTAAAAGACATATGACAGATATCTTGGTTAAAACTTAATTTGGAATGTTTTTCAGACATTAAGATGACATATAACCATTATTTCAGTAGCATTACTGTAAACTTTGACTCAATGTAAAGCAGGTCCTACATGTTGATTTTGTTGACATGTTGACATCTAGACCTCTTCTAACTTGCAAATCCCCCGATCATTGCTTAATGAGATACTTTTTGGGCATTGTTAGACAAACAAACATAATCTCAGAATCTCCTCTTCTGACTATTTGATTTGATCTGGTTTGGTTTTGTGTACCTGACATTGGCGAGAGGTCCGGTGCTCTCAAAGTTGACCTTTGCCTCTGGCTCGTCGCTTGAGGACTTGCGAGTGTCAGAGTAGGACGACACGCTGTTGAAACGGACCTTGTAGCTCCTGGAAAGCAAATGTAAGCAGGGAGATTAGAAACGTGACATATAGACGCGAATGAAAAAGATGGAAACTGACATGCAAAAGACTAAACTCACTTTCTATCTTCTGTGTTGGATGTTGGGTGGCGCATCTCCATTAAGGCAGCTCCAAATTTCTACAGTAAGTAAGAAGTGCGTTTAGTAACCTGTGAATCTGTCCTGTGCTCAATAAGTTGTTGATATATAAGGTGTATACCTCTCCATTTTCAGGTGGATCACCGTTGCCAAATGTGCTGGTCACCACTAACACCAGTGTCTCATGCTCCAGGTCCACCACATCATACTCGTCCATGGACATGACCTGCAGATATCAGGGGGAAAAAACAGCATTATGCTGAGTGAATCTTAGCCTCCACTGACATGGTGTAGTCTTTATCTCGCTCTTGTTTCCTAGACACACACTCCACACGACAACTGACTTGAGCGTGTAAATTAAGGCTGAACACACAGCCGTTGGCAGAGAAGGAGGTTGTAATGACCACTCTGTCCTCGCCTCTAACGAGATGATAATATGCTGCTGCCACACAACGAGCATTCATGATGCATACCACTCAACATGATGGTGTTTGTCTGCCACGGGTTGCAGTTGCATTTCACATACACACACACGCACAAAGACACACAACCAAAGGCGTGAAGAGAAAACAGGCTTTAGCCCCACGACAACGAAGATTTGCCCCGGGTGTTTGCATCTGCCCTGCGATCCATCTACACACACCCACTCTCGATGGCACACACATCCACACACTTGCATGCATGAATCTCTTCTTGTATGATTGATCACACAGGGAAAACAGGAAGGGAAAATAAGACATGTCCTAGAGGAAAAGCACACAGTGTATGATTGAGAGCAGCGTGTTTTCTTCTGTCTTTTTTTTTTCTTAACAGATTTGCACAGCCAGGGGTGCTTCAGGATCTTGTCTTAAACTACCGCACTGCTCAACGCTTCAGTGGTTAAATCTTGCCTCTGACCCACGGCACTTTACTGCATGAGAGAAGAAGAAAATGTGACAAAGGACACACTTTCCTCTTCAACCCTCTTGTCGCCTATACTCAGCTGGCATCTGCTCGGCTTTGTCAGCCAGGCAACAAGAAAGGGGTGATATAGGAAGGATGTCTGTGAATTCCTTTTCGCTAGACGTTGATACACTGACACATAAGCTTGTGTTCAACTTTAGGATAAGATGATGCAAGGTAGGAGCAAGCGTACCTTTGCATCGAAGGCGTGCTTGAAGATTTCACACAGAGTTTTGGCGTAATCTTGCGATTTGCCTGTCTCCGTGGCAAACAGTATGGTGGCTTTTACCCTCTTCGCCATGGCTTGGCCCATGAGCTTGGCTGAAAACTTCACAGCCCTGCAAATTGGAAGAGAGGGGCAGGGAGAGTAAGATGCACAGAAAAACACAAGAAATTGAATCAATCAAGGACTAGTGATTTGAGGGCACAGCTCGCAACCTCCAGTTCCCTGCCATGACTGGAAGACTCCCTCATGCCGACACGTCTGTCTGATAAAATATCTGTTATGGAGCCACTTA
The DNA here is from genome assembly GCF_914725855.1 of Thunnus albacares. NCBI lineage: Eukaryota > Metazoa > Chordata > Actinopteri > Scombriformes > Scombridae > Thunnus > Thunnus albacares. Next base: position 31,273,366 of record NC_058107.1, read on the forward strand.
AACAAGCAATGAAGGGTAGCATGGTTCACTTCAGCAGGCAGCCCACATTATGCCAAGGTAGCGGATGGATGACAATTGTGATTACCTAGCTTGTCATATCCTCGAGGCAATTACATTAATAGCAGAACACGCACGCGTACAAATGCATGCTTACACAAGCAAAACACTGACAAGGCTCTGATTACTCCCTGAGGGGTTGATTGGATGAATTTCACTGCCGAGCACACTAGCTTTATTCCCATTTGTCTAACTTTTGTCAGAAAACTGATTACTTGTTTGGCTTTAGATTATCATACACACACCCTATGTTATCCTTGACATTTAAGGCCATAATTTACCCTTGAATCTGTCAGTGCAGAGAGAAGAAAAAAAGAAACTCATTTATCAGAACAAAGCGCTGTGTTTTCACGTAATATATCTGTATGAATGCACACTCACTTGGCAAGCTTCTTGAATCCGATGGCTCTTTTCTTTGTGGGCGTCCCATTGACTCCTTTCCACACATGGGTATTCCAAGGATCAGGCTTTTGCATATGAGAAAAGAAATTAGAGTTCAGAGGTTGTCTTTGTTTAAGGTTTAAATCCACTCCAAGATACTGAGATATTATCTGTGATATTCAGCGCATTACAGGAGTTAATCGGTACAGTATGGAGAAGCTGCGAATCACTGCTTGCTGTACACACTTTCCTGTCTTGTCTATTTCAACCACAAGTATTTTTAATTTCCCTCAATGACATCCTCAACATAACTTGGCATCCAAATAGTTTGTAAACACAAGTGCACGTCTAAAGAAACACAGCATCCCATATACATATACCTGGTACTCAAAGGATGGGGTGAGGCGGTAGTTGAGCATTTCTTGGTGGAAAACCGGAGTGATACTTCCCGACATGGGAGGCACAATCCACACCCAGTCCCCAGGACAGCCTCCTCGCACCCGATACTCATTCTCCATGTGTTTCATGAAGGACTCTGTGGCTGAGTGATGGTCTACTATGGTCACTTTGCACGTCTAAAATAGGGGGCACCAACAGAAAAATATGAAGGCACTACAAATTGCAAATTACAAATTTCTATCTATGCTTACATTGGTTGTGACTCATGAATGGCAAAAAGAGAGCAGCTAACTGTGGTAGACCCAAACATAAGCATGTGAATTTAGCCATGTTTTGGGAAAAAAAGTAATATTTGTAATATAGTGAGCACACAAATGAACAGAGGAGAAGCAAACTATGCCACAGAAATGATCTCACATGTTTCTATGGAGTGAAACTTGGTCACTTGTTACCACTGTCAATCTGCTGCCATCCTCAGAAGTAACAACCAACTCATTTTTCACCACCACCACCACTACATAGTGTTAAAATCTGTGTTTGCTATTCAAAATGTTTGATATTCAAAATAACTGTTTTTGATGCTGTATTCCTTTACTTGAACAACATGCATAAAGATGCACCACCTACCTGGAAGCTGTAGAGAACGGCAATGTTAATCTCCACCAATGCCTGGTCTTTCCATAGGGAGGAGGTCTTCCTGGTGTCTAAGGACATCTTGATTGCAACCTCCTATATAATATAGATAAATAAATAAATAAATTATGACAGCGTCAATAGGAAACTATGTGTCAGTATGTCACCATACCTGATTAAGTCCTACTCCAGTCCTAATTTTGACTCGTGACTCAATAAGGACTCAAACAGATTTTTTTTTAACATCTTGAACTTGAGAAGTATATTTTAAAACGCAACATGATGAAAATGCCTCCGTCATGTATTCTGGGCTTCGGTTATGTTACAACTGAGGTAATACCAAATGTACAGTAAAAAAAAACCCAGAATGAACTGATTTTTCCAAATCAAGTGTGACATTCAAGTACAGTATGTTTTATGCTTTCAACAAGTGCTAACTCATAGTAGTAGTTAATTGTTTTAAAAAGAAAAAAACTTTAATAACTTAAATTTGTTAAAAGTGCATCAATATGATCTTAAACCTCTGTGGCAGCATATCTTAAAGTTTACCCTCAGTACTTTCAGTCTTTCATCCAATGAAGTTGTCATTTTTGTGCCTCAGTGGCTCAAGTTAAGAGCTATGATTCATGCAATTATGTTACGGAACAAAGCCCAAAGAACAGTGCACAAGCAAATAGCCCTCATCATCAACTGCAAGTGCAGTGTCTGTACTTCAGTTGTAAGACAAATCCATCAAAGCTGGCACGCATGTGTCCTGAAGTGCTCTTCATAATAGGACCTCTGGTTTTAGCTGAGATTTTACTTGTCTGAACATGATGCATGCAAAGGTGGCAATTGGTCTGAATGACCTAGTTATATGGCAAATTATGAAGGACTTTATTTGCTCAAACAGAATTTTGAGATTTATGCGTTAGGTGCTACAGAAGAGCTCACGATTTCATTCGCCCTTCTAAATTCATGAACCAATACATATTTATGCAAATATTAAAATTGGCACTGTTTAATTAATGTTAGCTTGTGACAAGGCACAATGACACTTCATTTCTTGATAAGTGCTGTTAATCAGCGTTCTCCTCTGTGTTTACAATTAGAAGAAGAATAGCATTCTGATTAGGTCATTTGGTGACACAACACATGCTCCTCTCTGCTCTGCAAGGCTTCAGACAGTCTGTGCCTCTGATTTTTTTTCCCATTTTCCCAGTGGAGCATGACTCTGTGCTTTGGCACAAAACACTAACCTCCAGAATGTTGTAGCGTGAGCTGTCGCAGAAGTCCCTCACGCCAATCTCGGTGCCCATGTACCAGCCACTGAAGGGGCAGCCAGTGAACTCCAAGCCACCGATCTCCAGCAGCATGCTAGAGACCGCGGGGAGACCGTACCACTTCAGGTCCAGGTCCTTAAACCACTCATACCTGGGCAGAGCACACAGGGAAATGATGTCGGCATCCCACTGAGGTCATGTAAATTTCCACCATTGGCAATTTACACAATCATAAAGTATACACAATTTGTTGTTGTCTTTAGGAGTAGAGGTATTAATCCACGAAACACATATTGTAAAAAAGGAGTGCAGCCAAAATCAACATTAACACAAATAAACCACTTTTAACAGCTATTTACTTCTGGACAGAGCAGGCAGGACCTCAATCTACCTCCCACCACACCCCCTATTGGGACTGATAACATTGCTTTTGGTGTATTATTTGCAGAGCTGAGCCTAATCTCATGTAATGATGAGGCACAGTCGGCGGCCGCGGACTGTGCCAAGTTGCTACCAGAGCTGAGGGCCAGTTGATGTAGTGTCTGGAGCAAGAGATGCCAGTTTTGGGGGTGTCTGGCAGGGAGATCAGTTTGTCGAGGGATTCTGAAATGCTCTCTGTAATGTGTAGTGATGGAGTGATAGCTCTGTGTGTGCATCTGTGTCTGTATGTGTGAAAAATAGTGTAGCGGTAATACCCAGTTCTTTAATGTGATTATGGGTTTTACAGTGATTCAGCAGCTTAATGCTCAAGATCTCAAGGGCATTATGGCTTTTGTACAGTGTATACAGATGTAAGAATATTGTCTGAAAAGTTTTCTTAAAAGTAAAGCAAACACATAAGAGTAAAAAAAAAAAAAAACAGGAGAAAGCTTGAAACCTCACTAACGAGCCCCATAGTTACCACAAAAGCTGGCATAGCAACAGATAAAACATGGCTAGCTGTGCTTTATGGGAATAATCAGCGCAGTTGGAATGTGATGGTAACCCAATCAGACTTCTTAGCTTAAAAGTACCCCATTGTTTAAAAAGTGTTGTTAAGAGATGTGTGGGTAGGTGGATGGTTTTTTTTTTTGTTGTTTTTTTTGCAGCCCCCACTGTTCTTGTTTTGCCAGATTCACTGTATTTTATGCACGCTTAAGTAGGAAGGCATAACTCACTTTGGGTGTGTGATCGGCACCTCCAGGATGAGGTCTTCAGGGATCTCAAACAGCTCAGGGTCATTTCCATTGGCTTGCAGCAGGAGGGGCAGGACATCAAAACGACCCTTCGGAGCTTTCCACCCCAGCTGCATGCAAATCTAGTAACCAGACGCAACATGTGAGCTGAGTGCAAATAAGACGTTTCTTCCAAAGTATATTTTTTCAGATCTTCATGTGTACCTCAGTAAATTCAACATTAGCAGGGTCTCCCAGGATCTGTCCATCAGGCTGTTTGTAGCCTGCATAACGAATCAGCTGACAGTTCCACACTCGAAAGTCATGTTTGCCATCTGTCCTCTGAGGAAATATGGTAATGGCTGACCTGCAAAAAACAAACAAACGAAAAAATGGGTTAGTATGTCAATAATGTATCATTTAGAGCAGCAGAGCACAGCAGCAATCATTTTAGGAATAATCTCATGTTGCAACACATTGGTGAAAACACTGTTAGATATCTGAACTGTGCCGCTGCAATTTTTATATCAATAGCAACGATTGCTTACAGATGGTTAGCACTGTGCGTGTAATTTTGCTCCAAGGCATTTTTAATTATGTTATGTCAAAGGACTCATAGCATGGCCGCAGCTTATCTACCTTTGGTCTGCTCTACATCCTAGTAGTGTTTTAATGCTATGACCGAGCAAAAGTGTTAATACTGCTAAGCTGGTTGTAAGTCGCTGAGGAGGGAGAGCAGCTGGTGTGAATCTGGGCCAGTTGTGCTAGCAGTCTACATCTGCGGGAGTCAATCTCTCAGCTTGGCTTTGGAAACTAGTGTAAATAGTGAAATCAATAGTCACAGTCTCTACAATCAAACTTGACTGTATGTACAGGAAATGACAAGTTTCACTTTAAGTTGTGCTCTTTAGGGTAACATATGTGATAAGTGGTGACTGGGGTAATGAATTTCAAGAAAAAATAGAAAATGTTATACTCAGTAAATCAAAATAGAATACATGTCCAGATAACCCTAAAGCAGTTACATCACTTTGTTATGTCAACCATCTTCAAGTCAAATATTTTTGACCAACGAAAGTGAATAGCAAAGGATGTAAGTTATTACATTTTACTGAACAATATTAAAATGTTTATTAAATCATAACTGATAATTCACATTCTTGTACAGCAGTAGTGTGATATTGATTCCACTTTCCAATATGGCATCCTTTATAAAGGAGTTATAAGATGTAATGGCTTTGTTAATAGTAAATTAATAATTTACTAATGCTTTATTTTTCAGTTATAAGTCATTGATAAATATGGGTTACCAGGCTGTGAAAACTCCCTTTGACTAGTTATATTGCTTGACCATTTATTTCTAGAAAAGTGCTGCAGACGATCCGGAAAAAAAAAACAAAAACATTTATTAACAACTTACTAACACTTCTAACTGTGAACTTGATGATTAAACCCTTTATTAATGACTTATTAACATTTACAACTGCAGAATTACCGAACAGACAGGAAAAGCACCAACCAGAGAGATTTTTCACAACCCAACTTATCTTCTTATTAATCATTTAAAATTATCTATAAAGCATTAATCAATTGTTGATGAATAACTCTTTATAAAAAGTGTCTTAAAAGAAAGTAAGAAAGTACTGTGATATTATAATATCTAGCAATTTACAAAATGAATGGTCTTTTAAAGGAAAATATAATAAAAATATACCATTTTTTTTACATGATCTCTCAGTTGTAACAAATATTTACTGCACTGTAGACATAACATCATTTTTCCCACGAAATCCACCACAAAACAAAGCAACTGACTCATGGTCTCTTAGTTTAATTTTGAGTTTCTCTCGAATTACATTTATATTTTGGGAACATTCAGAAATGCTGACGTGATCCTGTATAAGCAAAACCTTTCCAAAACTACTGCAAGATGTCACAAATAGCGCTGCATGTTTATTAATGTTCAAGCAAGCCAGACTTGAAGAGCTCTTATCAACATGTGTGTCTGAGCTGTCCTTCAGAAGGCCAGTCAAAGACTAATAATGAGTCAGAGGCTATCCATGAAGTAAATATGAAGTGTCACATGTGATTAAGACTTGGTAGAGAGTGAGCGAGCACTGTGCAGGTCTGACAAATGACTGCTTGTTAGCAAGGTCTGCCGCCTCTCCAACGGGGCAATGATTGGTGCCGAGACACTGACAGATACACAGGCTGCAGATAGTGTCAGATACAGCGTTAAGAGACGGAGCACGCACTGACAGATGGGACAGTGGGTCAAGTCAGGGTAGTAAGAGATGGAGAGGGGTGATGAGATACAGTGACAGATGGGGGATGGAACAAGTGTAGTAAGAGGAACATGAGTAGAATTGAACAAATGGAAAAAAATGCAAAACAAAAGAAGTCTTGTGTAAAGAATTGAGCAGTGTGGGTGTGTTTGTTTGTTTGTTTGGTTTTTTTTACCTCAGGTTGCCTTTGTTGGTGGCGTACTTGATGTGGTTACAGATATAGTTGTACATTCCATGAGCTGTTGTGCAGTCTCTAGCATCAAAAACCTAGAAAACAAATGTGAAAATGAAAACTCAGAGCCATTTTCATGCAAGGTGAAGTGAATTAAATAAAATAAATATGTCTATCTTTGTTTAAGCTTGACATAGGACTGTAACAAATGAAATGCAGTTAAGAATTACAGAATCCAGTTCGATACCCATCAACATTACTCTCCAAATTGTCAAAAACAGCACATAAACAGTGGCATTAACAGCAGCATGCAGTGATTTTAGGTATTCTGTTTATTACCTGTAGTTTGGACCACTGGATCCTCCCTACACATCGGGCAGCATTCCTCCAGGCATGTTTGGCTCCATAAATCAGTTCTGTGTCTTTCAGTTGGTAAGTTCCTGAAGCTTCAATCTCCTTGGTCACTTCCTCCAGTCTGTCCACATGGGCTTTAGAGCCATACCTATGGGCAGGACAGGTACAGAAGAACAAGTGAATAAGATGACATTCAGAAAAGCACAGTACAAGAGGTATTATATGTAAGTTGTGCCATTTTGTAAGGACAAAAATTTTGTACCACCTAATTTTCATGCAGCTGCCCTTAATCAACTAATATCAACTGCATAAAATAAGTAAATAGGCTACATGAAGGTTAAAATGAACTTGTACTCCTTTTTCGCAACAAATATTAACAGGATACACCTGTGCTGTTATACACAGGTATAACAAATAACTAACTAATAAACTACATCCTGTTTGCATGTCCAGGTGCCAGAGCCCTGGTGATGTGCATGCTGGCTCTCAGAGGCATGGCTCAATGACACATTAGATGGAAAAGAATCATATCTATGTTATTAGTCAATGTCTGCTGTAAGAAAAATTTACTTTAGACAAAAAGCTACATTTTGGTCAGAAGAAATGTTAGTTAACAGAGGGAAATGATGTTAAAATAAGAGAGATTTTAAATTTCTGTGACTTGTTTAATTTATTCAGGAAGACTTGTTGAGCTTTTTAACTTTTCAAGCAAGCTACCTTTAGCAAATAAGATAGATGAGCCAGTGGAGCAGGAGGCTAAGTAGCTAACCTAATGCTAATACAAAAGGTTCAGTTAGTGGCAAGAGCTACACAGGCTATGTGGCTCATATCTAATAATGGGACACCAATAATACTAAAACTATCTCCATTTTCTTTACCCTTTTCTGTTTCACTGGACTGCAGGCAGCCTACTGTTACCCAGCCAAAAACATGTTGGAGGACGCGGCAGGCTGTGCTTACCTTTTGATGGAGGTGTAGTACTGGTCTATGAAGTCAGTGGCCAGTGGAAGAAGCTCCTCTTTGGTTCTCACCTCATCTGGCTTGCGGGCATGCTGGTTGGGCACCATCACAGAGCCAATGCACACGTTTTCGGTGCAGATTGGCATCTGAAAATACAAATAAAATGACAGATGAGGTAGGGTTCTCTGCTCATTGTTTTTTCTTCTCCAGTGCCAAAATGCAATTGAAGAACCAGGAGATTGTGGCATATGGTAGAGTTCAAATATCCACAAAATGTACTTTTGAGCAATGAATGACACAATAGAAAGTACCATGTGAGCTCCTTGGACAGCACAGAACAAAGGTGTTCATTTGTTTTACTGGACAAAGAATTCTTCAACATATATACTGGGCTACAGGACTCCTGTTCACTCAGGAGAGTTTTTGCATCCATCACGGTGTTGATTGACTGTGATATGAGAGAAGCATGGCATTCTTTTAATTTAAAATGGGAAGAGCTATCACATCTTCTATTCATTTTTTAGACTGACTGCCTTGGATCTGTTTGAAACAGACCCAGGAAATGCTTAAATGATACATTACGCAAATTGAATATTTTAAAGGAAAACCCTTTCTCCAATCAATTTTTTACACTTGTTTTTCATCATCTTTTAACTTCAACTTTTCTGTAAATTACATTTCTTTTGCCCATTCGAACCCCATATTTCAATCTGCGAGGCGAAAAGGCAATTGATCCAATTTTGGTTTCCAAATATACCAACTCAGTGTTCCATTTATATCATAATATGTTGTACTTGGTTCAAGGAAAAGGTCAACTTTTATTATAATTTCCAGACCTTAAATGCATACTAAAGATCACGACTATTTCACAATTCCTTTCATTATATTGCTCACACATGGCTGGCATGCATGTTAATGAATGAGTAAGTCAGTGAGTCACAGATTGGTATCCTTCCATTAAGTGAAACAGGAAGACAGAAAGAGCGAGGAGGAAAGACAGAAAACAAGAAAACAGACAGATGCAAAGAGAAAATTGCTCATAGCTGAACCTTGTGTGGTCAGTTTAATGTGATTAGAGTTGATGTCAGCTGTCACTTTGGTTTGTCGTATATGCCTTCACCAGCTTAGAGAGATCGAATGAGTGAGCAAGAGAGGAAGACAGAAACGATAGCGCAAGCGTGCAGTCAAGGAGGAAATTTGACAATGACCCCAGCGCTGCTAAAATTGGCTTGTTACACTGAACCACCCACTTGCTCACTGTCCAAACACTCAGGCGTGGACCGACAGCATCCAAAATAAACTTCCCTCCGTGTCCCTTCCAGCCCATTCAACCCTAACTTGACAAAAAAAAAAAAAAAATCTGTTGAGCTAGACAACAAACATGCTATCACAGCCAGTCAAAACAAAGTAAAAATGGAAAACGAAATTGAGAACATGAGAAAATGCTCAAGAAAACAAAGTTAAAAATAAAAGGGTCATTACAGAGAAAATAGATTGACAACAAGAGAGAGCAACAAAGATGAGACAGAAAAACAAGGGGAGTGAGACGTGATGACTAAAAAGGGGGGAAATGGATGAGTAGAGCAGAGAGTGTTAAAAATAAAACAAAGGAATCACTCGTGCTCCAGCACGTCCGCTCATCATACCGCTCTGGGCATTCATGCCAGCCAGCTGTCCTTTTCGAAAAAGACAGATCATCCTTGAATACAGCAGCGTGTGTGATATATAATAAATCTGAAGATGCTATTACAGGCCATTCATTGGGATGCGCACAACAGCCTGTCCGATAAGTCACCAAAGCAATTAGGCTGCTGTTTGGTGCTAACGAATGGCTGCAGTGTTTTGAGGGATGAATGCTTAAACAGTGAGGCTTACCTTGTGCTCGGTAGACTGGCTTACTGGCTAGAGTAGGAAAATTTGGCTGCATGAACATGTAAAACTGCAAGGGCAGAGCAGCTGAATCTTTGCATGTGATCGTGTCTATCTGGTCTTTTAAACAAAGAATTAGGAAATTATCCTATTTAGCTTCCAGGACATTTTTGAGTCCTGACAGCTAGAGGACAGAATAGAAGGATTAGTAACTTCACTTTTGTTGAGCAAGTCATTCTATAGATGTATGAACTCATTAATATCAGGCAATTTAGATAAAAATATCCACCAAACATCACCTTTGAGTTTACTGAAAATGTTGAGTCATTGTATGTGACCTGTCCCCACACAGAAAATCAGTGATCTGTTGTTTTATTTCTGAGGATTACTTTATTTTTTTATTTTTATTAGCTTTACTGAGATTTCCTGACTCCCTGCTTACTGGCTAAATAGTAACAAGCTGAATCACTAACAGTTCAGGCAAAAGCTCTCTAATGTACATTATGTGTAGCTTGTAAGAAGCAGAGAGAAAGCACACCATGCTGCGCTATTATTCTTCAATCTAATTGACTTGCAAATTATCTGTTGGTAAGTCTGCAGGCTAAATGTTTGTTCAGTCAATCAATACACTGAATTTGATGTTCATCAGTGGCTTTAAGATACTATTAAAGCTGCAGATATAATATCTGTCAAATTTGTTAGTTAACCTGTGTAGTATGTGTATATCAGTGACTACTGACTTTTATTGTGACGCACCTACTTTGGCAATCTGGTACAACATTTAGATTATTTACTCTATAATACGTCAACAACAACTTAACCAGGTCAAATTCTTTGTACTTTTCTGCTTGGTCTTGGTGTAAACCTAGTTTTAAATCTCTAAATGGTTTACAGCCATTTTTAAATATTAAAGGAATTGTTCAACATTTTAGGAAATACTCTTTTTCACTTTCTGGCGGAAGATTAGATGAGCTCAAGATCGACACGCTTATATCTGTGTATTAAATATGAAGCTACAGCCAGCAGCCAGTTAGCTTAGCTTAGCATAAAGACTGGAAACTGGAGGAAACAGCTAGTCTGGCTCTGTCCGGCAGCAACAAAACTATTTGTAAAGCTCACAAATTGACACATTTAATCCCATCTCAGTACAAAAAAAAATGTACGGTTATGTAGGGTTATGTGACGGACTATTTCTTCCTCTTACTGGCTAGGACCAGTAACTTCCTGGAATATCCACTGGTTGCCTGGCAACTGGTCCCAGCCAAGAAATAGTTTGGCACATAACCCCAAGTAAAACAATGAATTGTTGTTTTTACATGGTTTTTTTTGTACCCTATGATGTGATTTGAGGGCGTAGTTTCTGATCTTGTAGTGAATCCTGTAATTGCAGCCTCAAAACTCACCATAGAATTGAGTCAACACACAAATAACTAAAGCAGTCTAAACTGAATTTTAAGGTTTTTCTAAAAAAGTTTTATTTATTTATTGCAGGGCTGTTGTATTGCATTGCATTACAATTGCATCATGCAGGTGTTTCTATTCTTCTGGTCACTTGGTGCCAGTAGTTTTAATCCTGTCCAATTTAGTAAGGGGTGCGATGACATGAAGAAACAATAGCACCTCATAGCCTTTTTACAGATTCAACACTGGCATAGAAGCCCTGGTTATTTTCTGACTTGAGTCACGACATAAAAATCTTTCAATACCCTTGTCAGAACGGTTGCCTCAGTGACAAATGTTAATGCTGCAGCAGACCTCTTTATCCATCCATTAATTGGACAGATTTTGATATGCCTTACCTTGCCAGAACTGTGGTGGAGTACATCGCTGTAGACAGTGCCAGTCTCCCAGTTCTTGATCTTTATGAAGCGGGGGCATTTGGAGGGGCTTCCATTCTGCAGTGACTTGGTGGGTGAGGTCCTGCCCTTGGCTGGGGGCTGAAAAGAGTACAGGGACATTTAAGCATGAGTCATGACTTCGGGGCACTGTGCTGTATCTGCTAATGGTTTCTGACCCCTGAGCCATCATTGACTCAAGCTCTCTCTCAAGTTGTTTATGACTGGAAGTCACACTGTGGTAAGATGAAAAGAGATGCAGCCCTCTAACTGGGGGAAGTGGATTTGAGTGCCATGATAGAAATTGATTGGCAACGCTTAGGAAAGAAATAACATCAGAAATATCTGGAAGCATTTTAGCGGCACTTTTACAACCATTGTGAACTCCTAGCTCTTTCTTCTCTCGGCAAATCAGTTGCCATTGTGCTTAAGTCCCTCTTACACAGACTTCTGCACAGAAACCACACATATTCTCTTCTTCCTTAATTTTTGTTTAATTTCTCACTCCATAATAAAGGCAATCAGCATTTAACAGCAGGTTGATGGCAAGCTAGCTCTTGGCTCACTGGGTTTTCCAATACTGTAGCTATTGACTCATGAATGCCTGCAATTTAACCCCACAGCTAACTGTAAGCGTTCCAAGAGAGAGGCACCAAGTGATTGCAAAAGATCAGAGTAATCAATCCCACACCTTGAAGGCTCTTTTATCATCTCCCACGGTATTGTTAATCGTGGGGTGGAGCAGCTTTTGAACAACAGTGACACAATCATCATGCTCTCTAGAAAAATGAATACCAACAGTGTCAAGGCAGTTGAGTCACATTGTCATTTCCTGTCCTCTCAAACAGTACAGAGGATTGGGGGGGTTTGAATTGAATTTGACTTGGTACACACAAAAAGTAAAGAGCTTAGATCCGGTGTGTTCATGCTCCAACAGCAGTAATCCCCACTGTGCGGCTCAGATATGACACATTGTTATCACTGAGGATTATTTGTTTGTTTAAATCCCCATTAGCTACTGTATTGTAACAGTAGCTACTCTTTCTGTGGTCCCCTTTAGTATTTTTTTTTAACAATACTTCAACAACAAAAGATACATCAATACACATCTATAACATTCATAGTCACAATAAGACTCAAAATACATAACGCAACCACTAAGACACACAACAACAAACACCAACTCAAAGCCTGTGTAATACATACAGTAGTTCTATATAATAATTTCATCTCTTAAATAATTGAGAAAAGAAATCATTTAACAACTTAATCCACTAAATCTCAAATAAAAGTGGAATGGACAGCTTTCTACATCCATATCACATCTTTAAGAACAGAAAAACAAAAGGTCATATAATGTTCTACTCTATTCCTTGTGTAAACAAATACAATCTTAACTTTTTGTTAAAACATGTTGTATTACTTTCTGGAGTCAAAAATCTTGGTAATGAATTCCATGCCACCATTGCTTGATAATTGACTGTTCTCTGTTTTAAACTTGTACTACACTGAGGCAACAGAAAATGACCCTTTGACGACTGCCGAGTAGAATAATGATGTCCATCTGAAAAAAATGATAGGTCACTTAAGTATTTCTGGGGTTTTAGTTATGATGATATTTCTTATAAAACACACTAGAGAGTAATGCAAACTGCTTTTTACACTTAACCAAGCTAAATTATTATTCATTGTACTTACTCTTGTTTGATATGGGCAGTGAATAGCGATGTGAGCTGCTGTGTTTTGAGCTACATGTAACCTGTTCAAATTACTTTCTGTTGTGTTGGACTAAATCACTGAACAATAATCTAACTGTGATAACACTAATGTTTGCACTAATCATTTGGTTAAATAGCTAGAATTTTCTACAGTGTTTTTCACCACCCATTTGATCAATTTGGCTGTTCCAAGACGTTTTACTATCAACAGTGATCCCTAATAACTTAACGTCTGTTACTTGTTCAGTAACTATATTTCATATAGTTAAGTATGAAATTGGTGCAACTTTTAATGCATATTTTGAAATAAATACCATACATTTTGTCTTTTCTACATTAAAAACCAATTTATTTTCCACTACCCATTCTTCTATTAACTTTTTGTAACGATTTGTATATTGTGGAATCATCTGCATACATCGCAATGGTGCCATAATTCAAAATTAGAGGTGAATCATTTGTAAAAATGGAAAACAAAAGCGGCCCTAAATAACTTCCTTGAGGCACTCCACAACTCACTGCTCTTACCCCAGAATAACCACCATTATATTACAGTATATTTCCTGTTGGTGAGATAACTTTTGATCCATTCAGCAGCAGATGTTTCAAAGCCATAACAGTTCAACTTATTCAATAACAATTTATGATCAAGTATGTCAAATGCTGCACTCAAATCCAACAATATAGCACCGACAACTTTTTTCTTATCAGTTTCTTTCATCCAGTCATCTGAGTTAATACCGTATTCGTAGAGTGCCACTTTTTATATACATGCTGATACACCATATTTAAATTTTTTAAAGAAATACTTTTGGATTTGTTCATATACTATTCTCTCTTTAATTTTCCTCAAAGCAGGAAGTAGGCTTATTGGTTGACTATTTTTACCTGTGAATGGTTCTGTACCATTCTTGGCTAGTGGAACAATCTTGGCTATTTTACATTTCCATTTCCAAGGACACATTTTTCTGCACTTAAAGTAATGATGTAAGAAGTAAGCAGGGCAATCAATGCTGCTACAGGTTTCAGTAGCTTCACATCATGGTTATCAACATCTGAAGGCTTTTCCTCACTCATTCATAATAATTTCTCTATTGCACCCATACAAACTTTTTCAAATTCAATATTTCTTACTTCATCATTTCGTACTTAATCATGTTTGTTAAAATATTCAAACATCCTTTTTAATATTATTTCCTGACCAGATTTTGGAACTTTAGTCCTCCTTCCAATTGCAATTAGATTATGATTATTATGATTGCTTTTGAGCACAACTCAGCAACATTTGTAAAAATTAGATCAATGCAAGTCAAAGATTGTGAACCATCAGCTCTGCAATATATTCTTGTTGGCTTGGTAATAACTTGTGACAAATTACATGTATCTGCAAGAGAAAGCCACTTATTTCTGAGTGCACAACACCTTGAATTCCCAGGAAGTAAATCTCATTATTTATATCACATACTCTATCTAACAACATATTTGATACATTATCACTGCATTTGGTGGTCTATAACAGCACCCAATAAATACTGGCTTTAGATGAGGCAGTTGAATTTGTAGGCAGATTACTTCAAATCTATACTTCTTAGATCCCCCCTAACTCTTACTGGTATTTGGCTCTGAACATAAATTGCTACTCCACCTCCATTTGCATTCCTATCTTGTCTGTAAGTATTACACCCAGCTATGTTCAATAAAGAACTGTTTATTGTTGAATCTAAATGTGTTTCTTTATGTGTATGTACATTCTGTTCGATAAGAATTTCTGAAATGTCCTGTGTTTTATTTCTTGAACTCCAAATATTCAAATGAACTATTCTTAATCCCTTTGTCAGTGATGTGGAATTTCTTTGCATCATAAATTTTCTTTGATCAACATAAAATATGTATTTCATCACTTTCAGAGCTATCACAAGAACAACAGAAAAAAAACAACTTAACTCATATAAACACATATACACACACACATATATAAGATAGAACCACAAAGGCACTCTCATACACACACACACACATGCATACCCATTTCACCCCCATTGCAAAATCACACATACAGCTGAAACTTGAAGCCACGCCATCTCCCATCATAATTCATAGTCTTCCTATGGCCACTAATCCATTTGCTTCTAAAGGGCCTACTTATTACTGAACAACTGAAATTCAGATTCATTTTAACTCAATTTCATAATCAATATATATCAACATTCACAACAAAACTACTAAACAAACTCCCCATTTCTTTGTCATATAGTTGATTGTTGCAGTTCATTCCCTTATTCACATGTGTCCATATCTGTTGATACTGTAGATGCAAATTTAGCTCCATGTAGGTCAGTCCAGTCCTTTTTACCTGATGTTTTGCAACTCTGGTTCAATCACCTCTTTCAAATAAATGTTGTGGACAGGAAGAAAGATCATTGTAGCATAAAGAGACTCTCAGTTGAACAGGCAAAGAAAATCAGATGCAGAGAATCAAGGCTTGTTGACATAAAAATCAGAGCAATTGTGTATTATTTGAATATTATGCTTATTGCTCACTGGCTGGAAGCTATAGCTTTGGTATTTACATTTAAGAAAGTAACTTGAATGCCACAAGCTGGTTTCAGAGAAAGCCTTTTATATGAACAACCTGTAAATGTTTTATACATGTGCACTAATGTAAATTTTAAATGTCGGACTTGAACATCTTTTCTGCCCATTAAACATTTTACATAAAGACCAGGTCAGACTTTGCATGACCAATTTAGTAAATTTAGGAAGTAAAACCAGAACTTTTAGCCTGTAATAATGTAAATAACATAAAACCAAAATCCAAGCATCCTTGGAACAAAGTGATATTCAACAGTATATCCTGTGGTTGCACCATATGTTTAGATAAAGATAAAAAAATTTTTAAAAAAAACCCCAAAAAAATCCTTTTCAGTTTGTTATCTGTGGGCAAATTGAACCTTGTTTTTCAGCCTATATCTGTTTACATTTTTGGCAAATGGCACCATTAAAAGTATGCTGAATTAGATATTAGAAGTTCCTGTTTGCAGTGTACCCAACAATTTACAGACAATTATTACTAGATTACTTTGATACTGAAGAAACCTTAAAAATGTAACAATAATCAGGATAATTCTGTAGTTATATGGAGCATCTTTTTTCTATGATTTCTAGGCGGACTTATTTATTCATGATGGTCATCAGAGAGCATAAAAATAATCTTCAGCTAACACAGGGAGGTCTATAGCTGTTCTTTGTTACTTTGTTTGCTTGTGCACAACGTAAATCCAGCCTGTTTTAATGAGACAGTCCTTGCCCATGCTCTGCATGTTACCCAGGGAAGCTGCTGGACCATATAAACAATTCACAACATGTGTAAATCCCATCACATGTCAATCTCCAGGCCCCAATGTCAAGAATAAGGTGTGGATGTAACAGAAGAGAGCATCCATGAAGCTACAGACAAAGATAATTGAGCTAATCTGATGAAGATAATTTCATAACGAGGCTTAATCACCAAAGTCTTTCTGGTAAATGCAGTTATGCAATGAAGTCTCTCATTCATCCATCAATTAAAACTTCTGATGGGAAATAGAGATGATGAGAGTAAGACAGGGGGGTAAGTGAGGAAAAAAGAAAAAGAACAAAGTGAGAATGACAGCCTGAGAAATGGAAAGAGATGTTATTCATTAAATATTTATATGGTTTAGTCATGGATTTTAAGACAAGTAAATTTATGGTTTGACAATCGGTGCCTTATTCAGTGATGATTAAGCCATAGCGTGTAAAAAGAATTCTCTGCTTTCAATGGATCATCAAAGGTTTCTCCAGAACTTATGAGCTAGTGAAATTTGACAGAACATTCTGCCACCTCTCCTTTGCAACGGGCTTATTAAACATTAAATCATGCAGGAGCAGAAGCTCAGGTTGGAGGGACATGGACAATCCTTCACCAAAGCGAGAAAACTAATTTTCAGGCCATAGACTTGTCACTTGAAATTCTTGTACTAAGCGATCTAAAAATTTCTGAAACCTTTTCACTCGTGCATTTAAAAATAAAAAAAAAGAACTTGAGCATCTGGCTTGAGTTAATCAAATTAAACACTTAGCAATGAGCCATCAAAGTTAGCATTAGCACCTAGCGAGGGAACTTCCTGCTGCATGAGTCAGTGCACATTCATACTGGACACAGATAGTGATTCCACTTCCCAAACACACCTTCTCAGAAGCACATAGACACACAGGCTTCCATAGTCTGGGCACACACTTCCAAGAAGGACATATGGCTGGCTTCTTATCACATCATACATATATAGTATAGCTTCTCTAAATGCCGTCAAGCATGCCTCATCCACATCCCCCGTCCCTCCCTCTTTCCAACACACTTACACAGACGTTCTCACAAGCTTGCACATTAACACTCTCTTCCCTGCAGGTCTGAGGGGCTGGATCATTTCAAGAGGGGCCACATTTGATGGAGAGAGGGATCAGCAGCTGCATGCATTCATTCGGCCTCCTGGAATTATTTTGCCCCATCCGGTCCCATTGATGGAGACTCAAGCTACGTCACAAGTGGGTGGATAACGCAGACCATGTGCAGATTACAACGCAATCCATGTCACAGACACTCAGACCTGTGATCAGGCCCTTCTATGTGGAAGGCATAAGCTGGATTTAATACTGCACAAGCTTGCTCCCGGAAGGATCTAATGCCTAGGTGATAGGATCGTAAGCAAAAGCTGTATTACTATGAGCAAAGAAGCAACACAAATGTGCGTGCTCAGTTTCTGAAAGCATGGAATGGGCCAATAGTGTGGGATTATGGTACAAGGGTAAAGATAAAAAGACACAAAGGCAGCCATGGATGTACATGCATTACACAGCTGCAGAAATTCACTTCAGAGGCCTGCTTGTAAACTGACATACACCAACAGAAAAAAGGATTAAGGATCTTTAGGAGAGTAAGAGTAACAAAAAGATCTCTCTAAGTTATGAATAGGGTTGAGCATTTGCTTCATTTTACCTTGTAAGCGTCAGCATTGTGGAGCTCCAGCGGCATGTTTTCCAGCGTGCTGTCGTTATCTGATGCCAGCTGGGGGGCTGTGCCGTTTCCCACGCCAAGGTCCCTAGAAATCATACACAATTTTCTGTCAGGTGTGTAAGTAAATGTGGTCCAAAACTACTCTTTCCTTTCACTTTGAAATCCCAGCTAAATCATGCACACACAGAGGGTAAACAAGATGCCTTTCCTCCTTCTATGCAAATAAAATTAAACACAGATTTGCCCAACAGGTATTCCTGTGCGATACACCCAAGTAGGCATATTCTCTGTGCAGGACATTGTGTATGTGAATAAACAGATCTTAGCTAACATTACTGTAGCTTACCAGTCAATTCCTTGTACCTGATGCAGTTTTGCAGTTGTGCAACTTACATTCCTACATGTAGGTTAGCAAATTCTCACCACATAATCTTTCTGAGAAGAGGTGCAGTAAGCAACATCCCAGTAAGTGAACCAGGGGAGAAGACTTTTTTGTATATGTTTGCATAATGTGTGTTGACATTGCATCTGTGCATTTCAATTATTTTAAAGTTTTATTTTTTTGATTTATTTGTCAGATAAATTGGTTTGTAGCAGCCATAATTTATTACTTCCATAACCACATTTTACACACTGGGTTTACATTCTCTGCAAATAAATGCTACAGTACTATGTTCTCCGTTCATCCAGGAAATTGAACTACATTTAGGTTTCTTGTCACAAGATGACTTGTTTGGCCTTATCTCAAAAGTTAGAACATATGGTTTGATACTTAAAACAAACAGTTGTGGTTGTGCAAACAAATGATGAATCAAGATTACTGAAGTTCTGGCTTGTTGGGAGCAAGAAATTCCTGCGCTTCCACCTCGAAGATAGGTGGAACAACATATGAACAGTGAAAAATCTCAGTCTAAGCTACATTTATTCGATCTTGAGAGACTAAATGAGAAGGGGGGAGGGGAGATCCCTGTGCTGCTGCTGTGGCAAACCACATGAGACATGAATAAATACGGCAAACTCATCGGCGTGTGATTTCAAGTTTGCATTCCCCCAATTGAAAACGCCCACACACATATCGCACTACCATTCACACTACCCCCCCATCTAGCACGTGTCCATGCTAATTGCAAATCCTCACAGGCATCCCTTCTCCCTTTCACACTGTATCTCTACAATGCCACAATTTGCATGAGGTAGAGTTCAGATACGCAGAAAAAACAGCAGAAGTTGCATGTGTCATTTGTCATTAACTCAGATTCTGACGTGGAGCATCATCAGCCTCATGCTAAATTGTGAAATTGTATGGAACCGCTTCTGCTCTGCAAACAAGCAATCCTTTTTAATGTGCCATTCTATTCCAAGCAAATAGTCATCAAGACAGAATTTGAGAGATGTTATTGCGTATATGTGCCCAGAGATAAAAGATATTATTGGCCATTCTTTTCACAATAACCTTTTTCATTATTTTCTATTTAGAATGCTCCAGAAAGCCTTCCTCCATAGCTAAAACAGAAGATAAAATTAAGTTAGCAGACTCTTTCCCTGTGCTGACCAAATGTCAGCATGTTTTTAGATGGTCTATGGACTAAAATATATTTAAAGCTCCATTCCTGGGTACATGGGTGGCCCCATTAAGTGGAGCCATAATGGCAAGACTTCACCATTCGTATGCTTTGAGGGTTTTTTTAAGCACACATCTCCCTAGAAAGTAATGAATAACTCAAACAGTATTATGAAAGAGAGGAGGATGTGCATGGATTGGTCAAGAATGAGATATTGATTCAAAGAGACTGTAGCCTCAATTTGATTTCAATTGGTCATGGGAGTACAATAGAAGATAACAGAGACGCCAATATCAACAGTACACTGTGCAGACCATTTAGACAGAGTCAGGGATAGAATATTGGCTAGGACTGTGTAGCCTTATGAAAAACTCGTCCAGATTAAACACTTAAAACAAATTAAAAGCAGTCTGAGGTAAACATTTCATTAAATGTTCAAAAGGAGCTTTAAGGATACAGAGGTATTTCACACTCCTCTTCAATCAAGAGGAACTAATTGGAAGACCTTTTGCTTTCTTGCAAGACAATAAAAATATTCCTATACAGTGTTGCAGTATGGTAATTTTGGGTCTTCTATGTCGCAGTAATATATAAACTGATGCAGCACTGTTTATTATAAAGTATTTTAAGTTTTAAGTGTAGCAAAATGTCCTTAAATTAAGAAGTTACACAAAAATATAAAGTATTTGTTCAAGTAATCAAACAATAGCAAATGAAATGGTTGTGACGAATGTTGTGAGTGATATCATCCTTAATTAAGCTTTGGTAGAGACCAGCGTGCAGACAGAAATTACTTGGCACTGTATACTGAGTCATATTAGATGGATGAGAGCCTGTCTCTAACAGCCAATGAAACACAGCTGGGCCAGGTAGTTTAGGGACAGCAGGATGGTAAAGTGAGTAGGGAGACTGTCTTTCAATCAGAGGGCCAGGTGCAAGCTCTTATATTAGCCAATAACCACCTTGCTGAAGAGTCCTTGACCTAAATCCTGATTCTAATTCTACCTGGGCTCTAACTCAGAGCTGCACTAAGGATGGGAACAAAGACACTTTAACTAAGGGATCAATAAAGGAGTATCACATCACAAATTACCAGGCCACTTGAATCTCTGCATCCCTTCTTCCCACATTCCTCTGGCCTTCTCCATTGATCTCCTTTTTGCTATTTTTGATGAGGCGCAGCACTGGTTCGATCTCCTTCAGCAGCTCATTGTTCTCCTCAAGCCCATTGCACAGGAGAGCTCCACGGCCCCCGTCCCTCATCAGCAGGGGGTCCTGGGCCTGCATGCCTCCCCTCTGCAGGAGGGACTGGGTGATGGACGGAGAGGACAGGTTCTCAATGGCCCTAAGCTGGGGCTCCTTGTTGACCTGCTGCTGCTGCCCATGGCTAAATGGGCTGAGAGGGGAGCAGTGCTCATAGGACTTTGAAGGTGGGAAGGCGGGTCGTGTGACCCTCACTGTGCGTTGACGGCCATCTCCAGACAGGGTGGTCTCCAAGTGGGTGGTGAAACCCTCAGGCCCACGGAGGATGAGCACAGCATGGCTCTCAGGTGACACGTTCTTCAGCGTCTCAAGGGCCCTTTCGTAGGACAGGTCCACCAGGGGCTTGTTGTTGACAGCCAAGACAATGTCTCCAACTTGCACCAGGCCACACTCCTCAGCTGCGCCGCCACGGATGAGGTCTGACACGATGACAGGCGGCTTGGACACCCTCTGCTTCACCAGAAAACCCAAACCACCAACCTTCCTCTTGAAAAGACGTACTGAGATGATGTTGGGCTGCAGCTGGCACACTGTAGGCTCTGACTCCTGCATGGTGCCTGTGTGTGACTGTGCTTGCGTGTGACTGTGCGTGTATGTGTGTCCCCAGGGATGTTTCTGCAAAGCAAGAAAAGAAGAGGGAGGAGGGGAAACAGGGGTTCTGTTAGTTTTGGAGGAAATTACCTTGACTGCATTATTTGTTTACAGTGTGTTGATTTAACGTAAGTCAAAGAGGGTACATGAGTCATTAAAGCAGAGTGTTTTCAGAAGGTAATATTACACAGGTCGTTAAGTTCTGTTGAGCTATTGATGCAAAATTTTGTCATGGACATGAAAAATCTATTATCCAACTGATCAGAGCTGCTTGTACCTCCGTGATCCTAGTCTTGTATCATAAACTAAATACAACTTCAAACAAATTCTAACTGTAATATTTGGCAAAGGCAAATACCGCATTAGCTAGTACATGATGACAGTTATTGTGAGCAGGTACACTGCATTTGGAAAAGTTTATGGTACATTTTGTGGTATTTCAATTTTAAGCTACTTTACATGTTCACTTAACTACATCTAAGAGGAAATTGTTATAGTTTTTACTCCACTACATGTATTTGACTGCAGTGGTGACTTTTAAAAATAAGATTCTACATAAAAAACACATGTGACTAATTTAGGAAATATGATAACTCCCCAACAGTTGTTAACACTGCATGCTTACATGTCAGTGCGTCACTAATAATGATCCAATAATGCAATAATATATCATTCACAGGGGTACTTTTACTTAAACTATATTTTGAAGCAGGACTTTTACTTGTAATGGAGTATTTTTATAGTGTGGCATTACTACTTTGACTAAGCTACAGGATCAGTAATACTCCCTTCACTGTTTTTTCCATAAATAGTGTGCACAGAGATGATGCAGATTTGCTTGTTACATTTAGCATAAACAGAGCTTATAAGAGCAGACACTGAATATTTCATATGAACGCAATGCTGAGGTGCACTCAGAAGAAATGTCAACACTTTCAGTTTAAGTGTTGAAGTGCTCTTTGTATGTATGCAATGCACAAATTATGTTTGCACGTGTCTTTGCCAGTGGTGGAAAGTAAATAAGTACATTTACTCAAGTGTACTTAAACCTGCAGTGTGGAACTTTTGCATATAAATGAACATCCATTGCTTTCAAGCCCTTGCCAAACGAGTTCACACAATGATGATTAAACCTATCACCACCAGATAAATTTATTTGTATTTCACAGTATACTGAAGCCTTAATTCTGGTGTCGGGCTTGACATTCCCAAGCTGGCCGGAAAAATGCATACTACACATGCTCTATGGGAAGGGCTTACGCACTAGAGACTTCCAGTTAGCTCTCTGCTAACTTGAATGGAGATAAAATAATTTAATCGTGCAGTTCTTTTAGACTTTCAAAATGTTATCGGACTGAATAGATCAAATTCTGACAGTGAAACGCATCATTTTGTGGGGGTTGTGTGACACTCACAACATTTTATCCACTGTTTTACAGCTGCTACAGTAGCAGCACAGCCTATGACGTAAGCACCTGTCTACAGTGTTTTTGTAATTACTATCAGTGCCAGAAGGGGGAGACAAAAGTCCCGTTCTCCAGCTTTAAGTACAATTTTGAGGTACTTGTACTTTACTTGAGTATTTCCATTTTACGCTACTTTATACCTCCACTCCACTACATTTCAGAGGGAAATATTGTACTTTCTACTCCACTACATGTATTTGACAGTTTTAGCTACTTTTCAGATGAAGATTTGACACAATGGATAATATAACAAGCTTTTAAACTACAACACATTGTTAAAGATTAAACCAGTGATTTCCAGCCTTTTTGGCTTTTGACATCCAGCAGCAACAACAGTAACATGCTGCTTATAAATTGATGCTTCAGTATAAATAATCTTAAGATGTCATATATAATAATATATCAGTCAGAGAGACGAAATGAGTACTTTTACTTTGATACTTTAAGTACATTTTGCTGCTAATACTCGTGTACTTTTACTTAAGTAGGATTTGTCATGCAGGACTTTTACTTGTAATGAAGTATTCTTATATTGCTGTATTGATACTTTTACTGATCTGAATACATCTTCCACCATTGGTCTTAATTCAACTTTTGAGTGGAAAAAGAAGAGGGCATGTGTATAAAGCCGACCCTTTTCTCTCCGCGTGTTGCTTGAATCTCGTTCAATCACCCTGTGATTTTGTCTCTGCACTTCATATGAACTTCGCGAACAAAAGGAAGCGCTCCGGTCACGTCTGCCAGACGCTCAATAATGCGTTTGGCTTCCTTTGATGCAAAGCTACAACGCGCTTGTTACTTTGAAATCGTTGCATGTGGTCGCGTGGGTGACGTCGCCTGCAATGTACAGTGTATGAAGCTGCTGTGCTCGTGCCCTGCAGTCAGTACGCGAGGGCAGGCACGCGGTGTATAGCGGGAATAATTCAGCACCAAGGTCAGCGCTCCGTCTTTACAACAGGCTCTTAATGCTGCCCGCTTTCACTCTCCGCTTTTTGTTATTTCTGTTGCTTTGCAGCACTACAGTGAATGTTTTCTTTAAACTCTCACCACTCTTTACAACTTCCAGAAATCATCGGGAATGCCCTTGAACGTATAATGTAACTTGGACGTATAAGTTCCTCCAGAGCCCAATAAGTAAAGCGCTCACTTTGTAAACTGTAGTAAATGTACATATTCTTGTATTGGGCACAAGCATAAAAGTCTTATAGGTAAACCAATCTAACTCCACATTCACTGTCAATGCATTCCCTTATTTTGCATATCAGTGAAATCACACATTCAGGTCTTTATGGCTTTAGGAAAAGAGTGACGCTTGTTCATAAATATTGACTGAACTGTCCTGGGGCACAGGAATAACTTAAATGGGCGGCCCTTTAATCCTCACCCTTTGTAGCTGCACCCTACTAAGGTAAGAAATTACCAATAACCGATTTGAATATTGATGTAAATATGCTGAATATGTAGATTAAAACTTTTTTTTTTGAGAATGCTGCAGTGCCTGGCTTGTGTCATTCATGAACAAATGCTGCAATCCCAGTAAAGACTCAGCAGATACTTGTCACTTGTCACTATCGTGTTGTTATATTATAAATTATAACTGCAAACCATATAAAGTAATCGGTTATTGTTTATATAGGCTACCATTTCGCACCTGAATAAGAGCTAAACCAACTATTTATCAAGCAAGTGCAGTGCAGATACTCTTACATCTCAGTAATCATTAGAAATGTGTTCGTCTATCAGTCGTCAACTTATGATTATGCAGGCATTGATTCCCAGTTATTCAGAAACTCCTTGTTACCTATCTATTAATTAGCAGTTTATTTCTGATTTGTTCCTTACTCGTACCTTTTTTCTCTTTTTGTTAAGTGTTGACACATTTTTAAGTTTTTCTAAATGTTTGTGCACAGAGCTTGTAATTTGCATTAATTTTAAAACATTTGGTTTCTTCCAGTTCAACTGGTCCTTTCTGTGGATGCAAAACTCAGACACATATTTCTGTACTGAGGATAAGAATATACCATGAAATTCTGGATTATCAACCAGACAAATATCCAGGGACCTCAGATCCCCCCAGGGGCCCTAAAAGTCTCACGTTAGCTGCATGTCAAAGCACTAAATCTTATGTTGGATATGATGTATTTTTGTAGAGGGGCCCTGAGTCAAAATCTAGTTTTAAGAGCTTTATTTTTATAGTTTACATTGTGATCACATTGCAAATTATTTCTATATTAAGTTTAATAAAACTACCACAAACCAGCTCAGGGCCAAGTAGGATTATTCCAGCTGATTGCTATTCATACATCATTATGAAACATGTATAGTCTTTGTGCCCTTATGGGAACTTGGGGGCGACAGCGTATATACACGACGCACAGAAAACAAGAGGCAGGAGATGAAGATGGACAGTCAATGGGTCAAATTTTAACAGGTTTACTGGTCCCACTGACTGGTTAATCCGGCCAACAAGAAAACAAACAGGTGGATATCGACTATCGTCATCACTCAGTATGCAACATCAACAAAACGGATTTGGAGAACAGCTTTCAAATCTCCACCTCCACTACGGCAACGAAATTCACACAGATCAACCAAATGGTGACACATTTTTGCATTAAATCCCTGACTGAAAACAAGAATTTCCTTGAGAAGTCCACAAATAGCGAATGAATAAGTAGCAGCAGAACTACGCGTTACCAATCCTTTAAAACAATTAGAACATACATTTAACAAAAAAAAAAATACAAATACTTTTTTGAATTACACGATAAATGTCCACATTTAAAGAACCAATATGACTTAACAAACACGCACGCAAGTACAAGTAATTTTACGTCGTTTTACTGTTCTGCTTTCTTTGAGCATCAATGTACTCGACAAAAATGCACAAGATGTTCCTGCCGAGCTTGAATTGAATGGGTATTTCCCACAGCAACAAGTTCTGGAGACACTTTTTTGGCAAAAATAAAAATAAGAACATCGCCAATAAGGCTGTAAACTCCTATCTTTGTGTGCAAACGAGTTTTCATTTTTAAATAAAATATATCCTGTTTTAGGCACAGGTTTGTACATTAGTTCAGCATCGCTCCATCCATTCTCAGCTGTTCTACATGTCCATCCACCAGCGGAATGCGCAGCCTAATTTCCCACAGAAATAAATGAGAAAGAAAAGGAAGCATAGTGAATCAAAAAACGGATACGAAACTCACCCCTGAGAACGAGGTCGCTGTCAAAACGACCTGCTGCAGTGAACTTGTGATAAAACTCCTGCGCTCCCCGCGTCTCTTCCTCAGCAGCGGCTGCACAAGTCTTTCATCCAAAAAAAAAAACGTCTCCAAGTCACAGCGACGCGCTCTGCCTCTCTAGAGACGAGGCATGCTTGTGCCTTTCTGCGCACCGGGGCGCCTTATAAATACAGAGCAATGGGAGACACAGTGACGAGCTGGGAGAGAGCCGTGCGCGGGCATTTAAATGAACTGTAGGTGGGTTTAGTTATGTCGGTATCGTCATCACTCAGCATGCAACAGCCGACTCTCCTCACATCCCCGCTCCTCCTAGAGCCTACTGTAGGCCTTCAGAGGGAGGGAAGGGGAAAGGCAAGGTAATAGAATAGAAACGTGTCACTGCTAAGCATATGGGTTACATCTTCGTGAACCTGCAGGAAAGTCGGATTAATCGGGATGTTAAATATTCGAGCACTGCTCTGTGATGGAAAGGCTGAGGAAGTTTTGACTGCAAATGCAACTCTTACAAACGCATACCGAACAGTAAAAATAAAAGAAAACATGCTTGACACTCTTTTTATGAGAATGATCCCTGCTCTAAAATTCTTGCCAATATTGATAGGTAGGTAAACGAGCATCAGAAAACCATGAAATGACAATATACAGAGGCCAAGCACAAATGTAATCAAACTGCTATAGCCTCTTTAGAGATTATAATTGAATTTTTATTATTTTATTACTCAGCCTTCATGTATCCAGGAATCCCAATGAGATGAAAAGACCAAGTGCAGATAAACATTACACATTCTAAATGAAACCAATAGCCTATAGTACAAAAGAAGACACCATTTATTAAGGGTTTGCCTTTACAAGGTTTTTAAATTGTGACCCCTTGTGATCCCACTTTAAATAATTATGCAGGGAGCTCCAAATAGAAGGAGGAAAGTACATAACAGCTCTTTTATTCGACTCTGACCCGCTGTATGCACTCAATAGGAACAAGTAAAAAGGCAGTTCCACCAGACTTTTAAATTGTGAAACGGCAAAGAAAGGAAGCAAACTGACCAAGAATTTATGAATAAAATGACTTATAAATTAAACTGCACCGTTCACAGTGTGCTGGAGAAGAGAGAGAAAAGATGCCAACTCTGGCAGATGATGTAAAAATGATGAATTAGTGATTTTAAGTCTTTGTCCATAAGGTTTCATGTTACAAAGGTAATGGCTTCAAGATCAGAAATCAAAGTGTTAAAGATAGAGGCTTCAAACCCATCTTTTCTCTGTCTTTCAAGCGAGGAGAATTGTTTCTTAAATAAAACTTTAGTTTTAAACTTATTTCGCAACAGAGATGCAATGGAATGACATATTTTCTTAGCCTTTCAAGAAGCAGGAACATTTAATAGTTTTTTCTTTCTTTCTTTTTTTTTGTTAGATTTGAAGCATTTCTGAACACTTGCACCACAAGAACAATGTCTTTTATGTTTCACAACTCCCAGCATTGCTCTCCTGAGGGTCCCAACGGCCCCCTTCAAATAGGATCTGCAGGTTATTGTGTATTTTTAATTAATTTAGAGCTCAACGCAGCATTTGACACACATGATCTGACCACTGTGCTTGCGGGTTGTGTCTTTGTTGGGCTGACTGGTTGAGATCAGCTACTAGATTAGTTTAGCTCTTATCTTGGTGACAAAGAAGGACAATAGAAATACACCCTCCTCCTGCATCCACTCTCCTCATACTATGCAACAAACTGGACAAGAAATTCCACTTAAAACTCATTCAGAAGTATTTCTTTTTGTAAAGATTCTTTGTTTTGCAAATGTGATGTTTTTTTTTTCTCTTCTCACTTGTTGCTTGTTAGGTGTTGATACATGCTGCTAAGACTTTTTAAAAAGCTGCTATGTTAATAGATGTGACTGAATAAGTAGTAGCGTTGTTGCAAGCCACTTACAAAAAGTTAAAAAGAATAAATAACTTAAGTCCAGAAAGATCTTGTTCGTATTTTTCCAACTTTTTTAACAAATCAAAAGACAAAATCTCAGTTGTCATCGTATTCAGTGTTATTTTACTATCGTGGCACTTGCTCGTCAACATTACATAGCAGCTTTAGCTATAGAATGGGCTCTTACATGCTCTTATAGTTTGAAATATATTTTTAAAGAAACAAATACATAAGAATACATGTTACTCTAATGTGCTAATATGCACATCTAATATGCTCTTTATTTAAGCAGGATCCACAGACAATTACTATATTTAACAGATAATTATAACCAGATTACAAGAGCAAAGCGTGTCTCACCCTTCAGATGTGAATTTTAGACATTAAACTGATGCTCTTTTCCAGAATGGTTCACTGTGAGTGAGCGAGGAGATTCTCAATCATGCTCAAGTGCACTTGCACAGGATAAATGTAGATGCCGATGGACACACTTTGTTCATTGCCGAGATTAAACACGTGACTGTATGGTTGCAGGCCACCCTGTGTAACCCCAGCCTCCCTCTTGATGTGATCACGTATGAAAATTGGCTCACCTCTCCACTACTGTGTCTACCCCACTTCGGTACCGACATCATAACAAATCACGTCACTGTAGACATTATAGCCGTGCTTCTCTGCATGAGACCACTAAATAAGGGTTTTTTCCCCAGCAGTTTTTAAGGTTCTCCCCAGAATAGAAGAAAATAATTACCTTCATTTTTCATAACTGGCTGAAAGAGATGGTAGTGGAGAAGCCCTGCTTTTGTTTCCTCTGTTATCTTTCAGATGACGCACAGACATTTAGGTGGTTGGATATGGAGCCTGCTAGCAGAACTGAGGTGAGGGCTCAAGTTATTTATCTGTATGGTGAGATAAAACCTGCTGAAGTTCAAAGTGTACGCGGTTATTCATGCGTGATCAGTGCGACGAGACTGGCCTTTGCCTCAGCTACCACTTGATGTGTTGACATATAGACAAAACAGAGAGCAATTCCTGAATATGCACACACACACACACACGCACGTACACATGAGTAACAGGGTTTAATGAAAAAGAGAAGCGATATTTCTGTTGAATGCACTTTAAAGATGTATCTTTAGACACAGGCAGACATACACTCACTCAGTACGCACATACACCCAGTTTCCACGGAAGGCCATGTCATTATGTCAATCACTTCCTGCTTGAGTGGTACCATCTGCCCTCTCATAAAGCCACACACCATGAGGATCACTGTGCAAAGCCCCTGCTTAGCCCTGTTACATCGCACATTGCCCAGAGTTAAGACTCCCTGGTTAGAACAACATTGGTTTCTTTTTATACATCTTCCCGTTTGTCTGTGGACCCTTAGCCTTTTTTCATGTTGAAGAAATAACAGAGTCGAATGCATGTGTGTGTGTGTATATGTGTGTGTGTGTGTGTGTGTGTACAGCATGTATATGGAGCTGTAGGAGATGTTTTGTTTGCATGTTTTTTGTGCCTGCAAACCTGAGATGTAATCTACACAACAACCATAATTCACATCTCTTAGATTTCAATCGTCTTTTCAGAGTGGTGTTCTCCATTCTGTCAGCCTGTTGAAGCAACAGCCATTTACCGGATTGAGAAATTATACAGTGGCACATTCATCCCTTGAGCTGAGGATTTGACTGTATTTATCATACATTTAGAGGAAGCACTGGCATTATCACAGCAGGAGTTAAAGCATATGGTGAATGTATGATGACTCAATTTTACACATCATTACATACTACAGTACAGGTATGTCTTGTCTTGTGACTATATTTATATGTATTTGTTTCTTGTTGTTTTAATTAACACAACTTAAAGATATCTAAATAGTCATGTTTCGGTTTATGTCAAGTGCACAATCTTTTGTTTCTATGGCAACTTAATTAAATATTTTTCCATCACCTTTCTCCTTATTTGTTTATTTAACACACTGTAAATTCTAACATGTTCAATTTACTTGAAAAAAGTTTGGAAACCAATTGCCTCACTTTTACCCAGCAAACTTCGAAGCCAAATTAAAGTTAAATTAATAAACAACTAAAAGTTAGTTGAAAATATAGTTTTCGAGTAAATTTACTCTTAAGACAAGACATATATTTTAAGATGTTTTAAGAATCTGTGGAGACCCTGATTTTGACGGAGGCGATCTGGAAATTGACAGGCGGTCGCCTTGAAATTCTCTAATTAGGAAAAACTCTTGGAGCACTGAAGAAACGCTTGGCCTGCTAAATGAAATTGGCAGTGGTCGAGGCCTGAGTAACGTCGATAACGTAACGTAGCTAACGTTAGCTAGCTAACATGAATGCAGCAATATATGATGAATTGAACAATAACTAAAAGACATTACGCAAAAGTTAAACATTCTGCAATTTTTTTTTTTTTTTACCTTGACACTAAGATTGTCTTCCTCGCACCTCTTCTTCATCAACATGGGCTGTGTGGGAGAGTGGAAAACAGCCATATGCACTTCAATTTAAAATCTAGTAAACTTGCTAACTTTGTAAGATGTTGACAAATCTTTCTTTATCCTAGGAGCTTCAGGGTACAAGAATGTCAGTTTTGATGGATTAGTTTCTGGAGCTGAAACATTCAGTCTGTGCTTTATGAACAATTATTTGCTTGCACAGTGCTTTTTGGAAGCTTGTATGTACCATAATAGGTGCAATAATATGCCTAATTGCCCATGGAACATAATTTACTGAATCTGGAATTCAATATACTTCAAGAAGAAAAAAGCTTAGTTCAAAAAGTTACAGTTTCAGACAAGAAGCATTTCGTAAATGAAGGACAGCTCATCTGGCAACAGTTGTAATGCATATTTTCTGAAAGAAGACTACATTATGTTGAAAACAGCACTTAAGTCTTAAACTGTAAAAAAAAAAAAAAAAAACTTCACAATGACATAAACCCACATCCTGATCCTACATTCCAGAATGGACTGACTTTCTCTTAACTTTGCAATTTTTGTTAAAGTTATCCTTTTTGTACTTGCTAGATAAATTCTTAGCATAAGGAATCATGCCGTATTTGTTACACTCTTTGAGCTATTGCTAGACCCCCCATCCAGTACATTTTGAGGGAAGCAGCTAGGGGCTAGATCATGGGATAGGTTTGAAAGCAGATCTACATTAGATGTAAGATATACATTAAAGAGGCCATCTGTCCTTTCAGTCTCTTCAGTTTGTAATGCAATTTGACATTGATAAGTATATAGAATGAACGTGTAGTGAGAGTGTGGTACATCTGCCTCGAGCAATAAACCTGACAAATCTGGAAAAAATCGAATAAACTCATGATTTCTCTTGCATTTACAAGCTGATGGGTAGTCATATATCTCAAAATGATAGATGCAAAACTGTCTTTAGCTGCAGACATTTCCTGTTTAAATCTAAGTCTTCATCTAAAGTTGTCTCTTTGTACTTTTGGTGGCGATGCACAAAGGAAATGAAAGGGACATAGAAAGAGGCATAGAAGCTAAAAAGTTAAACATGAAAATAAGCAGGTAAATATAGAAAATGAAATTAATAAACATAAGACATTTAAATGTTACAGAGAAAAAAAAGAATAAGAACAAAAACGAAGCAGGAAAAAGAAGACAAAGAAGCATCAGGAAAAAAGCACAAGTAGAAAAGCACAAAGTAAAATACAAGATTGAGAAGAGGGACAACTACAGTAGAAAAAGAAGAAAAATGAACAAAAGGAGTACTTGAAGAAGGAGCTGATGAAAAGGATTGTTATGCTTCATTTCTTGAGGGGGTTTAATTGATGTAGTATTTTGAAAATGTGCAGTTAATATATGAGATGAGTTTCTTCCCATGGCCCTTTCCCCAACAACCATAATCTCAGCTTTATCCTTATCCAACAGTAGACAACTCTATAATATCTAACTGCAACCACCAGGGATGTCAGCAGCACAGGGATCATCAAGCGAACAGAAAGGTAAAAGAGTGTGTCATCTGCATGAAAGTCCAAACCAACAAGTCCACCAAAATGGTCCACGCACCCCAGAACAACAGATGAGTTTTCTGATCTTACACCCCAATTAACAGGACCACATTATTTGTCTGTGCTTTCAAAAAAAGTTACAAATCCCTGTTGAAAAATAAATGTTTTATGATGTGATACGATATGGTTAAAGGATTTTCTATATTTTTCATTGTTGTTGTTTCATTGTTGTCAATGAGCCACACTGTTGCACTGGGTGACATGTTCCTTCACCATAAAGATTACAGTTACAGTAGTTTGTTTAGAAACGGTTCCAAAGAGAAATTAAAATTGTAGTACGTCAAGAGGTTGTGATATGTAGCACAACAAGCTAGGAAGCTGTGCGCTACTGAGAGTAGTTCTTACA
The DNA here is from genome assembly GCF_914725855.1 of Thunnus albacares. Taxonomy (NCBI): domain Eukaryota; kingdom Metazoa; phylum Chordata; class Actinopteri; order Scombriformes; family Scombridae; genus Thunnus; species Thunnus albacares. The sequence goes on from NC_058107.1 coordinate 31,305,927, forward strand.
CAGAACTACTCTCCAGAGAATGAAAACGTGATCGTTGTTACTTGTCTTTGGAGCCGTTTCCAAACAAACTAATGTGCCCATACTCTGTGGCACAGGAACATGTCACCCAGTACAGTGGTGCAGCTCACTGACATGTTTTTAATAGTTTTTAGGTGTTTTTAGATAGTTTTTAGCACAGAGTAAGATGTATCAGGCTTTGGATACACTATCAATACTTGTAAGTAGATCAGTTAATTGTTGATTTGGCTCTGCTTATGAGATTTGATGACAATAAGAAGAATATGGATCAAATTGGCAGCCTTATCCTTTAAGGTTTGATTAGAATTAAAATTACTGCTCCTTTAAGGGTAGCGGACCATCATCATCATGGGTACAATAACCATGTGGTTAAGGTTGGGGCACAATTGTTGTCATGGTTAAAAAAAAAACAACTACTAGCTCATAGAGGTGCACAAAGCCATGTAATCAGTAATAATTCAACCAAGCCTACATGCAATCACTTCACACAGGTATTTCAGTGAAGAGCTATGTTTTAGAGCTATCATCCCCTATTCACTTTGGTCAATTGATCCCCCAGTTGTCACAAACAAAATGATTTCCTTCAATCAAAACAGTACAAATACTAACGGTAAACAAAATTATTTTAGCAATGACACATCTATTGAGTAGAGAGTTTTTAAATGCTGCAATGTAAAAGCAAATAGTATGTCTTACTAGAAATAACATGGCAAGTTTACTAGATTTTAAACAAAACGTTGAGTTTACTTTCAGTGGTTAATTGTTGTGAAAATAGAGGTGGCACTAGTTCACAGAAATACTATTATTCAAATGAACTTACTCTGAGAGTCTAAGTTGTCACTTGAAATAATGAACAGTAGGTGGAGATAACTTAAGGTCCAAAACTAAGGTCCTAAACTTACTTGCAATCATTCAATAATCTTACATGAAATCTAAGAGTAAACCTACTCGAAAACAATATGTCCAACTAACTTTTAGTTGGTTATTAATTTAACTTTAATTTGGCTTTGAAGTTTGCTGGGTAAAAGTGAGGCAATTGGTTTCCAAACTTTTTTCAAGTAAACTGAACATGTTAGAATTTACAGTGTTGGGGTGCATTACTGCCGTCTTCTGGACTACGGTGCTGGTTAGGATATCTATTACCTACATAACCTAATTATTAATATTTGGTATTAAAAATCTGGATATAACACATTCTGTACAAAGTGAAGTATGAGCTTAAAGTAGTACTTTTAGTAGTATTTTTAGATCATATACATATAACAAATCATATATATAACAAAAAATGTATATATTTTGTCAAATATGTTGTAAATAAATTATATCCCACATGAGATGGGGATTCAAAGTGTTTTGTAGATTTGGAATGAGTTTTTTATTCTATTTATTCTATTATTTCATTCTTCAATTTGCTCTAGTATGTTAGAATAATTTTACAAGAAACCAACTGAATGCAGGGACTGATGGCTTGTTGTGTTATAAGCATATGAAGAGATCATTTACAAAAAAGAGATGACATTATCAACTGATATTTATAATATTATGTGTTTTATTGTGTATTCAAACAGAACACCACATACAACATCCACAAGAAGTGAAAACTGATTTGCACATAAATGTGTGCAATTTGCCCCACAGAGCTGGTGGGGAAATTGTTCTGCGCTCCTTAAACTAATGGTATGCAATGTCAGGTGTAACCGCTGTCATCTTTATAAATATTTTTTGAGCAAAGAATTGTGGGACAGCAATATCTTATTTCCTCTTGTAAAGGATGGTCCTGTGTATTGTATGCCAAAGGAGATAGGTAAGGAAACAATGAAGCACCTTTCCTTAGTTTTTATACATATATATTATTTATTTTGTGCTTTCAGGTCATGTGGAAAGACTGTGCTTGTGGAGATCTATTGCAGATGACCATGGCAATCAAGGTATGGAAAGAGTGGACTGTTTTTAATCTGAATTTGGCATAGTCATAGATGAATAAGTCTTCTGACACCATACGATTGCTCTGAGAGTGGGAAAAAATATCTCTGGTATCAAATAATATCCATTATTATAAGATTCAATATCACTTTAAAGGATAAAGCCAGTGTAATTTTGTATTTTACCTATAGTAAACATAGCCTGTGAAAAGAGCAAAAACTGCAATGCTTTTCTACTAATAACAACTAAGGTCCATCTAGCCACCACCAGAAATACCTCATATCATGTAATGAACTCCATGTTATTGTAAAATTAAAACAAGTCACAGACTTGCAGTTTTGCTTTGGTCTGCATAATTTCTCATTACAATGACACTTCATGAATTTGTTTTCCAGAAAATTGTAATGAAAAATTATGCAGAATAAAGAAAAAATATAGGTCTGTGACTTGTTTTCAGAGGCTTCTGGAATACAGTTACAGATACAGAGTTAGATACAGAGTTCAATTAGTTACATAATATGAGGCATTTCTGATAGTAGCTATTTAGGCCACAGCTGAAATGCAGTAGTAGTAATATGTAGGTTTTGCGCTTGTCATAGGCCATAAGTATAAATGTACACTGGCCTTACCCTTTAAAGTACATCACCACTATGCCACGAAAAAAACAGAGTAACACCTCCCTGAGTTTAAACCCTCTGACATATGTGATGTGTGGTTAAACATGTACTAAAACGTTATAGAAAATGATTCTTTACAGTAGTCAACTGTATTATAATTTTACTATTTAGTTTTTTAACACTTATATACACTCAATGGCCACTCCAGTAGGTACACCTGTGCAATCTAATGTAATCCAACAGCTCTGACATAAATTTGACTTTTACGAAGCTTATACATTTTCAGTTTTTGTTTGTTTTGTTTGTTAGAAAGGTGATAATTATGCTTCATGTTTATATATTGAAAAGTGTTCCTAATATTTTGCTGCCCTTATGTATGTTAATGCAGTGGAAAAAATATTAGGAACATATATGATGTAAACCCCTTAAATGTCAGCTCAACACTAAATGTGATTTGCTTTATAAGGCAACTTGTGATGTAGTTTGAGTTCTTGAGCATCTTGACATTTTCAAAATGAAAGCTGAATGGTGTAAATAGAGATTTGCAGTTTGTATGAATTACTTTGGATGGATTTTTGCAGTAATTTGTGACATTTGCATGTCTTCAAGCCTATATTTAAACAACAAATGTGTAAAAAATGTTGAAATTCTTAAAATGTCTAATAGTGTAAATGTGACAGAAAGCTTGGGTTTTTGTTTTTTACAATTTTTTCAAGATAACATACTGACACTGGTATGATTACACTGTGAGTGTCATTTTTGAAAAATGTTTATCATACTTTTCAAAGACTGTCAAGTATGCCCATACAGCAGAGTAGGAGGGGCTTTTTGACAATATGTCAGTTTTCCAGCAGTTTAATGCACATCTATCAACAATAATATACTCTGATTTAATTCATTTTGACTGTAAAATTTGCTCTGTATTTTTACAATTTATTACATGTAACTTTGTGGTATGGTCAATCACTGTTATTTGACGGTTTCTGTCCGGAAACTTTTTACCGTTTTTTTTGCTTTTTTTTTGATAATACTGTTTGAGCAGTGAGTCTTACTTGCCTGACTTGATAGTCAAGAATAATACCATGGTTGTAATAGTCGCTGTTTTGTATCCCCAACTGTGCACAAGCACAAAGAATTAAATGCGGGTGTGTTGGTGTGTTAAGTCTTTTATTTGCATGCATGGCCACTTCAGCAAATAACAGTTATGTGGGCAACACAGTTCACATCCACACATGTATGCATGACTGCAACAGGTGCAAAACCCAACATTATTTGGCAAAAAGATGAATTTACTGTTCCTGAGTTGATCTTTTTTTTTTTTTAAATATTTCCTTCCCAGAACAAAACTTTAATAAAAAAAATATTTCAAATACCTATAGTTTTTGTTTCATTTGTACAATTGACAAAATTGCAAAATGCCTGTGCAGTCCTATTTATCCAAGAGTCACTTCCCAAAAGACCTAAAAAATAATTTTAGTAAAACAAGTGGGAAATTCCCAGTTGGCATAAGGTAAGAGGAATCATTTTTGACACTATCAACTTTCAGAGATGTAATACATTTTCTCCTCAGCATGAGAGTTAAGGTCTCAGAAGTTATCAGCTTTACTGCTTTTGTAGCAGTGCTGGAGAATTCAAAATGAAGTGGGCAGTGCAGGCAAAATGGTGATAAAATGAGAAGGTCTGAACATATGCAAGAAGAGGCCAGCAGTTTCCCAACGGCTATGATGTGGAGAGAGCGCTCTTTTTGATGTGATCCCAAACATAACATCAGTGTTGATTCCCCCTGTAGCTCCTGGGTGAAACTGAAAATCTGTAAAGACCAGTGGACCAGTGCAAGGCAGAAAGACAGCCAGGGCATTTCATGCAAAATCTCTCACTTGAAAAGAAAACACCCACTCTTTGTTGGTATTGAAACCATCTTGTAACCAAGAAATTGAGCACAGCTAAAAGGGTCAACACTGCAGAGCCAAAGCCAGAGGACTGAAAAGAGCCAAGGGCAACACTGCACATGAAAATGTACTGTTTGCACTCTGTCAAGGTCACTGGGCAAAATCATTATAGACAAAGATGAGCTCCACTTTGTTTCTTGTTTCTCAGCTTGACAACAGACTGTTGAAGATGATAACGGTTGCCTGCGTGGTGTCAGCCCTGAAATGTCTGTGGGTGGTATGTAAGAGTTTGTAGTGTTTTAGATGTGGGAAGTTTTTTATCCAAACTATGTCATATTTTCCTGTACTCCTCTTGACATTTCTGAATATTTTAGTTTTTCAGTATGAATCCAAATTTATAGCATAATTCTGTGAATCTGAAACAACCAATTCTCCATATTTTACAGCCAATTCACTTTAAAAAGATTTAATCTGGAAACTGTAGCATTGTATTAAGAAAATATCTGTTAGAGATTTCTCTCTGTGTGATTTAGTTCATGGAGTGTGTTGTAAATCCTAACCGAAACCAAGGAACCAATCCATTGACTATTAAATTTATTCAACAGTTTTAACAGGGTTACACAGTTTATAGTGCGATGAGGAAATTCTCCAAAATCCTCAGTTGTCATTTGTAACATTTTGATCCAACTAACCTTCAGACTGCACAGCAAGCAAGTGACACATTTAACTGACAAATCGCCTGCCACAGGTGTGATTCAATTATCAATCAACAGGAGAGTCGCCCTTGACACATTTAGGACATTTCATTGCAGAAATTTTGTACTTGTTATAGTGAGAAAAGCACAAGTGTTACTAATATAATTAACAATAGCTCTGTTGTATTCAAGTGTCCCAGTAAGCAATCATGTTGTTACAGTGGGCCCGCAAGCACAATACCAGGACCCTGAAACTGAAGCAACTCAATAGAATTAAACCATCATTAATTTGATTGTTTACACCTGTGCTTTTCTGACCGTGACATGAAAATATCATGAAAAGGACCCATTGTTCCTTTTATACTTCGCAACTACAGAGGTCTGTTTTCAGACTATACCAAAAACTCCAAGAATAGACTGTTTCTATCCTGAAATACGGAAACGTATAACAAAATATTTTTAATAGCAAAACAGTACAACAATTCTAAATGCAAAAAGCAGAAAAAAAATATCATCCTCTTAATCTCACACAGTTGATCTCCAAATCATTATAAAACATTCTGAATGGTTTATTATCAAATAAATGACCAGACTTTCAGGATATTGGCCACTGTGTGATGCTTAGAAATGAAACCTTCCTATCACTTTGTATTATTTTGCGACTAATTTATTGTAAACTCTTTTATTTAATTTTTCAGGTTACCTGTGTGTATCCCATCCTTACCACAGTCTAAGAGCTGAGCTGTGGCAGCCACATTAAATACAACAGACTTTTTACTGATTAAAAAAATGAACATGTACATGTCAACAAGAATTGTCAAACTTAAAATTTGAACTCTAAAAACGACGACCTTTCGGGTAAATGTTTTTAAAGTGAGCCTTTGTACAATTTGTCTGCCTCTTGAGCCCTTCAAAGTGTTTCTTCACAAATCCAAAAGCAATAGTCTGAACAATGACTGTGAAATCCTCTGGCATGTGAAATCGCTGGACATGATGAAAATTTAGGAAGGAAACGTTTTTGGCACTGTGGTCTCAGATGACTAGTGAGATCAAGGTGCTCAACTGGTCTTAAAACGTCTGTTCAAATCATCCTCCTGAGACTGTTACCATGAACACAAAATGGCCAGATACATTATGACCCCTATAACTCTGTTTTAACCTATTAGAGGTTGAGAACTTTACTGCATTAGATGTTGAAATTGCCTTTCTGAATTCCAGTGAAGCACAATAATGGGTTCCATGGGAATGGCAAACAATTTCAAATTCATAATCTATAAGTCAGATTATGAGCCCATTGGTGCTATTGATCCATAGAACTTTAAATTAGTTCTGTAAAAACTTCCTCCAAACTAATGCGGGTATGAATTTCTGTTTTGTGTTGCAATAGTCTTCAAAAATGGATATGGTCATAGCAAACAGCCATAATGGCTCATGCACTTCTATAAATATGTTAGAATCTCTGTGAGAAAACAACAACAATGCAAATTATTTAGACAATGTGAACTGGCTAATGCCATTATATAGTGAATGTTTCACATTAACATCATATTTCGAATGCTCTTTCTTGATAGCATGAGCAGGGCCACTTCCATTTTCATTCCACCAGCATCCCTGCACCCGGCAGTCCAAACAGAAAGCTCAATTTAATAGCCTCATCTTTCCATCTTAATGTAGATAATTAAAGTTAAACACTGACTTTGTGTGTGTGTGTGTGTGTGTGTGTGCCTGCGTATTTTTGCATGTTCCCATCTGCTCCTGCCTGACTTCAAAATACTGCCTGCAAAAACGACAACTCGGGTCTTTTTTCCTCACCCCAAAAGGTCAAACTTGTCATTAGCTGTGAGGCTCTTCACTGCTTCGTCTCACATAATTCAGAAGCCCTCTGCAAAATAATTGCTGTTGGTGTTCACCTGAGGCTCAGTAAGCTGTGCAATGTCATAGAACACAATGTCTCCTCTGTGTTTTGTGTTTTAACTGTGTTTTAGTATCTTTTCAAAGATTTACTGTGTCTCAACAGCTCATGCTGTGTGAAAGTCATTTTATTAAACAATGTGAGTCAGAACTCAGAATCCAGTATTTAATCAAACCATTATTTGCTAATGACGTAAATAATATACCTGCTTACTCATTATCTGATATAATCTAACATATTGTAGCATGTCTATATCTATGTCCATATCTAACATATGTATTTATAGACATGCTCCTATCTCTAATCTTAAACATCTGGATGCTGTTTATCACTCAGCTCTTAGATTTATTACTCATGACCCATATGGCACCCATCATTGTGTCTTGTATCAGAAGGTGGGCTGGCCCTCCCTCTCTGTAAGGCAAAATCAATGCTTTTATCTATTCATTTATAAAGGACTACTTCAAAAACTACCACCTTATTTATTGTCTCTCCAGTGTCCAAGACATTCCACTTTAACACCTGTTCTCAGGACTGGCTGACACTATATGTTCCTGCGGTAAATACTAACTTTGGAAAGACAGCCTTCAGATATTTTATCCCATTTGTCTGGAATAATTTACTGTAGACTGAAACTTGACACAATGAAATTGATAGGGCAATTAAAACATTTGGTTAGAGGGTCGATTGATTTTTTTTTTTACTGTTTTACATAATATGCTTGTATTTTTATTCCTTTTTATACCTACACCAAGGTTATTTTAGAATGCACTTATTTATAATTTGTCATGTTGTTGTCTATATGAATGTATATTTAAATCTATGCTATTTTATCAATATTTTATAGTGCTATGTCATTACCATTATCAATATATTTATTTTATAATATTTTTATTTTATATATATTTTTTTAAAATTATGTACTCAGGTCTCATTTGCAAATGAGATCTCAATCTCAATGTGACTTCCTGATTAAATAAAGTATATAAATTGCCAAATACGTGTTAAGTTTCAGTTCATGTACAGTAAAACTTTATTCTACATCCCTTTTTAAAACTGCTCAACAATAAATGTTTGTAATGCTGTATTTCCCTCTTCTAATAAATATTATTGGTTTCTTTGTTTCAGTTTCAGAAGTGTCAAAACAGGGGATTTCAGCCTTGATCCTTGGACTCCGGAGTCCTGCTGGTTTTCATTCGAGCCAGGGACGGTTGTGAACAAGGTGAATGCAAGGTGAACCTAAATAACTACAATTAAGTCTAATGAACTGCAATTAACTGTAATTAATCGCGTGGTAGGACAGAAAACCAGCAGTAATCAGGGACAGGATTAGGAGCTGCTGTTGGTTTCTACTCTTTTTGAAATTCTGCAACAGTAGCACAATTAATCCAAAACAAAAAACCCCCCCTCCCAGTTTCTTTTCATCAGACTTTGTTGCGCTCCTGTGTTCCTCCCTCAGTAAACATGTGGGAAGGAGGTATTTCTCCCTATTGTTTCCCTGATCATTCACATAGACACACGCTGGTGTGGCTGCTGACAGTAAAACAGACTACAACACACAATTTTGAGAACATCAGAAATATTACAGCATGCAGGTCTGCTGAGTAGAGTAACCAATGACATCTGCTACTTTGAGGAGTAATGAAATGATATTCAGTAGTAAAATTCAAACCTATTCTTTTCAAGTATAATTTGCATTTTATGACTTTATTAGAGAGATGACAGGAAAAAGGGGAGAGAGATAGATGGGGAATGACAAGCAACAAGATGTTGTGTCTCATGATCACTCATCCAGGTGTTCTTGCTGACGGACATTCATTTTCTGCCATCTTGCCATATACACAATACTCAGTTTCTTTAAAATGACATCAACAATCAGTGAAGTGCACTTACATTTTTCTGCACAGTACTTTATGCTTTCATTTCTTAAGTAATAACCAGATGAAAAACTCTTGTTACTGAAACAAATATACTCACCCGCACTCATCTCCAGATAAAAGCAAACTGAACTGCCAGCTGGTGGCGGTCAGAAGGCAAATGGATGTTTACTTACAGAGAATTAAGATGGGAGTCCACACAGGCAGCAGTGGTTTCATTTTTTGTTTTATGTCCACTGATTTGCATTTCCCCTCTGAAGTATGAAATTACACTGATTGTATCCTACAGGGAGGTTCATGAGCCAAAACACAGGGAGGTTCATGAGCCAAAACACATCTACAGCTGATACAGTTTGTGCCATCAACATTAGTGTGATGGCTATGTGCCCTTTCTGGCTCCAGATTTCTGACCGAAATGAAATGTGCCACATCACATCACATGATCCAGCTGAAACCTTGTTTTTATTCTATAATGTTGCACCATAAGTTTTAAAGAATTAGCAAAGGGATTTTCAAGAAAGTGGTAAAAGGCTGTGAATAATACATGAAACAAATGGAAAAAAAATAAACTGTACATCAAAGATTAGCATCCTTACCTCTGCCAATGTGGTTATGTCTTTAGCTGTAGCTCGTTACATTTCATACTTAATGCCTCGATTGTGAGGTGTAGAAGCAAAATTATGTTTGTTCTGGATTCTTTAAGGCCTTAACACACTGGGGATGTGGCCAGTAAATGACACGAAAATACTTGCCTGCGAATATTTCGCAGAATTTGCGACAGTTCATTCTTCAAAGACAATCATGAATTCAACACATGGTCGGTAAAGAGAACTGGATACAGTATTGGAGGCAGGGACTCATTCATTCATATTAAAGTTGCTCAGTGGTGCATGAAGCAAAAAAGTTTGACTTCAGGGTATAAAATTGCCTGAATCTTCCGAGATCGTGTGGTCCATAGAGCAGGCACACCAGAGACTTCTGCTGGCCAAGCCAGTTAACTTCCGGTTTAGTCCTCTGCTAACTGCGGACAAAAAAATAAAAACCGTGCAGCTTTTCTAGACTTTCCAAATGTTATTGGATTTAATGGATCAAAGTCCAACAGTGGAACGAGTCATTTCACAGAGGTTGTGATGGTCAAAAAAATTATCCACTGATTTTTAGATGTTTCTTTCACAGTGTGAGTCTAAGGGAAAAAGTGTTTTTGGGTCAGTGTGCATCACATGACAGACGCAAAAGTTGTAACTACATGGCCACTATGTCAAATTGGCTTCAAAGCCCGGTGCTCTTCCTGGGGGTTTGATTCAACATCATTCAGTGATGATGATCTTGTCCTCCTCCCCCTCACTCCACCAAAGAAGAGGAGAGTTTGGGTGCATCCCATTTGACAAGGTAGAGAAAGAGAAGGATGAGGCATTAGGTTCCAGACATATTTTATGCTGGAAGGACAGTTTGAGGTCCTTCTGGGGATGCTAGTGTGGCATCTGAGGACAGTAGAAATAACAACAATAACAGAAAGGGAGAAAAATAACAAATAAATTTCACAATTGCAGAGTGTTTAGATTATAAGTGTTACATACAGCCTATACACATCAGTGACATAACAAGCACATCATACTACAGTGGATCAGTTATGTCCTATATACACAGATGTAGGAGAATATTCAGCATAAGAGGGACCAAGGGCATTTATACTTGATATCACATTTGACACAGACGACAGTTAAGATTACACAACTTTCAGTTGCACCACATGTTTTGGCATCATCCAGAAAGCGTTAGTAAGCTAATTATCAAACCACATAATTTCGCTTCTGCATTCTTCTACTGTGGTTACAGGTCAATAGCTCAACAGTTTCCATTACACATATCTAAGTTAAATCAAAGTATATAAAATTTCCCATTACACTTGCAAAGAGGGGATTCAATGGTTTCAAGAGAGAGAGAATTGCCTACTGGCACAAATGTAAATCAAATTGTTTTCTTAGATTTTGTTTATTAGGTAAAAACTAATTCTCCCACCACACCCAGATTCCTCAGCACTGTAACTTCTTTCACAACCACCGCATCCAGTTTCCTCCAGTTTCTGTCTCAGTGTGTCAACTGTGGCCAATTTGGTGAAAGATGCCATTAAGTTCATCTGGGGACAAATGAGGGAAACCCACATGCCAGTCCAAACTGAAGAGGTCCGGATGGTTACAGGTCAATAGCTCAAGAGTTTCCATTACACATATCTAAGTTAAATCAAAGTATATAAAATTTCCCATTACACTTGCAAAGAGGGGATTCAATGGTTTCAAGAGAGAGAGAATTGCCTACTGGCACAAATGTAAATCAAATTGTTTTCTTAGATTTTGTTTATTAGGTAAAGACTAATTCTCCCACCACACCCAGATTCCTCAGCACTGTAACTTCTTTCACAACCACCAACTCCAGTTTCCTCCAGTTTCTGTCTCGGTGTGTCAACTGTGGCCAATTTGGTGAAAGATGCCATTAAGTTCATCTGGGGACAAATGAGGGAAACCCACATGCCAGTCCAAACTGAAGAGGTCCGGATGAACACCCCCAGGAGATTCCGGGACAAAAAATGGAATTTCCCAAATTGTATCAGTGCACTTGATGGGAAGCATGTTGTAATTCAGGCACCAGCTAATTCTGGCTCCCATTTTCATAATTATAAGGGCACCTTCTTTGTGGTTCTCCTTGTTCTGGTGGATGCGGACTACTGGTTTCTGGCTGCTGACGTGGGAGGTTCCGGCAGCAACAGTTAAGGAGGCGTCTTTGCCAACTCCTCTCTGGGACAGGCCCTTCAAGCTGGTACCTTGAATGTACCAGTATCATGCCCACTCCACTCAACACCTGAGTTGGGACCAGTGTCATTTGTGATAGTGGCGGATGAGGCTTTACCGATGACAACCTTTCTCCTCCGTCCCTATCCTGGGAAACGCCTGCCAGAGGATCACCAGGTATTCAACTACCGCCTCTCCAGAGCCCAACACATTGTTGAGAATGATACAGGCATTCTGAGCCAGTGCTGGAGAGTGTTTCAACACCGGCTGCAAGTCTCTCCTGACACAGCTGACAGCATTATCAAGCATCATCATACAGAGCAAAACTCCAGAGAGACTCAGCAGCCAGACATTTCTCCAATCTCTGTTTGGGAGCAGCTGAGATTGTCACTAAAATGACAGTCCAACTTAAGTGAGCCTGGTCAGTTCAGGCAGTCCACAGCTATACTGCTAACTTCATACTCTGCTCTGGTTACCATCCTCACCATCACACACCTGCTCTCTTTCTCTGTGTCTCTCCCAACTGCACAGTCACTACTTTCTGCCTTAAAGGACCAGTGTGTAACACTGCCTTTGCATTCCCTTGCTACCAACTCTACTACATCCAAAAATAAACTGTATCAGTTACTCACTATCCTGATAGCCTCCACACGTCCTTGTGTTCATTGTCTATATAATTTTTGTGTCCTTTGTCACACAATACAGGGTGATGATTAACACAAACAATCAACAGGTCCACCATTGTCATTAGGAGCTGTGACGTGACGTGACGTCCGTTCCACACAACCTGACTGGCTGATGCCTTTATTCGCAATGCGAAAGCTCAGAAAAATGGACTTTGCCCTTTCTCACCACGTATATTCGCATTCTAACAAAAGTTACAGCTTTTTGCACACCGCCTTTTCACATCCGTTGGGATTTGTTCCTCAAACAATGGAAAACAGTTTAATTGAGCAGGAAATGTCAGTTTTAAAAACATGTAACATTGAACCTCATTACTCATCACAAATAAAACTACAAAAGTGCAGATTCTGACATTTAAAAAAAAAACAAAAACATTTAAGTGTAGTATAAACATCTATTATTATTCAGTTTAATGGTGAAAATCAAGTTGGGGCATTTGTCAAATAAAAATCCTTGTATAATATTAAATAACCTGTAAAAAATGTATATACAATTTGAATTGTTAAATGAAACAGATGTAGTGACCACAAATGGGGATACTGGTGTCAGAGGTTTCTGGCAGCATCATGTATGAACTGAGGTCAACCAAGGTCAGTGTTTCTCAATGAATGTTGAGTATAAAATAAATCACTAAACAGAAATTAGTACATAGTTTTTTTCCCCCTTCATATTTCAAAAACAGAAACAAAATATAAAATATTAATCCCTTTAATAACAAATTAGGCAAATTTCATAGAGTACATTTCTGAGTCACACACATTACAAACAAACAGAAACACAAAGACCAATATACCCTCTCAGCAACTGGTTTAGGTTTTACCAATCTAACAGAACTTTATGAAATTCATTTGAAGTTTTCCATATTGAGCGAGCATATTCTCATCAACTGTGGTTGGGGTCTCAAAAACATTTTCTGAAACTTTGCACAGTGGCAAAGATGATGGTGGTTAATAATTTCACCTCACAGACAGAAATTCATGGGCCTAGTCCAGGTCTTTCTGTGTTGAGTTCTCCAGCAACCATCACCAGACTTCAAAGGTAACATTAAGTTCACCAAACCAAAGCCTTTTCTCTTGAAATGTTAAAAGTGAGACAAAAAGGTTTTCCCTGTCAGAATTATGATAATAGGACTAATAAGCTCAACACTGCTATGAAAGACCAATGCTGTTATCTCAATGTCTTTTCAACTGGTTGAGGACGCTAAGTTTTGTAGCTAGAGCCTTTGTTGTTCAGCACTTGTACAGTATGTAGCCATCAAAGTGTATATTTAAAACCCTTTTTACAGTGTTCTCATCTTAAAGCGAGTCAGTTTGAAACAAGAAGAAGTCAGCCAGAGATTTCAATCACAGAGCAAATATTTGCTTTATTATCCAGCTCACTTGCTGATTAAATCTGCCAGCAACAGTTGTCATTTCTGTTGGCAAAATTTACAGCTAGAAATGAGAACTCCGCTTTTTTCTACCAATGTCTGGAATCAAACACCATTTTTTTCAAAAATGACGAAGAATTTGATGACACTGTTATCATTTTAAACTGCACATGTGTTGTGCAAGAACAGAATACTTGATTAACTTGATTAACTTGATATAGGAATAGCAACAGTAACTAAGGCGAGCTGAGCTTATTGAATGTTCAGTTTCCTGTAGGTGTGAATGTTGACTGACTGTACTGTATATGTCAGCCATGTGATAGCCTGGCAGCCAATGCAGGGTCTAATGTTCCTCTTTAACAATGTAAGCTGGATCGGCCCCTGCGACCCCGCGCTGGATAAGAGGGTATAGATAATGGATGGACGTGATTTTCAACATGACAATATAGTGTTTTGGAAAGTTTCTTTTTTATTGTAAAAGTTGAACAGATGATTAACATGCCGAACTGACACAAATATTAATGTTTCAGCTTGCAGAATGCCCTGTTTTGGATCTGAAATTCAGTGTATGTGTGTGTGTGTGTGTGTGCGTGTGTGCTATCCTTCAAATTATTGCCATGAGCTATAATAGAATAGCATCAAATGAGTTCAGTTGGCCTTCCTTGGTCAATATCAAGAGAATAATAAATTAGCTTTCTATATTTAATGTCAATGTAACGTAAGCTGCATTAATAGCAACATTAATGATGTCTTAGGGCACAATATGAGTCAGACTGCTTTTTTTTTTTTTTTTAAACATCAATCTTGTCTCAGAAGAGAGACAAAGTCGTGAATCCTGAAGGAGCTGACGGAGCGTTAAGTTGTACTTCATGAGGTGAAGCTCAGGTATTCTGAGGAAGGTGGAGCGCGTCTTCTGTTTTAAGATTTATTGTTAGTGTCAGACCTTATGGAGTACACAGACAAAGTGAAAGGGAGTCAAGCTTCACAGAAAGAAACTAAACTTATCACTTAAAGATTTTATTGACAATTTTTCTTCTCTTCTGGACAGTAGAACAAACCCAAATGTTTCACAAAAAACACAAACTTTATAACAAGGCCTGCAAATTGTAATTCATTGACATTCAGTTGAACAGCAGAAACTAAATAATTTCTGGAAGGGTAGAAAAATTTTTATAAACTTTACTGTACAAATTATACAAATGAAGCTCCATTACAAGCTTGAATGATCGATATGCCATTTCGAGTAAGGGCAGCAGTTGATGTTATCATGAGGATGATGATGCTGATGGTCATGAAGAAGATGTGATGAGGTTGAAGATGTGATTTGTCAAAATCAAAGTCAGGAACCTGGAGGGGAAGAAACATCATGGTGTTGCAGTAGCAAAGCATTTTAGGTACAAAATGACAACAAAGGAGGAATAAAATTGTTGTGGTTTACAGAGGGATGAGCCCTGGACAAAAATACTTCTCCTATACAGCACACAGTATCTATTCAAAGGCTGAAAGCAGATTCAGAGCACATTTGAATCAGCAATATCACCATGAATCAAAATATAGACCAGTTGTGAACGGTTGTCATCAGAAAGGAGGATATACTGTACTGTATATTTAGGTTAATCTTAATTCCCTCTTGGAAAAGCTGTTTGCCTTTGAAATCATCTTTTACATTCTCAAGTTTTCAGTACTTGACAGAGATAATGTCACGTTTTAAACCTTTCCAAACAAAAACAAACAAACTTACAGAACAATTGGGAAGCCCTTTCGGTACGCTCTCTTGTATAACAGTCAAATTCAGAAGAGTTCTGTTGTGTTTCCTAGTTGCCAAATGGCACAAAAACAGACTTTACTGTCTCAACAAATTGACATTTTGGGAAATACGCACATTTATTCACTTTCTAGCCAAGAGGTTTGTTACCACTGTCATGTCTGTATGCTAAATACAGTATGTAGCTAAAGCTAGCAGTTGGTTAGCTAGGTTAGCATAATGCCACGTTCAAGTCATATCAAAGTTAACATATTTATGAGACTCCAACTTGCAAATAGAGGTCACTCAAACTTCCAAGTGATAATTACAACTGGTCATTTTTCCAAAGAAGCTAATGTATCCAATGCTTAATAATACAGGAGTACTTGAAAATACAGCAGTTACATAGGGACATCTCACATCAGCCAATGTCTATTGTTCATGGTGATTAAACCCTCATGTAATGGATATAGTGTTATGTTGTCAGTGCACAGTATTTTTAACCATCGCTTGACCAACTCTATAATCATACAACCGTCTTGAGTTGTCTGATGATGTGAATGCTTGCAAGTTGTAAACTTTACCATGCATGGTGTGAATGTGGCATAAAGACTGAAAACAGGGGGAAACAGCTGGCCTGGCTCGGTCCAAAGGCTAAAAAAATTCACCTGCTGGCACTGCTAAAGCTCACTAATTATCATATCTCCTTTGTTTAATCTGTACAAAAATGGAAGTGTAAAAACAATCAATTTACTGTTAATTAATGAACTTTAGAAATGCTTGTTGGTGGATTTTTTAAAAAAACTTTCAGGAAAAGTTGGGCTAGCTGTTTCCAGTCTAAGCTACGCTAACCAGCTGCTGGCTATAATTTCATATGAACTCATAACAAGAAAGTGAATAAACATATTTCCCAAATTGTGAAACTATTCCATTAAAGCTATTACAGACGTGAGACCTTTAAAGTTATTACAAGGAACTTTTAACTGGTTATGAAACAGTCTCATGATGCCTCTGATGCCTCTATATGACCTACATAAGCAAACGGGACCATCAGCAGAGATCGGTTATCTCTATTTAGTTGTTCTTAATTTCCTGACACCAGGTCGGATTCCCCGCGAGACAAATAATTTATGGCATGCAGATCGGAAGAGCCTATGTTTACATTACATGTAGCATTGTAGCATGAGGGAGTACAAAGACATTACTAGGATGGGAGGAGGATATTCCCTTCATTTGATAACGTTAAAAGTAAAGTTAGACTTGTTGGCTTCCGGACTCATCTTTAAAAAGACGAGAGAAAAAGAGAGAGTGCAAGCAAGCTGAGAGCATGAGCGAGAGAGAGAGACAGCAGCGGTGGTCAAGCGAGCTAGAGACTGAATGAAGAGAGGGAGCAACGGTGTAGTGAGAAGAAAGGAGTGAATCTGAGAAATAAAATGTTATTATTGTTTCACAGAAGTTACGTTCTAAAGCCCAAATAAACACACACACCTCCACACAACCCTGCAGCAGCTGCTGCATTGCCAGATTTGGTGGTGTATGCGGCCTTACATGTAACCTAGGTGTATGAACGATACTAAAAACAAAGTTTACTTTGCTTCACCATCATAATATTACAATTATTAATGTTACATAGCCACAAATAGATATATTACCTCATCGCTATGCATCCTGCAAACAGCTGTGTTTAAAAAAGGAGAATAGTATCAAAAATAAAATAGGGTCTTTCTTTCACTCGCTTTCAAAACAAATGCACGCGCTAGCCAAGACCTTTACAACATGAGGCAGTGGTGCTCATGGGAAATGCATTCTTCATTCTGGGAAAACACTGCCGCTATTGTCCACAGGGGCCGCTAAAATCAACACAAAATGAAAGTTCCTTGTAGTAACTTTAATCTTTATCTTTTTGCACATTTAGTTGTTTTTATGATGTACTTTTTTAAAGTGAGTTTTTCTATGAAATTCTAGGCTCCTGTAAGCATCAAGTTCATACATATCCATACAATTCCTGCAGCCTATCATGTTTCTAAATGTTGTCAACAATGAACCATGAACAATTCTTGGTAGGAAAATAAACATCTTTGCATCCACTCATCTGCATGGAGTCATCTTCATTTGTCATGGAAAGCTGGTTTCCCACGGATGACTGTGTGGCACGATACAGTACTTGTGTGACCTGAAAATATTTTGTTGAGCTAGAGGGAATTAGGCAAGCAGGGGAGTGGAGAACAGCTCATTTTGCAGTCTAGTGCTGCCTTTCTTCTTCTGTGAATTATGTTTTTTTTTTCTCCATCCCCTTTTTTGATGTTCTGCCACTGTGTTTGATCTCAACAGGCCCTTATGGCCAAGTGTATGTAGGAAGGGTAAGAGGAATTGCAGAGAAATGGGTCTAACGGGGTTTGTCGTCTGCCCACACTGTTAAAACAGCAGGAGAGTTAGGAGATGACTTTTAAACATTCGACTAATGTGGGCTTCATATTTGTGTTGTGATCAAAACAATACAAAAGTGTGGTCAGATTAGTTTTGTTTCCTTCCCACTACACATTTACATGCCCATCAAAAATATGAACAAGACAATAATGTGAGCAAGGCAAAGTATGCGTGAATATCATACTCTGATGTCAAAACATCGTTTCCCCCGGTTCCATAAGTAAAAATCTTACATGACTCACAGTTTGAGTACCTCTACAGCTTGGATCAGTATGAAACTCTCCCGGTTAAATGATCGGTATAGAAGATGAACAACTGTGTTAGAAAATATGTGGTCTTTGATTTTTTTTAAAAAAAAAAAAAAGGTACAAGGGGTAAAAATCAATTACAGCTCCCAAGGTGCATTTCAGCAAGAAACAGCCAAGCACCGAGCTTAAAATTCACTCACATGCTCCTCTAATGGTGAGCAGATTTGGAGTTGAGAAAACTGATATTACAATCTGCAGAGTGACTCAGTTTGGTTTTAATTTTTTGGGTCACTTGTGAGTGAATTCAGCAATTATTGTGCCGCGTTTTCTTTAGAACTTCAACAACGAAGTGTTTTGAATTCATTACCGCTCTGATTTGTGCCTCTGTCTGGCCTCTTCCCCATAGCTGTGACGGCTGAGGCTCATAGGTATTGTAGTATTCTTAGCTGTTCACCATGCCAAAATCATGGACAAAAAGTGATTTCTCTGAAACCTATAGGATCGTTACATCACTAGGGACAGTTTTGTGTTTCTTTGTTGACTAATATTGAGAATATCATTTGAAGACAATTTTGAAATGGGAATACAGAATGGGGAAAAACAGTTGTAGAACCAGTTGTCCCTTCCACTTCGCTCCTCTATTGTTGTCCAAAAATCATTAAAAACATATAGCGACACTGTTGTACACTGGCTGACATATTAATTTATTATAATAAACATGGGCACTGTAGTTTATGTTGGGTTACTCCCGCATGCTGTTAATACTCAGTAGCACACTAAGTCCGCAGCTGAAAATAGTCCCCCAACAAATGCACTTCTGTTAGAGTGACTTTTGCACTCCAATGCCCTACTGTTTTAGAAATTATAAAAAAAAAAAAAAAAAAATGTTAAAGTGAAACCAGACCCATTTTTAAGATTTACATCTTCAATTGGAACAAATGGGTTTGGGGCTGAGAGCCAGAGACACTATAGGGAAGTCAGAGAGTGTTGAGAGACAACCGAATGCATTGTTGGTTTCTGGCTTTTCAAGTATAATAGTAGTAAATCTTCTAAGAGGTCAGTTTAAAACATAGCCAACATAATGCAGAGCACACAGTGCAAACATCTCCCATGTTTATATTATGTGCTCTGCCAGGAGCTTTTAAACATGCGGCATACTAAAAAATAAAGTCACCTATTTCCATGTGTAGTGACTGAGTATTGTTCACTTTGTTAGAGAACTTTAGAGCTTGTCATGGAAAATCATAGCTCGTATTTCAAAATTGAATAGCAGCATAATTACATCACTCATGTAAATGGTGTTATTAACTGGATTGGTCAAAGTATGAAACCATGTCAATGGCTTAATCGGACTCTTGCTTTGCTCACATTATTAGCAATGGTTGCATTGTGCATGTATGTCTAGCCGTAACAAATAGATAGCAATTACATAGCAGAGCTTTTCTAATCCTCTCTATCCAAGCATGGGCATGTTTACATTGTATTGCAAAGGGTACAGTGAAGATGTACAACAGTACTACATGCTGTGACTGTGGCCGTTAATTGAGTGCTACAGACCAACACTGAATCAGGCTGCCTCTGGAGACCACTGTCAAATTTATAGGAGAAGCTTGTGGTTGATGTTGCATCAAGTGCTCTTGCCAAAGCGTGGACAGGGAGGTTGAATGTTTAATACTCAATCTTAATTAGCATATCATAATCAGGCCTTACTGGAAGATAGTTTCCCTAAGCAAATCAAAACATGCTTTAAATTTCCGTAAAGGTTGCAGGAGTATATAAAGACAAAAGTGGACTTGTTTTTGATTACCACAAGAGAAATGTTAAATGCATACTCCAAACTGTCAAGGACAAATAGTTGAGTCTATTATATTGGCACTTAAGTAAAATATTCACCTTTTAAAATATTGAAGCATGTTTTCTTTATTTTTATTGCATAGCCTTGAGGTCATTAATAACGTGTATGTGGGGGAAGAGTTTGAATATTGTATTGGCTCACAGTCTCGCACAAACACACACGTATAAATATTCTGTTGAATCACCGGTATTTTAGTGCTTGTGTAATTTGCTCAAACAGCATGCAAGCTGTGATACACAAAAAGCAAACTCCTCATAGAAAAAGAAAACTCTCATTCATTCCACTGGATGCAAATATCAATGGAGATATTTTAACATTCGTCTGGCGGGTACAGGGTTTTGGAATTCATTTCATTCTTCTTCACTCACTGGGAAGAGATTAATTTGTCAGCCCAGACAAATGGGTGTGCCAATTTCTAAGTTAGTAGACCATGTAATAGAATCAATTAAACCAAGATATTCTCGTTGGAAGGTTTGATCCCCTCCACCAGCATTTTGTACGCCCCATCTTCTCTCACATGCGATGAGTTGCACGAGCTTGCCTGCTGAAGTTGAGAAGCTCGGTTCAGATTTTAATGTGAATGTGAGATAAACAGCTTTGTTTCAGTTTAAAGGATATAGCTGTCGATTTTCTATATTTTGTCTCATGTGCAGAGTCAAACCAACAATGAGTTGATCCTACTTACAAATACTGTGTGTGTATCTAAAGCCTGATATATTTCATTCCTCTATGCATTGTGAGCATTGTAAACAACTTACCTATAAAGAATTTGTGGTATGTGGCACAACAAGCTGGTTAAGCGCCGTAAGCTGAACCATGCACGCACAGTGGCGTCTGTCTTACAGGAAACCACTCTCCGGAGACTGAAAATGTGTCATTAATCTTTGGAGCTGTTTCCGTGTCCATATTCTCTGTGGCAAAGTAACATGTCATTGACATGTTTTTAATAGGTTTTAGACAACAACGGAGAAATAAAATATATCAGGCTGTGGATACAAAAACAATACTTAGAATTGTTGGTCTAGCTCTGTACATGAGATTTGTTGACAATAAGAAAAATATAGAAAATCCTCATGCCATATCCTTTAACTGTTTCTTTCTGAAAAATAAAAAGTCACTGACAAAAGTGTGTACACAGATAATACTACATGCTGTTGTTTGGCTTTTCAGCTAGTATCAACTGGGAACATTGTGGAGGCCATGAATTTAAAGATTCACACCTGTGTGCATTCAGAGAGACTCTGATTCAAACCTTGGGCTAAACTGGTAAAATATGAATGACAAAAAAAAAAAAAAAAAATTATACCTATCCTTTAATAACTACTGCTGCTGAGATGCCCTGGAGCAAGGCACTTAACCTCCCCGACTGTGTAGATGCAGCTGCTTAGTGGCCACAAGTACCATAGAGACTGTGGCTGTGCTGGGCAGCTTGCAGATCTGAATGTCTGTGCAGCTGTGTGAATGTGTTGCATTAATACAGCTGCACAAGGTTCCATATGTCGTGTCATCTTCGTAGGAAAAAAGTCGGTTTGAGAAAAGAAAATGCAGTTGTGCAGTGGACAATAATGTATAGGTAATGCATTACTTGGTAAAGTAAAAGGAAATGCACATTTTCAAGCACAGTGGCCATGCTTCGCTGTCCTGTGATCTCCAACTTTGGTGAATTTTAAGTTTCCTGATAAATTAGAAGATAAAATATTCCTTTGTGGTTTGAATGAAAGGTTCCTACTTCTTAGGCCAATCCAAACCCATTAAGAAAGTATTGGATTTTGGATTAAAATATTCCATTGCATTGTGTCAAAGCTTAAAACAGTAACAGAAGACATTAGAAGTTGATGCTTTGGAGATATAAGGTCTTCACAGGATAGCGACCAAATTTATACCATCAAAATGATTCATTTGCATACTTTGCATATACAAAAGTTGTTATTAATTGTTTTGTAGGATGAGCTATTGTGAAAATGTCTCAGGGGCTCCCTAAAAAAAGATGAGAACGGTTGCACAGTCATGGTATATAAAACATACTTGGAGCTGAAGATGAGTTGCAGCATGGCGTGAATGGCATTGTATGCATGTCATTGAAATTCCTCAACAGAAAGACAAGGGTGTAATTTTGGGGAAGGGCTTCAGGCATAGAGCGGAGAAAGGCCTCTCTGTTTGAAAGTCTGCGGCATGTTTGTCACCCACTCTGGCAAAGTGGGCCAATACTAACCACTAAAGGGTCCAATCAGGCATTTAGGGAAACATGTATGTGTTAGAGCTGGAGCGAGAAGGAAGAGCGGGGGGAGGAGGGGAGGAGGGTTGTGGAAGCAGGGTGGGGCAAGAGAGGGTGGGAGGGTGGCAGTGCAGGCGGGCAGGCGGTGGAGCAGATGTGAGCAGAGCTGAGGACGAGCTTCACGCAAAGACACAGTCCCATCGATGCCTCCGTTACAGCCTGGAGCAGGAAGGGGGAGGGAAGGAAAACAGAAACAACATTAAATTGGAAGCCGTCTTAACACACAGCCCTGTAGGACACCACACTGTTAACAGGCTATGCTTAGACTGACAGCTCAACAATGCAGAAATTCAATGTCAAACACATCCCCAAATCGTATTCCAGGTGTTTTTAATTTCGCCAGTCCAAGAATGACAGTGAAAAACAAAGGGAAAAGAATGGAAGTGAATGCATGCGTCTTCTGCACTGTGAATAGGACATGCTGACACAGAAACTGTCATGATAAATTGAAAAAACTTGTTTCTATTGGGTTTCTAGCTAGTTGCAACATGTTATCATGACAGAAAATGATTATACGTTCAAACCAGATGAGAGCCATCAAACAATCTATTTTCTCAGTCAGTTTCCTCCTATGAGCTATGGGGTCCACACAAGAAGACACAATTTCTTGCAAAAGTTAGAACAGTTTTGGCTGTTTCACATGAGACATTTCTGTGTGTGTTTTTTAACCGGGCAGGGCTCAGTTGGGAAAAGGTGATGCCACGTACTTCTGTGCGACAATCACAATTTAGCATTTGAATCAAAATCAAAATATTGCCAGCACTCTCAATCAAATCTGCGAGGCTCAGTAACTTCCTGGAGTCCCTGCTTTTTGCCTGGCAGCATCATGGTGGCAACAAGACTGCAGAGAAGTGACTTTGTCCGTGCAAGTAATAGTTAGGCACTTAAAGGACCAGTGTGTAAGATTTAGTGGCATCTAGCAGTGAAGTTGCAGATTGCAACCAAATGAATACCCCTCCCCACACCTTCCCCTTCCAAGCGTAGGAGAACCTACAGTGGCTGTAAAACTTGCAAAATACACGAAAGGCTCTCTCTAGAGCCAGAGTTTGGTTTGTCCATTCTGGGCTACTGTAGAAACATGGCAGTGCGACATGGCGGCCTTCATAGAAGGGGATCCACTCCCTATGTAGATATAAAGGGTTCATTCTAAGGTGACGAAAACAAGACAATTCTTATTTTAAGGTGATAATACACTAGTAAAAACATACTTGTGAATATTACATTCAATTTCTGCCGAGTCCGTTCTGCTAGGTGCCTAACTGCCCAAACATTTTTACACTTTGGTTTTTGTATGTATTAGACAAACTTTAGTGGTTTTGTTGGATGAATTTTGTCCACCTGTTTCCCCCTGCTTCCAGTCTAAGCCAAGCTATGCTATGCCATGCTATGCTAACTGGCTGCTAGCCATAGCTGTATATTTATTAGACAGATATGAAAGTATGAATGTATCGATCTTCTCATATAATTATCATAAGAAAGCAAATAACCATATTTTCAAAAATGTTGAACTATTGCTTTAAACTCTGTTTTAGTGCTTGCTTACTAATGAATATTTAATAATATTTAATGTTATAGATATATCAAGTTTTCAGGGGCTTTTACGTCAGATATTAACTTTTTAATATAAATATAAATATTTGCCAGCTATCTGAATATAGCCATATGCCCAAATCACCAAAAACCCTAAATGCTCATATGACATCTTGAAAATTCAAGATCTATACCAGCTTTTAAAAAAGTCTACTGTATCTATCATCACATGCTGTGAAGACCAGAATGCAAAACTTTACATCCTGGAAAACCACAATGGATCTTAGCACGTCTGAATGGCACTGTCGTTGCACATTATCTGCCAGATGGGCCAGCATAGGGCCTGCTGGAGGGGAAGACAGGGTCACATCCTCCATCCTCTTGCATTATGTAAGATTTATTTTTGGGATGTACAGTTCAAACCAGTGTGGCTTTACCAAGTGGCTGTCAGACAGTCAACCACTCTCAGACTCTTGAGTATGATGTGAAATTGCCACAGTTTGACCGCCAAAACACTCCCTCCTCAAATATGTCGGAGAGCATGCTTCGCTGGTTGCAGTTATTCATTCAGTAAGACGTTTCCACCTGATTTGATAATGAGAGTATTTTTGGCAATAGTGTTAAGTTTATTTGCTCACTGAATCAGGCCAACAGCTGCGTGGGATTTATTGCAATGTACAGGTGTTGCCAGCATGTTTCTTAGCTTCGAGGCTTAAAGGTGCAGTGTGTAGGATTTCATGGCATCTAGCAGTGAGGTTGCAGATTGCAACCAACTGAACACCCCTCCCCTCCCCCTCCACTTCCAAGCATGTAGGAGAACATACGATGGCCACAAAACTCACAAAAAATGCAAAAGGCCCTCCTAAAGCCAGTGATTGGTTTGTCTGTTCTGGGCTACTGTAGCAACATGGCAGTGCAAGATGGCGGGCTCTGTGGAAGAATTACACACTGGACTTAACAAGTGTTTCTTTACTGGCATGGCTTTGGGCTTGGTAAAGACTGACCTTTAGGACACCCCTCTTTTATGGCACACTTTATAGTGCTTCTGCTCTTTCTCTCTCTTTCTCTGTCTGTCTTCCAAACCTCTAGTCTAATGAAACATATCCACCTTAATAAGCCACGTGGGTGTCTTTAAATGAATAAAGAGAACCCCACAGTCCGTAGAGACTATGTGGCAGAGCTAATCTGCTGCTCTAAATTGGTTATTTTCAAAGACATTGTACTTTGTTTTTGCAGACTAACATCATGTTCATGAAGGTGCACAGCACAGACTTGACCTCATCAAACGCCAACAGGAAGAGGAAACTCTATAGATTGTTATATGTCTGCAATGTGTGATGTTTGGCTATTTAATGATGCAGCACTATGATTACTTTAGCTTTCGTTAGGTATCTCTTTTTACATTTTAATGTGAACCGCCATGTAATGTGAGAGACTGTCTAAAAATATGCACTGTTATCTCTGCATTTAAATTATATCACATGTCCCCCCTCTCTGTGACAGACAGTTTTTCACTGGAACAACGGTAAACACTTTTGATTTCCAACATGGTTGAACAACACCTGAGCATACAAGTTCAATTGTATTCATTGAAGATTTAAAGGACCAGTGTGTATGATTTAGTGGCATCTAGCGGTGAGGTTGTAGATTGCACCCAAATGAATATCCCTCCCCTCACTCTCCCCTTTTAAATGTGTAGGAGAACAAACGGTGGCCACAAAACTCACGAAAAACGCAAGAGGCCCTCTCTAGAGCCAGTGTTTGGTTTGTCCATTCTGGGCTACTGTAGAAACACGGTGGTGCAACATGGCGGGCTCCATGGAAGAGGACTCGCTCCTCATGTAGATATAAAGGGCTCATTCTAAGGTAACCAAAACACAACAATTCTTGATTTCAGGTGATTAAACACTAACTAAAACATACTTATTATATTCCATTTCTGCTGAGTCTGTTCCGCTAGATGCCACTAAATTCTACACACTGCACCTTTAACTATCTATTCGTGAGCTGGCAGATTCATGAAAAGGAACTCTAATGCACATGTGTAGTGATACCACATAAGCCAACATTTTAGCTCCTGTACCAAAAGAGCAGCTATCTTTGGAGTGAATAGGCGCCATCTTGAAACACAGTATCCACTTCTCACAATACATCTGCGAGGATAACCTTCTAATCAACACATCTTGTGGCAACAGTGCATTGTGGTCTATTGAGGCCACTGTTAGCAGCAAATTGCTCCTCTGTGCCTCTTATAGGATGGCTCTTTCACTGCAAAGATTGTTTAATGGTTTGTGCGAAAGACATTTACCACTGATGTTTTAGAGAGCTGAAACTTTTCTGCAATTAAATTTAATTGAAATTCTGCTGGAAACACTTCACTGCAGTATAATATTGTCCACGTTTAGCAGCTGTGTCTGGTGTTTTTTCCTTTATATTCTAAAAATGTGATGTTCTGAATTACACTTGCTCTATTATATGAACAACAATCAGACATTGAGTTATTATCTGCAGCCTGTACATTCAGCTCAGACGGTACTTAAATTCCAAATAGATAGAACAAAATATGGTGATAAAAGAATAAATATCATGCAAAGATAAAAAGAAAAAAAGTTTCAACCAAAAAGGACAACATCAGGACAAACAAAAAGAAACATTTTCTGTAAGAGTTCACACATTTTGCTTTGAGCAAGATTTTTTCCCTTTATGATCCCCATTAATTAATTTCTTTGGACATACAGGTTTAGCTTTTTAGTTACTTTTCCTTCCTTCCTTCCTTCCTTCCTTCCTTCCTTTCTTTGTTCCTGATATTTTTAATATCACCTGTAATTATTATTTAACCAAAACTGTAACAATGAATACTGGCATCTCAGTACAGTTTGTACATGAACCTGAGCTTCAGTTTGTGATGCTGCCGAACCACCTGATCTTTTGATCCATTGGCATTTGTTAGGCAATTATACATATGTTTTCATTGTTAGGGGATATACCATAATCTAATTTCAATTTGGATGTATCATAACACAAATGAATTGCAATATCTATTACAAACTGTGAATGCAATTTAATTTCTCTCGAATACAAATATTTTTTATTTTCATTTTTATGTCTGTCTGTATGTACTGTAACAAGATATGCACTGAACCTCATCAAGTTTTAACACTTTTAAGAATCTGGACAGAAACCAACCATTCATGCTCTGATGGGCTTCAGCTTTCCTGAGATTGGGTGATGTGGGATTTTTACGCCTCAGTGGCTGAGGCTAGATGTCAGAGGTGGTGTTAGAGAAGAAGAAGGAGGACTGGCAGCTCTCATCTCTCTGTTTATCTATCATTTTTCTCACTAACTCACTTTCCCTCCTCAACCAGTGAGTCACAGGTCTGACATTGTGTGTCACACACACATACACACTGTCATCAGTACACCAGACAAATGAAAGACAGAAACACACTAGATCTCGGGATTTGTGCTGTTTGAAGAGCTTCTCCTATGTTAAAGGGATAGTTCGTATTTTTTGAAGTGGGGTTGTATGAGGTACATATCCATAGTCAATGTATTACCTACAGTACATGGGGGTTGGCACCCCCCCATTTTGGAGAAGCAGACAGGTGTACCAGCACAGAAGCTAAGCAATGTACTGCTGTGGATGGGGACAGCAGTATTTTACTCCATTAAAAAAAGGCCCAATATCAATTTAAGTGTGCGCTATTTTCACCGCTTTATCTTGCCGTCAGACAGCCCTTTCCTTTGGTAATACATTTTCTCAACCGTAGAACTAATGTATTCCTACACACATTACACTGTAGCAGCACTTTCTGACCCAAACAGGTTATCTGCGGCTCTCTGCACTGTGATCGGATCTCAATATGCAAATAAGCTATGGGCACCTGGCAGACTCGCCAACAAACATGACATGTTCCAGGTCAAGGAAACTGCTGCCACGAATGGACGTCATTCATTTCTAAATCCCTTCTTGCGACGGAGGACTTCTAGTTACTGCTACTACGTTTTTGCAGGGCTTGCTTTAGTTGGCAGGAAGACGTGGAGCTAGGTGACCTTTCTACTTACTGGGCCTTAATATTTTTCTTATGTACAGATTGCATTTACCTCCTATCACAATGTGAACCTGACCACCTCCAAATGTGGTCTGACCAATCCGATTGCATTCTGCGATTACATGCATTTTTCCATTTATCCAGATAATGTATCCAAGTACAGATCGCATTTTAATGCCAGGTGTAAAAGGGGTAAAAAAACGCCATTTACACATGGTATTAGCATGTGATATATGGATAATGATTTCTGATCCACAGGCTATTTTGCATTTACACTTGGTATTGATAATTGCTCTTATTATCTTGATTGTGCCTGCATTGTGATCGAATATGCTAATTAGTTAGGGGATGCTGGCTGATGAGCTTTTTGCAAGTGAAGGCTTGCTAGCTACTGATACTACTTAGGCAACCTTTGAACTTGCTGGGTGGATGTTTTTTCTTAAGAACGTGACCTAATCGTGATCCAATCACAATGTTCCAGGCACGGCTTTACAGCTTGCATTAACATTTAACGTTTGTCCTTATCTAGATCGGATATCCAGATACAGATCGCATACTAATGCCACATGTAAATGGTTTCTTGGAGATCACATTTCCTAGCTGTACTTTGTTTTGGATTAATCACTCCTCTCAGTCATGGAGGGCAGCTCCAAATGTCAAAAAGTTTCCCCTCTTAACCAAAGAAGGAAATGGCAAAGCAGTATTATTGCTGAGTTTTGCATGGAAATGAGATATTACCAGATATTTCTTTTGGCTCTGTTCTTTTTGAATACATTTTTCTTTTTTATATTACTTTTAAATTCCATATTACTGCTATTTATTGCAAAACATTGACTTTGTGTCAGTTACGATCCCTCATAAAGGCTAAAGTGTGGGCAGGGGTTGTGCTAGTGCAACAAATTATCTCAGTGCACATTTTGTCTCTAACAGAGGTTATTAAGTTCATGCACTACTTAAAATGATAATTTGACTATTTTTCCCGGCTTCAGTGACACAAAAAATGTTTGCAGGTTGAAGCTATTCTGAATGGTTGACCTGCCTTTGCTCAGTTCATCGATGGCATGAAAAAAGGTACTAATGTAGAAATAAATTTCAAATAAAGACCCAGAGTTTCCACAGATACCAAAAATAAGCTGAATTTGGGAGAAATGTTTGCACATTGATTGACCTCATCATCATTTCCATTTGACTGTGCAGCCATAAAAATGTTTTTTAGTCTTGGGTTTGAATATTTCACT
The DNA here is from genome assembly GCF_914725855.1 of Thunnus albacares. Taxonomy (NCBI): domain Eukaryota; kingdom Metazoa; phylum Chordata; class Actinopteri; order Scombriformes; family Scombridae; genus Thunnus; species Thunnus albacares. Next base: position 31,335,066 of record NC_058107.1, read on the forward strand.
CAAAGAAAAGAGTTGATACAGAATATTTACTGTCAGACAGTGTCACACATAAGACGGTTTTAACAACCATTAAGCTACTTAAGGGGGAATAAAAAGGGAAAAAATGGATGTTACGGGTTAAGATGCTTTGTTTTATCTATACTTAATTTTTGCCATAAGAGGTAGGAGTGAGCCTCCAGGTTGTAAGTGTTTCATAATACAAGATTTTAGGTCAAACATAACTTTGATAATTTGAATGTACACCATCAAAAGTTGCACTTTTGATCTGAACAAGAATCATATCACCAAAAGAAAATGACTTCCTGAGTAACCTCTGACCCAACACTAAATTTGTGCTTCAAAGACATGTTAAAACTTTCAACCAAAGTAAAATATGGATAAGGGTTGACTAAGGTAAAAGATGACATAAAAGAAACAGAAAACATCCAAAATGAAAACATCTTTTTATTGTCATACACTTTGTAAAGGATGAGTGCAAATAAAGAGCTCATGATCAAAAAATCTACTCATCAATAAGCCATGGACCATAAGGCATCATTAAATACAAGCTTTTTGGAGCTATCATCTACAATACAAGGACGGAATCAGGAAAAGAAACAACATAGCATCAGTGCTTATGCAATTAGAAGGAAAATGGAGGAAAGGAAATTTAAATGAACAGAAAACAAAAACAACAAAAACACAACACAATTTTCTACATTCAAAAGAAAAAGAGTCAAAAACTTCACAAGGAATATTGATATCACGGCAAGTGACGATAAAACATAGTCTACAATCTGTTATGTACACTTGGCACTAATGTTAGATCTTTGATTGTTGTCCAGTCAGGTTGTAGCCAACTCTAGCATGTGCACAGGTCGTAACTCTTTTTATTTAAATGCTAGTCTATCATTTATATAATCTATAAATATACCGAAACAATCATTCTCTCAAACAAAGCTGTTGAAAAGTTTTGCAAAGCCTAACGTTAAACTTCATTAGGTATTGAGATCAAACTGCTCAATGGACAACAGTTCATCAGAAAAATGCTCACATACTTTTTATATATAGTGTTGAAGGATAATTTTTTTTTTCATAACAAGAATCAATTGTTGATAGTCCATCTCATGCACTTGAAAGTTGTAAACAGTACAAATATAAATGATCCACTTACAATATTTGAATCCCAGCAATTCCAAAATAGACAGACAGACTCCAAAAAACAGCAGCAGATTGTTTGTATGCATTTTCCAACACTGGCAGATGTGTATATAATGAGGTGGAAAATGGCTATTTAACATGATTGGATTGTCTCTATCTATTCGACGTGGCTAGAGAGAATCAAAAGCAGTGTACAGCTCGAATGACGCCACAGCCTCCAGTTCATCATGATATGACTCTGACTTGCTATATTCTCTAAAACATACATTTAAAATACATTATGATACACAGTATGAAATAGAAAAATGGCCTGGGCTTCAGCATCCTGATATGTCATTTCTGATATGTTAAAGGGAAGGTTTAGCAAGCCAGATCGAAGTTACTTGATTGTTATTTTAACATGTATGTCGCCTATAATCCAAGAAGTCAGTAACTGACAATTACAGTATGTTTGTGTAAATGAAATCATTCAGAATTTAAAAAAAACAAGATTTTTAGGATTATTTTTAAATGTGCTCCACTGTCACTTTTTCAGCAGTGTTGTAGTCAAAAACCAGGACAGGGCCGAAGCCTCTTCTGTTTAAATATCAGAACTAAAACAAGATGAAAAACCAGATTTCATTTCAAAGAAATCAACACAAGGAAAATCATGCCAATTATCACAATGGTCATATGGAATATCAGCATTTTCTGTTATCTTTAAGTGCCCATGGAGGTGTGTGTAAGTGTGTTGTCACTACTTCACCAGCCAACTAGGTGTTCAAATAACAAAGGAACAAACGGGAAAAAACAATATGGCAACACTAAACTGACCAACTGGAAGAATCTTCTTTATTTCTCCAACATGTTTCAGTTCAAGGCCTTCAGCAGGAGGATTTTTGAGTAGCCATTACATTGTGTCGCCCCCGCTTGACAGGTTCTACAGAATTCGTTCTTAATGTGCATTTAACACAAAGCATATTTGTCCTTTGAGTTGTACATATACAGATATTTCTAACAACACACTACCTCTGTATGTGTGCGTACTAAAGCTCATGAAGTTATTTTCCTTCAGGTTCTCTCCATTTCCTGCGCCAATTTTTGTAAAAATAAGCATTTTTTCAATTTGAGTGGGCAATTGTTTGCCTTAAAGTGAGACTATACAACTTTTGAGAGGAGAAATGACACAGTCTTTCTCTTACAAATGAAAAAGTGAATTTATTAACAATTAAATAAACCATTTCTCAGTTCAATACATTCAGGGGGTTTGCTGCAACAGCCTTACTTGGTCTGGTATGACCATAGCTTACGGTTAGCAAATGTTAGCAAACTTAAGGTAAATGTGTAACTGACATTTTTCTGACTTTGTGACTTCTCCACTTGGGCTACTGTTAGCTTAGCATTTTAGCTACATGCTAAACAGTAGAAATGGTAGAAGCAATATTTAACATTATTCCATTGCTGTCACTTAGTGGTGACTTAGTGTTCAGCAAAAATTGCATAGTCTCTCTTTAATTAACTCCACCTTGAGTGCATCCTCTTCTATCTTTACAATGGACTCTGCATGCAGTTATGCCGTTTCTACAATTCACTCTTGATTCAGTGTGAACACAACTTTACACAGCTGACTTTTAACTTATTTAAGTAACTTATCAATGGTTGGAACATTTTTTTAGGTAGCTATCAGTGGTTTTAACAAGTAAATCTACTCACAAAAAATTCACTATATTTAAAAGCCATCAAGATTTACTCGTAATGTGTTGTTTATTATATAAACTGGTTCTCCAAAGTGCACTAAATAAAACTTTGAAAGATGCTGGTCACAGTGACTACAACACTGCTTTTAAGCGACTCCAAACACATTTTATTGAGCCCAAAAACATAAATTCAAAGTGTGCTTTGACTTTCAGAAGATGTGTTGGTATTTTCAGGATCATGTGCTCCCTTTATGCGTCTAACAGTCATATTATTACAGAGCTGGGAATCTTCAGACTTCTTTATCCAGACATCAACTGTACAGACTGAAATCAGTCTGGCCCTCAAACCCCTGGCAAACAGCTCTATGATCCATTTAGGTTTCCATCCATTTTAAGAACTTCTTGTACACTACTCAGGAAAATAATGTCATGTTATTTTCGGTACTGTCACCGAAAAGAGTCTAAAAAGTTAGTGTATTGATTGACTAGAATAACTTAAAAGTACTGCACTCACTATACAGTAGCAAGCTTTAGATTTTATCTTTATCTAGATATATTCTGTATCTATAGCTATTTAAAGTAAAATAATATACATTTATCTGTGGGTATGGGGGATGGGAGGGGGGCTCAGTGACAGCATTTCTGAAGGGTAATTAGTTCTGCAACAGTAGACGAGATACATTTCAAGTGTCAGCGATTTCACAAAACAGCGTCAAGTGAGGGAGTCCTGGTCTGACCCGCAGCTTTTTTTTTCTGCAAAGGCTGTCATTGTTCAAACGTCTCACTTATGTTCACAGGTAATAATCAAAGCACAAACTGATCAGAGAACAGTCTCCCATCAAAGAACCGTGCCAACAAATCCCCACAAAAACAGGGACGCTGGCTTCTTCACATTCAAATGGTACGGTGTAAATAAGAAAACATTATTCAGTTAAATAAAGCTTTTGAGACAAACATGTACTGGTACAGACATCCACACATGAGAGACCATGAGGTAACATTGACACAATGGTCTACACAGTTGACAGACATAAGGAATGGCAAGACAATGTCATGAAAATATACAGTGTGTGATGTACAACAGTTACATTCATTCAAAATAAAACAAGACATGGGGAAAAAAAAATCTACATTTGTTCTCAAACATGTGTTTTTTTAAATCCAGGATGACATGATCAATCGAAGGTTACAAGCAAAATACATCCAGGAAATAAATCAAAGATTATGAAGGGAACAGGTCAATAGTAAAAGACAAAAAAAAAAAAAAAAAAGATAAAGTAAAGATATCCAGTATGGTTCAAATCAAACCAAAGAAAATATGAGTCCCAACTGCTTTGAGAAGCTGGACAGTCAACTTATCTGTACACACACATGCCAACATTCCATGAAAATACACACAGCACGGGCAGTTTTCATCACTGGGCTGGCTTTTGGATTCAGTGCATTCTTTAAGGAGGTGGGTTATTTATGTAGCATTATGGCGGCTTTTATATATATGTATATATATATATATACACATATATATATACATATATATATATATATATATATATATAGTTGCTGATTGTTTGCTGTTTTGTGTCCCTAACTCATTTGACATACTCAGCTGACTTCCAGAAGTGCCCTGGGTGGGAAAGGCGGCGGTTCCGTTTTGGCAACTTTTCCAGTAAATCTACCAGCTTGGAGAAGCTGGGCCGCTCTTCCTGCTTGTGAGCCCAGCAGAGGAGTAGAATGTCCTGGAAAAGACAGCGACACAGAAAAGTTTTAGGAAAGACCAGTGTCATGCATCACTGTTTCATGTATGATACAATCAATTGGTTACCATGTAATTCTATGAGACATTTTGCATTGGTTGCACTTTGTTCTTAAATGCACTTACTTTTAATATCCCTCATATTTAAAACAGCTTTCAGTTCCATTTAGATTATCATACTCACTTGGACACACTCAACACCCTTTCTATTTTAAAGTTTTTAAAGCTTCATCAGACAGGAATAAGTTACCCAATTCACTAAGATCTATTACCTCTTGAAGACTTCTTTGCTTGTTATCCAAAATGTCTTCTTATCACGTTTTAAATTAAGTTTACCTTCATCTTTCATTACTATTTTTGTTCTCATCTATGTCTCATGAAATTTCTATGCATGAGATTTGTTGACAGTAAGAAAAATATAGAAAATCGCCAGCTATGTCCTTTAAGGGCCTTGCTCAAGGGCACCTCAGTGGTGTAAATGAGGGAGGGTTGTTGTTATTTTATTTTTTTCTGATGACCCCCTCAAAAATGAGATGGCGCATCTCAAAAATCTTATTGTAATTAATTATGATTAAGTATTTATAAGTATTCATTCAAACTTACATCATGGTGGCTAAAACATTTCAAATTGTTTCTTGGTTTTTTACTTACTGAAATGAACTTTCTTCTAAGAAGTTCTAAGAATTTCTTCCTGGGTAACTTTTTAAGATCCATTTTAAGAACACTTGTGTGAATCCAGCCCCAGATTGCTCGTCGTCCTTGTTAAGCAGAACCAATTTATCAATCTTTATAGAAATTGCTCAAGCAATATGAGTCTGGACTTCAATGACTGCTTAAATGATGAAAAATACAAAAAATATGCAGCAATTTTTTACACAAGTTGGGGGAAAATTGTGAATTATGACCAAAAAAAAAAATAATATGAAGAAAAGACCCTTACTGATATCTCCTTCCCCATGCCAGTTTGGGCGAGGTTGGGCTTCATACCACTGCCAATCTGCCATATAATCACCTCTGCTGGCTGACTCTTGTAAGGCCACTCACGTGCGTGTAACTCGTACCAGATGGTGCTGTGAAGACAGAGGAGCAGAGCAGGTCAGTGCTTTGGACTGTCTGGTCAAGAGAATAACACTACTATCTACAGCTACTGTGGGTTCACACTACCAGGGAAGATTTCAACAACCATTAACCATCAAACTCAGTGGATTTAATCAGCATTAAGATTAACATACGGCTATAGATAATGCTTCTGCTTAGTTGTTATCTGTGCAAAATGTGTATTTTGTGGATGAATTTTGTCTTGAACCTGTAAGTTTAGAAGAGCAATTTCATCCAAGAGCTAAAGAAACAATGCATTTTAATTACTGTTTGTGCAAAATTAGCATACCCCCACCTCTACCCCCTTGTAAAATGGGGTTGTTTTTATGCTGCTCTTGAAAGTCAAGTTTGAGTAGCATAAAAATAGCTCTTTGCCAAGAGTAGGGGGGAAAAAATGACGACTGATTGTTGATGAATATGTAAAACAGCCATGGGGGGTCACCTCTAGGTAACACAAGGGCTAGCAGAGCAGCTGGACATTGTGCGCCAATGCTTCACTCACCCCTTTAGAATAATATAGTGATGAAACCTCCATATGGGGGACCATCTGAAAATGCAATTGTGTTAGGAGTCAACAGAGCAGGGTCCACCCCCACAAATGATTCAGTAATGGCAGTGGAGGAAGAGCAGGAGCCGTGAGTATTTTTAATCAACTTAGGGAAAATTTAAAATTGGACCTAAGAGGAGGAGAGGGATGACACTTTGGTTTGGAGAGCTGAGTGACACCCAGAAAAGCAATCTGTATGTAATAACTGAGGGAGCTGGCAAGACGATCCGGTTCAAAAAGAGTCAAATATCACATATATTTGACAAAGGAGATTTAAGGAAAGCCAGTGACAGTTACATTTTTTGCAGTTTTGCAAAAGGATACTTCAACTGCCTTGATGCAAGAAAGAGAAAGATTCTGTAGTGCCAAGCCTATCCAATCACAGGTAATTACATATAATCTTTATGACTATCGCAACAACAACAATAATAATAATAAGTACTCACAATGTGTCTATACCCCCTTTGGCTGCATGTTATTGATCTGACTCATAACGACCACTGTTCCTTTTTATCTGAGAACTATAAACGAATCCAGCGGCAGATATATGTGTTTTGCTCTAAAGTGCTGCCGCCATTACTGCAGTGGAACTGCACACATTTACACTGACATTATTCAGTAACTAAACACCCTTGTCTGAAATTAATTAGGACGCAGGCTTTGTGAAAAAATAACATGAATGTAGTGCTTCTGTCAGACCTCCACAGTGCGGATGTTACAGTACTCTGTGGGGGTTACTCATTAAACCCAGCATGACTTGCTAGCTTATGATTTAAATAATCAAATTCCATGATTTTTTTCATTTTAATCAGAATAAAAGTATAATTTAAACTAATAAAAAAAAAATCAGAAATACATGATTGAAACATGAAGATTTAATGGAGATTTATGAAAGTTAAATTAATTTCATGGAGCAGAGGTTTATGACTTCTCATTTTTCCAAAGTCTCAGTTTCTTTGTAGAGCAGCTGATAATAACAGCATAGCTTACAACAGAGTAAAGAGCCATCTGTACAAGCGGGACTAAATTTCGACAAAAATTTAAGTTTAGAAGATTATAATCTGTATTTTAATGGCATATGATCACTATATTTTCAACATATAACTGCTTTTACGAGATCTCTTGGACATATTTCTTGGCAAAAGCGTCCAAACAGTGAGATCCTTTTACATAAATTACAAGTTAGTAAGTCATTAAGTTTACAGATTTCTTTTTGTTGTACATTTTACCAGATGAATGTGGCCTTCTTGCACATTAGCATTGTGTTGTGAGTCATGGGTGTTTTTCTCAAAAGTGTACATGTATCCGTTTGTTTTTTGTGTCTTTGCTATGATGTCAACGCTTAGACTTCCTATTACAAAAATCATTTTGTAAGCAAAGCCCTTCCCACCACTGAGAACCTGCTATCACTGCTCTGAAAGGGGAGAGCTATAATACCATGAGGAAAACAAAGTAATATCTTGAAAAGGCCACCAGGATTAATAATGATCCATAGGACATTCCAGATATTCAGTGGCCTGGAGGTGCTCAAATACGGCCAAGAATTGGGTTTCCTAACAGTTTACTGTACATGTACCTTACTTCAGTACACTAAACAAACCCTCAGGGTATACAAGAGCCAACACACCTGGTCCTAGTTTAGAGCAGAATGTGTCAGCAAACTCAAAGTCAAAAGGACTTCAGTGCAGATGAAAGGCAAGCAAGATGAAGTCATTGAGATCAGAGGGAGTCTAAGGTGTCGTTTTGCCCATATATGTAATGTACCAAATGCAAAATGGCAACTCCAAATCAAAGTTTTGGCAGAGGGTTACAAATACTCTTATCAAATTGGTCATCCATTTTCTTCTCATTAGCATTTAGCAGTCTGACCACACAGTTAGTGTAGTTGACTGCAAAACAGATTTCAAGTATTTTATTGGGTTGTTTTTTTTTTCATGTGAATGCACCAATGGCAGATTTGCATTTGCCAGTCAGGGGGGAGTGACCACGGCCACTTCCTTAGATCCTCTGTTGGTGAAGGTTGAATTCTTTTCATTGTTCCAAACAAAAAGCTGTTGCCCCCAAAAAATAAAATCCATCACCCCCAGTGCAGCCAAGACTTTCACCTGGTTAACAACTAATCAATTAACTGACTCCTTTGGCTTCTCACCATTCACAGATTTTCTAGCTTCCTGCAATTATCCAATCAGTCTAACATTCAAGAATGGTTTGCGTCATTCAATCAACTGGGCTTCCAAACCTTCTCTTTCACCCACATGAGGAAACCAATAGCTAATCACTGTACTCATTATCTGCTCCAATCAGTTTCTCCAGTATCTCATGGTCTTCCAGCTGGACTGCAGGCAGGTGCACCCCAGTGCAGACAATGGAGCCAGGCAGGGACAGTTGAGTGAGTTTATTGTCAAAAGAGAAGATTCAAAAGCTCAAAAACATGGGTGGCAAACAGTCCAAACTGCAGTTGCATTAAGTCCACAGTGAACTATTGTACAACAATCTGACAAGGGAATAAAGGATCTGGGCTGGTATATGTAGTGAGTGACTGATGAAGGAATGAATTGCGAGTGAGGAGTGGGTGAAGTAGACTAGGTAACTGTAGGACTGATGAGAAGTGGGAACAGGTGTGTAGATGGGGAATGGAGGGAAAGTGTGAGGGCATTTGGTGAACAGCTTGAGGATGGCAGGTCTGGGGAGTTGGAGGAATGTACATGACCTGGGAGAAGTGAGCAGGGGCTGGAAACAGAGGCAGAGACCAAGGCAAAGGGCTGGGCATATGAGAGAGCATGGCTGCAGAGAGGGAGTGAGGAGCAGATTGTGACATGCCTATGCTAAATTGTGCACCATTACCTCTACCAGTATTACCATAATCAAGACTCCTTTCCTTAACCCAGCTTCATTGTTCCTCATGATCAAGTATATGGACTCAAGTGGAGTCTATGGCAAAATCATACTTTTTAAACACGTTTCCAACATATAAATCCATCTCTCATTAACTCACATTAACTGATTATAGGTTGGACATCTAATATCTGACAGTGATAGAAGCAAAATTGGCATTTCAAACTGCAGAGATCATTATATTATCTTCTTTGCACAGTACGCAGTAATAATCTATATCTGTAATTGGATCTGAAAACCTATTAATGGTTGCCTCTTAAACCACATTTTGTCATGTGATTTGGAGTTTTTGGACACTTCTCTGTCAAAATAAATATGAATTTATTGAATTCACATGCACACTTGGGGTTTGTTAACTATCTCTGTCAACAGTGTGCTGCTCAACCAACATCAGGCTTGGGTTATTTTCTGGACAAACAAACAGGAGGGCATGAGGTGAGAGGACACTCACCCAAAAGCAAAGACATCTGACTGTTTGGAGAAGGGAAGCTTGTCCTCCTCTGTGTCCGGAGAGAGCTGCTGAATAATTTCTGGTGCCAGGTGACACAGCCAGCCGTTGGGGATCCTCAGTTTGTCTTCTCTCCGGCTGCAGAGTGAGAAAACAGGGAGATGGAGACTTGTCAGAGCTTATCAATCTGCTGTATCATGCTGCCAAACCATTAAAGACATCACACTGAATTACATTAAACTGTCATTGCAGACTACCATAACAACATAAGTCAGTGATGCTGCTTCTCTATTATTGGCCATGTAAAGTTTGAGGAATTTATTTATTTATTTACAGTTACAGCCAAATTCTGTTACATCTTCTTGGTTTATACAATGAATTTCAGTTTAAAAAATGCAAGGCATCTGTTTATAATATATTGGGAAATATCACTGTTAATATAATCCTGCTGCTGCTGAAGGACTGCCTGCAGATGTAGAAGTATTCAGACGCCTCACTGTGCTGCTCTCACTAGTCTTTCACTACTTCCATATATTTCTTTAGCCATGCTAGCTGTACTAGTCCAAACTGAAATTATCGGAACCCTGACTTTTCCTCAAGTGCCACCATGAGGTTGATATTTTTTTTTTGTTAGTGATGTGTCTTGACAACTACTCAATGGACTTCCATAACATTTTGTACAGACACTCATGGTGAAAAAAGGATGAATCCTATTGACTGTGGTGATCCCCTGACATTTCATCTCATGCCACCAAGAGGTAAAAGTTTACACTTATCCAGTGAAATATCTCAACAGCTATTGGATGGATTGCCAAAAAGATTTTGTACAGACATTCAGTCCTAAGAGGATAAACCCCACGGACTCTGGGAAGTGTAACTTTATCTCTAGGGCTACCAGCTGGATTGACTTTTTTTTTTTAACTGAAATGTCTTGACAACTATCATATGGATCACCATGACATTTAGTAGCCATATTCATGTCCCCCTTTAGGATGAATTATAATAGCTTTGATGAACCCTGTGTCTTTTCATCATCGGGCCAAAATGGATGGAAGTCTGGGCCTCATGAGGCCACTCTTGAGTGGGCAATATGTGACTACTGGTTTGCTCAGCCAGGATAAGACATGCTGAAAAAATACTCTATTTGTTAGAGGAGAGAGAGCAAGTCCGTAATGTTTGGATTGTTAGCAGTGATTCACATTGCTGAACATTACTCTTTGAACTGTCTGAAGTGTCAGCTTTATTCAACCACTACTCAATTTCTCTGCCAGTCCTTGACCTGGTTTAGTCTTTTTTAATTTCTCTTTAACACTGAAGACAGTTTTAACAAACATCCATTTAACATCCATTTAAGTAACATACATAGTGTCACTATAGCTAATGAGGTTCTGAAGATTTCCTTGTATGCAGACGATATTATCCTGTTTCTTACTCAGCCACAACCATCAATCAAGAGACTCTTAAGTATTATAAAGTGTTCCTCTTCTTTTTAGGGGTATAAAGTAAACTGCTCAAAATCAGAGGCCCTTCTTTTTGAGCATTCAGAGAAACTGGGTTTGAGAAACCTTAATATCAAGTTCTCACAAAATGGATACACTTATCTTAGCATTATATTTCCTCCTGATTTGGATAAAATAACAAAAGTAAATACTACCCCAATTCTGGAGAAATTGAAAAATATTTTTGAAAGATGGAAAGGTCTTAACCTCTCTCTTTGGGGCAAAATATCTGCCATAAAAATAATGGCCATCCCAAAATTATTTCATGTGTTAAGTATGTTGCCAATTCCCATGTTTGATAATTTATACAATCAAGTTAACAAACTTACAACTAATTTTATATGGAATGGGAGAAAAGCGTGTTTTAGGTTTACAACTCTGCAAACACCAAAAGACAGAAGAGGGTTTAACCAAATATACACTATTCACTATGCATGCATTTTTGAAGACAGACAGATCTAGTCAACCTAAACCATCTTCCATCTTGGGTGAGTGCTGAACAGCAGTCTGTCACACCCAATCAGTTAAAACATTGCCTTTTTATCAAACATCGCAGTAAAGATCTTCCCCACCCACAACTAAGCTTTATGTACTATATTTAGAAGAAGCTACACAGCTATACAAAAGAATCTGTGACACAATCCCTGCAGATACCAATTTGGGATAACCCATCTATAACAACAGGAGGAAAACCCGTCAGATGGCACCATTTATATGGGGGTAAGATTGATAAAGTAGCTGATCTTTAAAATGATAAAGGGTTTAAATCATATGCAGATATTAACTCAGAAATCTCTCCAAAACAAATACCTTGGTGGAGTTATCTCCAAGTGAGAAGTGCAGTTATTGCTTTTAGGAATAAGAAAAACCCAAAGCCTCCCACTGGGACAAATGTTTACTAGCAAGAGATATCTCTTAATTAAAAACAAAAATATCTACAAAGAAGTTATAAACAAAATATCATCTGATTTTACAGCTCTTAAAAAGGGTTTGGGTCATGGATCTATGATGTGATATAACAAATGATGAATGGAATGAGGTTTGGAGAGCTCAGTCTATGAGTCTAAGAATGTCTCACTGAAACTAACTCAACTCAAAACATCACACAGGTATCACTGGACTCCCAATAGGTTGTGGAGGGTGAGGTTAAGGCCAGAAATGCTCGTCTAATAAAGGGTCATATCTACATATGTTATGGGAATGTGTTACTGTTCAAAGGTTTTGGATTTAAGTTTTCCAGGAAATTTAAGCCTGATCCCGTACTTTGTATAATAGGGGTTCTGTCAAGATCGCCTGATAAACAACATAATAAGTGGCTGTCTGTAGCTTTTGCTGTTGCCAAAAAGTTGATTTTTTGTAAATGGAGAGACAGCAGTCCTCCACACATTCAAGACTGGACTGATGCACTGTTGAAAACAGCTAAAATTGAAAAAGTAATTTACATGAATACAGGTTCTCTAGAAAAGTATAACTCAATATGGTCACCCTTCTTAGCAACTATGTCTTGAAGACTACAGATGTAATAGATACCAAATTAAAGTCATACATGTTAATAAAACATGTAGTTAGACTAATGCACATCTATCCACTTGCTACAGTAAGGTAGTAAGTTTATGACCTGCAGAGACAAACCCCCTATTTATTTTCTTTTCCTAAATTAATTAGATACTTATTATATCTATTTATTTTTTTCTTTTGTTGTTTTGTTTTGTTTGATTGTTTCTGTTGGTGTTGTTTTATGATTTTTTTTGTGTTACTGCTGTTGTTTGCCTGCTAATTCGTTCACTGGCTCTTTGGAAATGTCTGACTGGTTATCTGTATAATTTTCATTTTTCATTTATATTAGTTAATAAAAATTCATTTTAAAAAAGTAAATCATGTATGTTACACTAATAGTACAGGCTAAATATTGCATACAAAAGCAGGGACTTTGAGTTACATTGCAAGACTTGTGTTTGTGATACATTTTATCTTTCTCTCATTACTCCTAATCCATGTTGTTTTCTGTCAAAAGGAGGATGTTACTAAGTTGCCCCTGCTGTTGCTCTGTTTGTTTTGAAGAGCAACAGGGAGAATAGGAGCCAGTAACAACCCATGAGTATAGCAAAAATGCATCTGAACAGAAAAGCTGACACAAGATTAAATCTGTGTGGTTAAACTAGTGGATCACAGGTAGATTTGTAAAAGCTTACAGCATAAAGTAACACAGCAGATATTCTGTGAAATCTGATGCTATAAACAGTGAAGAACTATTGTAATAGTGACTTAGTGTTGTTAAAACATGTAAAAATAAAGCTGTGAAAGAATATAATGTCTTCTTATAAATATGTGGAGTATTTATCTAACCTACATCCACTTAATGTTTTGTTGTTCCTGCATCATGTGTGTCAATATTGTTATAATAATGTCCATCTGTCTCAAAGGCAAATCCCACATGCTAAAAAAAAGTGATCCTGTCTCTGATGTGTATTGAACATAATTACCTGCCAGCCTGCAGAACCCCAGATATGGTGAAGAGTCCAAAATCAGTGATGACGACTTTGCCGTTGTCATAAAAAACATTCTTGGACTTCATGTCTTTGTGTAAGATCCCCTTAGCGTGGAGGTAGCCCATCCCCTGAGGACAGAGAAAGGTGTGACTTTTGCTGTAAAATGATGTGTACCACAGAGGTGTTCTAGGGAATCAGCGCTGAGTTGTTTTACCTTGACCATCTCTTGTGCGATCTGTCGGGTCTTGTTAACATCCAGCACAACCTTAGCATCCCGCACCACAGAATAAAGTGTCCTGCCTTTACACAAGCTGAGAGACGGATAAAGACAAATGAGGGATTAGAAGATGAAAGAATTATCATGGCTTAACAATTATTTGATTACATCTAGATTGTTTGATCAACATTAAAAGACAGCCAAAGCAGAAGTTAGGTTCCATGTCTCTTTATGACCAAAGCCAGCTGACAAAATAACTGTGATGATCATATTTCATCTTTTCTTACTTTATCATCATCTCTCATGGAAACTATATTGACCATTTTCACAGCTTGTTAATTTAATTTGAACCAAAGTTTGGCAAACCTCTAATTAATCTCACTGGTCTGCCTTTGCACTCTTGTTCCAAACTGGTCCATTTCTGAAATGCTTTGCTCATCAACGTGCAGGTGTTTACCACAAATACAAAGAAAATAATAGTGATGTTTGGAACACAAAACCACAACAGGCATTAGTTAAAAAATTAGCACACTTCCTCCACTACCCTCCTAGGATCATGTGGCATCAAGTTGGGCTTGAATGTTTCACAAATCTGTGAGATATTTTATCTCTTCTGTTTTCTTAGTAATATTGAATTCACTCCATGTCAGCAGAATGGGAAGCACTGTGGATAAAATACACATGATAAATGAAAATGTAGCTTAAAATAGCCATTTTAACCATGTTAACGAAATAAACTAGGTATAATTTAAGGCATGACTTCCAGTGATGGCAGCTTTGCAGACATTTTGGCTCCATGTTGGTGACACTTTTGTAGTTTTTTTGCTAAGTGGTCAGAAATTTCTACTATATTCTACACTTTTACATACTGCTTACATGTTAATAGTCTGCACAACAGAGTTTAAACACAGGACAACTGCACACGATTCACAGTTCAGCTGGAACCAGTCTAAGACTAACTTGTTCAGGTGAACTTCAGGTGGTTTCTTCCCCTGCCCTTGAGAACCAAATATAACCAAATTTTTGAGCCCCCACATGGCAGCATTCAGTGATTTAGCTTTTCAAATACTACTATTTTCAGATACAAAGATGTCCTTTATCTTCTCAGTTCACACACCTTGTTCCACTTATTTCATGTAACGACTCACATCTTTTTATGTTTGAATTGTTTCTGCTACTTTTAACCGAAACATTGGATGACTCTTCAGTTCACTGCAGTTACTGCAGTTTGAAATGTTGTTAGAGCATCAAATGTCATCATTCTGAGCTGAAACATGTGCCCACACAGTGTCTGGGTGAAGCTGTTACACTGCAGTTCGTGGAGGTGGTGTCACATTTCTGGAGGGGTGCCATCACAACGGCGTATTAATAGGCAGCTCTACAACCACCCCCTGCCTCACACCTGAAGCCCTCAACCCCGACTGTGCCACACAGGTGACCAACAAAGGACCTGAAGCCAAAAGTTCATGCATATTCATTCTCAACAGCAACTTGACAGCTGCATTTTTAATAGCTCTCTCCCTCGGGCTCCTTTCAACAGGTTTCATGACAACAATTACCGCTATACCTCAGTCAATCAGGATGTGTATATGCCATACTCAGGAAAAAGGGGCAGCTTTTTATGGAACGCAGCTGATGTAAAGGTAATGAAGCCACCTCGACACTCTGAAAGTCACCTCCGGAGTAGGAGTAATTATGCCATATCCATAGATAAATAACCCAGCATCACAGATGACCCTGTGTTCTGTATGCTTGACAAAATCGATGCACAGTCACTCGTGACAAAAAGAACAATCGAAGAAAAAAGAAACAATCGATATTTATGTTTCCACTAATGCAGCCTGAAAACCCTCATCCTTAATAAACCAATGAACTTCAATTATATTTTACATGTTTGTCATGTTGCACTGTGTGGTAAAGGCCTCTCAGCGTATGATCAAAATTTCATGTTTTACTTGCTTGTTTTTTTAAGAACTGCGTAATGTGAGAGGCAGAATATTTGTGGAGAACAAAGCCACCTGTTGCACTGACATTTGCTATTATTTTCAGCAATCAGCAGTGAGGATTTCTGAGAAGCAGCCAGCTCATCTGTCAGTTCCCAACAACAATTTTAACTGGCATAAACTGCAATCACGCATCTCAATCAATCAGTCAATCAGCTATTTTAAAAATGTTTGGCACCACACTGAATGTGATGAGAATGGAGTCAAGTTATTACAATTAGCTTTCCTGAAGAATTTTAAATTCCTCTCTTTCCTCTCTTTTTTATTTTTCTTTCTTAAAAGAGAATGAAAGAAAAACAAAAGAAGAAACAAAAGTTTTTTTGTGAGACTTCTTTCTTCCTTGTTCACAGCCTGTGTAGATGACAATTTCTTTTTGAACATTATTAGCTGTGCCAATTAATTGTTATGGTCTTTACCAAGCCTTGTGTTCCTTGATACAACTGAGAAAAATACTTTCTGCAAAAAAAATGTTAACACTAATACATGGAATTATTACAGTTCTTCGTTATGGGTGATAGCTCTGTACAAGACTACAGTCGAGTCTCTGGGAAACGTAGCCAGTGAACAAACATTCAAGTTCTCTCACTTCATATTATCTCCTGTTGGACTGTAGTCAAGACAAATACAACAGAGCTGCGAGGTGTGGGTGGTTCATCCATTCAACCACAGCGGCAGCCTGTTCTAATCATAACCTCTGCACGCTTCATTGTCAGCCACTTAAAAACCAATTGTCCCAGAGGGGGGCAGAACTGTGGCTGATCTAAAATGAGTCCCATGGGAGAAGGACCGCCGGCTTTGGAGGCCATTCAGATGTCAAACAGCTGCCTAACCACTGAGCGACCACTCAGGGTGCAGAAGCAGAAAACATCACAGACTCCAGAGCTGTAAATGTGAACTTTCAGGAGGAACAAATGAGGAACAAATATTAGTCACAGTACATATAGTGCAGTGCAGACCAGTATTCCCATGAAAGAATACTGGGAGTTTACATGGGGTTTTTTATACTGTATATATTTTCAAGATTACAATGTTGTTTCTGCACACTTATATTTATTTAGATACACTATTAACTACAAATACCTTGCAACTGTATTTACTATACTATACTTATGTATACCTTTATTAATTTGCATTATATCCACACTTACACTGTAAAAAAGTTCAAACAGTTTTTTGTCCACCAATTATTAATCACAGGAATAGCATCAAACCAATAGCAGGATGTGAATAGTATGCGCATGTGCATCCTTGTACACATTTACAAACAAAAATGGGACCCAAGCGTAAGACATGGCTTTAAAGCACTACTAGTGGTTAAAAACTCCACAAGGTACATTTAATCTTGTGACAACACAACAAGTTCAATCTACAACACCTGCGAGTTTGGTTTTCCCCAGCTTTCTGTAAAATATGGCCTGTTACATCTTTAGCCTTACCTTGTGATGATGGCCAGATGTGGTGGACTCATGCAGGCCCCCATAAATAACACCACATTCTCATGGCGAGTGTTGCGGTAGGCCATCACCTCACGCTTGAAGGCCTTGAGCTGGTCCTCGTTGTCACGCTCGATGTCGATCAAGCGGATGGCCACCTCGCCGTGCCAGCGTCCGTGGAAAACCTTGCCGAAGCGTCCTTTACCGATCATCTCCCCGATTTCCAACTGCTCAAACGGGATGTCCCACTCCTGCAGGAAGATGCTGGTCTGGCTGGCCTTGCGCGGGAAGTTGCGAGCCGAGAGAAGTGACAGGTTCATCTCCTCAAACTCGTCACCGGAGTCCTCGTCATTGCCGTCCTCGTTCTGCAATAAGGCAAAAACTGAACTGATGTAACTGTTCTTCGGTGGCTATTAGGGGTATAACACAAAGCTAGTATCTATATCTGCATCTGTTCATGTCACAAAAGTACCTGTATTCAGATTTACACAGGAAGTTGCTTGAATTGTGTAGTCTGCTTCATTTTCTTTATTAAATTGTTTTGATAATGTCATTTATATTCATATGTATATAGATAAGTTTAGCTGCCAGTAAAGTAAACAAACATATTAACCATGTGCCTGCATCAATTAAATAACAACGCAGGATTTGTATTTGAACCACACCTTCAAAAAATGAAAAAAGTCTAAACTGAGTCTAATTAGAAGCTGTTTAAGTGTCAGTGGCCCAGATGGAAATCAATAAAATCGAACAGGAAGTTAGTGGGATACGCATTGGGCCATACTGCATGGTTTTCTTTAAAAACCTGAGGTTGTGTATGTGACTGGAGGAGGCCCAGATGATGTAAAGTCGGTCTGACATGTCTATTGAAAAAAAAAAATTGTACTGACAAAAATCTGACAAGCTCCCTTGTCCCGTTTGAATTCATTTTTGAGATGGTCCCTTCAGCTCCTCAGTTTCTTGACTTCTGTCAAGTCACGAAAGGTGCCAGACTTCAATATAGCATCACGGGGAAAAGATAACACCACATCAGTCAAGCTTTATTCCACATTGCACAACTTATCTGGTGAAAAGCGACGAAGCAGGTATTGAGTATTGAACTCAAATATACCTCTGTGTTTTTAGTTGCTTGTTTTTGTATTTTGGCACATCTGCATCAGGAAAAAACTGTTTTTGCTACTAGTAGCCCCTGTTCACACTGTGCAGACAACAACCACCTGGATTAAAGAAGAAAATGCCTGAATTTGTTGTTTATGAGAGAAGGCATAAGAAAACACCTTTTTATATGAATTCTAAACAGATTTATGGACATTTGAGCTCCTGACACCACTATAAAGAGTGAATTTGCTGATTGTAGCAAAGTGTGCAGCTGACTTATGATGCTTAGAGGAGGCTTTGTTACGTTTGTGGGAAACTGTGTCAGGCAGACAGGTCTGGTATGTTAATGCAAAAAAAATGTATTCATTTACACCCCTAGCTTTAGGCCTGTTTTTCACAGATTTGCACATTTGCAACTGCGGTGATTAAAGACGTCTATATACTGCACAAAGAGGTGGTAAAATATTCTACCAAGATGTCAAATGCTTCTGACAAATGCCATTCAGCAGCTGGAGGACTACAATCTGCATAAACCTCCTCTAAATGACACTAACAGGGAGTTTCAGAGGTTAATGCAATTACAGGAGTTATTTATCTGTTAACTGTAATGCCTTTTTTTTTGTCATATCATTTTTATCGTCATTTCTGACCCCAAGGTTGCATAGCAGTAAATATAAAGAAAAAATGTCTTCATACTCATCCCAAGGTAAATTTGAGTTATTAGGTATTGAGGTAAAGCATTTGAAGTTATTAATAAATATGTAATCACTAAACCCAACTTACACATACATACAGTATATAAAATAGTGTATAATTTTTCTCAGGCTGTGTGCATTTGAAATATTGACTGCTGTTTAGGTCATTACCAATAAAAAAATAAAGAGTTATGAAAAAGGAAAACAGCCAGAGGGGAAACTGGGCTGATTTATTCTAATTTGATTTTAAATATAATGTACCGCAGGAGTGAAAATGACCTATTTAAAGATGCCTGCTGGAATATTATTCAAGGCAATCTGCATCACATTTTCTCAAAATATATCATTGTTACAGGAACAGCGATGATGATCAGTGAAGCTACGTCTTTCCCTTCTTGCTGCTTTTGACGCATAACTTACCTGGAGGCTCCTCAGAGAGCTGAGCCAAATTATAGTAAATGAGAGAACAACGAAAATGACTGCGACAAGTGAAGGTGAGAGTTGTAGTTTGTCTGCATTGGCTTTCAAGAGTAATCTCACAGTGATATTACTGACAAAAGTTGCATCTCTTGCAACACAGAGGTCACATTTAGAGGAAGGGAAACAAGAAGATTGACTCACATCTGATGTAGGTTCAACTTCGATTTGAAGCAAAGGGTTTCCCTCATTCCTGAAAGCAAAAATAAATCAATGTACATAGAAAGTCAGCGAGAAAACACTAAGTAAAGTAGGTCTTCTGTCACTCATATAACTGATGCATTATTTTTTCCCTTCATTCATTTGTTTTTTAAATGTTTATTTTAAATATTTGTTTTATCATTTGTTGATACCTTTTTTTTCCCCTCCTTCTTTAGCAGTATACATATTACTCAATCAGGATGTACACTCAGTTGTTTCTGAAAAATCACTAAATTTTTCTCGCAGAGGTCACACTGGAAATAATCCCCAGACCACAGGCTCCAACAGATCACCTGCAGCGGTCCGCAGGCAGCAAAAGCACATCCTTATCAAGACTATTTGACAGATAAATGAGTAAAATGTGAACATGATGAAATGTAAGAAAGGGCCCTTCTAATTACTGGCGACATTTTCTTACCGTAATTTTTAATTTCACAGTCATTTTATGAACTTCCAAGTGCATTTTCGCCCTCAGCCCCTATTAATTTCTGACCCCGGCATGTACACTGTCACCTACACCGTGGGTGCCAGTGGCACGAAACAAATGAACCCACTTCTCCTCTTCAACCCATCCTCCTCCGTCCAACTATAACTGGCTGTGTAGCATCAGCCAGTAACCTCTCACAAGCTCTCCGTGGTATATTAACAGTGGTTTGCAAAGCAATTCTAGACTCTGGGCAAAGACCACAGATGAGGCAGCTTATAAAATAATATGTGATTCCTGTGGCGCCAAGGGTCCCTACCACCGGTTCGATCTCTGCTCTAATGAGGGAATCCTGCCGGGTGTTGGGGTCTGAGACTGGCCCTCATTAACCCTGGGATGAGGCCATTAAGAGAAATCTACCAGCTGCCACTGCAAGAGCATACAAAGATGTGGGAAAGGAGGTACAATAGCATTAATTAAATCAGAAGAATATGGGTTTCATAACCGCACTGATGTATTCACTTTCGTCAAAAAGCGGAAAAAGAGTGAGACTATGAGAGAAGGCGAAATAGTGAAATGTTGAAATTTGTCCTTCTTATATGTTTTCACCTCTTTTTGCAGATTGCATGATATTAACAATCTGGATATCCTATCTGGATAAGAAAAAAAACGCATGTTAATACAAGGTACAAATGAACGCAGAACACATTGTGATCAGATCTCAGTCAGATGTAAATACAATCCATACAGTGTAACCACATTCACTGAGAAAGTTGAATGTTTGCCTGACTCTGCCTCATCCTGTTACTCAAACAAACCCTGAAAAATATAAAAGTAGTAGCAGCAGCTAACAAGTCCTCTAACACTAAAAAGTGATTTCATAATGAGTGATGCCCATCCATGGTATCACTTTCCTTGAACTATAAAATGTTTGTTGAGAAGTCCACCAATCCAGTCACAACACAGGCAAGATTTAGCAGATGAGAAAATTCTCAGATATTCCTCAGAGGATTTATTAAAGTACCTAACTTTCCAGTCTGAAGTACACCTGTAAAAGATCCCTAAACATCAAGAGATTCAGTGATCTGAAGAAACTTGCACAGGACAAGTGAGCCCAAGGGATGATTTTACTTTTCTTTTTAACTCAGAGGGGAGCCTCTTTAATCAAACTGTTCTGGGCATTTTGATCCTTCCTGGAAGCAGCTATATTTAACTAAGAAACACATCTGCATTGCATGTAATTCATACCAATAAGATTGGACTTTAGCCTGAAGAATAAACATTTTAAGATAGCGTCTTTTATGCTAGCCTCAACCTGACACTGTATTAGCTCAGTTTCTTTCATCGCTCACTCTGAAAAGCAAATGTGTAGATAGATAGATAAGGAAAGATAAGGATAAGTTCAAATAAGATAAAACTTTATTTTGTAAGCATACAACATCATATCTATAGCATTGATAATCAAACTGAATTACCATTTATTTTCACTTCATTCATTTAGCCTGACATCTTATTCATGTTATCTGATTTCTATTTGTGATACATCGCTCACTATTTCTATCCATAGTGAGTGACGTATCCATCTCACTCCTAATTTTCAGTCAACACAGACATATGCAGCTAAAAGGACTTGGGAAATAGATGCCTGTGGGTAAAATCTTGGTCTCCACCAAAAGTCTTTTGTCTGGGCCCCCCAATAAATATGAAAATGTTCTCTTCTTGGTCGACATCAAAACTTTCTGATATGTTCATATAGACAAATCCTTATTATATTCCTTTGAAAATGACATAAATCCCTATCTTGTCTTTACTGAATTTCCTCCTCAGGAGATCACCTGACTCAGCCCCAGTGTGTACTTAGAGGCCAGATTTCTGCCTATCTTGGTCTGATCATCTGGGTTCATTATTCATGCATTTGTCACACCTTGTGCCACACTGGCAGTAAAGCTTTACTGCTTAATGGCTGAATACAATCTGAACATACAGCAAATAGTAACCTCATAATCTTTAGTTTACATCATAATGGTTATGGTAATGAATGTAGCACTAAACCTCAGACAATGCCATTCTATTCAAATACATGCGGAGCTTGCTGTGATGTATGCATACCATTATCTGTAGTCCTATATTTTCTTCTGATTCTTATTATTTCGAGGCATCGCTTTCCATCTTTTATCTTAAAGCTAACAGCTGCTACAGAGCTGTGGCATGAAGACATCAATTACAGCTTTTTTTTCAAAAAATCCAAATAGAAAATGCACAGCCCTATGCCCTATACCTTCATTTAAAAAACAGTTTACCTCCCTCCGTTGTGGACCTTTTCAAGATCTTGTTGATATTTTGAAAATACAATTAGCTGTGGCATTATTTGCTATTGATCAATCCATTAAAATCTATGGGTACGGCCCATATTTCATCACAATTGACCATCCGTCTATAGATGGAGACTCTCTTGCCCGCTTTCTTGTGATAGATTGAGATCCTAATCTAATTAACATCTGGGTCGAAAGGCATCTCATCCCTCCTCCTCCTCTTCCGGTTGTTTTCCCGTGACCACTGGCTTCCTCAAAGAGCCAGTGGAAATCCAGTTGGCATCCCAAGTGTAGCGTGAAGTAAAGGCCATGCTAACATTAGTCTCTGAGTATTCATCATGTCAGCCCTCACATTGAAATTGTCACCCAAATATCTGTGCTCCAATAAGTTTGACTTGGCCTCTGACCGGCAGCCGCAGAGAGGAGGAGACGAGGGAGCATGCAGATGAAAGGAAGATAACTGAGAGGAAAGATGGAGCTGATGAACATCAGAAGTACTTACTTACTTAATTTCTTTAAAGGTACTCGTATGTTTTTACTAAATTACTCCTGGAATAGCTTCTACTCACCCTGGTTCAGACAGGACAGGATGCAGGATGACCTGTGGTGCTCTGCTAGGAGGAGCCTCTGGGGCAACATCTGGGGAATTAGTCACAAAATGTCAAACCAACAAATTAGACAGTTGTATTCAATTTTCAATTTTTAAAGCACATATTGATTTCAATGTTTTAGTAACAGAGTGGAAGAAACCAGCTATATGCAGGATAGATGTTTCTTAAGCTGGATTTACAGTTGTGTGTTAAGGGGTGACTGTAGCTGAGGTGCGTGCCCTCAGAAATGTAACCACGAAGATATTATGTGCAAGCTGCAAGGACTGTGATTGGTCTGCTTGTGCAGCTTTGTTTTCTCCTAAATATTGTTGTTGTTTACTGAAAATTCCACATTTTAGTCATGGACCTTCAACAAATTCACCTTATAGCAAATATGTGATGAATCTGACGCCTGATATAACAAATATAAATGTTCCATTTTCAATAAACCTAGTGATGACAGTGTGCTGAAATTGTGTCATTTAACTTGGAAAAAAACTGCAGAAAAGAAAATGTCAACTGTATGACAGAGATGACAATATTCTCTTGACAGTATTCAATGGTTGTTTGTTTTTTTGTGCTTCCCAAGGACTCACAACACTACTGAATGTTCCCTTTTAAAAAATACTATTCGATTCTTTATTTAATTTAGAAAAAGTACAACATACAGGTACAGAGGGAGCATGCGACAGTGCTCCTTAGGAGCAGAAATCACCTACAGTTTTTTGGACTTGGCACCAGGACCAGAAAGATGTGCATGTTTTCTGCACACCGATTGCTTGTATATTTTTCTTGACATACTGTCACTGGAAATCAATCACTTTAGAAAATGTCACCATGGTGGGAATGGGGTTTGACGAATAGGAATAGGAACAGTAATAGGTGGTGTGGAGAGATGTTCATATACAGTAATGTGATGTCACTTTTCTGCCCCTTCATATTTCAAAAAGCAAAACAAATTTCAAAAAAGCATGCATATAAATAATAGAGAATGTTTTTTCATTGAAAGAAAGGGAGGAACAAGTTTAATTCTTTGGAAACACATGTCTTCATCATTTAAGATGGTGTACGGTCAGCTGTTGCATTGTGTCTACCTCTGAGAGACATCAGAGCATTCACTCACTGTCATGCTTGCCGCCTGTGTTGGCACACTCTGACAATTTGTGACACAAAGTGGGAGCCACAAAAAACATTCCCTTTGTGGTATGGTGCATTAGTAGCTGGCACCGCTCACAGCAAGAAGGACCTGGTTTTGTTTTCCAACCGTTTTCTATGCAGAGCCTGCATGGGTGTTTGCATGGATTTACTCCAAAGAACTGCAAGCCAGGAAGATTGGAGGCTCTAAATTGCCCAGTGGTGTGAATCTGAGCCAGTTTGTCTGTCTGTGATCCCTGTGACAGACTGACAACTTTGCAGGGTATTCCTATTTTCTGCCAAAAATGAATGTCCAGATAGCTCAATACACGTCTTGTGACACCAAAAATGAGCACTTGTGTAAAGACAATGAATGAACATGTTTTAAATCATGCTGTAATTGCGTGTAGGAGGCTTATGTCGTTGTTTTTGTTGTTGTTTTTTTGTTTTCTAGCAGCATTTACAGTAAATTTGAAATGATTCACATGCAGCATTAGTTCCATTTACAGCATAATGGTTTTAGATTAGTATTAGATGTGACTAACAGTAAACGGTAATGTTTGACCATGTTGTTTTGCAGCTCATTAAGGTACCTGATGAAATGTAGCTGGCAACAATAATCAGAACTTGGATACCGTTGTATCCTGTATATTTATGCATTTCCAAAAACTTGTCTCCCCAGATCTCAATTATACCTCATCCTTTTTCCTCACACCACTACATGTTGCCTTGGCTGTAATGACTTGCCAAAGACACAAAGACTGTGGGCTTTCCATTGTGGGCAAAAGCAAAAGGTCTGGGAATCAATGAATCATTAGGAGGCCCAAATGACTGAAGCAATGAGGGGTGTTGGTGGCTGAGAGTTTAAAGAAGGCCAAGATGAGGAGAAGAAAATCATCACTGACATCAAAAGAGCTCTCCTTCTCCTCACTCATCCTGGGCTGGTTGCAGTGCATTATAGGTAGGGGTAATGATCAAGTATGAGGCACTTACCTGGAAAGATGAACTGTTGTTTGTATTTGAAATAGCTGGAGGCTGCAGAAAGAGACAAAAAGACAATCAGAGGCTGTGTGAAGCTGCCAATCTTATTTATTGGTTTAGTATTCAAACCCAAATTAGTTCATAGAAAACAATTTTTCTTCACTGAGCAAATGTAAAGCTAACACAAAAGGTATTTCTCACTGCTAATTAATTTTCAACTCTTTGAACCCAAAGCTTTTATGCTCCCTTTATTTACAGGCTTTAAGCAGAGTCACTACATACAGGCATACCTTATATATATATATTGTTTTCAGAATAAGTTGAGCTTCTCATAAATGTGTACACATTTGCAACTGAACCATTTTTCTCATAATTTGTACCAAAGTGCCCCACCCTTTTTGGAAAATGTCTAAAAGTTAACCATTACATACCTGCAAATTACGTAGAAAATTTCCAAGAAATGACTATAAAATCAAAGGACCTGTCAAATAAAGTGTTACCAAGTATAATGTTGCCTTAGAATCAGTGAGTTAGGCTTTTTTAGTCTCTATGTATTTAAATTTTGCCATGTTTGCACCATAAAGAGTAATGCTAAAATCACTGTTAGCCATTCCTGATTGAGCAGTAAACATTGATATACAGACAACTTTCAATGGATTACTTCTGCTACTGAAAAAAAACCTCCAGATGTGATGATTATCTATTGATATATGCAGTAAGTCTTAGGATTCATTTCTTTCTCTGTGATAACCCTGTTACACATTTAAATTCGTATTCAGGTCTTCCACAGTCTTATACCTGTCAAATTGAACTGTTTCTGTTGCCGCGCTGACTGTGGAGAGGGGTGTAGTGGCGAGGGGGGCGTGGCACTGCTGGGCAGGGGAGGAGCCGGAGAAGACGGGGTGGAGGAGGTGGTGGATGAGGGATTACTGCTGGAGTCTGGTTGGTATGGGACCGGGATGTGATCCTGAGAAGAGACAAAAAAGAGAAAGGTTAACAGAAGCTTTCAATTAAAACCTGGTGGTTTTACAAGTTTTATTTCATTAATTATAAAAGTTTGCACTCTGCTTTAGTGTTGGCCTCTTTCTGAATCATACCACAAGTTTCTAGATTGATTTCCTACCTTCCAGGCAGCACTTGGTTTTCATTAATTTCAGTACAATAAGAAAATCAACTTGCAGAGACATGTAACTCCCCTGACAGAGGTAATCTATCACAGTGAGCAACATGCTGCATTTACTTTTTTGAGAAAGTTATGTTATTATTGTGTTGTACCACAGTTGTGAACAGGAAGTGTTCTCTAAACTCTTACCAGTGGTACATTCAAGTACGCTCCAACATCCAAGTGTCTGGGTGTTCCAGCTGTTCACTTAAACTGATCTCATCTTACCACGATGTCTGTTAATCAATCATCTTGCTGCTGTGAGAATGTAAAGTAGTTCACTTTTGGGGCTGTTTTTGCCATCAATAACTCCTGTGTTCATTACAATGAGCCCCAGACTGCACCTGAACTCCAGGTCCAGTCCAATGAGCCCCACAGAGACCCTGTTCCTGGCCACATCCATCCAGACTTTCAGTTGAGGAAGAGGTCTCTTCATCACCAAAATCGTCTTCAGATCTACATCGTGACGACTGTCTAGACTCTATCCAATTTCAATTCAAATAACGACTAAAAATTATAGTTTCACAACAGTCTTATAAATCAGAATTGGTTTGTGTTTCACTTCTTTTGTATATTCTTTAAAAATGTATTGTGTTTCTTCTAATCTTGTCCTAAAGCTTATATAAACTGAATTGCCTTGTTGTTGTAGGGTGCTATACAAATACACTCGCGTTGCAGAATCATGCAACAATCACAAAGGACAAAAATACAGACAACAAACTTTTCACTTAGAGATTAGATTATCATTATCAAGCAGTTTCAGGTCTCTGCAAGTTTATCTTCAGGCCGACTGAAAATAAACGGAAGAAAAAAAAATTGCTGCTGGCTCTAAAGATTTGGGGAATGCATTAGAAATGGTTTGCAAAGATGCAAAAACTAGTGTACAACCATCTCTATTGAGTTTGGACTTAAACAGGAAATCATCAGCTACAGGAAGTGATATATGAGAGACAAGTGGGCTTATCAACATGTAATATCTGAATGTTCTCATCTCTTTGGTATCATTTGAACAATCACATATTTGTGAGGTTGGGTCACATCAGAGTGTTCAGGTAACTGATGAAGCCATAGATGATTTCTGGGTTTTTTTATGAGAGCTTTTGAACACCTGGTTTCAGATACATTTATTCTGAAAGAAATTACTTATTATGGTGCACTGCTGGATTCCTGGGGGTCAGCTAGGGAGGACTATGGGTGCATTGAGCAGTACCAGTGGGTTGTGTGATGGATGTTCATTATCATACTTCCAGAAGTACTGTGAGGTATTGAAATCCTCCACTGCTATGTGCCTGGTGGTCCCTCAACCATGTACACAGTCCAAAGGATATGGGTATGGTAAGAATCTGATGGCCATAACACTACCAACTTCCCTTCATTAAATAGTGTCTCTGTTTAAAATGGATCTTGGATGATTTGAGCCTCATTCACCTTTTTACCATTATTAAAGTGAACCTTTCAGTGTAAAGGTGCAATAAACTATGGTTTTACTACCCCACAGCACAGGCTGAGCATAACATGAATGAGTCATTATGTCATTGATCATTACCAGTTCAACTATCACTTTGCCAGATGCTGGGGTTACTGAGTGTGAAAACACAATTTTCCACATAAAACCCACCTTGCCTTCTCATGCTCAAGAGGAGGGATGATACTTTGATCAAAAGAACATTGAATTCAATCAGTTACTAGAATGTAAAGCTCAACAAGCAGTAGTTAACAGGATCACTGCTCAACCGCAGACACACACAAACACACAAGGCCAGCTAAAAAAAAAAAAAAGAGATTACAATGCATCCTTTCAACACAACATTTAAAGTCAAAATTCAAGATCCAGATGTGAACTAAAGCCCACCATCAACATTCACAACACAGGACTGGAATCTGCTATTACTGCCACCCTGATCAGGTCTTTCAAAACTGTATGTGTACATGTAATGAATGTATTTGATGCTTTTGATGGTATGTGTGCATCTGAATGTTTGTGCACGGGGTAAGACGGGGGAAATCTTTCAATTATGATCAGCTGAGAAACATATGACATGCAAATGTCTTTATGTTTAAGTAAAGTGCAAGATTGATGGTAAAAATGTGTATTTTGAAAAATATTCATATTAATATAATAATGTTTTTTTTAGTACTTCTGGCATTGGTGGCCAGGTGGGACATATTTAAGATTACCAAATACCCTGCTTACACATGTAAACATTGTCTTCTGCTGTTGTCATGATGTCCTATAAGACATGATGGCAAAATAGTGAGAGAGTATTCGCTGAGTCAAAGAGTTTACATTATATGTAATAAAAATTGGGTCCTCATAACTCACAATATTTCCATATGAAATATCTGTAAGCACTTTTAGAGGGCAAACAAGAAAGCTGAGCATGTGGAAAGGTCTTAGTTGTGGTATGTTCACATGTTCACACACACACGCTTTCTTTCTTTGATTGTACATTTTGTTCACAAGATTTCCATCATCATGTTACCACCATGGGAATCTTGTCATAAACTTTTTCCTCTGGAACTGAGCAGAAGTTGTTAGATGTGCTGGCTGAAAAATATTCAATGTATGAAAACAAATCCATCTGTGTAAACAACAATACTGCTGAAGATATTTTCGTACGGTTTCATGGTCATGAATTTTCTACCAAAATTCCCAAATACCCTGCTTGTAATTACAAGGCTTATGTGAACATTGACGGGCGGTAGGTTGTATTGTACTGTATTTTGGGGTTTTCAATGACCATAATCATCAAGCTATGTGACAAGCCACAAATCTACTTGCAGATGGTTGATATAATTTGTTATTTTTGCTGTTGCATGCAGTGTGGAATGTAACTGAGTACATTTGCTCAAGCACTGTACTTAGATACAATTTTAATGTACTTGCACTTGAGTATTTTCATTTTATGCTACTTGATACTTCTATTTCACTACATTTCAGGGGTAAATATACTTTTTACAGTTTTAATCAGTAGTTACTTTTCAGATTAAAATTTTACATAAAATAACATAATGATGAGCTTTAAATTACACTGCATTGTTAAGGATTAAACCAGTGGTTCCCAAAACGTTTTGGCTTGTGGCCCCTTACAAAAACACAATGTGTAGTTATGTCTCCTTGTCATGTTTCAGATGTCAGAGTTGTAAGCAGTTCCACCAAAGAGACATTTCCCCTCTAAATTTCCCCCCACGTGATTTCAAATGAATAACTGTTTGAGGTAAAACTCTCCAATATTTCACTAAAACACAAAGATTAAAGAAAGCTTCTGTAAAATTAATCCAAATTTATGAAGCAGAACTGTTTTTTCTTCATTCCTATCATCTCACAACCCCTCAGATTTATCTTGTGACCCTTATAAAGCAGTTCAAACTAGCTCCACTTCGACCAGCTACAACAATAAAATGCTGCTTATGCATTAAGTGTATTTAATATATGATAATATGTGATTTTCTGCAAAACAAGTACTTTTACCTTAGTGCTTAAGTGGGGCTTAAATACATTCCTCTTCAATATACAATGTCACAACAAACACACATGTAAACATTGTGTTCTGCTGTTGTCATGATGTCCTATAAGACATGAGGGCAAAACAGTGAGAAAGTATTTGCTGAGTCAAAGAGTTTACATTATATACAGTCATTAAAATTGGGTCCTCATAGCCCACAATATTTCCATATGAAATATCTGTAAGCACTTTTAGAGGGCAAACAAGAAAGCTGAGCATGTGGAAAGGTCTTAGTTGTGGTATGTTCACATGTTCACACACACGCTATCTTTCTTTGATTGCACATTTAGTTCACAAGATTTCCATCATCATGTTACCACCATGGGAATCTTGTCATAAACTTTTTCCTCTGGAACTGAGCAGAAGTTGTTAGATGTGCTGGCTGAAAAATATTCAATGTATGAAAACAAATCCATCTGTGTAAACAACAATACTGCTGAAGATATTTTCGTACGGTTTCAGGATCCCCTGGGAAAGACACGGTGACTCATAACCATTTTCAAAACCTCCAAAAAATGCAAGAAATGTGATATTGTAGGACAGGTTATATACAATTTGTAATACATGGATTATTTTTTTACACTTACCTTGTTGATTTTGTTGGTTTTGGGGAGAGTCTGACTGATGTGCAGGTCTGTGTACCTGAGCGGGTTGTTGATGTCACATGGCACTGATTCGGTCCGTACCAGACGAGCTACTACTAAAAAAAAAAATCACAGAGGAATAATGAAGCACTGTGGGAGACCGAAATTAAACACGCTTGCCTGATAGTTTTAGGAAAAATAGGGGAAATTCTTTATCAGGTCCTGCTTAATGTGAAAAATGAACAGACTACCCTTTCTTGAACCATTCATTATCACATGTAGACACTTTGTTTGAAAAAAGTTTCCTTAAGCAAAATATGTCATTAAGAAACTGTCACTCTATTTCAATAAAACGGTGTAGAAAAAGTCTAATTAGTGTTCTTTACCTTGAGTCGTTCCTTGGTGATCTTATTTGGGAGAAAAGGGGAGAGGGGAGACAGAAAAAGAGAGGAAAGACAAAAGAATCTCAATTCTGATAGCAGATAATCAGAATTTTTTTCATTTCTGTCTGTCACTACAAATATGTTTGACAAATGTGACTGCGTCATGCGCTAAGTGGTTTAATTAGTCAGCAGATAACCTTCTATCTGCTTAAACCAGCTGAGGCTCTTTTACTTTTTTAGATGAGGACTCAACTGAGAAACATTGTCTCTTCAGTATCTCTAATAAGGACTCAGACATAACCCACTCATTTATTAATAAGGACTCAGACCTAACCCACTCATTTATTATCCAAGGCCTAAACAAAAACACAGCTTTTTTTAATTGAATGTTAGCCCCAGTGACTGTCTTGTTTATATCCATATCTGAACAAAACCCTTCTTATTCCTGAATGCAGGCTGAACAACTGAATGTAGACAAAGCTACCAATGACTCGCTAACAGATAAGAAGATGATATAGATGCTAACTTCTTTCCTAAACCTCAAGCCCCTGCACTGGATGTTAACACATCTATGACTCATTCAACCCTCCATCAAACTCCTGATAAGATGGCAAACAAGCCACCTCCCAAAGTATTAAAGTAATGGAGCTTTACTGGGATTAGTAGCTGAATCTCAAATTGTAATTCTTTAAACTATTCTTCACTGAAAAACAAATCACATACTGTACCCCTAGGTGCAATTACTGTGTTAATAAGTAATGTGTTACTGCCCAACACTGGAGATGACAACACTACCAGTTCTACACACACAGAGCCAAAAGTTAAACACATTTGAACTTGTTTCTAATTCGATTATTTTGCCTGGCTCATGAAATCTAGAAAAAAATTGGTTTAGAGTAGAAACTTGTTACTTGAAAATTGTAAAAAAAAAAAAAAAAAAAAAAAAAAAACTTCATTAATTTCGTATAATTAGCTCTAGGAAACATATCACTATTAGTGTTAATGTAAATGCAGATGACTTTAGCAAGAAGGGAAATGCCACATAAAAAATACCTTTGAGGGATTCTCGACCGCCTCGCTGTATGATCAGTAAATGGCAAGGTGGGGCTTCTTTGGTGCATTTGTTGTGGCACTTCAGCCTGAGTGCATGAAAAGAAACAGACATTTGATTAGCATTTGTCTTGTTGTTGTTGTTGTTGTTGTCATTTTCGTTTCGTTTATTTACTCAGCGATGAAACCTATGCAAAGTGGGAGCATTAACATATAGAAAAACAGACGTGAGATGCAAATTGCTAATTTATTCAAGTGAAATAAAAACAAAAGAGTTCATAAACATGTGTCACCTAGAAAAACAATTGACAAAGAAAGGTAAATACAAAAAAAATGATAAACTGATTTCATTAAATAATGACTGCAATATCAATGAATATGTGTGATCAGACACAATGACACTTATGACAAAAATCAGTTTTGATACCTACTTGCAGTTTTTACATTTCAGTCCAAACAACATTCCCTTTCCACATACTATGCATGTCTGGGACATCCAGTACTTTGTGGAAAACCTGCATGCAAAAGAAGAAAGAGTAAGATATGGATGTAAAAAAAAAATCAGGACATCACTCTCTGCTTGTCGCGCTATCTTTATGACATGTAAGAGCTGTGGATTACTGTGAAAACACTGCTTCTGACCTTTTACACATCACAACATTCCCTCATTCTGACAGACGTCTTTTGCTAGAGAAGGCCACATATTCGCTGCGTAACCTTTTCGCAAGGATAAGAGATTCTTGAAGAAGCTACTTCTATAAAAGTGTTTACCTTTCCTAATCTCCCTCACCTGCTGATTTAATTTGGGCCCATTTCATTTTCATCTTTCGGTAACCCTGTGCGAATGAACAGTCTATATTGTCGCTCTGCGGTGCAGGACAGAGGCCATGGGGTTTACATCAATACAACGATCAGTCTGAATGATGGGAGCTCGGAGGCATGCACCAGTCTTGAAGAGTCTAACACAGCCACTTCTCAAACAAACAAATACACAACATGCTCAGGAGTATGAACCAATTCCCTCCATAGACTCACTGAGTGGTATGAGCACGTATGCGACTATTGGCTGTATTTACTGATGTAATGCCTGGATGCCAGCGGTGGGGCTGGCTGGCTAATGGCAGGTGACTAATGTAGTTTGACAGAATCCAAATCTCTTTATTAAGCCGCAGCTCCTCTCAATTGAGGAGCTGCGGCTCCCCTGACAGATTTTTTAGTGGCCTCCGCTGTCAAATATGAACGATGATGTGACTTTAAGGGCAAATTCTGCATAAAGAAATATTTCAGCACAGAAGAGGTGTTAAAGCCAAAGTGATGCATTGTATACCAGCTACGCAAATGCATTTATCTTAACAGGCCAACAAGGGCACACGTTTGAAGAATGCAAATTGGCACGTCAAGGACACTGTGGAATAATGGCATTTGTCTTAAAACCTGCCTTAATCTTCAAATAACGGCTTTATAAATTACATTTGCACTCAGTTTGGCTGCCTATGATGAGGCTTAGAGCTTCTCTTTCCACCTCGCTGACTTTCAGCAGGCAAAACACCCACGTTCTGGAGGTTGCTGAGATCCCACAACTAATACGGTATTGTTTTACTTTTTAGATCACTAGCGTTTGGAGTCAAGCAGGGTGAGAGAGAAAGAGAGACAAAGAGAGAGACAGAGTTATGCAAGAGGCCTTGTTTAATTGGCCTGGCATTCTATCACCAATGTATGCGTGTGTGTCACACGCACTCACCCACACACTTTCCCGTAGGCCTACCTGTGTTTTATCGAGTTTCCCAGATCTCTTCGGGGAATCTGTGGGGACCAGCGAGGCACTGAGAGAGTGTCTAGAGAGGAAATACGGAGGAAAGGTCGTTTAAGTTTTCCTTCTTTTTTTTAATGGTAATACTAACAGAACATCATTCAGAATTTACTAAATATTTTGCATTAAACATTCATTTAGCACATATGGCATTTCAGAGGATGAACTGATTTTGCAGCAACAAACTGACATTTTGGTGTCAGATTTAATCAGCTGTTTGCATATCATGCACACGGTTAGTCATGACTCATTGTCAACCAATCACTGTGAAAGAGACATTGTCTTAATTGTCTAGATATATAGATAGTAGGCATTATCTATCTATCCCTCTATCTAACACTGTTACGTCATTAAAGGAATGAAAATGACAGCTTCCAGAGTATTTAAATCAGTCAACAACACAGTGAGATAACATACAATGAAAGGCAGCTTTTTTTTTTGGTTTATTCTCTCAGGTTTATAGGCTGAAAACGGAATCAAAATGTCAAGGTCCTGTCTGAACTGCCTGCTATGGAATTGTTTGCATGTATAGACCTAGATATCTCTTATGATAAGGTTACTTTTGTGCTATCTTTATTCCACTGTGAGGAACTCTCACTTCAAAAAGGTTTTCACAACAAAAACCTTCCGCTTGGTCCATTAGTGATTGCAATGACTGAACAGACTGATACATTTATGCGCCACCTTTTAATACCAGGTGGGAATGGCAGCCTACACAGCGTTGTCTGTGAAGGCGGATGGATGTAGTGGATATGCATTGCAATGATAGCAGGCTCTAATGATGTGCAGGCCATCAATATTTCAATAACAAAAGAGCTGTGCTGAAAAATGTTGCAGAGTCACAGTTCAGACCTGTATGGAAACCTCAGATCAGTTTTTGTCTTAATATTTTATTTCAGTTTTTGCAGAGGCCCTGCATATTATAGCTCTATTAAGGTTTTATTCTGTTATACTGTTGACTTAGCCAATTTAGCTTAATTTAACTAAACAAAGCATGACAGAATAAGAGGTACCCATATGAGTTTCACCATGACACAAAAAATATATGGATAGGGTTAGAAAATAGGTTGAATATTTCATATTAAAAGGATATGCAGGTTTTGCAAAGACAGCATATGTATGTATGTATGTATGTATGTATGTATTCACTCTGTACTGTCAAAGCACACTGTCCCAACCGTCCTCCTTTGCATCCTTTTGGCTGTCTCTGTTTTTTTTGCAAAGTGATGCCTTTCAATTTTGAATGGAAAGTGTGTTTTGAAGAAAAACAGCAAACTCAACAAATGTGCTGCTTTGAAAGAGAAAATGATGCAAATATAATTGAAACAGTGCTGCAAAGTCTTGAGTCATTTGTGTAATAATTGAGTAATTTTGTGAAGGCCTTTATGCAGAGTTGTTCGCTAGTTTTTAAGATGAATATGAATGCTAGGGCAAGGGGAGCAGAGGGGAGGGGGTTATGTGGGTGAAATAGATGAAAAATAAATCAGGGAAATTTGAGGATAAAGACAGAAACACAAGCAAATGAAAAACAAGGCCTAGAAGCCTTAATGTATCAAACTTCTCAAATGGAACTGTGGGTTGGTGTGTGTACTCAGATCGATATGAGAGGACAGGAGAGGTGTACTTCAATTAGGCTGAGAAGAGAAACAGATCTGAGGTGGTTACAGCTGGAAATCTCACAATATTGCCACAAAGAATGTATTCTCTATGAGATCAAAAATGTTTTTTCTCAGTTTTCATATTCACAGGCTCTTGTGGTTTTATTAGGATTGAAACACAAAAGGCATTAAGATTAATTGGTGTGATGCCAACAATGAATCTTGAAACCTTTTAGATTGTGGATTTGAGTCTTCAGATGAAAACATTTTTCAGAGACCGATCACCTCTGGGGGTGGAAGGACTCTCACTGGTCGATTTAAACCTCATTGGTCAAAGCCAAAGTACCACAATTCTTCAAGTTCCTGAAGTCCAAAGAAGGAGCTCCTGTCAAAATCTGGTTATTTTTTAATAGTTTATGATCATGATATTCATGGCTCTGAAAGCTTGCTACTGTAGAAACTGTAGCTTTGTAGATTGATTACCTAGCTATGTAATAATATACCCAGTTTGGGCAGATAAAGTAGATTAAGTAAGCAGCTAACCTGGAATACTTAGGTCGCTTTCACAGGTCGCTGTAGTTTGATTCATTAGGTCCAGACCATGCAAAAAAAAAAAAAACATCATTGCCTTTTAGTTCTGGTCCATTTCATGTTCACATTGGCTTTTTACAAACTGAACTGAACTGAAAGAAATCTTCTGAGCTTCTAGAGCAGCTCTGCCTCTAAGGTATGATTGCATTACAAAATTCCAACCTGCACTCTCATAGAGGCATTCCCAGTGAGAGGTCTTCATTGGACCAAGATGTTTGACTCAGGTATCTGTTCCTCAGAACCAAGTGGACCCATGAAGACCTTGATTCCAAGGACTTCCTATTACATGCTGACCAAAATTGTTAGTGACGTACACCAAATTGCCTTCACACGACTTAATACCTCCAAATATCTTCAATAAAACGAACCAATTGTTGCAAGAAGAAGAGGAATTTTCAGTTCACACCTTGTTAGTTGCATTTTAAGACTGATATACTGATGAAAGTAAACAATCTGAATTCTTCAAGTGGGTTGTTTTCCTCTGAGGTGCTTTTTCGAGCCTGGCTCAAACAAGTGGCTTGAAAATAACCTGATGAACCACTTCCTGCTGCACTTCCAGCTGGTGGGACGTAGTTCTGCATGTGTCAACAAAACAGTTTTGCTAACCTTGAACAGACACTTAAATCTGTGTAAATTGGACCCAAATATTAGATATTGGAGTGGGCTGACTCTTGACAGACAGTGGTTGATATATCTTGCTGTGGATAACATAGTTCCATTATTATGTTCTGTTTTTTATATGAGTCTTACTGTTTTCTTGTGTGACATTAATCTATATATTGTTCATTAAAGGAGTTTTCTTTTGGGGGTAAAAAGTCTATATTACCAAATTCTTCTAATTGATGTTTATGTAATTTTCTTACTTTCCCTCTAACAATGATTGGTGTTAGCTTGGGATTACTGATGAACATTCTGTTAGTTTTAACAGCAACATCTACAGCAGAAAAGAAAGAAAATATATCTTTGTGTCTCAGTTTTCTGGTGAAGGGCTCAATCAGTCCTATTAATTGATTACCAGGCTGCGAGTCATCATTAGTTATATGACAGCGCTAATCTCATGGCCCCAGTGCCGTATAGCATTTCCTGGTTCCTGAAACACCCTTCCTCCCTCCTCCTCCTCCAGTCTCCCCAGAGGCTTGGTGTCTTTTCTCCGCACTCCGATGCATCGCTCAATTACACTCAATCAACCTGATAACTCAATACAGAGAGGGAACTGACATCATCTGCTTCATGTCGGCCTTGTTGGCGACTGGCAGATGATTGGACTTGTCAACAGCGTGGTCAGGGCTGTTTATCATCCTCTGTGTGTGCTGTTGATGTCGCTGTCTGTCTTCAACGACAATCTTTGATGATCCTACCACTCACCACAGAACGGGTGAGTGTGGGTATATGTCAGTAAGTACATAATATGCTCACACACATGCCAATCATATTTTTTTTTTAGAAAAAGCACAAGCTTGAGAAATGACAGAAACCTGTCAGACGTGCAACACAGCATCACAGGACGAACTGGAGTGTGTAGTGCTTGTGTGCATGTTGAATCTGGGCCCTCCAGTTCAATAATGGAATAAAATGACAGGTTATAAATGACATTTTACTTGAGCTATCAGTCTGTTTTTGTTGTTTTTAGTTGTATTGATGTGGATCTTTATTTATTAGTTTGGTTTGCAGACCATGTTGGAAATAACACTTTAGCATGATATGCCTTGAATGTTGTGAATCCATAAATAAATCTAATAACATTTTTTTAAAAATCGTATTTCCTAAACCATCCTAAAGCACCTCATCATCTACACCAACATGAAGTTCAAACCCACAGCCTTGAGAAAAAACATGTTATGCTTTACCAAGTTATATTTATTATACATATAGTTAGTTGCTGTGCCTGATAGACTTATCACATGCTACATCTATCTTCCTTGGGTAATGGCAAAACAAAGCATGTAATCATTATATTGTGATGTTTCAAGGATAAACTGAAATCCATTTATGTTTTGTCTTGTGCACTTATTTGGTCAAAATTGTTGTTACCATATAGAAGAAATGTAAGGTGTATTTATTTTTCTGCCATGATTGCACCCCCTACATTTCAGGCGGCATGAATTTTCAGTTTTGACTGATGATGTTGGTGCTGTAATTTGATTAATGCAATATCTGTGTGGGTGGTCAATAAAAATTGTCCATATAAAATGGATTGTTCCGTTTGAATTACAGGTTAACGTACGGAGTGCTCAGGTTACAGGACTACTTGTTGAGAGTTTCCATTGAGTTTTGACAGTCTGGTCATTTGACATCACACAACGAGACCCAACATTAGCTTGCCCCTCTTCTTTGTTTAATGCAGGATGACACAGCAATGAGTGCTGCCGATGACTCAGTAGGTGTTGATATAACCGCAAAGTAACATTGAGTGGCAATTAGTACCTACATTTGCACGCTACACTAACCAGCTGGTTAGCTTTCCACTATAAAGGCTTATTAGCATAGCCTGCTAGCTTCCATTTTCCAACACCGTTTGACAGCAGTTTGATAGTCCCGAGGAGAGCGACAAACAAGTACACAGCGGTGTGGAAATAAATATCCGGTCACGTAAACAAGGCAAATAATGGAAAATTTAGGATATGCAAAATCAACATACCAAGACAAACTAGGGAGTGGAGTTTCTACGTGCATGTATGCATGTGTGTGTGTTTTGTGAGAGACAGATGAGCCCACAGGAGCTTAGAAACCTCTAGGCGCCAGACAACAGTGTCCTCCTCCATCTTCTCTCATTGGCCTCAGCCTAATTAAGCCATGGCCTTCCTTCTCCCTCCTCCACTGGCCGGTCACATGACACACAGAAGGCCATAGGGTTGCGTGTGTGTGTGTGTGTGTGTGTGTGTGTGTATGTATTTTTGTGTGGGTTAAAGAGAGAAATGAAAATACACTGAAAGATGAAGAGATATATGTTTGTATCTGTGTGTGGCTTAAACAGAGAGGGGCGGGTGTGTGTATGTGTGCAGAGATAAAGAGACTACTCGAGACTAGGAGCCTATTTAGTGCCAAATATAGTTTATTTGACATTCGACTGAGATGCCTCTCCATGTGATTGACTGAGCACCAACCACTGCTATTCCCTGTGGAGGAGAAATTTTTACTGCAGGTAAAAGAGAAAAAGAGTGCATCATGAGACAATTAAAGATTCAAAACCAAAAAAAAAAAAAAAAAAAAAAACCCATATAAATTCCAATTATTCTCATTGTTGGTACCATCACCAAGTCGTCACCCACACCTGCTCTTGTCATAATCACAATCATCAAGATCCCCACAGCTCAATGGTTAGAGTCTAGCACTTTGCCGGTGTGGATAAAAGCTTCAATCAAATGGTTGAATGCAATCAATGGCATAACTGGGACGGTATCATCAAGAGATAATCGATAGCATTAGACTGGAATACCAAACAAAAATTTAGCACGCAATGTGTCAATGAGAAGCTGAAGCCTGTTTAACTAGATAAGAGTCTGACATCATGGCATATAGAGTGGACTGTGCAGAGCAGCAGAAGAAGTGAACAGGACTGTAAAACATGTGTGGGCGTTTGCTGCACAATATGCTGCATTATAGCACATGACTGTTATATGAGCTATATGTTACAGGCTGTTGTTTGCCATATCCTAATTGTTTCTCATCCGTGTGTTTTAATGAGACTTTCCGCAAGGTGAAAGTACACAACTCAGCAAATATTGTATTTGTTTGGAGTGGCAGCAAGAAATGAACAAAGAGAGGGGTAGAAATAGACGAGAGGGTTTCTTTTTTTTTTTTTCCAATCCCTGTGTAAAAGAAAAAAAAAAAAAAAAACTCCTCCGATGAACAAGAGACAAAGCCAGGTTGCACAGTTGCCATGGCAACAGCTACACGCCGATCAGCCTTTTTGCAGAATATTGTGCTGTCATCTTTGACGAGCGAGTACACACGCACACACACACACACACACACACACAAACACACGTTTTACAAATAACCCACATACACACACAAAACCCCTGCGATAAACTCACAATAGCAATCACCACGCTGGAAAAATAGCAATTATCTTGGATGAAACAAGTATCTCTGCACAGCCTTATAGATAGTGGAGTGATTTAGACTGGCGGTTTAAGTGTGCCAGTGAGACAGAGGGAGGAGGGATGGAAGAACAGATGATGCCTGGAGGTCTTATGGCTCGGTAGAGACTTCCTCAGTTGGAGAACTCAAATGGCTCGGGGCGTGCAGATGAATAAAATGACCGACAGACAGAGCAGGTTTTGGTGGTGAGGGCAATCTGACACTACGGAGGACTTTCAGCCGACGTAACGCACCCCCCTGGAAGCTATATCAGAGATCTTGGACAACACTGATGACAAACAGCTAATTGTTTAAGTAATTATACAAATCTGCTGTCTCATTAGGACTTAATACGCATGGGCCGTTTCATGTTCCTTGTCTCATATTGAATCTAGAGAAAGGACAGATAAAGATCCTAAAAGTTTACTGAAAAAGATGCTTCAGGGGTGCAAACAGATGGGAAGCTCAAATACGCATGCAGCAATCAATGTATCATGATAAAACGGTGCTGTCTCCTACATCACACAGCCTGTAGTCTATAACTTACAGAAAATAGCTTTTGCGCCAAGCTGAATGTTATTAACATCTGTTGCTTTGTTACACCACCCTGCTGGCTCATTGGCTATTGAAACAGTTTGTTTGAGTTAGGTGAGCTGTCAGGTTAAGACTAATTAATTGTTTCTAAGTGCAGAGTTTACTAACTCCACAATGAGATCAGTGCAAACTTTTGTTCAAAAACAGCATTTCAGTGCGGATGCAGAAGCAGCAGTGTTCACAAAGACTCAACAGTGTTCACAAAGACTGTGGCTTATGACACTGTTTCTGATACCTGCCCTACTTTCCAAGGAACCAAACATAGTAACTATTGACCAATCAACCTCTTTATTGACTGGTGGATGCGAGCTCCTCTGCAGGGTTTTATTAGTTGGAGTCAGCACAGAGCTTGATGAAGAGCTCTGCTTTAGAAACAAGAGTAAATTGACTTTAAAGTCCCACCAGCATAACCAGACCTCCCCCCTGCTCTTACTTACCTGATTGTGAGGTATGGGCGAGATATCTCAACTAGTGAGTGACACTGACAGTAAAATGTGATACAATTAACATCAGTAACCTAATTCAAATATATCATGTCAAAAAGACCAAAGCTGTCTGGTGCCGAGGGAAGAAAAAGAAGAAAACAGGAGGAAAAACATGAAAAAGACAGAGGTAATGTATGATGAATGAATAGTTTATCTATTGCATAGAAGTTACCATTGGAGCAGAGTATTAGCTTATTTTGGATAATAATGTTCGCTAATTAATAAATAGCTAGATTTTACATCAGTTACTCCCACCTTAAATTCATTAGTAAAAGTTGGAAAGACAACTCAGGTGTTTTGGGAAAAACCTACAACATAATTTTG
This sequence comes from Thunnus albacares, assembly GCF_914725855.1. Lineage (NCBI taxonomy): Eukaryota > Metazoa > Chordata > Actinopteri > Scombriformes > Scombridae > Thunnus > Thunnus albacares. Next base: position 31,376,346 of record NC_058107.1, read on the forward strand.
AGAAATACACTGTCTCTTTTCGGTGTACTGATGCTGCACAAACCATGCGCTGTCTGCCTCAAGACACCAGGGACACATTTTTATTGACATATGACATCATATTCTAGTCAGCCAATGTTAATCTTCCTTGTAATCTTCAATTAAAATGCTTTTCCTTTTCCATCCCCTTTTATAATTCATAGTTGCAAGGCTTTGCATTTTCATTATTGATTAGTCTTATTTGTACAGCAAGCAGCATGCATCATGCGGGAGAAGTGCTCACTGAATACATGTTTTGAATGCTAGATGTAGGGGAGACCAGGGGCAATTGTAACAATTTTTGGTTTTGATGTCATTACTCAAAAACTTCTTGAGCTATTTGGATACAATTTTTATGCAGGTAACTTGTATCTGTGTTCTATTTGTTAATAGTCATCAAATATTTAAGTAATGTTAGAGTCACAATATTGATTGAAACACTAGAAGTCAAATGTTGCATCTGCCCCCATGTACAGGGGAGATTGGAACAGCATATGGGGGCATTTGTAACAACACACATAATACCTTCATATAAATACCATGGACCACAATTAACTCTCAAGAATATAAACATAGTTAAAACAATTTAATATCCATTGAACAATTAACCCCAGTTTAACTAAAACAGTATAATTAATCATAATTATAAATAATATAAAGACAATTTCTAATGAATAAGCAACAGAAACGCAAAAGACAGGGTTTAACTTCATCAATATTTAGGTATATTTAGAGACATCAGTTTGTCCTTTGGTAGGCAGAGAGGGATCATCACAGATCACATGCATAATGAGTTTCATGGCTCTGTCTCGTTTTTGATTGGTGTAATTTGAGATGTTACAATTGCCCCTGGTCTACTTTTGCTGTTTGTGTTATAGAATCTTATAGGCTATAATGGGGGTTAGCTGCTATTATTGGCTAGGTTTCACCATCAGCAGCTTTTCTATTAATATGATGTAACACCCAATGGTCACATATACTCCTCTGCTCTCTTCAGATGCACTTTTGAGATAGTTTAATCCCACTCCTGCAAATCCTGGGCCACCTGCAGACACCTTCCCCACCTCAGCACCTTCCAGCGATGCAGCATCAAACGCTCCTGTCCCCTCCACCTCAGACAAGCCCAGCGATGCAGCATCATTTTCTTTAAAACTGTTTTAATTTTGTGTGTCTCAAAGACATAAAGCTATGCAGTTTCTATGTGAGTGTATGAAAATTCGTCTTTCGTCGAGCCTTTAAAAGCATGATCAGAACCACAGTTTCAGGTTTTTTTAGAGAGCCTTTTGAGAGTCTTGTAGCTGGGAAATATAAGTTAAAACATGTTGGCTCTCAAAATATGAGTAAACATGTCAACGCCCAGCCTCTTAAACCTAAAGTCTAGTTGAACGATGACTGAAAAAAAAATGAAATACTGAGTCAACGCCAACCACAAATATTTTTCTCAGGTAGCTCTTTCTCCACACCCTGATTTAAATTTAGCAGTCATTTGTAGCCATTATTTATTTGTCAATTCTCAAAGGGACGTCCATTGTGGTGCCACACTTGGTTGCTAGGAGATTTTGTGACGCAACTGCAGAAGCGTCTATGTGAGGTTAGGCAGAGTGGGTGACGTCATTCGAACACATGCAGAAATAAACAGAGTGAGTTGTGCACAAAGCGTATGAAGAACATTTAAGCCATTTATATCCACAAGCACACACTCACAGACTCCCACTCTCTATCCATCTATCTCTCTCTCTCTCTCACACACACACACACACACACTCTCTCTCTCTCTCTCTTTCTCTCTCTCTCTCTCTTTCTCATTGGCACAAGGTGTATACACACATACACACACATCAGTTTTGCAGCAGGTGTGTTGGTTGAGGCCCAGGGCTGGTGGTGGACATCTAAGTGGACACAAGGCATCATCACAGGCTGGTGCGTCTGTTGGCTCCGACTCTGTGAGCTCAAACAGCTTCAGGCATTAGAGGTGAGCTGCCTGTGGAAACTGTCCCACTGTGGCCACCATAACTTTTCACATTGGAAAAACAATGATTTATCATAACACCTGGAGCGGGCGCAAAAACACTAAAAACTGAATATGTATTATTTAAGTTGACCATGAGGGTAAACAACAACAGAAAAAACAAGGACGCACCTCGCTTGAATAAAGTGAAATAATTTTTTATGACTTCTGTTGTGCTAAAACATGAACATGAGAGTGAATATACCAGTGAAACAACCCACAGTTTTTGCAAGCAAGAAGCGTTCAGTTGTCTTTTTGTTTATTCTCCATGGTTCAGGTTGGAAGCCTTTTTTTCTCCACTGAATTTTATGTGGATATAATGAGAGTACATGCAGGGTATTAAACAAGGCAATAGATGTAAGTATTAAAGGTGCTGCTTGTTATTTTGGCTGATAAGACCTCTGCTCAAGTTGAAGGGGGTACAGAGATACTGTTTAACAGACGGGTGACAAATTAAAGGAAAAACCAGTTCAGGTGTGAATGCTGTACCCCTACAGTGAGGGGATCTGGTGGCTCTGTTATGCTGTCGGGGGCATTTTGCTGGCATGGTTTGGGTCCCTTAAAAGGAAGGGTCACTGCAAATCAACACAAAGTTGTTCTGAGTGATTACCTTTATCCTATGACGAAACATTTCTATCCTGATGGGAGTGGTCTCTTCCAGGATGACAGTGCCCCAATTCACAGGGCCAGAGGGGTCACTAGATGGTTTGATGAATATGAAAATGATGTGAATCATATGCTATGGCCTTCACAGTCACCAGATCTCAACCCAATTTAACACCTATGGGAGACTTTGGACTGATGTGTTAGACAGCGCTCTCTGCCACCATCATCAAAGCACCAAATGAGGGAATATCTTTTTGAAGAATGGTGTCTCTCAGCCTTGGCATTGATTCTACAAGTCTCTGGATCTCTTCTGGAGGGATGAACACCATTCTTCAAAAAGATGTTGTGAGGTCACAGGACTTGAAGTACTAACAAGAATGATAAAGCTTTAACTACACTATCAGGAGAGTCAGTGGCTGAGTCCAAAATGCACTCTATTTACTGTGCGCCTTTTTTTTTTTTAGTGTGAAATTTACAAACTATATAGTGCCCTCAAAACAGTAGTGCTCACATTGCATTTTATAGATGAGAAAATTGTAGTTGTGCAATGCTGCAAAAATGGAGAATTGCGAACTGAATGTTTATTATATAAGGAAAATTGGAAACAGCCAGGGAGATGTCAGACATCGTCCATAGTAGATGTCTAATCAACCCTATGTTCTCAACCAGGACTGGACTGCAGATTAGTTTGGTAATAGTGATTGATTTTATTGTTTTTTTTTGTGGGGGGTGTGGCATGAATAAGCTGCCTACATCCAATTGGATAACTCTGACCGATCAATACTACCTTGGATGTCTATGGGAAGTTCTTAACCTGAATTGATTTTGTGTGTGTGCGTTTGTGTGTGTCTGGGGCCCGGAAATGGTCAAATTTAAAAGACAAAAATCAAACAAAAAAACCAAAACAAAAACCGAATGTCTATCAATTCCTGGCTAAAAATAGTTCTCAACAATACTGTAGTTTTCCTGTTTGAGTAACATTTGCAAAAAAAAACTACAATGTCCAGCTGCCCTGTTTTATGAAATTATTTAATGGGATTTGTTGACAATATTTTAAAAATATGGAATAACACCAGCCTTATCCTTTACATAGACTTAAAGGATAGGTTCACAAATTTTTAAGTCTTTCTTAAAATAACAGTCAGGTGCCCTTAAGAACATTGAAAGAGGTTTTTCTATCTGTAATCAATTCATTGACCAGTAAAAATTCCTTACTAATGTGCTTTCAGTGTAAGTGATGGGACTCAAAATCCAAAGTCCTCGTTTTAGGCGAAAATGTATGCAAAAGTTTATCTGAAGCTAATATGAGGCTTCAGCAGTTTGAGTTAGTCAAATGAAGTGAATATTTTCCTTTTCGCACAAAATTGTTTCCCTGGATAGTGGAGGTGTAGTAACCAAAAGAGGGACATTTGTAATAAAAAGGCTGTAAACTTGGAAGATTTCCACTTGGTTTGACTAATTTGGACATCTGTAGCCTCATATTAGCTTCAGATAAACATTTGAACACCTTTTTTCACAAAAAGGGGACTGCCTCCCATCACTTAAGTGCATCAGGAGAGGATCTTTTAATGGTCTGTATGAACAGAAGGGATGATTACATCAGAAAAAGTATCTTTCATTGTTCATATGGGCACCTGACTTTATAGACATTTAATACAAATCTATCAGCATCTTCTCTCCAAAACCCAACTATGTGCCAAAGACCCCCCCCCCTTATCAAAGATATACCTGGGTGATCTTTTATGTAGTCTAACTATATCATAACCATACTATCACAAACAGTATCTCTAGGTTGTTGCAAGCTAAACAAACCAATAGGAAGGCACTGATGTTTCAGCTTAAACTAGGCTCTGACTCATCCTGAGCAGACAGCGTTTGGCCACCTCAGCCAGTCTTGTGGGTCCTCCGCGTGTTTTGATTCAGGCGACTTGAGGGATGAGTGATAATGCTGTTGGCTGGAGGGCCCTGACATATGAGATGGCAGTGATACGATAATCCCAAACATAGACCTCGGACGGATGTTTAGTCTGGCTGACCGGGCAAACACACGCTTGTCCAAATGCTCACACAAGCGTTCACACACGTATGTTCCTAAAATAAGAACCGGGGACCCCGAGGGCAAGTGAGGTGCTCCACAGGAGAGGAAGACATTTCATTTCATCCTTACTGAGTTATTTACATGTTAGAAGAATGAGCATCTGCCTACTGAGTGATTAGATGTTTCACTCTAATATTTTTGTATTATTAAACACTATTTTGTCACATATATCGACTATATATAATTTAATTTTCTTTCTCATTTTCTCAAACAATACAATTTGAACATCTGGATAACAACATTAAAAATCATACTAATGATTAAACAAATCAAAAACTAATTAAAAATAAATCTTTGTGAATGAAATAGTGGAAAGTGGGGTATATCAGCAAAAAGCAACAACTTAAAGCTATGAGGGATGGAAAAATTAGACGTGATTAGTACATAAATGTTCAAGCTATGACAGCAAATACAGTAAAAACACCTTTTTTTAAAAGGTGCAGTAAATTTACAGAGAACAGACAGATATCAACCTAATTTTCCCTCAATGGTTAATTTGTCTTAAACTCAGCACTGCTGCTGTTAAAAGAAACAACACAATCAGATTAGTGTCAGTGTTGCAACACATTTGACTAAAAAATGCAGATAAGCCAACACGCAGACACAGCTTGCATATCGCCCTCAGTATTTACAACTGCAATCGACACCAGCACAAACAAAGTTTTCAGCATTCTAACCCGTATTTTGGAGAACTGAAAAGCACGACTGAGGGAAGTAGCTCATATTAGGCTGAGAAGTCAGAGGTGATTTAACATGCATACCAACTCCTCCCAGAAAAGCCTGAAGGGGTGTATGAAGCTGTACGTCTCCTTCAACCTTCAGAACTGTCCGCAGCGGACGGCTTATCTTGGATTTTAGTTGCACAGGCAGGTTTCCAAACCAAGCTGTGATACCCACCGTGTCTAATAATGCTTTCCAGTACAGCAGGATAAAAAAAGCCAGGTGTACTTCCTTCGACTCCTAAAAACTCTCTGTCAACATATGAAGTACTATCTCTGCTGTAGCCCCGAGCATATGCTGTTAACTTGGACGCTCCTGCTCGGTGGGTTGTCAGTATGCACTCCCACACACGTACAGGTGGAGGGAGACAAGGGAGATGGCTTCATTGTGAATGACTGCAGGCCTGTGATCCTTATTTACAGCTTTGTGATCAAGTATCATCTTTCCATTACTTAAACATTCAGATTTTAGATAACTGCCACTTTCTATTTCGATCTGGAGGTTGCAGGGTAACAAACTGTTCTAATTAACTTGCAGTTGCACAAAATACCTGAAAGACAATCAACATTACATATCCTAAAGGTATCATTTCAGCTGGTCTCTTGCACAGTGTCCACAAGTGAATTTTTCCATTTCAACAAAGGATAATGAACGCAAACACAGCTGCTTCTTTAATACATTTTGTACTGACAGTGTGAATTAGATTATTTACTCATTTGCATTCACATTTCCATGTACCATTACATCTGACAACTCTTGTTTCATATGTAAAAATTAATTTCAAAAGTGCAAAACAAAAATTACTCATCCACGCATGTTCACAATGAAGATCCTGTATTTCTTGATCTTACTAATTTAACTTCATGTATAAAGCAACAGCCAACAAGTAAAAATGAACATAATTGGCAGGTGAGCACATTGACAATATCCTTGATACTGGACTGTCTCTTTGAAGTTTCTGTAGTTAATACTGACTGACCATGTCTATGTGAATTTGGATATACATTATTTTTGCTTTTCTATATATATCCAATGGTTTAGGTTGAAAAATATTTAAAAAAGAAATATAGAAAAGACCAAACTTAGGTTAGGCCGATCTTATGTAGCCAGTATACTCCCTTGAAAGTGACATTGAAATGTATGATGTGTATCTAAGCTGTGAACTGAGCTTCACATCAGGGCAACTACCTTTAAGCTAGAATTTTTCCAAGAATAACACTTTTTATTTGAACCTGACAGCTGCAATCGTAGCACCAGTCCACCAAATGACATTTTACTAACAGCCAAAAGAGCGACTTCAATTACAGACAAACCAGGTGATATTGTATCACCATGAACACTCAGCAAGTTAAATGTGGAAAAAGCACTTATCCCTCTTTATACCAACGGTGACATTGGTGGCATTGTTTGAATGACATCAGCTAGGTTTGTTTGTTCAGCTGAGAACACTGATACCTGAAATAGGTTACACTTTTAAATATGTGATGAGACACTTGAAAAAGCAGGTCTTGAACCACAAGTGCTCTGTGGTTCGTCATGAGTGAAGAGTAGAAGGAAACATCTCCTCAACAGTTTTTTAATGATGCTGAAGCCTGATCACCAGTAATTCCTTATGCCTGGAAAGTTTATATTCACGTATTTCTACTAAGTATCAAGACCAGGGAACATAAGCTAAATCTACAAGCACAAATATGTCATCATGCATGGAGAATGTAAAGCTATTGGATCCACTTCAGCCAAAATCTACTGTTACTCTCTACCTGGTGGGATGACAGTTTACCAAATGGGATTCAATACAGTAAAACATGTGACAGGGAAAACCTTTCCACTGTGGTTTGGACCAAAAATTTAAAATGTATACCTGTACTCTTACATATATGAACAAGAGAGGTTATCTTCATGTGTATCTGCAGGTGGCAAAGCACCTCACCATCTGTTTTCTTCCAGTCAAGTACATGTCTTGCTTGCATATGGTGTGTGTGATTATTCCACATCATGCCTCTACCAACAAATATGCACTGCTGTGCCCAAAATACCTTCTAGTCAAGGTCTACGACTATTTACAACACTAAGTGACAACCATTCATCACTCCTTTCCTTGACACGACCTCCTTTTCTGTCTGTTTCTCTGCCTTTCCCCATATCCTCCTCTGTCTAATGGCTTCCGCAGTATGGCCATAATACTTCAGCCAATAAGGCTGCAAATGTGCAGCAACACACCACCTCCGGTCATTATGGCAAGGCCTGATTGTTCATTTGTTGCATTTTCCAACCGTTGCACTAAGTATATTTTTGACAAAAAGAATTATGGAGATAAGAATAATTATGGACATGTGACTGCTCTTTATTTCCATTGTGGAGACAATGTTTTGCTTAAGTGCAAAGATGTCAAGGTAGAGGGTTTAAGACTGACACCACAAAGTGAAAAACAGATTGCAAAGCTGACTTTTGGACAGAAATACTGAGATGCACTGCACAGGTTCAGACTGCTTTGTCTGTATAGATAATGAAGGCTAATTTTTGGTTACAAATGCTTATGATCTCTCAACTCCTAGTTCAGTTTTCAAGCCAAGAGTGAATTGCACATTTTGACTTAAACTTGCAGAGAGCAGAGTAACATCCCAGACATGAGACACTGCCTGAGAACTAAATAAGGGTACGTCAGAAAGGATTGGAATATGAAAGAGATATATTGAAGGCGTTAAAAAGATCTCATTTCATCATTATTTCATGATTAATAAAAGAACTTACTTGCAGAGGGTGTTTCAGCATGGACAGGAGGTGTGGAAGGGATGAAGGAGGGGAAGAAGAAGGATCGCAGAGATCGTTCGGTGTGAAGGGGCGAGCGCTGCGTGGGCAGATTCTCACAGCTGCCCACGCTGCTGTGGATCTTAAGGTTCAAGGGCTTGGTCTTCTTCTTGGCTCTGAGGGAAACAGGAAAACCAAAGGGAAACAGGTTAGGGGTGCAAACACACCAAAATGGTTTACTAAAACATCAAAACCTTTTAAAGACAAGAAAAAAAGACATTTACATTAAATTCCTCTGGTAGTGAATACTTACAGAAAGTCACCTTACCAATCACCTTAAAGTGATAGCTATTATTTCATATCTTTATAGGACAAATTCAAGCTAAAATAAAACACATAAAACTAATGTCAACATGCACATTAGGTAGATTTTATTATGCCACTACATCCTTGAACAAACAGACAAAATAGTAGAGGGGTAGCTAGGAATTTCTGGGGCATTTGAAAGGATACCCGATCTGGCTTTATATTCAGTCAGGATCAAGGTGTAAAGGCTTCAGTCACACAGAAGATATGTCAATTTCTCCTCATATACATATACCGTAATGTAATGCAGCTGCAAGACATGTTGCATTTTGAATAAGTGATATGACTCTAGCTTTTTATAGAAAAAAAAAAACTTTCCCTGCTCCCTCCAGTAACTATATGATTATTATTTTATTATTCTCTCCACCTACACATGCTGCATACCCCACAGCAACAAGTTCACACCCGCTCTTGAAGGGATATGAAAGGCAGGGTGAGAGAAAGCGGGCGCACCAAGAAGAGTCACTTACAACACCGTCATTACAAAATAACACGTGGAAAGTACGGAACATCGCAGACTGAGGATAAAAGTTTAAGAGTATCTCATGGTCATTTATTTTTCTTTACTTTGAATCAAGAGGAGTTAAGTATTTGCCTCACTACAAAAAGGTCTAACTTGCTAGGACACCAGGTTACCAAATTTTCCAATAAAAAAACTACCTGTAATTACATATGCACAAGCTCAAGTTAACTTGTAATTTTGCAATTTGGGCCTCAACAAACTAACTACAAAATCTCTACGGTGTTATGGTTTCTGCAGAGCCACAGAAAACAAGCTGTAGGTGTGATAGCACCCTAAGCTGCTGTAAGTATGGTGTACTGTAACAAAATAATTATGGGATTAAGTGATCATGATGAAGTCTGTAAGGTTGGTTGTCATGTTCGTAAGCTGACTGTAAAGCTTTTGGTAACAAGCCAGATAGAAAACAAACTGCTGACAGGACAAGAAAAGCATACAGGATGGAGCGACAGAAGATTATATAAGACAACACAAAGGAATACAAAAGGCTGTTAATTTGAAATGAGTGCTATGCTTACACACAATGGTATGTCATCACACTAAGTATAAAATTACTACTTTAAATAAATCAATATACAAAAAGTACAATTATTACGGCGAATGAAATACATGTGATTCCTCAACTGTATCATTTTATGAGAAGACCAAATATCAATTTTTCAATTCAATAGTTAAATAAATATATTGTATAATAGAAATATATTCCCACCAGGTTTAAATTAAAGATTGTTCTCTACATGGCCTCCACAATGAAGGGTACAGTGTTTGATTGACGCAAACATTTTTACTCTAAGAACTTCAAGTCAGTAAATACATGCAAAAAATGTGTGTCCAGCAAGTAAAAAAAAAAAAAATAGAGAGAGAGAGAGAGAGAGAGAGAGAGAGAGAGAGAGAGAGAGAGAGAGAGAGAGAGACAGAGAGACAGAGAGAGAGAGAGAGAGAGAGAGAGAGAGAGAGAGAGAGAGAGAGAGAGAGAGAGAGAGAGAGAGAGCAAGTAAATGAAGACAGCCTGATTTTCAGGTTGACAGCCACTCATTTTTGAAAGTACTGCTTAAGGAATTGTCTCTTTGGACTGGGGGGTTGGAGGGTGGTATTACTGCATAACATCCAACAGCTGTCTCTGTGGTTACATTCCTGCTTTTGGACAGAAGCTTGCAAATTACTTGAAAAACATCTTTTTGAATTAGTGTCTCATGTCAAATCGTAAGTCACCGATAATTTCCCATAATCACTGGCTTCTGTTTGTGAGACCGCTTCTTTTTGGGCGACCTGTCATTTCAGAAATGAATTTTGGGTAATTAAGCATGTAGTGCACTTTGTCTTTGTCAGCTTGTCATGCAGTTTGTTCAAGTAAAACTTTAGAGTTTAGCGCAAGACGTAACCTGTAGATACACAGATACACAGCATGATAGTGAGGTAACTGTAAGTAAGTCGGAAAGTAAGTAAAAGTAAAATTTATTTGTATATGGATTTTCGTAGACATTAGACACAAAGTGCTTTACGAGGGCATAATACAACATACAAAAAAGAAAGAAATCATAGCAGATGAGGTGACCGTCCAAGTCACGTGATTAAAAAGTGACTTGTGAACTAAGAAAAGAAACACGTACAGCTTGGGCTCACTAAAATGTCATTTGATTTAAAATATCTTAATTGGTTTAAGGAGCACTATATTTTATTATTTACTGTATTTTGGGCTCAACATGTGAGCTGTAGTGAAGCCAGAGGGCAAAGTAGACACACTTCAAAAATATGCCCAGCTAACACACAGAAATGAGTACAAAAATAAACCTCCCATTAACCCGAGGCAACAACCTTATATCCTCAGACTCAACCAAAGTCGAATGACGTGTAAAAAAAAAAAAGTGAGAACAACCCGGATTGAGTTCTCAAGTTAGGCAGCAACATCAGATTCGTAACTCTACAAATCCACTTGCAAACAAATGTCTGAGTGGTGGACTGACACGTACACAGACCAGACAGTGAAGGACAAGTGAAACAGTTGCACAAAGTGAGTCAGAATGTCAAGAAGCAGAGACTATGAAAGGAAAAGCTTCAGAGAAGAAACAGAAGGAAACTAGTGTGTGAAGCAAACAGAGCTAAACAATAACCAAACTAGAGCAAACAGAAAGCAGACAAAAGCAAACAGAAGAGAAGATATCAGAGAAAGTCCAGACAGACATAAACTGGAAAAGAGACCAGTGAGAAAAAAGCATGAAAGAGAGAAAATATGACTTCATCCTTCATAAAGACAAAAATTAAGACTGACTTATCATGCAAAGTAACTCTCATTAAGTGTTAAATTCCACTGGAATTTTTCCTCCCATGTCAGTATCTCACTCCCTACCCTGAGTCATGCAATTAGACCTGTAAACCAGCCCAGTACTTCACGCCCATCTCCTGCAATAAGGAAGCAGCCTGCAGGTTATCACTTCTCCGTCATAGAGCTTTTGTCAGCTATTCCGATTAGCCCACTTTATGCCATTTGAATCTAAATTAAACCATTCATCTCTCTGCATGCATGCCTTTATCCTCTCCTCGGATGATTTGTAGATGTTCAGGGAGGGAATATGAATGTTGAAAGAAGGGAGAGGATTCCCGATTTTGGTTTTGAAAACGGTTGTCAGTGCAGGCGGGCAGACGGGGAGGAACGGGGGACTGTCAACTTCACAGTTGTCATTAAAGCATCTATTCAGATACCTTTTCCTATTCCGCATATGAAAAGTTCCAGGAGGTAGAAACTTAAAGAATACACGACACAGAAAGACACAAAAAGAGGGAGGTGGCTGACTTGTCGAGTGTCAAGAGAAATCAGCGAAGGTGTGAATAGCCGAGTTGTCCTTTGATCTAGTCCGGGATTGTACATCACGATGCATCTCTCAAAGATGGAAATCACTGCATGTTTGTGTCACATTTCAAGTAGTATTTTTCAGCCTTTAATCCTCCGGGTCTTCCATTCTGCGTAAACAGGAACACCAAGAGTTTTCTTTTTCACAGTTTCATTCAGGCATTTCCACTTGATATATTGTAGTGATTAAATTACCTGTTGTGTCATCTTTATTACCTGCTGATTTGCTGATTTCTTATTCATATTCTTTCTTCCTGTCATATCCTGTTACAATGTCCCAGTTTTCTCTGCGATCATTAAAGTTCTATTGTATTTATTCTAAAGTGAGTGAAAGTGCGATCTAAAGTTTGCACGACATGTAATTGTGTTAATCGGACCAAAGGTCATGATATTTGCAGACAACAGCGTGTTTTTTCTCACTGACTTCATTTCATCAGTCAATAAAGGGAATCCTGCTCCAAATGATTTGGGCAGAAAACAAAAAAGCTAAATATATTCTTCACAAGCGTAACATGTCGACACCAACAACTCACTTTTGTCGCGCAAAAACCTTGACTTTTTTGTTTTTACAAAACCCAGGAGGTGGGATAAGAGCTTTATTTTAAGTTTCCTGGCTGGTTTACACTTTTGAAATATGAGATTTTCACTTCACATTGTGCAAGCAAGTGAAAACAAATCAGACATTCATGCACACACGTACATGCATTCATCCACCCACTCCCTCCACATGCACTTCCCCACGCTTGCAGAGACACTAATTACAGTGACATCTTCAAGTAAAAGTTCCATTTGATCAAGGACAGAGGGGAGAGCAGGAGAGCAGCAATCCTTAAAACGACATATTTCCTTTACGTTCTGACATATCAAGAGGATTTTAAAAAAGCAGGGTCATGAATATTGCACAGCTTTCTTCCCTAACTAGCTAGCTGTTGCTCACTATCAAACTGGCATATCTCAACAGCAATGCTGAAAAGCATTCAAGCTCTGTCTAATTAACACTTGTGTCCATCTAGGGGGATAAATGACTTGCAGGATTCCATCTGCATACCCCCACTTTTTACCTCAGAAATATGCAAAGAGCTTTGCTGAGACCCACATGGCGAGAAAAGCACCCTGTTGCTTTTTATGCAAATGTAACAGTGGAATAATATCTCTGGCAGCCACTTCTCTTTGCTGCTTTAATAAAGTTGGTAGAAAAATGAAATAAAGGTGGGTAGAATAATGATTACAACAGAGAATTACTGTGAGCCCTTTGAGCGGTTTCATCCAAAGAAGGTTGTCTGCGGCGTCAAGCCAGAGTTGAATAAAAGCTGGCAGTCTGCTACCCTGGATAGGCTTTTTATTCTTGTTTCCTCAGGCACAATAATGAAGTTAATGCCAAACTTAATCTAAAAGGAATTATTGTTATTGCGTGGTAAGTGCAACAATCCAAATATTCTCCTGTTTTAACTACAAAATGCAATACATTTTCTGAACAGATCTAGTTCAAATGGCTTACATTAAATAGGCCGTATGTCCCAATACATGAAGATTATTCAAATATCTGAATATGTGAGATGAGGCGTCTGAAACCAGAAGAAGATGTGGTTGTATATACTGTATATCAGGGAAGAACAGATTTCCAAATCTGTGCAGAAAACTTGTTAGGCTACTAAAAAACTAATTTGCCATGAACATAGCATCATTACTCATTTTATTATTAAAACATTTTTTAAAAATTACAATTTGCAATTTTGCTGCACCTTAAATCTCTTTTGTGCAGAATTAATTTGTGATAATAGCATTTTTTTTTTTACTATTTTGCTGGCATACGTTTATGTTTGTAAAAAAAAACTGACAATCCAAGAGAAAACATGTGTAATGTTGTCTATGTTTTGCAGATTCATGAAGGTGGTGGAAGCAGCGTGCAGTGCTGTTTTTTGATACGACCACATCTTCAAATCTTACACATAGTGTTATCACATAGCGTTAACATGCTGTAAAGTTGTTCAAATCAATATTTTCAAATGAATAATGGGTCAGATGACTATGTGCACTGTCAAAGGTGTTGCTCATAGTGATGATCCAACAGAGAATCACGGCCGACTACAGTTCCCCTCAGCTGTACAGAGCTTAATAGCATCTTTCTCCTCATTATTTTGGATGTCTGGCCTGAAACTTTACTGTTTGGTTCACCACTCTAATCTGTGACATTTCAGCCACTGCAGGCAGCTGTTTTTAGCAAAAAAAAAAGCTGTAAAATTCTACCGAACACTGTTTGCACAGCACCAAACGGCACACAGACAAATTTAGTGACTAGCTGGTGAACAAAGTGGAACATAGTTTCCTCAGGAGTTGGTAGAGAGTGAATATTAGACTTGCATTCATTAGGTGGGCAGACACATGACTCCGAATGAATGCTAATGTTGATCTGTGCATGGTGGGTTCTATCGGATTGTAAAAAGGCAACACGTTTGCTATCACGTTCACCATATCATGGTGATAAGATGTCAGTGTAATGTTTACAGCTTGTTGTGTTGACCCCAACAAAATCAATTGCACATTTAAAGTATAATTCTGGTAATTACACAGACAAGATGTATGAATTGTAACAGAGTTTATTGCTGAGAATAGGGAAATGCAGCCATATCGCTAAAAAGAAGTCAGAAATACAAGAAATTACAAGCAGTAAGACACTCAGACAGGTTGTAAATGAAACCCTAGGTTAGCCAAACATATTACTGCACTCACTTTGAGCTTCGCCTCCAATTAAAATGGTTTAGATGATCTGGTTTAACTGCTGTTTGTTTGCAACCTGTCAAATCACTCATGTTTCTTCCCTGTCTGACTTAGCGTCGTGTTGTTGCTTGTTCCCAGATCTCAGCAATTACCGAAACCCAATGCATGGGAAACATTGCAACACAACTGCTGCAGTAACTGTTCGTGTTAGGAATGTGTATCAAATAGTAATGCGCTTCTTGCATTTAAATTATAGTAGGAGTATAAAGCGAACACAAGCAGAGAGTAAAGTAAAGAAGGTGACTTTATCAAACAGGGAATCAGCAATCCTCACCAGTTTGTTGCCTGCAAAAGGAGACACTGAAAACAAACATATCATGTAACAGCTGAACCTTCATTGCTAGAGGGGATGCACTGTTTTGGCTGTCTTTCTTGTTTGCTTCATTGCCTTATCCAAATGTTACGTTTGTTTGCCAGAGGAGCTACACACAGATCTTGAAGAGTCTTAACCGCTGTACAGGACCATTAGATCATCCAAGCAATCATGGGATGAGACACTGCTGTGCTGCAATCACAGACGTCACTACTAAATATAACAACATGTTTGTTAAGACATGTGTTTCACGGACACAGAGAGGGGTGTGTCTGTGACCCTGTGCATGTAAGTGTGTGTGTGTGTGTGTGTGTGTGTGTGTGTGTGTGTGTGTGCACGCCCACGTCATGCGTTGACGTGGACGTTTGATGTCTCATCATGCCAACATCTGCTGATCACCTGTCGAGATGGCTGACTGATAATAACACACAAGTTAAAGAACTCACTTTCCCTCCTTCCCTCTCTTGTTATCTCCTCTTTAACTGTCAGCGTCTCCACAGGGATACGGGTGGGTGTCAGTGCTCTGTCAGAGGCCAGAGGAGGCACGGCGCTCTCAGTGGGGATGGGAATCATGCATGTGAGTCGTGGATTGAAACCTGAACATGACGCTGAAGAGACAGCAAGACACCCGAGGCAAAAAAAAAAAAAAAGAGAGAGAGAGAGAGAGAAGCAAGGGATTGAAAAAGAGAGCAAACCTGTGTAAGAAACAGAAAATGAGAAAGAGGGGGAGGGGAAGCCGATGACCAGATGAGAAGCGAGACCAGTGGTTTGGGACCAGGGAGCAGGGACAGAGGAGTGACAAGCTGACAGGAAGGCGGACTGTAACGTTGTCTTTTCAGTAGCATATCAGGGATCTGTGTCTGTGTGCACTGACAATGCACAGCCTGCCTGGTTAAAATAATTGTATGCCTACACACTGTGGCCATGTGAAGCCATGAGCAGTGGTATGGTAATTATGTGTTATGGACATAAAATGTGGATTTTATTTTCATACTAGAGATGTTGTCTGCTTGCAAACCAGTAAAACAACAGCAACAATAAAACTACTTATAAATCCTTTAAGTCATTTATCAAAAACATTCCAGCTTCTCAAATGTGAAAATTTGCTACTTTTCTCTGTATTTCACCACTTTGGTTCAGACTGAAATGTCTCAACAACTATTGGAAGGATTGCTATGATATGTACAGACATTCACGCTTCCCAGAGGATGAATCCTACTGATCCCCTGACTTTCCTTCTAGCACCACCCGCAAACTTTTCACCTATCAAGTGAAATATCTCAATATCTAGATGGCTTGGCACACAGTTTTGTACATTGTCATCTAACACCAGCAGGTCAAAATATGAATGTGTCCAATACTTTGGTTTATGACCAAATACCTGCAAACCTAATCACATTCCCATCACCCTTAACTGTACAATGTGTTTAGGGCTAATTAGCATACTAACACACTAAACTAAGATAGTGAACATGTTAAACATTATCATTTGTCATTGTGAGCATGTTAGCATGCTGTTGGTAGCGTTTAGCTCAACGTACAGATAGCATGGCTGTAGACTTTTAGTCTTGTTTACCATTTTGTGATATTTTATAGACTGAACTGATTAATCTAAAAGACAGATTGACAGATCAAATCAATATCTAAAAATATTCTTACTTGCAGCCTTGCTTCCAATAAACTGGTTTTTATTGTCACACTTGAAATATTTCAGGCTGGTCATATAATGCAAGAAAACAGAGCCATTTTAGCTGCGGAAATGTAAATTACCCCCACCAAGTTGGTGATTAGAGTTTTAGAAAGTAAAATGCATCAGGGGCAAAGTTAGGTCAGAGCTTAACATTCTGCTCTGTGAATAACCATGAGATACTAAGAGAAGATAATTCGCCTCCGTCTCTGCATTAATTTTGTGTGCTACAACTTTAAACTCAATTTGCATTCTGCTAGCTAGAGGCAACGTTCTCTTGGTGTATTCAGTTCAAAAACTCGGGTCGAATATTTGATCCACTATCTTTGCTGACAGGTATGCCTGAAGATCGTGGACCAAACACTTGATTTAACTTTCAAACAGTATATATATATATATATATATATATATATATGGCCAAGAGAGCAGCGTAAACAACAACAACACAAACAGTACAAACAGACAAATACAACTGTCACACACTACAAACGAGTGAACACAATATCCAGTTCATACACCAAAAGAGAGTTGACTAGCTTGTAGCATTACATCAGATTCCTGTCACGTTTTGTTTGATGAATATCAGCTTTTGCTATCTAATAGAATATTTAAAAGTTTCACTGGTTAGTCTAAACAGGTTGCATTCATTCCTCAAACGGTCAAACTTTTAAATAAGAACATGCTTTCTCTACAGGCGAGGCGGAATATGCAGTTAGCTGATAAGGAATGAGGCATAAAGGTTAAACTGTTCTAAGATTGGCAATACTGTATGTACCTGTATGTCAGACACTGAATAGTAAACATGAAATACAGCTGTCTGTTTTTAATATTGTGTTGTAGAGATGCACCGACACCAATACTGATATCGGTCCAATACTGACTCAATGGGCCGATCTGGTATCAGATACCATTATTTTAACAATACAGTAAATGTATATCTATGTATTTATTTGTTACATTTTGTTTTACAAAGTTAGGAAAGCAATGTTTAAGTCAAACCTGATGTTGCCTTATACGTAAAAGAATGATCCCTGTCCCTTCCACACAGTGAGACATATAGCTTATTGATTAAACACTGGTATTGAATCAGTATTCGATATCAGCCGATACCCAAAGTCCAGGTATCGGTATCAGGACTGAAAAAGTGGGATCGGTGCTATTGCTAAACAGAGTTTACTTGTGATGCAAGATGAATTTAAGAAGTGCAATCTAATCTAATATACACGAGCGCTGTCTTTCTGGTTAGAACACCTGAACTCGGCTCAAGATCTTAGGCCTCAGAGTCCTCCATGGGCCATTATATCGCAATAACAGCAGCAAAGACTGCAACACCCATTTTGCTGCTTGCAGGATGCACTAAGCTCCTTGGTTTCAAACTCAATATTGGAAAGAAACCCCCAGTGAGAAAGTACAGGACGCAGAAGTGGAGACAGGGAGAGAAGTGTTGTCATGGAGACGGAATAAAGCATCTCTGCTTGTCAATTAGATGGGATTTGGTCAGTGTTGGATTGACGTTTCAGTTTTAACCCTTCTTGCTGTGAATCTAGGAGATGAGATGAATGATTCTCTTGCAGAAACATTTTTGTCGGACATATTTTGCTTCTACAGCTTTACATGACATCTTGTTTTGTTTGTTTACAAATTGAAGCATTAGTGATGCAGTGCAAAACAAGACTGATGGTTCTTACAACTCTTCAGTCTTTGTACTGTATTTCTTCAAGCATTATTGCTTCTTGTCACCTCAGGCTTTTCCACCACTTGGTGATAAGTTGCTGTTTCAAGAGACATTCTTTAACTGCACTGCAAGGACGTAGGTTTAGTTTTAACTTTGGTAGGAACATTTTTGGTCAAATGTCCAAAATTAACTGTTACATATGTGCACTTGCTCTCTATCTCTCTTTTTACTTTCAAATGCACACGTAAAGACTTTGACTCTGCAAAAGTTTACTTTATTGAGTATGTGTTTGCTAATATAACTTGCCTAAAATCATCATGTCTGAGCACTGATCACAAATTTGCTAAAAACACCTTAAAAAACAACGCCTGAAATTTAAATATAGAATCCTTTGACGAATGTTAATGATTAACAATTTTATTGGAATTTTGAATTAACAAACATTACAAGCATATATGTGACTGAAAGTGCTTGGAACAGACGATACCAGACAATAATGCACTTCCAACCTCAGCGATGTCAATTGCAGCGACAGTAATAATAAGATGTAGTGCCAATCCCCTGCCACTGAAATAAAACTGAGGGCAAGCACTGGAAATGTATCTAAGACTTGAATCCTTGAACCCCTCCCAGTCCTACACCCTGGTCCAGCCCTCTAATGTTGGAGAGGAAACTCTCTTCCACTCTGCTCATGTTCCTGTTGATGAGACATTTCAACTACTTACCATTTCAGATGCACCACGGTTCAGCTGACAACAGGTGTACAGCTTGAAGTCGGGGGTTGCAAGAGCATCAAGTCGGGTATCCCTCATATTCATCTCTTTCACTCTTTAAGAAAAGATCTCCATGGAGAAATGCCACACTGGTCAAATCTCCAGGTTCATTATGACATCTATAAAGAGAGACTTCGCATTTATAATTTGGAACTGAGGAATGCAAGGCGGTCTTTCTTCTCTGACATCATTGCCAAAAACAATAATAATGCACGTGCCTTATTTGCTACTGTCGACAGGCTAACAAACCTTCCTGTGTCAGTAGCCCCTGAACTTCTATCCACCAAGGCCTGCAATGAATTTGCCTCCTTCTTCACTGACAAAATTCAGAAAATTAGACAAGCAGTCAGTGCCTCCGTATCAGGTACAGGATATGTGTTGTCCCTGTGTCCACTTCTTCAAATCTATTAGTATGACACAGTTTTATACGATCAACCATGAAAACCTGGAGGACACTATACAACATCTGAAATCCTCCTCCTGCTGCCTTGATATTCTGCCTGTAAGTTTTTTCAAAATTCTTTCAAATTGCATGTCCTCAGATGTTCTACAAATTGTCAACAAGATTCTTCTCTCAGGTGTACGCCCATGCTGTATTGAACTGATAATACAGTTAATTATGACAACAGAGATTCTTCAGTGTTGAAAACTCTAAGCAGACAATCAGGAAATATTCTTGGCATCCAATCTTTGGATGTTTGCCACTGATGGACTGGATTCAAAAACAGTTCTCCTGCCCTTTGAGCATCCAAACATCGTGTTCTACGTACGTGTACCTCATGTGAACAGTTTAGGATGGATAGGAATAAAGAACCATTGAGGCTCTATAACTACATGTAAAAGCACCTCCCCAAAAAAACACAATTTGATATTGTTGGCACATTTCCCTCAGACACATAACTCTACAGTAAGTGACGGCCTTTACAGACTGTGTAAACTGAAATTAATATGTGTTAATATTTGTGTCTAGTTTGTTCAAACAATGATCATTTTCTTCTTCAGGGCAAGCTGAGCCACTGTTTATTCGATCTTGAGATATGTGACATTCAAATGTTGAACTGTGTACTTTGCTTCTTTACTTATGTTTATCTGTCCCAATTTAAATAACCATTTCATTAACGCTAAACTGTCCAAGCAGAGCTTGTGAATGTCCAGAAGTAACTTTACAGCTCTTAATAAGGACTAAAAGGTTTCAATTAATGTTTTACCCTGTTGCTTTAAGATTTATTTAATAAAGAGGACAGTCAACAATGTTGTTGAACACAATAATACTAAACTCATGATCAGATGTTATCTTCCACAGTGCACATGCACCAGCTTTTGTCTGCTACATCACATCAACTTGTAAGCATTGTTTCCTGTGAATCCCTTGTGCATGGGTACATAGTGAGAAAGACAAAGTTCACCAGTGACAATGAAAGCTACATAATATGACCCCGTACAAGCCAGCCTGCAGCCTCAGATCCTCATGCAGGGCACTTGTGGATGTTCCAAAGTCGAGGCTTAAATCTAAAGGTGACCATGCTTTTGACATCAGGGTCCCTCGGCTTTGGAACGACCTGCCTGAAGAGATAAGGCTCACAGAATCAGTAACTCCTTTTAAATCACTTCTTAAAACTCATTTCTACAGACTTGCTTTTATGTGATGTCGTCTTTTTATCGTTTTTTATCATCTTTTAACCTTTTATTATCTCTTTATTGTTTTTCATTGTCTTCTACTGGTGTCTTCTTAATGTTGGACTTGTTATTGCTTTCTGTGACGTGTCTTTGCTTTTGTATTGTACTGTCTTTGCTTTGTCTGTCAAAGCACTTTGTAAACTCTGTTTTTAAAGGTGCTATATAAATAAAGTTATTATTACAGTCAATTAGTCAATCAAGAGAAAATTAATTGGCAAATTAATTTGATAATCAGTAAATTGTTTCAGTCAAGCTTTCAAGCAAAAATGCAAAATCTTTCTTATTTCAGCTTCTTAAATGTGTGATTATCTTTGTCATATATGATAGTAAATTCAATATCTTTGGGTTTTGACATTTAAAGATGCCACCTCGGGCTCTGGGAAATGATAATGGGCATTTTCTGTTATTTTATAGGAAAATCAATCAATTAAATCAAGAAGATAATAAGCAGATTAATCAATAATGAAAATAATCATTAGTTGCAACCCTAAGGAACACTATAGTTTTCATACAGAGAGGCAATTAAACAACCCAATTACATTAAATGGCCATCGCTAGGACAGGTCACCTGACAGGTCACCTGGTCCTAATAGGCTCCCTTGGATTGGATACATACAATAGATATGGATAGATAAATACATACACATAAGACAGGTCACAAATCAAAGAATGAATGAATGCTGGACCCCTACAGTGAAGGGTCTGGTGGCTCTGTTATGCTGTGGGGGGCATTTTACTGCCATGGTATGGGTCCACTTGTCCCCTTAGAGGGAAGGGTCACTGCAAATCAATGCAAAGTTGTTCTGAGTGATCACCTTTATCCTATGATGAAACATTTCTATCCTGATGGGAGTGGTCTCTTCCAGGATGACAGTGCCCCAATTCACAGGGCCAGAGGGGTCACTGGATGGTTTGATGAATATGAAAATGATGTGAATCATATGCTATGGCTTTCACAGTCACCAGATCTCAACACAAGTGAACACCTATGGGAGATTTTGGACCCACGTGAGACAGCAATCTCCGCCACCATCATCAAAACACCAAATGAGGGAATATCTTTTTGAAGAATGGCATTCATCCTTCCAGAAGAGAATCAGTGCCAAGGCTGAGTTGAACTCTTAATAGGCAAATTAAGGAGATGCTCCTACAACCATTCTTACGACATTTTCACCTCCCCTTGTTCCTTCTGTCATTCCCTCTTTCTCTATTTGGACTGTTGTGATGAATTCAGAGATTTTGATAGACTGTTGACAGATTTTCCATTGCTCACGTGTTTAGTTTTACCTTTGTACTGACTGCTAATTTGCTTTAATTGTGATGATTCATCTGTTTCTTCTTCTAAATATGTAAATGTTGTTTTTTATGCACCAATAGACTATGAAGGATCAATGCATTAAGGTCTGATTGATCTGCATTGTTACTGAATAAATTCATGACATGAAACATACAGTGTATAAAACTTCATAAAATCCTTCAGTACAAAAAAACCCATAACAAAATAGTCATCTTTTAGTGTTTGCAAACGGTGCTCTTAAGGTTTTATCATGTTCCAGCCTCCTTCTCTTATCTGTCAATTCATGCCAGCAGGTCTGTGTGCACTTGAAAAGTCTGTCTCTGTGTGCACTTGTGTATTTTCCCCAGAAATTGAATCAGAATTTATTTTCTCAATCAAATCAAAATGAAACCATAGCTCAAACCTTAAACTCTAATACAAATATTAAAGCAACAGCGCAGGATGCGAGAACAGCTATCTGGCCCACAGCCGTGCAGGTTAAGTGGTAGTTTTGAAGCACAGGCAGAGCAGTAAATGACAGCAACCCTAAAAAGAAAGAAGGGTCAGGGACAATATGGAACCTGAAGCAGATATTATCTGTCTTGACTCTAACATCAGAGAGAAACACTGAGATGAAAGCCTTTAGTTGATGGCCCGAATGATGAATGATGGTAATAACTCCCTCTATGGTTGTTGGGCAGTAAAACAGTCACTCCACTGTTTAATACATCAGACAGCGGTTGTCAATATGGCCTGTTTTAGGTTGCTTGCTCTCTATCACAACCATGTTTGACATCATTTTCACACTCCAAATTTAGTGTTTGATCTTCCAGTAACACAGATTGAAACGAAACTTTAATGACCATGTCGGGAATCTAAGGATTCATATAATTGAATCAAAAGCAAAATAAGATTTCCACAAAATTAACGAAATGCTTTGAGCACAGTGCTATAAATCTTTTCTGTATACGGCTTGGTAATTTCTCGGAGATCCTTTTTTTTTTTTTTTTTTTTTTTTTGATTTTCTAAGAAAAGAATTATACAACTTTTAAGGATAACTTCTAATCTCCTACTCAAATCCTGTTATCTGTCTCGCTCGCATCCCAACCAGCTCCCACTCGTTGACAAATCACTACAGAAAAACCATCAGTCTAATAAATCCATTCTCCATCAGAAACAGTGGCATTTGGGCTAACCGCCACTCCTAAACACTCATATAAATTCATAATCATGACTCCAATTTCTGGGCCGCCAGTGGAGGCTGGGATGTGCGCTCATTACAGCCGATGGAAGGGCGGATGGATGGAGGGGAGGAGTGGCAGTGTCTGGCTGTTAAGGGTCTGGTGTTGACATCCCCTCTCACCTGTTTTGTCATTAATGGCAAAGGGGCCAAAACCCTGATTAACATGGATGAGCTTTTGTCTGCAGAGAAAAGAAGATACACACTCACATTCCCCCCCATAACCCACCGCAACCACCAATACTTCCTCCTCTCTCTCTCTCTGTCAAACACACATACGTTATCATACTGCACTGACATACATGGCTTTGTGCAGTGCACTTAACTACGCAGTGAATGTCCCACGCGGCAGAGCATGTGGGACCAATAATCCGCCAAAGTCAAAGGTCGAAGGCTAATGTGACGATGTGTGTGTCCCAAGGGGAGGTAGATCTGTATCTCCCTGGATCATCTGGGGAGCAGAGGCATTGATTTGATGCCGGCTGAATTTTCAGAGAACAAAGAAAGGCAATAAGTGTGTCTTCAGATTACAGATCTAAAAACACCATGAAATGAGTGAGTTCCTGCATTTTTTCTTACTTTTTGTACAGTTAGCGATGCTGTTGCACTACAGCTGCAGACCCTGGTATTTTTGCATTTTCTGGTGTTACCAAAAGCAACCAAGAGAAATACTTGTTTCTGATTGGATGGGAGATACTGTATCTGTTAAAATCCCATATTAGACATCTCAAACATAGTTCCAGTCAACAGTTTAATCCCTGTTCTAAATCAGTGCACAAGGTGTATTAAACTGCAGGTAACCATAGCAACTCCAGTTCAGCCTGGTTCCAGACCTCTGAATCGCCACCCACATCTCAGATTTGTACAGCAACTAAAGTGGGTCTGGTGTTGGGCCGGCTGATGGCAATCGGAGCTTCGTAGGCAGGATTACGAACGGGGATGTCATCTTTCTACAGAGCTAGCTAGCTACCTGGCTACATTCATGAAAAATAGCGACAGGTAAATGGCAACAAGTTGTTTTTATTCAATTTAGAAAAATAACAACTCTTAAACCGACATCTTTCTTTGTTACGCTATTGCAGTTTGTGTCAACTGAATATTGCGGGAGACAGATATTTCACTCGCTACTGATTTGGTAGAGCAAAACAAAGCAAAATACCCCTTCCTCCCAACAAGAAAGTGGCTGATATGAGCACAAGTCAGGTCAGAAGTAAGGCTGAATGAATGAAGTCTAACAAAACCACAATTCATTCTGTTTATTATGCCATTACCAGTAGTATAGTGACAGTATCACACAGGCCTCATCAGTGGTTGGAGTTTGTTGTCATGGAGATGGATCTGTTGGCTCAGTAGTTGTTATAATGTCATCAACAGAGTTGGGAAGAGGGAGGAGACGCTGGTTCCAGTGTTTTTTCCCATTTTGTATAAGCATTTCAAAAAACTCTTTTAATAACATCTTCAATAGTACTTGTGTGTACTTCATGTTTTGTCTGTCAGTTTGGCGTGAGGTCTAAGCACTACAATACCCATGATCCTTAGACATGGTTACTACTGTATGAAGAAGAAGCCTGAATCAGAGCTGTAGAGAATTTAAAATGCTTTATTGTTGCAGTTATGAACATCATATCATAGTTGCTCAATAATTGACCCAGAAACTGAAAGTATGAGGTAAGAATTCATTTCAGCTGCAGATTGTGTTATTGGTTGTTCGGCTTGTGCACGCTGTTAGCAGCAAATATAATAGAATTTCAAGCTTGATGATTGGAAATTTCTTGCCAAAATGTTCCATTACTTCTCTCCTGGGGTTTTTATGTACACAGGTTTGTGCCTTTGAGTTTTATCAAAGAACCAGATATGATGATTCAACCAAGAGAGTTTAATGCCGATCCAAGCTATGGACATTTTCCAACAATGAGTCATCTAAAATTGTCTATGGAATAATGAATCGGGCTTTTACATCTAGAGCCAGGGGTACCAGAAATTGCTCTTTTTGCACGTTTAGGGCTTGAAAGTCAAGCATCAAAGCTTATTCTTGACCTCGGAAATAATAGTTTGACAAAACAATCCCCACTGAAGGTCCGCTTACAAGCTTTTTTCCAAAGACACAGTCCGTGTCAGCATATGAAGCAGTAATTTATGTTGTACCTCATTTTCCCAGAAGCCATTGTCTTGTCTACATAATAAAGAGCTTGACTCCTAGATAAAAAGAAATGCCCTTTTGTTTAGTTATGATCACATCAAAATTGAACATATAGATCAGTTTCACTGCTGTGTTTTCAACATTACTGATGTAAACAAACCTTTAACAGCATAAGACAAGAGAACAATAATACCTATTGTATATTTACTTGCTGTCAACTGTTATTGGTTTGCATATTAAAACACCTGCCGATCAATTTGCATGTATAGCAGGTTCTCCTGTGTGACCCTTCTGTTTACATCTGGATGACAGATTGAACCTTTACGGATGTAGTTTCTCCTGGCTAACCTTTGGTGAATTCCCTCTCAGAGATGTTCATCACTTGATGTCAGTCACCACCACCCCAACCTCATAACAGTTTCCTTTGCGCTACCGGGAAAGATAAAACCCAATAAAAAATGTATTTTCTGACTAAATTCGCTGGATGTTACGGATGACGGTAAAATAACACATTGACAGGTTTTCAAAAGAGATGCATAATGAGAAGGGTGAAGAGAGAAAGAAGAGGAAACACAGAGAGAAAGGGGAAATACAGTATACGATGTGTACACCAGCTCAGTGAAAGCAAACAGCTAAATTAGTCATGGAATGGATGCAAATTTGCTTCCCCTGAGTGTTGCATGGTAGAATTACCCTGAGAGAAGCAGAGGGTGAATCATGCCAACCCCCGGCGCCATGTGATTTATTAGCAAACATCCAATTCAATAAGAAAGTGCTTAACATTCAAAAAGCTGTGAAACTCTCATAAGGTGGCATTAACTATATGATATTATAGTTTCCACTGGCGGGGGGAAGGAAAGACAAGAGACCGAGGAAAAGCAAACACGCCCACTTTCCTGAACGATCTTGGTGTGACGTGCCAAGTGGGACTGTGACAGTCTGAAAACTCACTTGGCCTTTTCCACGCACGCATGTTACTACTCATTAACATAGACAACGCGGTTCATAATTGACACTGCAGCCCAAAGAGCCTCTCCACTTTGAAAAGGGCACAGAGAGAAAGGGGGGGGGGGGGGGGGGGGGGGGGGGGAGTTGAGAAATAAAGATAGAAGAGGGAGAGAGAGAGAGAGTAAGGCTGCAACATAAGCAAAATGAAATTGCTGTTGCACTCCTGCCTAGAAATTAAAGTTTAAGCGGTGCTGGGTATCCAGCACACTTATGTTTTAAGTAAAATTATGAACATGTTGAACGGCCTCAAAGACATATTCCACCCACAGACACTTCTACATTGTTATATAATCAGTTTGTCATGATCAATGCGTTTCAGAAGGTGTTTTTACATGACAAAAGAAATGAAGCATTTTACTGCACTCTGCCATCATTACAAAAACTTTTCCACTTCAGAAACTTTTTAGGAACTCTGAACTCAAAAACTTAAAGTCCCCCTCTATTCAAAAATGTGTTTTTCTTCTTGTTCCTACAGATTGGTTTGATGCATGTGCAGAGTTTGACACTAGACGGCTGTTTTCACATCCATCTGCTTAAAAGTGCAAAGTTTCTCTGTGCTCACCGAAAATCTGATTTTAAGTGGGTGGGCTTAAGAGCATGATTTGAGACATCACAACTAGTTTGGAGCCAATCCTGGTCCAATATTCGACTTTAAACAAGTGTGATGTGGAAACTTGATGTCTCCTGTGCACAAACACTGAGAATGGACTTTATGATGAAGTAGGAGGGGATACTTTTTAGAGGTAGGATTTTGTGTGTAAAAAAAACCATATTATAGACAATTATTAATCAGTAGATTATTTTATATACATCTTGATAGTTCAGGTTTTTTGAAGTTGGGTTGTATGAAGTAGTTATCCATAGTCAGTGTATTACCTGCAGTAGATTTGGGTTGGCACGCTCCTGGTTTGGAGAGGCAGGCAGGAGTAACGGAAGCTAAGCAATGTACTGCTGTGGATGGGGACAGCAGCAAAATGTATTTTAGCCACGTAAAAAAAATCAATATCAGTTTAAGTGTATGCTATATTTAGAATATTTTCACATACCATGCACTGTATTACACCGCACATCAGCTGAACAGAAGTTCTATGGTTGAGAAAATGTAGTGCCAAAGGAAAGGGCTATCTGGCAGCAAGGCAAAGCAGTGAAAAAATATTAAATATTCTATTGTAATGTTTTTATCAGTGTTTTCAACAACATGCATGGTCTGAAGAACGGAGAATCAGTATTGCAACAGTGACAACAGGATAATCCTTGGAAAGAGAGATTAGAAAATGATTAGCAAATCTTTTGACTGTATCAAAAAGGGCACATGCAACTGTTGGTTTGATTGATTTACTGATTGTGTGTGTGTGTGCGTGTGTGTGTGTGTGTGTTGTCTACACAGCGTGTATGTGATTCAGTGTTTGCAGGTGTTCAGTGGGGTGCGAAGCACTTGATTGACAGCAGAAATTGGTTCTTACATTTCAAAGTCAAATTAGTAAATGTGGGGAAAGAGTGGCATCATTACTGACAAGATGTTAAATATATTAACAGAAGAAATGTCATTTCTGGCTCTCTAGACAACATAAATACAACAATCTTAAAAAAATCTTCAGGTGTTCCACACCTTGGTGTATTTTATAGGATTTCAAAATTGTTTTTATACTGGACATAATCAATCATGTCACGTAGGGTTAACAATGATTTGATGACATTTTCACAGCTCACCCGCAGACACTTCAGTCATCACACCAAAACAAACAGTGGGATTGTATTGATCCCATACAGCAGTGCTCTTTAACCCTGTCCATGGAAAATCCCTTCTGTGAAAAATGGGGAGCCAAAATGGATATATTGACAGAAAGTATGTGTTGTTGGACAGATGACCGGCAGATCGTGATTTCTTTTTTAGCTCAAGAACTAACATAGTGCCTAATTAAATACAGCGAATGATGCTTTATATTTAGGATGATTAGCTTTTAAGCAAATGTATCTTAAACTGTATCTTTCATTCTTTGAATAAAATGGAAATAAAAATGAAAAGCCCTACAGCCTCTAATGCCTGTTGCATGCATCTCAAACTGGACTCCTCTATGGGACCAACAATCCTATCCCTTCCTCTCAGCCTCCTTCCAAAACACACCAGCAACCAGGTATCCAAAATAACGAGAAGAACATGGAGGCAAATAAAAAAACAACACAAATGCATCACCAGTTCTATACAGTTGTTTTTGGAAAGGGATAATCAGAATTACTAATCTCCTTACAGATGAGTAATTCTGATGAGTAATTTGTTTCCAATGCACCGACTGAAACTCTAACAGGTACCGAAATGAGCTAATAATATAATTAACTGGTTTTATTGTATTTAATGGTCAATATAGCTTCGCTGACATCGTACACATAGCAGCAAATGAAGCTAACTCATAGTTAATTTCATATAAAGCACTTAAAACATGCTTGTTCAAACTCATCTCCTGGCGTCTGTCTCAATTCAACTCTGACTCAACAACTGTGATTCAAACATTTATGAATCTATGTTTTTCATTTTGGTTTCCTTTGGTAATGGGTTGGAAGTCGTCCGCATCTACCGAGTACATTTTTGTTGTAACAAGTATTTGCTGCCTGAGCTTTTATTGAGAGACTCCTGTAAACAACGAAGGTTGAATGACATTTATATTACAAAATACAAAAGATAACGTCAATGATTATTTAAATGTGAACTGTAGTCTGTATGCATTTTGCTGTGAGTGTACACTGAATGATTCAGACTAATTTCAACTTTCTTATTTCCTTAAATTTCCTAAATAAACTTGGCAACATCCGTGGACTCAGCATATTTTTTAATGCTGGGAAAAAACTATTTAATTATAGGATGGAGAATATGTTTTGCTACTTTTCAGTCATCACAAACTGATATAGAAGATAAAGATGTACACAGGAGAAGTAAGTGTAAAAAACTTCTTAATGAAGTGCACCCTTGCTTTATTCGGGCTGTGAACAAAATCTTCTTCTGAACTCGGAGCAAGAAATACTAAATTGTTGGTTGAGAGGATTTGTTTTAAGATACAAACTCAAACAATTTAACACAATCAGCTAAATAAAATATGTGAGATCTGAAATGTGGGGTTGCTGCAAGTTAAAACAAAAAGTGTTGCACTTCTTAATGGCTTTCACTTAAAAAGAAAGTACACTGTGTCACTTGCAAATGATTTCACATGCTACTAATTGGCAAGATTAAGCTACTTGTTAAAGACATGCCAGAAGTTCTATTTTTACATTACATCTATCAACCAAGAGCCTGAGTCATTACCATAGGAACAAGACGAATCTGCTCAGTGTGTATCTCCAACGATCTGCTGAGAATGTATATGTATTTATATTCCATTCAATTGCACAGTGCAGTAAAAAAAAAAATATTATCATATCAGTGGTGTCTTCATGCTTTCCCATTAAAGGACAATTAAGCAGAATATATTTAAAATATATTATTATAGTTTTCGTAATGTCCATGTGTGATGTACTCACACTGTGCCCAGTAGATTAAGATCTACGTGGTTCATACAATAAGCTGTGTTAATTCAACACAGTATGGATCCACTTGTAATGAAGACCATGTTCAGAACTTCCTCCTTCCTCGTTAGCAATCACGGGTTAAAGTTTGATACTGAAGTTGCTTGTTTTGGCACACAGATAAACAGAGAGGATTGTAAGGATGTTGCTAATTATCTAAGTACATCTGGAGATAAATGTTCTGTGATACAGTGATGCTGAGAAAGAAGAAAAGTTTCCCCAACAGGACAATAAAGTATGAACGGTAAGGAAGGACCTTTAGGTAAAAATTATGTAGTTTCATTATTTAATTTTTACTTTCAATAGCCTAATGCTTTTGTTAAAAGTACGCTCTTTCTCTGTAATAATTTGAGGCATTTTCTGAAATGGGTACCTTCTCAGGTTTAACATCTATTTCCACCATTCCAACTCTCAAAAAGTGGATACCTTTAACTTTCATTAGGTCATATTTGTCCATTTTTGTTCCACATCCTTTGGCATTTTGAGGTCTAGTTACCTACCACCAACTATGGTATGTATATCTGCTTGAAATAACAGATGCAACATGACACAAAATCAATTTATTTATTAAATGTAAACAAAAGAAAATAAGTTGTTTGGCTTTAGACTGAATCCAGGTTATGGAGAGAAGAAGTATTGAGTTTAAAGCTTAGAAATCTTTTTTTTATCAAAATGACTCCCTGTAATGTGAAGGTGTTGCTAGTACTGCTCATCCTACTGAGAATCAACACCTAAACAACCGTTCCGTAAAGCTTTCTGTTCATAGTTTTTGTTTGCTGGATGATCTGGTTAAGTCATAAAAAAAGCAGCCACAAATAACATTACATGCCAACTTCAAAAGGGCTAAAAGAAGCTAATGTAGAGAATGTAGAAACCTCAAACTTCACAACACAGGTGAAAGTTTGCTTTCTTTTGCATACAACTTGCAAAATCAACAGAGGTTTAATCTCAGGGTGAGATTTTCTTGGATTCATAGATATTACTGGGGGCAATTTGCTCATTATTTCTGGGATAGAAACCAGCCTGTAGTTCACTGCAAGCTAAAAAGAAAACACATTATCACACAGACAAACACATTAAACCGCAAAGCACAGAGCTATAAAACAAGAGAAGAGGGCTGATTCTTTACAATAAAAGCAACTGGAAACAAATGTCAGACCATGATGCAGAAATATCCCTGTACAACATCTGAAAAGCACATCTTGTGCAGCTGAAGATCAATAAACATTGAAGCAGAAGCTATTACTGTGTGCCTTAGAAAAACATTAGGATGCCCTGAAAGCACCTAATCCCAACTTTTGAGATGATGTGCAATGTAACCAACTTTGATAAATAATTTTAATAATGATGTATTAAGCCAAAACATGAATATTAACCATATTTGTAAAACAAACACGCTTTGACTATCAATTATCAATGCAATTCCTCCAGTTTTCACACTGTAGTGACATACCAAGAGGAGAAGATGCTCCAGGAAAGCAGAATATGATTAACTTTGATTCATGTCTATGTATAATGTACTGTATGGTGAAGCAATTAAGTAATCTTTTATCTCTGAAGTTAATGGAAATACTTGAATGTTTCCAAAGCAAAAGGACAATGGGCAATTACTGCATTTAAAAAAAATAAAATGTCACTTATCTATCAGTGGCAAAACCAAACCTGAGTTTTTCTTCCAACATGGTATGCTAGGTATTGTTCCACATTCATCTACATAGTCTCTGAGCTGTATTGTGCTGTGATAATGAGATATTAGGTCATATCTCATTAAGATAAAGGGAGAAAAATGTCTCTTGGGGTCAGAGGGTAATCCCTGGTTATTGTGTCCTGGCCATAGTGCCAGGCAATTAAGCAAGAGAAAATGAGGACCTGAAGAGCACTGTGAGCTTATTAAAATCCTGAGGTTGGTATTAGGTAGAAATATGGGTAGTATGGAGGGAATAGGGTGTCATAGAAAAGCAGCCATTAAAGTATGAAACAGCCTTTTGTAGGATATTTTAGATAGTTTTTCAGGGTTGGTTTGCTCCAGAGAACTTGTTTTTCATCTCAACACTGAGCCATAAAGTGAAACACAAGGAGAGGAATGGTAATGCTAATGCAGGATGTATAAAAATGTAGTACTTCAAGGCTTCAAACTTCAGGTATTGACTCCTGCATCAAGAAAAAAAAAACAGATGCCGTCTTTGCAATGAGGCCAATTCCTTTGCGCATACAGAAACAAACCAGTGCATGCGCCTCATGCCAGAACTGAACCACCAACTTGATACTTGCCAGCACCATCCTCCGACCAATTATGATGTATTATGAGAGGTATTTGGCTATCAGAGAAGCCAGCAGATCTGCCCTGTCTCGATGAGTTGCAACATTTCCAGGCACACACAGGCCATTGATTAGAGAGGCTCAACTCACAGCCTGCAGTCTATCAGCGCTCAGGGACCGGTAATCAATTCTCTAATGCCGTTTGAGCCTATTCACTGCAGCTATGATCCACTCCTCACTGTGCAGATACACATACACACGCCCACGTGCACGGATATATGTGGATGTAGCCCAGTCCGCAACCAAGCACACACCAAATATAACCCAGATGGCCATCGTAAAAGCAGAGGACAACTCCCAAATATTAACTTACCAAGTGTAGCAGTGATAGGGCACTGTCATCTAATGGCATTATCAAAATGAGTGCAGCTCTCCTGAGGCAGACTCTGGTTCCTGATTACCTAGCAGTGGTGGACCCTGTTCGTGGCCAAATCTGATCAGCATAGCACCAGATGCACGCATCGCCGGTCAGGAACTCAGCCTCGAGGCCCCTTATCTCTACCAACAGACTGTTGGTTCTTTATGGGCAATGATGTCCTCTTAGGAATTAATCTGATTGGGCTCTGGTGGAAGATTATGTTGGAGTAAAACTGCTGAAAGGAAAGGTGGGGCACCAACTTCCTTTCTGTACTACATAGATCAGATGGAATTACGCTGTGAGACCTTGTACAAATCAGGTGAGAGAGAGTGCTGAATCTCTGAATGTTCGCTTCAGGCAGGCCATCTGCTGAAATTGACTGACCAGCGCTAACTTACAGCAGAATATGGTCTCTAAGAAACTTTATAAATAAGACCATTGAGACAGTCACACAGGAACACTGCAAACACACCTGACAGAAGTGCATTGTGCTCCTGCTGTAACCAATAAGGTGCCTCATGATAACACTATAAACTAATTATGTATTAATTATATATATTATATATTTAATTAATAAAAATGTTTCTGTAAATAATGCACATTGATGTTTATGTCTGTGCTAATTAACATTGCAAAAAAAAAAAAGAAAAATTGAGAGGAAATGGGGGAACATTTGTGTGCGCTGCTCTTGGATTTTTTGTGCAATAACCCTGTCAAAACCACAAACCAAGAGAATGCCAGGTGTAGTGTTGACCAATGAAATGATCCCCGCCTCCTTGTGGAGCGTTCGGTAGGGGCGGTTGCTCTGTAACCAGGTTCATCCACTTCTGCCCTCCATGGCTTTATTAAATGGACTTCCTTTGCTTTCTTTACGACTTTTGAAATAAAGGACATTTAATGTGGCTATACTTTTTACAATAATAGCTACATATAATAGTAGCCGTAACGCACACCGGCCTCCCGTTGATATGCTAGAGGAGAAAACGACATCACCTTCATGACTCAGGAATGGGAGTCTAATGGATCCCCAAAGTCAAGGAGCTCAAATAAGTTTTTTTTATTTTAAATGTGCTATTATTTCCTTCAAATTGTATTGATGAAGTCAGATTTGCATCAATGATAATATGCTTGCCTTCCAAGTGTTGTACATTACATGAACACTGTTGCTAGGCAACTAACAACAAAATGGACACTGTAGTGTTTCTTTTATTTTCTTTTATTTCTTCTATTTATTCCAATTTATTCCAATCTCAGTGAATGCTACAGCACGATCACTGGAGATTGAGATACACATTTAGCTACTCTTAATTTCTCTGGGTTTGACTGCCCTGCGAGTCATCGAGTCAGCAGTTAAGGTTTAGGACCTGGGACAGGTCTGCTTTCTGTCCCCAGAGTAAAAACTAGCAGTGTTCAGTTTTTTTATGCTCCACATATCTGGAACAAAATCCCAGAAAACTGCAGGTCTGCCGCAACTCTCAGTTCTTTTAAATCACACCTGAAGACTTTGCTGTTTGCTGCTGCCTTTTATTAAACCAAATTTGAGAGTTAATATTTTACACTGCACTGTAACATTTATTCTCTTGTTTTATCTGTATTATTCCCTTTTAGCTTCTTTTTATTTCCAAATTTAACACTTTTTAATTGTTTTTATATGTCTTTTTACTTGTGTTGCTTTTATATTCTGTTTTGATGCCTTTTATGCTCTATGTAAAGCATTTGCCTTGTTGTTGAAATGTGCTATACAAATAAACTTGCCTTGTCTTAATAGTGTCTGTGATGCACCTTTTTCTTCAAGGATTTCCTCAGCTTTATCAGTAACAGACCCCTTGTTGTTCAACTGGAAAGCTGAAACTTAATGTTTGTAATGTAACTAGTAAACATGTAACTGATTTAATTGTAGATATGTGGATATGGTACCTGCAAGTGGGGACGTGTTTCCCATATTTACAATATATGAAACCTTTCTGATAGAGCAGACTTTGAATGGAAGAATATATATAACCGCTCATGAGGGACGCTCTAGGAAGTAAGTGAATGCGCCTCAAAGAGGTAGGGATCATTTGACTGGTCAACACTACACTTGGCATTTTATTGGTTGGAGAAAATTTGACAGGGTTATTGCACAAAAAATCCAAGAGCAGACATTTCACAAATTTGGTGTTACACATTTAGTGTGACACTTATTTTCATTGGAGACTGGATTAGGCCTTTAACTAAACACACATTTCCATTAAAAAATCCATGAGAGAATAACACTTACTTTGGTGTCTGGGTGTCATCCAAGCGGTTCCCCAGCTGGAACTCATGGGATTTGCTGCGGTGCAGTGCGGTGAAGCCCGGCAGCAGATGGATGAGCTTGCGGCTTGGCGGAGGAGGCGTTCCTGGGGCCTTCACTTTGTTCCTTCGCCGCATAGGGGGAGTGCCAGGAGGTGTCATGGTGTTGACCACCAAGGGAGTCCGAGGAGGCGTGTGGCCAAAATGCCTCTGGCGGGGTGATGGGGGCAGAGAGCGATGACCAGAGTCCAAGGGAGGGAAGAGCCCTGTGGCGGGGCTGTCGACAGTGAGTCGATCGGCGTACAAAGGGGGGGCCAGGGCCTGGGGGCTGTGGCACATGTGCTGGTTGTACTTGGACTGGACTTTGGGGCTTTGGGAGAGCTGGAACCGGATCCATTGACTGGCCTCTGGCTGGCACACCGGAGTGTTTTCTTTACCCGACTCAGAGGTGGGCCACTGGATGGACCAGTCCTGCTTTGCCTGGCTCCCTGTCAAATGAGAACAGAGATACAGACTGATTTAAACACCAAAGATTGCAACATACTGCATAAAATATATGTTAAAGAGTCAATTCACCCAAATTTTAAAAAAAGGTAGATTGTCTGAATCCTTTTACAAAACCATGCAGATAGTTTTATTTGCCCAGGTTTTGAGATTTATCTTTCTGCCACCGCCTCATTACAGTGAACATGAATGGAATTGTATTTGTGGTGCTCACAGCACTGAAATATCACATTCAGAACAATTCAATGACAACATGTCTTTCCAGAAACAATGTCCAGGTTACTCTGGATAATCCACAGACCTTGCTGTGAAACTATTTTCATCTGAACTACTTTCTACAGAAGAAATAGTCCTTCTGTTAGAAATAGAAATCTGTTGAAAGATGTTTCAGTTGAATTTAAAATATTTGATTGATATTTCATTGTAGATACACTTTATTTCATATCTTAAAACCTGGGCAAAAAAACCAAAACTTGTCTGCATGTGTAGATACCACTTAGGGTAAGAGAGGTTTTTTTTTCATAATTTGGGTGAAAATTTAGGTGTAATATGGTGTTATCAAGTTAAAGTTCTCACCATGCACTTAGTACTAAAACATCTATTAGCTTTATATCTTGATTGCAGCAGTTAGTAATCTTGGCAGCAGGCGGACATTCAGGACCAGCAAATATGCTCAATTTGGGTAATGAAAAATTAACTTTGCTGTTATTTGATGCAAATGCATTAGTATTGCAGTAGTATTCAAATATGCTGATGTGGAGCGGATTAAGCATGAATGGATTGAGCAAGAGAGTGAGAGAAATGGAGGAGTGCGCTAAAACAGAAGAGCAAAGCTGCATGAGTCATAACACAAGCCGACTTCTGCCGAAACGAAACTTTTAGTTGAATGAGAAAGAAAGAACAAGAGAGGCGAAAAGCTTGAACATAAGCAGCCAAAATCAGTGTTTTTGAGCTCAGACGACAATACTTTACCTCCGTTACTGTGCAATTTATCCTCCTCAAGTTGTTCTTCAGAAAGAAACAAAAGAAGAATGTTTTTATTGATGTGGCAGAGACACGGCTGAAATAGTTTGAAATATTCTACTTGTCTTTCCATTTGCAGTTATGCATAGCCAAAAGGCTGTTCAGCAGAAAAATATATATAATGTTGGTGGAATCGATCCTGGGTAGCAGCAGATGCAGTATCTCATGCATGACTGAGTCTCGGCAAAAATGACCCCACAGTCTTCAAAACTGCTACTGACTGTCAAGCTGCCATATATGCAAATTTCTGTCAACAACCCTGCACTTTTCTCTTTTTTTTTTCTCCTTGTTCATGTGTCATTATTTTTCCTCCTTGTGACATTGTCTCTAAGGAACTATAAGCATCAAAAACACAAACTTCAAACACAAAATCAACACCAGCAACATCAAATGAACCACGAAAAACATAACCCGTAATAGGTCCCAGTGGAATTTCTAAACTTGGGGGGGAAAAAAGCCAACAGCTTTTTCCACTTTGTAATGTTATAAAGAAAGGGCCGCAAGGAACGAAGAAGACGGTTGCAACATCACAGGGGACGTAATATATGAGAATTTCCAAGGGTCTCATTTTCTTTTTTCAAATATTTTTAATAAACTTGACTGGAGGTTCTTAAATTTATTGTTAAAGACTCCAAAAAAAGCACACATCATGTTGAAAGTCTGCAGGTTTTCATTTGCCAGGGGTTGAGTTTGGTGCAAACAAAACATTGCAAAATGTTTTATTTTAACAAAAGTACAAGTGTATTGAGTTTCCTGATAAGTGTAATTGTAACAGTTGCTAATACAGCCACAAATAAATGCAGTTCTCTGTGTCCTGTTTGAGTAATTAAAAGCAAAGACTAAAATGTATGTTTAAGAAAGCAAAATGAGCCCTATGGTGCACTGATGCTTTCACTATGAATTGAGTAAAGAAAAGTGAAAGGAGTGATTTCAGGCATTCACATACAGTAGTAAAGTCCTGTTTTTTGCATAGACAATGTTAGGTGACTGGCTGTTAGAGCACTTCAAGGCTTAGATGTGCATAAAACTCTGATGTTGAATCATCAGTACAAAAGATAAGCAGCCCTTCTAGAAAATATCTAGTTCATTGATAAAAAAAAAAGTGAAAGATATGACTGTGTACAAAGAAACATAAGGAGAAAAGGCCAATTCAGTAAGAAACATCCAATCACCCAGCTTGAAATTAAATTGCACGCACTGCTAATGCCTTACAGGATAAAAACACATTTCATTGTTATATTACTATGTAATGTAAAAAAGGTTGCTTACAGAGAATAGACCTTTTTCACAGCACATATTCACATGTCATACCAGGAAAAGCACAGGTGTTACTAACAACATGAATCATGGCTGCAATCCATTTGCTTGTGCATGTTTCAGGGCACTCGTATTGTGGCACTGCAGTTCCCTTCAGTTCTAAGGAGCATTTTAGTGTCTTTTAGTTCATTCTTTAGATTTTATGGCCCTCAACTTTACTATTTTGGTTCAGTCTCACCACTCTCACTAACCTCTGGTAAACCCACTATACCACCCGCCCAGAGCCAAACGGCAGACAAAGTTAGCGACTTACTGGTGGACACAATGGAGCATTTAGAAGCTAAAAAGCCAAGTACCTTCCTCAGGTGAAGGAGACCAAAACAGAGTTAAAGTTTCATAAATATTGGACTTAAATTTGTCAAGTGACCAGAAACACAATTTCAAATGATTTCAACTAATGTTACTGTATGTCTTTTAAGTGTGCAAATAGGCAAATGTTTGCTAACGTTTGTCATGCTACCATAACCTAAAATGGAAATAAAATGGCTTCTTTCACTGCCCCAAGTGGACATTAAATCACTTCACTTTGATCAATTTTGAATGAATTTAGTAGGAGATGGTGGTGTTTTGATCCACATTACTTTAAATCACTTCACTTTGATCAATTTTGAATGAATATAGTAGGAGGTGGTGGTGTTTTGATCCCACTTACAGCAACAAAACCTTCTGAATTTGCCACAACACAACTTTATACCTAAAGGCTTCTTCTCCAAAGCAACAGCTGCTGAGTCTCTTGGGTATTGTAGCATTTAAAGACACAATACACGATTTCTCAGAAACACAGTTATCCAGGAGTTACCACGTTGAGGGACATTGATAGATAAGATATCTAATACCTCTAGAACCAGAAGCTACTTTCATTTTGCAAATCTATAGTTTGACTTACATTATGATACATTATACAAACAGGAGCAAACGTATGATAAAGGCTGTTGAAACTTAGTTCCTGCTCTGTGACTGAAGTTTTCTCATCAGTAAATGTGATGTTGTCTTTGGTTGCCATGGAAACCTGCTGGTTTTCAGCACTACATGGCACATGGTTATCTATTCCCTGCGCGTAAAAGTTAATGGGAAAAGTGAAAATATGACATGGTAAACACAAGAGATTGATTTTGAAGACATGCAGTCTTATTAATACTGTTTGCTGTCATTTTTAATATTGACTCATGTTCCAGAAATACAGATCACATTTGCAAGTATTGATTAGTCTCATGAATATAGGCCTACACCCTATTAACAGCACACAGCTGTAATTCACACCTATGGAGATTAGCCAGTTGGGTCCTCTTGAGTCAAGCTGTTATTGGTGCTTTGGCCTCAGTGTGACTCTGTGAGGACCACACTTAAACTGTGCCTGTACCCACATTAAGAGGACCACATCTCAACCCTAAAAAACCCCTTCAGAAAGAAATCAAGATGCAAAAAGGATGAGTGGCCCCAAAGAGCACTCTTCCACAAATGTAGGGAGAGGAGCCTCCTTTATTAGCATGAATAAAACCACAACAAGCCACTCAGACATTTAAAAGTTCAGCTCGATCCCACATGAACGAGTAAAACTAATCAATGGCCGCTGGAGAGTTCACACCACCGAGCCTTGGATTGCAGATGGGAGGCAACAGAAAGCTGATTGCTTTTGATCAGGTCTAGAGGCGTTTAATACCTGACACACAAGATGCCAATTAGTACTGTCCATTTCAAAATTAGTACCTAGCTAAATCTAACAAGATGGGCTTTTTGATGTCGAGTTATCGCTTAAATTATTTAAAAAATACTAATTAAATTATGCATTTCGCTTTGGTAAATATATTCTTGCATGAGGCATCCTCACTTTAAAATGCTTTTGACAGCGCTTATCAAACTGATACCCAAGTGAAATGTCTGTGCAAGAGAAGCAATGAACTCGAATCACACTCATGAAACTGTTGCTTCAAGTAATGAGTCAATTCATCAAGAGCGCTAGTATCTTAGCAACAGCTTCAGCAAAATAGTAACAGGACTTGTCTTATGAATTTCTTGTTTCACATGATCTCACCTAAGCAAAAGCCTCAGGCAAACCAAAGACAACCCACTGCTAAATGAGAAATGAGACGAAGAACACAGACTGAGCATAAGTTAGTAAAATTTTAAGTATTTTTTTTTTTAGAAGTTGCTTTTCATGAGGAGTCCTGTTGTTTATCATAACTTCTAAGAGCTAAAAGATGTTTCCAAAGGGCAGAAGCTTGCTGATGATTCCTGTAAAAGCATTCCTATTCCTATTCCTATTTCTAGTCCAGTACACAACCCCCCATAAAATGGCTAATTGTAATTTTTTACACTTGGACAGAGTCAGACAAGCTGTTTTCCCCTGTTTCCAGTCTTTATGCTTTGATAAGCTAACCAACTGCTGGCTGAGAGTGGTGTTGATTAGTACTTATCACAGACAGAGGTAAAAAATCATTAATTAAGGTATAATTGAACATTTTGGACTGTGAACTTATTTTCTTTCTTGCGAAGAGGCAGAAAACCAGCATTGACACTGCTTAGAGACTAACATTTTTTATATTTCCGGTTGTGTATGGACTAAAGAGAAAAGATACAAAGTGTTAATTAGTGAGCTTCAAACATGTTGTAGATTGATTTTCGAGACAGAGCCATACTGTCGCTTCCTTCTTCTAGTTTTAACGCTAAGATAATGGCCTCCTAGCTCTAGCTCTCGCACTTAAAGTCACTCACCACTCAAAGATGTGTTCTGCTTATTATTTCTTCAGTTGGATGTTTGAGCTTCACTGAGCAGAATGACTTATGTGCAGAGTTTGATACTAGAAAGCTGTTTTAACAAGGTAATACGAATTCTTATTCAAAACAGAGTACTTTTATGTATCTTAAAACATGTCTGGAGGGGGAACTTGGTCTCAAATCAAATATTAATGACCGAATAAACAAAAGCTTAAAATCTTATTGGTATTACTTAGAGTTAAGACACTCAAACACTTTAATCTACACAAAACTATATAATCTACTCTATCGTGACTGTGTTTGTGTGATTAGATTGATTAGATTTGATTGACAGGAACCAAACAACCTTCCAACTGTCATCAGACTCGAATTCAAATGTTTCTAAATCCTAATTGGAGCAAAGAGGAAAAACAGACAAACAGTTACTTTTTATGTAAAATAACCAAATGTGTTAATGCGGGAACAATTACTCATTAGTTAGAATCTGACTAAGAAAATGTGTTTTCCGCTGTCTGTAACACACACATGAGAGTGGTATCCATCTTCTTCTCTAACTCTAAATAAAGGTGAACAGAAAGGAAATAAACAAATTTACCAAAATGTCAAACTCTTCCTTTAATGAATCCTTGTAGATCAGTCTTTCTATCTGTGTATGAGCCAACACCGGACCGTCTTTATGCATAACTAGGTGTAATTTGGGAGCCACATCATCAATCTTCCACTCTCTTCTCCCCCCCCTGAATGACTCGCATCTCCACATCAATTGTC
The DNA here is from genome assembly GCF_914725855.1 of Thunnus albacares. Classification (NCBI taxonomy): domain Eukaryota; kingdom Metazoa; phylum Chordata; class Actinopteri; order Scombriformes; family Scombridae; genus Thunnus; species Thunnus albacares. Next base: position 31,417,678 of record NC_058107.1, read on the forward strand.
ACGCCAAACAATGCACCTAGAGCATTTACAACTGATTGTCCTCAGCAGTGATTAATGCGAATAGCACACCCTAACACCATTAATGGGGCAATCTTAACATGCGGCGAGGCTTTGAGAAAGGCAGATAACAGCCTCATAATTGAACTAATTACCTCTAGATGTGTTGCCTCTTTGGGCTAAATGGCAGTGAAATGCCACTGAGACAGTAGCTGGTCAATCTTACTGCCACTGTAAACAGGATTTGGTGAAAGGGCAATGGCTAAGCTCAATATATGCAGTGTGCCTTTTTAAACTTGACTCTTTTGAGTTGAGGGATTGTGGATATTCTTGCAGTGTAATCAGTAGGACTCAAAGTTAGACTCAGCTAATTAGTTAGCAGCCAATAAGGACCACCCAGGGGTCTTCAGGAAGATGGGTGCTGGGGGTTCGGTCAATGCTTCTTGTGGTCGTTCTCCTTCCCTGTCGCATCTGCTTCTCTCTTCTTGACGTTTCTTCTTCACCGCCTGTCGTCACCACTCCTTCCTCACCCTAATTTTCTCTCATGTTATGCCATGTCCCTCTTTCTCCACCCCCCCCTCACTCCCCCCCTTGACTTTCCTTTCCTCTCCTCCTCCGATCTGCTTTCTCGCATATTCTATGCCTCCCTCTCCTCATCCTCTCCTCGTCTTTTTTTTTTTTTTTTTCTTACTGATGGCATTTGAAGCCAATTAGGTGTTTATTTGCATGTGAAGCTGTCTCAAGGCTGAGCATGGGGACATTCCTCTAAGCTATCAAAGATTACAGAGGAAAGGCACAGAGGAGACCTGTCGTGCTAAGCAAAGATCAACACTATTAGCCTGATCAACAGAAGGACTCATATTCAAGAAATTCTCCATGTGAAAAAACGTTTGTATGAGTGTGTGAGCCTGTGCGTGCGTGTGGACTTGTCTAGAGGGGCGGGCTGGATAATGTGTGTATATTGCGGCACAAAGGACCGACCGGCTGCCTCCGAATTGTATGACTCATCCTCATTGCAACTCGTGGACTGCAATCCCAAGAGCCTGTAGTGAAAAATTCTATTAACTTGCATTAGTTTCCTTCCTCCACCATTACACCACAGAGAAACATGCACTCACTTAGGATGCTCTCTGTTTCTCTGGTTATGTGATGTATAAACTGCCTAGACTGTAAAATATATGAATGTCTGCCAATTACATAATTCCTGATGACTCACAAACTGGAACAACATATTTTCTTTGAAAAAGCATGAGCATAATCTGTAATCCTTCTTTCTGCTCTCATTCATAATGGTTGAATATATCAGTACTTTAGCAACAACCTCCAGATTTTTTTTAGAGAAAAATGTAACATATAGTATAAAGACTCCAGATGTAAGAACATCCTCCGCTTCTTGCTTAGCAGTGTTTAAGTGCTAAATGCTCTCATGGGGCTCTGTAACCCCTCAGAAACACATATAATTTCTCTACTCAAGCAAATCTACAGCACCCATACAGGTACACGCACAGATGTGCAAACAGCAATGCTTCGAAGCTATGACACATCTCCCTCTCCAAACTCCATCATCTGGGCAAGAATATGAAGAACAGTCCCGCACGCCCTGTATTTCTCTCAGCTGAAAGTGCCTCTCACCGCTCTGTGTGGTGGTGGTGGTGTTGCTGTGGTGCATTCCCACATCTCCAGCCAGCCCCCCTTTTAGAGAGCCCATTAGTGGCTCTGTGTGGCCAGACCCTGCCTTTGGAGAGTCAGAAAAGAGGCAGGGAGGTAGAGAGGGGTGTACGGATGAGGCGATGGGAGTGAAGAAGAGTAAAGAGAGGCAGAAATGATAATGATAAACAATAAGCAGGGAGGATAGGAAGAAAAGAGACAGAAAGAGAGGAAACAGGAAACGATGAGGACAGGCATTCATGGCTGATTTATGAAGAGCAGCTGATGTTAGATTTTTATAGCAGTTTCTAGTCTAGACTAAGATGTGACCCTACTATAAAAAAAACTGTGCTTTACCTACAGTACTAAGTTTTTTTTTCCAGAGCTTTCAGTTGAAGTGGCTTAACTGTCATCACCTGAACAAAGTACGGCACTTCAGTCATGTGATAACAGGTGGTTGTACATGGAAAGGAGATTGTTTTTCTTTTAAAGATAGTCTTTGGTTCCATCATTCTCAGATCGCCCACTGACTCCCGGTCGATGACTTTGATGCCTTCCGGTGTTGATTCAGTCTCTTATCCAGGATCTTTGTTTTCCCCACGGCTGTCATGTGTGATCAGGTGTTTGCTTTATCTTCAGGGTGTGCAAGTCGAGAGCTTAAGGTGTTGAAAGGTTTGCTGTAAGTGCTGACTGATCTGAAGGTTAGGAGAGGCGAAACTTGAACACTAGATATTGTGATAGCCCAGACATGACAGGAAGTCCTAATGGGATCCTCCTGGTTGTCCCTGTGTCCATTCTGATCTTAAAAGGATTGGTTCACAAATTTTCAAGTCTGTCCTAACACAATAGTAAAGTACCCAAATGAACACTGTTTTTTTCTTGCTGTAATCATTTGTCCTGTTCATAACGGCCATTAAGAGTTCCCTTCACAATGCACTTTCAATGTAAGTGATAAGAGACAAAATCCAGTCCTCCTCGTGTGCAAAAATGTATTTGAAAGTTTATTTGAAGCTAACATGAGTCTTCAGCTGTCCAAATTAAATCAATTCAATAGCCTTCAAAGTTAACTCCACTGCAGCTAAACAGGAAAACAATGTCCATCAAGACACAGAGATTTTTTTTTTTTTTACTAAAATGACTGTAACTGTGGCAGATATCCACTTCATTTGACTAACTCAGATGGCTGAATCTTCATATTATCTTCAGATAAGCCTTTAAATAATTTTTTTGCTCCAATCAAGGGCTGTGAATTTGTCTCCCATCACTTACACTATAAGCACATTTGGAAAGGCCAGCATGAACAGGAGAAAGTTTCAGTGTTCATATGGGCACCTGAGAATTGATTTAAGATAAGACTTGAAAAGTCATGAACCTATCCTTAAAGTTTGTGCGGGATTTCTCTCACTTCTCATCATCCACTCTCTGTGCCAGATCAAAACCAGTAAAAAGGCAGGGAAGGGGTTGAAGTCAACCAGGAGTCAGTGGAGACAGGGACTGAGCTATCTCCATGACAACTCAGTAAACTCCATCCACTGAAGAAGCTACAGAAAAAGCTAGTAGGTGGACATTAAAGTAAGATATTATTATGTCAAACCACTGTTTCCGAGGCCAAGAATGAACTTTCACACTCAGCAATCATATAACTGTTAGAAATTAAATGTCAAGTCTGAGATGTTAAAAGCATAATGCAGCCCTGTTAAACAGCTGGAAAGTGGTAAAAAAAAAAAAAAAAAAACAGCTACATTTTAGGAAGGAGCTGTTGGCAACTAAATCTATTGTACCTGTACTGTATCTATTTCAGGCTGGTGGTGAGAGAGGGCAGTGAGGTCAGATGGGGGGTTAAATAGAAGAAGACAATTACCAGATGGACGAATCTCTTCCATCCCCGCCTATTGTGGTTAGATTCATGTGCTATAATTGTAGAAAGCTGGTCGGGGCTGGTCTGGGCCTCTTGGACTGACTGGCATGTAACAAAGATCAAGAATGAACTTTCACGCTCTTTCACGGATTGTCACATCTACTTTATTCTACTTTACTTCTGCACATTTGCATTTGTGGTCAGTCTGAATTGAGGCATTTCTTTAGAGAGATTACTTCTTTTTCTCAGTCTCTCAGTTTTAACAGTTTCCCCACATGACTGATATAAGATTTGTTGTCATGTCACATTTTAATTTTGCACGAGGTCCAGATTGGAATAATAGGCACTCGTCCTGATTAGAAAAATATATACTAGACGTCAGATGCAAGAGACAAGAATTTGATTTTTTTTTTTTTTGTTCAGCTGCGATGTGAACACAGCCAAAGTCCTAGACAGTGATGGCAAAAGAGAGCTGGTCTCCAGAGACGCCTGAAGGCTGACTGGTCTGAACCCAGCTGGACTGAGGCATGGGCGGCTGGGACCGCCTGACGGACTCTGCCAGGGGACGCCTGCCTGCCTGCCTGCCTGTCTTTCTGTACAACATCTGCCTCTGTCCCCAATCAAACCGATGAGACAGAAAGATAGGAAGGAAGTTCGAGAAGCACACAGGAAGGCGAGCAACTCAAGCAAACAGACTGACATACGAGCAGAGTGACCAACAGAGTATTTCGAGAGGACAGCTAAGTATCTGCAGCCTCATAAAGAGCCTGGTTACTTTGTTTTAAACAAAAAAGCCTGAATGTCTAGTAAATCTTAATTCATTACAATACGAAAATTTAAAAAGTGCTTTGAAGAACAGCCAAGTTAAAACTCCTCTAATAAAACCCTCTTTTAATAAAGCACAGGTTTGTTGAGGGAACATTGAAGAAAAACTACTCATCAATTTAATTTGCTTAATTATTCAGCAGTGGCTTCTGTCTGAAAGGACATCTGTTACAGAACAGAGTGTGTCTGTGTGTGTTGTGTGTGAGTGTGAGTGTGTGTGTGTTTGAGTGGGAGTAGAGGAGAAACAGATATGTTATCAAACGGATTTATAAAAGGTTGTTACTAAACCTAACGACACAGTTTTAGTGATGCTCTACTGCCCCCTTGTGGTAATCTTGTATCATTGCAAAAGCTGTACTCTCAAAGACTGACAACAAAAAGTGGTCTGTGATGCCCCCTGGTGTGCAACCATGGAACAAAAAAATAAATAAATGCACTTACAGCATCACAACAGTATAAAGCTTAGCAAAAGTGACCATCTTTGAATTCATTCCTCAGGAAATGTGTAGGAAAAGGAAAGGTTATACACTGTGAGAAATATGTGTCTACAATCAACAAAAACACAACATTGGTGGATTTAACACAACTTGATTCCATAAACCATCAAAAATTAAATTTCAGTTTGCCATCAAACATCACCTGAGCCGATAAAGCAAAGTTAGCCTCAACATCAGTTTCATCACTGCATTATTTGCAACATAATTGCACATATTTTAGCCTTTACCTTTAATTAGATTGATATGTATATTTTACAACATTCTTCCTAGTGCACATTTACCAATTTATAATCCGCCACGGCTACAGAAACACTAAATCTAAAAAGAGTCTTTGTGGCTCAACATGTTTCACATGAACAAAGACGACTTTTAAAAACCTGTCGTAGGAATTCATTTACAGTCTCCTTCTGTAGTATGTGGAAGCTTTTATTGGCTTTATGATATTATAGAGAAACCATTTTTCTAATAAGAGGTTAGAATCTGTTCCTACTGTATTTGTTTAGTCACCTGGCAACCTGGCAAACATGAGGTTAAATACAAGGTTTTGAAAGCTTTTTGTTTCCAGAATTTAAAAAAATTAGAATAAAGCTTTACTTCAGTTTAGTCCAAATAATAAATGACTGTAATGGAGTATTAATGAATTTGTAATTTACTTTACAAACCAGTTTCTGTGTAACTGGGCCTCATCACACCAGTGTTAACTACAACTGGGTCTTTACCAATGAGAATTAGCGTTAAATTGTGATGTTTAAGGATTCATATTTAACACCTGTTCTGGTTCTGCTTCTTCTTAATATAACACAATAAATATGTGTTAACATAAACACAAAGTGTGTGTAGTTGTCAGCATCTCTAATCCATATGGTGACACTGGTTAATATATAGACATGAAATGCAAAAAGTGCACTCAAGACAAAAAAATATAGCTAACTTGAGCTGACTTTTCTATGCAGCACATAGTTTTCACGTGAGCCGTTAGTGATTTTGTTTTTATATCATCACAGTGTCGCCTGACTTCACAACAGAGAAACTCATTTATAGTTTAAGAATAAAGAGACCACAGTGGCTGATCATGCAAATGAAACAGTGCCACCTACAGCGGCTCAACCTAACAGAAATTCCAGTATTGTACTGGGACCACTATTTTTAATACGTGATTTCTTGGAGGGAAATTAAAAACATGGCGACTACAGAAAATCATGAAAAATGAAATGCTGTTCTGACTGAAATTAGAAATTCAGTTTTTCATTTTGGTGACATCCTTTGAATTTTTGCCCTCCAACATAAAAAAAAAATACATCCAGTCAAACATTTTCGGGCCTTGTTTTTGTAGTCCAGATATAAAGACATAAATAAAGATATGGTACACATATAATAACATCTAACAGAGGTATTAGTGTAAATTTATGGATTATATGCCGGAGAGGTTGCCAGTTCAGACTCTCTCTTTTCTCCCCTACACACTCCTGCGTTGTTTAGTTATTTTTCTTTGTTCCACCGTACAACACTCATACAGCATACACTCACTCATCCACCACCTACATTTCTGATCCTACAGACCCACCAATTTGTTATTTTGGCTTGTTTTGAGTACTTTGTTTTAAATAAATTTACTTTTAATGTATGGAATACCTGTGTGACTTTCCTTTTTTGCCACAGTCTAGTGCCACGCTGTGACAAATGAGGGGCTCGTCTTAACAGTTTTTGGAGTTAACTGGTAATTTTGTTTGGTTTGGTTAAAGTTATTACCTCTTATTGCAAGTAGACTTCATTGTTTGCAGTGTTTTCAGTGAGTTGTAGTAACGTGGTTTAACTGTTTTTCTCTCTCTCACAGTCTTCATGAGCAGAGTTTGATGATTGTGACTGAAGTGCATAATCATTGGTATTGGTCTCTGGTCCGCCGGTACCATGTCCAGAGTTTGCAGTAGTTTGTGAATGAGATTGTAGAAGTGTGCTAAAGAGAGTCACTCTAAACAGATATAATCAGTTGCATTAAGTATAGTTAGCCAGTGTCTTGTATAGTTGTGTTGACGCTTGGAATATTAGTTGTGGGTGTTTGATGAAAGGAGAGGTTGGTTTGTTTCACCAGATTGCATGTACTCTAGTGATTTTTGAGGCGCGTAGCAGGTAGTACCGGCTGTCAGGTGCACATTCAAAGCGGGTTGTCGGAGCTTACGCCCTGATTAGGCTGTAGGACAGGTTCCCTTTACAATTTGTTTGGGGGGAATTTTTAGTAAACATATTAATCTGAACACTAATAATCTCTTTTCAGTGTATGTAATTCTTTATACATCCCATCTCACCCACTATATCGCAGTATCTCACATATGTTGTGCAACATTAACATATTATTGATTTAATATTGAGCTTATATTTATTATATTTTCATAATTAATCAAATTAGGTTAAATTTGTTGTTTTATCTGGTTTCTCATCCCTGTCAATTTCTCTTTTTTTTAAGGTTAAACTCTTTATAAATAAATATAAATCCCCAAAAATAAAAGCAGCCACTCCTGCTCTGCATCTCATCTCATCATATATATCATCCCTCACTACAAATCTCATTTTCTGCATTCATGTTTCACATGTTATAGAATCATCAGCATGATAATGAGGTAATTGCTCTGTCGGTCATTCTGACTACAGAAGGATGTAAACAAGCATCCTACTCCTGCTTTTTTTTCATTGTACAAACAGAATATTTGTGAGTTTTAAATAACCACTCTGGCTTTGGCTCATTAACTACAAATTGTAAATATTTTACATCACTTCAAACCATTTTTCAAGCAGTACTGTTGGATTTTAGTTTGATTTCATTCTGACTAAGCAGACATTGATTTTGATGCATTTCAGCTTGTGATGAAATATTATGTAATATATTCAGTGGTGGAAAGTACATTTACACAAGTAGTGTACTTAAGTACAACTTTGAGGTACTTGTACTTTACTTAAGTATTTCCGTCTGATGCTACTTTATACTTCCATTACACTACATCTCAGAGGGAAATATTGTACTTTGTAATACACTACATTAGTTTGACAGTTTTAGTTTAGATTTTACATAAAATAATATATTTTAATACTCTAACTGTTGTTTGAATTGTCACTCTTTTATTTTCTTTTTAAAAAATGTGTTATCTTTGTGTCTTTGTGTGAAAGGTGTTACACAAAACATAAAGTGTACACTTACATATAATATAATATGATGCAGTACTATTACTATGAATCTACACAAAGTATCTAAAATTGGCTCCACATCAATAAACTACAACATTAAAATGCTTTCACATGTATTTGTTAATGATAGAAACAAACAATATAATATATTATAATAATATAACACAGTCTGGATGATGAGTATTTTTACTTTAAGTACATTTTTCTCATAATACTTCTGTACTTTTACAGTAACATTTTCAATTCAGAAGTTTTACTTGTAATTGAGTATTTTTAGATGACAGTATTTCTACTTTTACTTAAGTAAAGGATCTGAGTACTTCATCCATCACTGAATATATCACAGTTAGACTCACCTTATTTGTTTTTCTAAGTAACATTATTGTGTGTGATACATACAATTTTGAAGTGTACTTGGGGCATTCAACAATGTTCAAAAGTCTGAGATTTAAAGAATGTAAAAAATTAATAAGCTATCGTGAGGAAATCAGACATGAAGGACAAGCAATATGCAAAAAAACAAACAAACAAACAACCTTTTTATGAAAAAGATTATGTGACTTTGTTTGTCTTTAACATTAAATAAGTTGCAGTTCAGCAGGTGATTGTCAAGTTTCAAATGTCATCCAAGTATCCTTGAATGCACCAGAAGGAAGTTTCCACATCATTTTCTACTTTGAACTGAATTACCCCACGATAACGCAACTTTGGTGAAAATAAAGATTTTTTTTAATTATATTGAATATCATGGATTATACACCTAAAACAATTTACATTAGATTTCCACATCATGTTGAAATGAACTGAAACCAATGGCAGCCTAGAAAACTGTCAACATAAATGTGAGGTATATATTATTTTCATTTACTAAGATGAAACTACCAGAATGGGCCTAAAATTTTGTACCAATCATCTACTTTGGTGCCTCTCTCATTTACATATTGCATCATATTAAATGCTGCAATTAATTTTCACACAGTATGAAAAACAGCTTTCACTGAGCAAAATCATCACCGACAATAAATGTGAAATTTTATTTTGTTTTTGTCAAATATGTTATCTTATTACGTTATCCCCCACTTATAGTCAATCACCCAACACCCACAGGAGGAAATGGAGCTCCCTGCTGTCAGGAAATCCCTCGAAAACACAGCTTCTTACACACTTTATTAGTGCATTCATATTCATCAATTATTTTAATAAAAACATGGTCTGTTAACTTGCATAACAGATCATTTCACGCTCCTTTCCAAACTGAATTTCGAATAATTGGAGAAATATAATTTACGCTCAGACACTAAATGGCGATTACTCAAAAGGACACAAGTATTTTCATTTAAGGACATTTTATGTGTGCACACAGGTGTTTCTATAGATATGTGTTTGTGTGTCCTCATCTCTGTGTTTTTGGGGAAACGCTTACCGAGCTGGTGGGCCTTTCTGAGGCAGGAGAGGGAGGCGTTTAGTCGGGCGCACTCCTCTTCGTTGGCACCGAACTTCTGCAGCAGCTCGCACACCTGCTCCTCGCTCATCTCCAGCAGGCCCTCAAGAGTCATCTCGCCCGGGCTCATCTCCTGCAAAACACACACACACACACACACACACAATGACATACAAACAGAGATACACATTAAGATTATATATTAATAAATGAAAACACTTGGCTTTAAGTTAAAGATGCACTGAAAAATAATTTTGGCCACACATTGCAACAAAAGGAAGGTGTGTAGACAACCTGAACCTCATTCAGTGATTATGCTGTAAGTGGAAAGAGATCATTGACTGTATAAAAACTCTGACACAGTGTTTGTGTCCAATATCATAGGCCCATAGGTCTCTGAAAAGAGGTTTTTAAGCTTTAAGCTTTACAATCTTTGTCACTTGAGACAGAAAATCTTTGATTAAATGGAGAGACACCTGAATTGGAGCACCTTTATTCAATCACTAGTGACTTGGAACAATGATTCTCTAACTTGACACAAAGACAAAAATTAAAGGAAGTAAAATCAACTATTAAATACTAACCTTCTTATGGGAAAAACTATAAATAATTGTAATTCAAGAAAGTAATTTTCAAGCCAGCATCTAGTGGCCATTAGAGTAGCAGCTTAATACACTAACAACGCCTTAAACATCAATTGTTGTAGCAGTTGCTGCTTCAAAAGGAGAAGACAAAAATGAAAGAGACACAAAAGGCCAGTAATAAACTGAACCAACAGGTTCAATTAGGATCTAGTCAGAAAAAAAGAAACTCAACTTTGATTAATAGAAATTAAACACTAACCTGCACACAAACCTCAGACACAGCATGCTCTTGTGTTAGGCAGTAATCACTTCATACCAGATTTTTCATTTAAGCAAACATTTAAAGACCACATGTTATGATTAGGCAAGATTAAAAAAAAACTGTGTCTGGGCAGCGTTTACCTGTGTGACCTCTTTCCTCAAGTTGACGATGCGGAACCAGTGGCCGAGGCGAGGGAAGTCCTCCAGCTCGGCACTTCGCTCCTCTAAGGCCACTTTGCACTTACAGGACAGCTGGCGGCTGAAGTACTTGACCAACTTCCCCTGGGAAGGAGAGGGACAAACACAGTGAGGGAGGGCTCCAGAAAACATCATGTTTTCTTTAATGCTCACTAAATCTTTTCTATTCTTATTTTTTTCCCCTTTTGTTCATTTAGGTTTAGGTTTATTGACAACACTGATACTGATATATTTAATACACAACACATCATACTTTGTCAGAGACCGGACGATAAAGACTTATTTCAATTGTTGTCCCTGGTATTTCAACGGACATTTAAGTAACTTTTTTAAGTGAGTTAAGTAAATTTTCAGCAAAAATGGCAAAATTAACTGATTTCATCATTTTTAATTAGAATATTTTCTAGTTTTCCCTGTTTTATATCATTTTAAATAGAATATCTTTGTGTTTTAGGCAGTTGTTCCAATAAAATAAGACATTTAAAGACATTATCTAGGGCTTCCAGATAGTGTGCTGGGTATTTTTCACTGTTTTCTTTCTTTTATAGACCAAATGATTAAAGTAAATAATAGGAAAATTAATTGATAATAAATTAAGAACAAATCATTCATTGTGGCCCTAATAATTTGCAACATTTGGAAAAATTATGAAAATGATCAGTTTGTATACAAACAAGTACACATTTCCTGCACAACATAAAAACTGTCTGTATTGTAGTTTTTTTACACTTCTGAAAAGAACAGACTTAGGAAAAGAAATCTGATGCCGTCTGAAGAAGTGAAAACATACCTTCAACTAGCAGAGCTGCATATTTCAAAGACAATAGACTCACTTCTTTCACTTTTAATGAAAAAAAACACAATATTTTAGGACTACAGTATGAAATGTGTAATTATTAGTCTTCACTTAAATCAACAAATGATCAAGGCAGAATAACGTTTAAACTGTAATGCTGCTTTGCACAGAAAGAGATTGTAACTTATAAAGTCAAGAAAAGAATATAGTATATTATAAAGTCAAAAAATCATCTTATTTTCAATTATCTTCCTATAAGATGTTTGGCTGGGTAGAGAAAAAGTATTTTTTTCTTTCTGTTTTTTGTCTTTTGTCAGAAACTGCAAAAAGCTCCAAAGATCAAAGTGGATTGAAATAAAACTTGAAGTTAAAGGAAAAGCATCCACCATGTTTATAACATACAGTACAGTTATTGTCCTGATAGACAGTAGTGAGCAGCAGTAGTCTCACAGTCAGAGATGTACAGTGGTTACTGTAAAGTCACCGAAATCCCTCGACAGCCTGGATGAATAAATGTTACCTCTGTTAAACACCAGTGCAAACATCACTTAACACCTGTTCCAGTGGTTATTGGTTAAAAGCTGTGGTTATACTGGGAGGCTTCTGAGACTGACACACATGAAAGTAAATATCGATAAAAATATCAGCTGTTAAACTGGTAGGACACACTCTCGGACTAAATAATTTAAATTATTCTTGCAGCATGTGAAAGGATTGCTTAAATTCATAAGTATTTTAAAACCATATGATATGATAAAATCACAAAACCATGGATATTGCACACATGAATACATTTTTTTGTGATATTATAATTTTGGGGGAAAATACTTCTCAAAGAAAACTGTCAACACGGAGATCAGTGACCTGACTTCGTTCCTAAAAAGCGATTGATTCATCTGTTTGTCTGATTTTATACGTTTTTGTTTGCAGCTTTATGTGCTGTCGTCTCCCCTACAAGAGATTTCTAAGATTAGTGGCTTAACAGGTTAAATTGTTTGTTACTATTTGGACAATGGGGACAGTTTTTGAGCAACATGATCATCAAAATAAAATAGTTTTACTGGTACTAAAACTATCAGCCTGTACTTAAGTAGATCATTTCTTATACATACAAATAATTGAGTTACTTTACATAATGTAATAAGAGTACCTGTTGAATAAATGAATCTTTATTTGATCCTAAAATGGACTAAGACTTATAAAATCAGTATAATCTTTGAAATTATTATCAAAAGTCTTTCGTAACTTGATTGATTCTGGTGTATTATCTTTCAAGTGTGAGTGTATATGTGTGTTTGTGTAGGTGTACCTGTATGTACACTCACCAAGCACTTTATTAGGAACACCTGTGCAATCTAATGCAATCCAATATAACAGCTATAGCTATATATTTATTAAAACATATGCGTATGTATTTCATTGTTATTATCATTCTATTTGTAACACACTAATCTCTGGTTTTGACGAGAGCTGTATAAATACACTTTATTATTGTGAACATTGTTATAAAGAACTCCTCAAGCATCAAAAGACATGAACACCTTCTTCTCTATTTTATTCTTGATTGTAACTTATTTGGTTCTGGTCTTGGACGTGACCACCTTTGAATCAGGTCTTGACTCAAACTTGACCAGACTTGGTGTTGGATTTAATTTGGAAACGGTGGTCGAATTAGTATTTACGCAGCCATAATAAATCTCTAATATTCTTCTTGTAGTGTCCCTCCTGATGTTATCAGACTGAAGCATCACGTTTCCCACAAATTTAAATCCTCTTCCTTTTAAGTAGTCGAAGAAATAATTCTTATTTTCTACTCGATACATTTTGTATGAAGTAAAACTATATTTCCTTCAGGTTTTATGAGCCCTGGGGATCATTCACATGCACACTAATAATTAGCCTGATTATCATCATATTACATCCTATGAGGTCATAATCAGTGTAACCATAACCCTATTAACACTTTTTGAGTTACTCAACCTTTCAATTATGCTGCCGTGTTCACATTTTACTTCCATTTAATTGACGCATTAATCGTGTGCTCGTGCAGGTCAGAGATGTGTTTCTTGGTGAGCAGCAGCGGGAGAGGAGGGACTACAAAAGACGTTTCATGATGGACCAAACAAATGACATGGAAAAATATGACAGCAGGAAATAAAATTATTAAAATAGCAAATTAACCCGACTGTCGAGTAAATCCATGAGAACACAGGTGACTGTGTGATCATGTGAACGCTTTTATCAAACTATCACTACAGCGTGATTATTCAAGTGTGTCAGTGAATATAACAGCTACATGTGTAAGACATGTTTCACAAGGTTTTCATGCAATATCTTTTTTACTTTTAATTAACTGAAAGTTTTAGTGATGATCATTTAGTGGTAGGTTCATGTATTTATATCACACAAGGTCTTATTAAATATTTTTGAAAAAATTGTATTGTATTGTATATTTCTCATACTTCAAGATGAAAAATCATGAATTTAGCATAAAACTCATATTTTTATCATTTTAATCACAGTGCTCTGATTGATACATCATTATTTACTTATTAATAAAAATCTGTGCTTACTACAGTTTTTTTTTCAATTACAGAAACATATATTTGTAATTAGTCCGCTATTTTGGATTCTACATGCTTTACCACTGTCAAGACAATAAGGTTTAATCTCTCTAGTAGCAACAAATAGTTATGATGGCACTATAAAACTAAAGTGCTGGGAATAACAGTATTTCCCTGTAGTAATTATTCAATACCTCTTGTAGCTTTCAGTAAAAGCATTCTGTGTCAAACAGCTGACTTCCTCTGATGACATAAACTCTTCCTTACACAGGAAAGCCTTCAGTTAAAGTGTAACGTGAAGTATGATACAGTATAACTTCACTATGTGAGCTGCTTTGTTCACCAATAAATGCACACAGGAATTTATCTTCATGTGTTAAACATTGATTTGTCATAAGTTCGAGCATCTGTCCACATCTATGCACAATTCTATGAAAAGACAGATCAAATATATGCAATGAAATGCAAACCCACTAATTGCTACCTAAGATATATCGCTGAGTCGTTTGGTCAAAAAGATGTCAGAAAATGGTGAAAAATGTTAATCACTGTTTCCCAAAGCCCAAGATGACATCATCAAATATCTTGATTTGTCCTAACAAACAGTCTACAACCCAATTTACTGTCATAGAAGTTAACAGTTAACAATATTTTAATTGATTGTTTGTATTTTTTCTCTAAAAATGATGCAAAACGATGTAACAATTATCCAAATAATTGGCGAAATTATTGATTAATCGTCTAATCGTTGCAGCTCTAAGAACAGATCTTGTGATTAAATTAAATGGTTCTTAAATACAATTAAGTTGATAAAAGTAAACTGATGTTGGCACTACAGGATTTAACTAGTGCACAGAGCTATTGTGGGACATACAACACACAATATACTTAACACATACTTATGCAGAAAAGGCATCTTAGAATTTAGGACCAAAGCCAAAAGACATCCCATATTCACAAAAAAAAAACACACAGCTTGAAAGAAAACATTCACAGAAACATATTTGAAATTTGTACATTTGAAATGTGTAGACCTATAATTAATCAATATCTAGAGCATAATATGTCATTTATACTTTTTCATCATTTTTCTTTGATACCAATCAATGCTGAAGAAGTTTTTATGATTTCCTTCACAACAAGTTCACTTACATCTTTGATTTAAAAGACAGTCACCCAAAAAATGTACCCTAAAAGCATATTTTTTAACATATTGTTATGGAGTTTGTAATGACATATGTGTAGCCTACATTTAAGAGTTTTTTTCTGTGACTGGAAAACTTACAGGTCTTTTTACTGACATGTCTCATTGGAGTGAGCAATTCATGTGAGATGTGTTGTTTTAACTCTGTCACAGTGTACTTAAGCCCCACACCATGACAAGCAGGGCATACAGTAAATATGTTAATAGTTAATTTGAGTTGGAACAATAGGTCTGATTGAAAACAATGATAAAATAAGGTCCAGGCCCACAGTGAGTGACGTAATGCTTGAAAAATTAAAGGATGATGCATTTGGATGGCCCCATTTCAAACATACACCTACAAAATGACTGCTAGAAATTAGACAGTGCTGGCCTACATCAGTGCTTACAAAAGTAGAAACCAGTGGAGGAGGGACTAGCAAGTCACCTCTGAATGCAGAAAACCCTAGAGCAGCTGCCCACGGCTGCTAACGTTCTGCCTGATAAGGTGACTGCTCAGTAAACACCTACAGAGAGAAACACATCTACTCTGGCTAAATGTGCTGTCTCAAGCTACACGTCTAATTAGAGCCTGCACTCCCAAGAAAAACTACTCTATAGTTCGTAAATTCAGTCGCCAAAAACCACATATGGTTACATTTCTGTGACAGACGCCATCTAGCGGTCATTGTAATTATGACACAGAGAAGTGACTTAGTTCAGATGACCTCTATATCAGGTCATCAGGAGGAGGCGGATGAGTTGGGTGGATGGTTAGATAGTTAGTTAGATGGTAGCAAAGTGGCAAAAAGTGGACTTAACTGCAGGAGACCGCTGTTCGCTTCCCGTTTCCGACCACAAGTCAGGGCATTTTATTAAAAAAACATAACGTGGTGTTTACTGTTGCCATAACGACGAAGGTTGACTAACTTTAAGGAAGTACCTACCCTAACCCTAACCATGTTTCAAGTGAACATTTTAATGCGAACTATGATCTTTCCCTAACCCTAACCAAGTGGTTTATGTGCCTAAACCTAACCAGACTTTAACCACAGTGTTGTCACATCATAAAACATAATTATTTTTTAACAGTGATTTGTAATGGTTTTGGAAAACACCATATTAAGTTCCAATGGAGTGCAGGTACAAATGACCTATGTGGTTGTTTAATTTGGAAGGTTTATTGTCTAATTAAAGTATATTTTGCCTGTTTTTAGTGTACAGATAAAATATTAGGAGTTTCTGTTAAGCTTACGGCATAAATGCAACATCAGAGGATGGGTGTGAGACAGAGAGAAATAGAATCAATTAGTACTTCTATTGTCAAGGAAGTTTGTATATTTCTCAAAAGGTTACCCAAATTATTTTTAAGTATAAACTAATCCCAAATTTCTGCACGCTAAAGCTGGCCTACAAGGCAAATCGTAAGGCCACCCATATGTTTAAAATATATTGTTAAAACGATGTAACTCTTTAATCTCTTTCATCAGACTAGCTTTTTATTTCAAATTTAACATTTATCAAGCTGCACCTAACTCCACAACTTGCCAACATAAACACTTTACTGGTCAAAAGAAGCACTCTGATTTACCGCTATTGACACAAAAATGTCTCTTTCCAGACCTAAAAGAGAGAAAGGTTGACCCGAAGAACAAGTCATTTTTAGATATGAGGATATATATTTTTATTCTCTTTCTTTTATGGGTTCACTGTTGCATCTGCAAGAAAAAAGTTGCTGTTCTCCAGGAATACAATCTCAGTTTAAGGGACAAATTCACAAGTCTGTCTTAAAACAATAATCAGGAGCCCAAATGTGAGATAGGTTTTTCTTGCTGTAATCATTTCTCCTGTTGATACTGACCATAATGCACACGATGGGGAGCAAAATCCACAAGATTCCTTCTGCAAAAATGTATTTGAAAGTTTATCTCAGGCTAATATGAAACTTCAGCCATCCAAATTATTCAAATCAAGTAGATATCTTCCACTGTTACAGTCTTTTTAGTGCCAAAGTCCCTCTTTTTGTTACTATACTTCCACCGCAGTTCAACAGGGAAACACTGTCCGAGGAAACAAAAAGAGGGAATTTGATGCTAAAAAGACAATAAATCTGGCAGATATCCACTTAATATGACTAACTCAGATTGAAGCCCCAAAAAAGCTTCAGATAAACTTTAAAATGCATTTTTGAATAAAATGAATGTCTGGACAAACTGTGGATTTTGGTCCCCATCACTTACATTAAAGGCGCATTTGAAGGGGATCTTTTAATAGCCAGTATGAACAGGAGGAATGATTACAGTGAGGAAAACCTCTTTCGTTGTTCATTTGGGCACCTGACTGTTGTTTTAAGACAGACTTGAAAATTGTCTATCCTTTAACATGCAAAGCAGTATGACAGGTACAGTACAAGGGAAAGGAGAGAGATTTGCTCAAATTTGGAGTTTATTTAGTTGAAATACATTCAATTTGGAGGGTTTTTTTTCACTGAGTGTTCAAGAAGAGAACAGTAAGACCAGTTACCCCACATTTATTACAGTTTGATGTTCGTGACCTAAAGACTAAAACCAACCACAAAACCACACTGCTTTCCTAAAGCTGCAGTCAGAGCAGATTTGGCAAGTCAAACTTCACTCGCATGCTGTGGCGAAACCCAGAAAGGACGGAACGTACTGTATTGTGCAGGTGCACAAGCATAAGCTGCTGGAGCTAACAGGCTAACAAAAGCATTTCGCAAGCTGATGATCCTTGTTTTTTTTAACACACTATTATCTTTACCTTCTGTCACTGTGCTTGCACTCACTGCCAGCCATGCAGCATCCCACCAATACTGCTGCTTGTATTCTTTTTACCTTTTAGTTACAAACAAAACAGGCAACAGTCAGTATGTCCTAAACAAGAAGTCAATCCCATCCTGTCTGTCAAACTGGCCTGACATTGGTGAGTCTCAAAGTTTAATTAGATTGAACTCCAGATCTGGATTCAAGCTGCACATTTAATTGAGCTTAAGCATACTTTACATTTAGTCTATGGACAAGAGTAATAGACAAAAAAGTGAAAAGTAACAATTACAGAGCCCCAAATCAAAATCACATACAGTATGTTTTTTAAATGTAATTTGAAAGTGGCTAAGGTTGGTAAGATCGTGCGAAAGTTGGCTGCATAGCTAAAGGCAACTCCACTGATTCTTACTCATTGCATTGTATCTGTACAGATAATGTAAAGTAGTGAGAATGTAGTCCAAATCATCCCTCTTTGCAGTCAAAAATAATGTCAGCATGCTTTTTAAATGTATTGGTAATAGCTTTGTATTATTAGAATGAATTAAAAAAAGGCCTGAAAGCTCAGCAGGCTGGGGGAGTATGTTGGAGGCTGTTTGATTGACATTAGCTGGCAACCTACTAGTGTTACATTGTACAGAATAGAGACAAAGTTGTTGTATTGTATTTATTGGGACAATGTACAGTTTTAAACATAAATGTTAACATTTGATGTACCGCACCAGAGTTAGCTTTAAAGCTAATTTTCATCTGCAGTCCCTTACAAATAAAACATATAACAGCACAATAACAAACAGTACAAAGCAAAAAAACACACAGGACACATTATACAAAATACAAAGCTTCACACAATAGCACATCACATACACCCACAATGTCAACTAGAAATGAATAATGTAAGCTTGTCAAATTAAAAGCAAGATTACTTGAGATTATATGAGAAGACTAAACAAAAAACAAACTGCTGCAGCTACAGGTAATGGGCAGACAATGTGTTGCTAACAGGGATTTTAAAGAGCAATGACCAAACCAGCATCTAACGGGTCTGAAGTGACATTTTCAGGTATGTCTACATACTGTTTAATGTGCTGCAGCTGAGCAGCTTATTAGCTACCTAGCTTGCTAATTGACATTAGCGGTGCACTTTTCTCCCCGGTGAATGTTTGTTTGGTCACTTATTCAACAAGCTAAGGTTCAGGGAATGACGTGTGTTCATGTTTGTAAGTTAGATAAGATGGACACTTAAGCAGGAAAGCTGATGTGGGTTGTTGTTCGGAGTCTGTGGCTCTTGTACTGTGTAGCAGGATGCTATCAGGCTCAGTGTGAGCTGGAGAAATAAGGTTTCCAGCTTACGTAAGTGGAGGGCAGAACAGTATTTACTCAAAGTAATGTACAACTAGGGGGCACAATCATAAAATCAAAGAATTTAAAATATAAATTCCTCCCTTTTGGTTACTATTTGTTTCTCAAAGGAGAACACAGGATATGTGATTTACAAAGCAGATATGTATGCTGTAGTAGACCAAAAAAGGCAATTTAATTTCAGTTGGACTTTAAAGACTTTTTCTAACTATTGGAAGTGAAACCTGTGACCTCTTGATGCTATCTTCAGATGATAAAAAAGATGATTTAGTTCATGCGAGCCACTTTAAATCACCAAGATTTCCAAATTTATAGTCCCATTATCAAGATGTGCAATAACTTTGAGTTATTTGAAAGAACTGAACTCTTGCATATCATACTGATCTCCTCAGATTTATGAGCATCAATGGTCAAACAACATAACCTCTGTCTTGAAAATAATGTGTGGACACTGAAAATGAGCGAGTGAAACAGTTCAAATACTTCACCAGTACTTCACATTTTTCTACAAATAAAGACTTGTGCCATTATAAAAATTTGAAAGATGTTATAATCACATAAACAATAGAAACATAGGGGCTTTAAAGAGTGCCAAAAAGACCTATTCAGATTCAGTGCCAGTGTCAAACAACAAGTCCAAGGGGGTTGGAGGGGTTTTACATGCATTGTAACTGGATATGATAACAAAACAAGCATTAGATAGATGCTTGTTTGCATTTAGATAGATGGATAGATAGACAGACAGACAGACAAAGAGAGAGAGATATGAATCTGAAAACAGATGTGATGGACAATGTGTTAAACAATAAAATAAATGTCCGAGTGAGCAGTCTGTCTTCACTTTCACAGTGAAGTGAATTTCCTAAAATACTGGAGTGTTCCTTTAAGCAGATTCTTGAAGTAGATACGCCTACTGTATATGGTGCTATTCCCATTTGAGACGTGAGCTAAATCGACACATAGACTCACACTTGAGCAGGATAACCTGGAACAATTCATTAAAGCACAGCTGACTCCACATTCACAACAGCTGAGACTTCATCTGATCTCTAAAACCTTTACTTTCCTGCATTATAAATGTCCAGCATCATGATGAGCATAATAAATGGTCTTTCAATGGTCTGCAAAGGTTAGTGCAATTTGTGAGTTTAACTGACTTCATTTCAGCAACAAAGACACAACTAGGAGTCATGTAACTTTAAAACTGCAATCCATCCACTGGTAGTAGCCAAATTTAGCATATTAAGCTGCAGCATACTGTAGGAATTATCAACCAAGCAGGTGTGTATATTGGAAAATGAACTAGGTAGAAGAAATCATAAGCCTGAGCAAAAGCATTCTCAGTGTACTGATGTATGCTAGGTAGGTGCTAAATCTACTATTATGATTAAAACAGTACTCATACACGTGAAGGGGACTCACAAAACCGATAACATGAATTTTAGCATCCTGGAATTAACTTTAAGTTTTGTTATACTTTGCAAATTATCAGTCTCACTACAAACCTAAAAACAGATTGCACAGAGGAAGATCAGGAAGACCATTACAATGAAAAGTGCCTCTCAAACTCTCAAAAACAGCAGTTTTGGCCAAAAAGAGCTTAACATGATTTGTCAGACAAAATCTCTGCATTGAAACAAACTCATATTGGGTTTATGTTTCATTTAAAAGTTAGGCAGGTAGACATATTTGGTCAGCTGGTTAAGCCTTCAATGCAGTACGCTTCACACCAGCATTTGAAACAATTTATGTAACTTTCCAAAACAGGAAATCCCAACATCATGCTCACTTCACACAGTGATTAGTTAGGGAAGCAGAAGTGTGAAAGTAAGTCAAGATCTGAACTTCTCTCTTCAGCTCTTTTTTTCACTCGTCCCACAACTACTTCTGTCACTTTTGGAAAGCGGTGCCACAAATCCACGGATGCCTTTGAGAAGAGACTGTCCAAAAGTGTGCACACTTATCACTGTTTTTTACAATTCATTGCATCGAGACTACAAAGACAAAGAGTTCTTGAAGAGAGATTTTCACACCTTCAAGTGTGGCTGTTCTGAACTGCTACACACACTTTTTTCCTTTATATGTGGCCAGACGACATTTTGTACAACCTACAGTTTGTTTCAAGCATAATGAGCCCTTTAACCTTCTGTTTTTATAGGCTTTTGATCTTTCTACTCTCTCTGAGTAGAAAAATATCAGGGTTTCAACTCTGAAGCAAAAAGAAACAGCTGATGCTATACTTCTTATCCAAATATACATTTTAAAGCCTATTCACATCTCATATACTTTAATATGAATGAGTAACAATGCTTGTTTTGACCTGTCTACCATTTCTGTAACATGAAATACATAAGTGGATAACATGTCACGCTCTATCACGTGTCTGCATCTCTATGAAAGCCTCAAAAAAAAAAAAAAAGATCATTCATCATGTGCGTTGATCATTCCAGTGTATCCAAGGGATACAGATGACAATGCATAATCATATTAATGGAAACCAGTATTAGCACTTCATCCAGGTAATGATATAGGCTGCTATTTTTGGTAAAGCTTTTGGCTAAGGCAAGGTCAGTGCTCAACGCTTCTAACAGATTGTGTCTGAGGCCCATTCTGGGTCCTTTAGGTTAATAATAGAGATGGAAAACAGAGATGTCGTAGAGGAATCTCCCATACACACCATGCTCAATAAAGATCAGGACAGGTTAACGAGAAAGGCTTTGCGTAGGACTGACGTCATTGTGATCCTGATCAAAACCCCTGGTGGACAACTCATTTGTCGTTGAGGCAATAAGAGGACTGTCATCCTGAAAGGCTCTGCAACTCAGAGGATTTGAGGAAGATTAGACGGTTCTCAGGGGTAACTCCTTTGTTGCACTTGTGAATTAACTGTCAAGTGTGTGTTTTCCTTTGTTCTGATTCATTTCTAATACGTGTTTCTCTATGATGCTGTCAAGAATTGTTTTAGCTTTTAGTTTATTTAAATGGTGCAGAGGAATATCTCACAAAACTAATAAATACAAACAACAAATCAACTGATATGCAGTCCTATTCAGATCAGGTTTCTACAGTAGGCTAAGCTGTACAGTATTATGTATCAGATTCCAGGTATTGATAAAATGTGTTTAACAAGGATTGTGGCCTAAATTTAACAATAGAAGAATTGCAGCCCACAACAGTACATGACTACCAAAATATCTCACTCTGGCCTGAACTGATGATGGTGTTTCTCTTATTTTCTCTGGTGGGCATACTCTTAATAAAATCAAAAGCCTGTTCATTAATAATAATAAAAATAGATGTTCTTTTCACACAGGTTTATTGCGAAAAGTGCTACAGCATGTTTAAAACTGTATTAAATCAACTTCAACAAACTTTGCAGTTGAACAAGTGAAGTTCACTCATTGTTGCTGCTTTATTTGAAGCTTTAGGACCTCTGCTAAAAACAAATCTATGTCATCTTTATGAATTTCTATGCATGTACAAAGAAACTGAAAAAAGCAGCAATAACCAGATGGAACTACGTTTCATCTCACCCAAAGGGACTTGCTAAAATTAAGACATCCTACCCTGTGATGCACTTTGGGGTTTCTGAATACCTAATGAGTGAATTTCCAGTAAGCTTATTAATGTAGATGGTGAATCACGTGGATGCAAAAATGGCAAGACTAGCCCACAGAGGACACTAAAGTTGTGAACTTCGTATTTAAGAATTCAGTCATTTCAAATCAATAATAATCAATATTTTCATTTTAGCAATGGTTCTAATTGCGTATAATGCAAAATGGGTCCCTTGTAGTTACAAGCCTACAGAGCACCGTCACCCATCTCAGCCTCTTTTAGCTCATTGTTTTGGTTTAACAGCCCACAAACTCAGGCAGTGATAAACCTGCACTACCTGTCCAACACGGAACTACAGACTGACGAGCTGGTAAACACAGAGCAGTTTCTAGCAGCTAAACAGACGTATACGTTTCTGTTAGGAGTTGAGACCGAGACCGAAACAGAGCTAAAGGGAGAGTGAATATTGGACTTACATTCTTTAGGTGGCCAGAAACAACTTCAAATTAATTGTAATGTTGCTCTGTGTTTGCTGGATGTGTAAATAGGTAACGGTTTGCTAAAACTTAAAATAGGCCTAACTTTGTAAGCCGATAATACGTTAGAAGTGTGAAGTTCTCCTGCTCCCAAGTGGCTGCAGAATTAAATAATACTTGTATTTATCTGGATATGCTTTGAAACAGAACACATACAATACCAGTCAAAAGTTTGGACACACTTTCTGGTGTGTCTAAACTTTTGTCTGGTACTGTATTTGAAAAAAGAAAAGAAAAAACCTCCAGTAATACAGGTAGGTTAGATTCACTTAGCAAAATGCTAATGTGGTACAACTGAAGCATGAGTATTAACAGCATCCAAATATAAACATACCCTGATATTGTCTGTAAATTCTATGGTCAAATATTAATATTTTTCAGCAAACACCATTTAATACCAACGTGTACACATGGTCAGTCTGAAATTTCCTTTGTGCTGGCTACACAGCTGTTAGCCTAGCGGGTAATTTGCATCCAATAACATGGAAGAGAATTCTACCTTTGCTTACACTTTAAAGGCCACAAAGTATATTCAGTACTAAGTGAAATGTATTTTCCTATTAAGGAAATGTTGCTGTATCACATTGAAGAACTACTACTATTGTACTGTGACTGCAATGCTCTCACTGCATTATATTTCCTGCATACAGTCCAATTAATATGAATGTTTTGGAACCTGTATTGTTGCATTTCTACCTTGTATTACTGCATAACACATCACATCACCAGCACCAGTCTGGATACAAACAATATTGCTTCATTAAAACAGCCTACAGCACCACTAGTGTTAAAAACTCTGCAAGGTACCTTTAACCACATGGGTCACTGCAAATGCATAGACTGCAAATCTACAAATGTGTTTTTGCCTTCACTTTTCATAAGGAAAGAGATAATATGTTCATTTGCAAGACGTCAAACAAACCCTAAACTCTAAAAATGCATTGTATTTACCCATAAGACACTGCAATGCTCAGCCCTGCAGCACAGAGATGGGAAACAGATATTTGGTACTAATATTTATCTGCACATGCTGATAATTTTTTTAACTATATATTCCAAAAAACATGTAAACTCATGTTGCAATTAATCCACTTAGTTTTTTAAAAAATCCATTCACATAGATCTATAAATAAAGTTAATATGTTGTAACACGAAAATAATACCTCTGTAATGCTCATTACAAATACTCCAGTACCCACAATGCTTTGCAAGGCATTCAGGGAACACACAGTGAACATGCCTGTTCATTGCTGGCAGCACATTTGTACTTGGTGTTAGTTCTCTCTCCTCTTGGATCACTACACTCCTGTTCCCTGTCTGTGAAACACTTAATTACTCCACTTAATATTTTCTACAAAGAAAAAATCTGATATTATTCTATCTTTTATAATTTCATACAGCCCCATATTCCTGCAGGTTTGGGGTTAGTGAGAGACACTCACAAGTGACTGGACTTTATGGTATTTTTATGTAATATCCCAATTATATTCCCCCTGGGACTTAAAGTGTGTTGATGGTCCACACAGATACTCAGTGCTGAGTTTATGACGACCTTAACGCACTTAATGGTATTTGTTTTAATCTCCTGAGGCATCAATAACATTCTTACAGGTCCATAATGCTGTGCTGTGTCTGCACTGCTCAATAGTGAGTTTTCAGTGACCTTATCGCACTTTATGGCATTTTTTATGTCCTGTAACAGCCTGTCACTAGTGAGGGGCTGGATTATAAGTGGTCTCAAAACGGACAGTCTTGATATCTCAAAAACACAACACCGAGATATGGCCATTACGTAACGCAATTTACGGAATACCCCACAGGCCAATTAAGTGGATAACGATATTTTGTAACAATTTCAGTAATCTCCTCGCCTTGCATAACGACGGGGCCTGGATGCGCTGCGAGGACAGATGCGCAGGCTGGCATAATGGATTGTAAACACGGGCTGCCTATAGGCCTCGGCTGCCTCAGATATTACTCTGATGGAGAAGAACCACCTTCTCTCCCCGCCACCTGCAGAATGCGCAAGTCTATAACAGCCCACTGCAGCCCCGTAGCCTCTTGATTTATTGCACTGCACAAAACAGATAGAAGTGAGCTTTAGCAGAAATCTTTGCACATCAATGCAATGACAGCAGGAAAGCAGTTTTATCGTTGAAAAAGGGCATTGGAAAAAATATGCACAGGCCTCAATGCATATAAAGAAATAACAGACGGTGACAGCCCCCCGTATTGATTTAGATGAAGATGCACAGCAGAAATTCAGTCATTCCACTCAAACGGTGCTTACCTCCAGCGTTCGTATCTCTTTTTGTGTCAAGTCGTTGGATGTGGCACATTTGGTCCGTAAACCCTCCAAACTAGAAATGCTTATGTCTATCATATTTTGCACCAACTCGCACTGCTGCAAGGCTTTCTGCAAACTCAGATGCTGCTCCTCGCTTTTTGTCATCTCCTCGTTCATAGTTTTGCGAGCAGTGGGTCGTTATTTTTTCCCCTTTTTGCACTTTGAAAAAACAAACAAACAAACAAACCAAAAAAAAAAATGATGATAATAATTCAGAAAAGAAACGTGGAGAAGCCCACGAAACGGAGCAACCTGCAAAACGCCATGAAACGAGATGCTGTAGGTTTACAGACGAGGTTTGAGCCGTGAGAGAGTCGATTCCATTGCAACAACAGTCCTCGTAGTTCCTGCTGTTTCATCAAGGTGTCTCTGGTTGTAGGCTAAATCAAACACAATATGAAGATACCGAGCAGGACTACACGGTTTGCCACAGCATCCATTGGGTGCCCCTTCGTTTCAAATGGATGTTTTTTTTTTTTTTTTAAAAAGAGAGAGAGAGAGAGAGAGAGAAAAGCTGTTCAGCGCATCACAAGCGGACGTATCAAGGGGGGAAAGCCTGGTGGTTTTTAAAGGTGCTGATGTGTGGACTGGATGCAGGTACTCCCTGTCTCCCTTGGCAGCAGCTGCATCCCGGTTCGCTCCCACCACACCGACATGTTTCCTGTCAATCAAACCCACAGCAACAGCAACAGCATCGCATCGCCCAGGCGCCGCCGTGAGGGGCCGCTCTCGCGAGATCTGCGCCAAGTGCGGTGATGGGCTCACTGCTTCAGTCTCCAGCCAGGCCTGGACGAAGAGCAACACTTTTTCACATGTTTGGGGGGGAAAGATACGGGGCTATGTAGTATATTATGATGAGATGTGTACATTCACATACAGTACACCTACACACACACTCACCTGCAGCCTACACACACCTATGAAATCTATTTATAGGCTAGAATATGGTTCTTAATAAGTAATTTTTTCCTCACTTTCCATCCCATATCATGTTATTTTTGACAGAATAATTAGACAACAATAAAGAGAGCTTGACATGATCAAAACAAGGAACTACAACAAAAGATTACATAGATTAAAAAACAACAATAAAAAGAAAATTTATATAAAATAAAATAAATAAACAGCAACTATCACGTTATAAGGCTTGATTGAAATTGTGTAAGGGTCCCTCCAAGGGGTCACAAGATCAATCTGATGTGTCACAATGTGATTCAAAAGAAAAGACATTTAAAAAACATATTTCTGTGACACAAAATTTTGCTTATTTTGTCTCACTTTAACCTAAATTGTGCTTTTATTCTTTTTAAATATTGGATATTTTCACCACTTCAGACCTCCAAAAACAGAAAAGTCACTCTTGAACTGCTCACAGCTCATGTCATGGCGATAATCTGTCATAAGAATCATTTAGTAGACACTGCCTTATTTTAAGGGGGTGACAAGCCAAAAGGGTTGAGAATCACTCCTATAAATTATTGGGTAAAACTCCAAATGCAGGATAATTATGTTCTTGGAAAAATTGTTGATATTTGATTGTCATCATAGTATTGTTCTAATAAAATATTCTCCATATACTGAGAAATGGATTGTGCGACACTGTCTGTATCTCTCATTAAAAAGCTAAAAGCAAAATCTGATGCGAATGATATTAAAATCATTAGATAATGACACGTAGGACGTGCTGTATGTGAGAATTACGCACTGCACATTGATAAGAGATAAAAACACGAGGCCAAAACAAAGTCATAGGCCTTGAAGACCCTCAAATGAAGGATTTGAGGTCCTCTTGTGTCTTGAACATACAAACTGATTTGAAATGCACTGCAATGCAAGTTCAGGTCAGTTTTGGGCTGTGCCAACCACCAAATACACAAATATCATGTCCGTAATATTTTTTCATATGTATTCTGATTTTTCACACAAAAATACATTTTGCTTAAGAGAGGAATTAATCTTAAATTTAAGCATAATCTGAGCATTGATCATAAAATCAAAGTAATTCTTGACCAGGTCTTACAATCACTACTGTGAAGCTACTAAAGAATATAGTAATAATCTAAGAGGCTTGTGTGTGGAATTTAAATCCCCCAAAATGCATCTGAGGTTCAATTAACAAATCAAAAAGTAACTTCTCCAGCCTACATACCCATCATTCCAGTCAGAAATATGCTTTTTGTAAACAAAACCAAGTCATATTTTGATTTGTTTTGTGTTGAATGAATTGGTGCAAGAATATTGTGGTACAGTATCTGTGCTGCAGGTAAACGTAAACACTAAATGCCTAAATATGTTCAAAAAGACTTGACATTTACTTACTTTTACACAATAGGACACACATATACTTTACATATTGTCAGATAAACTCTTGGTACAGTAGCCAGGTGTTTTTTGAGTTTCACTATGAGTGAAACATGTGGTACAAATTAAAAGTAATATTATTATTAATATAACAGTGATGAACTTTCTTCCTGATCTTGTATAGCTTTATAAAATCACACATTTCTTAGGCTATATGCTCACCAAATTTTTAATTGTGACAACTTACTTTCTTTAGTAGGTTGGAGGGAGGGATCCCAGCAGAGGGGGGGCTAAAACTATTTGCAGCAATGTCATCTCCCATGAGGCAAGGGGGAACAGTGATAGGACATTTTTATGACATTTTCTCTGTGTCACCTGCAGAGACTTCAGCCAGCATTGTGTCCGACAAAGCTGAAAAGACTGGATGCTAAAGGGAAAAAGAACAGCATGTTGAGCTGACTCTTATAAATTAAAATGCAACAGCATTACATTAAATCAGAATCAAAACAAGGTTTATTGCCAATTAGGTTTGCACATACAAGGATTTTGCCTTGGTGTTGTGCTGCATAACAGTCAGAAATATACACAAAATTAAGTAATCCTAAATTTTATGAAATGAGAAAGAAATAAATTTACAATCAAAAATATGTAAAATATATTCTAAGTGAGAAGAGCTGCTGCAGGTTTACATTTTTGAAGAACATGCAATGAAATGTACAAAATATTTACCAGGAATTTGCAAATGTAAATGTACATAATGTAAACATTGTCAATGATGCAGAAATGTATTTGCAAAGTGACCAAAACACATGTGCATGTGCTGCATTTATGTGTTTATTTATTTATTTTAAACAGTAGGAATTTTTGAGATTTTCTTTCTTTCACTTGTGCATTTTTTTTATGCCACACAGTATTTTTACAGTGGACAGTCATGTCACGGAGACCCCGCCCATAGATGCCGTCGATGTGATCCCATTGGTTTTACGTCATGACGTTTGACGCACGTTTTTGGTGTGCAGCGCGCCAAACACGGCTACTTACTAACAGCAAACGTAGAGTGGAGTTGCTGTAAAAGTATCCATTAGTTTAGAGCTAAGTTCACAGTTAACAGGAGGATACATGGCTTCTACCAGTAAAGCACCGCTGCAGCAGGCCGTAAATTTACCATGGTGAGTGCAATATCTTTTTATCTTTAATTCATAAGTAGTGCTAGCCAGCTAACCTGCAAAGTATGTGGAGTCAAGCTAGCAGCTAACGTTAGCCGCTGAATGTTGATTTCTGTCCTCCGACATGCGTTTTTGTTGTTTCCAAATAAGTATTTCTCACACATGTTAAATAAACACTCAATCTGGAGCTATGCCAGCTGCACTTTAATTCGGCATACATAACAGCTAACAGAAATGTCATTTTCCCACTAAGCATCGTTTAGTTGCCACTTGATCACATAACTTTCTCGTCGGAAATGCTGCTGCGTCCACCGTGAGACGGTTATGAAAATGAAAATTTGTTTAGATATACTGATGCTTGGTGGAATATATATATATATATATATCTATATATATATATATATATAGAGATGCCGAATTGGAAAGTGGTACCACAAGATTTGAAGTCTTTAACTTTACTCAGAGTTTATGGTGCATCTACTTTCATTAATAAGCAAGATGTGTGTAATTCTACATATTTTATATGGAGTTTGTATCGTTTTTTCCACCAAAATAAGAGTGTCTTTCGTGACTAATAAGTTGTTGTAATCAGAAATGTTGCTGGATTGTTGTATAGTTTGAAGTGTTGTGTCTTGATTGTGCCCATGTTTACAACAATTTTATTAATAATTCCTACCGAAGATTATTTATTTCTATCTTTTATTCCAGGGTTGAAAAATACAGACCACAGAAGCTTGATGACCTGATCTCACACAAAGATATTCTAAGCACCAGTGAGTATGTGGACTGTCACAGTAAATACACAGTCAAGCCTCAGCACAACAAGGTTCAACAGTTGTTTACACTTAAATAAAACAGCTGCTTCATTGTTTTCATGTTTTGCCACATTTGTAACTTCAAGAAAATAGTATATAAACATGATTTCTTTTACTATGAGTTCTTTCACTAAATTCATAAACATGTGAAGGGATAACTTTCTCTGCAGTGTTGCTGACTCTCATCTTCACTATTTACTATTATTAGAACCATTAAAAGGAAAAAAATTAACATGAAAATAGTTCAGGTTCTTAAACAACGTATGTTTAATCCATAGGAATTGATATTTCTATAGTTTTCTCTTCTTTCACTGCTGCCACTCATTGACTCAAATGTGAGCTTCAGTCTCATGACAGTAATATTTACAAGACTCTCTAAAGTAGGGCTGCAGCTAATGATTATTTTTATTATTGATTAATCTGTCTATAATTTTCTTGATTTCTCTATAAAATGTAAGAAAATGGTCAATCACTGTTTCCCAAAGCCTGAGGTGACATCCTTAAATATCCTCTTTTGTCTCGTCTGACAGTCCACAACCCAAAGATATTAAGTTTATTATAGAAGAATAAAGACATCAGCAAATAGTCATATTTTAGAAGCTGGAATCAGGAAATGAACGGTTAGTCGATCATAAAAATAGTTGGCAATTAGTTTTCTGTCAATCGACTAATCATTATTGCTCTACTCTAAAAGATGATCGTTGGCATGTTAGTGAAATTGCAGATGTGTATTTCTGTTTTTTTTATGTTAGTTTCTATGTTTTTTTGTGTTTTTGACACTGGCCCGATAGCTCATGTTTATTTTCCCAACATAGCTCGCACTAGTCCAAGGCCAGTAGACGACTATTACTAAAGACACAGCTTTCTAACTCTCAGTCTGTGGTTCCATCATGTTTTAACTCACATTGCACCTCTCTACTACTAAACTTGAAGATTACATGCGGTGTGAAAAGGAACTCCTCATATTTCATACGCTTACATTTCTTTCCTTGTTTGTTTTTCTTGTTTGTTTTTTCCCCTCAACTGTTCCTCGTCTCTCCAGTCCAGAAGTTTATCACCGAGGACAGACTTCCTCATCTCTTGTTCTACGGCCCCCCTGGAACGGGCAAAACTTCCACCATTCTCGCCTGCGCCAAGCAGCTGTACAAAGACAAACAGTTCAACTCCATGGTGTTGGAGGTACGTCTCAACTGTACATCACAAGCTTTTAGTTTAGGGTGAAGTTAAGACTTTAACTTCTCTTTGCACCTGTTATTTTTAGTAGTTCATGGAAGAGACCTTGTTGATTAATATTTTACTAACTTTATTTTCTAGCTAAACGCTTCAGATGACAGAGGTATTGATGTCGTAAGAGGCCCCATTCTGAGTTTTGCCAGTACCAGAACCATCTTCAAGTAAGACTGATCCCCAGCGATAATACTTTATTCAGAAATTAAGTTTTGACAGTAACTGGAAGGGAATCATTTCAACCACTTGGCCTTTTTCCTCTGTCTCTCTCTTGTCCTCCAGGAAGGGCTTCAAGTTAGTGATACTGGATGAGGCGGATGCCATGACCCAGGACGCCCAGAATGCATTGCGGAGAGGTAAGCCATCTGTTCGGCCGGGCGTCACCCGCTGAGAGTCACACGGCTCGCTGAGCAGCCAGACGATTTGGCTGTTGCTGAATTACAGATTACAGAGAGTGCTTGTTACACCCTAATATTCATTTCTTAAAAAGCCAACAGCTTTCTGAAGGTGAGCAAAGAGCTGATTAGATTCTGGATGTTGATTGAAATCTGTATTACATCTCTTTTTCATATTTTGGTCCATTTATAAAGTTATATGTGTGTTTTCAAACAGTGTTAATCTAGTAATATTTATGAATTTTAATACAAACACATAAAACAACACAATAAAAAGAAAACATTAAACAAAAATTGCATTTATCATGGTGTAGTTTCTCGTAAAATGTTGTCAAAGGAGCTTTTTCGCCCCATATTTTTGTCAGAGAGGAAAAAAAAAGGTTAATATTATAGAACATTAAATTGCATGCGTTGTGAACTGTGATGTATAAATTCAGCTAATCCAGAGACATCAGTCACAGTTATTACAATATTAATTGGAAGCAGATTGGTTGAGGCCCGCACAATTTTTTGTTTTATGTTATGTAGATGTGAGAGAGATTATCAGCCGACATACTGCTCTCTTACAGTGATTTCTAATGTCTCTCTCTCTCTCTCTCTCTTTGATTCAGTGATCGAGAAGTTCACAGAAAATACTCGGTTCTGTTTGATCTGCAACTACCTGTCTAAGATCATCCCGGCCCTGCAGTCACGTTGCACCAGGTTTCGCTTTGGCCCGTTATCCCCGGACCAGATGATCCCTCGTCTGGAGCACGTAATCCAGCAGGAGAGGTGTGTCTTTGTGTGTGTGAGGGGAACGTGTGAGTGATGGAAGTGTTTTCTCCATGTATATAAAAAAAAAAAACAAACAACATTTGTGGTAGAAGGAATTTAAAGGAGTTTAAAGAGCTGTGCTTTGTTTTATTAATGTCACTAAATCATTACCAGTACTTATTATGTGATATGTGTTACTCCCAAAACACTGGCAGCATTCATCAACTTCGGGTTCACAGGAAAAGTGCAGTTTTTTACAGCATATGGAGGATTTTTTTTCAGCATTAAACAAAAATAAGATTCTTATCTTTGTTGGACAGGTTGCATCAAACATGAGGTTTTTTTTGCTGTGACGGGAAAACAGGCCTAAAATTTGATTAGTAATAAAATAAAACAGAGAGTGGGAGTTGGACCAATTAGCTTGATCATGATTCATTTTTTTTATGGCATTTATATAAAGGAAAGGTGAGTTATACACATCATACAAGACAATAGCAGTGAAACGTTTCCCCGCTGTGCAAATTATACAAGAAGAAACAGATTATCTATCAATGTATAACTTATATTACTTAGAAAAAGAGGAAATGATAGAAAAACAGATAAAAACACACAAACAGCAATAAAAACTTGCAGTGCATTATGGTTAAATAAGGTACATGTGACAAACTTAATTGTTGAAACTGAATATGAAAACATTCAAGTGAGGCAGCGTACAGTGTTTTGTTGGTGTTGTTGATTTTTTTTTTTTTTTTTTAAGAGTGTGTCTTTTTTTTCTGGCAGTGTTGACATAACTCCAGACGGAATGAAAGCCATTGTGACCTTATCATCAGGCGATATGAGAAGATCACTCAACATACTGCAGGTAAGACTCCAGGCCGATCGCGCTCACCGCGTCCTTAAGCTTCTCTTCAGCCTAAAGTCTTACAGTGCTCGATTCATATTGTTCACTAAAAAGAGCTGGAAAAGTCATTCATGTCATTTAAAAAAAAAATGCCGGTAGACTGTACTAACTGCAGCCTGTGATTTCAGAGCACCAGTATGGCGTACGAGAAGGTCACCGAGGACACAGTGTACACCTGCACAGGTCACCCCCTCCGCTCCGATATAGCCAACATCCTCGACTGGTCCCTCAACAAAGACTTCACCACCGCGTACAACCGTATCCTTCACCAAATAACTCCGTCATGAAGCTTTACAGTAGATGATGTTGCATATAACCTCCAAGTTATCTTCCATGTCCTGAAATGTGAATGTGTTCGCATAATTCTGCCCAATTTTAGTGGCAGTTCTTTGTTCTTAAGTTTCTTTCAGCTGATGATGTGAATTGTAGCTAAATGAGCATTAAATGTTCAAGGTAATAACTTAATTTTAAAGAAGACTATTACTACTATATGACATTCGTATGGCTCTTAATGCAGCAAATTACAAATTTACAGACTATTATTATCTATACTATACAAGTTTTGGATGATTGATGTAGCTATTATTGATATTTTTTCATAAAAACAGTGTATGAAATGATATGTATTAGTGAATGTTACAGAGTTTGTTGTTTAGCTGTCCGGCTGGTTGACTCAGTGCTCTCATAGCGTCATTCACTTTACTCTACCTGCTCAGCACCAAACAACAAACCGACACAGTTAGTGACTAGCAGGTGAACATAGTGCAGTATTTAGCTACTAAAGAGCAAGATATTTCCCTGGAGTTGTTGACAGACCAAAAGCAGACCTACAGAAGATAATGTAAGTCCCGATATCAGTTTAGAGGTGATATGTCAGTGTTGTGTTCACGACGTGTTTCTGCTGCCCTCAAGTGGCCAAAAAAAATCAGTTAATACAGGTTTAAAATTAAAGACCAAACACCTGTGAATCCCAGTCCAGATGTAATTTGTGTAACTTCTTAACAGCTCTATCACAGAGATCCTTGAGCTGAAGACTTTGAAAGGTTTGGCCCTGCATGATATCCTCACTGAAGTTCATCTGCTTATACACAGAGGTAAGACCGCTGTCGAGCTGGTGACCACCGATTTAAATAAAAGGTTTTTACTTAAACTTTTGTTTAGTTGCTTCTAGAAACTCGTTATATAAGTCTTAGCTGTGGCAGGTGTAGTCTGTACTTGTAGATGAAGTCCCACTGCTCTTGAAGGAGGATTCAGATATTTAAGATCTCTGCAACTTTAAAGTCATTCATCACTGTTGAATAGCGTTATGGAATTTTCCATCTTTAGGGGTTACTGGTTTGAGTGACATTGGGTCATAACTGAGCCTTGAGATCACGCTGTAATTCTTAATCTCTCCTCGAGACTTCAGCCGTCTGTGGTGTTTTGGTGAAACCTCTCTGATAAAGAGTATATCAGCATTGCTGTGGTAAGCCGAGGCCAGAGAGGACTCTTCTAGACAACACAGATAGGTGCGCTTCTCTGCAGAGGCAACAGATCCACTCGTGCGCAAAGGGAGAACGCACAATCCATAATGAGCACACTGCTGCTCCCGTGGTCAGTCCCAGACCACCAGTTTAAGATCCTGCTCAGTAATTTAGAAGCTGAGCAGATTTATTTACTTCTCTAGTTTAATCATTGTTTTCACCTCATTTACTTCCTCATGTTTTCCTCATGACATCATGTATTGATGCAACAGGAAAGTCGATCTGTGTCTGATCTGTTGTTTTAATACCTACATGCAATCGCTCTCTGCTGCCTCAAGATAGCAATGCGCCAACAATGCACCTGACCACACCTTACTTTTAGACCAACACGCCCATGGGTGCAAGTACCATTGCTATTTTAACAACGTGGGCGCTGGACGGGAAAATGACACCTGCGTCAGTCTTAAAATAGCTTAGCGCCGCTCTGCGCTGGGTGTAAGATATAGGGCCCCATGACTCCGACTTTCAGAAGACAGAATGGAGAGAGAGAGACAGCATCCGAGTTACAACAACTTGGATGTTCGCTGTTTACGATTCTCCGTCATCAAGTAGCCTCCTGTGTGCTTCTCTCCACTGAAGTGTTGACCATCGCTCAGAAATATCCACAACAAGTAGCAATTGAATAATTTCTTTTTTTCTCCTTGCAGTTGACTTTCCCCCAGATATTCGGATGGGTCTGCTCATCAAGCTAGCTGACATCGAGTAAGTGAGAACACTGTTTCTTCTTCATTTAAATGTTTAGTAACATAAGGGAAGCGCTTACATCGCTTGCAGTTAATTCAAAAGAATCAGTTTCATAAAAGGCCTCAAGATATTGAAATGTAGTGTCATAACAAACTTGTGTCTCCTCCTCAGACACAGACTCGCCTCAGGAACCAATGAGAAGATCCAGCTGAGCTCAATGGTCGCAGCTTTCCAGGCAACGAGAGACCTGGTGGTCAGCGAGGCCTCCTAGATACCCCACGACAAACTTTTTTTTAATTGGTGGTAACCATCACTTCTGTTTATGCTAGAATACAAAACAAGTGGATGATAACATTACAATCACCTGTTTATCTTTCAGGTGTGTAATGCACGTTACCCACCACTGCTCCACAGTTTGATTGTACGGATCGGCAGATGTCTTGGACACACATGCTAGTATCTATCTGAGTCACTCAAATCTGCATAAAACTGAGAACAAGGTTGTTTGTAACTCTAGTACCCGAAAAGATCATTTGGCACTTAAAATACGAACTTGGAAAACTGTAAATCCTGTTATCTGTGTGGGATCAACTCACTTCCATAAATTCATCCATCATACGTAAGAATACTTCTGAGACATGTACAATGTGTTTGAAGCTGTTTAATAAAACTATTTCCTATGTATCCAGTCTTGGTATTAACATGTGTGGTTTCAGTAGTAGTGCATGTGGTCATAGTTGCTCTATGATGATAAAACACAGGAATTAGAAATGCATATACATTTGATATTTACACAATAAATTAACAGTATAAAATTGCGACATTCAGGTCAAGTAAGCATGTGAACGTTGAATTTATGCATCATCATACAGTAGTAGTGCAATAAATGAAGTCCTTAGTGTAGAAATGTTACATCTAAGTAGATTAGGAGATGCTTCTTGTGCTAAAATCAAGCTTTGAAAGCATCTCATGTTCAGCAAACAAAAATATGCCTCTATTTTTTATTTTTTTTAATTATGAGACGGTGTATAACAATCACTCGCTGTAAATGTCAGTGGTCGCGTTGTATTAAATGTTCCTATTTAACTCTGCCACTCCTCTTCGTCCGAGGAGGAGCAGCAGGTCTTGAGGCGGTCGGGGATGTTGCGGTAAGTGAGGTACTCCAGGATCCTCTTGGGAAGAGGCAGAGGCTCCATCTGGTGCGTGGAGACCGAGTGGCGCAGGATGGATCGGCACAGGTGGCACAGGCTGGGTACCGTCCTGGGAACCTTCCAGAACCTCACATGGCCGTCTCTTGTTCTGCCAGAAGAGAGAAAGTTTGGTTATGATGCAGTTATATGGAGGCCAGCAGGGCTTCATGCACTGCAGCTTAAGAAATACACTATAATGTAGTTGTATGCAGATGTAAGAACATTTCCAATTGTTTATTAATGTACAGTTTTTGTCAACAACTTTATGAGGATGTATTTTATATTACTACAACTGTGTGCTACTTTATTGTCATTCATACTTGGATGCACGCGAGGAGTTATAATTGTGGATAAATATATTGAGAAATGACAGTGTTTATAAATCATTTATTCATATACTGCATATGAGCTAAATACAGGGGTTAAAATAAAGTGTTACCTGACATCTTAACAGTCCAAACCAATAAACAAGTTTACACAAGTTCAAGGTTTTTGCATTAAGAATTGAAATGTAACATCTTCAAATCTCTTGTTTTGTCTCACCAGCTGGTCAAAAAAATGAAAATATAACGATATGAAACCAAAAAAAGCAGCGACTGGTCACATTTGAACCAGCAAATGTTTGACAACAGCTTTCATTTCATTTATCAAATTATGATTATTACTTAGCTGTAGATTTATGTTTTGTTGAAACTATCAGAGTTTGGAGCGTGCGTTTCATTGGGATGGCGGACGGAGAAGTGGGTTATTCAAAAGGAGCAAGCTGCAAACTTAAAAAGCCATCTGCCATCTCTCAAGTCTATTGGAAGTAAGTGGAGTAAAGTTAGGATAAATGTATGAGCATCTTTACCCGGTGGCGACCACTCCGCCTTGTGGATGATAGTTGCAGCAGAGTCCGTTAGAATCTCGGTCCGCCTTCGTCTGCATCACCATCCCTTTCTTTCCCGGCTCCCAGATCCGAAGAGCTCTGCAGACACAACACATCGGTCTGAAATCAGTTCATCCACCATGAAAAACAATTACATGATTGTGTGATTTTTTTAAAAAGGGATTCAGAGGATGGAACTGATAAACCGCTCACCTGTCGTCGGTCACGACTGCCAAATGCAAGCCGTTGGGAGAGAACTGTAGCGCTGAGATTTGGTTTTGCCCGTAATCTTCAAAGTAGTCTCTGTATCAACATTACAGACAAACAGTGAATAATGTAAAGATAAGGATCGAGGAACAGGTTTCACAAGACACTTGGACAAACCTTCAGACAAAGCATCAGATGTAAACAGTGATAGTGACACTCAGTGAGTCTGATTTATAGCTTCAACTTTAAGCAGTTAACTGCGTCCTGGAGTTAACTGCTTAAAGTTGCTGCCAATATGAAGTAAACTGACATCTGTGCTCAAGATATGACGGTCAAGATGTTTCTCATTTAACAAACACACAGTAGATTTAGGCTCAGACACCGTTACCGTCTCCTATATTACACTAATTGACTATAATAGAGTGAAAACTTACACCAGAGTGGCCAGTTTCTCCGCAGTGTAAGGGTCCCAGAGGTCGATCCACCAGCTCGAGCCGCTGAAGGCAGCGGTGGCGAGCAACGCCCCGTCGGGAGAGAAGTCGCAGGAAGACAAAAGGTACAAGGTCTTATGGGTCCCTCCTGTAAGGTTCCTGATGAATATGTAGGAGCGCAGACTCCACAGACACACCATCTGATGAAGATAAAATCATGGAAGGATTAATGAGTCTTTAATCCTTGCTGTAAGGATTATTTTTTTTATTTGGAATAGTGATGTAAATGTGTTTAGTCGAGGCTTAAAATCAATATGCCCTATGGAAATGAACTCAGACGTTGTAATGCTAGAAAATATTTTTTTCTCAGAAACGTTGCACTGACTCAGTGAATGTCAACAGGACGGGCTGAAACACGCAGAGGACTGTTTAAAAATGTGATTGTGATCTTAAAGTCTGGTGTTACACAACTGTTCAGTGCTTTTTCTCTGCACATGAGAAAGTGTGGAATGAAACAGTTTGACAGGAGTGGGAAGAGCTCCCTGGTGCTCCAGACAAGAGAACAACGAATTTAACTGCTAAACTTTTTCTCTCAGTCTTACAACAAGCAAACACAGGAGTAAATGAAGATCCAGAAATACTTAAGTGTGACAAACTCTGCACTGGACCTTCACTTTCATCCTCGCCTGCTAAAAACAAATACAATCTGTCTATCAGTCACCACAGGATATGTTGCTCTAATGACCAGATAAACAGGTTTGTGGTCAGAAGCTAAATTCTTGTTGAAGAAGAAGAAACTTTATGCAGGATTATGTTAAAAAAAAAGAAAGAAAGAAAGAAAAAAAAAAACACAGTTGTGCAACACTAAAGAGTGTCACATTTCTGAAGTGAAATGCTAAATATTTGCTTTTTTGCCAAATGTGACGCTTGTGACAATTTAAGTAACTGGTGGGAAAATCTTACAGAGAAACAGAGAACTGGGGTGTTCTTAAATTCACTGATTTGACACGGACATGATGCAGAGAATTAAAAGCTGTAAAGGAGGAAATAAAGGCAGCTTTGTTCTGTCAGGACGATATCTGACAGTTTGGAGATTCCGGACATTTAGAAGTATTGTAGTTTACAAGTCTATACATAGATAAAAAATCAATAAATACATAAAAACAACACATGCACCAAACAAATCGACTTAATAACGTCCTTCAGCGTCTACAGTGATGCAAATGCTTGTGTTATTACAACGTCTGGCATACTTGTCCGATAATAACTCACTCTGTCAAACCTGCCGACAGATGCGATCATGCTGCAGTCCGACGACACGCTGCAGCAGCTGATCCAGTCTTTATGGCCCGAAAGCACCTGCACCTTTTTACCTACAACAGACAGAAAACAACTGAACTGGACTGAATGACAGAGACCACAAAGCATCAAACCTTTTTACATAACCAGTTTTTGAAGAAGTGGTGGCGAATGTGACTCCCACATGTGTAAATATGAACATCTGTTTGCTTTAACTTTTTTTACTTTTGAAGAGAAGGTTTAGTTTAGGTGAAGTGCACAGTGATAAAATGCATATCATGAGCCTTTAGATTGATTTCAAACATTCCAGACAGCCACTGATTTCAGCCGGTACTTATAAATTATGAAAATCAGTTTGTCGAGCTTTGAAACGTGCTTAGTAGTTCTTCATGGGAAACATTTCACACTTTGAACGGGAGCGGTTCAAATGTTGGTGTGTTCAAGGATGCTCCGACATGTGACGGTTCAGTCATGAGCGATGCTGTCAGCAGGCCAAGAAGAAGCGCAAATATGTAAACTCCATGACATGTTAGATCTTTCCACATGGCTTCAACACATCGACATGGAAAGGGTGATTAAAAACAGTCTAAAAATTATGTTATTTTGACAAAAACGGTTTAAAAATGTTTTCTGGGATGGATTACCAGCTGATTCTGCTACCATACTGGCATTAACTGAAGACAAATAACAACATTATGTACAGTTAAAGGGCAAAACATGCAACTAAGGGTTAAATAAACAAATATCAAACAAATATCTAATATTATAATGGCCGTCTAATTATCTCCATCCTGAATGTCAATAAGCTCCATTTCCTTTTGCATCGTGTGAAAAGTAAACACTAAAATCATATCAGCACGGATTGTCTGTGAACATCGTTTGAAGTTTTGTTATCACGAGGGGACACGAAAACGCCACACCTCTGTAAACCTGATTATCTTCTAAAGCGTTTAGTTGCTAAAGACGTGGTTCTCATGGACTTCACATCAGTTTATTTATTGAAACGATGCACACACCTTTCTGAGTCAGGTCCCAAATCCTCAAGGTCTTATCCCGAGAAGATGATATGAGTGTGAGCGTCCCGTTCTGAGGGAAGACCAGGTCCCTCACTACGCCTTCGTGGCCGTGGAGATCAAACACGGCCTCACCTGAACGTGTATAAAAAGATAATTAATCTTCACATCTGAAAACAGTATAAACAGGTAACGTCCTCGCCAAGCAGAAACAAAGACCTCACCTGTTAACACGTTCCAGATTTTGATCACCCCGTTCTCCAAGCCTGTGGCCAGAAGCAGACTCTTGTTCCATTTGGATGGCGTTTTAACTCGGCGGGTTGAGGGTGCGGCTGATTTTGGAGGTCTGGGTCCGAAGGCGAGACCCCACACTGGGTGACCACAACTAAAGCTCTTGTCTCCTCGGTCGGTGTCTCCGTTCTGATTATCTCTGCGGGGGGAGAAGAACGTCAGTTTATCCAGATACCATAAAAGCACACATGTAGGTGATGTAAAGCTGAGGATAGTAAGTGATGCTGCCTTCAAGTGCTGTTGGAAATGTTATAATCAGAATACATCAGGGAAAGTAAGAATTGTTTTACCTGATATGGTGCTAATAACAATCATCTGGCAAACTGTCACTGGTCAGTTAAAGTATTTTGTATTATTGCCTCTGCAACCGCCATACAACTTGTTTTTCCAACTTTCTCGCCATCATATTGGCCTGGGGAGGTGAGTAAACAGTAGTGTTCAGTATCGACTGAAATGTGTCCGTAGCACAGAATATAAGAAAGTTCTCAAATTGGCATCAAATGCTTGTTCAGATTCATCGGCTCGTTCACTTGTTTGGTCAGAAAAACAAGAGTTAAGACGTGTTTATATTCCTCAAAATAATGTTCTGAAAAGGTATTATCTTATACTGGTGCATAAGCTGAGGTATTGTATTAGCAAGAATAGTGAACATTTTCAAACACCACCTAGAAAACACAGAGAGCTGAAAAGCAGAGTAAATCTATCAACAGCACTTGTGAACTCTATTTTTGGTATTTCAGGAAATTCAGGAACTGCGGTTAAAGGCATAGCTACACTCATGGGACGTTTAGGGTTAGCTGTTTTAAGAGGAAAAAATTTAGAGAATTCAGGACAGACAAACGGCCAGAATTAAATCATGAAATGTTATTTTATTCTGGATGTTTTTTTTAGTTTTTTTTTTACAATCACAGTTATTTATTTAGTCAAGCAATTTTAGTTTTTGCCCTATTTACAGTTTAATTTCATGCAGCCACTTTTCATCACAGTCTGTCATGTTGTTTCAGTTTGAGTGAGCAGACCATGAATCACTGAATTTTTTTATTATGACAGCTGCAATGATTAGTCAATTAATTGATTAGTCAATGAACGACTGTTTTGATAATCAGTTAACTGTTTCAGTCACTCTTCCAGCAAATATTTCTAAACTGAGGGTTTTTAAGGTTATATCTAAAGGATTTGGATTGTTAGTCTGACAAATCAAGCAGACTGAAGAAGTCATGGTGGGGCTCTGAAAAACTGTAAATACAGTTTTTTTTCACTATATTTTAGCATTTCATTGACTAAACAATTAACTGATTAAAAAAACAAAACAATAATTGGCAGATTAATAGATAATTAAATTAATTGGTGGTTGCAACCCTAATAATTATGATTATTTATTTCATTGTCTATTTTTTTAATTATGTAAAGTAAAAGGTATAATGTATGTCGTTGTTGTTTTAATTCTTTACTTTTAGTTAATATTGGCCTTCACGTTATTGAATCAAGCAGGTTTATTCTATCCCCATGTGGCGGTTTCTCCACTGAAGCCAGGATTTTCGAGGGACACCTGAATGCATCACGTGTGGATTTAAATGGACAGGTAAAGTATACGTACTCTGAGTCGAGAGGCCAGGCGACCACCCAGACGATCCCGTGTCCCATCGACCAGGCGAACCAGGCTCCGTCCGGGGAGAAGTCCACGCTCCACGTCTCACATCCCGCGCGGCCCTCTAGGGACGGAGGTCTCCTGGTCTTCAGCTCCAGGATGAGAGCCGGGTCGGACGCTGGAAGAGGACGGAAAGGCAACATAAAAAATCAACGGTGTACAGATTCATCCTTCACCTACACTGACCCTCCTCCCCTCCTCCTCCTCCTCCTCCTCCCCTCCTCGGCCTCCCCTATGCTCCGGAGGGTTTAACGTTTCCTCCACAGTCCGCTGCCTAGTAACGAAGCGTTGCGATGACAACACCGACCGAGCTCGCGTACATATA
Source organism: Thunnus albacares (assembly GCF_914725855.1). Classification (NCBI taxonomy): domain Eukaryota; kingdom Metazoa; phylum Chordata; class Actinopteri; order Scombriformes; family Scombridae; genus Thunnus; species Thunnus albacares. The sequence continues at coordinate 31,460,326 of NC_058107.1, forward strand.
TACATATACCATTCACAAAAACACGTCACTTACATGTATGTTGTAGCTCCGCGTTGTTTTCCGTGGAGCACATCTTCGCCTTTTTCACATTCTTCGCTTTATCTGCGACTTTCTGAGTTTGTCCTCCGTATGTGACTCTTCTCCATTTAAAGAAAACGCAGAAACGAACAGGACGTAGTTTACCGTCCTGTCACTTGTGTGTAACCTTTGCTGTCTATCTGTCTGTGATGACGCCTGTGATGTTTGCTATGTGGAAAAAAATATGTGAGCTGCAAACAAAATGTTCCGCTGATTTCCTGCTGTCTGACTCACTCTGTCATTGGCTGCACTGTTGCCCAACGTGGTCACGTTTTCTTTAATTACGTAACCTTACAGAGCTAAGCCACACCCCCCCTCAATAAATGAATATACATCAACGAATCCCTCCGGTGAAATTATTACTGTTGAGTCACTAATATGACACGTGTTTTATGTATGATAGAACAAGAGGGGTCAGATATGAAATTAAAGAAAATTAAATTTAATTCTAAATTGAATTTTTCAAGTCTAGTTTGGAACATAACTTTTCTTTTAAAGATACAAAATATGTCAAGATGAACTACAGGAATATTTTTAGTTTTTTTTTTTTTTTTTTTTTTAAGAAACAGTCACAAATAAAAAAGATATTATGCGCTCTTCGATTGTATTTTAATAATTTGAGAATTTAAACTGTCAGTGTTGTTTGTGTCTTGATGTTTTAATGAACTAGAAGATAATTTGTTCACTAAAAAGTCCCATTAACATTTTATCTCATAATAATTATTTAAAATTCTAGTATATTGCCATTTTATGGCTCAGTGAGGCAAATAAAGTGTATGAAATGACTTACCAAACATATTTTATATATATTTATCTCACTGTTATTAGGCACAAATTTCACACACAAGTCCAGTTCAATGTACTTTACAAAAAAGCCTCCTGAATCATAAAAGTCCGCCATGATGGATTTTTTTTTTTTTTTGCCAATTTGCATAATTTGAAAAACAGTAATGTGACACCTACTTTTTTGATTTTGACTTGATCAACACCATATTTGGTATACAGCACTGTGGGACTAAGATGCACAATTCTACTATAAATGAGCAAGATTGGTCAAAAAACATGGCCGCCATCAACCAAAATATCCTCACAATGGGCGGGGCTTAGAGAATATTGGCCATAACTCATTAACTATTTGTCGAATCACCATAAATCTTGGTACATAATGTCAGTCCGTAATTGGGAATAAGTCTGCCAAAGCGTTTGAAGCCCGACCCATACAGGGCACCACAAACCCAAATCTGAAGCACCATATTGATTGGTGCAAGAAGGCGTGGCCTATCACATAACTCAAGATAACCTTTGAGCAATCCTGATTAAACTCACTAGAGACATCTAACGCTTTCTCCTGAACATACACACTGAGTTTTGTTCACGTCCAATGAAGGGAGGACAAATGGCGGGACTTTGAGTGCGCAATTATTGAAATGCTGCATAGACTGTAATAATGAAACAAGTATGTGCTTAGTCTCACTCTTTTAAACAGAATTAAACTAGCTATACTGGCTATATTTTTAACTTAGATTTTAATCTTGCATATTTGCTGTCCTGGTCAGTATACATTTTTTTTTTTATTACTTTTAAGATAATTAACGGGGTAATTTAAGGGAAAAATTGAGGTTCTAGAGGTTAAAGACAGTTACAGTTAAGTGATACAACAATCCTCTATATTATGTTTTTTAATCCTCATCATATTACCAATCCCTTGTTCAAATAATTAAACTAACAGAACAAAATATTGTTACATTACAGATATCTTATTACCAAAATTTCACTCCAACCACTCATGTTTCTTCTTGGAACATAAGAAAACTGGTTTAACCCTCACTACATCCCACACAACATCAGATATGATGAGTGACAAACTGACTCCACCTCATTTTTAAAATGGTTCCAGTATAGAGTCACACTCTGGACTGGGATAGTCAGAGATAATCTGCGTACAGAGCGGGACAGAGACGTAATCAAAGGACAGGGAGGGAGGAAGTAAGTTGATGACGGGAGCCGTTGTCACATTTTGTTTAAACAGTTTTAATTTATCAACCTCAACATCACAGCAACATATTCAAAATGCTGTACAAACAAACCATAGAAATTAGCTTATAAAAATTCAAAACCCACTTTAAAAAAAAACTAATTTAAAAGAGATCATGTTTTCTTTTACACGCGTCTTCCACCAATTCTGTTCACATTCTCATTGGGAGTATTGGGAGTAAATTATATTTATCTTAAAGTAAAACAATCGTCTAAAAACCTAAAATGTTACAAGATCTGCTGGCTCTTCTGTCTGAACGGTTTCTTCTTGCTGTTGTGGACTTGTGTCAGCGGTTTCTGCCTCCTCATGATCACCTGACAAAAGAGGATATTTTCACTTTACCAAACGTGTTACACTTCATTCACAAAATGAATGCAAACTGCTGTGTTAGATCGTACTCGATGGGATGCGGTGTATCTGGACGAGCGTTGTGTGCCGTCCGTTTGTTAATGGAGGAAGCCGGGGAACGGCGTCTTGAAAGATCTGCTCATCGTCAGACTCAATCAGACTCAGCACGTCTCCTCTGTCCTCCTCCATTTGCCTGGAGAGCAGAAATGTCATCATGTTAGAGGCTGTATGATCATTATCTGCTGTTACACATCATCAAATCTTTGTTGTTTGATGCATTTCAGGGATTATTATGTGTTCTTCTGAAGAGGTTTTGAGAATGTAGTGCTGAATGTAATGTAAAGGGACAAAATTAAAGGTACCTTGTGGAGTTTTTGACTGCTAAAAGCACTATCAAGCAATATTTTTAAGAATGGGTCCCTGTTTTGTTTACATCTTGTGTACGCGCTCAGAAGAACACCCATACAAGGGATGGATGTCATGCAAAGAAAATGTAGCGATGCGGCAACAAAGGCAAAGAAGAAGAAGCTTGCTGGATGTAAAGTATTTAAGTATCAAATTCCTCCAAAAATCTGCTCTGCAAATGTTTTATGAGGAAAGAAAAGCATTCAACAGGTTTATCAGGCCTCAAAGATACAAAAAACTGTTTGTATCCTCGTTTTGGCTAAGAAACGCTGAATGTAGACGACATAATATTGTTTGTTTACAAAAAAAAAAATCAGCTTGATTGTTGAAACTAATTAACCATTATACAACAATGAATTGCACAAAGGAAATTAAGGAGCTTCTTACATCTGGAAAAAAATCTTAACAAATTATGGTGAGTGATGAACTAGATTCTGAAAGTTTAAAAAAAAAAGTATTAAATCTTTCAAAACGTATTTTGCTTTCTATTTGTGACGTTTAATTTACAGAAGTCATATTCGATCAGGGTTATTTTCTGTAAGTACAAGATGGTGAAATACACACAGCAAAAACATTCTGCGTTGGTAGCACGGACTCAAGACAAAAGGTATTTTATAAGGGTTGCTACGTTCCCCAGAATGCATTTCAACAACTAGAGAAGGGGAACAAAACTGTCCTTTCTACTTGACCTGCTGCAGGACTATCATTGTAAGTGCAGTGGAGTATAATTGATGAACACAGGTGCCAAATAGTGAGACAAAAGAGAAGCTCTCCTTACCCGACTCCCAAATCACATTAAATGCATCTAACTTTTGCATCACTGGTAGTACTTCTACAGTAAATTTGTGTTTGCAGGAATAAAAAGAGTGTGAAGCAGAAACAACAGCTTAATCCCTTTAAATGTGTGGATTAGGTCACTAAAATAAACATGCTGTGCGTATTAGATAAGTAAATGTGAGATACTCACCCAAAACCACCTCCTGCAACAAAAATATGAACAGAAATGGTGAAATCAGTTTTGCTGTATATTTACAATTCAGGCTTTTGTGAGTTACATTTCTCACATACAGCATTACAGATGCAGTACATGAACGCTTAATGTGTGCAAAAAGTGATCATATCCTTCTTAAACATATGAGGTGAAGCTGGGCGGAGTCATGAGTTGCATGCATTTGTGACTTCCATGCTTGTGTTGCGGAGATAAACTCGATATACAAACCCAGGCAAATCCGGTGTCGGCTGGAGTAAACCGTTTTAGCGACGATGACGGCCGACCCCACGATCAGCACAGCTATAAAGACGCCGATGATCGCTCCGGTGTACGCTGAGGAGGCTGTCGAAGCAAAACAAGACGACAAGGAGAGGATTATGAAGCGTAGAAAAGGGCGACGCAGCAGGTTTATCAGCATTCCAGAGGTGGAGCCGACACCTGCAGTCACTGGCTCGGTTTGTTTAAAATCTATGGCTCTAAAAACTGCATCTTCAATTCACTGTGTTTACCTCTTTAAAAGGTTTCATTTATTTACACTTTTAGATTGTTAATCTCTCTCTTTCTCTCTCTAATAACTGTAAAAACACAAACTATTTTTTTCCCTGTACATCTTGAAGTCTGTTTCGCTGTTTTTATTTGCACACTGAGCCGCTTCCTCTCATCCCAGACTCACTCCTCACAGTGAGGTAGACTTCCAGCTCTCGGACAGCGAGGGGGTTCTCGCTGCGGCAGAAGTAGACGCCTTCGTCGTCCTTGCTGATGTTGAGTATGGTCAGCTTGAGAACGGGGCCTTCTTGAGACAGGACGTACTTCGAGCCGGGCACGATGTTGTCCTGCTGGAGCCCTTTCCTCCACGTGGTGTTTGCAGGGGGGGTGGACTTGGCCTCGGTGCAGGTTAGAGTTACACTGGTCGCCTCCAGAGCCGTGGTCAGCGGCTCGCCTTCGGGGAACGGAGGCTCTGGGAGAGAGGGACAAACACTGAAATGTTTTCAGACTGGACAAATAAAGATTTTTTTTAAACATACAAGAGTCTCTCAGTATCGTAAGGGTTTGCATTTTTATTTAATTGCTTCAAAGAATAGTTTGACATTTTGGAAAATATGCCTGATGGCTTTCTGGTTAGCAGCTGGTTAGCTTAGCTTAGCATAAAGACTGGAAACAGAGGGAAACAGCTAGCCGAATAAATGTCAAACTATTCCTTTAATTCAGCTATCAAGCAATAATGCCAAACAGTCTCTGGTTGCTGCATCTTTTGTCTGGTTTTTTTTTATAATTGTAAATTGACTATATTTGGTTTTGGTCAGCTGGTTATAAAAAAACAAAATGAAGATGTCACCTGTGGCTCTAGGATCACAAAAATAATCGATAAATTAATCGGTGGTACAAAATAATAATGAATTGAAGCCTTAGTCACCCTGGCTCATCAGGATACCCGTCATATTAGAGTGCTAACACATCACTGCTGTGTTGTTTTATGGCTGTTGTCTTTATTCTGCAACTTTCTGCTGAGGTTTGAGTTTCTGTAGGTTTTCACTCAGGGCTGTTTCTGTCAACTACCTGGTTCATCAAGTAAATCCTGCTGCTGCCAGAAACACAAAACTTACACTTTACACATTTAGGATGACTTAAGAACTGTCCATCAGCCTGTGGTGAGATTCTAAAATGTAAAAAATTTCATGACAGGCGCATAAGTTAAACGTGTTATATTAATCAATAAAAAGTAAAATGGTTATATAATTACATAAAAAACTGTGGTAAAATGATACTTCAGGGATTAGACAGGTAGAGTCTGGATCTTATTTGATTAGGACACACCTTGTGTTCAATGATTTATAAGGCAAACATCTGCGTCATTTCATTGTTGGAACAATACTGTGATGATAAGCTTTACACTACTGATTGAACCACTAACTTTCCTGCATTCAACACTTTCACCCCCTGGTCACAACTACCACTAGCGCTACTAGCTGTGTCTCACTGACTGCGTTTGTATGAGCAGAAATACTTAAAATCTCATGCAAACTAATTATGGGAGTATTAATTATGAGAATTAAACAAGGAACTTTTAAACGACTTAATCTTTATGATGTAAAAATAACATTTATACACACATGAGTGTCAGTTAAACTGTCAATCAGTTTTCCTGGGTTGTGACTCTCATATTGCTGCAACTAACAATTATCATCATCATCGATTTACCCGCAGATTATTTTCAGAATTAATCGATTAACCTTTAACGAAACATCAGAAAACAGTGAGAAATGCCCGTCACAATATCCTACAGCACAACGAGACATCATCGGATGTCTTGTTTATTTGGACCAAAATCCCCAAATCCCAAAACCACAAAATATTAAATTCACTATCACGTAAGACCAAGAAAGGCAGCAAACATTCACATTAAAGATGCTGGAACTGTCAAATATTTGGCATTTTTGTAATTAACAAAATAGCTGCCGATTAATTGACTAATCATTGCACTCAAAGTGTTGGTTATTGCAACAGTGTTTAGTTTATAATAGAAACAGAATATACAGTGTGACGGGAGTCTATGACAGGAAGGGCGTGTAGGGGCGTATGAACATCTGATTAGTATCTGAAGTATGTATGAACAAGGATTACGCAATGTTTTCTTACTAGTGCAAAACACAATCAGGAACCTGGATACTGTTGTGATCATGTATACAGTTAGGAGCATATCCAGGTTTCTCTTGTTCAATTAACCAGGATAAGACTCTAAATGGGAAATGTTAAAGACAGCCTGGACAAATAAAACACAAACTATCTTCATGGTAAGTGAGAAAAAAACACTTTAAACTGTCTTATAATTAAACTAAAGTCAAAGCTAAGAATACTGAGATCTTTGCACGCTGAGACTCTCAGAGTAGCTCAGCAGTCTCTAAAGTGGAAAGTACATAAAAGATTCAGTAGCTGCACATCTCAGGATTGTTAGGAGGCTCATTTCACCACAACACACTTACTGAGGGTGAACGAACACGACTTCTCTTTTCCTGCGGCGAGCGCCCGGTGCTGCGCCATGCACCTCACCGTCTGCCCGTCGTACAGCTGGGAGCGGTTCAACGTCACCGACAGGCTGTCCGTCACCTCATTAGCATAAATACGTCCTTTCTGGCGAACCCCCCGGTCACCCTCATCTTCCCCCCAGCGCAGCGTCGGGGTGGGATACGCTCCGAACCAGGTGCAGTTGAACAGGACGTGAGAGGAGTCCTGTACCGGCACCCACATACACTCAGGGTGCCTGTCTGGGACATCTAGTCAGGACAAAAACATTGTTTATTAACTTGATGAAAGTTGCAGAAAGGAGAGGAAGAACTATTTAAAGGAACTGTGCGTTATGAGTGATAATATTTAAATATCGAGCCTTTTTAGTGACATCATCTCTGAAAAAGGAGTAGACCAGTCAGAGCAGCTGATAAAACTGGAGTAGACCAGTCAGAGCAGCTGGTGGAGGTTTTGCAGTCAGCACCAAACCAATCTGCCCACTAAAAAGTTTAAAGAACAGTTTGTGGTTCCCATCAATGATTCCCATTCAAATCAGTGAACCATCTCTCTGTAAACTTTGCTACTAGTTCTGACTCTATGAATGTCTTGCATATATTAAATATGTGTATCTTGTAATTCTGCATGAAAGGATACTATAGGAAAGAGACTGACTGATATATATATTATTAAAACTCATAACACATATCTTTTAAGTCTAGGGGACTGGTACCACCTGAACTCCAGTCAAGTCCAATTTATTTATATAGCCCAATACAATCTGTACAACATGGGACACTTCTGACCTTTAACCCTTGATTTGGATGAAGAAACTCCCTTCAAAAAAACAAACAAACAAACAAACAAAATGTGGCTCTTCCAGGATGGACAGTCATGCAATAGATGTGAGTACAGAAAAGACCAAAATAGCAAAATTAGGACTCACTTTTTCTTTCATATCTCTCTGTCTGTGGTTGATTCATTTTGTTAAAAGATGAAAAAAAAGTGAAATAGTAGAATTTAATAAAATCTTTAAGAGGCAAAATGAAAAACACAAGTAAGGTTTGAATGTTGTGTTGCTTTGTCATTTGCAGGTGTCTTCATCATTTCAACTGTAACACCTCAGCACATCACCCTCATTGTGCTCATCTTTACCCTCATCTACCGCAGGGCTGCAACTAACGCTTATTTTCATTATTGATTCATCTGCAGGTTATTTTCTCGATTAACTGATTAATCACTTGGTCTATAAAACATCAAAAAACTGCATAAAATGCCTGTTACAATTTCCTGCAGTCCAATGTTCTCAAATTTAAGAAGCCAAAAACATCAAATATTTGGAGAAGAAAGGAGAATTTCTGTTGCTGTGTGACAGACAGTAAAGTCATCTTATCTTTTCGTAAATGAATAATCGATTATTGCCGATTAATTTTCCGTCAATCGATTCATCAACTGATCGTTCCAGCTCTTCCCTCATCCTAAACCTGCAGATAAAATTGTTATTTTTATAACAGAGGTCACGTAGATCAAAGATTGAGATTAGTGTTGCTGTGCTATGTTTAGTTGATCAGTTCGGCAACATCTGCGTATCATTTTTAATCGAGGTTCTACTTGAGGACACTTGCAAAATGAAGAGGTTTTGTAGAAAAATATGTTTATATTATTCTGACTAAGGTGTTGCTTTGGTATCTGGAGTGAAACTCAGGTATTTTATTGAATAATTTGAATCAAAAAGTTGCTTTGTACATATTTTTTCCTCATGTCAATATTCAATAAAAGCTGACTCTTGCTATTTGCAGCCCAATAGTTAGTGGTACTTACAGTATACTAGCAGCTGTGTGCTCTTATTCACCGCCTGATGAGACACAGTGTTGTGGGCCATGCAGCTGTAAACTCCCTGAGCGCTGGGCTGAATGTCTGCTATCCTGAAGTCCAGCCAGGATCTAGAGGTTGAATCCAGCGAGTCGTTGCTGGACGAGGCTCCTCTGAAGGCCAAGGTCAGCTGCTGAGACGGGTAGGAGGAGCCGGAGCAGTTGAATGTGATGGTCGAGCCCCGAAAGGTGACGAGCGTCCCGTTGGACAGGGGAGCGGCGGGACCGACGGATATTGCAACATTTTCTGGACCACCTGAAAGAAGTTCGTGCAAGAAGGTTTGATTGACTGATACAAATTCGGTGAGACAAAGAATGTTATTTTAATACTGAAGAATCAACGTGGAGTAAGATGCCACATATGTGTTCTAACATGTCGTTGAAGGGTTGAATAGTTCAGTGCTGACATTTTAAATTCTAGTACACACAGTTTTTAAAAAATGTACCAAATATGCTGGTCAGAATTTTTGGGAAATGTGTATAAAATGATGCACAGACGTCCTCGAATGTCTCGTTTTGTTCCACAACCCAAAAATATTCAGTTTAATATCACAGAAGAATCAAGAAAACTGAAAATCTACACAAACAGGAAGCCGCAGAGGATTTTGCTACAGTTACCGATTAATTTTCTGGCCATCGATTAATCGTCGCAGCTCTAAACTGATTATCAATATAGCTGATAATGAATTATCTAACAGTCAACTAATAATTCCAGCTGTGAACAATGAATTGAACAATCAGCTGACAGATGAATCAATGATGAAATTAATCTTTAGTGTTTTCGAGAGTATACAACTTGTATCTATAAACACAGCAGGGCGACTAAAGACTGTAATATAAAAGAAAATGAAATAATAAAATATCTTGTAAAGCTTACAGAAGTTATAAGTTGGGTTTTTTTCACCTTTATTTCCATATGCAATCATATAGAAGTAAACACACAAACATGATACATAAATCTTATTCAGGTTCTGTTCATAGAAGCATCACAGACAAAATATTCTAACCAATATTCAGTCAGCCATATGTTTAACCTCACACTTCTTCATACGCCAGTTAGGAAACTCTTCTTTTTTTGTTCGTACATTCAGATATCGAAGAAATGTAATGTTAGATATGGACAATCAGCTCTGAAAAGTTTGGCTTTTTGCTTTAAAAATATATAATTTTTAGCTGCAGCTCTGCTCTAGTGCAGCTTTCAGTATCATGCATGTCACCATGTGACTGCAGGCCTGTCTGTCATGTTGAAAAACCAGTTTGTATTAATTCTTGTGAACGTTAAAAGGCCCAGTAGGTCATCATCATACTGGACTCTTTACTGGACATGTGAGTGTTCACTTACTGGCTACTTGGAGCAGGACACGTGCCTGAAAGGTGTTGTTGTCCGGTAGTGAGGAGTTGCACAGGTAGCTGCCCTCATCTCCAGGTCTCACCACCTGGATTTTCAGACTCCCATCATGCAGCACCGTGAGGCGCTGTGCGGCGGGTGAAGGGCTCGGCAGGCCGGCTGCAGCTGCTGCAGCTGCTGCTGCTGCTGCTGAAGGGCCACTGATGACTTTCCGACCGTTTTTCATCCATGTCGTTAAAGACGGTGTTACGTTACCGGCGGTGTAACAAGGAAGTAGAGCGATGTCGTCCGGTGCGGCTGTCACGACTGTCTCAGTGGAGCCCGAAACTGCCGCTTTGACAAGAAGAGGAAGAGAAAATAGAAACGTCAGCAGGTTTCTCACACTCACCTGGCTCACCTGGCTGTCCGTGGCAATAAAAAACTCACCTGTCGCGTATAAACACAGGTGTAGAAGCGATACAGTTGCGACTATCTTCATGATAACTTCCCAATTGGCTACATCTCCTTCCTAAAACAAGCGAACAAAAGGCTTTCAGTCCAAACCTGTCTGACTAGTTTACCTGTGTGAGCGCGTCTGAAACACACTGAAACACAGCGGACACCAGTCCGCCCATTTAAACCTGAGTAAACACACTAGAGTGTCAGCTCAGGTGAGCAGTCTGACATGACGGAACTTCTGTCTCTGCTACAGGTTTTTGGCGGACTTGCTTTGTTTACTAGAGCACGCTGATCCGGAAACCGATAAACCACACCCTGACTTCACCTTGTTAAAGGTACAGTAACACCATTTTCAATCAAATATACAGGCCTAAATAAGATTATTACACAAATATTACATCATCGTAACACTGTATTAGGACAGTTGTTAAAGTGCATTATAGTAATATAGATTATATCTGTATCACTGGTGTTAAAAATTGAGTTGCAAACTAATTTTTCCCATCTATATGGGCTGATTTGTTTATTTTTTTTTATAGATTTGAACAGATTAAAGCTGAGATTCAAAGTTCGTTTTTGACTGTGGAAACAGGAGCTGAGAAAACAATGTCACCACAAGGTCCTTTTAGGAGCTGTGCAGAGGCTTTCAATCATATTACATGATCTTCATCAACAGTTGGATTTCCCCTTTTTTTTCCAGAGGAAAAAAAAAACATGTTCAAATTTCCATTTTTTTTTAACTTGAAGGTTCATTTTTGATATTGGAAACAGCAGCTTGATAAAAAAAAAAACCCAAACAGGGTCCACATTGTATTTCAAGAGCTTTCAACCACATTTCATGGCCTTCCTCTGCGGATAGAATCGCTGTTGTCACAGAGATGGTTTACAACAAGACTTTAGTATGTACATCGTAACATTTATTTCAGAAGAAATGAAAGATTTGAATACCATGACAACTGGGCAAGGTCCAGAGGACGATCATTTGGTTTGGTTGAAAGTTCTAACACAGCTACTAAATGGACTGTAATGACATTGTTTTCTCATGGTTTTTAATGGAAGTTAGGGTGAGTTAGAGTAGATGTGTATTATTTAAGGCTGCCTGTGTAATGGCGTTATACATTTATGACAGATTTTGATAAGAAGTTGGTAAAATTGTGAAAGTTTTAGCTCCTCAACTTCAAAGCTTGTATACTTTATATTTTAGTTGACCATTTTCAAAAGCATGCTGTAATGTCTTTTGTATGTAGTTTTCATATTGTACCAAACAGCCGTTGTTTTTCCAGTTAATCAGCTGACTTTTTAAACTTGCTTGAGTTTTGCAAAAAGAAAATCAAGTCCGCAACATGTTTTGTCAAAGTTCCATTATCATTTTCGGGAAATGCAGGCCAAACACCTGAAATTAGTCAGCACCTAACCCACATTATTAACAGAAATGAGTCATGATCAACAGTAAAGTGACAAATGTTAACGTCATAAATAGATCCATAATAGACCTGGAAATATATAAAACACACAAATGTACAGCTGTGATGTAAAGTATGAGTGATTTGTAGTAAACTTGTTAAATCTTTTAAGCCTTTTACTGGTTCAACTTTAGCTAGAAGTACATAAAGTGGTGAATTGTGATATCTGTTAATGAAGCTGTAGGTTTATGGCACAGCATGATGTTTTCTGTGATGTGCTGTATGTTGGCACAATAAAAATCTGACTTTGGATTTGGATTATGGCACAAGGAATTATGTGATATTGTGTGTATTGGTGTAACATACAGACATGTTTTTTTTTTAAAGTATGTGATAAACATATAATCCTCATAAAATAGATGTATAACAAGTATTGTAGTCAAGTCAAATGCAATAGACGCTGGGAAGTCAAATGAACTGGTGAGTGTAATTAGGTCGTTACAAGATGACAGCATGAGTAGCTGGTTTTTTACTAAACAGAGCATTTTAACTGTGGGAGTTTGGGGACTGGACTGTCAGTGTTGGGATGAACTCATCTCTCACCATTATCAATCTGTCTCACTTCTGCTGTACAACACTCCAAGTCAACAATAATGAAAAAAAACCCAAAAAACATTCATATAATTGGAATCAGTGACAAAAAATCTCATCCTATGTGTGTTTTGAGGTTTGTAGAATGAACTACTGACATAGAAGAGATAATAGGCACCATTCATGTAGGCTACCACAATGTCTGCTATAAACTTCTATACTGATTACCACAGACCCAGTCTAATCCCTGATAGGAATTACTGCAGTTTAATAAGAAGGAGAAACAGGTAGGCTAGATCATATTTTTTCAATTTATTAAGTCAATTAAACATTTCTCTCAGAGTGTCGTTACTAAAAACGGGACGTCTGGAGACATAAAGTATGTTAATAGAGCATGTGAGTCGGGGGAGGGACGGCTGATGTGATTGACAGACATCTAAACGAACCACAAACCTCGCCTGCAGCCAGTGCCGTATGTGACGTTCCAGTGTAGTTAGATTACTGGGAAAAAAACACGACTTCTCTATTCAGAGTGCTAAACACAAAAACATGAATTTGGAATAAGCATCGATTACTTAAGGTAGCTACCTCACATTGGTCTGCTGCGAATATGTGTCACTAACATGGTAAAACAGACAAATTATCCAGTAAATGTGAATCTACATGAAGACAATCAGGTGTTATCAACACTACAACAGACAATTCATTTAAAAATGCGATTAGCATCTATTTTAGATTGTTTAAGGTTCACAAATGGAAATATCTTGGCTCCAGATGGTGCGACTTGTCGGTGGTGGAAAGTACATTTACTCAAATACTGTACTTAAGTGCAATTCGAAGTACTTGTACTTTACTTGAGTATTTCCATTTGATGCTACTTTATACTTCCACTCCACTACATTTCAGATAGAAATATTGTATTTTCTACTCTACTACATTATTCATTGTATATGAAGGGGTTCTTCTTGTTCTTGTTCTGTGTGAGCCCACCGAATCAAATTCCTATGAACTATGTTGAACTGACAATAAAGTATTGAAACTCTTCAAAACAGGTAAACATAATATAGGCAGATGTGAATCATGAGGGTAAGAAGAAACAGTAGAGCATGTTGTGCTACACAGTCAGAAATATGAGGCAGAAAGAAAGCATCTGATTCAAAACATCAGAAAGATAAAAGTACACTTTGATCTAATAGATATTCTACCAAAGGACTCAAGAAATCAGTGTTATCGAATCCTATTTCAGTATCTTAACTAACTGATTTGATTGAGAAGATTTTTAGTTTTTTTTAATGAATATTGTAAATACTACATATTCTTATCCACACTCCACACCAGTTGGTGGCGGTAATGCGCCAATTCATTGTTTTCCAAACGCCAATAGACCTTAAAGAAGAAGAAGAAGCTAAACACGCACATTTTTCACCAGGTCCCACATCTTCTGATTGTACTTGAACGCAGCACTTCTGGCAGACTCTGTTTGCCTGCACAGTCAGCATCACCTGCAGCTCAAACCAGTCCTGTTCGGCCAACATGCCCGTAGATTTGAGCCAGTGGACCGGGCCTCTCGCCCTGCAGGAGGTCGAGGAAAAACCTGCAAAGCCACTGACTGTTAAATACGGATCCGTGGAAATCGACGAACTCGGCAAAGTGCTCACGCCAACACAGGTCAGTCAGCTAACGGTGTTTAGCTAACCCGGCTAACTTAGCGTCCTCTCTGAATGAAACAGCTGCACCGTTTGCACCATGCTGACACGCTTACATCATCAGAAAACTGCTCTGTCGCTGATTATTCGATTACATCCAGCATGCAAATGTTTGCCAACAATGAATTAGGTAACAAACATAATGCAACCCCACCCACAGCGTGTCTGCAGCTGAAACAGATGGTGAACAGCGCCGCCAGATGGGTGTCAAAGTTGAGCCAAATACTCAGGCCACTGAGAAAATGACGCACAGGTTTTGTTGAATCTTTTTTTTTTTTTTTTCCCAGGTGCAGGATCGACCCACCTGTCTGGAGTGGGATGGATGTGACTCCGGTAAACTGTACACTCTGGCCCTGACCGACCCCGATGCTCCCAGCAGGAAAGACCCCAAATTCAGGTGAGAGGAGAGATGGCAAGTTTGAAATAAATTTAGAGCAGAAAACACCAAATGACTTGCATCCTGCTTGAAATTTGAGGCAATTTAATTTTAAGCGTGCACAAAAGATGCAGGGAGACAATAATTTAATTATAGGAGATTACAGATGTGACACAAATGATGTGATCTAATTAGCAGTTTTCACCTTTTTTTTTAAAATCATGGTCAAATGTATTGTCTTCCTGGGAAGTAGGTGGGTGGGGGGTATTTTATGCTTTCAGTAGAGATATGACAGGAAACGAGGGAGGAGAATAAACAACTGTCGACGTGCAGCAAAGTAACCTGAATAAACCTCAGCCAGGGACGTTGCGGTTTGTTACTGATGACGCCATAAACCAGTGGTCCTCAACCTTTTTCATGTTAAGGACCCTTAAATTGATGCACATTAGGCCGCAGAGCCCTATTTGATAAGATTTCACTCCAGGGACCTCCATCTGAAAATATTTTGGTTGTTAGATACGATAAAGAGCAGAATTCTGTAGTTGTCGACTGCAGGTGAGGAGAAAACCACAGAGGAAGTAAAACCTATAATCAGAATAGTCACTCACAGGTGACCTCATTGCAATCTAATGCAATCTTCTTTTTTTGAATTAAATTTTGTGCATCGTACTACTTATAAACACATTTATACTAACGTGTTTTTTTTTGTGTCTGTAACTAAAGGGAGTGGCATCACTTTCTGGTGGTCAACATGAAAGGAAATGACGTCTCCTCCGGCTGCGTCATGTCAGACTACGTTGGCTCCGGTCCCCCTCAGGGTACAGGTAAGACAGGATGAAACGCAGTGCTTTTTTTTTTTTATAACCTGTAGTTCCTTTTCCTCTGGGCTGAATCAGTGGATGAGTCGGTGGTTCAGTTTCTTTCCACACAGAGACAAATCCAAGCGAACCAAAGCTGCGTGACAACGTTCGCTCTGCTTATTGGTCGGATGTGTCGGGGGGGCAGAAGCAGAAACATAAACACAGAAATTCCTGAAGGTCTTCTGGCCGAAAACATGTATAATACATGTATTAAAATGAAGTCTTCCTGGTGAAACGTTAATCAGGGGATTGGTCCAGACACTCAGCATGTTTTTCACAGTCTTTTTAATAGAATTAGTGTGTTTGTGAGAATACACACAGTTTATGTCTGTTTTAAATCAAACTGTCCGCTGATCAGTTGTTAAATTGAACATATGTAACTGCTGGTTTGGAGTTTGGAAAGCCGTCGTATACAGTATCTATGTTACCTGGTGTCAAGTATCTGCAGTTTAAAGATTTTCCAGCAGCGATGAAACATTTAAAACCTTCAGTCTTTGTCCCCCCCCCCCCCCGCAGGTCTCCACAGGTACGTGTGGCTGGTGTACGAGCAGCCGAGCAGTCTGTCCTGCTCCGAGGCCGTCCTCACCAACCGCTCCGGAGACGGCCGTGGCAAATTCAAGATCCAGAGCTTCAGGCAGAAATACAAACTGGGAGCCCCAGTGGCCGGGACCTGCTACCAGGCAGAGTGGGACGACTACGTCCCCAAACTGTACCAGCAGCTGGCTGGAAAATAAAAGAAGAAGAAAAGACTTGACGTGACAGCGTTAAGCACTAGGAATTCCCACAGAGGCTTTTTGATCTGTAGGATATTCCCACTCCTGCAAGAAGCAAAAAAAACCCCCCCCCCAACTGTAGCAAAGCATTTATTTTTGTGAGTGTGCCACCGAATAGTATTTTCTTCCCATTGTTGCCTTCGCCTGTTTAACCCACGCACTGACAAAAATAACATCTCCTCTGAATGACGTCATCTGCACAATAAAACCTGCTAAAGACTGAGATGGTTGTTTTCTTTCTGGGAATGTTTTCTGATCCTTTTTCAAGGTTTACTAGCTAATTTAAATTATTATAAATGTGAGGAATAATTGAGATTTGAATAGAACCAGGAGGTGGGTTACATTTGTCACAAGAAGCAGTTAAAAAAAAAAAATCAACATAATTTAAGTGATGTTATAGATTCTTATGACTATATTCATGTAAATTGCTGGAGATTTTACTTTCTCTTCAACCTTTTATTTATTTGTATGATGTAAAGAAGAGGCTCCTGTAACTCAATCTGTTCCTTCTGGGTGTAAATGAAGGTAAATAGTTTACCTGCATTTCCACAAGAGGAACCAGGGTCTTAATTTTGTCTCTGGATCATAGTTCCTGTTCCAGGTGTAGTCATTTTCAATGGCAGTGAAACCAGCAGGGTGGAGTTTGCGGTAACTGACCATCGCTGACTGGTGTAGATAGACACAGGAGACTCATGCTGAAGCAGAAAAGATAACCAGGAAACAATCAGTTGACACTTTTCTCTTTTTAAACCTCCAGTAGAAACAAGCTGTGAATACAATACTAACATGTATTTTTAGTTAATATTGCAAACTTAGCAAACAGTTGCTTATTCACATGTCCAGCAGTTACAGTGCGTTCTTTAATTTCAGTCCTATTTGTGCTCATCTAGTGGATAAAAGTCCAATAATAATTTTCTTTACTTGCTAAATGCTCCGCTATCTTCACTTGCTAGTTCTTAACTTTGTCATTTGGTGTCCCTTTTTAGAGCTTTATGACTGCTGCAGCTTAAAAAAGATGCAATGAGAGCAGTGAAAGTGAAGCGAAACAGATAAGTTTCCGCTAAAAGACGCTATAACGCTCATAAGAGCGCTGCATTAGTAAACTGCAGGGTCGGGTGATAATTGGCTGAGGGTTGATTCTTTTATTTTTACGTTACACCCATCTAATGTTGATCCATCTTTATGATGAAAATATTGATTATATCTACAACCGAGTCCAGTTGTCCTCGATTCATCCCTCTTTGGATAACTGTGAATCTTCACAGACATTGATTATAACAACTGTAAGTCTGGATTATTATTAGTAGGTGTACTTTCAAGTTTAAATGTCAGTCAAGCAGAAGAAAATACAGAGAAAGTCTTTGGTTTCAGTTACAGTGCGGCTGATGAATTCATCTTTACAGTTCCTCAGAAAACGGTGGAAACCTCAAATCTCGTTCTTGGAACGTTCCAAGAATGAAGTTTGAGGTTTCCACCGTTCCTTTTCCTGTTCCTGTTCCTGTGAAAGACCAACAGTGACAGTAAAGGTTAGTGTCAGTGGTGTAGCTGGTTTATTACTATGATCTTTGCTCAGGTTTATCTAACAGACCTTTATAACCTTTGTCCTTGCAAACAGCTGGGTCTCTTTATTTGTATACTGTCACCTCGTTACTTTCACTGGTTCTGGATTTGTCATATACAGACTGTTACCATTTACTTCTGTTTTTACTAATTTAATCTCTGAAACAATAAATCAGATATATGTGTGCAGCCATTCAGAGCTGGATTTTATGCTTTAAAAGCAGAATTTCA
The DNA here is from genome assembly GCF_914725855.1 of Thunnus albacares. Taxonomy (NCBI): domain Eukaryota; kingdom Metazoa; phylum Chordata; class Actinopteri; order Scombriformes; family Scombridae; genus Thunnus; species Thunnus albacares. Next base: position 31,478,340 of record NC_058107.1, read on the forward strand.
GTTTGCATTTTACAACACTTTAAAAGCTCAGTGTTTACTTCAGGACGTCGTGCAGCACAAACAGCTGCTGAAGAGCTCAAACTTGTCACCGTCGAGTCGAAAACATTACAAATCCACAACATTTCATCATCTTTACCGCGCAGACGTCGCCGTCATCTCCCGGTTTGTTCCATGCAGCCGATATAATGATATAATAACAACACATCCTTCGTTTGTGTGATGAGCACTTTATTTACAAATATAATTAAAAGCTCTGACAGATTCATGCTTTCTTTTAACCTGGAAAAAAAAAAAAAAAATTAAAGTGCATGCAATAATAAAGCATCATACTGTTCTGGTTTATAAGAAAATACACAGCTTAAGAGTTGTGGTTTAAGCAAAAAAAACAAAAAAAAAAACAAAAAATAAAAATCCCATTGATAGATGACTGAACTTCACAGACTATCTGAGGAGGGGGGAGGAAAAAAAGCGCTTTAAAAAGTTGTTTTTTTTTGTTGTTGATTTGAGTGACAGTTAAAATACAATACGAAAATAAGTAAAAGCTCTCCATAAATCCTTCTATACACAAAGTACAGGTCCCCCCCCTCCCGCCCTCCCCTCCCCCACATGAAGCCCTTTGTGCTAGCTGGGAGTTGGAGTTCACGTGTCACATGGATTTATTATTCACATTGGCTGCCAGTGCAGAGAAATCAGTACGATACACATATTGAGTACCATGATTCGTCGTCACCCTCCCCCTCTGTAATCAAATTCACCTGAAGGAGATCACATATTATACGTGTATGTATATCGTGATATTTGTCTCTCAAAGTATCAAATTATTCAAATTTGTCATAAAAATGTCCTGATGAATAAATACCAAAAAAGAAGCAGCTGCTGGAAGGATCAGCTGTTTTAAGATTTATCGCTTTGAGAGATTGATTTTTGCACCGCTTGAGATCCGAGAAACTAAAAAAACAAACAAAAAAAATGATGAATCACCTCTAAAAATGCATGGTCGTTGTGGAGCAATTTCGCTCATCGGACTGCCCTCGTTTTTCTCTCCCTCCTTCTCTCGTTTTGTTTTTTTTTTTTCTTTTTTTTTGTCCCACTTTTAGTCACGCCAAAAGTGTCATCATTGCACAAGAAACAAGAAAACACTGTGACTATGTTATCAGTATTCTTACAAAAACATGACAACTACAGGAAGTTATCCAGCATTTTTTTTTTTTTTGTCGTCTTGTGACACCACGAGAGGCGAGGAGGGGGAGGAAGGTTAGGTGGGTTGGTGGGGATGGGGGGGATGGAAGAGGAGGAGGAGGAGGAGGAAGAGGGGGGAGGAGGGGCACTCAAACCTGCCATCGACTCTTGTCTGACCAGCCCAGAAAACACACTGGAGCTGGTTCTGGAGCCGGTTTTATGCGTCTGTGTGTGTTTGAGTGAGGGCGTCAGCAGCACCTGCACTGTCAGGTGAGTTCAGGTAAAAATGAGAGGAGGGTTGTTCTGAGGCAGACGGACGCCTGGTGGACTCCGAGAGATGGCGGCGGCGGCGGTGGCGGCGGCCCCCGGCCCCTCATCTGTAGTCGTCCTTGGGAAAGTCCAGAGTGCCCAGGTTGCCGAAGCCCAGCCGCATGCTCTCCATGTCGAAGCTGTCAGTCTCCCGCTCCTGGCGCTCCAGCAGGTGCTTGATACGGTCAGTACGCTCCTTCTGAAGGGAAACCAGCTCCTCTTCAATCTGTAGGAAACGCACAGGAACAAGAGATATGAAGGGTTGATAAACTGCAGGAGACGTTTCTGATTAGTTTGGATCTTTTTTTATATCTTCATAAGCTCTTTCGGGGCAAAATCCTTTTTTTTATTCCTTTAATGCTTTCCATTTTTTCTTTATTTTATTATTTGTGCAAACAAATAAGTTTGTGCAAACGGTTAAGTTTTAATTTTAATTCAAGTTTGGTTGTAGTTATTATGATGGATTTAGTAGTTTTGGTTTTATTTGGTTTGAAATGCTTTTTCCTTTTTGTAGAAAACATGATTTTTTGAAGGTGAAATAATTCAGTCTCAGACATGTTCAGATAAAAAGTGAAACAGTTTTGTCAAAATGCATTCTTGTTTTTACTCTGCACGTAATCAATACAACAGCAATGCAAATACTAAACAGCACCTGCTTTGTAAAGGTTATAATGTTCATTTTTGTGTGCAACAACATAAATTTATTCTCCAAATAAAAACAAAAGGAGAAACCGTCTCAACATTACCTGTACAACTATTAAAATATCCTTGCTGATAACATGAATGATGGCTCTGCTCCATCTAAGAGTTTCAATAAGACATGTTAGTGAGTTTGAGCGCTGGAACAGCCTGATCGAAATGAAATGCAGCACTCATCAATGTTATTAGTTACACTTGTGTTTGATGAGTCAAATGATCTGCTGCTTTTATTCTTGTTTGGAGTTTGTTTCTATCGTCCATAGATAATCATCTGAAAAATCTTTTGGGTATGTTAATGGAAATTTACCTGAATGGGCTTTAAAATATTTGCCCCTCCCCAGGTGTTGGTTTTTTATATATGAATGGTCAATTCTTTGTTCCCTTGCGTCCCTTGAGTACCTTTACACAGTATATATATGCAGGCTTGGACCAAATACATCTATTAACAAGATGTACTATTATATACCTACACAGTCCTGAGAGGAGGTGTAAAGTACAAACACCTGTGGTGGTGTATCATAGGTGTGTGGGGCCTTTCCTTCTTTAAAAACAGTTTTCTGCTTTCTTTTGGTCTAATATTTAATTTCTGTTGTTGGTATTTGCCACAGGTGGAAGCACCTTGCAGTATAATGCAGTTCAATACACTACAGAGCAAACTGCAGCCTCAAAACATACAAAAGAACTGAACCAACAGCTCTGACACAGTCACACTACAACCTTTACAAATGCTGGATTTACTGCAGGGCATGCTGATGGTTTGTTTTATATCCTCACTAAATAACCTGTGTTGCATCCTATGACGTGTAACTGGATGCAGACTTCGATGTGCGTTGTTTTTCCTCATGAAGGTGCGAGTGTGTTAAGTTCTACGAACAGATTCTGTCCTGGCAGGAGTTTTGTCGACCGAACAACCACATAAACGCAGCAGACACGTCCACAAGTCCAGACAAAGCGCCGCATGGCGCAGTACGGCAATCTGGCCAACTACTGAGCATGCACAGAAAACTCCAGACTCTGACCATGAACCGAACCGGAGGACAATAGTGCTTCTGAAAACCATGACATCATCCCGATCCTGTGAGCGCAGGTACCGCACGCGGCCAGGAGATGGCGACAGACCACCGCGGCTCCGGCAGACACCGCTGGACCCAGCAGGACTGGATCAGGGCGGCATTTCAAATGTCTCTTCCTTTGTTGTCGGAGTGCTGTCTACTAGACTGTAGCGATGACGTCGGTCACTTTGGAAGGAGGCGTACTCGGGCCATTCTAATCTTATCACATGTCATCGGTATACATGGTAGGTTGCTTGAAAGATGTGTATCACGGGTGTCTTGCAACCAGAGTTAGGGGACACAGATTGACGACGCTGTCAGATTTATGTAATAAAATGATAAAATGAAGTCAGAAAACTATTTGCCGGCTTGCTGCAGAGTGAACCAACGTGAATGTCTGGTAATAAGTTGAGATACAAACAGACCGGCGCTGGTTTTTTGCACGCCCCTCGATACTTAAAGCAAACAGGTCCGGATACACATTTGCATCCACCTCAGCAGGCAGTGCGGGCATGAAAGCCGACCCAGACAGACATTTATGAGTTCACACACACACACACACACACACACACACAGATTTCCCTCACCACAGGTGGTGATGACAGTGGCATGCCTTCCTGCAGGGAGCAGACAACCATGTCTCTCCCACACACTCCTAATGGTAGTGAAATCTGTAGATGATAGTTTTGTTCTCTTACTACGACGTTTTTGTCATCTTCTATTTATAAAAAGACACAATTAAAACAGTATAGCTCAATCTTTATCGTCCTTTTTTTTTTTTTTTTTAGGCAAATTACTTTTGCACACGTCCTCCTTCAGATGTACCTAGAGTCCCTCCAATATAGCTCTTAATTTATTACTGCTTTCATTTTGTAGTAAATAATGACAAAGTACCTTATGTTTCTATAATAATCAGACCTTGATGATGAGTTAAAGAGAGGAAGGATTTCCTTAAAGATGTTGTGATGGAAGGACGGTTGAAGTTTTTGTTTTTTCCTACTTTCGCAAGATGACGTCACTGTTTAAGATTTAATGTTTTAAAGACAGTGACAGTTTTCCAGAAAGTTTCTTTTTATAGGGTCTTTAAGGAGCTTTAAGTAATATATGAATATATGGTTTGTCTGTTCTGGGCTACATGGTGGGCTCCGTGGAAGAGGACCCACTCCCTATGTAGATATAAAGGGCTCATTTTAAGGTAACGAAAACACACCGATTCTTCATTTCAGGTGATTATACACTAATGAAAACATAATTATGAATATTATATTCCATTCCACTCTTGAAGGCCGTCATAGCGAGGGGTAAGACACGATGAAACGCGTTCATGGTGTCGCACTTGGTTGTACGCACAAAAAGTTGTCTGAGTTTGAGTTCAAACGCTACATACTTCTTGTTCTCTGCACAGCTGGACGATCACTGTGAGAAAGTGGACTTGATTGTTGGATATTTGCTTTAGGAAAATTAAAACAATTGTCGAACCGATTCTGACACTGGGACTGTGTGGAGGATTGTTTGAAGCCTGCTGACGCCTTTATTAGACTTTTGGAGGAACTGCAGCAATACCGAAAAAATCTGATCTCCTTCTTCACGTCTACGAGGACCACATCTACAACTGCTCTCTGACTCAAAAACATTTAAACATTAAGGTAGACAAGTTAGTTAACTAGAGAGAGAACAGAAACGTCTTGTACAGTAAATATTGCAACAGTTCTTTCTCTGATAAAAATGAAGAGTGCCTTAAATTTTGGGGGTGAGTACTGTAAGTAATGCTTCCTTCTACTTTAAAATGAAGTGAGCGTTTTTCCTTCACCACACCTTTTGTTCCAGGTGAGCCCGGCGCAGGGACACCTTCTGCTCCAGCTTCTGCTGCTCGCGCTCGTGTTGCGCCTCGGTCTGCATCTTGATCTTGCTCTGGTAGGCGTTGAGCAGCTCCATCTCCTGCTGCAGCTGCTGCCTCAGGGCCTGGCACTCGGCTTCCTGGGCCTCGTCCAGACGCAGCTGACACAGCCGACCACGGACCGCAATAGGGGAGAGGGATGTACAAAGAGATAGAAAGAGAGAGATGGGGAGGTTGGAGAGGGGGGTGGGGTGGGGGTGGGCGGAGGAACATGGATAAGACACACACAAGGAGGGAGAGAGGAGAAAGAGGGAATAGAGACAGAGAGGACAGAAGAAGGGGAGGGGAGGAGGCGACGAAGGGATGGGAAGAGGATGGAAGGGCAACAGGGACGGACAGGACATGGAAAGACAGTAGGAAGGGAAGGGAGGAGGAAGAGGGATGTAAATGAGGGTGAGATAAAAAAAGAACAGGAGGGAAAGACAGAAATAAGACAAGATATGAGATGAGGACAGTTAAGGAGGAGAAAAATTGAAAAGCATGAGCAACAGGTGGAGACTATATGAAACGTCTTCAATGATGCCTTCTAGCTTTCATAAGAACAATCATATATTTCCCTGAAAAAGTGATAAATGTAGAAAGATATTTATCATCGACTATGACATAAGTTAATGTCTCTGCGCTCACCGCCTGCGAGGCCATCATCTCATTGATGCTCTGCTCGTATTGCTCGGCCAGGATGGCCAGCTTGCGTGTCTGCTCGTCCTTCAGGGCCTTGAGCACCGTCTTGTGCTCGGCCTTGGGCGTAACTTCCATCTGGTGGTGGCGCAGGGCTTTGTACTGCTTGGTCTGCACCTTACATGTGTCCTGGAACTGCTTCTTGATCTGCAGCTCCAAGGCCTGGTGGAAGGGTGGACGGAGACGGACAGAGCGGCAGCAAGGAGAGGAGGTTAAAGAGTATTCAATCAGATTTCAGATTTCTTGTTCTACTCTCTGTCTTGAGTTCATGTAAAGTCATGCCTTAAGGATTCTGCTGGTAAAGGTTAAAGGTTTAAAATAGCCAAAGGCAAAATCATGGTTCTAGTCTTTTTATCCTCAAAAGCAAATTAAAAACAGGATGACATTCAGAGATAGAGATGACACATTTTGTATGTTCTTTTACCATTTTTTTCCCTCCCAATTAATTTGTTACATCCATGTTGCATCACTGTTTTATCAAAAACTACCTAAAACATAAAAGATGTTGCTCATGGCTTGCGCCATCTTAGAGGCGGATACAATCTGTCTTTTCAGCGACAAAAGAAAAATTTTGAGAATGAATTCTGCGACAGAAACATTTCAAAAAAGGTTTTTTTTTATTTTACCGTCAGCTCTGAATTTCAAGCACAATAACCACTGCACCTATGAAACCCTGGATTTAAAAACTTTACCGTCTCCATGTCGACTCACTTTGAGGTTTTTGGGCTGCTGCCGGAGCTCCAGCACATGCTTGCGGTGGAGTTCGCGCTCGCGTCGGTTGTTGTACTCGATCTGGTTCTCCAGCTCCGTCTGGTGCTGCAGGCGGATCAGGTCCATCCGCAGCTTCTGCAGGGTCCTCAGCTGCCGTTGCTCCAGTTCCTGGGTGGACTCGTCGTGGCGGATCAGCATGGCGTGCTCCATCTCTTTCTGGGTCTTCTTCTTGTTCAGCTCCTAATTAGAATGAAAAGGAGATGGAAGAAGGAAAGAGAAGGATGCATGAATGACTTACAGTAGGTGCTGTTAACTGACATTGTTTCTGCAGCTTATTCAATATTTTCAATGTGACATTTATATAGAGATTAATTTTGCTGTTGTGTTATTAACAATTTAAACTCTTGATTTTTTTCTATTAAGCAAAACATTACCACTATAAGCTAAAACGTGACTCAGAGTTTTGTGTGTTTTCCCACAGAAAGTTTTTGGACCTTGTAAGACTTTCGCCAGATTTACACAACAGCTTTTGAGATTATGACATTGTTGCCTTGCTTTACTCTGTGATAATCTCTAAAGAACAATGGGTGTGATTTTTTAGGACACAGTCCTGTTTGCTGAGAAACATATTTTGGTCTCATGATCGCATTGGGCCTGTTTACACCAATGTTGCAAAACAATAACTCCTAAAAAGAGGTCAAAGTTCATTACAAATTCTAAATAGTTTGGTCTTATATAGAAGAAAACCTTTCATTGAATTAATCTATCAGCTAAAGGTATACATGTAACACTTCTATTAGTATATTTTTTATGATTTATTTGATTGCACATGATGTATTTAAGTATATAGCTTCTCCACACCTCTCGGATCTGCTCCTGCTCCAGCTCGTGCCTCTTCACCATGACTTTGCGCTTGAACGCGCGGCAGTTCCTGTCGTAGAAAACCCTCTGCTGGGCCAGGAGATGGGCCTCCTCCTCGGCCTGGGAATGCTGCATGTTCTCCTTGTGCTTAGACAGCCGCTCCTGCTTCTCCTTCTTGGGTGTGCTGTGGTCCTCGTTCATCTCCTGAGAAGGGAAGTGAAAGTTTAAAGCGGGGGAGAGGATTGTTGACAGGAGCTTTTGGTTGTTTACTTGACATTTTGGGAGCAAAACTCATCTGTTACAGTTGAATTTAAGTGATAAATTTATGAAAACTATTGGATATGTAAAAAACAATTAGTCTAAACAAGCAGAAACCTTCCAAACTACGTATTATATAGAAATGTTTTGAATTTGAAAGAAAAAAAATACAGTGTACACAAAGTGTTTGTAGTGACAGCGTGTGGAAAACTCCAACTGACCTCCTGTCTTGAACTACAGATGACTTTCATAGCCAGAGGAAGGTTGAAAGAAAAAGATAATTTTAGCCAAATCTATCCCTCCTCAGTATGAGTTCTCTTTCTCTTTCATGGGCTTTAAAGGTAATCTACAACTCCAGCTAATGCACTTAACATGAGCCTGATCCCCACTCTCTGTGGTGTCTAATTCCGTTATAGCTCTCAGTTGGAGGGAAATATCTCTCCCTGCCAGTGATGCTTTCTTTTAACTGCACTGACCTAATTTTGGTCACTTATCTTGTAACTGAAAACACAATGTATCAGAGTCCCAGCCCACGGGAGTATTCTCTGGACACTGTTCGGTTTCAAGGTTGTGGAGGCACACGAATGCGCACTCCTTGTATGGATTTGTATTGTTTTCCTTTGTATGTGTGGATGTATATTAATGTGTAGGTACATAGTGAGTAGGCTGAGTGAGTCAACACAACTTCCAAAAGACCACTTCGGAGGTACTGAACGTGCTTATTTTGTGTGGAGGAGGGCTGATTCAACAGTAAACAGCGTACAGGACCATGTGTCACACACACACACACACACACACACACGAGCGAGAGAGAGGCGTAAAAAAAGGAGCTCGCCAGAGGAGGAAAAAGGAAACCAACGAAACGCAGCACACCTCCTTAATCTTCTCCTTGCAGAGCTTGTACTGCTTCTTTTGATTATCCAGAAAGGTGGTCAGCTCCTTCTTCTGCTGGGCCACGATCTGCTGCTGGAACTTCTTCTCATCTGTCAACGCCGTCTTCATCTGGAGGGGGGGGGGGGGGGGGGGGGGGGGGCGCATGAAACAGAAGGAAAACAGGGCGAGGGGGCTGTTAGCTTAGTATAGAGGCCTTAGCTGAATACAGGCTACAAATACAATAACTAGTTACAATTTTGGTACAGGATCAGATTTATCTTATTAACCATACATTGTTTCACTCATCTTTCAAGCCAAAATGTCAAATATTCTCAGTTTTGTATCATTTATAACTCTATATATCTAATAGACAAGACATTCAACATTTTATTGATGAATCTATTAATCAAGAAAATGATCTGCAGATTAATTCATAATTAAAATGATTAAGGTGCAGCTCTAAACTTCTGATATGTTTGTTCTGTATGTTATATTACAGTTAAACATATTTGACTTTTTAGATGTCATTGGCTGTTAACAGCTGCTGTCATTTTGTAGACCTTTAAAGATATGAAATGAAATACACACTGTAATGCTGAGCAAACATCTAGTAACATGTTGCTTTAGTTGAGTGACACATCATTCGCACGTGACATTGTGTTTATGTTGCTGTTTATGCGTACAGGGTGGTCTATATGAACAGATATACTATCTCCTCGGCCGCTGCGGCACGCCGCGTGCTAATCACAGAGATATGAAGCTTGTTTTTCCACAGCGTTGAAATTCTGTGACCTACTTCTGCCCTTGTGTTTCATCTTATGTATCATTGGGTGGCAGCAGTGTGTAAAGTTCAAGAAAAACTTTGGTTAGCATTTGATGTAAGACTGAGACATTTTTTTTTTAAACAGGATTCAACTTTTCAACAAACTTTACTCCAGAAACTATAGAATCATTTTAACTTCAACATCATGTTTTCCCCTGTTTTTCCAAAGCAGACCCCAGCCAACTGTTGCACGGTACATGCAGGTCTGCATGATCATCTGTGAAATGACTTTGGGGTTACAGTAGTTATTCATCCACTCATGCCTTTCCACTCATGTCCTATAACCCCCCCCCCCCGACAAAACCCACCTCCTTCTCACTATGCACCGCGTGGCGCTTTGCCAGCTTCTCCAAGTCGATGTAGGCGTTATTGGCCTGCGTCTCCACCTCCTTCTGCAGCTTGAGCCGATGCTCGTCCATCTCGGCCTTCAGCTTGTTCTCCAGGGCGATCAGCTGCTTCTGGTGCTGCCGCCGCATGCGCTTATAGCCTGACATCTGCTCCCGCAGCTCGCTCTCCTGCTCATGCTCGTGGATCTGCTTGGTCACCTGTGAAGAAAGAGGAGTTAGGGGGATGCCAGCGATGCAAAGACTGAAAAACAGTTTTTCAACACATATACAACTAATCGAGGGGTATTAAAATACAGGGAACATCAAAACAGCAACACTTAATGTGTCACCTGTCCTGAGTAAATATGCTGTATTGATTAGTCTGGGTTACCTTTTCCAAGAGAAAGAACTGAAAACAGAATCAATTCAATGCTGTGAAGCATCATTGTTAAACTGTTGCAGTCAGTCAGCAGCATGTTTCAACCGATGATCAGAAAATAAAACAATGTAATAAAGAAATACTGTGAAATCCCTTCAGATGAAGTTACCACTAAAGCCCAACAAAAGCTCTTTCATCTGGACATCGCACATACACACAGTCACTGCATAGATCAGGCAGCCACAAAGAATATGAAATGTGTTTAAGCCAGATGGAGCAAGAAAGAGACCGAATAAAAACAATATTAAAACAGCTATATCGTTCAATTTTATCTAAAAGAAACAACAACATCACCAGCGCTGACATGTCTCAGCAGCAACGTCTTGACTTTCTCAACAGGTTTTCTTAATAAAACCTACACCTGATGCACCAACCTGAGGACAGAAAGGGTTCTCCACGTCTAGGTAGTACTCGCTCCGCATCTTCTCATAACTTCCACCTGAACTCCTCAGGCCAAACATGATGGCGACTTTAGCCAAATGCAACAGCATCCAGGAACCTTGTGCAGCATCCTATGCCCGACAGAACCCTGTCTGAGCTCCGATGCCACCCTGAGACCCCCCCTTTACTGGACGAGGACCCCCCACCCCCCCTTTCCCTTTCCCCTGGTTCGCGCCCTGGGCACGCAGTGGCAAAGGCAGGCGTGTGAACTGTGAATGAGGCAGGCCGACTCCGTGGGCCAACAAGAGCACAGAGCGACTCTTTAGTTGGGCTAACGCTAAGCGGCGGACAGCAGGTGGGTCACATGAATACCTCATTGAGTAAGAGTGAGAGAAGTTGGTGAGGGGGGGGGGGGGGGGGGGGGATTGGAGAGGAGCAGGCAGAGAGATGAAGGGGGGAGGGAGGGTGATTGCAAAGGAGAAACAGCAGATGGAGAGTGACTGGGAGAGAGTTAGATGGGAAAAGAAAAAATGGAAATAATGAGAAGTTAAATAATAGCATCTAAGAAAGAAAGAAAGACGGAGGGGGGGAGGGAGGGGGGGGGGTTGGCAAGGAAATAGGTGGAGGTTGAGCTCGCCTCCTCTCTTAATCTGTGCTGAATCAATACCCCTACTGTAATAGCGGCTCTCAATCCTAGTCACTTGTTTCACTGCCACCCTGCATGCTGCCACAAAGGGCCAAGTCACGTCATGTGACGGCCTCTTTCACACAGGGCTCAGGGACTGGAAAGGGGATCATATTCAGGAGGGAGGAGGGGTGGCATGCAGGCTAAAGGTGAATGTTCCAGTGAGATCAGAGGGAATTTAGCAGCTGAACGTATTACTTTTGAGTTATTGCCTTTATTTTTTTTTAGCTGAAGGTGATCTAGCTAAGAATTGTTATTGCTGTACAGAAATAACTTTATTTGTTAAAAGCAGAAATGCTGGTTGATATGACTGATTTGAGCAGTAACATGTTTTCTTCTTCTTCTTCTTTTGCATTTTTCTTTGTATTAAAGTAATATCACTAGTCCACCTACACACACACACACACAGACGTTTCATGCTCTGCCTTCCTCAGTGTTTGTTCACCAGGTGTCCAGTGTCAATGCTCTCTCTCTCTCTCTCTATTTCTCTGTTTGCTAGGCGCTTGTATGTTACTTTATGCACCTGCAACCTCGTGGCACTTGTGTCAGGTGGAACGTGGAGCTTCTCCTTGATTCACTGTGGCTTGGATTGTACCTCATTTGTATGTCGCTTTGGACAAAAAGCTTCTGCCAACTGGATGAATGTAAACGTCAATGTTATATCAACTCCCTCAATAAATCGATCAATCAGCATCACAGTTTTTAAACACAAATGATTCAAGTCTTATTTTCCAACATGAGGCAAAGAAAATAATAATAATGGACTTCATGAGATTTAGTGTAAAGGCAACGAGTGTTGCCAGTTCCTTTCTCCATTTTGCCAATAATTTGAGTAAAAACCCTTAAAAAGAGCAGTTCAAGGTTGTTTTCCTGACAGTGTTCAGTGTCACAAAGAAGCTATTCAATTAGCGGAAAATGAAAGATGTTCTGAAAAAAACATGATTTATGTCAGAAGATGAAATTTAAAAAAAAACAAAAACAAAAATGTTACAAGTGCTCTTTTTGGCACAGCTAATATTTTACTTTATTTTTCCATGATAAGTGAAGAGCATCCTATCACCAAAAGGACTTGCAACACGGTCATCTGTTATTGATTACGGAAGGTAAAACATGTCAAGCACACATTATCTCTTTGTCGGGTAACGGACAGGAGAATAGGTCATGGCTGTTCTTGGAGAGTCAACTATTGCTGCAGACGTATACTAACATATGGTGAAGTCGTTTTGTCAAACAGAGGAAGCAAGAAGCCTCTCTGGGCTCTTGTTTATTGTCCTGTTTTCCTGTAGATACACAGAGGTGGGGGGGGGGAGCTCTGTCCTCAAATGAATGAGAATGCAAAAGAGGTTCACCTGGTTTAATTCCGATCTCTGCCGTTTACCTGTGAGTTTTAGTCTTTTAATTCTTTTCTGCTATGTGGCCATAAATCAACAAGAATACAAGCTTTAACTGTCACTAAAAACAGCTGACTGTTTTGGCGTGTCTTAAACAAACTTGACATCAACAGCTGTGTGCTGATAGATTTACAGGTTCTCGGGCTACAACCTGCGATCGAGAGCTGAAGACGAGTCGTGCCGGAGATGAGGTGAAATATTTTACGACGGCGCCGTCTCTCACACTCGGTTACTTCATTTGACCTATACTAACCCCTGCCCTCCCCTCTTACTCGCTCCTTGTGTCTAACATTAGTTCTCCTTCTACCTTTCCATTCATCTACTTGCCATTTCCCTCCCTCCCTCCCCTCCTCGTCCTTTCCCCCTTTCCTTACATCTCTCAGGATAATTTTTCTTCATTTCCTTCTTTTCCCCCTCTCCACATCATCTTTCATCTGTCCTTCTCCTCCGTTTTTCCCCCCTTGTTCCCCTTCTCATCTCTCTCTCTCTCCCTCTCTCTCTCTAAACGGTTTCCCACCTTTACATCAAATTGGAGTCTACGCTTCATGTCATCTCTGGGTGATGGAGCCCATCACCCCCTTTTCTCCTCTCTCTCTCCACCTCGTCCTTCTTTGTCAGTCCAGATTTCAATCTGCGCTGCTCTTTTGTCTCACCTCTCTTTGTTTATCTGTCCATCTCTCTATCTGTCCTTCTTATCCCCCTGATATCTACCGCCTGTGTCCTCCACCATGTCTTTTACCTTCTCCTACCGACGTGCTCGTTCTGTTCATTCACCATTTACTCTCCCTCTTTAAATCTTGTTCCATCAACCTGATTTCCTCCTTTCTGTTTTGGGAATATAAGAAAATCGTATTTGACATATATATCTCCTTGAGGAATTTGGATACTTCTGTTTTTTCCAGGATGCAACTTATTACTTGTGCTGTGTTTTTATGTCTTTGTCCCCTCTTCTTCTTATGTTCTCTCTTTTCCTGTTCTCCGTCTTCCTCTCTCTCTCTCTATCTCTCTTCTCTTCTCTGGCGATCCATCACCCCTCACCATCTGGACCCCCTATTCATCTCTCTCCCTCTCTCTCTTTGTCTACCTGCTGATTCCAGTCTCAGCGAGTCGAGGCCAATCTGAGGACGTCTGTGCTCGGCAGAAAAAAGATGATGTCATTTCTTTCAGCGCTGGCGGGCAGGACTGGCGCTATCGCACGAGAGGAGAGATGCTGTGGTTTACACGATGTCGTCTCTGTTCAAAACAGGCGGCATCGGTTTACACGGAGCTGCGGTGCTGACACAGTGTGTCGCACCTCTGCTGTTTACGTCTGAAATATTTTAGTTCGACCTTAATTCACAGCGGTTACGATGAAGTTACAGCTCCGTCGCATGCTGACAACATTTCTGTGACATTACAGCAATCCTTTAACGGATCAATAATAGGAAAATAAATAAATGAGGAGTCAGGGAGAGGAGAAAATAACTTTCTCTCTTGTTAAAGTTAGATTTATGTGAGCATTGGACACGGGATACAATTCCCTGTCTTCATTACATAAGAACAAATCCTTCTTTTATTAAAGAAAAACCGTGAGGTGGGCTTACCGCACTCAGTCAGCCGTTTGCTATCTTTCATATTAAAGAAGCCTGGTGTCGCCTGCTTACATTAAATTGGAAAGGAAGAAAGGGAAGTTTGGAAAAACTTTATTGGAGTCAGGCAGATATGTTAAGCTACATGGACCTAGCCAATATGGGAGCTACTGCTTGTTCTACCTGGCTTAGTGGCCTTTAACAGCTAATACTATCAGCTTGGTCAGTTAGCAGTGGTGTCAGCCATCATGCTCTCTCAAAGCCTGCTCTGTGGTGAAGAGTGGGCTAAACGACTGATGAACACAGCCTGACTATACATCCAGTGACGGTGCAGTCAGGAGAAAGACAGAAGCTCTGTGAGTAAATCTAGAAGAAGAATTTAAATGACGAGTGTCGTTTATGGTATAGGGTCTTCTGAGGATAATGCTGATAGAGGATTTCCCATAGTGAGACACCGAAAGAGAACTGACAGTATGCCATCCATGTTTGACCAGAAATGCAAGGTACAGGGCGATAGATGTTTAAGGATAGACTCTTTATATAAATAGTCTCACTCTGGAATTGGTGAGCCTACTTCTTATTGTCGTGTCTCTAACCAACCTGCAAAATTTAATGGTTTGTCCTGGAGCTGGACTGAATCTTACAGCTTCTATCGATGTCTCTGTGATTGCAAGCCGTGAGTCACTGACAACCGTAAGATTAACATAAAAATCCCCAAAGAAATAAAAAAAAAAAAAAAGGAGACCCGCACATGCTGGACTTATCAGCGGTTCCTGCTCTGGTCAAGGACAGTGTGAGGACGCACATCTTCCTTTCTCATGCTCTCTGATGTCTGGTTTAAGACCTGACAGCAGAAGGAGCTCACAATTAAAATCAGTGGGTCACGGATGGGTAAACACACACACACACACACACACACACACACACACACACACACACACACAAATACATGTGCGCGCTTACACACGACACCACAACTACTTACTAGTTACTAGAGCTCGTTTCCATGACAACAGACAGGGAGGGAGAGACGGAAAGAGATACATAGTGAGAGAGAAGAGGACAGAGAGGATTTCAACCCCCTCAACTCAAGAATATTGAGTCAGATCTGAGAATGATGTATTGCGAGTGCAGGAGAGGGGGAAATGAAGGGGAGCACGGAGGGGACGGGGAGTGGTAACGCAAAGAGTAGTAGAAGAGGAGAAAACAAAAGGAGGTGAATGAGAGGAAAGACAGAAGAGGAACGGGGATCTGTAGCAAGGATGGGGCCGAAACTGGAGAGCAGAGATGAAGAGACAGGAAGAGGTAAAGACCGAACGATGGACAGATAGGAGGAAAAATAACTAAAAGATTTGTAGAGAACAAATAAGAGAGTAAAAATAGAGAAACAGAGAAAGGAAAGGAGACTCCACAAAGGGACAAAAGATCTGTTTTGACTAAAAAGCCATGCTAGTTTGTTCCAACATGGATCCCATCCTCACATTTCTTCAGACTCAGTGTTCAACCTCCACATTCACAGACAGGTTTTAAGCAGAAAGAAAATGATGATAATGTCCTTTCTGTTGTTTTTCCATTTCTTTCAAGGTGAATGTTCCACGAATGTTTAATGATCCTGAAACCCCTTACGGCACAGATGAAAAAAAAACAAACAAACATGTTTTATGTTCTCAAGAAGTAAAAAAAAAAAAAAAAAAAAAAAAGGGGGGGAAAGAGCTTTGTCAAACATACCAGTGATGCTGATTTTATGGTGGCGAAGCGGCCCTGGTTCTTGTAGTTTTGTGCCTGACTGCTCTTGTCGGAGGAGGCCAGTCGCAGCTCTGGCCGGTGGTCCCGATGTATCCCGTCGTCCCAGTTGTACTGATGGTCCTGCTAGAAGGAAAAAAAAAAAAAACACACAGAACAGAAAATATAGAGAAATGCAAAATTAGTAAAAGTCAAATATTTAGTCACAGACTTGTCTTCTCTTGAAATAATACAAATGTGTAAAAATGAAACGTCTGTGCTACAGGCCAACTTACACATCTTCACTCACTCAAAACTGTGTAAGCCGGTGCTTAAACTTTTCACTGATGTTCTGCGACTTTTTAAATAACAAAATTCCCCATTGATTTTTACTGTATGACATCTAAAATTTCAAAAGGAATCTTAAGAATTTATTAAAAACAGTGTCGACTGTAACCTGGCAAACATGACGAAATGTCAACACTCAATCCCCCCCCCCCCCCCCCCCTCCCGTTAAAGACATGAACATTTTCAAGAGCCTTGAGACCAAAAGGTTGATTCATATGAGGAGGAAACTTCATCAGCGTCTGAAAACAATATGTGTCAGTTTCATTTGTTCTCAGCTCAGCCCCTGAACTTGAAACAACACACAGGCTGTCTATTCATTAAGTGACATCCTTTATCAGGCGCTGTCAAAATACAAAGAGCAGATGAAGAAAGAGAATGACAGAGCAGTGACGGCCCCCCCCCTTTTCACTGATTTTTAAGTCATGTGAGATACTCAATGAGAATGTCAGGCATTGTGTCAGCGTGTGTGTGTGTGTGTGTGTGTGTGTGTGTGTATGCGCGTGCAGGATGTCACAGCTGTACGCGGGGAAACGGCGGGGAGTGTGTGCCGCTTGTCGACATGTGTACACAGCCTTTGTTCTCCGAGTGTGAACAGTGTCGGTGATGAACTTGAAGCGATCTGCCAAACAGTGAGGACTGTGTCGATGGTTTCCATGGTTTCAGGAGGGGGGGGGGTGGGGGGTGGGGAGGGGAGGGAGGGGATTACGCATACTCTTGAAAACAGTGAGAGAAACCACGGATGTTTGCAATGAGCCATGTGTCCTTTCCATTTCTAGAGTGTTCAGTTATTATTACCTAAGAAAGGAAGTGGTTATACTAGTAACACAACAAGAATGATGGAATTTGTTGGTTATGCTTTTCATCTTTTTAGATTCTTAGAAAACCAGCATACACGGCGTTATGATTGTGTTTACTGCTTAGAGAGAAGTGCTTGACCAAATCAAATAAGCGGACGATTATCGGGAAGGTTAAAAGTTGTTCTTGTGTGTAATCTGGACTGGTATTTATTTGTTTGCTTGTCTCTGTAACAGCAGGACGTCTCAAAAACATGAATGTACAAAAATGGAATTAGGTGGTTTAAGGCCTTAGGTGAATAAACAACTGATTACAACTTTTGTGGTGATCTGGATTATATACTTTTCCTCTTTTTTTCCTCCCCATAATACAACACTAATCCTATGGTGAAATTAAGTCAGAGCAGTGACGCCCAATCCAGGGGTTTATGTACTTCTGTGGTTGCCACGGGGGATGTGGAAATATTGTAGAGTAGGTCTGCTTATTTAAAAAGAAACAAACTATATACATATATCTACGTATATGTGTGTAAATGTGTTATTATTATTATGTGTTATTAAAATATTTGGACGTGAGGGGTGGTGTTGATGAAGGGGTACTTGAGCTCATCTGATAGGGCTGTGGGGGAACCACTGAGTCTTAAACAGCTTTTTCTAGTATGGTGTGACTTTTTAAATGCGTCGTTCACCTCGACCTCCTCCCACCTTCACCCCTGACCTTTACCTTCTTGGTGTGCGGGGAGGAGTCCAGGGTGCTGCTGTAGTCCTGGGGGTGCATCATGGTCATGTCGGAGCAGCTGTCGTCCAGCACCTCCTGCATGCTGTTCACGCTGCTGCTCTGGCTGCCCGTGCTGACCGAGGTGCTGGGGATGGAGTGGTTGCTGCCCAGGCTGTTCATCTTACAGCTGGCTGCCTCGCTGTCCTGCGATCGAGCGTCCACAAAACACACGAATCAACCCTCAAGAGCCGTGCGATCATACACAGATGTGCATATTCACACGTAGATTATCACGTCCTTCACCCCAGTATACCACCAACCTCTCCAAATTGTATCATTAAACGCAGTCACCTCGACACAGGGAAAATAATGAATGACCTCTAGATTGCATTACGGTCAAGGTCACGCTAAATTGCCTATTAACCTCTAATTGTTCAGATGTGTTATGTGCGTTTGTATCATTCACCTGCTTAATGTTAAAGCACATCTGTCTGTCTAAGAGGCTTCTGATTAAAAGTCCATTTAAGCGTGTGTACGTGATAGATGAAAGGAACCGAACAGCGCAGCTTTTGGATGTACTTTAACCTATAATTCTGTTACGTCTGCAGTAACAGATTGTATTACGATGCTATAATCAGTCTTTCCTCATGCAGTATATCTTCCACTGATACCAGAAAACTAGATTTGGGACTGCAGGTTTTCTCAGTAAAGGCTTCAGCGGTGTCTTGTTGCAGTGAGGTCTGGCGCTCTGAATTGCGTCACATGGTGTAGGATGTCACTGTGGCTGCTGGCTGTCTATGCCTGTTCTTGCTGCCTTAAGCCAGGTCAACTAAGGGACGTTTCATCTCAATGTCAGGCTACCGCGGCCGCAGGAGGAAGGCTCCTGTGTGTTGTGATGTGAAAGTGCTAGAGCAGCTACTAACTCTTTCTTTCAAACCTTATTAGAATTGAAAAACCAGGGGTCGGTTTGAGGGGTGGAGGCACTTCAAACTTAAAGGTTCTGTATCTGCTTCCTTCCTCTTTGAAGTGCCTTCTTGAGGTTTCTAGAACATCACTTAAAACTACCTAGCTGGTCCTCTACCCCCCCTCCCCCTCGTGCTGTGAGTCTCAGCTCATCTCCCGGGTAGCAGATAAGTGTCCTGCATGTTGACTCAGAAGTGAAAAAACTCCCTCACTGCAAATGCAACACAACTGCTAAATTGCAAAAAGTCATTGATACGCCCTAGTATGCAGCCTATGCTTGAGTGCCTTTTAGCTGACTACCTGGTTATTGTTTGTTCCTATTTTTAATCAGCTATTGTCTCAGCTGGTTCTATTATAGTTTCTGCAGCTGTCGCATGTGATTATGCTCTCTTTTGTAATGTGTCAGCGTTGTTCACTTGGCTGCTATATTAAAGTGGCGATACACGAAATCCATAAACAAAACTAAGAAATGACTACAGACTTCTCTTTGAGGTGAAGGTTTGAGAACTGTGACCAGAGATTAAACGGAGCTCAACTAGTTTCATGCTTTTAACTATTTGTTTTCCACCTGCCATCTGACATGATAAACCTCATCATTCTGACCTGTGCATTATTATCTATCCAGGGAACTTCCCCTTATCTTTTTCCTTAACCATTCCCTCCCTCCCTCTCCCTCTCCCTCTTCCTCCCACCTCCTCCTCCTCCTGGCTCTCTCCCATGGGTCCGTTGTGTTTCTCCTGGTAGAGGATCTTCTTCATCTTGCGGTACTGCAGGTTGTCCAGCTCACGCACCGCATCCTTGGTCCTCTGGATGAGGTCGATGAGAATGCGCGGCGATCGTTCCCGACGCACAAAATCATGCTGGACAGAGAAAGAGGGACAGAGGTCAGAGGTTATTTCAGGAACAATTTAAAGAGGGATGGAAGGAGGGTTCAATTAGTTTAGAAATTTAATATCAGATCATGTTAATTACTTTTTTTTCAAAATAGCTGAATAGCTATTTGGAAATGAACTCTAGATGTTCTAGTACGATTGTGTTTATGTTTTTCCAAGTTTTCACCAAAAGAAGATCGTTACATACAAGCTGTTGCGATTGAAATCCAAATTTTACACATAAAATATTAATAATAAATAATATAAATTAGTAGGGAAAGGGATAAGGGAAAGTAAGTCCAAAAAACTGAAAAGTATGGGACTGATGTTTGAAATCTAAATTATATAAAAATGATTCACTTCTCAGTAAATATGCAACTTACATTGTGTTTTTAATAAAATCTTCCAATCACAGGAGCTTACGGTTAGTTCATTGCTGTTCTTAAACATATAATGAATTGTGTTTAAAAGTGTTTTTGCTGTTAACTTCTTTCATTCAGAGTATTATTTCAATGAGCACAGAAGTATCACTAGAGGGCGCCTGTAGGTTGTTCAGCTCATCCTGGGAGTCCCGACACCCCTCATCCTCTAGTACACTGAACACATGGGACCTATGTAGGATTGTCCATAAAATTGATTTTTTATAAATACTGCTAATCCTTTTCATTCCAATAAATAACATCTTAACCGTATCTGCCTTGGTACCGAGCTACCGACAGCTCCGGTGAAATATATATATCAAGAAACACAAACGTTGAGAAATTTCTGATAATGACAGAGAAGATTTAGATCATTTTTAAAAAGGACCTACAAACATAAATCATTGTTACATAAAGGGTGGACAGCATCTATAAATAAACTTCAATCCTGTTTTCTGTTTTGTGTGAAAAAACACACACAAACATTGTTTGGTGAGATTTTAGATCACCATTTAGAGCAATGATCAGTCTTTACTGTAAGAAACAGAACTTCCTGTTTGTCAAGGTGTAATGTGGTGGAGGTAGAGGTGTTATACATTTATGTAATTATTTATTTTGTGTCACATAACTGGCAGGTTAGAGTGGGTGTGTGAGGCTGGTGGGTTTGGGGTGAGAATGGGGATTGATGCATGTTTTTTTATTTACTTCACTGACATTTAGATGAAAATAAAAATAGAACAAAAATACAAGGTCTTCTCTCCCCAGCTCCTCCACACACACACATATTCACACCTCCTCTTCAGTCACTCTCATTCATAAAATATTGTGTGCTTAAATGGCTGAAATGTATGCAACCTCAGAGTACTGAACTAAAATATATATATTTATACTGTGTAAGAAATGAAAAATGTATATTTTTAGGTCTATTTCGGGCTCCCTTTCTCTCTGCACACTTTCCTCTCCATGTGACAGATGCTGGTGTAATGGGTTAGTCAGGACACAGGGGAATGACATCACACTCTGAAAATAGAGATGAGAGCGATTTGTCCCGTTTTCTGACGGACTTACACCACCAGTGTGGGCGGTTGGCCACCCTCGTCCTATCGACCAGCGAGAAGTTATCGTCAGGATTTCTCCTTGTTATAAGGTCAGCGTTAAGAAGAAGTGACAGCGTTTCCAGAGGATCTTCAGTCCCTTCCCTGCGTCTACGGCATCGCTAGGAACAGTACTGATCCACCCTCAGAGACATACTCTGTTAGATATCATCAATCTGTGATGTTTAATGTGTTCAGTGAAATATTATTGACTTTTAAGTGTACCCGTTTTTTTTTTTTTAGTCCATCTCGTCTACATCTACTGCAATTACAGTAGTGGTAGTGATGTCCTACGTTTCCCAGAATAACTTGACAATCCCCAGAGAACGAGCCTATGTATAATTATTGAAGTCATTTCTCAAGGAAAAGTGGCAAACATCCACTGGTTCCAGCTTCTCGAATGTTGCTGCTTTTCTGTCTTATATCCATGTAAATTGTACATTTTTGGATGAAGGACTGTTGGTCAGACAAAACCAGCAATTTGAAGAGGACTTCTGGGACTTCTGGGAAGCTGTGATGGACTTTTTTCCTCAGTATTTTCTGACATTTTGTAGACTAAACTAATTGATTAATAATAAAAGACACATAATGATAATAATCTCTAGCTGCAGCCCTTGTTAATTGCTTGTCAATATGTTTTGTGGTGCTTGGATTGCATTAAAGATGTTGCCGTGGGAGACATTGATATATCTCTGACTTCTCTACTAGCTCTATATAATGTTGAAAACAAAACATTATAGTCATATATGCATAGTTTAGGTAACTGACTATTTACACTTAAACTACCATTGCAGTTGCACTGGGAATATCTGCAGTTCACTAGTCATTTTATGGGATTAGGAAAATTCACCCGTGCCAAAGAACACCCAGTGCTATTTTTAACTTTTTCGAGCGAGTTTTTTTTTTTCTTCTTCTTTTAAAATGGTGAATATTTATGGGAGGAGGTCACTGGGTGGTTATTATTTCATTATTAATATCATGACTATAATTATGAATGAGGTACACAGGGAGAGTGTGTGCCCTCAGATTAGTGACCTGATTCCCCTTTTAAAGAGCTTGCAGGGGTGTGTGTGTGTGCGTGTGTGTGCACTGAAAGGAAGAGGGGTTTTGTGTGTCTGTCTGAGAAGAGAAAGTGCGGTATTAATCATAAGCTAACACCCCCCACCCCCCCCCACCACCCCCCCAACCCTTCACTATAAAGCAGCCCCTTCGACACTGATCCAAAATCTGTTTGGTACTTATCCCTCTTTAATGGTTTTTTCGGCCAGGATTTGGGTCAGGGGTGATGGGAAGAGAGAATTCCAGTCTAAACGTCGATCCTATCCTAGATGACAATCCACAGCCTCTTATTTAACTGCTATCTAACCCCACACCTTCCCTTCGATTCAAGGTGAGGCAGGTGTGAAAGCTCGAGCTCCCGCACCGTTGAGCGTGATCACCAAGAACATAAAACTCTTAGCGACCAATAGGATTACCTGTTGGTCACACAAACAAAAAGATCAACTCCTCAATTACTGGGAAACACAACGACCGTACATGAATTAACAACAGTTTAGTTAAGGCTGACTTGGCTTTTTAAATTTTTGTTTTATGGGATCATCTTGCAGGTTAATAGAAAGATGACTGCGGAGGGTGACGGGAAGTGAAGGAGGGAGGGTGACATGTGACGACACAATGTTGAGTTTAGAGAGCTGAGAAGGTGAGATGGTTCATAATTGACTTTGGGAATAACAGTCCCACTTGTTTCTTTCCAAAGCTTTGGAAAAGCCAAGTAAGTGGATAATATTTTTCTTTTTGGTCAAAAATGATCTAAATGTTGTTAAAAAAAAATCTTTTTCTAACCTTTCAAGAATAACATTATGAGGAAATTCCTGAATGCTTCCAATTTTGCACATTTTCTGGCATGCAAAAAAACCTAAATGTAGAGACACTGAATAACTGCATATATAATGAGCAGCATCAGCATTTAAAAACCCTTATCAGTTGGACTCTAATCAAATCACCCCACACACACACACACACACACACACACACACACACACACACACACACACACACACACTACATAGGCTTTATGGAGCCCTTAAGAACCATGGGTACGAGGCGCAGCACAGGAAGCACAGTTACAACAAAGGGGAAAAAAAAAAAAAAAAAAAAAAGAGAAAGAATAAGCATTTCTCAGCGGGGAGCCTGATTCCTGTGCTTCAAGAAGACACTGCGAATATGCTTGCATATTAGGGAGCCGTGGGTGGGTGGGAGTGACTCATCCACATGGCTTAGGGACTGCCTGAGACAGGAAGTGAGGTCACAGCTGGAGGGATTTTTACAGACGAAGACCACTCACTCTTAGCAGCTCCCCTGACGAGGGTCTGTCCTGAGGAATTTTCAGTAGGCAGTAGTCAACAAAGCTCCGGAAAGGGTCAGACCTGGATGAAGAGGACAGTGGGATAGAGATCAATAATTCCTCTTTTTCAGTCATAAATCACAAACAGCAGTCACGATCTAATAATAAGCTGCCCTCAGCCGCAACTACTGTACTTACTGTAGATGAATGATTAACGTGATGAGTAATCTCTTTATCTGTTTTGCTGTGTTTATCATATCAATAAATTAAACCACAGCAATCCTATGTAATCTAGCCCTGTACACAGATTATGTAAATATGTGGAGCAATAAAAATATAGGCCACTGGAGCTGTGGAACACTGTGCTACTGACTGATCTAAAAATATGCACATGATAACACAGTACATATAACGCTGTGTGTTTGGGTTGCTGCTATGGGTTGTCAAAATAAAGTAGCCTATGATGGTGGTAAGGGTTTTTATAGTCAATAAACAAATTCAGGGTTAATCTCGGGTCAGTGAGTGCAACAACCTAGCGCCTATCCACCACCTAGCTCCACCTAACCTGAATATCTACATTTACCGTCCTCTGTGATTTAGCCTGGGTCCACGAGTGCGCTTTTATGCTATGCCAGTATATACAGTATATATTGTGTGGCCTTGTGAATGTGTACTAAAGTAACACTATGGAGCTGATGTCTCTACTAGTCTCATCTGGCGGGATGCTGCTAACGCCTCGGGGCCTCTGGAGCTCCTCCAAAAATACCACAGCCCTGCACCGCCCCGTGCAATCGCTCGCCTCGACACGATGCTGGAAAACCGACGGTGATGTTACGACAGGCGTTCTCTCCATGAGCAGTCACAGGCGGAGGATTCTACCTTCAAAAGATCGCCCCTGCCTCAGGTTTCTGATGACTTGCTCTTTGTCGGAGCCTGTGATACATGCTGTCTTTTACGGTGTAAAAATGAACACTTATTTAATTGAGAACTTGGGCGGAAAGACACAGTAAGGTCACCGATGCCTTCGGGCTGTTCCGAGGCAGGTAGAGAGTAACATTCAGCTGCTCGCCTCGTCGTTCTTGCAACATATTAAAAAGGAACACAGAGCTGCACGATGCTGCACGCTCGAGACCTCACACATGTTACTTCAAATTCGATCTTATAGTAGAGACAGCGTGAAAGAGGTACACAAAGGTAAATTACAGGGAGAATATCAAACATAATGTTAATATTTGATGAGAGCTGTTCCCCCATGACAATTGAACCTTACACGCAGCGTGTGGTGGAATGTGTGCTGCTTCACTAATTTTTTGCATCCACTTCATTTCTTCCACAAGGGTTTTTTAAAAAAAAAATTTTTTTTTTTTTTTTTTAAATCAAATTACATTTAGATCATCTACCTTTCTATAAATTTACACTGCTAAATATTTCTCTTCTTTCCTGCTGGGCCCAAGTTTACCTGATTGGTAGCTAGTACATGTGCATATGATTTAATTATGAAATAACAAGCATGTAATGTAATGTTTGTATTTATATACAGACACCACAACTTTTAACAACCAGCTTTAGTTAGATTCAGATTTTGGGGGGTGGTGGGTTTGGGGTGGGAGCAGGTTTTAGGTTTTTTATTTGTCCGGGTTTTGAGATATTGGTTTCTGAGAACATGAGGGGTTTTGTGAGTGTGAACCTAACACTGACTAAAGCCACAGGAACTGTAGCTTTTGCTTTCTCTGTACTATTTATCGACAATGTCAGCGCGGAAATGTGGAGAAAAGTGTAGCGTACATTACATTTGTAGCTATATTGAGGGGGGCTTTGTGGCTTTCTCTTTTTTTTGTTTGGGCAGCGTGAGAGTATGTAAGAGCACCTGAAAGCGGGCGTCTCACTGCAAAGGCGTGAGATTTTGCAACCCTGGTGTATGTTGAATAATTATGTACTAGCTGATATAATGAATATGTGAACATGGACTATTCAGTATGTAAACCTCATAAAGCCGAGTAACAACTAACACTTTTATGTATAAATGTTAACAGTTGCGCTATAGTTACATAACATAACCATTTTATTTATATAAAGGGCATATAAACAGACGTACAGGCATTCTGTGTCAGAAGTTGATCATTTCACCTGCAGCTTTTAGATTTATTTTGTATACAAAGCATGAAAATGTTAAATTATCTTACATAAAGAAGGTGCTTTGTGGGGTTGTGATGGTGCTGCACAGAAAAAGCAAACAGATGTTTAAAACCTGCTGGCCTAAATTAAATTGCTTTACGTTTTTTTTTTTTTTTTTTGATGTCTAGAAGGACAGTCTCTGGAGAATTTATTAGCATCTACAATCATAAGTTGGGCTGAGAGCAGCATAAAGTAGTGCACAAGGCGAACTGTTCCCCCTTATTATGTTCAGAACACAGTCTGTGTACAAAAACACATCCTAGTTAGTATGGCAAACATGCAGAAACAAAGTTTTAACTACTAGGGCAGAGCAATAAGCCTGAATCAACATTAGAATTATTACAATGCTTTGTTTTGAATTTGATATACACCAAAATACATCTAATTACCCAGTAGGAATTGTACAGCTATTTACACAGTATTTCTTTGGATTACATAAGAAACCTACAGTGTGACCTTGCACAAGGCCTGTCACAGGGATCACTGGTCGTGCAGATTAACACATGGATGTCTTAATCGGACTGAGCCCTGATTTGATTGATTTGGTTGGTTGACAGTCGACTGGAAGTATTGTATCAATAGTTTTACGGGATTTTATTTTGTTTGATGAGGGACATTTTTTTCTTCAAATAAATAGCATTTTTGACATCTTGGTTATTTTGACCAATCATATTTTGATCAGTATGCTTTTTTAAATGGAGGGGTGTTATGAGCAACTCTGATATCTTTAAAAAATGTTTTAAAGTATCAGCTCTTTCTTCCCCGGTTGGGGGTTAAAAATTAATAATATCTGGTAGGTGTGTTTTCAACTTACCACTCATTGGACTGCAGCGTGGGAGAGTCGTTCTGGGCGATATGATATAAGGCACTCATGGCATTCATGTTGAACAAGGGCGGTTTACGCTCCGCTAAAACAAAGAAGAAGGGGACAGACAGAGATAGATGAAGAGGAGGGCAAAGGGGTGATGTTTTAGTGCTAAAGTTTTTACAATCACCAAAAATCTGCTTCTTCTTGAATAAGGCAGATTCACAGGATCTAATTAGATGTGTTTTTTGTCCTGTTTCTTGTATCATTTTTAAATCAACTTAGGACTGATGACTGCAATGGCCAAAAAAAATGCTTTCTTTTAACCAGCAGGTAGATTTGTCCTCACCCAGTTCGATACAGGTGATCCCCAGGGACCAGATGTCCACTTTCCCCTCGTACTGACCCTCGTCCATAGCTAGGATCACTTCTGGGGCCATCCTGAGGACAGAGAGAGAGAGAGAGACGCACATGCAAATGCACATACACACAGAGTTTATTAAGTATGGGGAAAAAAAATCCATGAAAATGTTATAATCTGCTAAGCCTCTCAGAGCTTTTAAAGTCTCTGGTATGCTGTGATAGCAGCTCAGTTTTTGAATGTGTGTGTGTTTCTGTAAAATGTGGAGTGTGACAACTGTGTTTGTGTGAATTGAACATGATGAATGAGACAAAGTTGTGTGTTGTGTGGCTTTTGGCATTATGAAAGTTCATCACTGGCCCAGCTGTTTATGTGATCATTTTCCTTCACCATCAAAGCCGCATGAAGGCTGTGAGTGATTGTATTGGTGGGTAAGTTAGAGCTGATGATTTCTATATATAACAGATAATAGCTTCTGTAACAATATCTAATAATCTGACTGTCAAACCATTCAGACACAGATGTGATATGTTACATTGGTGGCTTCATCAAGCTGTTAAAGTGCTTTATTCAGGCAAAGGTGTTCATTATATAAATGTAACTTTTGGCTTTATTCAGATATGACAGGACTATTAAAAGACCACAATGCTGAAGCTGTGTCACCACTGGTATATTGAGAAGTAAATATATGAACGAAGAAAAGTGTCAGTTCTCTCAAAGCCTGCATCATTGATGAGAGCAAGGGACGCTCTCCTCTCATAGTGAATGTGAATACCCCAATTCATTTTTATCAATTTATTAGTGTTACCTTTGTACTATTGTGACTTTCACATAAAAGTGACTCTCAGGCACTTATTCAGACATGAGACCAACATGTAAAACTGCCATCACATTTCTGTAACAACGTGCGTATCTGAAAAGGGCTCCGGCGTTAGACATGTCTGTGTGTCAACAAAGATTCCTATCATGTAATAGATTGGCTCCAGGTGTCAAAATTCAAAAATTGCTGACGTTATGATGCTAGCAAAGTCAAGAACTCATGCACTGGAAAAACTAACAAAAAAATTTCTTTACCAAAAAAAAAAAGTAAAAGCTGAAGAAATCCACCCAAAAAACCAAACAAACAAACAAAAAAAAATCCATATGTCTGTGTCTATGTCTTATGTTGTGGTGTGAACTGACCAGTAAGGTGTTCCCACAAAGGAGTTGGCAGGTGAGGCAATGGAGGCGGAGCCAAAGTCGGCCAGTTTGACCTGGCCTAGCTCAGTCAGCAGGATGTTACCAGCTTTCACATCTCTGGATGGGGAGGAGGAGATGAAGAGCACATGAAGAGAATATAGAGGTGTAGCAGCTGAGAAAAACACATCAGTTCCAAGGCACCGTTATGTATTAAACCAAATGTGATATAATATCATGGAGTAAAAATACTATACGAATGTTATTATTGTTAATGTATACTGATATTCAAATCTTTAGGGAGTTGTAAATGTCATATATGACACATGTTTGCAAATGGAGACTGGAGTATCATTTTCTCTCAGCTGTTTTTGACTGGTGTCTCTTGTGTATTTATACAAATCACATGATTGTTTTAATGGATTTTATGACATTTCTTAATTTCCGCGATGCCGTATGTTATGAAACTGAACAGGCAAAAGGATTTATCTTGAGCCATTGTTGGATACCAGTCAACTTTGTTGCCAGTACTTCTTGTTACTAAGAAGAATGAAAAAACATGTCGAGACAACACATTTTACAGTCTCATTAGTAAATGCTGCAATAAAGGGAGAACACGAGTGTCTCTCAATTCATAATTTATGATGTTTCTTGCAAAAGTTACTGTATGTTCCTTTTGGGAAATGCTTGAAGCGAGGAGACAAACTGACTCACCTGTGAATCATATTATGGGAATGTAGATAAGCCAGTCCTAACAAGGCACCGTGGGTAATGGCAGCAATTTCCACCTCTTGAAGTGGTTTCTTATGAACTTGGGGAGACAAAAGGTACAATGGAAATAAGAAGGAATCCTCTAAAGACTTCAATTATATAATTATAAACTATAACAGTTCCACACAAAGGTCTACATTATACAACAAAACTACTGCAAAGACTTGGTATCTGCCATATGGATAACATGCAGTGATATGGGCTGAGAGAAGATGTACCGAGGCAAAAGGTCACAACAGGACTATAACTGAGAAATTTCATAAAGTCCCTAAAACCGGCCAGGGCCAACTGTCATGAATGTGTATCTACGTCAGTGATGAGCACACACATAGGTGCTTAAAATAACACATTGGGTTCAGGTCAGGAACGTTATTGAGGATGGAACAGTTCATAAGGTTTAAGCTTGAAAAACCAAAAAAAAATCTCTATAAAATGTAGTTAACGTACAAACCGAATATGAATGATATGAATATGAGATACGGTCTTCCACCTGTAAATATATTCGACATTTACAGTGTATTATTGTGCATCAGGATGCTTCTTTTTGACACTGCTCCAGTGACTCATACCAAGCATGCACTTTTGTTTTGAGGTTTATTTTAACACATACTCCTTCAGTAAGATTCACATGTGAAAAATGATTTTAAAAAAACCACAGGAAACAAACACAGAACATGAGGTTTTATAGATTTCAGAGGCTGAATGCCGCCATCTGATATCAGACAGTTCCTCATAGCGAAACCTCATAAGACAGGTCAAACAATAATCTGGTATGATGTTCATATTCAGCTACTGAGAAGGTAGGTTTTGTAAAGAATGAGTCTACTGCAGTTTGCCAAACCTGCAGGCACAAGCTAGTTGTGGATTGATGGGGATTTTTTTTTCCTGAATGCTTGCTCACTTGAAATAAAACAGTGAGAACCAAAAAACAAAAAGTGCAGAAAAGTGAAAAGGTTTTTTGAGGATTGAAAGTTTCTTAGAACTATCAAAAAAAACTGCATGTAAGTCTGAATTCAATGTTTACGCACTAAAAGATATATTATTAAAAAAAGGCCATGTATTTACTTATAACTACTCTCTTTAATACAAAGATAAATATAAAGATGATCACCCTGATACATCTATACCACCTGTTTTATAATTGTGAATGTGTAAATATGGTTGCACATTAAAACACTAAAAAATACACTTACCCTCTAGTAAATCTGATGCGGAGCCCAGGCAGTACTCCATCACCAGCTGAAACAGGATACAGTTAAAGTTTCAGGTCAAGTTTGTGAAAACTGAAGTTTGTCTCTAGTGTAAAACACACTCAGGAAGAGACGAAATGAAATGCAGACAAAGAGGAAAAGGATCAGACAGAGAGGATGAAAAGGGGGAAAAGATAAACTTCCAATGTTGCAAGACATGAAGGGGAAGTAGGACAAAAAAAGACGTGGAGAAGGATCCACTCACCCAGGCAGTGTTGTCTTTCAAGTAGCAGCCTTTGTACTCAATTGTGTTTGGGTGTCGCAGCTGTCCCAAAAATTTGACCTCCTTAATGATGTCCTGCCATTTCTGCCAAAAACAAATTCAGACCGTGGTTACAGACTCCATGTACGATCACAGTAACATCATTCTTCCTGTTGACACTGACCGTTCGGACATCCCAATCAAACTCATTCACAATGTAAGTAATGAGTGACAAAATCAACAGTTCTTGTTTGAAGATAATATGAAGCTTCATCTGTCTGAGTTAGTCAAATAAAGTGGATATCTGCCACATTTACAGTCTTTTTAATAAAAAGCGTAGACAGTGTTTTTCTGTTCAGCTGCAGTGGAAGTATACTAACAAAAAGAGAGAATTTGGCACTAAAAGGACTAACTTTGAAAGATATTGATTTGATTTGTGTGATTTGGACGGCTGAAGCCTCATATTAGCTTCAACTAAACATTTAAATCCTTTTTAGCACAGACGGAGGACTTTGTATGTCTTCCCCCATCATTGACACTGGTGCAGTGGCCGTTCAAAACGTGCCTGTCCAGAACGGGCCGATTGCTTGGCCTCCGACCACTACTTCAACGCTTAGAAAAATGAATACAGTTGATGTGAGGTGTGAATGAGTATATACACCAACAACATGAAAGAAACTAACATTCTATTATACACAGACATTATAAATAATAAGTACATTAATAGTAAATAAATGTTCTTTTCTCATTCCAAGTAGCCTAAAATAAGGGCTGCATTTAACAATAAAATAATGTGAATCCTAAAATAAAGTGGATTGATCATATTGGGTTCTTATATCATTCTTGTGCCTTCAGTTTGGATTTGAGTGGGTATGTGTGCTCTAAAGATTTGTGCTTTGTCTGTAGTAGCGCTTCACAATCGTCATGTTTTCCGAGCATATGAGACAAACTGGTTTTGAACCGCCTGTGGAAAGTATTTCCTTTGTTTTACTTGTATAGCTACAGTCAAGAATATACCTTAATGCTTCCTGTGTAGTCACTCGCTGCTGATCTCCTAAACGTGCTACTAATGTTATGCTTTCTGTCTAGCCACGGGGTAAGAGTATCCATTCTTGATTAAAAGCTCTGTTTTCACTGTGTACTTTTCTCTTTTTAGAGCTGCGGTCAGCCGGCAGAGCCTTGAAGCTCCTGAAGCTCCGCCCTGCCCTTGCACAGAGTGGAGAGGCTTGCTGATCGCTGGTTTATTCAAAGTTTATTAATATTAAACGCTTCTTGTGTCCAAATTGCTCCAAATTCGACACTACACTCCTTCGGGTTGCCAGCTATACATCCACCAAGAGTGAAGTCGATTGGATGAACGGTTCAAGAGATACGCGAAGGACATACATACAGACAAACAGACAGAGATTCCTTCCTTTAGTAGATAGACTGAAAGTGCATTATAAAGGGATGTCTTAATGGCCAGCATGAACAGGAGGAATGACTAAAGCAAGAAAAACATATGTCACTGTTTATTTGGGCACTACTAACTATTGTTTTAGGACAGATTTGAAAAATTGTGAACCTTTCCTTTAAGTTGGTTTTGCTGTGACTTCAATTGCAATTATGTATCTGACCTCACTGTAGTAACCACTCTCACAGGTGCTAAAGCTTTTATACACATTTTTACCATTGTATGTAGACAGACAGGAACATTTTTTATAGAACTGCACCAACATAAATAATTAACAGGGTAATAAAATATGAAAAACTGCAAGCTAACTCACTGCTTACCAGAGGAGTTGATACAGCAACCAAACGCCCTGGCTAGTTAGGAAAAGTCTGACAATGTCATGCACAACCCTCATATAAAACCATCACTAACAAGTTTATAAATAGAAGAAAGTTCACTAAACCACAGGGATGTGGGCTTGAGGTCAATTGTAGTGTAAGCTGTAATCACATAGGACGCCTCCTAAAATATGCTTGTGCCTTCAGCCTCAACTTTTTCAGTGGTTTGCTTGAGGGAGGCACATGTTTCTTTCAAACTTTGCATCTGGCGCTGAGTGATTATTTTTCATTATTTTTGACATTATTTTGTTCCTTCACTACAAATGAGACATCTTGCAAGCTAGTGGCAAACTTTTCAGCAGTGAGAATGATGTAATTCAGCTTTTGTATTTTGAGCTCTCACTGTTCTAGATATGTGTCAAAGCATGAGAAATAAATGTTATCTGACCAAGGCCTGACCAAACACCCACATGACCCTGAGCTTTTTTTGTGATATGGTTTTGGAGACACAACCACCAAAATGTGCTGGTGCATTTTCAGTGGCACCATGGTTTTGAAGACAAAGTTTAGTGTGTGAGTGTGTGTGTGTGTGTGTCTTTCTTACTTCGGTAGTCTGCTTGCCATTATAGGACATCTTTTTGATGGCCACCACCTCGTTGGAGTAGGAGTTACGAGCCTGAGAAAGAGAGATGGGAAAACTTGAGGATAGAAGGCTTCCACAAACACACATAATCCTTTCACAAGACATAACTGGAGTTCAAGTTCTTCTGTCTGGTCTCCTGGCCATGACGCTCTATAAAATATTTTATTATCAAGAAATTAAAAACTGACACACATTGGTATAAAATAAAATAAAATTCTTGTTTGACATTCATTGGTATACATGAAACTACTGTAGAAAGATGCCGATTCCTGTTAAAACAGGGTAATTAAGCATGGTTTTAAATTAAAAATGTTCAAAATAGCACACGCAGTATTGTACTATATTACAACAAGGAACAGATTCTCCATATTGAAAAGAAACATTTCTTTGTATCCCCAACGTGGCATTTATAGGCTCTATATAAACATGTAATAAATGCACAAGATAATGTAGCCTAGTTGTATGCAGATATTACTGTAGGACATTTTAAAGTGTTTGTTAATGTACTGTATTTGTCAGCAATTATAACTTCTCCTATTAAGACATATTTTATATTATTACAACTGTGTTTTACTATACTGTCATTCATTATCTGTTAATAGCCCACAGGAGGAGATAAAATGTCATTAAATGTTTATATGCTGCTTGTAAATGCTAAGTAGATGGGTTAAAGTAAAGTGTTACCAACTCAAGTGATGCCTTAAGGGTGATCTAGAGGCGAGTCATATAAATCCAGTGCATGCAAAACATCCTAATGCATGCAATACAACAATCTACAACGGAGTGATGCAGCCGTAACAGATTCTCTCATTTGAATTTAAACAAATTTCCGCCTGATCAAAGCACTAAGCAATGTGATTAGGAAAAGCCTGCAGGTGAAGCGTTGTGTGGTTAGTCTGCATCTACTGTAAGTGTTTGACTGGTCTGTGCGTATCCACATGTCCATGTTAAAGCTTTGGTGTTAACCTCAGAGGCATTTGGCCTTAGGGACAGCTACGCCGCGGCTCAGCGTAAGCCCTTATCTCAGCTTCATCCCACTTACAAATGAATGAGAATTTCATGTCGAGATTCAAATGGAATTACAGTAACAGCAGGCAACAGAGTATTCCCATTTTACTTTTTTCCAGACTCATTTGATCCCTATGATTGCCTGTCAGTTCATGCATAATAGCCGTTCCCTCTGGTGTAGTCTACGGATAGATTGAGGAAAGGGAGGGGGGAAAAAAAATCATGTAACACTGAAATATTGAAATACATTCAGGCTAATTGTCATTGCAGAAGAAAGGAGGTGTATCAATAATTACAAGAGGCTAATTCATTCAACATACACTGTATTGTGTGTGTGTTCAAAGCCTTGAGTGATGGGCCTACATACTCAGCAGGGGGGAATTCCCCTCGTTCTCTTCTATAATGGAGTTCCTTAGTCTTTACATGCATAATCTATGAATGCACATACAATTGCATATATTTCTTTGACTATGCATGCTATACAGTAACAACCTACAGAATATGCGCACATTTACAGCAGTAGGCAGTGTATTTCACACTTCTCTCATGTATTTAGCCTACAGCTATCTTATACAGTACTTATACAACAGACCTTTACTTCTTAAATGTTAGACAATACAACCAAATCAAAGTATTGCAAAACAAGCGCTCATTGCCTGAGGTGACAAAGTGGATCAGTGATAAGTATTGTCTCTGTGCAACAAAGTTTGACATGTTCTTCGTATGCTTCCATGAATTTCTTTGGGGTGCTCGAAGCTTCTTCCCTCAGTGGGGTTGTATGCAAGGGCGTAATTTCCACTGGAGATAGTGAGGCATGCACGCTTCACAAAATCTCACACCCGCACTTTCACACTGAGCGCGCTGACTGTCCGGCAGCTAAAATCCAGATGAGAAAAGCTCTGATAGCTAAACATGTTGATATGCTTATGTGAGTCCCCGTCAATTATTACAGTGTGTTCAGAGCAATTAATCTAATGAGCGGCAGTCAGTGATTTGTAGACCTTTTGCCCTGGGTATCGCCTCTCAGGCTACATGCAGACTGCCCTATCTTCTGGGTGGAGGTACGCAGCAGGAAATGAAGACTGCAGACATTACTAAAGGCTGAAAAAAGTCCTTCACCTCCTCTGAATGTTTTTCAGGTTAAAAAAAATATTTACTTGATGTTAATACTCTCCTAAAGGACGCTAGAATTGAACATCAATAGAGGACAGTTCATTAACAATACTGCAAGATTTACATTTCTATATTTTTCTTTATGTTACATGCTAGCAGATAAGTGATTTAAGTATTTGAAAAAATGTATATCTTTATCTGGAAAAAAAAGCCATGGAATACATTTACTAAAGCTGCTCTGGCTAGCAGCTAGAGCTAGCAGTGTACCAGTTGTAATGCGGACAGCATAAGTGTGTCAGTGAACACAGCGCTGGCATCAGGGCAGGATTTAGGCTCACACTGGAGCCTGTTAGCCAGACAGACATGGGCACCAGGGTTACTAGTGATGTGCTGGGGCTGTATGTGTGTGTGTGTGTGTGTGAATGTGTGTGCGCGTTTGTGTGTGTGTAAATGACATGGGATAGAAGGGGATAGAAAAGCCCGGCCAGCCAAGTAAATCCTGCCCCACTATCGACAGTTTCTCTGTTTTTCTATACCAAGAGAACAGCTGTCTTAGGAGGGACGAGTGGAGGCTTATCACCCCCAGCCCTGCATCTGGAGAGAGGAGAGGAAGATGTGGCATGTTTTCACCCCTCTACCCCCTCTCTCCCCCCTCCCTCCACGCAGCTTTAGAATCAAAGGCTTGATGAGTAATTAGTGATGATGAGATTAATAAGAAAGGCTACAGAGAAAGTGCTGAGAGGGGATCTGCCTCCACTTAATTGCATTCAAAGAGCCGTATTGTGGCAGGCTACACTCACAACATGTGTACAAATCACTGAATCGATAAATGAATATGTAGGGTAAGTAGTTAATAAATAAATCAAAGCTATATTCATGTGTTCATAATGATAATGTAGTAAAGGGCTAAGACTGCCTTGTTAAATGTCAGTATGAATTCTCAAGTGCTCCTCGCCCAGCCCTACATTCACATGCTTGCTTTCATGCCAATAAATTCCACCACTGACTCCATCACCATCACATCTTTGTCATTTTACTCCCACAAGCCAATAACTTTCAAAACTTCTAAGTGCCTTCAAAGTCCCGTCGTATTAAACCGATAACCTTTAAAACTTCCGAGACTCGTTGGAAGGATGGTAAGCAGACAGCTGAAGAGAACATGATTTAGTGAGACTCAATTCAAAAAGATCTGTTTAATACCAAACCATATGCCTGAGAAAAAAATATCTTTTTTTTTCCAAGATTGTTGTTTGAAACGAGTTCAGATAATGTGGCCATGAGTGGCTTGCTGGCAATTTTTTTTCCATTTCCACATACAATCCAACCAAGCATCTCTTTAAAATTAGTTCTAAGGTTTGAATAACAGGGAGACAAGATGTAGAGTTTGTATGAATAATAAGAAATTCTTTCAAGAACATTCATGGCCTTGTGAAAGGCGAAGCACACAAAATTCTGAATTAGCACTCACAAAGTAGACGGCCCCAAAGCTGCCATGTCCGATCTCGTGCAGGTCACAGAAGACGTCCTCGGGGTCATCTTTAAAGAAGAGGTCGGCCAGCTCGGGGTCCTTCGGCACTCCTTTCCTTGTGGACGACGGCATTATGGGCTGGACATGGGCTAGGCGCCGGGGACCAAGCTCACATACACACTACTGCTGCTGCTGCTGCCGCCACCAGATGTCCACGATGGGCCCGGCATTGGCCAGCTAGACCTGGGAAAAAAAAAAATAACAGGGAAAAAGCAGACAGACAATGAGTTGATTACATTCTTATAGCTATGGAGTGAACTGGACAAATTGTTTCTTCAGGTATGGTTGCTGCTCTCTTTGCCAGGTCGCTCTTGAAAAAGAGATTTTAATCTCAATGAGACTTTCACCTGGTTAAATAAAATATAAGAAAAGAATCTATTACTAGAAATGGAAACTAAACAGATCCTCTTCAATTTATTCCAAACCTCAAATGTTTAACACGTCATTTCCTGTGTATGAGAGGATAAAAACTTTCATGAAAGGGATGTAAGAGTGAATTAGCATTATTATAATCAGAGTGAAACTAATCCTGTGGAGTCAAACTAAACACATGCGTGCTAAAGCATTAAATTACACTGACACTCACTCCGTCGGTCATTGATACCGAGAGAACATCCAGACATTGTTTGATCTAGTGTTTCTTCACAGTCCCTTCCAGGAATAGCCACATTTGTGTGTGGGCGCATTTGCACGTGTGTATGTCTCATGAACAGTTGATAAGTGGTAAAACAGGGGGGGAAAAAAAAAAAAAAAAGACATTCATACGATGACGACTAGCCGTCTAGTCCTGCTGCTCATCCGAGTCACAGTCGCATTTGCTCACGAACACACGCACGCGCGCACACACACACACACACACACACACACACATACATACAGCACACTTGACAGCTGAAGCTGAGTCACTGATGCATCATTTCACCACATGCACACGGTGTAACAGTTGCCTCCGTGCATGCAGCCACGCACACACACACTAACGCGGAATATTTTGTATCGCAAGGCTGCAGCCAGGCCGTCAAGCGTGTACGCATCCTGGACACCCTGCTCCAGTTAGCTTCGCTGCACATTCAACACGCACACGCACACACTCTCACATGCAGACAGTCTCTCTCTCTCTCTCTCTCTCTCTCTCCCTCTCTCTCTCCTGTCTACCATGAAATCTCTGTGAACATCAGCCACATGCAGCAAACAAATCTGGCTCCAAAGGCCAGCCCCACACAGAGCAAGCTGACATACAGGCAGAGGCAGCGAGACACACAGGCACCCAGGACAAGACACTAAGCATCAGCATCATCCTAATCCCATGCTCTTAAAGGGATCTAAGCCATCACACCCACTCCAAAAATATCATCTTAAAGGCAAAGTCTTGTGCCCTCTGTTTCCGTGGCACCAGATGCATAAAAGATGGCAGCCTCAAAACTTACGTAAGTATGTAATCTAAGGCTGCAAAGATTCATTGAGGCTGCGATGATTCATCGTGACTGTAGAACTCAGGATTTATTTCTTTTCATATCCCTATAGCAGGTGAGAGCAGCGTGTTAGCCAAGAAAACATGAACGAGGACACACACATGCTGTCTCATGCGACCTCCTGTGCGGAAAGGTCTCCTGAAGCACTGGGACAAGTCTGCTACATCAACAAAAGCTGCTATAACATCTCACCATCGGGAATAGCAGCCAGTTGTACTGTAGCTTGACTAAAGTTAATTTCATGGCATTAAGCTTTGATTTCTCTCTAAGAACGCCCCTCAACGTACTTGGAAACGACTGCCGTTCGTCACGTAAAAAACAACAGGCATGGTTTCGGTTTACCTGCTTCCGTAATGTGACAGATCACATTCGCAAGGCGTACATGCTTTTTGCCTTAAGGAATCTGTTGGTTTGTTGAGGCATTTCTGAAAAGCGTGAAACCCTCAGCTGAGACCTCGACGCCTGTAATAGAGGTGTGACAAATGATGAATGAACTGTAGAGTACAGTATAGCAGTGTAACTGTATACATACAACCTACAGGCTGTAGATCAGATTCTTTTATATACTATTCATGCTTGCTGGCAGCTCAATGAAAACTACTTTGGTTACACTACTATGAACCCTCCGTGCTTGTTAGACTGATCAATAGACTTTTCTACTACTGAGTTAGCCACCAGCACTCCAGTGCTTTATCAGTGTGTATGTTAATTTAACTAAAACATAGTACAAACACAATTCTCTACTTGTTCAATAAATTCGGCAGAACAAGAAAAAGTGTGTGTTTATGCTGACACCTGTGTGTATTTGTGTGGGGTTTTCGCCTGTGTTTCTTTCTTTCTATGCGTGAGTGCGTGTTTTTCTATCTGTTTACCTCCAATATTAACTTGTGTGTGTCCATATGTGGTAGTGAGTGTGTGTGTGTGTGTCTCCTAGTTGCATTAGCTCTGCCTGTCTCATCTCTCATCTGATGGAGCTCTCCAGATAGCTACTGAAATAAAGCCTGACAACCTCCATCTCAACCCTCTCCCTTTCAAAAAAAAACACACACACATACACAGAGTATGACTATGCTGCTCTCACTAGAAGAGAAAGAGACAAAAAGGAAAAGGTTACAACATAATAAGAGAAAAAATAAAATTGGGTAAACTGGGAGTGAGAAAATAGATAGAAGACGATGACGGAAGGAGTCTGCAGATGAGTAAATGACAGATAAAAATGGGGCAAATGAACACACAAGTCATGTGATCACTCCGGAGACGCTGCACACCTCCCTCTCACCCTCTTTTCCCCACTCTCTTCCTCCTCCTCGTCCTCCTCCTCCTTTCCTCTAAGATGTGTGAAGTGATGCAATGTAGCAACAACAGGTTGTAACACGGGGGGCTCGGTAAAGCTGTTACTAGTCCGGCAAAGCCCAGTGTGCGGACTGTTCGCTCTGCGTATGTGCATGTGTGTGCACGTGTGTGCATGTGTGTGTGTTTGCCGTGGATCTATGAATGGTATTGTGCTGAGAGAGAGAGAGAGAGAGAGAGAGAGAGAGAGAGAGAGAGCTGATTAGGCAAATGGCTTAGACAGATTAAATGCTTGGTGTGTGAGAGAGTGTGTGTGAATTTTTTATCGCATGTGCACTACTACACATCACTGCATGCCACGGTGCTTATGTGTAGGTGCGGGAGTAACACAAGCCTTGCATGCATGCACTGGCGTTTATGTGGATAATTGAGACAGCCTTTGTGTGTGTGTGTGTGTTTCTGTGGGAGTGGGTAATGGTGTTAATATAACTGTTATATACAATAAAATATATGTCGTTTTTTGCTAATCTGATCTGGAAAACACTGCAGGGTTAAACATTTTTTGAAGGAATATAGAAACAAACAGTGACTCAATAAGTAGTATATCTAATAACTATTAAAGAACTGAATCTGAGACTTCTGGGACATCCGTGTATTTGGAAGCATACATACATTTGTGGGCCAAAGTTTGACAAGCATACACAAGAAACACACAAGCAGAAACACACAAACAAACATATACACCCTTCCTTCCACCCGCAGGCCCCCTGTTGGTGCTGCTATGACTAATTGATGTATCAACATGTTGTTGCAGAACCAAGTCCATCGGGCTGGTGGATATGGCTCTACACTACAGTATGTGCTGCAACAGACATATTTAAATGGGGCATCACATTGTCTACTCTTGGAAAATCATACACGTGAATATGAAGAATATATCATAAACAGGAAAACTGGTCCAGAATTATGAGATAGATCCCAAATATTAATGTTGTTTGATGTGTATTTAGGGGGATTTTTCTTTTAAAAAGAAAAGCTTTGACAGGGAAGAAAACGTGATTTTCTTATCATTTGTTTTGCATTTTTGTCTCCACCTCCTTGCCTGTATGACTAAACTCTTAGTAGAGTGCAAATAAAGTGCTCCCCGTGCATGTGTGTGTGCGTGCGTGTGTGTGTTTGTGTCTCAGCATGACACACGTGAAAGTACAGTATGTGCTTGTGTACGTGCGTTCATATATTTGTATATATACACGTTTACAGAGTGTGCATGAAAATATATATGCTCCATAATGCCTGTGAGAGCTCACGGATGTCCATATGTGTGTGTCAGTTTATGTTTGTGTGTATGTATGTGTGTGTGTGTGTGTGTGTGTGTGTGTAGCAAGGGGCTTTAGCGGCTTACTGGCCCCCCTCCTGCCTTTAGGCAGGAACAGGAATTAGGCAGACTGTGGGAATTCTTACTGGGATTCAAATCACCAGCTCTAATCACAAACGGAAAAAAAAAAAAAAAAAGACTGGTAAATCCGCCAAATTGTGCGTTGACACATAGTATGAGGACACTGTGTGTGTATGTGTGTAAGAGAGAAAGAATAAGAATTACGTAATGATCCAGTTCCTTTAACTCCTATCATAACATTACAGAGAGCAAGCTTTGGAAGCAGTGTGTGTGTTTCTGTGTGTAGGTGCACATAAGTGAGCAAGGAAGTCTGATCATATGCACACTCATAGACAAAAAAAAAAAGAAAATCACTGCATTTCAGTAATCCAGTCTAATAAAAACTTAAAAGAGTAAGAGCAGATAGGGCCTCACATCTCACAAGAGTGCGAGGACCCCGGAGAGTTCTGCATGCGTGTGTGTGACGTGTACATGCGTGTGTGTGTATATACCTCCTGCATGCATTAAATGGGTCAACCTGTTCATGAATAATATAGGAGCTTATTCAAATGCACAATGCCACGTTGTATAGTGATGACTAGCCAATTTAAAAAACAGGGCCAAATTTAATAAGGCTGTTTCTTATCAATGTAAAATCTGAGAGTTGCTATTCCTCCTGTGAAGTGCATGCTCTGAGTCAATACACACACACAGCGCGAGTATCCATGAATTAATAAAAACACAGACACACCTTTAGCTGAATCTAAATGTCAATTGTCCACACTTGCAGACTGAGCTCTAATAGCAGGGTGCAAAATTGACTTTTTTGTCCACCTAGCTAGTGAACTCAACAGATTAGCAGTGTTTTTTTTGGCTGGTGAGTGAAGCAAATCTTGCATATTTTACCAGCATTTGGCTGCTGTCTGGTGCTAATTTTGTGCCCCGCCTAATAGACTTATATCATATGCATTATGATGTGTCTGAAGCACTAACCGTCGTCATGTCAGGTTTGCAATGACATCAGACTTTTACCATTACAACCAACAAGACCCTGATCCTGTAATCCATCTCTAAACAGAACAATATCCACAATGGAGTTTTCCATTTTAAGACCATAATAACTGAGAAAAGGGTGCATAATATTTGATATACACAGTAAAACTTCTCATTACTTTGAATAGCTGAGCATCTCAACTGCTAATAATATTCTCACATGAAACCATAAACTAAGGATCCTAAGGCCCTTTACACTTGATTAGCTGCAAAATCCCTTTCCGCCAGCATGAGTCATTGTTTTCCTATGAAAAAGAGAAAAGACGCAGAATCTTGCACCACTGCTACCTTGTGGGCTTTGTGCACTGCATAGACTTCACACATTGCCGCTGTGGTCAAAGTTCAATCGGTTTAAAACTTGGCCTTGTTTGACAGTGACCTTTTTAATGCACAACCAATGACATGACACCAACCATGATGGACGCAAATTGTCAAGAGTCAGGGAAGACTTCCATGCACCTTCCACCTATACGTAAACCTACATCTTGCTATGCACTATGTGGCTTTTATTCTATATTATATAGCCCAACACCCTGAATGTCACCAGTACTCTCCCTTTAAGTCCACCAGTAAGTAAGAAGAAGTCCAGATATTTGGATCCAGCCATAGTCTTACCCCGAGGGTCATTCTGCAACCCAAATTGTTCCCTTCTACCACACCCAATCCCCCAAAACCTTTTTTTCCCCCCACTGAGGGTGTGACTCAGCACTAAGATTTGCCCTCGGCACAGAATATGCACTAATACACACACACTTGTGATTTTCCACTGAATGCAATGATTGGCGTTGGCTCTCTGAGTGATGATGACAAGTAGACAGAGGGATTTACATTATTGCCAAATTCACAATAGACTCCAAACCACAGTCAAACCTCAGATTCCCCTTTCGATCACTATAACTGAAGGATGCCTGAAACCTCAAGAACAACAGTTTTCAGAACAAACATTCAAAGGCTACCATTGACCTCTGCATTCAACATCTGAATTTACTTTTTTAGTCATTTAACACACAGTCACAAGTCTACACCTTTACTCTAACTCGGCTACAAGAAACTAATAATGATGTGAAGCTGCAAAGTCTCTTTTTTTTTTTTTTGCGTGCTGCCAATTTCTCAAGCAAATTCTCAAATAATTATGTCGCAGCAATTTCCACACACACACACACACACACCGGAATTCACATGCGAACACATGCACAGACAACTTGAGAAAGCCTTCCAGACTCCAGCCTTAATTCTGTGTGACAAGAGCGTTGGTTTGCTGTTATGTACATCAGAGAGCTGGCAGGGCGGCTAGCATTCAGTTTACACTCTGCTGATGCCTCCGCTGGCTGCAATATGAAGGGGATTTTGACACAGATGCACGCACATGGATACGACTTTACTGTACAAAGAGTGTTACAGAATGACCTGCTGCGTGACCTCAAATCAGACAAATCAGAGTTGGTCTGCTGGATGCTTGCAACAATCTCCTTACTGGATACATTCACCTACCCAGCTTTGTTACATTTATTTGACTTTTTTTTAAACATTTGATTAAAAAAACTCAATAAACAGATGTGGTAACGCATCATAATTTGCTGATACAGAACAATAACAGACAATGTCAAAGAGTCAAGTCATCACCGATGTGTATAACCTACTTGTAGGAAATGTGTAAAGGGGATATTAGGATAGCCTCTGTCTCTCTTTCTCCACTTCTTCTCCTCAGTTAATGTCCAGAGCTGATTTCTTGAAGTCTTTCCTCATGACTGGGATAAGAGTGTTCCTGAGGAGAGAGAGACAAAAGAAGGGTTAGACGGTTGGATAGGATACTATTAAATGACACCCTCTATATATACAAATATTGGTCTTTCACTAGTGTCTTTTTAAAGACATTGTTGTTGATCTGATGCACTGTGTGGTTGAGTGCAACTTCTGCAAAAACGTAAATGCCAAAAACAAAGTTTGGCTTCTTTTTTTTTTTTTTTTCATTAGAATCTGGGCCAAACAGTCTTAGGACATATCACCGAGATGTCAGCGAACACAACACCATTACTGACAAGACTAGCAGCCTTCACAAGCGTCTGCAGTGCAATTTCTTCAACTTTTTATATTGTGTGCCAGTGACTCACATTTTATAAGGAATTCGTAGGATTGTTTTTACTGCACAAAAGGGATGTTGTTTTGCAGCTCATAAAATACAAGAGGAGTATGAGGTCGATGTTCTTCCTGTACAAAAACGGAGCAAAAAGCTTTCAAATTTCCTCACGACAGCAGATGGTGGAATGACACAACAGCTAACGAAAATCACTTTAATCATTGTCAGTTATTATCCTCTCAACAAGTCCAGGATCCACAGAAATGATCCTTTCTCTCATCAGCTCCGGGAAAGACGAGAAAATAACCTCCACGACGGAGAGTTGACAGGAAATTAATTATGAGAAAGTATTGCTTCTATGAGGCCATAAGGTATCTCGGTAACACTGTAATAATATTATATACGTGGTGTTGATGTTTTAAAACGCTGCAAGTATCACTTCATTTATAGTCAGCGAGCTACCACATCCTCTTTCTCCCTCTCTCTAAATACACGAGTTCAAGGACACTACACAAACACGAGCTTTCACATCCACACCCACAAGCGAGCACAAATACAATATTTTGCTTTCTCCCACACACACACACGCACGCACACATAAGCACACACAGAGTATAACCACACATACACATAAAATCTGAGCAAGTTGTTCTGACAGCAGAACGCTGTCAGCTACTGGACTGTGTTTCATTTTGACAAGCAGGTGGTGCAGCATCCGCAGCTTTACCACTGAACACGGCCTGACCCTCAACTTTATACACCGTCATTTACCAGACCAGCACAATATAAAACCGACTGTTGTCTACACGCAGCCTGACAATCAGGAAGCACGCATGTAGATCTTTTATTCACCACGTGCAGTATATA
The DNA here is from genome assembly GCF_914725855.1 of Thunnus albacares. Lineage (NCBI taxonomy): Eukaryota > Metazoa > Chordata > Actinopteri > Scombriformes > Scombridae > Thunnus > Thunnus albacares. Next base: position 31,522,680 of record NC_058107.1, read on the forward strand.
AATGACCCTGTGACCTTTGCTTTTAGCCACTTCATTCCTGTGCAGCACCAACCTGGAACCAGCCTCAGCTCCTTTCTGCTTTCTGCTCCTATTTGATCAAATTTTAAACTCTACCCTCTCTTCTCACCCAATAATCTTTTTTTTTTTTTTTTTTACCTTTCCGAGCGGCAGATCGGGTGCTCAGAGGAACCGCATTCAATAATAAAAGAAGAAGAGAGGATGGAGGGATAAGAGAAGAGGGATAAAAATGTATTGTGCCCCTTCTGAGTGTCCCTGAATGATTTATAACACAAACTGACGCTTGCATGAGCCTCTGGGAAAGTTGTGGCTACACTTCTCTTCCTGCTCACTCGCTCACTCCACCTTGCTTGGCATTTGTGACCAACCAACAAGAGAGAGATATAGATAGATAGAAAGAAAGAAAGAGGGAGAAAAGTCTGTGTTAAATAAGCCTTGAAATTTATTTTACTCTATTTTAAAAAGATATGTACCACCAGGATATATAAGTGCAAAAAAATCTGGAGTTTAGAAAATTGGTGGAATGTTGTAAATGAGTCTCTTTTACTTCTAAGAAGTGTAAATGGACCTTGTCCTGGTATGGAACATTATACAGTTTTAAACCATTGTCCACTGCAAATCAGTCAAATTCAGCCGACTAACAACAACTAAACTACTCTGTTGCTAAGGAACACATCTAGGCTAATCATCACAAATTAAATGAGGCTTGACCAATAAGACTTAACAGGTGAGTGAGAAAAGGGTGGTAAAATAAAATAAAAATAAGTCAAATAAGTGTCCCTGAGATTATGAATTTAGTGTGTATGTGTGTGTGTGTGTTTTGTGTTTCAGGAAAACAACTGGGGACAAAGTTCAGGAGAGCAGCAGAGGCATGGCACAGTAAAATATGTTAAACACAGAAAAGAAGAGAGAGACAGGCGCAGTGGATGTGTGATAGTGACAGAAACAGGAAGGGCATGAAAAAAAGATGAGAGAGAAAAATAAGAAGATGGTAAGACAGAAAAAGAGAATCTGTAGAAGAGAGGAAGGAGTCAAAATCAGTAATGATGCATTTAACGTCTCGATTTTAAAGCCTGGCTTGCTTCTTTTATAGGTTATCATGTATCATTACGATGTGGGTAGTATATGCAAATGAACGATGTTTAACTTCCGTCCATGTTGCCTGCGCCCAGAGCTCCCTGCTCATTTGTTGGCAAAAGTCTGCCGGGTGACCCAAAAAGCGTTTTAGACTACAAAAACTACGTTTCCTCATTTTCTGTGGTACCGTCAAGGACGAAAGGAGGTCAAAGGTGGGTCTCCCAAAACACTCTGAATACCATGTTACGCTAGCGATAGAGAAAAGCAGACACTAAAATATCATACTACAAAATGCTTCAAAGTGTCAGCATATACGGAAGAAAACTAGTTTCATGATATGAAGCTGAATATTGCGCTGTGGATTCACACACAACAGAGTGTGGAGGAGGAACCAGAGCTAAGTTACAACCACAGCAAACTGTGATTCCTCACACTAACACTCACAACTAGCTTTACAATATAATATCGGAGCAAAGATGTGGCGCCACTCTTACAACATATGTTGCTGTATATTTCTATAGTGCTGAGGAGTTAGAGAGAAAAGGTGCCGCAGTCGGACAGGCCGCTGCAGCATCGATCGCTGCCCGGTGCAGAGAGAACGGAGACAGACTGAAAACTCTGCGAGGTAAACGTGACTTTGTTTTCTAACAGAAAACAACTCTGAATACAGAACAGAACTACAGCGACTACCTGGAACTTAGGTCCTGGTTCATTGTCATATCATCAATCATCATATTCACATTCACAGCAGTGTATTTTCCCTTTAAGCTGAGCAGTTTAAGAGGAATAAATTCATTGAACTGTGTGTGCTTTACAAACTACAACCATTAGTAGAAGTTGCACATCATTTCGGCTGATCCTTACTCCTCCTTCCAAAGCCTGTAGGATCACGGGTCAGGCGAAGTAGGCTCTCGCAAATTAAGTGAGATCATGATTAGTAAGATCAACATCGCTGGTGTATTAGTTAATGGTAAAAATCGTGATATCCAACTCCCACTTTCCATTCCTCCTGTTACATGACACACTGTGTTATGAATCATAAATCCTGAGTCACAAGCCGTCAGTTTCCAAGGCACGACTTGGCCAGGCAAACTGTTTTGACAATCATGAATTGGATTGGTCTTCTTGGGTAAACAATTCAATGAAACAGTGTTTAGAAGGATTGACCGAGCTACATGTGATATCAGGTATCAATTGGACTTTGGTCAAGGTTGGGCCTCTTTCTGTTGTTGTTGTTTGTCACACGATCACTTCCTAGAGTTCATGAAACAGAGTTGAACTGAATAGCTCCTATAAAAGAATTTGAATCAGTTTCCACACTTAAAAGTACTACACATGTTGACCCTAAAACTATAATATGTAACTGCATTAAAATGTCTAAAAACAACTAGATCTATGTTACATATTTTGCTGAGTTGTGTACTTAAATTATCCCAAATGTTTCCAACAAAACCCAGAGAAATCCGTTGTCCGCCAGAAACTGTCATAAATGGACTTTTATTCATTTTTAAGCCACATTTTTACAATAAACTTTTTAGATCTTGGTCGTTTTTAAGTATATCTTTTAACAGGATGAAGGACTTTAGTCATTGGACGTCTGGATCTTAACGTCAGGAGCAGCTCGGCTAGCAGCCCCTCCTGGACTTCCTGTGCCCACACTGATTTTTGACGTGACATTGCTTTATTCACTGTTTTTACTGGTTTTATTCACCGAGTCTGTTCTATTCTGGACTGGAGGAGACCTCTGCGGATAATTCAGCTCCCAGTAAAAATCTCCCGAATGATGAACACTGAAGGAATCCTTACTGGGAGAAATTACATATTGTGCGTTTAACAAATATACAACTGGTTATACTATATTCCTTGTCTTAATTATAACTGAAGCCCTGATTTGACTTTATTTAATTAATCATAATGAGATTCAAAGTTTAAAAATCGAACACTTGATGATTCCCAGAGTGACTGATGATGACTGAAGTGGGCTTTTGATGAGTCATGCTGGAGGTAGGCGTGCTTCAAATCACACGTCCCCCTAGTGAAATGCTGCTTTAAATAAAGCTGAGATAACCAAATATGAAGCGATTTCCACAATACGCAAAATTCTCCCCGGATGAAAATAAACTAATCCAGTGAGATAGAAAGAAACTAAACATTATGTCCTGATTATCCTGCCAGGGTGGCATGGTGTGGATTTTTTTTTAGCAGTGACTCATTTTCACTGAGTGAAGAATACACACATGCTCTCTATCTCTCTCTCTCTCTCTCTCTCTCTCTCTCTCTCTCTCTCTCTCTCTTAGACACACACACACACACACACTCTCTAAAGCAGGATTTGGAGACTTCGGGGCAGCTCTCATCTCAGGAGCTTAGTGACACAATTGAGACATGCATGCATACAGACACACATACATACACATACGCTCCAAAGACTGTTACCTTCTCAGATTAGCTTTAAGGCTAATGCCAAAATAAATGTGGGTGTTGGTGGATTGAGGGACAAAATACAAGACAAATAAGTGGCCTATCCACCAACTTAAAACCCTGGGCCAACTCTAAATCTGTAGTTTATTTGAAGCGATTTCCTCTACTGCCTTAGAGCAACAACAGCCCAAAACCACACAGTAGCTACCTTCACTTGTACTGCGGCTGTTTGATGTTGAACTTGGCACATGTGACCTTTTATTGAACTAGGCTACTTAAACTATTGCAGAGACAAAAAAATACATCAGTGTCTTTTGAGTGACGATCTTAAGCACCACAAAACGTCTCATGACAACAGTAGGAGTGCGATCGACTATACTGAACAGCTAAAACATGCATTTTCATTTAGATAGTGGGCTTTCAACCTGCTGTGTCAGCACATAGAAAAAATAATAATTAATAATTCAACATTTTGAATTTCTTGCCATGAGTTAAACAAGAAGATTGATACTACTCTCTCATATCTGTACACTAAATGTCAAGCTAGAGCAAGGAGATAGTTAGCTTAGCTTAGCACAGCTAGCCTCTGAAGCTCACTAATCAATACCTTATGTCTTGTTTGTTTAATCCATACAAAACATGCAATGTAAAAATGACACATTGTGGTTTTACAGGGAGTTATGTGCTGGAATATTTCTTGGCCGGGCACAGTGACTTCCTGGAGTTTGGACAGAGCCAGGCTAGTGGTTTCCCCCGTGCTTTCAGTCATTATGCTAAGCTATGGTAAGCATCTCCTGGTTCCAGTTTCATACTTAATGCACGGACGAGAGCGGTATCGATCTTCTCATCAAACTTTTGGAAAGAAAGCGTATTAGCGTATTTCCCCAAAAAATGTCGAACCGTTCCATCAAACTTGTTAGACATCCCGTAATCATCCCGTCAACAATTCAAAGAAGTCAGGAAGCCCCTTGTTAAATCTCAGTTTCTTAGGCGACGTGTAGTGCTTTTAAATGTTTTTCACTGAATGGATGTTGAAAGGGGGGCACACAAAGATTGACAGGGACACACAATAGTAGATACACATACATTTAAACAATTAGCAAATTAAATTTCAGTTGTCTCTCTACATTTCTCTTTTTCTTGACCACAAAACTGTCATAACATTAACAATAATGGGGCTTCCCGGTAGCTGGTTGGTTAAGATGCATGCCTTTCCCTGGGTCACTTTCAACTGTTGCATGTCATCCTGCTCTCATCACTCATTTCATATCTGTCACTATAGTATTGCTGTATAATAAAAGACGTTTAAAAACATCAATACTATTAAGACAATTTCCATCTCATATCTCCAAAAGTATGAGTGAATAACAGACTCAGCACGCCACATTTTCCCTCAAATATGTATTACTGTGCACTTCACTGTATCTCCAAACAGGAAGCTATTTTGTTATTTCAAAGAAGAAAACTTTTGGTCAATCCGTAGTTGTGACAGGATCCTGCCTTTGTGATATATGGGTGTTTAAATGTTCTTTAATTTCTTGGCTACTATTGCCACCTAAACAAATTTTGAAAATGTTAAGCAATTAAATGCTTGCATCCCGTGAGCCACGCTTCCATCGGTGTTAAAAGTGCATGGTATAACAACCCTCCCCTCTACAGACATGTCCATTAAAGTAGATTAGCTCTTGACGGTGCCAAGCCAAATCATTCACACTTCTGGCTAAGCAGAGGAGTGATGCTCCACTTTTTTGCCCTTAAGCTTTAGGTCAGTATCAATCTTAATCTCCATATTGATGTAGAAAAGCCACTTGCAGTGATGCAGACTTATCAGGCATTATATAATGGGAGTAGCGCACGCACAACCACAACAAATGAAAGCCTTCACACTTGAAGCCTTCATACTGTAATATTTTCACACTTTTTTCCCCTCACACGTGTCCATACACTTACCTTGCGAGGCGGCTGGATTCACGAGACCAATCAGTGGCCTATGAGGATTCTCACGTGATCTCACGAATCCAGCCGCCTCGCAAGGTACGACAGTGAGAGACAGATGATGCATCCAATCACCTGCCAAGTATTTTTTTGAAAGTGTCTGCCCTTTTCCAAACAGTTTCAAAGGACGACTTCTCAGATGGTTCTGTGTGACAAAAAATCTGGCGCCTCATCCATACACAGGATCCATGTATAAAGTGGCACCTGTGCAATACTGGGTGGCGGATTTCCTGAGGACCAGGCCCCTTCTGCAACCAGTCTCCACTGAGGAGGTCGATGTAGAGGTGGTTGGGACCTACAAGTATCTAGGGCTGCGGCTGGATGATAGACTGGACTGGTCAGCAGACAAACAGACAATCTTCACAGGAAGGGGCAGAGCTGTCTCTATTTCCTGAGGAGGCTGGAGTACTTCAACATCATTGGGAAACTCCTGCTGATGTTTTACTAGTCGGTTGTTGCCAGTGTTCTCGTCTATGCTGTGGTGTGCTGGGGAGGCAGCATTAAGAAGAGGGACGCTATGCGGCTGGACAGGCTGGTGAGGAGAGCTGGCTCTGTGGTAGGAACAAAGCTGGATTCCCTTATGTCAGCGGCAGAGAGAAGGACTCCAAATAAACTGTTGTCCATCATGGACAATGCCTGCCAGCCTCTGCACTGTACATTCACTAGTTAGAGGAGTATATTCAGTGGCAGACTGCTGTCTCAGTCCTGCTCAACAGACAGACTGAGGAAGTCTTTTGTCCCCCAGGCCATACGGTTATTCAACTCCTCCCAGTGATGGCAGGGGGAAATTGAAATTGACTATTAGGCGTGATGCTGCCTCTCTGTTGCTACCAATGGTCACCTGCATTCTGTCATTAGGCTGCTGGACTGTTTGTGAGACTTATGCACAATTTGTATTTGTTTATATATTTATCTCCAATCTTATATTATTTACAGTCATTATTATGCTTGCACTGTTAATCACCTTGCATTTGCACTACCTCCAGTGGCACATACTCTATCATAGCAACAGCTCTCTGTAGTAGTTCTGCTGGCTAGAATATCATTTCACTGCTGTGTTTTTATTCTTGTGTGTGCTGGTGTTTTGTATGTGTCGTATAAGCTACTGGATGCCTAAATTTCCCTTGGGATCAATAAAGTTTCTATCTATTTATCTATCTATTGAGCTAGCCTAGGCCTTTTGTGAGGCGTTTGGGGATAGGCAGGGCTGTGGGAGAAAGATAATCTCTCCATTATGGAGAGTCGGCATGTGGTATTCTATGGCACTGTCACAATGTAATGTTTAACACCATGATACCTTTGGTTTTATCAATCACTGAAATATGTAAACACATACACACACACACACACACTGCTGTGGTAGAAGTCTGCTATTTATGTAATTAGCTTTGCAACCATTTCCTTTTTTTGTGTGATGTGGGAAAAACAAATTCTAGCAGTCTTTTCACTCTGCCTTCAGCCATTCTGAACAGCTAGTGTTCTGCCATGACATGCTCAGATCCTGCAGTCTAGAAAGTCCTACAGTCTAGAAACCCATTCTTTTCCAATGGGACAGACAACTATATTTACATATCTCATTGCCCTATTATAATAATATGAACTTGCACTTGGACGTCCTCGAAAAAGTATCCTGTGATCACTGGACAAGACAGTCTAAGTATTAGGCTACCAGTAGTCATTCTGCATTGGATAGATTTGTACTGGTCTCAAAAGGTAATAAAACACAAGACATTCACACATACATGAGCACACACACACACATATATAAGTACAGCCTTGGTCACACACATTCTGCTGCACAAAGACCATCCCTCATTCAGTGTGAAAGCTTTTTCAGAGCAATCCCATGAATCCAGAGGGGTGTGTGTGTGTGTGTGTGTGTGTGTCCCTCCGGAGTGAAGCCTGGAGTTTTCTCTATTAAAGCCATTCATCCTCTCTGGCAACTATCAGTGCTAGCGCCTTTTCAGCTGAGCTTTTTTTTCAACCTGGTCAATAGTGTGTGTGGTCTACTGTCTTGCGTTTCCCAAACCCACACAGTCATTCACATACAAATGCACACACACACAGAATCAATCTCTGCACTCTTTTATACACATACACACACACACACACACAGGCCTGCCAACCCTGAAGAAAGTTTTGGAGTACCACCTTATGCCGAAAAAATTTTCAGCTCATGCACATATGTGCAGCCAAAACAGACATAACACACACACACATATATATATATATATATTTTAGATGGCCGACCCGTTTATGAATGTCATAAATCTAAATTAGAACTGAGTGTGTACCTGAAAATAAATACTGAACTATATACAGTAGTTCAACATAAACTCTGGCAGGAAAAGGTTTGATGAATAAAACTGACTGTAAGCATGACCTTAAGGAAAAAAAAAAAAATTCTGACTGAGCATGCACCTGAAAATAAAGTGACCCATTTACAGTAGCTTAATATAAAGTCTGGCAGGTTAAATGAATAAATAAATCAAACAATTCAATAAATAGGCAAACTAATAGCAGCACAACTAATGAAAGAGGTTTTTTTTTCAGTTTGAAAAAATAACATTCAGTTGCAGCATTTGACACCCTACGCCCCGCTTCCAACGTAAACCTGACACATGGGTTTCAGTTTGTCAGTTTTACTTAGTTGAAACTAACGCAGAGTTAAGGTGTTAGTTGCACTTGCATTATGCAGCTTGGCCTCATAAGTGGCAGACTTGGCTGTGTCACTTAGGTTAACGTTATTTTCACTCAAATCACAATCTCAACTTTCCACATCCCCCACCCCCCAAGTCCTTTTACCTTTGCAAAGGGGTTCAAAGAACAGTCCTCACTTGAGGAACCAGCCAGTTGGAATGAGGAGGGGGAACGATAGAGATAAAATTGAGGTCAACAGTGTTGCTGTTGATTTGCAGATCCTAGCTACTGTTTCTTGAAATTACATTACGCATTTGCCGATTATCCCCCCTTGCAAATATTTTTTTTGTAGGTGGGTGAAGGCGAGGGGAATGAATCCGGCGCTATGATTGGTCGAACTCTTCTTTTGCTTTTCAGCAAACTAAAGGCTCGTTGGCGTATTGCCTCTTGCTGTTACACTTGAGCGCCGCACAAATGGTCAAACTCACAAGGTGTCACCAGCTTTTTGCATACTTCGGAGTGGCAAATCATACCAGCGTACTTTGATGCGTAAAAAATGTATACCTGCCATGCACAATGCGCACAGGTTGGCAGGTCTGCATGCATACTCTCTGAATGAATCAAGCAAACACGTTCAGTGCACTGTCACAGAGCGCCGTCACTGGGTTGTTCAATTATTCATCAGTCCCTCACAGACAATTTTGCACATCAGAGAAAGTGAGGGAGGAGGAGCAGGGGGTTCATGGGTGCCATTGGCAGGGATTGAGTGTTTATATGGATCAACAGGTTACACTACTAGAGAGGGAGAAAGCTTAAGAGCAATAAAGAAGGATCTTTCGCTATAGAACATCAGATGCTACATATTTCACCTTTGAAGTGGCGTACCCTGTAATCCACCATAGCCACCAACTTAACAGTGATTTTTATTGGTCCCTCCAACCATTTTGTAAAGGCCTTAGGTAGCAGCAACTGAGGCGGTGGAGCGGGTTGGTCATTAATCGTAGGGTAGGTTGTTCAATCCCTTGAGCAAGACACTGAACCCCCAACTGCATCTGATGTGTGCAGGTTAAAAAAAAAAAAAGTAAGCTGCCCTAGAAAATCGGTGACTCCATTACCTCTCGATAGCTTTAAGCAGTAATAGTACAAGTCACACCATCCTCTTCGAAGCTTTAAAAAAGGACCAGTGTGTAGGATTGTGAGGTTACAACCAACTGAATACCCCTCCCCTCAACCCCTCCCTTTCAAGTCTATAGAAGAACCTACGGTGGCCGTGAAACTTGTGAAAAATGCGAAAGGCCCTCTCTAGAGTCAGTGTTTGGTTTGTCCGTTCCGGGCTACTGTAGAAACATGGCAGTACAACATGGTGGGCTCTATGGAAGAGGTCCCACTCTCTCTGAAAAGTGCTCATTCTAAAAAGTAATGAAAACACAATGATTCTTATTGTCAGGTGATTATACACTAATTAAAACATACTTATGAACATTATATTCCATTTTTTGCCGATAGATTCCTCTAAACCTTACACACGTGTCCTTTAATAAATATTTAACCTTTGGATTTCTGTTTGAAGAATTGCGAAAACAGAAAAAAAAAAATGCTGAGATACACCTGATCAACCACCTGGACCAAAAGCTATAAACAGGGGCGTAAACTAAGTGAACCTTGATCTCAAACACATGCACACCTCTGTTCTACTTTTAGATGCCTGGAATAGTTATTTTTATGGCTCAACATTCTTAGATAAAGAGACTGATAGAGGATGAAGATAGTGTTTTGTTGTTGTAGGAAGGAAATTACCATGTAGGGAACTAGTTTCAAAAGTAAATGTACTGAAAACGGTACTATTATTAAAACTATCATACCGAGACCTTGGCAATATCCTCATCACTCCGGCTTGCAAGCACTTAATGCTGCATCATGACAGCTTCCCAGCACACCATGCATTTTCAGTGACATGCCTTCAGAAAAAAAAAAAAACACGTCTGAATGTGGGAGTTTCATGTTTATGTAAGTTCTTTTCTCTCGGGCAACATTTTTTGGTCGAACTCTATATTTTAAAAAAAAAACCCTTGTAGGCTCAGCACAGTAGCAGTTCATTATTTTAAAAGCACGACTCCACCAGCGCCACCTCCTCTAAGCTGACTCACTGAACAAACTCCAAATGTGCACGTGTGTTGTATTTTATGTAAATCATTTCCAAAAGTCATTTAATCTTGAGTGACTGTGCATGTGTACCTTGGCAACGCTGCATTAGTCATTGTCCCCAAGAGAATTTGAAATAAATAAGTTAAAAATAAAAAACATAAAATAACACTCCGTTCACCCCGGGGCTCGCATTAACCTACATATTCTCTTTCCGACTTGGACAAAATCTATCCTACGTTAGCTTGGCTTCTGGCTGTGTGTCATTAAGAGTATGTACAGTATGAATGTGTGAAACCATACGGCCTCTGTTCTATAGGCGTGCACAGAATCTGTAGGACGAGTATGAGTGTGAGTGCGTGTATTGTGTAAATGAAAGTGTAAATACATCCGAGAAGCATTCAAGACGGACTGAAATCTGATTGAGATGTAAAAAGGTGTAAATGCATCAGTCACACGCGTAATATTTACTCCTTGCAAGTATAACCACGTTGCTTGAAACAGGCAGAAGTGCGCCTCCAATGATTTCAACACACACAATCATACAGAACAGGCACCAAGCTGTTATAGTGTTTAGTATTTTTTGCATTAAAATGTCTTTCTGGATGAATTAAGGTCTATCTTGTCTCATTTTCAAGTTGTAGCTTGAGTGTGCACTGGGCATCTGTGTCGTTTTGGAAAAGATATGTATTATATCGGCCTTGTGTTGGCAGATACCCAATACTAAGGACTCAGGGCCAAAAAAATCTTTATTGGGACATCCCTTATAACAGAAAGGTTAGTTAATCAGTATGTATCCAAGAAACATGTTTTTTTTTTTTTATTGCTTTTTTTCCAGTCTAGTTCATTATTTGTGACCCTTCAGATTTATCTTGCAACCTTTATGTAGGGTCCCAACCTCAGGCTGGAACCACTGGACTACCGTGAGTGTCGAGGAGGCGGTTTCTGGAGAGCGTCGAACACAAACTAAATTCCATTCACCTCCAGTGGCTTGTTTCATGGCAGATACTTTGACATGCCATAGCAGGAAAAGCGCAGGAGTAATTAATAACATTAATAATGACTGCACTGCATTTAGGTGTGCCAAGTCCACGTCCCTAGGCATTATGAATTCTGACTCACTGACCTATCTTACTGGAGTGCTTAAACAAAATGAAGCCATCATTAATCCAATTAGTTACACCTGTGCTTTTCTTGCTACGACATGTCAAAATGTCTCCTGGAACAAAAGGACTATCAACTAGACTGATACTCCCCACTTCTATCAATACAGAGTATTGATAATAAAGGCACAAGTCCTTCGTGGGTCAGAGTACAAAGCTGTTTCTGGATAAGATAATCATTAGTATATTTTGAGGAAAAACCAACAAAGAAGGTCAAATGAAATCCAAAATGAAAACAGTTAACTGCTACCGATCCCTAATCAGAACAAAAATATTGCAAATACAAAACAATTATGAATGTGAATGAATGAATTTTATAATTAAGTATTTTTCTTAAAGTGTAGGAGAAGCACAAAATCAAAAATCTGAGGTGAAACACATAATCTTGCGACAAACACAACAACATTTTGTTCCGCCTTCTTTGTGGCCTGCTCAGGTGGTGGTCCTGCTGGCTAATGAGCCCATATCAGGGGTTAATGACAGGGTTGGGTGAGTGACGATCAGTCAATCAGAGGGTTAACAGACTGTAATCTGTAATGCATTGGCCCACACACAAGACAAATTTAATCCATAAATCTGACCTGGGGTCACTGGCTTCAACGGAAAATCTGTCAGAAGCTGTCTGCACGATCTAATGTTTATTACACCTGCTTTCAACAGCAAAATGGAACATTTTCTCAATACTCAAACCGCTGGTGAGAAATGATTTAGTATGTACTTGTCATTAACGTCAATGTCTCTGCACCGATTTTACAAAGACACACTCCTCTACAATGACTGTACTTGGAATAATCTTATTTTAAAGTAGGGAAGGACAAGGTTTAGTATCTGCACTAGCAGATTGTTTTTCAAAAGCTAAACAGAGACTATAGACTATTATTATTATTGTTAACTTTTCAAGTGGGCATTTGATCTGGTTCCACTTTCAATCTGTAGAACTAGTTTACTGACTAGTGCACTACTAGATTATCACAGGTAAGAAAATAATAGAGGCCATTTATGAGTACTCACTAACTATAAGCAGGGATAATGTGCACAGGGGGAAAAAAAAAATCTAAAATTGTCACAAACTTGAGGTATTTTTGCAGTTTTGGTTCCATAAAAATACTACTGGGAAAAGAAAAATGAAACAACAAATAATTATACAACTTTTAGACTCTTTTTTCCCATGGGGGCTTTTCCCTTGCTCTTGCATGCTTACATCAGCAAACAGCAGAATCAAAAATAGCACAGTCAGATGAACAAAGCAAATTGTTCTCTCAGCTCGAGGTCTGACAGAAATCTGATCTAAATAAAATGTGTTTACAAGAGTTCAAATTTGTGACTGTTAAGTGTACAGAAAATATGATAAACATGGCATTATGTTAGTCTGTTTATCAATAAGGTCATTATTAAAAATTAAGTCCTAGTGCACCACAGAGCACTAGGACTTACTTAATTAAGTCAACCACACTGGACGGCAGTAGATGATGATGTACCAGCACCTGGTGCAAAAGTAGTTTAGCCAGCTGAGCAAGTGTTGAGCAGTGGAGCTGAGAGTTGCACTGCCCTGTAGCAGCTCTGTCTCACTGCTCTCTGTTTCCAGTAGTTTTGCAGTTAGAAAATTTTGAGACAAAATTAATCATGCTGTTATCCTACATTGCTCTGTGTACAATCACACAGTTACAAAAAAAAAAAAAAGTGCACATTTGTCAGCTTACGGTTCTTTATTAAAGGATCATCCCCACCAGTATATTTTACTTGAATCATTGTGACATTATGGTGATTGAAAATAAGATCATTATAAAAATCCTATCGGCATAACCTTTATTTTATCTGTGTCTAGATGTATGTTAGGGGAGTTAAGATGCACTAAATGCTAACGTTTCTGTGGAAAACCACAAACTTCCCCTACTGACAAAACAAGACCATATTCCTGTTGTTGATTCACAAAAAAGGGAAGAGAAGAGGACAGACAACAATTAAGGCTAAACGTCAGTTAGTTGCGGTCACTGAAGTGTCTGCCTTTGGGCGACGAGTTGTTATTGAACCTAGGCGACGCGTAGGGGGGGGGGCTGATGTTGGTGCTAAACTGGTGTGAATGCCAAAGACAGGCCATTCGATAAGTGCTGGTGTTTTCATCAGTGTGTGTGTGTGTGTGTAACACCCATAGCTGTTGGCCACATCAGCCAGGCTCAGCTGGGACTCTGGTGACTAGATGGGGCCATATCGACTAGGCAATAACCCTGGGTTCTGTTTATGACACTATCAATTCCCAGCTGTATTGATTTTCATTGTGGCTGCAAAAATACTCTTCAGTTCCACACCCAAACACATGATGGCTGTGGAATCATATGTGTGCGTGCACAGACAATAGTGGGAAAAAAAAAATACAATGTGCAAGGGTACTAAGGCGCATGTGCACACAGTAATTGAAGACCTATGTTTTGCGCTACTACTAACAAATACTCAGGTGCACACATACATACATACATACATGAGTGCATAAATGGTGGTATGCCAGACAGTGTGACAGTGAGAGCAATCAGTCTGGTGCTGTTTGATATTAAGGCCACATGACAGCTAATATAGATTAACTATTTTGCACCCACTGTGTCATGGCTGAGGTTTTAGCCCCCGCATCAACTATTCTGGTTCTTCAAAGACTCGAGCGTCCTGTGTATGTGTGTGTCTTAGAGGAGACTGTGCTAGCTGTGTCCCTGACACCGCAGTAACAAGTGCCGGTGGTCAAATGCATAAACCAGCTTGTGAGTCATCCTGCTGTAGAGAGTTTGAGGGTATTAGAGAAAATGTGCAAATACACATTAGCCTTGCACATGTACACACACACACACACACACACACACACACACACACACACACATACATGGAAAACCCATGTAATCATTACATGAAGTGCTACAGTCATTCAATCAGCGGCGTACACAGACACACACACACAGACAGACAGAGGGACCGCTTCTACTACTCATGAAAGTACACACCAGCTGATCTAGTTTCAGCTCCGAGTGTGTATGTGTGTGTGTGTGTGTGCATATTTGTGTGTGTGTACAAGGGGAGGGCTGAGCGTAGAGTGAAGTGCTACTCTAAAGCCCAACAGGATTTTCCAATCAAGAGCAGCGCAAAGATTAATAGAGGCCTATAGCATGGTCTGTAGTGAAAGCGGTGCAAAAGAGAAATTACTGCAGTGAGTAGGACATGCGGCCGCCACTTGCTGAGTTTTTTTTTTTTTTTTTTTTTTCCTCTTTCAAAATCAAATATTAAATAGAAGCAAATTAACAGACGGGGTGAGCAGAGTGCCATGAATGGAAAAGACTGTCCTTGCATGTGTCCACCTTCAGACTTTAAAACCAGGATAGTATGAGCTAATCGGGTTTCCCCTCATTCTGTGATCTGCTGCGGGTCAGCCAGAGAGACTGAGAACTAAGACTTAGACCCCTTGCCTGAGGAAGTATCATAATCTTTTCAACGGCCTTCCTTCCTTAATCTGCCAACCAAGGTTTGGCGAATGCAGACTGCCCTCCAGACAAAGCCAAAAGTAATGAACACAAGCCCACTCTAAATCTCCCAAACAGCTCAGTGAATGGATTCCATGTAAGACATCTACGCTGGATGGATGAGACGCCCTCTCTGACTTTCTTGAAGGCCGTGTTCTTGGAGGGAGAACGATGATGTCATGCAGTCATTCGCCAGGGCCTCACAGGATGGCGGGGGATGTTGTGATTCACTGTTATACATTTATGGCTAGGACTCCCAGAGCTGTCAGCTTCATAATAGACTGAATAAAAATGTCCTGCAACCTCTAGTGTATCACAAGGAACCGTTTTCTAAAAAGGAGCATGGAGCTTTCAAATCGCCTGTGAAGAGAGTAAGACAATAAAAACGGGGTGGGTGCAAGGGAGTTGTGTGTCAAAGTCTGCAAAGCGGTTCCAGAAACACACCAAAAAAAACTTTATCTTGCTCATTGATGGCTTACATGACACAGTGCCCCCATTGTTCTCTTTTTATCAGTGAGATGGAAGATTCAAAGTTAACATGGAAACGGCTTGATCATCATAACACATCAGCGGAGACGTGCATGAGAAGGTGGTGGGTAATTTGATTCATCGAGCTATTACGCCTCAATGGGTGCAACGCAGCAGGAGAAGCCTTGGCATGCTAACCTACAACCTTTCTCTCCTCCTCCTCCTCCTCCTTCGCCTTTTGAAAAGGAAAGAGAACGATGAACCGAAATGAAAGAGAAAGATAGAGGGAGGAAATTAAGCAGAGGAAACCCCAAAAAGGAAACATGCATCTAGGCCACTGAGTCATTTCCCTTGTGCTTTGCCTCTTCCTCTTCTTCTTTTTCAAATATACACTGACAGTATAAATTATGTACATCATCACGGGGTTTACACAGAGTGGGAGAGGGCCCATGGGTTTTAGGCCCTAGGATTTCAGCTTTTTATCCCCTGTAAAGTCTGCCCGCAATTAGTTTGGGAATTAATTCAGGCTCAGAACTTAGCCTCCCCCTTCCTCTTTTAGATGTGTACTGATTCATCCAAGCTTCTTTTACACACAGAAAAAAAAAAAAAAGAGGGGGAGTAAAAATAAAAAATCTGCCCTGAGGAGGATGGAGTTTACCCACGCAAATAACTTTCTGTAAAAAGGTGACATCCACATTATAGTACTGTAAATGTGGTTTAATACAAAAATTAAACCTCGTGGTTGTTTACAGCATTTCTTAATGTGTATGTATGGAAGAGATACAGCTGTAGGTGGTCAGGTCTAATTAAGAATCAATGAGTGACAATATGCCAACTGTAGCTAAAGCGCTGGGTCTTTAAAACTCCAGGCACTGAAATAGTGATGGATTTTGTAGAATGTTTTTGAAACCACCCAATAAAAACAGATCTGACCACAGGCAGCAGTTTGGGTTGGGTCAGACCAGGCAGTATCAAATAAAAAGATCTCCCCTCCAAATACCAGTTCCTAAAGTAACTTGCGGCTCTTCCAATGCACAAGCAGCCATCGACACAACATGTTTTCCATATATGCTCATATGAGGTTCTGTTTGTGGACCTGTGTGAGGTACGATTGTCCCACACCTGAATCAACATGGTAATATTTAGAGCAGCAACAGTTTTGATAATCTATTAATTGCAGGGCTCCAGACTAACTTTTATCACCATCTTCCTGGAACTGTCACCGAAAAACTATTTTAACCGTCCAGAAGAGAATGTGTAAACCTTTACTTTGTAAAGCAAGGCAGAGTTTGCATGCAAACTAAATCACTAAATCTGCCCCTGTTGATGTATGAGTGTTTTCCTTAACGATTTACTTTAAAGATTAGAGATGCTGCTTTCAGTGATTGTAAACGTTTCCATGGTGACCTGTGCCTTTGCATCACAGTTTGATATTTATGTCGCCTACTGTGTACGCTTCCCGCTGTGGTCCCATTTCTGTTCCTGATCACCCATGTGGTCTGGAAAGATTGTAGCCTGCTGAGTGCACCGGTTTCTCCAGCAATCTCTCTTGTATAATTGTAGAAATAATTGTTATTAGTGTCTGTATATTTCTTAGTATTCCCCCATTACTAGTTTGCGTAGTTGTGAGTCAGTAATTCGTGCCTGATGAAAAATGAAGCTGCGGAGTAGAAGCGGACCGTAGCTCTGCTCTGCTCTCTACTACATATACATTTTAGAGAATGTAATTAATATTTTCCTCATTAATGATGTATTATTTCACCACTCCCATCTGCTATTAATCAGAATTTTTATGACCCGACCGATCTAAGGATATAACTACAATCTGTACATCACTACTGTCCACGTACGAGCTATGTTTAATAAGTGTTTAAGACTTAATCGTACCAATCATAACAAAGAGATGAAAATAATACATCGAAATTGTCTAAATGCTCGGTTAAGTTTGTCATCTGACTGAGTGATAGTTTAAAATTAATAAATAAAAAACTAAAAATTTAAATCCCTTTTGTCCCGGAGGCATCCCAGTGAAGATCTATGTTCATCCCCAAAACATTTCCTACTGTCCCCAGGAGGGCGGGACATCAAATCAAATCAAATATCCCAATGCATACAGTGTGTCTTGAAATTGCATAGTAAACACATAGTAATATTCAATAGTAAAAGCTGTAAATCATTACATATGAGACCACAAATTACACTGCTGTCTTTAAATAACAACCAAAAAGATTATTAAAAAGGCCAAATGAAAGACTTTTCCATGAATTTGAACCCATTACTATAATTCTGCCAAGCTCTCTGTAACTTTCTCGCTATTCCTGGTGGTATCTATTAACTTCTGCAGCCTCTCACACCCCGTCTCTTTGGGAAAGGGGATTGGAGAGCAGTCACTTTCTCCACTTTATCTGTGCAGTCTGATCTCACCAGTACATACGGATTAGACGTGACCTCTGAAGTCCGCAAAGCCCTGAGGTCCTTTGTGTGTTGCCAATCAATAATAGATTGGGTACATATCTTTATATTGCAAATATTTGTTGGAAAAAAAGGAAGGCCCATAAATTAATAACGGGACCTTTTATTTATAACACAGAGCTGAATAAATCAGAGTGAGAAAAAAAAAAAGTGTGCGTATGCTTGACGCTCCCTGACATCCCTCTGGTCTAAGAGCTTTTGTCTATTTATCTATGCCTCTCATTCTTTGTCAAAGGCTCTAGCCCTACATGCTGACCATTTTTGCTCTCAATCATGTTTTTTATCTTCACTTAAAACAATTGTGTGCGCTCGGGCTTCAGCATTCAGCTCAGCTTCTTTCATTTTCAGAGCCAATACACTAGAAAATGGATTTTTGGATACTACTGTACAACAGAAACACTTTCAAAGCTAAATCAATGAAAAACTTCTTAATTATCTTGTGTGTTACAGTGATCTCACAGTGTAGGAACAACAAAATCCTGCCTAGGATTATTTGTGAGAACAGTAATTTGAACCTTGAAATCTAACCCGGTAGTAATATTGGACTGCGTCCTGCTCCTTCACTGTAAATTGGTGAGGAGAATGCAATAGGTGTGGCCCCTGTGTCACACCAGGAAACAATAGTTGGACACGGGTCATGCACACTGCTGCAGGAAGGGTGTGTGCATGTATCGGCTTCTTTGATACCCTCACGGCCTGATAGTTTAACCATTTCCTCATTTTCCCTCTGGGACAATATCATCCCTTCAATTATCCTAGGGTTCGTGGCCTTCTGGCTTTGCAGCGCTGCACATCTGGTTCATTTGTGTTTATGTATGATGAGAGCTTGTGTGTGCAAGTAAGAGAGGAAACGAGACCAAGAATAAGAGAGGGAAGTAGAGGGGCGGGGTGTTGACTGGCAGAGTTACCTCCAAGTCACAGTTTAATTGGACAATTGTTCGGTTTAACCTCAGGCTCTCTGGGTTGACAAAGGCATACAAAGACTTCCTAGCATGGACTATTAAGCAAGAAAAAGGGTGGCAGAAGTACTCGCGTTGGCTCTCATTGCCTTCTTTTGCTTCATGAGAAACTCCTGTCTTCTCTCTTGCAATATGACACACACTGATGAATCAGTGGTTAGCAAAAAAAAAAAAAAAAAAATTGCTTAGTTGGAGAGATAATGGCAGCAACTATATAGGAGGAGGCTGAAATGAAGACAAAAACATGTTTCTAATATTCAAGGAAATAGCCGTTTTGCCCAGTTGATCAAGAGAAATTGTGTAACCTTTCCTAATGTGCCTTGATGTTGTCTTGCATTACAAATTCTTGGTTGGGAATCCTGTGGTTAACATATCCAGCCAGGCACAGACTTAAATACAAAATAAAAAAATAAAATACGCTGCTCGATGGCGAGAGCACAACACAATCTCCCCCAGATTCATCAGAGGCAAATCTCCACTTGACCCAATGGAGGCTGTCCAGTCACCGCATTAGGGCTGCACAGAGCTTGGGCAGAGGCCTAGTTTCTCTTGGGACTGACTGGGGGTGGGAGGGGTGGGAGGGGTTGGCACACACTCTGGTAGCCCAACAGATGAGGAGTTATCAAGCATTTACGTCAGGTTCGGTGGCAGCCAGACCGAAAAGGTTCAGTGCAATCTTGCCAGGCGCTATCGCCCTTAAAAGCCCTGCATAATTTGGTAATGCTATGGAATGAAAGCTTGTCAGCACTCGTTAAATAACACCAACACTGGCCTCAGTCCCCGCTGTTGTGCTGCCATGGAAGTGCTCAACAGACACACCAGTGAAATGTGCTCTGCAATGACGCTTTAAAGAAATGAAAGACGGGTTCGGAAACATGTTCTAAAGGCGCTGAGTAAAAATTGTGATGTAAAACTGTGAGACACAAAAGCGCTTTGGGCGGGCAAAGGAAGCTCCCAAAATAGACGAGTGTGGTGCAGTGTATTACCCCACTCACATCAGCAAACGTGTCCATCACAATCATGCATCCTAAGCCTTGCTGACATGCCCCACTCTGCTAAGCAAGCAGCGCATACTGGAGTTTTCCCAGTCGGTTGCATGCAGGGGAGAGTCAGCAGAATGGGCGCAAATTGTAGGCCTATGACATGACACTTTCAATTTTTTAAAGACCCCCATTACAGTGAACCATGTAGTTCTAAAAATACTCCTGCCTAAGCCCTTTCCTTCATTCTGCCGAGCTAAATTAAGCCCCAGACCCAGCAGGGGTGGTGGTGGGCAGAGATAAGACAAGTCAGCCATCAGCAATGGTGATGTCTCTTCGAGTGATGATGATGGCTGCTCATAATTCCCCAGCACTTCAACTTGGCCTAGTCATGGACTAGCAGATAGATAGAGGCTTGCAGATTTCACAGGAGAGCTGTAGACAGATGTAGCCGGACATAATGGGGGTTGGAGCCGGGGTGGGTGGGGGTTGGGGGTTGGGGGGGGGGGGGGGGAACTCACGGTCACAGCTGCAACCTCGCCAGAGGATTGGAGGCGCACTTGTAATGAAGGGCTGTAATCAAGTCACTCGTGCTAACCTCCCACACCCAGTGAGGCTGACTTGCCAAAATGCCTCTCTTATGACACAGGGTTTAGTATGCTTGAGGAAAACAATGAGGGGAAGAACAGTCCATGTACTGCACAAGAAAGGATGATGTATTTAACGACCAATCTGTTCTGCAATTTGGCATATAACATATCGATATTGCGTGCAATAAACAAGTTAAACCAGATGTCATGCTAGCGAAGAGCATATGAATGTGTGAAAAAAAAATATTAGACCTGCCAGGTGTATAAAAGCTGGCATGTACACACAGACTCAAACAATACAATAAATACCTTTTAACATACGCAATATTTTTTGGGGAAAAAATGGTTGATGGCTGGATCCTACCGCTCACCAAAGATCTAAACCGGTGGGTCAGATGAAGACAATTTTCTGCAATGCAAGGTGGCGATTGAACAGCAGAAGTGGCACACTCACTCAGGAGGCATTCGTTGATGAGACATCTGTTGGGCCATGACTTCCTCCCCTCCGAGACAGCTTTCAGTAGACCAAGGCCATGACTCAGGTCTGCACCAGCTGCTGAGCCATGACTAGATCCATTTCATATTTTTCCCTGTGACTCCTATCGCGGTCAGTGGTGCAAATAGGCTACAAAGTTTCCATCAAATCCAGAAGTAAATGCAGATGAAAAGAGTTTGTGACAATGACTTCCTCTTCGTGGACATGGACCACCAGATGGATTTTGAAAAAGATATTTTGCTTATGTGCTGAAGATCTTCAAGTATTTTACAAACAGACCTTCAATTTAATTAAGATAGATGTTTGAGTCCGTCTTGGGTATAAAACACTACCTTAATGCCTACCAGAAGAAGGCTTAGGGATGCACACTGTGAACACGGGTATGTATATGCAGTCCTCACTACTGGTTAATTAAATAAAGTGCTACTGCAACTATACTACTGCTACTGTAGATTAATCTTGTTACCAAATATCTGTACTGGTTCTTTCTCTTGCTGGCTTTACAAGACCATGATGTTGCAGCAGTGCAGAGTTTTGCTGTCTTTTGAAATCATCATTAAAAGCAGTATGCATGAACACATCTGCTAGAAGAGGAGAGGTGGGGGTAGGGAGGGCATAATTCTCCTTGTCATCTGAGACAGCATTCCTATATTAGACATGCTAAACCAGATCACTGCAGAACATTAAGCCTGACAGCAGCGCTTTAATATTTGATGCGCTCTGCTACCGTGGCATAAACCACCAAACTGCTGTAGCACCGGCTAAACTGACAATTCTCTAATATACGTTTCAAAAGTCAGCCTTCCGCCACATGGAAGTGGAGAAAACTTCAGGAGATGCTGAGGTGGATTAGTCAGCAGGGAGGAGAACTGTACATTTTTCACTTCAACAGGTTGCCCAAGACGCAGAACAAAACCTGCCAAGACCGTCTACACTGGTATTACGGGTTTCAACTTTTGGAAAATAACATTATGGCTGTCACACAGATATGTAGAGCTGACCTAGCACACAGCCAGTAAACTCATTACAGGGTCGGTGGCAAGCCATAAGACATATGGGCCTACCAGTGGGCCTGTCATGGTTCTTCTACAGCAGAGCAGGTAAACTTGTTAACTTCGACATCCACATGACCCCTGCCTTGATGAGGGGGGAGGAAGGAAGAGTGACAGACTCTGGTAAGACATCACTTGCTGGATAATAGCGGGGACAGAAGAGGGCTGTCCAAAGCACTGTTTTCAGTGCTAATTAAAATAGGCCCAGGTTCTTTAAGGCCACATGGCGGCCTGTATGCCTTCTGGTTGTTCTTAAATTAGACAAGTCAGGATTCAACTGAGACTGAAAGAGATTTCTTTAGGCACCGCAGCACATTAGGAGAGCTGTGAAGCACTCGCTAAAATAGGCACATAGAGGTCACACCAACAATTGTAACTACTGTGGTCTGTTTTACAGGGCAACAGTGACTGTTTGTTGTACAGATAAACTGCTGAGGCCTTTAGTACATCTTCATGAAACGTGGACAATCACTCTGAACAAAACACGCAATGTTTGTGAATACAGCTACACTCATAAATCAGCCAGGCTAATATATCAGCTGATAATAGTTTACTGTGTTGGCTGATAACAACAAACTGCAGTACGGAAATACCAAAGATATATTTAAGGATATTAGAAACCTATGCATAGTTTATCAACCAGAGAGCGCTGACACATTGGTTGTTTTACAACCACAAATAGGAAATAACACCTCATGGTTATATGCCACTGCCAACCAGTCAAGTTGCAGTTTACATACATGTCTGTCCAGACTCATATAATATTTATAGTGAAGACTTTGAAGAAATGTTAAAAAAGGTATTAGGTGTATTTTCCTTATATGTGTTCACATGCTTGGCCAATAAAGCTGATTCTGATAGAACACAAAGTTGTAGCCATGACAGTAGACAATAGGGCTGCATTTGAAAAAAACAACAACTAATATTATGATTTTTTTCCCTGCAATATATATATCCTATTGATTAGGAGCTGCTGAGATTGTCGCTAAAATGAGAATAGCTGGTCCACCTTTAAAGGTCAGTCCACCTTAAGGTCAGGACAGGTTCCAACGGGCACCAGGTGTAGCTCACTTATGCTACGTCACAAGAGGCTAACGTCGCTCGCTAACTTCAGGGCTAACCCCCTTCACTTGAATCAGCAGGTGATAAGCAAGATGCAGGAGCTTGACTTGGGTCTTGAGGAGCTGTATCATTTATTCACTGACAAATGGCCTAGACTGTACATACACTGCACCGCTACGTTTTACGGCTATACTGCTAACGTAAGGGCACAGACCAGCACTGTGACAGTAACTGTTTAACTTTTAACCAGCAGATGAGGTGCCACTGATAACGGGAGTACACACTCTCAGAAGCCCCCCTCGCATAACTGAATGCCTGCCTCTAGCATCCAGACACCATTATCTGCGACAGTAGCCGTGTCATGTGCAAGTTTACAGGCAGGTGATAAGCAGACTCTGCATGCTTAGCGATCAGTTTGCACACTGATCAGGGGGGTGCGCGCTTAATCAGTTAATCAAACAACCAAAACAGGCAGCGCTCATCTTCCGGTTGTGGTAGGCGACTAGTTGGGCCTGATTTGAAGTGCACCCCTTCACCAGAGCACATCAAAAGTTGTAGCATGACATGTTTTAGTTAATTTGCCTTACTTGACATTGCGTGTCCTACAATGGGACTATTGCACATGCGCACATCACAGTGTCGATGCTGAAATGATATATTGTGCAGCCCGAGCAGACAATGCTTCATATATGGATGTTGCTGCAAAGAAGCTACGAATTATAAAACGTGGATGCTTCACACACATCTTCAACCTAGCAGCATAAAGATCTATACAATAACCACAGTTTCAAGGTGGCCACCCAAGATTAGTGTCACCAATTCAGTATCCGATCAAATGTGAAATATGGTCACAATCTCCCCTTTTGTTCCTGAGTTATGGCTTTGAATAATGACCAGAAAAGTGTTTTTGCAGAACATTATGATGTCACAGTAAAGTTGACCTTTGACCTTTTGGATATAAAATGTCATCACTTCTGTCTTCCCACTTGTGTGAAACTTTGTCATAATTAGAGTTATGGCCGAAAACGTGTTTTGTGAGGTCACAGTGACCTTGACCTTTGACCACCAAATTCCAATCAGTTCATCTCTGTGTCCAAGTGGATGTTTGTGCCAAATTTGAAGAAATTCCGTCGAGGCGTTCCTGAGATATGGCGCTCACGAGAACGGGGCGGACAGACAACCTGAAAACATAATGTCTCCAGCCATGCGGAAGCATGAAAACTAATATGAGGGATTTGTATCACAAATGTTTATGTTATGTGTTTGCAAAATTTGGTAACAGAATTACTATTGGCCAATAAATCATAATTGGATCTTTAAACTATCAAATATCAACATGGCCACAAATATCTAGTATCAGTCGAGCAAAACTTTATAATTTTGTTTGAGGAGTGTGCACTGATATTTTCCATTTTTAGAGTGTGTTTGTATAAAGATAAATTCTCTCATCTGGATCAGAGGTTAGGCTCAGCCACAGAGCAACAGACCTGGAACTGACAGAGACAAAGGTAGATTAGATACTTAAACCAGGGTAACTACTAAATTTGGGGATGTGCTTCCCACGATTTTTCACCACGCTGCTTTGACTTTTTGCTATGAAAGCTAAACTTATGGAAAAAAAATTTTGTCCCCATGAGAAAATCCACTGGTCACTGTATTCAAAATAAAATTGCTGGAAAATGTTGCTGTCAGAAATGCTCTTGTGACCATGCAGTAACTATTGTGTATTATCCCTTTTGAAACTTGTGGGGTTGAAGAGTTGGAGAGGAGAAGCTCCCACATCCTCCCCTGCTTTATATTTTAAACTTTACTCACACCCAGATAATCCAAACCCCTTTACAGAGCAGGGCATGATTAAGCCTGCTGCCAGGATTTAAACCCCCCCCCCACCACCACCAGCCATGCCCACACTAAACTGGCTAAATGTGAAAACGTACTTTTTCCTTCTCTGTTTTAACCATACATTTCCACTCAGAAATAGTCCGTCTTGAACAAGCTCTCCAGAGGGGATGAATCTGAAACTGCTGATCTTGTGATGTAGTGTCGACAGGGAAAACAAAACTATGCTTGCACAGACATAGTCTGTTTCTGCGTAGCACTAACGACAAGAAGCCAACTTTCTGTCACCTCTAGCTCTCTCTCTGATTGCTCATTTTAAATTACAAAACAAGGCGATCACATGATACGGGTTTTGCCATTAACTTGTTCTTTAACCCGTGTCAGACAACTTCACAAGCACACCTGTGAAGGAATTACTGGTTGTCCTGATATTTTATCTCTGAACTTTCAACCACATCCCATGGCTTTCACCAGAGAAAGGAACACATTGTCATGAAGACTAGGAGGAGGTAGAAAAAAAAAAAAAAAAAAAGGTTTCAACTGCGTAGCCCTTTTCGTTGGCCAGAGTGTGAACAAGGCATCGTATAAATTAACAATGTTTGATACAACACAACCCTCTCACAGCATTGCACTGCAAAATACATATTCTGACAACATGGCTTCTGCTTAATCTTGAACCGGATTTGAACCGGTCCTGTGAGTGTGTGTATAAACCGCAGTCTGCCCTTACTGTGGACATGGCCTCAGTGTGAGAATGACTGGCTCCCCACCCCCTGTCTCTGACAACCACATCAGCCAATTGTCAAGAGCAGCTGATGTGACCTCTCCCAGCGAATCCATCAGCACGCACGCACACACACACACACACACACACACACACACACACACACATACTCAAAGGGATTTGCTCACATTCATGAGAAGACCCCTGGCTAATGTCTCAATAATCTCTCACACAGCACTATAAAAAGACGTGACTGTTAGCAATAAGCTTATGACTGCCTCGGCCCATCTAAAGAAAGGGAAAGTGAGCTTGTTGTCACATAACAGATAGAGACCTGCACCACTCTGTGTTTTAACAAAAGGCCAAATGAAAGCAGCTGAGGACATATTTCTATTGATAATGTGCCTTAAAAAACAATGAGTCTCTTCAACTTCTCAGCCTTTTGACTTTTGGTCGTGAATGTCTTATGTTTCATGACCTGCACTATTTAAAGCTTTTACCTCACCAGATGTGGCTAGGGTCCAACTTAGCACATCATAACCTGTGTATTATCAGCCTACAATTAAACATTTACCTGGCAAAAAATATGGCAATCAAAGTAAAATCACATATACTAAACTGCCCTAGATACCATCACTAATAAGGAAGTGTGCGACTTTCTGTTCCCTCTCTTGTTTGAATGATCAATAGGTGGCCATTGAGACTGCTAAACATGGGTGTGAATAAGGGAGAGGACTTGCACAACAGTCTTGTGCACTTTGAACGAAAGTATGTCTGCTGCAAAACACAAATAGGGCACTGAAACTCTTGACAAGAGACATATTTGGAAGAATGCTGTAAAGAAAAACACAAACCCTGACAGCTGTTTTTTTTTTAAAGCACTTGTTTCCTCAAAAGACATTTTCTAAATAACACGACTTCTTGACACCACTTACTTTGCATTTACTACACAAATGTTGGTGAGTTAATATGGGTTTCTCACCCACTCAACATCCCTTCTCTGCACCTCTGAGCAGAGAGATAAAGCCAGAATACACTACAAAAAAATGATATGAATGACATGCAGGTGCAATGTCATAATATGGGATTAAATTCCGGTGATCCGAGCCAGATATTGCGTGGGCGCACTTCTTAAAATAAATCTTTACAAATGACACAGTTTAGCAGTGAAACACGGGTCTGCTGCCTCTCACTCATGCGCTCTACACACAAGAGATGACATCATGTTGGGTCAGCTTGGGTTTTAGTGCTCAGCTTGCTATCTACATCTGCCATTTCGAGCGCGTCATGTTAGCCTACATTTACTTTTAACGCTGCTTATTTAACCAAACGCTGCCGTGCTGCATGCAGGTGATGACCTCCCGTAGCATTCGCTGCAGGAAGGTCTTATAAAGATAAAAGATAAATGATGCGTGGTTGTTGTCTTTACGTTATATGAATACGCATGCATATTGCAATCGTTAAAAAAACAAAAGTGTCAAAAGATGCAATAAAGGGTTTGTGGTTAAGGAAAGAGAGAGAGACGTAGTAAATGTAGTAAAAATGCGGTGCAGGTCATGTGTAGTGGACGTTACACCGTCTCAACCGAAAGCCATTGTGACTGTGCGTTGATAGTAAAATCTCACTCACAACAATGTAGGATACAATGGAAGGTACCACAGTCATTTTAGATGTGACAGACACACGCAGACTGACCCACATTGCATGACAGCGCCAAAATAACACCTCGAACAAGTTTACATAGCGCCTATAGCCGCCTCGTCGGCTTTAAAATAAAACACACACACCAAGTGAACACTTCATTACAACCTGTCATCCCCGGTTTGCTCAACATACTCACCCCCTGAGGGACAAACCAAAGTGCAAAGCGTCTTCCCCGTCAGTTCACAGCGTACATATCCAAATTTCCGTGTAGATTTTTGAGCAGGTGCAGCGACACATCAATCAAACAAACATGCACTTCGGCGAGACCGTTAAAAAGCAAACCTACGCACTTAACCCCAGCGAGCTGATGCTGCTCTCCGTACTCACCATCTAGAGTGGAGTGGCGTTGAAACAACAAGCCGAACAACGTCGAAAGCAGGCGATGGTGGTCAATATAAACTTCAGGTGCAACGTATAAACACTACCGCTCATTCATATCTACTTTTACTGCTTTGATATTTAGCTATAGCTTAGCCGTTAAACCAAGAGGAAGTGTCATTTCTGTTTTAAGAGCGCGAGGCTAGCACGAGCTGTTAACCGTTGAGAGGGAGCAAACAGTGACAGCAACACAACAACAGAGGGGGAGAAGAAGAAGAAGAAAAAAAAGCCGCTCACCTCTTCTCAAAAAGACTCGTCGTTGTTGTTGGACAAATAAAAAAAGCGGACGCACTTCAAGGACATTTAAGTCCGAGTCTGAAGATGTCGGTGTGACTTCTCGAAGTGCTGTCAGTTGGTCTGGACTTCCTGAATGACGGAGCAGCGGGAGCACAACCCCTCGCCCGTGTTTGACAGCTAGTTTGACAGACGGGCGGAAATAAAAGTTGAGTCATGTAGTGAAGAGTGCGCTGAAGGATGTGCACTTTCCAGACAGTTTTTTTTTTTTTTTTTTAAATAAAGATTAAATGCAGACTCGACAGTTTTTTTCCCCCAAGTATCTTATGCTGAATTGGTTAACCCAAATCCAATGCATAAATATAGCCTACAGCATTAAATATCCCACCGTGCGAATATAAAAGTTAACGACCAACAATTCTACACCTCCTTTGCAAATCATTAAAGATGCATGGACTGAGTCATCCCGACTCCCTTGCAAGTTCAGTGATGGTAATTCAGCTTTTCTCCTAAATTTACTAAGTGCAATGCTGCCACCTGCTGTTGTAAACTTCAACTGTAACAACTCTCGGCAGGCGGCATGTATGTTCAACATATCAGATATTTACACTAAACTCCTTCAAATATCTTTAGGCTATACATCACATATCCATCCTAACCCATAACATTTATTTATATTACTTTGCCATGTATAAACTTGTGCATAAATAACCATTCGTATGCACTTTTTGGTTGGATCCTTTATACCACTCAGTATTCCTGTACATAATGCTTGTAACTGTTGCACCTTTTTGCCCTATTTTGCACTTCCGGTTATAAATGTATATCTCAGTACTTGTACTTTGTGTACTGACAATGAAGTTGAATCTAATCTAATCTAAAAGGAGCTGGAAAATAAGTACCTGGAATTTGGGGAGAGAGTGAGTGCTTTGCGCAAATAATCTTGCTTATATTTAGTCACGCATACATTTGTCATTTCTAGTTGACATTGTGGTTGTGTGTGATGAACTACTGTGTATAACTTTGTATTACGTGTCTTGTCTTTTTTGTTTGTTTGTTTGTTTGTTTGTTTGTTTTTGCTTCATACTGCTCTGCTATTGTGCTGTTATATGTTTTAAATGTGACCTCTCAAGGGATTGCAGATGAAAATGAGCTGTAAGCTAACTCTGGTACAGTACATCAAATGCTAACATTTAACACTGTACACGGTCCCCTACAAATAAAATAAATAAATAAATAGTACAAAATGAAACACTCAAGGAACATTATTAGGTTAGGAAAACACTCCTTTATTTGTGCATTTACATTATGAATTGTCAATGGATATCTGCTTCTTGTTTAAAGTTCAAAGGTCTTCGTGTGAAAATTAAAGGATTGTCTTAATGCACAGTCTCTATTATCACTGAGGACACTGGGATCATATTCTCAGTATTTTGACTGGGAAATTATTGGGGGTTTTTTTTAGCAACCTGGGGGGAGTTTACATTCAGCAATTAAAAACTTACACACATGGGTATTTTATAGGGTTATTCCAGTATTTTTAGACATAAAATGTGTGTAAATTTGACTACTTTGAAACCAATACATTTCTCCAACAGAATTTAATTCCTGGCAGTGCACGTGGGAAATGCTTTGAAACTGCATTTAGACCTTTGTGTTGGGAAATACAGAAAATTAAATCGAACATTTCACTCAATAAATAAAACATTAAAAATGAAATACTTCCCATTTGGTGCCTGCCATTTAGACTGCACTTAGACTCATGACCTCCATCATTCTTCAATTCTGGCTACCGCTCTGTCTGTCAGTGTTGATCAAATGGCAAAAACAATCAATTCATTTTTACAGTATCTGCAATTGCATTAGTAGATATGATGTCAAGTCAGTTTCTCTTCCTACATAATACTAACAGTGCTGCATATTCTCATTAATAGCCACTGGGGTCTCAGAATGGACTGGATTTTGTTGACTCCCAAGTGTGATTTCACATTAAAACACTGAGCATAACATCATAATACCACTCCAGTAACTGAAGACATTTTCCACAGCATGCTGAAAACTGCAGTAAACATTTGAAGCATAGGTTAAACATTGATCATCTTCATACAGGGGCATTGCTTCAAGGACCTATTACTATAGGAACAACTATGTGACCTTTTGACCAAGGACAAAGAAGAGACCCAGCAATAGACATATCTCCTGATAGTGGGAAATAATGCTTGAGTAACATTTAAGACTGTAAATGTGGCAGATATCCACTTGATATGACTAACCCATACTGTGGAAGCCTCATATAAGCATCAGATAAACCTTTAAAAGCATTTTTGCACAAAATAACTGTGTGGACACAGTGGTTAATGGTTGGTGTGAACAGGAGGAATGATTACGGTGATGAAAACCGTCTTTCAGTGTTTTAAGACAGACTAAAAAAACTGTGATCAAATAAGTGTGGCTAGTCAAACAAGCAGCCATAAACAACCACAGGGTGATAATAGCTATGAAAACACAGAGAAGGCGAATGTGCATTTTACATGTGTAATGTTAAAGACTGTCGTCTTTGATTAAAATTAGACTTTTCTTAACACCCCCTAACCCTACAAAGATCCATGGCCCTGCAATAATTTGGCCTAGATTTTAGCTAAAGTTGTGCTTCACATTATCAACTATAGCTTTTTATTACACATTTAATAATCGCAGATTCTCAGTATAACTGTAGAAAAAGTAAATGGATAGTGAGCATGGATGTCATAAGATTTCATAATAAGGTCTTATTATAAGGTCTTGTTATACATCCATGATAGTGAGCCAACCGCGAGCCAAAAAACAACGATACCACACAGTCCCTGATACTCAGAAATATGCCTGTTCAAATCTTTTACCGGAAAATTTAATACGCCATGGGAATAAATGACGATTACCGAATTGTATCATTTATTTCAAATTCTTAATTCTAATTGCTTTTGAAATCAGATTAAATATATTTTGTCGTTTTATACTTTAATAATACTGGCATTATATACAGGCATAAGGTCAGACAGCTTCATACGTAGGGGTCCTGTTAGTTGTAGGCGCTGTTCCAAGCTGCAAAACACAAATCGATTGTTTATTTTGTGTTTGTTTACATTTTCAAAGCGAACAAATGGCTTCAACTTTGCTATCACCTATGGTGGATTATTACAACGATGAAGAAGAACTTGATAGCGTGGATGATGACGATGATCGGAGCTTTAGAGGGAGAGACTCTGAAGAAGGTAACGTTAAAGGAACTGACCGCCGGGCTCTGTCTACTTTTTGGAAACGGGACGGAAACACGCGATTGTTGCACGAATTGGGCTAATATTTTGAATGCAGCGTGTTAAGAGATCTCTGGATTAAGCTTGAGTGGAGGTTGTTTTATCGCACAGTGCGACGTGCATCGTTTTAGCCCTTCTTAAGTCAAAATTTTAACTAACTGTTTTCAGGCTAGTCCGATGCGAGCCAGCAGCACGGAGTTAGCTTGCTAGCTACATAACAAGTTAGGTTACCAATCTACCGCCAGTCAGCTTTCCGTCCTGTCAAAACACCATTTCAGAAACAGGTAATATTAACTGGCTAACCCACTTATACTGGCTGAACGCAAATAACGTTAGTAAATTGAGCCCACGATTAAAGACAACGTCTTTGTTTACATGCTAACAACGCTAACGTTTCGACAGCACGTTTGGCATCAGGCGGCTATAAACCACAAACGCCGGCCAGACATGTTTATTATGCAACACATCAATAAAAAAACAGTTGTAAATTAAAGTGACACTAGAACTGCTTCAGCTGACCTGGATTAAATATACACTTTTAATAAATGATTTAAAGTGGACTACATTGCGTTAATTAGCCCACCTGGCTACGTTAACGTTAGCTCGGAACATTTGACAGGTTGCAGGCAGCAGAAACCCTGCGTGCTGTGTCCACTGCACTGCCCTTTCCACACTAGTCAGTGAGACACGTCGGGATTACAGTGAAAGAGAAGGAAAGACGAGGGGCAAGCGAGGCGATGACAGCACTTCAAGGTCAGCTAGTTTCATGACGTCGAGCAGCTGGCTCGTTTTTCTCCTCCCCGACATGCCGAGGCTTCTGTTATTACGTCCAACTATGTGAGCTAGAATTGGGTTACTCTTTTAAAACAGGAGAGCGAGCTAACTTAAGCTAGCACATTAATGCTAACCGAAAATGAAAGCTGCTTTGTCAGCTTAACACGACCGGGCCTTACCCTTCTCTTGTGTCGGGGTAATTTTTTTTGGAAGGTAACGCCGACTGACCTCGGTTAGCCGGTGCTTATAAACTTGGCCCCTCAAGTTTGCCACATCGCTGGTTGAACATGTTAAGCGTTGTCTTTAGAGAGAGAGTTGAAGCTGGACTGACAGCACGACCAAGTTAGCCGGGGACCGTGTCTGATTAACCCCAACCATTCGGCAAATCATGCACAAAGTAACAGCTACAAATTGTAGTCGTTATATTAATGTCATAGGGTCACACCGGCGAGCCAGTGGGCATCGTTCACAGTGTTCACCTTAGCTTCGTGTAGCTGAACTTTTTCGTGATGTCGATCCGAGGATAAACAGTATATAATGTTCCGTGGCAAACTTTGATCTCCCCTTGTCTCATAGTCTTAACAAACAGGAGGGCATTCCCAAGCAGGGTGTTCACCATTATCTTACCAGTGCCACGCACGTCCTTTGATCCACACAGATCTCTGCCTGTCCGTCTGTCTGTCTGTAGACTCAAGTTAACTGCATTGAGATTGTGTGGGGGAGAAAAAAAGCCCAGCAACTAACTATATATGCTGTGGTACAGCATGTTATGTTGACGTGATTACTGATTGACATTTAGAATTTTAGTGTAGAAATAATTTTGACCTCTTGAGTGACTTTTCTCCTGTCTATGTCTCCAGACACAGAGGATGCCAGCGAAACAGACCTTGCCAAGCACGATGACGACGACTATGTGGAAATCAAAGAGCAGTAAGTCTTTTGCCAAGCATGGATCAAGCTGTTTTAAGCATAATAAAAACAATCCTTTCTGTGGAGAAAGGATCGAGTGTTTGCCCTAATGCTGTACACAATGAAAGAGAATTTGACATTGGTTCTGCTTTATTTCATCGCAGAATGTACCAAGACAAACTGGCCTCCTTGAAAAGACAGTTGCAGCAATTACAAGAAGGTAATCGCTCGGGAATTATTTTAATGTTTTAATGACTGCTGTGCTTTATTCTGTGGGATTTTTTTTTTTGTGATAGTCTGGATCCGTTTTGTTTTTTTTCTGGAGGTTTTTGAAGGACACAGCCTGATCCTGACTGATTACTCAGGGAGGTGGTCAGGGATTACATCATCGGGACATGAAGTGTAGTTTCAGAGGCCGTTTCAAATCGCGGCCATTGTCTGTGGCTAAAAGAGAAACCAGCTGAGAAGCAGATGATAACTGATGACACATTGTCCTCTAACATGAACACATTTTACATTGTAAAGTCTTGTTTGTTGTTCGCTGATACAAACCGGCTGAGTGGCTGGTTTTTAAAGGAACTGTATCACCATCAGCTGTCCCGTGCATTTATTATTAATCAGATATGTAGAAATTGGGAGGTGATGTATTATGGGCTGTTTTGTAAATCCAAATGTAGGTGCGATGTCAGTGTAATGTGGTTTAGACTGTGGGTGGGTGCTGAGCGTAGCAGGTCGCCAAAATTTACAGCCTAGAAATAATGACAATCTACTTAAACAATACAACTGTACTTGTTCTGACCTTACATAAACTTCACTTGTGGTAAATGGAACTTTTCTTTTTGTAGGTACGCTGCAGGAGTATCAGAAGAGGATGAAGAAGCTCGACCAACAGTATAAAGAAAGGCTCCGGAACGCAGGCAAGTTAAACAATAATTAGCGCTTCCTGCTTAAGTTTGTTTGAGCAGGTGAGGGTGAAAACTTTAAATCAGGAATACAGGAAAAAAAAAAGCCCAAATTCATTGTTTTATTGCAATGAAAGAAGGCAAGTGTTGACCATGAAATTAATATACAGAAAGCCTGATGGAGCCCTAGTGTTGACATGCAGTTGCCAGCTGGTATGTTTCCAAAGCTTTGCATAACAAAATTAACCGAGAGCAGAGAGTAGTCTGGACCGATCCTCATACATCCACATCCACAGTGTTTTTTTTTTTTTTTTTTTTTTTTGAAGTGGTATAAACATCAGAGAGGATCGATTAAAAACTGGCGTTAAGACGTCATGTTGCGGTGAAATCGCACAATCACGACCGCGACATCTTCTTCTCCTTGTCTTTCCAACTCATCTATTTTCCACCATTTAGATTGTTGCGTTTTTTTAATTATAGCGGTTGCTTTATTTTTGACTCAGGGTTTTGTGTGTGATCAGCATTTTCCTTTACCGCCTGTGTGTGTGTGTGTGTGCGTGTGCGTGCCAGCGTTTTATGTACTCGGTTATTTGCTGATTAAAATTGCTGTGGCTGTTTAGTCTAGAATCACTGGATAAAAATCCCCCCAATCACAGCTCTGATAATCGACCTGCAGTAGTAGCTCCAGTGGTGGACAGTAGTTGCGTTCATGAATGATCATTTGACAATCTGACAAAAAATATCAGACACAGTGAAAGAGGTACTTCTTATTACCATTAATTTCAAAGATATGTGCTAATATTTGCAGCATATTTTTGCTTTATTTTCTTTTTGTTTTGCTCTGCATAACCAGTCATATAATGTTATTCCATTCTTTTTTTACAGATCTCTTTCTCCAGCTTGAGGTGAGCATAGTTAATCTTGTCGACTGAGTGATTTAGTTTATGCTGAATCGACTTCTACTTTTTTTTTGGTTTTACAAGGTAAATGTATTTTCCATATTTTTTTTTGTCCGTGAACTTTTTGCAGACAGAACAGGTGGAGAGGAACTACATCAAGGAGAAGAAGGCAGCGGTGAAGGAGTTTGATGATAAAAAGGTCGAACTGAAGGAAAACCTAATCGCGGAGCTGGAGGAGAAGAAGAAGATGATCGAGAACGAGAAATTAACAATGGAGCTGACAGGCGGTAAGCGGAACCAGAACAGGATAAAGGTTAAAAAAAAAAAAAAAAAAAGGATGAGGGTGTTTTGGATGTTGAATTTTATTTCTAAATTAGAAAAACTTGAAAACATTTTTACTATGTTGGTTTTTCTGTCATTCACAGACTCTATGGAGGTCAAACCCATCATGACTCGGAAGCTGAGGAGACGGCCCAACGATCCGGTCCCAATACCAGACAAACGAAGAAAACCAGCACCGGATATCCTTCACATAAACTTGCAGTCTCTCTGTTTTTTATTGCTGTAGATATGTCGGTTAGACTTCATCTGTATTTTTTTCTCAAACGTAATTATCGATTTCCAGAGCAAAAAAAAAAGTTGTTTCTTCAGTCAGCGGGAGGTCAGGGTCACTCTCATGTCCAGAAAGTGATGTGATGTGTGTTTTACTTCAGGTCTGAGGTCAGTCTCAGTTCAGTAAGCTGCCCCTGCTGTTCAGTGCTAACAGTGGTGAAAATGCCTTCCTTAACTCTCCAAACCTCAGCTAAATTATTTGCTAACAGACGAACAGATCATGGAAGATCTAAGAACATTGAATAAGGTAATTTTCTTTAAAAAAAAATATCTTAAAATCATACATATTTCTGCTGTTTTTTAATGATTTCGTTAAACATTTCATCACCTTCTCTTTCCAGCTTAAGTCACCAAAACGGCCAGGTACGTCAGCGCTCACCTTTTTGCACTTCATTCACGCTTGTCAAGCACAGTCGATTCCCTTTTAAACTCCAGTCTTTATGCTGTAGCTTATTTTATTAACTATTCCTTTAAACATTCAAGTATTGTTATGTGGTTTTGCACACTGATGCTATCCAGGGTGTAGGGCTGCAACTAACAATTATTTTCATTATTGATTCATGTGAAGATTATTTTCTTGAGTGAGCAATTAGTCGTTTGGTCTTTAAATTGTCAGAAAATTGTTGAGAACTATTTCCCGTAGCACAAGGTGATGTCTTCAAATGACTTGTTTTGTCCTGACCAACAACCCAAATATATTCAGTTTACTGTCATAGAAGAACCACAAAATATTAACATTTGAGAAGCTGGAATCAGATCATTTCTGCAGATTAATTTTCTGTCGATCAATCAGTTGCCGACCGATCGTCGCAGCTGCATTCAAGTGTTTTTAACGCATCATCTCCTGTTTTTAGTGTCCCCCTCGTCTCCGGAGCACGTCCCCTCCGCTCCCATGGAGAACCCATCCCAGCGCTACGAGGCCCGCATCGAGGAAGGGAAACTTTACTACGACAAAAGATGGTGTGTGTTTTTTTTTTTTTTTTTTTTTTTTTTTTTTATCTTTCATCCTCCCAACAGGCATTGTGCTTTTCCCCTCACTTAGGCTGACTGCAGCTCATGTCACCACTAGATGGCCACATCGCTATAGAAATATTGCATCTCCTCCGTCTCCTAGAGGACAGGATCCTAGTCTGTTGGTTTGAAGGTTTTGGTGTTTGGTAGTTCTCACCTCCACTTTGATAGCAGGCTCATTTTATGTGGGCTACAGAGAGAGATATTATTACTTTAGAGCCACTGAATAAGAGCTGGTGCTTGAAGCCACCATAAAAATACATATCCAACGAAGGTGGCAGCATCAAAACCAATGCCGCTGTTATGTAGATATAAAGAGAATAAAAAAATCCTTGACCAACCGCAGCTCTCATGCCCCTTCTCTTTGAATGCAGAGCTCCGCATTAGACATGTCAGTCATTTGAAGAGTCGTAAAAGTAATAGAATTCTGTCTTGTTAGCCGCCGATAAAGTCAGAAGTTGTGAAGAGGGAGCCGGGAAGTTTTTGCACTTTTTTCTTTCAAGGCAAAGCCTCATTTATTCATCGCTAAAGAAGACACTAGCACTGGAAAGCCTTCTCAAAGAGCCGCAGGGAGACACATGCGTCATTATTCTTCAGTTGGGCCTTAATGATCAAATGCTTTGGTTGTCAGTCTCTTCCCCTGGGTCGGTGGTGTCCTCTTGACAGTTTGAAGTCATTTAAAAAAAAAAAAAATAGCAGACTTTTTGTTTTGACTTTCCGGTCCAATTATCTATTTAGTGCTATTTCAAGAGGAATAGGAGTTATTCAGCTGGGTAAAATTATGTATAATGAACCCTTCTCCTGTCTGCCTATCCCCCATCCCTCACTGTGAATGCTGAATTAATTCTCTTTGTGTGTGTGTGTGCGTGTGTGCGCGTGTGTGTGTGTGTGTGTTTGTGTTGACAGGTACCACAAGAGCCAGGCCATCTACCTGGAGTCAAAGGACAACACAAAGATTAGCTGTGTCATCAGCTCAGTGGGGACCAATGAGGTGAGCTTTTTAGTTCTCATCCAGCCCCTGTCACACACTGAATTGAGTTTCCTACTTAAAGGATATTGATATTCTATTTTTCTTATTGTCAACAAATCCAAAAAAAAAACCAAACAACGAGCCTCACTCTAGCTGTGAGTGACATGTTTCTTCATTACATAGACATGGGAAATGTAGTTTATTCTGGGTAAATCCCACATATGTTGCCCTGGTGCTGTAAATTCTAACTAGAGCAACAAATATGTATAATTGCACAGCTGAAAGTAGTCCCAAACAAACAAACAGCACTATTTATTCTATGTTTAGGTAGTTTTGTTTTGGTAGAATTAATTGTTATTCATATTATTCATGTTATCCATATTCAGCATATAGAGTATTCAGTATACTGAGGAATGAAATTGCCCTCCTTCAGGGCTATGGTGTACACAATAATAACCGATGCAATAAAAACAAGTTCAAAGACAGTTAAGTACAACTAGTATTAACTAGTGAATAAAGGTCTGTCACACATAGAGGGATGTTCCTCATCTTGGATGAAAGTTTACATAAAAGATTATGATGAAAACTCCTGTTTGAGTAACATTTGCTAAAAACTACAGCGCCCCAACTGATGTAGGAAATGAATTGGCTTTTTAAAAATGAACTATATACACATGTTAAGGCATTCAGTAGAAATGAATGGGCTTGGGGCTGAGTGCCACAGATAAAGAGTAGTGTAGGGAAGTCAAGTATAGAGAGATAAACTTGACGCATTGTTGGTTTTAGTTTTTTTGTATGTATTTGCAAGGAAAATAAAGAATATCTCCAGCTTTTATCCTTTTTTAATACTGGATGTGTAGTGACTTTATTTGACAGAATTTACTTGTTTGACTGGTGGTGCTATTCTGAAAAGAAGGTAATGTAAATTTCTTCCTTCAGCGCCCTGCATTTATATTTACACTTGGGAATCATTGAAAGCATTTCTACTGTCTTCTCACAAACTGCCTTGTTGTAGATAAATGTTGGTTTTATATCGATTCGTACGCCACGGACAGCTGCTTCACAACATTTAGTTCCAGATGACTTTATTGAGGCATTTTTCTCTTGTCTTTTGTTCTCCAGATTTGGGTGAGAAAGACAAGTGACAGTACAAAGATGAGGATCTACCTGGGACAGCTGCAGAGGGGAGCGTTCGTCATCCGGCGACGGTCGGCCGCGTGAAACATTACCCTACCCCTCCCCTCCCCACCCCTCACCAACCCCCCCATCTGTTCATTTATCCATCCATCCACCTGACCGCACATCTACCGTTTCCCCTTATTTGGTGAATCTCTGTTGAGTTTGACATGTTGGCCTCTTATTCTTCGTTATACACGCTACCCCCCTCTCACTGCTGCACACATACAGTCTTCCGTGACCAAGGATATCTCATCTGATTTTTTTTTTTTTTTTTTTTTTTTATCCATTCTCCAAAATAAGTCAGATTCCTGTAAAGAAAAAGTGGTGATATTCAAACTGACTGTTTTTTCCAACATTATTTGTCACTATGTGGCATGCGTATGAAGCCGGTCAGTGGAGCCTACTTTGGTTTTTGTCTCGTGCTGTCATCGTACATCTTTTCCTACACCACACAGTCCTATTTAGATTCATCATTAAGTTATTTTTTTTTTTTTCTTTCTTGAACAGCCTCATGTTGACCCACAGAAACTGTCTCCAAGCCTTTCAAACTGTCTCACTGGTGACATGTAACAAAGGAAGCACTGGAAAACCTCGCTGACCACATTTGTGGTATTATTTCCGCAAATTTTCACTGATTAAGGCCTGGACCTGTCTAATATAATTGCGTCTGTCGAGATGAGGAATTTGTTCAGGTTTGGCTGAGTATCGTTAGTGCCCTGACTGAAAAAAACTTGCGTGTACCAGGAATCATGCCATTCTCAAAAGAATATGCCTTTTGCACTGTCATCAAGAAATGGAGGCTGCTTGCTATGTGAATGGTTTTTCTTAATAACATGTTTAAGAGTCCTATGTATTAAACCTGTAATTTGAAAAAAATGTATTTTGAGGTTTTTGTTACTATTTTTTTTTTTTTTTTGTCATTTAATACGATCCTCTCCATATGTGAACAATCTGGATTAATTGGACTGTGTTTGCATGTGGGCTGTTGATTTGTAGCCTACTGTGTTCCATTTATTAAAATGTTTTCTGCCTTTTATTAATTTGATGAAAGTGTTTACTGTTTTAATGATTCTAAAATGCACAAATTGGTTTCGGGCATTAAATTAGCTCTGGTAATCTTTAAAAAAAAAAAAAAAAAAACAGCATTCATGATGTCACATCCAGAAAATTTATGAGACTTTGTCATGAATTCAGTATTATTTGTGTGCTATAAGTACACATCCTTTTAGAGGTACAAATTGTATTTGATAAGTGTGAAGCTGACACATTGTATTCTTCATGTGCAGTAGCTTCTTAGCTAGATTAGATACCCATTAACTCATCTAAATAATGTCCTTTATTCTTGTTTTAGATATTGTAGGTCAGTGGTCTTCTTGTGATGAGCTGAAGGACCCCTTCCTAAGGGACTCACTGATTACTAAAGGAAATTACTGACATCCTCAGCTGCACATCTGTGATTCCACCTGTGCCATGAAAAGTACACGTGCACTGTCACATTCAAGTCACTTAGCCTGTTGAATCTTTAATACAGACTAAGCAGGCAGCCAGGTGTGGTTCTTATCTTTTGCTGTAGGAGAATGCAAGTTGTCAGAGATGAAAGGATTTTTTTTTTCACTGAACAAAATACCACAAACTCTTGCTGCCGAGGTACGTGCTGCTTGAAAATTTGCTTTTGAAATGCCTGCAGTTCACATTGAAACATTTGGAAAGCTAAACTTCCAGTCCACACCGGACGTGTTTTGTGCTGCGTTTGTCTCAGTCAACCTGCACATCTGACAGAAAAAAATACACTTTAATGCAACTATCTACCTCGGCAGCGCTAAGGCTCATTCTTGAGTCGCACGTTATGACCAGAACTGTTATCGTTGACATGATGAGAGGTATGAGCTCAACGTCAGGCTTCTCTTACTGTTGTCGCTCTGCGTTATGAGAAATGCCTTAATTAAGTGTATCTAATAATAATACATTTAATAAGTGAAAGAATTACATTAATATACATCTGATTTGAATGATCAAATGTAAAAAACACAAATGTTTCATAGAACTCCTGCAATACAGACACAGACCACTAAGAGTCCACACACCCAAAATTGAGAAACTGTTTTACAGAGCAACTATAACATTACTATAGAACGTGCTCATCTAAGTCTCCACCATGCTTCGTAACATCTTAAACTGATCGATAAGGTTAATGTGAGGGTAAAGGTAAGCTTTTGAATTGCTATTTCTTACATCTGAGTGCTGAGTGTCCGTGTCATCCGTAGGGAGACAACACACTTGATTTGCCAGCATCTCCATACAATCAGCCCGACCAAGTCACCTCGCCGTACCACTCCTTTCTCCACAGCTGCTATCAACCGTCCTTCCACTTTGTAAACAGCTGAATTATTTGGCATTCAACGCAGGTCTCCGCCGGCAGAGCGGCCTGCCTCTTCCTCTTGTGTGTCCTATCGCTTTAACCGGATGGCATGTTTCGCTTTGCCTGACTTAATGACGCAGCCTGACAAGGAGGGCAATTTGTTTTGCCATGCTGCATAAAAATGCAAGGCTCATCTCAAAAGGCCTGTTGTCCAGAAGCAGTCAGGTGTGATTGCTCAGTCTCTTGCAAAGGCATGAAATAAGCTGATAGTGAATGTGATGCCCGTCTGCTCCCTTTATTGCTTCCCATATCTGGCTTTTTGTTTGAGGCCAGAATAACATACACTGAAGCGCATAATGTGAGATCCAGAGTGTATGGATTTCTTGTGAGTTTATGGTATCAATCTCATATCTAACCGCTGCGTTTCCTCACAGTCGGGCCATTTTAATTGATCTGGAATCAATAGCTCATCATGAAGGTTTCCCCCACAATATATCACCATTAAATAGGGGATAACGTGAGCAGATACTGATTGCTTTAAGTTTGCCTGAGTGTTTTTTCTCACCCGTTCACAGTACTCCCACTTGACTTCAATCTGTCTTTCTTACACATACAGATTACACACACTTAAGTGGTGTGTCAATGATCCATTTCACCACTTTATAATCTTGACATTAAAGCAAGCAGCAGCCCTCACCCGCCCCTCTCCACAGTCCTGCCTTTCAAACTATCTACCTCTTGCTCTTTGGGATTGAATCATGGCAGGTGGCTGTTTATACTGTCCTAAATCAATACGCTGAGTAAGCAAGGGAACGAGTAGGAGCACCTTGGCGTGTAGACACTTCTCTGGTGATGAATCAATTTTTCCTCATGCGCTAGAGTGTGTAAAACACCTGCTGACACACACCATACGCAAAACAAAAGGAAGCTCTCCAGTCTTCCATGACTAGAAGTCATTACAGGGTTTGTTGGTAAGTTTCACCGGAGCTGTTATACTCTTTGGTGGTTACTGCTCGTGTGCATAAAAAGTCACCCAGGGCATCAATAAAAAAAATCCCCCACCAGCCCCGGTTTCAGTGCCGAATTCCCGCTTTCATCCTCTTCCCCCTAAATTGAGCATTCGCTCCACTGCATGTTAGCTCTTCGATGCATGGCTCAGAGCAGGGAGCAGCATCTCGCTCTGCACTATCTGGTGGGAACCGAGTGGGATCCAGGCAGACTTAGATTTGCCTCTGGTGCTGAGAGAGGATGGTAGGTCCTTGACAACCCTACTAGTCCTTGTATGTGTGTGTGCCTGCCTGTTTATCACTCTCCAGCAGGTCTGCACTGGGAGAGGAATTCATTTACAGTACAAGCTCCTCATTTGACTCTTGATATCTGACCCCGGGTTATGAAATAGAGTTGCAGCCTCACCGGACCATTTGGATATACTGATCATTTGAAACATTCATGTTGTTAAGCAGCCACTGCTCATTACAAACTCCGGTTATCGTATCAGTTATTTATATGCTCTGCACTATTTTTGTTTAACTGCTCTTTTGATGTTACAGACAAGACAGCGTAACATAAAGCAGAACGAAGTTAAATAATTTGTCTCTGAGGTCAGTGTGTGAGCTTCTGAAGTGGATTTACTGTATTTCAAATAACAAGTTTGTGTACAGAAAGATTCTTTTATTTGTGCCAGAAAATGTGTCCACAGATACTCCTCTGCTTTTATAGATACCATTTCAAATACTCCCAAACAAAACCTCAGCAAATAACACTGTGTAACAAATCTTTACTTGCTTTTTGTTCCTGGGTTGTAAGTGTTTTTTTTCCTGATTGCTTATGCCTAAAAAGTATGGAAAATGGCTATTATTCCCTTCAAACTTTGCGTTTGTGACCAGGACAGTGATATTTTGAAATGTATCTATTTCCAATAGGAAAAAGGGCAAATCTGCATATTTTCATTCACACAACTGTAGTATAAATACATGTTAATCTTGATACATATGTTGTTTTTCTGACTTTATGTGAATGAAAATGTGCAAATTTCCCCGTTTTCCCATTGGAAATGGGTAAATTTCAAAATCTCATTGTCCAGGTCACAAAAGCAAAGTTTGAAGGGAATAACAGCCATTTTCTAAACTTTTTAGGCACAAGCAATTAGGAAATAACACTTACTACCCAGGAACAAAACACTGTGAAAAGCTTAGCACCACTTTTCATCTCATTTTTGCTTTTTGCAACAAGAATATAGTCCTATTAAAACTACTGTTTGGAAGAAGTATGTTTCCCCCACTTATTAGTGTTAGGAGAAGTTAAGCTTGTTCAAATTAACTTCTCTGTGTGTGTTTTTTTCCTTTCAACCCCGCTGCTAATTCAAAGAGAATTGCCTAATGACGATGGTCTGCTTTTAACAACGTCTATGTTTAGCACTCTCAGCACTTGAAGCGTGTCTTGCAGCCTTTTTCCACATTTTTAAGGGATGCAATGTTTTCACAGCTCGCTTTTACATCTGAAAGGCTGAAAGCTCATAAGATCTGCACACAAATAAACCATGTGATTTCCTTACTGTTTTTAATTTCATCTCCAATGATCATCATTAGAGCAATTACTCGAGGGGTGAACACAAAATGTAATGCTAAGGTCTTAAAGCTACATTTTGATGTCAGACCCATCTTCAAGACAGGGCCTCAAGATCAGGAGAGAAAGCAGGATGCGATGTGAAGGCACTTATTTTAGTAATGCATATTCCTTAAAAAAAAGAGAAAGATATAACTGATAAAATTGCCACATAGTAAAACTTGGTCTTTTTGGGGTCAGTTGCTGGGTTTGCTCAGTTGGTATTCATTGGTTACATTGAGTTATTGCTTCTTTTGTTTATAGGATCTGACTACCTGTGGTGGAATGTAACATTGCATTTACTCAATTAGTGTAGGTATATTTGTACTTAACTTGGATATTTTCATTTCATGTTACTTTATATTTCTATTCAACTACAATTACTGTATTGAAGTATAAAGTATTGTTATTTTTACTCCAGTTTTAGTTGCTAGTTATTTTTCAGGATGATATTTTATACACAAAACATATAATAATCTTTTACAAT
Source organism: Thunnus albacares (assembly GCF_914725855.1). Classification (NCBI taxonomy): domain Eukaryota; kingdom Metazoa; phylum Chordata; class Actinopteri; order Scombriformes; family Scombridae; genus Thunnus; species Thunnus albacares. Next base: position 31,566,590 of record NC_058107.1, read on the forward strand.
GTGAGGCATTGTTATAGATGAAACTGCCCAACATTATATAAAGCAGTTAAAATGATCTCCAGACTGACAGTACAATGATGCTTACACATCTGCGAACACATCAGGGTTAATCCAATAATATCCAGTGTAACATATAGCACTGACAGAAGCCATTTTTCTGCATGATTAGTACTTTTACTTTTGATTATAATTAGATTAAATTCTTTCTAACCAAGCCAAATCTTATCTAACTTTTACTTATGAGGATCTTTTCCCCCACTACTGATTACATTCATTCACTTTAGGAAGAACTCACCAAGATATAACCTTCATGACCTGCTCTATCTTAAAAAGTCATAAAGTTGTAGCTCTCGTATTCTGTCTTCCATACACCACCTTCATATAGTCATCAGGGATGACTATAATCATGTCCTGTCATGTCCTACTCCGCTGTTTTGTCCCATACATAGTCATCCAGCCATGAATGACTACAGGACATGACAGTAGCTAAACCCAGTGTGACTATGTCATTATCGTATTTGCACAAAGACTGGCAGGCAATTTCAAAGCAGAAACCCCCAAGAGGGAGTTCTTCACTGTCATTATTGGCACTAGTGGTGGTACTACTGGCTACAAGGTGACAACAACTGCAGAAGTAGACATAATCACTATTAAGAATACCCTCTTGAGCATTATTCTTATATACTTCAGGGACTAACCCACGTATAGGAAAGGTAAGAAAGCAAGAAAGACTGAAAGTAGCTCCAATGATACCTCTAGATTCAGCATAGCAACCGATTCCAGTTCCTGTAGACGTGCTTTAGTTTACGGGAATTATCATCATGTCTTTGACCAATCAGCTTCCTTTACTATAATTACACAACAAAGTGACAGGAGACGAGATAGACTGTGGCACATTTGGTTATGGAAAGAGTCACACCATCATCTTGACATGAATAATTTAACAGGAGAGAGGGTAACAAAGACTTTAGGAATCAAAGGAAAGAGCATCAGGAGCGACTTGAAAATGTAAGCGTGATATGTATACATGTGTGTGTTCTGTTTGCAATGAATACCACCAGCACTAATGCTTGTGGCATTTTGTGTCATTATTAAAATTGCTATTCAGAATGAGACACACTCACGCCAACAGCAAGCTCTTAAGACCAGAAGGTCCAAGATGACCTTGGCTTTTTGTTGTTTCAAGGTCAGTGCATGTTTGGAGACTTCTTTCAGTCATTATAGCTATTGTGTAGATCTGAATTCATTTTTGACACCCCTGACACCAATTCTCTTATTTTCTTATCATACAACCACCTCTGAAAACTGTGAATGCACTCCATTGTGATTATGCAATTTCATCATACAGTACATATCTACCAAAATCCTCTCATGGCGCACAGCTCAAAGCAACAACCTTCACGCTGACTTTGGTATCCAGTTGGAAAAGTGAGATCACTCCTCCGCTGATAAGATTTGCTCTGATAAGAGTCAGATATCTAGTGAACCATCTCAGTCTCTGCACACAGGGTCCCCAAAGGAATCAAAACTTTGCTTCCTCTGTAACCTATCGAAAGGTGTCTCAGCTTTCTGCATATTTTATTCAGAAGGGCTGGAGATAAAGAGCAACATGGGGAAAGTCTTTCATGAAATGAAAGATGGACCAGTCGTCTGTAAGTAGCTGTTCAGAATAGGTTTGTCATGCAATTTCTGCATCCACAGGGCTCCTCAAGGTACTCCATCACTGCAGGAGAGGTCCTACCTTGAAAAGACAGATTGCATCTTGCTTAGTGGGAGGCAAGCAGGCATATGGAAGATGCTGCCGAGATGTAATTCATCTCTCCTTCAACCGATGTTTGGTGCAGCGACCTTAGAGAACAGAGCTTTTCCCGTCTCTAAGCTTCGTCAGATGGGGGTATTAGAATGAATTCATACCTACTCTTCTTAAAAACTACTGAACTAAAGTTGGAAAAGTGAAATTTGTCTTTCAAATGACTCTGAACGGGGCAGTCCGGAAGTGCATCCATCCATCAAAAGTGGTATCTTAGACACAAAATCTGACTTTGATGGACACAGACGCACAAGAAGACATAGATGACTCTGAGCATCAGTCAAGACCACAGCTTGACTTTCTTCCCTTGGTACATTTTGTCAGACTCTCAGAGTGTGACAGTCTGACATCTGTCCCTTCTACCCAAAAAGCCTTGAAAGTTGAGGTTGTTTCCTAGATTACAGTCTCACTCATTATATATAAGCCTCAATTTTTGCATGGTAGAGGACAGGAATACAAATTTATATGCACCAGGATTAAAATAAACTAGTTTAAAATTTGCCTGTGAATGCACTTAGGTTACTAGTCCAACCAGCTAGGGATATTGAGGCGGACACATCTTCATTTTTGAATTCATAAGTGAATACTAATCAACTGCAGCGCCGGCAACTGAGGAGAGTAGATTAAAAACGAATAAGATGAATGTGATTTAATGAATAACATCATTGAGGATTGAGACTCAGCAGCGTGCCATTTTGAAAATGAACATGATCCTGATTATTTTAAGGCTCAGACTGAGAGTTGATGCTATCTGGAATGTACTCACTCCCTTTTCTTCTGTCTCTCTCTTACTGTTATTGTCAAGGCGAAGAATGGTGCTGTTGCAACAGATCAATGTTCTCTCATATACACCCGTTGGAGCCTCAGATGCCCATACCAAAGGGAACTCCACACTGCATTACATATTCATGATCCTTGGTCGATAATGAGCCACTCAGTGGACAATGAGAAGGCTGTGTTAATGAAATGAAGACAGCTACTTTTGACATCTGATTTAATGTTAACCAATGCTGTATTCTTAAAGCTCCACATACCAATATTTTTTATATAAACAATGATTTAAAAAAAAAACTCTGATGCTCACCTCTGATTCTTAGCGCCTTTCAGTTCATTGTTTTGGTTTTATGGCACATTACTGTCTATCATATATGTCAGCAGATAATTACGACAATATTGCAGAACAGAAAATGCCAAAGAATTGTTTGAGGTAAATTAGAGAGTGTCGCCATTACATCATTTACCTACATTTATTTACAAAATGTACATAATTTGTCAACCACAGAGAACTGACAAGTTTAGTTTTCAACAGTAAGATGAGTTTTTGGAAAATACTCTCACTCACTTTGGTGACGAGAGTTAAATGAGAAGATTGATACAACTCCACACTGAATATGAAGCTAGAGCCAGCCTGTTGTTGAAAATGTTTATGTTTTTATATAGGGTCAAGGTAAATGCTGGATTGGATCAGCCAGAGGGACGAACTTTCATGAGTGTAGTTAGGGTTAAACTTAAGGTTAGGATTAGGGTAGGTTAGGGTAAAGGTTAGGGTTAAGGTTAAGGTTAAGGTTAAGGTTAGTGTAATAACCTGGTGAGACTTTTGCAAATCGTCCCTCTGGTTGCTCCAATCTAACACCAACCATATGTCAAGGCTGTGCGTCTGTCAGATATCTGTGGAGCTCTTCTGCCACTAACAGGCCAAAAAAATCAATTCATGTTTCTAGCTAAAATGTACAGTAAGTGCAGCTGGCTTATACGACCCTGTTCTGATAACAACATCGTAGATAATTGCAGTATGATGAACTTATGACCCTTTACCTCTTTTAGTGCTCCCCAAATGCTGCCTGTCCACCCACATGAACATCATGCTCCTTTCCAATGTTATTAGCCTCAATTGAGCTTGAGACATTTTCTCCTCTTTATTGAGGGGGAAAAAAAGAGGGAAAATGGACGTAATTAAAGCCCATTGATTGTAAGATGTCTTCACGAGACATTGAGGAGGGCTCTGAGTGCTTGCCGATGCCACATTTGGAGTGGAGAGGAGGAGGATAATGGATTCCATCTTGCTGTTCCTGCCTTCTTTATGGCTCGTGACAGAGTCGGGATGTCATCAGTGTGACGGCACTGTTGTCGGTCAGTTGAGACTCTCTCCTTCATCCTGACTTCAACTGCTGTAGCTATAGGAGCCCTTTTCAGAGCTGCATATTTACCGACAGCACAGACACACCCTGCTCCTGCTTCCAGAAATTCAAGCCAATGAAAAGAGAAATGTGCCAAACCATGATATGATACCTCCGCTTCCATTAGCTTTATTAGAACCGAGTGCAAAATTACTTCCAATTAGAGTTTCCTAGACAACATAGTGGCTATGCATAATAATATTCTTTGTCTCTCAACCCCCGCTTTTGCACCCACTGTTTTGCACTTGTCAGGAAATTGTTTTGCCTCTCCCTTGGCCTTTCAGAGGTAATTTTGTGTGCAGTTATGTCTGGGCTATTGAGGAAGGCAATTTGTTTCTTTCTTTCTATATTCTTGCATGCGCACAGAAATGGAAAAAAAAACACACACACATGGTGCATAGATGTGTGTGTGTGTGTGCATGTACATGTGATACATTTGAGGATTCTTTCTTGTTTTCGCACATCGCCTGAGTTAGTGAGTAAGGGTGTTATTTATGACATCGTTCCCGGAAGATTATTTCTGATGTGAAGTGAGTGTGGAGATGAAAAGCAGCAAGATGTCTCTCCTGAACTAAGCGCCTGGCAGCAAGCACACTGTGCTAGAGATGCCATGTCTCATGGAACACAACATCTGTTTCCATTAGGTCCGATTATAGCTACACCCCGCCTCAGAATACATCAACTGAGTTCAGACGTTATAGGCGTCGCATGCTGATGACTTCACTTCCCATCTGCCACGGTTTGAGTAATGGCAAAGGAAAATGTCCAATTCATTGGAGAGTGAAATGCAATCACATAACCTCTCACAGTGGAAGCACATCAAGCTGCGGCGTTTAATCTAAGATTTTTCTGAGGATTGCAATACAGAGACTCGAACAGCCTCAAGTTCTCTGTTTGAGGAGTTTACAGTCGTGTAGATAAGCTTTACACAATGTATCACTGTGTGTTTAGGAGCTCAGGACTAAGAGTTGCTCAAATAACACTCAAACAAGCAGCTTTCATGCCATGTAGTTGTATAGCTTGGTATATACAAAGCTTGTCATTCCTAAACACTTTTATATACATTTGGAGAAAAACTGCTTTCTTCTATTTAACAATGTATTTATTGATTTTCACTTTTGTAACAAGTAAAAGAGAGATGCATTATGAAATCCAAACAACTAAATAATAAGAACAAACAAACACAAAACATCAACTCAGTTTCATTTACATAACATCATAGATTATAGTGATAATGTGCAATGAGGGCAATCAAGAAAACCCCCGCAGCATGATAGCAGAGACACTAGGCTCTACATAGTTCAGATAGGGTTCCCGCATTTTATAGAATTGGTCTGTTTTTGAATGCAGTATACTTGTAAGGTACTCTAATGGAACTAAATCAAACAGTACTGTTTTCCAGACTTTTACAGTTGATGCTTTTTCATTAATCCACTGCAATAAAATGTTTTTCCTTGCAGCACAGGTAAGAATACTGAACAGTCTCTTATTGTTTTTTGATGTTACCTATCTGCTCGGGAGGCCCAGGATGAGGGTCAATGGGTCCATCTCTAGTTCCAAACCTAATATTTTCTCTATTCAGATAACACATTACACCAGTACCTTTGCAGTTTAAAGCATGACCAAAGACAGTGAGTCAGAATACTAATTTCCGTCTAGCATTTAAGGAACATGGGTGAGGAAGCAGGGTTGAATTGATGTCTATGATTGGAAGAGGATGCATTCTGCGTGTAATCTTAAACTGTATTTCTTTGACATGATTGCAAACTAAAATTGATTTAGCATGTCTCCAGATAGTTTTCCACTTTTTGTCATCAAATGCGACAGATATCTCTTTCTCCCCTTGTGCCCTTAAGCCCCTGTAAAGTGACAAGGGGTGTAAAAGGCATAACTCCATAAAACAAACTGACTGACATCTTTCCAGCTGTTACAAAATAACAGTTTCTCAACAGGAGATCTTTCAAGATTGTCCATTAACGTTGTGCTGTGCATTATGTAATGCCTTATCTGCGGGTAACGAAAGAAGTCCTGCCAGGGGGATACCGTATTTCTCAATCATTTGTTCAAATGTCATTACCGTATTACTGGAAAATAAATCCTCCGGTCTACTAATGCCTCTATTACACCACTGTCTAAAACCAGCTTCAAATAACCCAGGCTGGAAATCAGGGTTATTCGCAATAGGGGCGAAGATGGAAGTCAGTTTTGACCTTCCCTAAAGTCGGCACACAAATCGCCAGGCCTTAAGTGTATTAAATGTAATAGGGTTGTCACAGCTCGACCTAATAGTGTTTAATTTCTTAAAAAACAGTATGTCCCTCAGTGAATACAACAGGAATGATTTGGATAGGATACAATAATCAAGGTAATATGTTCATCTTAATCAGAGATATGCATCCCAATCAAGAGACAGGCAGAAAATCCCATCCTGCCTCTCCTTCTTCAACAGGGGAACAAAGTTTGCTCTATAGATTTGCTTAAATGTAGGGGTTATAAATATACCTAGATACACAAAACCTGCCGTGGACCACTTCAAGGGAAAGGAAGGCAAAGCAGCAGGTATCAAATTAAGGCTCCCAAGTGGCATGATAGATTTGGTCAAGTTAATTTTGTACACAGAAAACTTGCTAAATAGGTCAATAACATTAATTATAGCTGGTATTGACATTTCTAGATTGGAAATAAAAAGTATTTAAAAAAAAATCATCTATTATCAAGTTTGGTCTCCTCATCTTGTGTCAAAAGGCTATCTAAAGTTGATCTGACTGCAGATATTTCTCACAGTAGGGTAAGAGATTGGGACTCAACATTGGCTCTTTCCTTACCTTTAAGCTCAGTCATTAATGCACTTTGCCTCTTCAGTTTTTATCACCTCCTACTGGCTGAAAATGAAATAATCATCCCCCTAGCAAATGCCTTACTAGTTCCCCATAGTAGGGCAGGGTTGTCTTTTGACAAGTTAATAGACTTGTTTGTCTTTTGAGAGTTAACAGAGAGAAAGGATCTAAACTAGGATGCAAAGGTATGGTCTGGCAATGGTATGGTTTCACTCTATTTCCTGTACCCTTAAGAGAGAGGTCTAACACCACACGAGCATGGTCCAAAATAAGAATGCTGCCTATTTGACAAGATAAAACTGAATGTTAAGATCAATTCTAGTGTGACATGTATGGGGAGTAGAAAGTGTATTACTTGTCTAAAGGATGAACTATCCTCTATTCTCCAACAAATCTTAAATCTTTACATACAGAGTTGAGTGATTTTGCTCGTGGAGGAAGAGGCACAGTGGATCTCTGAGAAATCCAAAAACACTTAAGTTAAGAAATCTGAGGGATGGGCAGCAGGGTTATAAACATTCAATATAGAGACAGTTGTGCCTTGTAAGACACCCTTAACCATGACATATCGGCCATTTTTGTCTTTGACACATTCTATCATCAAAAAAGGAAGATTCTCTCTCACAAGGATAGCCGCTCCTCTACCTCTCGATGTGTATGAAGAGAACACTTGTTCAAACACCCCCTGTCGTTATTTTAAGATGCTCTGCGTCATCTAGATGGGATTCTTGTAAAAGTTCAATGTCAATCTGTTCTTTATTCAGGAAGGTAAGTGTTTTAGCTTACTGAAAACATGAACCTTAAACTTCATGACACAATATATATACAGTTACAGAGCTGGGAAAAAAATAGCAAGTGAGAACAAAAACTATTATATGAAAACAAAAAAACCCCCAAACAAGCATAAAAACAAAAATGTTAAGGGGGTTGTCCCCGCTACCTAACCTGCAGGGGATTTCAAACATCTTCCATACCGAGGCTGTAAGCCTTGGAAGTCTCTCCACACAAGCTTCATTTCCAAAACAAAAGAGATAAGTCAGTAAAAAAATTAATGAGGCTGCATGCTGCTCTTCCCTGGCGCTCGAACATAATAACAAAAACTCCAGCTTGCTCATGGTGGCCATAACTCACCGCACTGGCAATGTATATGTAAACATATATATATGGGAGTAAATGGGAGTATAACTCACTCAACATGTGTATTTTTTAGTTCAACTAACATACAGTCCAGTCCTCCATGTCCCTGCTCTAGTGAACGGATGGTCAAGTTATTTTGTAGGACAAAATAAACATTGTCCAGTTGTCTCTTTATATAATATCTACAAAACTACATTACAGCCATGCAAGGACAAAAATATCCACTACTGGACCCCAGACAGCTGCTGGCTTCAGAGTTTAACTGGCATTGCGAACCCTGGCCAGAGGCTCTCTGTGGAGGTCTGATTGACTGAGGCAATGTTTAATGATGCTGGTGTGTAATGATGGTTGGCATGAAATGATGCTATTTATATGCGGTGGAAGCACTTACCTTATGTTTATGGCATGAAATATCAGGGATGTTTCTCTCCTCCATATTTTGTCTGCTGTGACAGAGAGAGAGAGAGAGAGACGTAACAATGATGGATTTGTGGAAAGTCTTTAAAGGAAGAATCCAATCTAAAACATGTAAAAGCAGCCTTTAGAAATGTAGACTGAATTTCTGGATCTGTTTTGTTGATCGATGGTGTGTGGTCACCTGTCACCCCAAGATTTGTCCAACACCGTTACGATATAGTTTCTTCAAAACCTCAAATTATGTGTGTTGCAGCTGTTTGGAGATGAAAGATAAATCGAAATAAAAATGACAACAGTCACATTTTGACATCGTCTGAGTAAAGACTTATCTTACTAGCTGGCTCAAAGCCTATACTATAAGTTTATAACAGGAGTGCAACTTGTTAACCTGGCTCACATCAACATTATTCAAATAATACAAACATGCACACACTGTGTATTACAGTTTATAACAAAACTAAAAAAAAAAAAGTGTTTTCAACTGAAAATATTCAGTTAAAGTAACTTGACATGCAGCAAGTAGACAGACAATCTGATTGTGATTATGTCAAGACAGCTGGCATCTATAACTGATGGAGTATCTCTTCTGTTCATGCAAAAACACAGGGGAAAATTGACTTTGGGTGCTCACATTTAAGCAGAAAAAAGGCAACAGGGTGGGAAATAACAGATCTGATCGACTCCACCTTGGCAGTCACTTACAATAAAGCATTCTCACAAATAATAGATTCAGAAACTCCAACATAAGCTGAGTTTACTGCTCAATCCAGAAGTCTGATACAAGGAGGTCTATATTAATTTGCAGCAATTACTTCAGAGGAATAACTTGCTGCTTGCAATTTACTGCTTTTTCTTGACTGGAGAAACTTGCACAAGACCTACCTTTCTCTCCTAAAGGTATCATCTTTGGATTTTTGTCTCAACATTATGATGTGACATTATATTTGTTTTTGTCTCAACAATAGAAATGCTGTATATTAGACTAATTTCTTGAAAAAATTCCAAGAAAAAGTTCTGAGAATTTGAACCTGAAGAGGCTTGCAGAAGGGTGTATTAATTCAAAGGTCGAATAGCTGCCTGATGGGATGGGTTTCAGCAGTGATGGAGGACAGGATGCAAATCAAGACCAAGTCTAGTTGTGATGCATTAACTGTAGCTCATATTGTAAAACCAACAAATACAGATTTTCCCAGCACCCTCATGAAAACAGCATGAAACTGACTGGCTTTCAACCTATGAAGATGCGCATATGGAAATATGAATTTCCAGAGGATAGAGCGAAGAGAGCCCCTTTCCACACAAGGCAGTGAAATTCATCCTCATAATTAGGTTCATAGACCTGACTATAAACTCATCATAGCCAATAAAAATATGAACGAGGCAACCGTAAACATGCCATCCCCCCGTGAATGATGCAAACAGCCATTAAGACCACAACAGAAATCATCCCTCCAATTGCACCAGTGGTTTGGCAGTGGAAGGCCTTAAAAGGTTTTAGATATTGACCTTTTAATTAAACTGCGTCCATGGGGGCAACCCTGGTGCTGTTTTGAAATTCCGGATCATAGCTTATAGATAAAAATCACTCAAAATCACCAAAAGCTGTGCTAACATTGCAAGGAATTCAAATTTAAACCTGGAAATGTGCACTTTTTTACCTTCACGAGTAAACTAACTGAGAGTAAGACCTTGTGTTTTTGTGTTTTTACATACCGAAGGTCACATGGCCTCAGACACCTTTTAAAAACCCTGAAAACAAGAAGCACAAACCTCAGGAAAGTCACTGTGAGCAACCATTCTACTCTATTAAAGGTGAATATCAGAGGGTTATATGTTATTGGACAGCAAGGTATATTAACTCCACTCTCCATAAACAAGGTGACAACAAATACACACCCAAGCTTGCACACTTTAATGCACACATACGCACAAGAACACACACACACACACACATATCTCTCCTACCTTATAAAACCTCACAGTGTCGTGTTTTCTTCCTTCAGAAGTCCCTCGTGAGTACAATATCGGATCTTTGTCTCGGCTTTAGCAGGACTGATGGCATCGCTGAGCCTCGACAAAAGTCTCGCTAATCACAGCTGCTGCATTATTGGACCATTTCTCACCTATCTGTGAAAAGAAAATCCTGTGTCAGCACCATTAGCCTTTTTGTTCCCTTTACACAGGCTTACAGATTAAGTTGGTTTCAAGACTGAATATTTTATTGTTCTTATTATGTGGCAGCTTCACTTTCTACCATCTTCATTAACAGGACTACTTTAAGGAGGCAGGTGAATGAGTATGAATCCACATATGCCACTTTTCTTCTGATATTTTATGCTTATGACACTTTCACCACATCTCCAGTACATTAAACTGAAGTAACAGCAGTGATTCTCAACCAGGCACAGGCATATAGGTACGTGGACAAAAAATCAACATATTGAGTCAGTTGTAACCCCTGAATACTATGCATTGTGATTGAGTGTGAAAAAAATTTGTTAGCAAGTGTCTAAACAATTAACCAAAAGTCGGCTAATGGACAAGCGGTTTAAATAAATAGACTAGCTATTATTTAACAGTTTAAATAGTTAGGTTACAGTAATGGACAAATGTTTAAAATAAGTATATAGAAGTAAGGGATATGTCAAAATCGTTAGCTAAAAGTAATAAATCGTTATTGGTTGAAATAGTTAGCTAAACAGTTCAAATAGCTTAAACCTGCATTAATTGATTTTTTGGCCACTTGGGGGCAGCGGAAACAAGTTGTGAACACAATACTGACATATCTTTGCCTGTTAAGTTGATATAGCAAACTTGTTGCTTCTTTACACATCCAGTAGTTACAGTTACAACATTATAATTCATTTGGAGTCGTGTTTCTGTCCACCTGGTGAATTTAAGTTCAATAGTCACTCTCCTTTAGCTCTGTTTTTGGTCTTTATCAAGTCTTGAGGGAAATATCTGACTTTTTAGCTGCTAAATGCTCCACTATGTTCACCATCTAGTCACTAACTATGACTGTTTTGTCATTTGGTGTTGAATAGGTAGTGTACAGTTGGTTTTTTTTAGAGCTTTTTCTTTGAAAACAGCTGCCACATTGAGAGCGCTGACAGTGAACCAAAACAGTAAAGTTACAGCCAGACAGCTAAACAATGAGCTTACTATAGCCTCAAAAAGCCAAGCAGAGCTGCACAATCAGGTGAAAATTCTCTGTTGGTTTATCACTACTTTACACATTGTCATTTCATACATTGTTATTTAAAAAAAATATTGCTTATAGCTGCTTTAAAATATTGGAAAAATTGTGAAAAACCTCAAAATTATGGCTGGATAAACAGTTGAAATAGTTAGCTTAAAGTACGGAACAAATTATGAAAAAGCTAAAAAGAAATGGATAAATGGTTAAAACGTCCAGCCACTCCAACTGGTAGTAGTGAGATAGAAACTTGACAAAACTGACCTGAACATCGACAGTTCAATTGTAGGACAAAAATATTGTAACAATACCTACTTTTATACAGTGAATATAGTTGTATGACATCCCATTTAAATCACTTCAAGTAAGCACATTTGGAACATGATGAGTGGTGTCGATGAAAGGGTACTTTGGGGAAAAATCAGAATTACTAAGGCTCTTAGCCAATCAGGAACCTTTTGACTCATATTCCACTATTCTGTAACACTCTTATTCTATTATTAAGTCACAAATCCAAAGAAAGATGGATATCCAGTCTGGTTTTGACGGTTTATTAACATCCATATCCATTCAGGTCATCAATTTCCATACACACAGTAAATCCCACTGAGCTTCTCTCAAAAAGGGGAACATTTGGAAACATCTAACCAGTCCGCATTCTTGTGATAATGTGCAGTAGGTGATTACACAGATACACAGTCAAAAACCTTTTTTTTTTATTCCACTCTAATTCCACTGTTAAATTTAGCTAACTTGCTTATAACAACCTGGTCACATTTTCATTTTGCGAGGGTTATCTCACTCATGCACATGGGTCAATGACAAATAAAGCTTCTAAAAAGGTATTTTTTTAAAAAGTCTTTTCAAAATGGATGTGATGCATAATTTTGACTCTGGAACAATGTGTTTAAACAAGTCTCATTTTTTATTTCAAATACAAAAAAAAAGTGTTTTAGTCAACAGTCTCTATTGAAGTACAAGTAGTAAATTGATCAAAAACAAGACACATCACATGAGATAACAGCAGCAACTGGAATAGGCTACAGTGCAATAAATTGATTAGATACACTGTAATGGACTGTGATTGAACAACAACAAAGTCATGCTTTAGTTTAGCTTATAGAATTTATAATATATTGAAATATTAGTTCAACACTGGTAGAGGGCTAATATCCCATTTCCAGTGTGCGTACTAAAGCAGTCCCAGTCTGCATGAGTTAGCTGTGTGTGCCGTGAATTAAGAGGCTGTGAACACTTTGAGCACATCACTAAAAAATGATGTCAGCAGGATGGAGCCAAGTGAACTTTTTTCTTCTTCTCAAGTGCTGCATGCAGCTCACCTCAATCTCATCACCAATTACCTGAAGAACCTGTACCATGAAAGGCCGACCTTCATGTTTCACTAAGACGAACTTCTGATTCAGATCACTGTCATCTTGGGCACCATTGTGGCATTGGCAGATATGAGATCTGCTGCAGAAGCAGGAGTCTCCCCAGTTCAGTGGAGATGACCTGGTCCAAAGTTCCCTTTATAGCAGACACAACCTCAGGGACCACTTCATCAAATCCTCTGATGGCCTCTTTGCTCACCCTGAAGAACTTGATTTCAGATTTTCTCTCTGTTAGGAGGCTGTAAAAATCTTCTGGGGTCTGGTCATCTGCACCCCTTTGGACAGCAGAGTCAACAGTGAGCTTGACAGCACCACCTACTCTATTGGGGTCACCTTTTCCATGGGACTTTTCAGAGAAGTTCCAGGTCACCTGCTAGAAGCCTGAGAGGAAGGGGATGGTGCTGAGCAAAGTACAGAGTGACTGGACTGTCACTCATCACATGTAAAGTTGTGGGAGACGAATTGCAATTCTCTATCACATCCCTTAGCACTGGCTCTCTCATCATACCGAAGGGATGCAAAGATGTTGGCATGAGACTGTGAGCCAGTTGCTATATAAGCTACATGTGTGGACTGTGACTTTGTTTCCTGTGGCTCCAAAATGAAAAGATTGTACCTCACTATTAAGTTTGCAGGGGAAGTTCTCTATCAAGGGCAACTTCATCCTCTCTCTTGGTGCAACCAGTTGTAGTGGTATTTGGCTAGGCTGTCGTGCTTCTGATTGAAAAGGTTTTGCTTCTTTGACAAAATTCATATAGGTCTTATGCTCCTCTGACAAAGGTTTTCTTATGCATTGATGCCAGGTCACAGTCTTTTCCACCTGGGATGTTGCAACTTCTACCTGATTGTAGCAGCATTTTGAACGGACTTGATATATGCATGACTTGTTGTCTGGACTACACAAAGTTGAGGACGACCGCTGAGAAAAGCCAGTGGTTTTCAGAAGACTTTTCTGCTGCAGATTTTCAATCAAGAGTGTGACATTCTCATGGTCCGAGCATACACAAGTGTACCTGTCTAACACTTTTGGCTGCGTCACAAAGAAAGGACAATATTGAACAAATTGTCTGTGAGACAGCCTGTGGGACTTTTGCATTTCAGAATTATACTGCAGATGGAGTTCAGTCAAGGGTTTATCTAACACACGCCTCTGTTGATTGTTTTTGTTTTTTGTGACTGTATCCTCTCTCCCTGACAGTAAGCGACTGTTCTCATCTTGACAGAGGAATTCAACAAATCTCTCTTTTTTCTGGATGGCCAGTTTCTTTGAAATCCTTGATCTGTTCTCTTCAGCTGTAGATTTTGCCTTTTATTTCTCAGACTTTTTTTTCCCCCTTAATCTTTCTATGTGCTTTTGTAATTTTTCAGATTCTCTTTTGGCAGCTTCCATTTCTCTTTTCATTTTGTGCATTTTACTGCGCAACTTTGCTTTCTCTCTTTTTCGCCATTTCATGTTACTGCTTGCTACTCTATGTGGTGTGTGTGGAGGATGTTGAGTCCAAGTCTCAATATTTACATATTTTAAAATAATAACTCACTATCCAAACACCAAATACATAATTCCAGTAGCAATAAACAGAATTATGACACTAATTCAATTCTCAGCCATATGTAATGATATGCATATAATAACAAACTTGATTCTAATATTTGTAGTTAATTTTGGCTCTTACAGGATACTTGAGTTCATCTAACATGTCTGTGAGGGTAGATAAAAGATTGGGAACCACTGAGATACAGCTTGTCGGTATGATGATCAGATATTTAAAATATGAATTTATAATGAGCCCGAGAAATATCTGCAAATGTTATCCACATTTAAAAATATGCTTTTATGGACACATAGACAGAAATATCTACAAGTCAATCATGACATTCATTGCATATGGTAATTCTACTGAAATTATGCCATTATGAGTTACATGATTAGAGCAAATAACTTTTCATGTTTGATAAGGGCAATTAGCACTCCGGAGCCCACCTACTATGCAGCCCAGAGGGAATGAATACTTCAGGAATACATTATGTGATAAATCAGATTAGCCCTGTCTTGTCTCTGGGTGTGCTGAAAACTGATCTTTGTGAAAATCTGCAGCTTGATATTTTCTGGAAAAAATGTGACCCAATCTTTTCTCATGGCTCTTATAAACCATGCCATGCAATGTCTTTTCTTTATTTCAAGGAATATTTCATTGAATTGATTGGCAGTCTGGAAACACTACTGGCTTGAGCTTGGTGTGAGAGGAGGCAGAGTAAAATTTTGTCTTGCACAGCTTCAAGTTCTTGTCGGGTTCAGGTTCTGCTATTTTCAAATTTAATAGAAATCTCTCTTCATATTACATCTGTGTGCCTGTTGCCTGATATCAACTCGACTTGGTGGAGTGGGCGGATTCAAAGGTCTGGACCCAGGCAAGTGTGGCTGCATAGCTCTGTTCTGTACTGTCAAGTTTAGACCAATACTTCTGACTAAAATATAATGTTAGGTCAGGTTGTGTTGGTGCCTCAAATCTGGCAGCATGAGTCAGAGTCAAGTCGGAATGAGTCATAAAGATAAGGGTATGTGCAGGGCTTAGTTTTATGCCAATGCTGTTCTCTGCAGCTACCATATAGTAAAAAAAAATGTGACTATTCTGCAGTTTTTCATTTGTTCCTGCACCCTTAAACCTTTCTCAGTTGTTCTAAAGCTATAATTTGGGACATTTTCAATTCATGAAAGCTTTCTTTTCCATCTGCTGCTGCAAAAACTCACTGTATTGTTGCACAGTAAATGGTGTATTTTATATTTCTGGCAACAGAATTTCGGAACAAATAAACAAAGAAAAGAAAGAAAAGAACATCATCTACATATTCATTCAAACCACAGACTGTATATAAAGAGTCTATGATTCAAACTATAGCCTGACCAATGCAGGATATTTGAGGAAGATACCAATATTGATATTTAAAAACATCAGATGATGATATATTGGCCAATATTAATTTTCTTTTTTACAACCCATAACATAAATAAACATCAAGGTTCCCCTAAATTTATTGTTTTTAATAATTGCAACAAAGAAATGTACTGGGCAGGATGTTTTACATATATTTTTTACATAAATATTTTATGTTATAAACTATAAAAACTATAAACTATAGAATGATTACACTGTTTCAAAACATATCTCTGCCATTTCTGTTCTTCAATTTCTTGTCATTTATTGACTGACATATATGCCGATACCAATATATCTACTTAATTCATCATATGAAACAGGAAAGACCTCACTGCACAAACATTTTGTTTTGTTTTGTTTTACATTTGATATATGGGAAGTGTAGTACAGTTAAGTACTACAATGGAAAATTCCTCCATTACAAGAAGAATTCCTGCATTTTAAACTTTACTCAAGTGAAGGTAAAAACTTACTCAAGTATCCAAATTAGAAGTACCCTTTGTCTAGATTGGTTCCTATTGAATTCTACAGATGGAAATGCCTGAAATTGGAAGTTATGAAATAAAAGTCAATAGAAATTGTATGATTTGAGATTTTTCCACACTGTTGGATGAAAAATCCTGTATCTCAGTCTTCCTGCTTTCAGAACAGTTAAAGGATTAAATGCTCATCTACAGACAATTTTGTAAAACTCTTCAGATACTATCAAAATGCAATGTCATCTAATCAAAATAAGGTTGTTTTTCATTGTACCGATATGTGGAAGTACTTTTTTTTTATCTGACAAAAGCCATATTTTATAAGTTTATCTCTATTTTGAATCAAAGCAAAGTCAGGAAATGCAGCTGTAGTGAGTTTGGTTGCAGTTTTTGAACTAGTTAGGAGATGATCTGCCCTGAAAAAGGGTCTCACCTCCTTTGCGACCCTACAAACAGTAGTAGTGTAAAGTATGCGCTGTGCATTTCGCTTAGCACCTGTACTGCAGGCAGAGGTAAGCATCTCCTCTCTCAAGCTGAAGCTCTCAAAGTAATTGTACCACCTTGGACGGTGACAAGGGTTTTCTCTCAGGAGGCTCTTGTGTAATGCATTTCTGCTTTGTGTTTTTCACCCTGCTTTCATAAGTGCCTGGCTACTTCCATTTCTCCAACTCCTCTACAGAACAGCGGTTTAACTTCACAGCACCAGATGTTGTGCCAAAGCCTCGAGACGTGTTTGAGGTGCAAATCAGTGCTCATCAATAGCTACAGCATCTCATTTTCTTTTAAGAGATCTCTGTGCATAAAAGGATCCTGCCTTCAGTCACTCTCCTTTCTCTTCGATCACCTTAGACTTATTTCATTTTTTTTTTAACCATCACAATTTAGGAGCAGTGCATGAAGAGAAAATATTTTGTCTGAGGCTTCCATTTCTGTTTTATTCGTTTTACTAACAGGTTAGACTTTCATAAATAAATGAAACAGTCGGCTTATTAAAAAACATATGCTGACAATGACTCATTCCACCATCCTTCCACACACAGTGTTCGCATATATTTGAACCTACTTGTATTACAAATCTGTTTAACATCTTGCGGTAATGATGACACAGTGCTCTGCTGTACACTGCAGATACATTCCCCCGTAATAATTTCATCGCCAGCCGTTGCTTTGAGCTAATTCCTCTGCCATTACCATCGTTGTCCTCAGGTTATCCATCAGATGATTTGTATTCATAATGAGTTCAGAGTAAATTAACACATGTAGTTATTATTGTATGGTAATGAGCATGAATCCAACCCTCATGAAATGCACATACTGTCTTGTTAACCAAGTCACCACAGCGGGCTCTGACAAAAGACAGAATTTGTGCTTCACACTGCAATGTGAATGTGGTATTTCTACTTTTTACTCCATGACCCGAAAGATAAAATAACTGCCACCATTATAACTTTCCAGAGCAGTAAAATCCTTTCTCATAATATATATAAACTGCTGTGCAGTGTTTTGGCATCCAATATATTACTCAACTGAATTTTATGGATCCTTTTTCATCGTTTCATTGGTACTTGAAACAATACCCCCACATCAGTGGGGCACCTTGCATTTGTTTGACACAGGGCTGTTTTCTGTCTGAAACTCCACAAAAGCATGTAGTTCTCACAGGTGGCGTCGCATGTCAACATTTTGATGTGTGTGACAAGTTTGTTGTAATGTATTTTTTAGTGTTTCAATTTCAGCCAATGAAAGATATCAGTTAAAGGTACCTTGTGGGTTTTTTGAACCACTAGTGGCACTGTAGAGAAATGTACGACACATTAAGGGGATCCTGTGTTGTTTGTATCACCTGTTCTTCTTAAGTCTTTTTATGAATTTTTGACAGACAAAGCAATACGATATGACACAGAAAAATATAAAATGTCTGTATTAGAATAATTCACACCCCACCAATCCTTCAAGTAGGTTATGGCCACCAAAAGAAAAGGCATAATGTGGAAACCTATACACAAATGCTAAATATATATTCAATTGCATCACCTGCATGCACACAAGACAACAAAAGGCAAAGACAGAGTCTACTGATGTAAATGTGCTATGGATGCAAACTACAAAGAAACACAAAGAAGAAAATTTAGAGCTAGAACAAGAAAAACACAACAACACATGTCAAACGGAGAAAGCCAAGAAGCTCATGTTTCCTAAAGAAAAGAAAAATAATGAAGCCGTGCTGTTACATTGAATGAAGGAAAGAAAAAAACAATATTTTACATCTGCACATCAAATTGCCTCATATGGCCATGTCTATCACATGAGCGAGAACAGCTGTATAACTTTAGGTTTGCACATTCCAGATGTCATCTGTTTGTGGTGGTATATGCCATATAATGTAAAATGCACCAATAAAAGAGAATAAGTCAAAAACACCTTGCAAACAATACAGGTTTTTCAAAATGTTCTATGAGGTAGGAAATGCATGTAACAGGATACACCTACAAACTGTTTATTTAAATGAAAAAACTCTTATTTTATAAATAAGTTCATGAAGCAGCTTTAAAGTACGCATATCTATTTCAACAACACAATAAACTGTAATACAACACTGTGATTCAAAAATATTACAGAAGAATATACAAGCAATAAAAATGTAAATACGTAGTAATTTATGGTTTACATCAGAGGTTTGGGCATCACTCATTGTAGACTGTAGATGGGGAGAGACAGTAGAAAAAGCAGGAACATCTTGTACACAACAAAACGATTTCCAAAATCTCAGCTCACCGAGGCTAATGCTGCTTTTGATGCTGTCAATTATAAAACACAGACAGGCTTACAGAGGATTTTTCTTAAAGTGGGAAACTAGGACAGGATTTAGCCAGTGAAGTATCCACCTGAAGCTTCATTACTGGAGCTGGCCTCTGAAAGGATCATTGATTTGTTCATGCAGCAGACTGACACCGACCTGAAGCCTCTGATCACTGACTGGGATCAGCAGGGCTCATCATTTATCCTGTGGCATACTGCTAGCACTGCACTGCATTTCTTCTCCTCCTGTCCTGCTTAACACACTACTCTGCCTTATCTCAGCTCTTCTACAATGCAAAGAAGGATGTTGCCCTCCACATATGATGCAGACGTCCTCTCATCTCGTCCAGTGAAAGTTAAAGGACAAGGCTAGCAATATTTTATATTTCTCTTATTGTCAACAATTCTTATGTGCAGAGCCAAACCAACAATGAATTGACCCACAAGTGTCGTGTGTGTAGCCAAAGCCTGATATATGTTATTCCTCTGTGCCGTAGACCTCCGTTGTTGTCAATAAACTATTAAAAACATGTGAGTGAGCCACATTGTTGCATTGGGTGACATATTCCTTCACCACAAAGAGTTTATGGTGCAGTAGTTTGTTTGGAAACGGCTCCAAAGACTAATAACAGCTATCACATTTTCAGTCTCCGGAGAGTAGTTCTGTGTATGGCAGACACCATTGCACTAGTTTGTTGTGCTATATATCACAACCTCTTGACACTGTACTGAAGTTCTTTGAGAATTTATAATGTAGTACAAAGTCAAGAAGTTGTGATAAGTAGCACCACAAGCTAGTGAAGCTCTGTAAACGGAACTGCATTCCTGTGCATACGTAGTGGTGTCTGCCTTACATCAAACTACTCTCCAGAGACTGAAAACATGATCGCTGTTATTACTTTTTGGAGCCGTTTCTAAAAAAAAAAATACAGTGCCCAAGCAGTTGTAATAAAAGATGATTTCACCCACTGCAACAGTGTGACTCAGTGTTTTTAATGGTTTTTGGACAACAATGAAGGTCTACGGCACAGAGGAATAAAGTGTAATTGGATACACACACAACACTTGTAAGTAGGATGAGTTCATTGTTGTTTTGGCTCTACACATTTTCTTGATAGTATGAAAAATGTAGAAAAGTATGAGGACAAGGCTAGCAATATTCTATTTTTTCTGAAAAGAATTGTTACTGCACTATAACAAGTGTCGTCCTTGTATCCACTTCCTGATAAAGCTCTTTCTCTTGTCATGGAGCCCCATTTTTCTCTTTCAAATATTTTTATTGTGAAGCATGTATACAGCAGTAATACAGACTTCTGTGGAGTTGATGTCATGCCTCATTTCAGATGTTTAACGACAAAAGACGAACAATACAAAATAGGAAGACAAACAAAATAAAACAAACAAACAAACAACCAAAAAAACAAATACAACACCATGGAGCACACAGATCAGGTAACTTAGCTAATGTGCAAATAATATACAACCCCTGGCCACAACCTTCCCATCCCTTAGCAGTGCCACCTAGTGGTGATAAAGACTATTGTTTGTGCAGTGCATCTTAACTGTCCGTCCCTTTCATAGAAGAGATAGGAGATAGGTCTCCAAATCCTTTCAAATTCCTCCAGTCTGTCAATAAGGATATGTAAGATTCTCTCCAGGTGGTGTTGTTATCCAGGATTTATTCTATTCTCTTGTTCTTTTTCCAGAGTAAGAGAATAAGTTTCTTTGCACAAAGGAGACCACAGGACAGGAGATGATGCTGCACGAACTGTAGATTTTTAGAGTTTTTGGATGTGTCCAGTATACCAAAAGTGGATCTGGTCTTAGTTGGACATTAAAATCCTTGAAAAGAATGAAAATATTGCAAGATGTTATGTAGCTTTACCCTCGAGTAATGCAACCTGTGTAAATTTTTAAATTGTACCAAACAGTGCCTGGCATTAAGGGAACAGATATTAACATATTTTAGACCCTTGTCCAAGATGCCCTCTGCTATTTCTATCCCCAGTTATTTTTCCCAGTCCTTCTTTATACAGTTCATATGTACTTGTCCATGGTCTTGCAATATATCATATATAAATGAAATTACATGTCTTTCCACCATACAGTCTATCAGAGACTGGTCCAGCTTGTCAGGTGTTGCACTCTCAAAATTGTGAAGATGGGTTTTCACAAAGTGTCTAATCTGGAGGTATCTAAAGAAGTCTGTCTTTGACAGCCCATATTTCTCCTTAAGCTGCTGAAATGATGCAAACGTGCCCCGAATGTATAAATCCCCAACGTTATACAGTCCTAATTCCTTCCATTGATCAAAGGCTCCATCCACAGTTGAAGGAGTAAACAACGGATTAGCACTAAAGGATAGCACTCTAAGCTTAAATTGTTTTGCTACTTGTCTCCAGATCTGAATTGTGCTATGAATAACCGGATTGTAATTATGACATGATTTTTTGAGACGAATAGGAGACTTTACGACAGTACCAAGTGAGTAGTCTTCTCGCTCCATATCAAGCCAGTTGGCAAGCATCATCTCATAAAAGCCATTAGGAGACACAGCGAATTTTTGCTGCTCAACAGTAGCACATGGTAAGGCCAGCCCTCCACCTGCCTTATGCTTGCACAGATGATCCCTCTTCATCCTATGGGATTTATAATTCCAGATTAATGGAAGAATTATAGAATCCAGTTTTTTTAAAAAAAGGTTTCAGTAAGGTATATGGGTAAGTTTTGAAAGAAGTACAACAATTGAGGGAGACAAATCATTTTAACTGTGGTTACTATACATATCAAGGAAATTGGGAGTGTTTTCCAAAACCTTAATTTGGTCCTAAACTTGTCTATTATATGCAAACAGCAAGAGACTAAGAGTGTATCCCTGCCTGGTGCCCCTGTACAGGTTAAATGCATCCGAAACTGTCCAATTACTAAGGATTCTAGCCTTAGGGTTGTTGTATAGTAACTTAACCCATGAGGCAAATCCTGCTCCAAATTCAAAATTTTCTAGCACTACATATAGATAAGACCATTCCACGCAATCAAAGGCCTTTTCTGAAATCTAAACTCAAGATGAACATATCCCCCTTAGGGTGTCTGGGGGAATACAAAATATTGAAAAGACATCTGAAATTATGAAACAAGTGTTCAGTATGAACCCTGTCTGACCAGGGTGTATCAGTTTAGCCACATGAGGACTGATTCGTCTAGCTACGGACTTGGCAAAGCTGTTCTGGTCGGTGTTTAACAATGACATTGGTCTATATGGACTTACCTTCTCTAAATCTTTCCCTTTATTTTGAGTAAGTGTATAGTAGCTTAATTTAATGTTGGTGGTAGCATGCTGACCTCAAAAGCCTTCTTGTACATCCCCCTGCAGATGTGGGGCTATTATGTTGTTGAACTTTTTATAAAACTCATTGCATATCCCGTCTGGCCTTGGACTCTTATCATTTTTTTAGGGAATTAATTGTTTTTCTTATTCCCTCACATGTGATTTGTCTCTAAGGAACTCTGATTCCTCTGCACTAATGTGGGCAATTTACATACATACAAAAACTTCTAAAACCTTGGATGGTGCATGGGCTTGAGAAGTGTACAATTTTTCGTAAAATTTATGGACATTTACAGAAAGTCTGTGTTGCCTGCATCTCAGGTTAAACTGTAGGTGGTTTCTGTAGTCTGCAATTTTCTTTGCTGTCCTTTCATCCTTTCATTCATAAGATGTCTGTGAAGATTATCATCCAGGTCATGGTTATCCAAAGACGGTTGAATCAAGGGCAACTGGACTAGGTTGAAGATACTTGAGGACGTTTCGCCTTTCATGTAGAGCAAGAAAAACAGCTTTCTCAGGTAAAGAGTGATATACTCCCCAGTATGTAACAATTTTAAAATCACAGAATGAATAATTATTCAACCTTAATTATAAGGTGTTTTATTACACATTAACAGGTGAACATAACTGTAAATGGTGACAGAAATTATTTCTAACCTGAATTGTACTTTCTGTATTTTCTTTCAGGTGTTTTGGTCTCTTGCCCAGTCCACAAAGACTCGACAATGATGTGCATGAAAGAAAAAAACTGTATATAAGATCAACTTTCCTTTTCTTGTCTATTATTGTTGTAGATTTAATACGGCTAGAAAATATGTTTATATTGAACCAACACTGATATGATGGCCTTCACCAAAATTGAAAACCATTTAAATGGAACCGCAAAATGTTAAGAATTGCTTCATGCATCATTTGTGAAATGAGTTTGCTTTTATTTCAAAGGAGTTTTATTTCAGAGCACATATTATCTGTTGGCTCTTTTTGATCGATGCTAGACCACATCCTCCATATTACTGCCCTCCGAATGTGTGTTGGCTAAAAATATTTGTAGACATTTTTCCAGTTTTCACTCTTCTACAAACCTCCAAAAGGAATACAAGCTTTCACCCTGCAGGAATGAAATGGATGCTGGCCTTGCAGGGTACTAAAAGTAGCCTCTGATAAAGTCTTATAAAATGACATTGTGAAACCACAGACCATAAATCCTGTTACAACTGCTGAGTGGTCTGGTTTCAAGTTAAGTTTAGAGCGTGTCACTCCCAAACAGGTGGAAAGATTCAGATAGGATAAAGCTCTCTTTTCCTTCCCTCTCTGTCTGTCTTTTTTTGCTAAATTAAGAAGCAGCATCCATGCAAAGGCATAATCACTGTTTCCTTTACCTTCGGGGCCAAACACATCACATTGCCATTTTGAAGCTCCCCCCACTACCCTGTTCCAAACTTTATCAGCAATGGCAGCCCTGTGCATGTTTGCATGCTTCCAGACATGACAACTGGTGATAAAAAGGAAATGCTTGATGAAGTATCAGTTGACTTTGATTTGTTTTCTCATTACAGGATGAGAGGGACGTCTTTTGTTTCTTTATGAATTAAAGAGGCTTTTCATCTCACTGGGCAGCAAATGGCAGCAACAGCAATTATAAACAATTCTGCATTAAAAGGAATGTATCATGCATATTTTCACCAGGTCTATATTTATATTCTGGGGCTCTTTTCATGAGTTACAGTTCAAAAAATTCCCTATTTATCTTATACCGGTCCTTTATGCAGCCCATCGGTTCAGCATCTATCTGATACAGGTTGTTTTATCTCCCGCCTCTTTAAAGTCCCCCTCCCGATGAGCTCACTCTATTCTGATTGGCCAGCTCTTGAGGGCTGCCCTTCTGGTGACTTCTGCTGGCTCTGTAAACAAACAGTAAAGATTTTGCTTCTTCTTCTTGATCTTTACTCCAAGTGGAAAATGGAAAATGGCAGACAATGTTGGTGAAAATAGTGGACCAGCTAAAGAGGCAGATATTTCCCTCAGGAGTTGGTGTAAACCAAACTGGAGCTAAAAGGAAAGTGAATATTGGACTCATTTTTTAGGTGGACAGGTGCATGACTCCAATTGACTGCTAATGTGCTCCATGTCCACCAGATGTGTAAAGTACATATAAATAAATATTTGCCAAATTAACATACATAATAATGTGCTATATGAATATTGTGTTAACAGCTTGATGCATTACAACTAAGTGGTCAAAAATCATTTATTGCCGCTTTAATTAATGTATTTATAATCTACTCTTTCATTTAATTACATACAGTATAATCTAGGCAAACTATACTTGCAATGGTCATGCAGCTGCTAAATGGTGGCAAGTGATGACTAACTTAATCTGGGTAAAATTAATGTTGTCAAAGGAACATGTAAGAAAATGATCTATGAATAGAAAATACATACAGTTTGTACGTTGAGGACAATTCTCTGCTGCACCCTTAAGACTGTGAGTGTGATTTGTATTTACATCAGCTTTCTTTCACTCTCTGCATTTGATGGAGCGAACGTTGAACAAATCGGTGAGTAAAATACAACAAAATGAACATGTAGCTGTCACTGAAATATTTGTGTCAGACATTTTCCTCACCCTTCCCTCTCACATCTCTAATGGCTGCATCATGTCACAGGGAAACTCAGGGAGCCTGGTAGCAGGTGAGGAGCTGCAGAGGGTGTAAATGGAGCTCTAATGTGGTAAAGTGAGTGAGTTGCTGTGTTACAGTCAAAACAGACCACTTACTTTGTGTGAAAAGCTATTGCCAGCGATTAGGAATAGACCTATTTCCCCTCTGAAGCTGTTGTGGACAGGTTTTTTTTCATTTTTTCACCAACTATTATTATTTTAAAGCTTGAGCAGCATTTGAGATTGTCTGTCATCAAACTGTGGAGGAGGACAGTTGAGTCACTGAATCTGTAAATATTACTTCCTGTAATCCATCTGGTTTACTGAAACCTTGTAAATTAATAAGTTTTCTGTTGCTGTGACTTCTGACTTATTGAACATCCTCCTGATTTAGTTAGTTTCTCATCTGAATTTTATTGCCTGGTCACAAAGTGACAGCAAAATTTATCCCTTCGCAGTTAAGCTCGATGACGTAGCGACCGCTCGCAGGGCTAATTGGTAAACTACTGTAGCTGGTAAGCTAACTGGTAACAACCAAGTCAGCCAGGAACATGCTAGCATTAGTCATGCTAGCATTAGTCAGTCACAAAGCTCTCTCATGCCTTTTTTCTATAAAGTGCCATTATCTCTTCATGACAGTTTGTTCTCAGGATTGTACATCAATTCATTCAATAAAGAGTTATTTAAGAGGGGGGAAAACAGCTCCTTTACAGGCTTGTTAGCTCAGTCGCTAACAGTACAAGAAGTTCACACATTTTATTCAAAAGACATTTCACTTTATGTCATAACTGTCTACAAACCATTTCTCTTTTGTGGAGCTGTTTATACTTTGTCAGAAGAGGTAAAATAAGGTGGATTGGGCAACATAGTTAATATGCTACACAATATCTAGCCAGTCCTCAGCTCTCAACCTTTGAGATATTAGTTTTGGGGCGCTGCCTTCTGCACCCTTTTCACACACATTTACTTGTAACTTAACTAAGTAATATCAAAATGTTTACTAAGTCAAAACTATGTATTTACTCATTTGAAATGTTCAAAAATAATGTATTAACCTTGTTGACTCTGAATTAAGTTTATGTGGCTGGTGGAGTGTGCTCTATTGGCTGCCCCCAGCAGTATTTTCAGAGGGAAGTAGCTAAAGCCATTTTGAAAAGTCACTAGATGAGGTCACATGCTAATTTGCATATCTGTCACATCATTGGCAATGCAAGGCAGACAAGGCAATTACATATACAAGATTTAAAAAAAAAAAATCAAAGTAGAGAAAATAAACAGATGTTTCAGAGACTGGAATAAACTCACTCTTGTAAACTCCGTCTATTTTGACAAAAAAAAAATTGTCAAGTTAAATCATTTAGAATAAAAACTAAGGTTTCCTGGTCAGACTATATGGATTAGTGATTGGTCAATAGGTATGCACATTTACAGCTCACTCATATCTGTCTTGCTGATAATTATTCGACTGTCGCACAGTCAGTCCAGAGCCACATTAGTGCACATTCAGTGAGAAATATTGCTGACTCTCTCCCAGGAGGTTTTCCTAGCCACTTTTCTGGAGAAAAAAAAATCACGTCTAAAAAGTCACCAAATCTAACCAGGAAATTGCTAAGTTGGCAACACTGACCGCTGGTAGCAAGTAAGATATTGTCCTGCAAATGTAATTTACAGTTGACTGGGAGTCTGCTGTAGTTGTTGCTAGAAGTTTTTTTAAGTTGATTTAAGAGTTGCCACAGAAAGACGACATTCACAGTCTCAAACTGACCTAGAATACTCTGATAAACTGGACTGGTTTTTTCAGCTGTCAAAACAGCCATTAATAAGCACAACACCAGACCTATCTGTATCACTGAAAAAAATTATACTATGTCAGCAGCAATTCAGTAGTCTGGAACCAAACTATTTTCATGACTTTTTTTTTTTATGACAGACTTTACAGAGCAGAATGTAACAGCATATTCATGATTATAATTATAAAACCTTTCATTTGGCCAAACTCCTGCTGACCTTTTTACTTACATTTAGAAAGTGTGCTGTCAAGTCTATGTTGCAGGAGGAGTGATGGAGGACAAAAACACTTGAAATTTGATTTGAGTGGTCAGACACTAGGTGATTTGAATGACCTTTCAAGCCACAGTTGAATGTTATTTAGATCTGACATGAAAAGGCGTGATTCCACTCTGGTTATTTATACGTCGCCGTCTAGTTTATTATAATTTGCAGCTCAATCACCAAACTCAGACTGAGAAAAGCTGGCAGATATCAGACTTGAGTCAAATTTTCCTCAGAACTACATGTACCAAGTTATTAGGAAAACTAGACAAAACCAATGTGGTATAATACAACAGCCCTGAAACAAATCCTATAATTATAATGTTCAGTTTTTATTTAATCAGTTTTAAAAAGGTGTTGATTTATTTTACACTCATTTTGGAAGCTGTTGCTGATGCTGTTGAAGTGTATTGGGTTTCTAATATTCAGTCTACCTTAATTCATATAAATGTATGTTCATTTGTAGCTGAAAATTCACTAACAAAAGCACAATGTACTCAGCTTTCACTACCGTTTGCTGAAAACCACACTGGTCAACTGTTTAAAGAAATTTAAAAAATAAACTATATATTTGTAAAGTGTTCTTGAAGGTTTACACCTTTAGTAGGAATGAACGGCCTTGGGGCTGAGCACAGAGCCACCTACACTGTCGTCAGTCCCAGATGGTATCCACTTGTGATAAAGTGTAAAACTCACTTGTGTTGATTGTCCACGTAAATTTTCTATTGCACAAGGAGCAAAAATGAGCCGAAAACTTACTCGGACAAGAAGTGAGAGGTATTTTCAATTTTTTTGTTTGATTTTACAAGAGAAAAGATAATCTGGTTGTTTTGGAAAGGAAACCATCCAGGACTACCTGTCTTTATGTTTGTGATGCAAATTATAACTTGAATTTTTTGCTATTTAACTGAGCTACATTAACGTTACCTTGTACAAAGTAAGCTAACTTTAGCTTTGTTTGGACTAGTAGCGACCAATAAAAACAATGTGTTGTGACGCAAAACTCCTATTCAAATATGTGATTCACCTCTCGGTATTACAGCCAACAGCAAATAAACACATCCGTACTCCTTCTGTTTTGTGTAAAACCCCAGACATTAGTTCTCCCATTAATTCTCCATGAAAGCACCAATTTTATCACATTTGCTTCCAAGGATCGACACGTTGGCTGCTCTGCCTTGATGGCTCCTTCTGTCATTATGCTGAGTGTGACATGTGTGACAGGCGTTGGTAATCTATGCAATCAGTTGAGTTTCACTGACAACCACAAGAGCAGCAGAGAGGAGGAGGAGAAGGAGGAGAAGTGGTCGAGGAAGAAAATTTGTTAAGAAAGAGGCACAAAGCAAAGGAACAACAACACATCCGGGAAAAGTTGGCACAGAGCAAACGACAGAAGGCAACATTAGGGCAGCAACTACCTAATCTAATTTTATTGCTGAGTAATGTGTCAATTGTTTTTTTTTTTTTTGATTGATAGTTTAGTCTTTAAGGTGTCAGATAATAGTTTCCCAGAGCCCAAGGTGACATCAGTTAACTTGTTCAATCAGTTAGTTTAAAGACATTCAACTTCATTTAAGATGACGGATCCACCTTTCTTTCATCCCACTTGAGTTTGCCTTTATCTGTAGCGCTCTTCTTTATGCCAATGACATGAACTACTTTTCACCACCATAATTCACATGTGAATAAGAAAAAACTAGAACTTGATAGAAGGAATATTCAAAGCGTTATTCATCTCAAATTTACATTTGATACACATAAGTAAAAGTAGCAATACGTCATCTGAGAACTTAAATGTATGAAGCATTTTTTATTCACTTTTTAAATATTTTTTTTTTATTGAATAATACCATTGATCTTGATGTTCTGTTATGACACTGAATGGAAAGCAGACACGGGCACGCACAATGTTACATCGGTGAAGGACACCGCAGTGTACAGACACTCCATTTTATAAAGTTTAATAGAATTTCTTTGTGCTTGCAAGGAGAGCACATTTCCGAGTAAATAAACGGATGAATGTAATGTATGATTTCCTGTGAAAATCTCTTCAGTTGTGTTGAAAAAGCTCAAAAACTGCACCTAGAACATCATAAAACTAGGATTGTCTAAACAGCAGAATGGTCATACTGTATGTATTTCAGTAGAGAGGTCAAAAGACAGCGAACCGCTCCACAAGAGGCAGGAGATCAGTTTCTCGCTTTAAGATGTTTAAACGGCCACAGATGCACCGTGTAAAGATCAAACTGGTGGCAATCTATTAAACTGAATTGCTATTCAGCACACATACCGAAACACTCATGAGCAACTGATGTGGTTTAATAAAACAATCTGTTGCCTGCCAAACTGATCACTGAATCCTCCTTCCTTTGTTTTGTTTGTCATTAAAGAGAACGGCAGCTGTCCCGAGGGTGCTCAGTATTCAATCAACCCTTAGGTATCCAAATGGCAATTTCACCTCAAAATGAAACACATGCTGTCTAAAAAATTGAATTGTTTGTTGCTAAAAAAAAACAATGAAGCTGCCAGAGGAAAAAAAGGCAGATACAAAGTCTACAACACCCCTACATGATTTTTTTTTTTTTTTAACTCATTAAGAACAAGAAAACGTTATTTATGTGTTTCTATTCAAAGGAGCTCAGTTTCCTGCCCATCGCTCAGAGCAGGTTGAACATCCTCCATGAGGTATAGTTCGTCCACAGAAGACTTAGAGAAAATGCTTCATCAACTAGTTTTTTGATTGAGTTTTTGATGCATGAAGCCATGTGCCTTATATTTTGTGATATCTGCGGCAAAGGCACAGCAGTGGAAGGCTGTGTAATGGGGTTCTTTTGAAAAAACTGTCTCATTAAAAATACTGCGGCTGCTAGGACTTTCATTTTCTCTCTAAAAAGCAGCATACTTTGTCTGTTTTTTGCTCACAGACAAGACAGACAGAGTCCTTTCCTGAGTCTTTTCCCCAAAGTGAGTTCTTATGAAAGCCATAAGCAATCATATTTCCTTTTAAGATTTTTTTTTTTTTTACTATTAATACATGTCTTAAGGACAAAATCGTTAAATACAGCTAAGCGTTTGATTTCCCTCACCACACAGTTTAAATACCCCCTGGTACCTTTATGTGGGTGGTGTGTTGATTGAGCCTATTGAGCTCTTGCCCTTTAGTTCACCCTTAAGAAACAGAAATATGTTCTCTCTTTATACCTACTTTGACGGGTCTCATTTGCACAGAAAAACACTATTAATTTCCACAGATGAAAAGAGAGCAGTTCTTGAAGAGGTTAAAACAGCTTTAGTAGAAGGAGTTTTTTGGCATATTTCTGAGCTGGCGTGCCACCAACAGGCCTTTTAAGGTGAGTGAAGATGGGATCTCTTAATATATTGCAACAGACAGACAGGAATTTCAGCAGTGATCAAGCGGGCTGTAAAAAAAAAAGATCATTGATTGAGTTGAAGAAAACATCCTTCACCCTCCTGCTGAAAAACAATTCTCCGTGTTGTCGGACATACTTCGCCGTCTTGCATCACGTCAATAAAATCCTGTTTGTTATAGGCAATAAAAGAGTTGCTGTTGCTCAACACTTGCTATTTCTGAGACATATGACAAAGGAGGAAGTGTCTGCACAGGTTGGATTGTAATCATAACCGGCAGGCAGCGGCGCACAACATGTTCTGTATGAAGATAAGACAATTGCAAGAAACAAAAACAAACAAAAGAAAACCCTGCCACACCATGAAATCCCTAATGAAAGAACAAGTGAGGGAAGAAGATGATTTCAGATGTGTGTCGAATACAATAAGATCACATTATGCTTATAGCGAGTTGAGTCATCGTGCAGGAATAGGTGCAACAACCCAATCAAATTAGCTAGAACAAGAAAATGACAGGGTGCTGCGTCACAAATGGAAAAGGATGAATTCCATCTCAGTGATTTATGCGGACTAAAGATCAGAAAAAGGAGGATATTCTATTTTTGCCGTCTTATGCATGATTTATCAAGGTAGTTATACATGTGGCAGCATACTCAGCTGGAGAATGTCCTTAGCTGATATCAAGAATAAGAACAGGACCATATCGAGGAAGATTTAAAATTTCTTTTATCAGTATTGGCTTCAATCAGAACAGCCATTTAGTCCATTTGTTTTTTAGGTCACAGCTGTTATGACTATTATGGATTAGAGAAATGCTTTATAGCCTGTATGTTTTTAATTCAGTTACAGTATTTAACTGATTATTGAAGGGGACATATCATACTTTTTGCTTTTATGCTGTTATGATGCTTCAAAATGCTCCGAACACTCCATTTACAAAGTTTCTCTACTTTCTCTTCGTGATAACGTCAGATTGTTCGCACGTGCCCACATACAACCGTCTTTTCTGTCACTGTTATTGCTAAGGTTGTTCCACGGGACGTTCGCCATGTCCACTCGCATATTTCAGATCGTATTTGGGCTCAAACATGTATGGATGTATTTGAGAAGTCTCCCTTCCACTTGTTTGTATTTGCATTTTTAATTGGCGCATACAAACCCTGCTGCAACACTGAAAATTTGAAAAAAATCTCAAAATATCACAAAAACTTGCCTGAGGTGGAAAAATTGCAAAATGCAACAAAGTGTAATGGAAACAGATGGATTAATAAATCATATCAATATAAATAAATCATGAGGTACATTAAGCATGTGACTTAAATGACCCCCAAGCTTTTTCTGGAAATTCGGTTAAACTTTGTGCTACATTTGGATGGAAACTTGGCTAATGTAGCTTCCATTCAATCATGACACAAACGGTCCCTATCCTAAGTAGTTTTTGTGCCTAAAAGTAAGCAAACCTTAACCGTAAAATTTGGAGAAAACAGTCATACAGATATTTTTTTGATGGTCATGTGTAACAGTTTTAGAAGGCACTGATGGACATTGTTAATCTGATGATAGGGACATCACATCCGAAGAACATTGCCATTTTGGAAGCCAATGAAAAAAAGTGCATATTGTGGACTTCTATTCCAGCCAATGGTAACAATGCTGGTTTCAAAATATTAAAAAAACTATCTTTCTAATGTATTAAGAGGAAGGAAATACATACAACATTTGTTCGTTTAGGGTAAAAGAAACATATGATGTGTTTTGATGAGATACATTGAATGTAAATACTGCATACCTCTACATATTTAGGATGACTTCAAATAGAGATGCATGTAAATGAAGCTGTTTATCAGCACCAGATGTTGGAAAATATTTATTGACTTGGATCTTTTCATATCTCAAATATGGAAAAATGAGATCAGATGAGGCCATCTTTTATTCAGTGTGCCAATAACATACCTGATTGCAAGGCAGACCTGATGATACCTATGATGAAACATGTTTGCATAAATATTATTTATTCAAACCTCCTGGGGTGCTGTCATCCACTTTTTATTTTGTTATATGCTTTCATCGGCACACAGGAATGTCTTCTTGTGAATTCTGTGCACGATGCTGTTTTCTTTTTTTTTTTTTTTTTAGCCTGATTACATGTTAATAAATTCCAAAAATTAAAAGCTTTGAGTATAAATTAGAAATTGTCTTTTATCCTCAAAACCACACCAGTGATTTAGGAAGCGCTCCACCGCAGCCCAAAGTAAACATATTTCTTTGGTCACACTTTGAGTCACTTCGAGGCAAAGCAGAAGTTTGAAAGTAGAGCGCAAAAAGGATTCCCGAACATCCTTCACAAACAAACCTCTCCCCTCAAGACCTGAGCCTGCGCCCTGCTGTGAACCATGTTAGAGTGGAGACGTTACCCGCCCAGCTGTGAACCTGTGAGAGACGCTCAGCTAATTCTTCATTTCAGCTCAAACTGTGTCACTGACAGAGACAGAAGAAGAAAACAAGGATTCCACAAAACACTGAGGTAAATGTTTTGCTTTGTTCGAGGAGTTTTGACTCTTACCTGCACTCAAGTTCATGACCTCTTGGATGGTTGGCATTAGCTGGGTGCTTGCAGTCGTCGCCCGAGTAATAGGATTTTGAGAGAATCCTGCTGCTTCTTCTTCTGCAGTTTGTTTTAAACAGGACAAACTCAAACATGTCAGAGAAAGCTGCACATTAACACAGGTTGTTAAAGAAATCTAGTCAGAGAAATCATTGTTTCATTTTTGGGGGATTTTAATTTATGACATTTCTGTGTTTCTGCATGAAAGAAAAAGTCAGATTTGTGCATCCCTTTGTTCTGGAGCTCTCAGCCTCATCTTATGGTCTTCCTCCCCGAAGGAAAGAATGAACTTTCATACTCAATTTTGTAAGTATTTTTGTAATATTTAAAATTTAAAGTCACCCTATACTGGAAAATGTGTTTTGCTTATTGTTACTTCTGAATGTATAATGTATGTAATGTAAAATATACTTGCAGAGTTTGACACTAGAAGGCTGTTTTCACATTCATCTACTGAAAGTTTCTCTGTGATCATTTTCAAGGACATGTTCACAATTTTTCAAGTCTGTCTTGAAACATTTCGTACTGGCCATTAGAAGATGCCTTCATGATACATTTACAATGTAAACAATGACAGCTATGAGCAAGAGTTTTAAGATCACAACTAGTTTGGAGTGAATCATGGTATCATGGTATGATGTGGAAACTGCAGTGCACATACACCGAGAGAGTGAAGTAGGAGACACCTCGCATCCAACAGTTAAACTTGTGAAATTAACTATATTTGCATATTCATAGAATTTGGATTTTTCAATTAGGGAGAATTTTAAGAATGTTTAATGAGGTAATTAAACTTTTTTTTTTTAAATGGAAAAACCATATCAGACACAATTCATTATTCAAAGTAGAATATCTTCAAACATTCAGTAATTTCTGGAGGGGATGTTTAATAAAACACTATTGGTGCAGAAAATATTTCTTTAAAAGAAAATTACGGCGTATTTACAACTGTAGACTTATTTCTCTCTTTCATTCTTTTATTGCAATTGCAGTACAACCACAAAATGTCCAGTATATTTTCATGTCCTTGCAAATATGTTATTATTATTATTATTATTAGTAGTAGTATTTAATTAGTCAACTAATTATACTAACTAAAGATAACTGGGACTGGGTGCAGTGAGTATCACAATATGTTTATTTGTTTTCCCCAACATCTGCCCCTGTCCTTATAAATAATAAATTATTTTGTTAATCAAGTTTAAGTAATTTCATAAATTAATTGATGGCCTCATTTCTCATCCACTTAAACCAACATCTTTTATACCCTGTCTCCTCATTTCTAACTATATATGTTATTTTCTCCATTACTGAGATTTCCTGTATCATTACTTTCCATCTCTGAACTGATGGTTGAGGGTTTTAGCCAATTCCTAGTTATTTGCTTCAGGGCTGTGATTCTCAGTACTATATATAGATTCTGGTCCATTTCTTGCATTAGCGCTGGTGGTGATTTTCCAAGAATAATATACACACTCACCGGCCACTACATTAGGTGCACCTGTGCAATCTAATGCAATCCAATACAACAGCACTGCCATAAATTCTACATTTACAAAGCTTATACATTTTCAGTTTTTGTTGACATTGTCAGAAAGGTGATAATTCTACTTTATGTTTATTATTGACCACCACACATAAAAACTGCTGGTGCCCACTAATAGTGTGTAAAGAGTGATGGATGGACAGTAGTTTTACTCTTTGTCTTTGTTTTTCTCTACCAAATAAGTTTGTCTAACCTGTTTTTTTACTTGTATGACATCTGACTGCTCATATTTGATCCTCAGGCTTTTTAGTGATGTTCTCAGATCTCAGCAGTTGGTGAGTACCATGTTATCATTAAGAATAGATAGTATATTATATAAAGTAAGATGCATGTTGTAACTGTTTCCCAATTGAAATGACTTGTTTCACTGTTAGTCTTCCAGGCCATAATTTGTGGTTGAATAGAGTCAGAAGTGTGAGTGGTGTTCCTGCAGATACCAAGATAAAGGTCAAAATGTCAATCTGAACTGAAAAGTCTTACCACATGTAAGTGTCCATATGTCCACAGGCTCACAAAAGTATATAAAAGTGGTGTGACACGTCCTCTTATCCGTGTATAGAAAGCTGCCATATGGCCTTCGTTGCGGCGTTCAAACATATTCTGAAGAAAAGCTTGTTGACATCAGTCCCTGAAATGTTTTATCACCAAAAAAGCCTGCCAACCAAACCAGAGGGGCTAAATGAAGGTTACAGCCAGGACACACAGCTTGCGTGATCAGTGCATCACAGAACCTCTTGCTTTATATTTCGGTGCCCGTGTTAACAGATTAGAGCAGCACATGAGCCACGTGCGGTGCATCATCTAGAGATTCGGAGTCTGGCCTATATTTTCCACATGACGCTTGCATTTCTCAGCAAAAACAGACAGTGAAAATGATCTGTTGATAGTCATATTGACATCTTACCAGCAACATTACACCTTTCACTATAGTTTCAATGTCAATATCTGTAGAGTATGTCACAGACATGAGGTGTCACCACCGCAGGTCAGTCTGCACGGTGCACCCCGGGGGGCGGGGAACCTCTCTGACAGGGAACTCCAGCTCAGTGACACATGGAGCTTCTTCTCTTGACTCCTGCTCTCTTTCTATAATATTAGTTCAAACCAGGACTCCTGCCTGTTGTTTTTACCTGCTTCCAGACGGAGATTTGTTGTTGTTATTTTCCTTATTTATTGTCAGTTTCCCTCCTGACAGTTTGGAGGTTTGTTTGTCAGAGTGTGTTTGGCTCGTTCGGAGAACTCGGTGTTGTCTGGAGGGATTTTCTTCACTTGGAGCGGTAACAGCGGGGGTTTAACCAGCGGAATAATGATTATAATCAATGAAAAAACTCACATATTGTTGTTTATTTTTCACAATTGAGCACACGCTTCTTAACCTTTTTCTGTCTAAACTAAATATAAATTACTGATGGCAATTATCAAAGTCTAGCTCTATGTAGGATGATAGGGCTGGCAGTAGCAGTGCTGCATCAGCAACACTCTCTATGTCGACACTGTACGCGAGCCGCAGCAGTTCAGTGACGCACACGCGCTGCTCAGGTAGAAGTAGGCAGTGTGTCCCAGGCGTTAGGCTTTCGGGCTAAATGCAGTACGGGTAGTGAAGGAGAGGCACGGAAACATTTGGTCGTTGACTGACAGTTTTCCCCTCAAACTAAATGAGTCTCTTTCCTTCTGGCGAGGGATTAAAGAAAACCTGATCGATGTGTGAGTCTGCCATTTCTTCTCTTCCTTAAATGCAGCCACAAACACGTGCTTCTAACCTAGTGCAGGTTTTACACAAATGCTTTTTAACTTTTTATATTTCACATCATTTGTATGAGTAGCAATTACAAGATTTGTAATTTTATGAATGCATCATGGTCACCATGGAGTTCATTTTAATTTCTTAATCACACAGTACACTGCACATACAGAAACGTGTGCTTTCTTACATTTTTTTTGCCTGATGAAAGGGATTTATTTTGACACAGAGGAGACAAATACAGATTGCTTTATATCAATAACAAGAGCTTATAGCATCTCACGTTTAATTTCAAATCTGTATCTGTAGCCAAGTCCCAGTGCTAAAAATATAAAAAGGCACAGAGGAAAAGAATACAAACCATTAGGAATGAAACATAGACTGTATAAAGATGGACGTGGCGAGGTGTGACATCACCCATTGTTTTGCATTGGAGCCGGTTTGAAGCGCAGGAGTACAGGGTGTTGCCTTTCATGCTCTGGAAACACAACTTTGCTACCTTAGTGGTGCACACTTGGGCTAGAGTTAGTTACTTTGCTAGCTAAATTGTGCTAACAGGGCAGGTTTTATAATCAAGTGACATTGAACTAACAAAATATTGTGACAATAGTCCGACTCAGTGTGAGTGCCGGAGCCGAGGAGAGCAGCAAGTGTGATAAAAGTAAAGTATAATCTTCAGTAAGCTAGAATAGTGTGACTGTTTGTGTTTATTGTTCTAGCAATGTTTATGCTGCTTTCTTGGCCACGTCACTCGTTGAAAAGAGTTTTTATCCTTGAGACTTTTACCTGGTTAAGAACCTATATACAATATATATATAATAGTGTCCAGGCTAGTGAGGAACCTTGGGACCTGAACACACCAACACGCACGACAGCAAGTGTCAGCGACACAATCACTAATCTGTAGCAGATTTGTCCAGCTGAATAGCAAACAAATGTGATAAAATATGCAAAAACAATGGTTTGATCCATACTTTCAAGGGGAAACAAGAGAAAGCAATGAATTCAGTGTTCTGGTGCTCCGCAGCACCAGAGGGAGGCAATTTCAAAGCAGATGAACAGTACACTAAATTATTAAGAATCTTATTTGCTTCTGCTCAGGGAACAATTCAATGTGTTTTTTTAAGTTATGGAAATCTGTCTGTGGTTTTATGACTGCAGATACATAAAAAAAACACATTATCCTTATACTATATATTCTGTAGATTTACATACATACATACATAGATACATATGTAATATGTAAAAATAATTAGTTATCTTTTTGTTTGAGTGCAGGGTGAAAAACTGAATATTTTTCTGAATATATTTTGCCTCCTTTTAAAACATAAAATAGTTTGAAATCATGCTGCAGTTGAAATCGTGATGCTTTCATTTATACAGTTGAGGATTTGTTTAGAAATGTACACAAATTGTTAAATTATTTAAGTTTTATTATCTGAATTGCAGAGCACATGTTGTAAACACGTGGAAAAATACAATCCTCCATAACAATACTAACCTAGATGCTTTGTTGACTTTCACTTCACTTCCTCATTGTTTGAGATTCCCAAAGGCCTGGATACTATGTCTGTAAAGAAAATGATAACAATAATTGCAAAATCAACTAATTTTACCTTCATCTTTTCCCTCCTGTCCATATTAAAACTCAGTGAATATAAAAATATTAACTAAGTTGTAACCCTTCTCTCTGCCACAAACTGGGTTTGTACATTTGAGAAAGATTTTTTTTAAATGCATAAATGACCATAAAGTCTTGTTATAGTCCCAAATGAAAAAATAACATATGCTTTATATTGACTATACATAAATATATTCTTTTTGTTTGCCAAATATATCACAAAGAAATGTAATGTTATCTCATTAATTCTCAGTTAGACCTCTGTTGTGAACAAACTGTGATAACACAAATAAAAATAGACTTCCAGTTCTGCAGAATCCTGAAAAGAACAAACTAAAACTGTCAAACCTATCAACGTCCAAGATATTTACTTTATTTAAAAGCCCTCCATTGTTTTGAGTTCATTTTCAGATTTTACATCCGCTGCAGGAAGCCAGAGAGGAAGATGCTTTATGTCTCCTCTCATTTGAGAAGAATGGAGAAGCTTTCTGTTCAGCTCCAATCTGGCTTTTACACCAACACATGCCAACCACCTTCTCCATATTAGATCTAATTCATGCAGCCCGAAGAGACTCATTGTGCTCGACCTGCCTCACTCCTCTTATATGCCGGCATCTCTTATTAACTAGCGCATCTTCTCCCGAACAGATGAGGCACTGATGCCGCGTCGTTATGGGAGAATGGCCGCGGCAGCTCAGTGGTAGTAATTGAACCCACTCAGCAAAGAGGAAAACTTGAGGGCTGCTGAAATGGATGCAAGATGGGACCTACTCGGATGGAGATTATCATCACAGAATGAAGCAAATATGTGTAAAACCTAGCAGGGGACATTTTGTAAAGCCTGTTTTGTAAGTTGTTTCGCAATGTCGCTGTGCATCTTTCAAACATAAAGACAGACTGTAAAAATCCTGAGAGCATTTTTATCTTTTACGGGGGGGAAAAAAAATCGTCCACTCTGTGTACTTTTCCTGTCATGTGTTTTCTGTTGCAAAAAAGAAAAAAAGCTGCTGGAAATAATGACTGCAAGTTTGAAAAGTTGATAATGGCGATCTGAAAGGATGTCAAACCATTAAAGGGGCTGTGAAGCGCCTGCAGCCTTGATGGGCTAAATGCCACACATTCAGTGGGTTCATGACTAATAGTACAGCACGGAGGCTTTTAAGATTCTTCCTGTATGCCCATTTGTCAAAAACAATTCGCATGAACAAACATAACACGTGTGTTGTTTGACTTGACACACTCTGTTGTCAACCCAGACCAGTTCATCATCTGAATTTTAAAAGCAATTATTAAAAATTTTCTCATCACTTACTGTCATCCAAATGCTAATCCTGAAAAAAGAAAATTGCACATATAAAAAAAAACCAAAACATAAACTCACTTTGTGTCTATTGCCAGAATATTAATGCCCGAATATAAATTTGTTTTATTCTCATTCAACATTTTTAGGGATTCATGGCCAAGTCGTACCGCTTAGTTAATTTGTTGACCATTTGTGGAATTACTCAGAGCATCTGTTTTCAGATGAATCAAACACAGTATGCATGTAAACCAGGTGCACCTAGAAAACAACACAGACAATATGAACACACACACACACACACACACACATCGCATACACACATCCATGAAGAGTGAACAGAGCATGCATGTTTGTCCGCTCCTGAAATCGATGTGAGAAGAGCAAAAAGTTGATTGTGTGCCAGGTTGCTTGTGTTTGTCTGGGTAATTGGTTAGAGAGAAAATCAATGGTATCCTTTTCATTTACAGGGGGAGGTTCATACAACTGTAATCCAAGAACGCAGACAACGACCTGAACACATTTGTTTGTCCTTTTAATATGGATTGTCCATCCTGGCAGGTTTTAGAGATATGCACTTTTTATAGTGGGCTAAATATCAGATAAGTGAAAGGAATTAATTATCATTGTTTAAATGTCATGTTTATCATGCAGCTACAGATGGGTGACATATTAAAGGAAAAATCAACACTCGGTTGTCTTGACTCGAAAACAATTTATTTTGTGTTGATTATGACTCAGAACATGATGAAGCTCAGGACCCACGTCCGGTCTCGATTACTAGGAGCTGAACTTGACTTAGACAATGTCTAAAATGTTGCTCCAAAATCTCCCAAATTGAGATCTAGTGACTGTGAAAGTCACAGTATGTCATTCACATCATTTCACTACTCATCA
The DNA here is from genome assembly GCF_914725855.1 of Thunnus albacares. Lineage (NCBI taxonomy): Eukaryota > Metazoa > Chordata > Actinopteri > Scombriformes > Scombridae > Thunnus > Thunnus albacares. Next base: position 31,606,887 of record NC_058107.1, read on the forward strand.
GACCATTCAATGACCCCTCTGGAAGGCCTTGTATGGAAGAATCTGCAGTCCATATATGTTTTTTTCCACTAATTTACTCAGCTTTTTCTTTTAATGAGTCACCTGTCCGTACAGGCTCATGTAGTCACAATACTGTTGCATCAAAAGACTACACAGCTGATTTATAATTGCACTCCTATGACATTGTTGGACTCAGGAAAGACGGTTAAAAATGAATAAAATTGAAGCAGTAGAACCAGAGATATCACCTTCTTTTATATTCCACATATACTTCATCCTTGTCAAAAACCCGGCACCATTACCCACAATTCAACTTAACCGCTGACAGTTTGTTCAAAGATCTGGGTGTATTACGCTCGTAGGGGCTAATGTAGCCTCCAGCCACTATAGCCTCACGCAGAGATTAAGAGCGGGCTGCAGAGGTCTGGTAACTTCACTGCTTCTTACTCCAAACACAAGGATTTTTTTTTTACACTTTCAAACTTTCAGATATGTAGTAGTACTCCCCGAGGCCTGTAAACAGACTTTGATAAGGAAAAAGCATTGCGTAGGATCAATCACAGCCTGATCTGTGAGCGCTAAGCTACGGTTTCACGTCTAGTAAACATCTACGCTGTGCTCAAAGTGAATCACTGCATCACTCACTTTGATTTTCAAATCAAATTTGGGGTTTTGCACACTGAGACATTTCCTCCGTCTTTAGTTTGTCTGAATTTCAAACAAGTCCTCCGAGGAGATAATCCCATCATTTAATGAAAAGTACTAAACACTTGTACCATGTGCACTTAATCATTTTCAAATCCTGTTCAGCAAAAGGAAGGATTCCTCTGCCAATGCATGTTTTACACATCAGTGTCTTAAAATCATCTTGGCAATATATAAAGAGCTTATGAAAGGCACCCTGTAGAGGCTTCAACACTAAATCAGGACTAAGAACACACATCTGTAGAGAACACAGTAACCTAATCAAGCGTAAATGTGTCATAGCAAAGCACATTCCCCTCTCAGAACGGCTGCCAAACACAAGAGGAACCGTCCTCTCGCCCTCAGTTGCGACTGACAGTGCACATCTTCTAAATGCTGTGAGTGGAGCTTTGAGGGCGCAAACTGGATAAATCCTGTCTCTGTACTCGCTGTCGCTCCAGGCCAGTGGAGGGATTTTCTTGGGGGAGTGTTCGGGGCTCGGCCACAATGAGTTGTGGGGGTGCTGGTGAGTCATGGCTGTGTGGAAGCGGTGATAGAGACGGAGAACAGCTTTCTTAATGTCAGCCGTAATACCCAAGCAGACATGTAGGGCCTAATCGAGTATGGCACTTCCCAAAGCACCAAAAGGAACAAGGACCAGCTCATCTTTTCATCATTATACATGTGTTTGGTGCTGCCATTTGCCCGTAACCAGGATTAACAGCCCTCAGCAGCTGTTCTTTTTGTCATTTTTATTTCATTTGACTGTGACATATTGTTTAATATTTTTCTATTTGAGGGTAAAAAAAAAACAACTTTGCAAGCAAGACAATACCTTGCTGAGTAAGAAGGACCTTTCCAATGTGATTTAAAGCCCGTGGGCATAACCTTCTGCCCTACTGAGTATGAGAGTGAAAACCTAACCAAGCATGAAGAGGCTGTCTTGTCCACTCACATACTGACACATTGCTGATTCATAGACAGCCGTGTTTTTTTCTTTTTAACTTCCAGTTTGAATGCTTGACACACCAACAAGCGGTGCAAAAGACAGAAAAGTTTTGTTTTTTTTTCATTTCATGACAGCAAGACAAAGAATAGAAATAAAACAAAGTGTGAAAGGAGAATTTTCATTTTCTTTAGGGTCCATTTCTGTTTCCTGCAGTGATCCAAAGGCTGAGATTTTCTTTCATGGTTTAGCTTTTTGTCCATTTTCAGAGGAAAATCCATTTATACAGAAAAAAATACAGCAAAATGGTAAAGTTGAGGCTCTGCATCTGTCCATTTGTGATAGTGACTTAAGAAACGTTGCTAATTGTACTGTGTACAAAGAGTGGTAAACAACCACAAGTCTCCAAAGAGCAGCTTACTGTGAGTACAATAAATTCATGACAACTCCTCCAGAAAATGGTAAACTGTTGATAATTTCTGACTTTTTTTTGCTCAACTAGCAGTGTGGCTCTATGGATGGAAGTGTCAGTAAGATGTTTAGTCCACCACTTTGGTCCAGACTGAAACGTCAACACCTATTAGATGGACTGACATGGAATTATCTACAGATATTCATGGTCCCCAGAGGACAAACCCTACTGACTTTAGTGATCCTCTGACCTTTCGTCTGGTCAAAAGTCAACAGCCTCACAGAGTGGCTATAGGCTGTAGACTCTTGTTGTCACTCTATCTTGATAATCGATTTAAATGTGTGTTATTAATCTTCTGTGTGTTAATCTGGGGTCAAACATCATCTTTTAATTGTAACGTCTTGCAGTTTTCAAAAGATGTATTCCAGCAGGGCTCCCATGTCACAAAAAAGGACAACTACAACGAATAAAACTAAACTGACTGTTGGTTTCCCAACTGCAGATTAAACCGGATGACTGACATGACAGCTGGAACATAAATCTTTCCCAACTTTAGAATCAGTTTTTAGCTCTCTCAGTAAAGAATGAAAGATTATTAGAAGAGATTTTCTCTTTAATTCTGTGATTTGACCGATTCAGAAACCTCCCATGTGACATCGTGTCACCCCGACCAGACTTATAAGACAACAATTATTGACATGTGAGAAAATGGGTCCAGATGAAGAACTCTGTCAGTAATCTGCTCTAAAGGTTTTTTCTTAATCCTCTCCAGCTTTGAAATATGATTGAAACAGTCGGTCATAAAAGTCTCATTCATTGGCTGGACCACTTTCTATTTTAGCTTTAAGAAAGGGAGGGAGAGGCAGAAGTTCAGATTTTTTAAAGAAAGAAAGAAGAAAGAGCATTAACTTGGATTTTCTAATTTGGAGTTTCCACAGTGGCTCCCAAAGCTCTTCTTTAGCATCTGTAGCTCTTTTTTTTATGAATATAATCTCCTTAAAATTAGATGTGGATTTGTATGAAATCAAAGTATTACATCTAATTTTCTCAGTGCACATCCTTGTGATTTCTCCCTCATGTCTAATTGCTGCATTAAAGGATTTCAATGGAAACAGGAACAAGTGAATCGAAACATTTCTCTAGCACTAGAAGACCTTTCCTTGCTCTTTGTTTTTGTCTTTTCACGTCATCACATCTTCAGGGTTGAGCACGAAAATTACAGCTCATTTGCATTTGAATGTATGGCCACAACATCACCTCTGTGACATAAATGCCAGCCAGTCTATGAGACTTTATGAACTGACGTATGTGGAAACATAATTGAAGGTGACACATTTGCTGATTATTCTTGGTAAGCACTAAGTGTTTATTAGGGTGGAAAAACCCTTAAGCATTATGCAAATTAGAATTCACATACAGATATATTTAAATATATATATATATGATACACATGAAGCAGTTGTATTTCAAGCCTGTCTGTTTTAACTTAAATTAAAAGGAAGGCAAAGTGTCAGCTATTTTGTTTCATGACTTTAAGGGTTCCTGACAGCATACTCTGCTAAAAAAACTAACAGAGAAGAAAAAAAAATCTCCTCTCTGGCATATTGGGTGTGGTAGTGGATCTATGTGTAAGTGATTTTTTTTCGTGCATGTTCTCACTTGCCTCCAGCTTTTGTCACACATCCCTCACTGTTAAGTGCCAATCAGCATTGAAAATTACATTTCTTCTCGTGTCCCCTCTCCTACGTGAGAGCCGTGGATCATTCTAATCAGGTTCTGTCGCCATTGCAGTTTCTGCACAGTAATTGAATTCTTCCGTACTTTAAAAGATGACCCACCAGCTCGCTTCACTACTGTCAATCATCCAAACAGGTTCTCTCAGGCGCATTATGCTTGGATTTTGAGAAAGGTGAGGACGGATTTGATGGGATGGATTTGAGAAAGATGAGGCATTTTGGGAAAAGGTACATTTATTTATCCTCAGCAGGTAATTTTTCTCCAATAATTTATTCTAAGGAAATGCAAGCCGTCAGCCTTATGCTATCTGTTTTATTGTTAGACTACGACAGATCAATTTTGACAACGAAAATATCAATCACAAAGGTTTGACAAAAAAAAAATATATATATATATCCTCAACTAAAGGTCCACTTACTTGGTGTTTCCAAAGCTTTCAACCTCCTTTCATGGACTCACTCAGGGATGGGTGGAGATGGAGTTGCTCAGTTCTCAAGGACATGTTAGAGATTAATTGTCATCATGGGACATACGCAAGAAATTTTGTCCATGTGGTAACAGGTGGTCATGTTGTGTCCGTGCTGTTTTGTTCTGGGGTGCAGACAGCTGATATTTACATTTTCATTCATTCTCTTGTCCAAGGTCCTTGATGCTTCACTGATGTAGAATATGTATTGTAATATAGAAAATGTATCTACATAAGTGAAAAATGTGGTTGAAAGCTTTTGCTGAGAATTTTCTTTCCAAGGTCAAGCTCAAATCACAAATGCAATTACAAAACAATATCAATTAGGGTTGAAAGTTGTCCTTTTACGGGAATATATATCTGAGAAGACTAATCTCTCACTTTAAATGAAGTTTAAACTTTAAACATAATATAGATAAGATAATCATAAATGCATTTTTATTTCCATTTTCTGATGTTATTCTTTCACAAATATACTGTATTATTCTTTAACATATTATTTCCTGAAGTCTTGTTATGACTGTGATGTTTCCACAAAACCAACAGAGATTCTTGGAAGTCACTGCTCCTGGCTGAGAAATAGTCCATCACATAATGCCCCATAAAACAGCAAACTATCTATTTTACTCTTCAGTTGTTGTACAGTTTGTAGGGCTTTGTACAAACAAGCTATAATGTGTTAATTAATGAGCTTTACAGGTGCTGGTAGGCAGATTTTGTTACCTTCGGACAGAGCTAGGCTGGCTGTTTCCCCCTGTTTCCATGCTTTATGCTAAGCTAAGCTAACCAGCTACTGGCTGTGGCTATATTGAATGGACAGTAATGTAACTCTATGCAAAAAAAGTGTTTTTTCCCAAATGTCAAACAATTCTTTGATAGATCAGTGCAGCTCACAATTCGTTTTCGGAATGGGTCGTTTTGGAAGTTACTGAAAAACAGCCTGTTTTGTTGTTTGTATATGAGTCTTTAGCTAGTCAGTTAATCCGAATACCTTCCCAGATAATGAATATTGTTCCCATGAATGAATGCAAATGAATGAATGAGGTCATCACCACAATTATTTCCAGAGTGGCACGGCCTCTGAGAAATGTTTGCATGCCTAAAACTCTGTTTACACACATTATTGGCATCTGATGCTTGATCTCCTTTGAGACAAAATGATGCTGCCAGGACACTCTGACCAGTCAGACAAATGTCTGAGAAACACACCATCTACAACATATTATTCTGGCAACCATGAAATGTTTGGTGAGACATCAATCTTTCCTTATCCTTAATGCAGAAATAGAGGTCGTGGCTTCTGACGTAATATGCAGCCTGTCTGCTCCTCGAAGATGGAAGTCTAGCCCGATTTCAAGGTAGACTGCCCTGCTAAATTTAGGAGCTGTAATTCATTCATCACCCAGTTAGTGAATGCACCAGAGATGCCCATTCTTCTTCCTAGGTGTCCTTCAGGGTCTCTGCGCATGACTTTGAAACAGTCTGCTGAACAAGATTTCCTCAACAACTCTACCTGCCACCCTATATACTGTATTGTATGCCACTCAGATGTGTCACTGTGTTTGCAATAAGCAAGAAAAAGTAGACAGTACCTGTCTCTTAATTTTCTTTTATTAATCAGTATAACCGATGTTTTCCCTTTTCGTTTGTAGTATTTCCAACCAGCCAACATTTTCTGCAGTGTGTGCATGTATTATGATGCCAATTTGTAGAGACCAAACACTGCATTCAGGGTCAATTCTTGGTATTGATCTGAGATAGGGTGGAGGAGAAAGCTTATTGTGGTTATAAATCAACAGGGGGATTGAGAAAAGGCAAGGTATAAGCTCCTTACATTGACCCTTCACTTAGTAAATCCCTGTCATATGGAATACACGAGCGAGAGTCGCATTGAATCAAAAATTATGTAATTGATGAAATAAACATCGGATCGTGTTGAGGAATTTTTGCTGTCAGGGTGATGGGTGAATATGAGGGCTGTGGGTCACAGATGAAGGCAGGTGGGGACCATCCAAGCAGGAATCATTACAGGTCGACTATCTGTCATAAATTCCATTTCTCATCCTTCCCTTTTGTCTTTTCGTCAACCAAAGATGAGATACAGAGGAGAGGTTCACCCTTTGGACAACAAAGAAATGATATTGTTCAGCTTTCCAGTCAGCTTGGGGAACATTTAACAGATACTCAAGAGTTTTATCTTTGAACAAATTGACTCATGAATTCAGAGAAAAAGCCAAGGTTCTTCAAAACATTTCAGGCTTAGACATTTTATGTTGAATGTGACTCTCGACTCGCCCACATGCTCAATTCAATGTGACTCTTCCAACTGTTATTTAAGCTCAACACAAGAACACTTTCATTCAATAGTGTGCCTGAGACATTTGGTTTACTGAGGACTGTATGGAGTTCGCATACTGTGCCGTTTCACATTCAAGGCCAATTTTCAATGGCAGGCACTTCACACGACAATGAAAGAGGGCCTCTCTCATATATGCTGTCACTCAGTTTCATTGGAAGGGTGCTTGCAAATGACCACAGTGATGAAAACAACACAATGATGACAGTCACAAGGGTAACCGCAGACTGTTGGGGAGCGGTGTGTGGGATTGTGTCATTGATTCATGGAGGTGGATATCTAGACATTCTCACATTGGAACTGAACTGCCCATGTAAATGGAGCAAAAGAAACCACAATTTACTGTTCACTAAACCCCACACCTGAACCACAATTGTCCAATGACAGCATAGCAACCGTAACTAGGCACAGCATGGCTAGGCAGACTTTTAAAGCTTTGGATTTCCCCAGATGTTGAAGCAGTGTGGCTGAGTGATACTCAACATGTCAAGAGTTTTGGAGGGTTGTGCGTTACATCAAAGGCCAGGACTTAGCATATCATTATACATTGTTTTATTTTACAAGTTATGTTCTGATTATGTTTGAAAAAAAAAACCCTGTTGTTTTCACCCCATTATTCCTGTTTGGCCCCTGATGAAGGTGAAATCTGAAATGAAATATTGCCAAATGAAACAAGCAAGTCTGTGCATTTTTCATTTTCCTTATAGTACAATATTTTTTGTTATATTTTTCCTTATAATTACATCTACACGGACCGTCAACTCATGAGGATGCTGACTTTTTGCCCAGGAAATGTAGCTTTATAGCCTTACTCTTTTAGCTTGATATATTGCATAGGAGTGACTGGAATGCTAAAGAAGATGCTCAGGGAGCTTGCCAAGAAAGCAGAGGTAGATAGAAGATCCTGCAATGGGCGGTATGGGATGCCCACCTAATGGAGCAAACCATCAAAGAAAGGTGGCTCCCAGCTGATGACCCTGCAGCTGGCCTGATGGCACCAAAGGGGGTGTGACAGGCATTTATGCCCTGCAGTACGTAGCCATCATCAAGGGTATATTTAAGATCCAGTCAGTTGGAAAAGAGAAGCCTAAAATAATGTTCGTGTGTTTTTTAAATGTGTTTTCAATAGTTTTGTATTATTAAAAGAAAGAAAAAAAGGTCTTTAGGGGAAATATCAGAAATGCTCTTTTTTATCTCACCCTGCTAGAAGGGTGTGCCGGTGTCTGTGTTTGATTGACAGCAGCTGGCAGGCTGAGGGGGGGCAACAAGAGACAAAATAAACAAACTGCTGTAGCTACAAGTCATGGAGAGACAATGTGTTACTAACAGGGATTTTAACCGAAACCAGCATCTAACAGGTCCGAAGTGACATTTTCAGGTATGTTAACATGTTGTTTAATGTGCTGCAGCTGAGCAGCTTATTAGCGATCTCACCTGCTAAGTGATGTTAGCGGTGCACTCTTCCCTTGTGACTGTTTGTTCACAAGGGGCCTTGTTCTACAAGCTGCAGAACAAGACGTGTGTTCATGTTTTGTAAGTTAGATAAGAAGGAGACTTAAGCATGAAAGCTTATGTGGGTCTGTTCAGAGTCTGTGGCTCTTGTGTTGTATAGCAGGATGCTATCAGGCTCAGTGTGACCGTCTGCTCTGCCTATGATTGAACACCACATTATCGTTTTACTAGAGATTTGATTTGCTGTATCAAAATAAGGACTCCAGTTATGCAGATGGATAACTAATGGTACTCTGACTAATTAATGCAAAACCAGGGGGCACCATTTTCTTATTTTGTCTCAAAGGAGAACACAGAACAAGTGATTTACAGAGCAGATATGTATATAATGTAGTAGACAAAAATGCAATGTCATTTCAGTTGGACTAGGAAACACATGGTCACAAAAATGTATTCATGAGGATCTGCTGAATAGTATTTTCCAAATTGGAATTTATACCATGGATTCATTAAGGGGTCAGTTTTTTATACTCTCTTCTTCTTCTTCTTCTTAAAAGGCTCTTGTCTGACTCTAATATGGTGGAACTCTGTCTGGTCTCAAGTGCGGTTTATTCATTTTTCCTGTGAAGCATGACACCATTGTCATTCCCTGTTTCCAAGAAGCAGAATTAAAGGGGAACATAAATACATACAAGAGTTCATTTTCCTTTTATGAATGTAAGGATTCCTGATTGAGATTTATGATGAGATCTACAATCACAAGCCCTTAATTGCACTGAAAATGAAAGCAATATGGTCGGGTTCTGTTGGTGTAGCAGCAATCAATTATTGGGTTCTCCCTGAATAGCATTAATTGATGTGAAATTAGCATCCACGCCTTCAGCTCTGAGCCCATTATCCAGCGATTATGTTGCAGAAATAAAAAATGAGAGTCAATTCATTTGAGCGATTTCACACTCCAAAAAACACAGTCACAGATTTGGAGGGAAAATGATTAAGTGTGCTGCTGAGTAATGATAAACTTCTCAAGTATCTTGTTAATGAGACGGTTTGAGAAACTTAGTTTAGTTAGTCAGCAGATGAGGCTTGTGAAAACATTTTTTGCTGGCTTATTAAGGCTTAGGTCACTTCTTCTTGTGCATTTTTTTCCATAGCTGAAGTACACTATTTGAATTAATTGAATCATATAAACAAGAGAAAAAAAAACAAACATTTGTAATTACATTTGAAGCCACAGTGAGACATCAAGTAAAGCTGGACTGGAGATGAAACAAATCCATGAGGCTTGTTAATACACTCACGTCACATGAGAGTCAACCACCTCTTGGCAAAGACACAAACAGGAGAACACCGGCGGCACTTCCTCTTTCCTCTGTCCACTGGGCAGGATTGGGCTAACAAGAGGGTCAGTGGCAGTGATGGAAGAGACGGGCAGTGGCGGCCCCTGGGGAGACGCATTACTCAGTGCTTTAATCGTCACAATGATAATCATCTGTGGCAGGAACTGCAGGGAGGCAGTTAGGGCCTATTTGCAGCTGAGTCAAAAGCGCACACGCTCAGATTAATGATCTTCTGCACTGTCTGAAGGAGACGTGGTGGCGGATGAGGAGGAGGAGGAGGAGGAGGAGTAGGAGGAGGTAGGAAGATCATACCCACCCTCTCGTCCTTGATGATGACCAAGTTGACACGTTTGATGGCTTGGATGGAATCATTAGGCTCTGTTTAAATGATAAATCAGCGTATAACAAGTTAGGTTTTACCTTAAAGGACTTGCTTAGTTTAAAAAGCTGAAATGGTAACTGAATATATTTGTGCTGGAATTCTTAGTGTTTCTTAAATCCAATAAATATCAAAAAATATGATTTTTTGCAGAGAAGAAATAAAAAAAAAACACAAGTTGATGAATTATTCTGAACTCTAAGGTTTTCATTCAGTGTCAAACTCTGTCTAACATGTCACTTTAAGACTTTTCTTGTCTGTATGAGGCCATAATCCATCAATAGAAATTTATTGGTGTCCACTTCTGGCAAATAGTCTCCTTGTTCTCTCCAAGCAATTACTCTGATAGAGCCGTCCATGAAATTTACTACTGTTATTAATCATTACCATGCTGCTTCAAATCTTCACTTAGCAACTCGGCAGGATGGGAACTCTAAATGGCAGCCGGACTGAAAAATCCAAACTTCAGTGCCAGGATCATGCATTTAGTCCAGTGTACACAGCTTCCAGATACTGATATTTTACTTAAGTGGTTCCAATTTTTGATGAATTTCTATTTTTACTTTCCAGAGATAAATATTTTTCCTTTTCTTTCTTTTTTTGTGCATTGGATCGAGCATGTCAGGAGATAGGGAGGAAAAAGAAAGAAAAAAAAATCTGTTGCACAACATTATTTTTATTTTTCCTCAAATTTTCATTTTTTTCTTGTCAAATATCTGATATATTTATCTATGCAGGCTTGTAAAAATGTTCCAGATGACACAGTTTCTTTGGTTTAGATGCTCACTACTCATGTTGACCATAATATGGGATGAAGGGTCACAAGCATTTATTAAACATGAGAGAAGGTCATAAAAGATGCAATTGTTGGTTAAAAATGTTGTATTTACGCAAAGCAACTTTTCACGAACAGCTTTTACAACAACATATTGCATTTCAGACATTATTTAGCCTTTCTTTCTTTCTTGAGCCACAAATCTAGTTAGGAACCAGTATTTTTTTTACAAACCTGTATGTACAAATTTGAACTTCATTACCAAGATTCATGTAACAGAATGTCTGCAAGTTGCACACACTACTGTATGCTCACAGTGTGTGTTGTAAATGTGCAGGATTTGACAGGATGAATGACACAAAAGGTTCAAAGTTGGAGGGTCAATTTCTTCTGTATAAGAGAGAGCAGATTTTTTCACATTTTCCCCACATCACCCAATACTTAAATACAAACAAAGCAAATGTTTAGTTTTTTTTGTGCTATTTCCTTATTACTACTGTTTACTGCATTGCTGAAGAGTAAATGTAAATGAAATGTAACAGTAAATAATCTTGAATCTTCTTCATGTCTGCATTAGGAGGAATATACCATTGTTTCACACTGCAACTCAACTGTAATTTCAACACATAATAAAAAAAAAAAAAATTATTTTAATTTAAAATAATTGCTCAGTGGAGCTTGTTTTTTCCAGCAGGATGAAAGGCCTGACTGAACAGCAGAGGAATTCAACTAGAGCTAACTACCTTTCAGTGTATGAATGAATTACCCATTGCACAATTTAACCAAACCGAATCACACCGCTGATTACATGGTACAGTGAAAAAGACGCTGTATCTCTCATATTATCAGTGTTGCCTGCCTGATGCTTTCTCTGTGACTTCTTCTCTTTGTAGCACTTAACCATTAACTCTGAGAAAAAAAACAGCTATAAAATATGCTTTCATCCATTACATCTTTAGATTCTGTGGAATGCTGAAGGCTTAGGTCTCTGTGCCTTTTTTCTTCATACCAGGATATCTGACACCAAACATTATCACACACACTTTAATGCCTGCCTTGGCTATAGTCAAACTGTGTAAAGTATATAAGCTTTTACCATGATAAGACGTCTGAAAGCCACTGAAGCAATTCACTGAGTAAGCAACTGATGGTTTCTAAATTAAAGTATAGCCATCAGCCATTCTGGGCCACTGGTTAAGATGAAGCACTCAGCTTTAGTTCCTGTCCTGGATTCTTACTGCTGTATGAATATGAGGTGGGTGGTTTATTACAGCGTGTTTCTTCCTCTGCGGAAACTCAGCAGTACAGCTTGTAAGTATTGTTTTGGCTCTGTACAGCGGCACATTGAATTTGAAATGAAACAATAACTATGAGCTCAAAGTGCTGACTCTCAGCTTTACTGTGAGTGTCTGAAGATGGCCACATCTAGATTAAGTGAACAATGAAGACGACTTGTATAGTTTTTTATATATACAGTCCCGCAAATATGAAGACAAGCAGGATGATGATTCTAAACAATCAGACAAGGCAATAAAAAGAGTTTTAAAGTCCAACAGAAATTAAATTGGCTTTTTTGTCTACTACAGTAAGAAACTTGTATCCTCCTTTGAGACAAAATCTGAAACCTAAAGGGTAAAATTTATATTTTGAATTATTTGATTTCATGATTGTGCCCCCTAGTTTTATATTATTTCAATTAAATACCATTCCATCATCCTTTTATTTTGCTAGAGTCCTTATTTCGATCAAATCAAATCTTGCATAAAGCAATAATGTTGTGTTTGATTATAGGCAGAGCAGATGGTCACACTGAGCCTGATAGCATCCTGCTACACAACACAAGAGCCACAGACTCTGAACAACAACCCACATTAGCTTTCCTGCTAAAGTCTCCTCCTGAGCTAACTTACAAACATGAACACACGTCCTCGCCTGCACCTCAGCTTGTTGAACAAGCCACCAAATAAACATTCACTGGGGAAAAGTGCACCGCTAATGTCAGTTAGCGGGCCAGATAGCTGATTAAACAGCATGTAAACATACCTTCAGACACTTCAGTCCTTTTATTTGCTGGATTGGTTGTTGCTTTTCAAAATCCCTGCTAACAACACACTGTCTGTCCATGACTTGTAGCTACAGCAGTTTGTTTACTTTGTCTCTGATCCATATGGTGTAACACCAGCTGCCTCACAGCTATTGTTAAGACTTTTTTTCATCATACAAAACCATTAACAATACATTTAAATGCAATTAAATGTGATTTCAGTTGGATTTGAAGGGCCAAATAGTGACATTCTATGATTGGTCGATCCAGGTCATCAGGTCTTTCACTTTCTGAGGACCAGATTGATGGCTCTGTGGGATGCTCTGTGGGGGGCTGACACTTAATACCATATCATTAACTGAAACTACCGGCTGCAGCTTATTTTGCGACCTGCGGTTCATTTGCTTGCACCACTGAGTAAAAATCATATGTAAATAACCAGGTTATTTATGCTCCATGCAAACATCACAATATGATTCACTCCAGAATAAGACACATAATCAAGACATAGATAATACAGTATTTAGTCACTGAGTGGGTAGGTTATGTAACAATAAAAATTATCTACACTCTCAAAATTTCAAAAAAGTTACTGCGCATCACAAGGTCTTAGTGCGTAGGATCAACAACTCGGATCATCTGGTTTCATTACAAATCCAATGTGCAGGAATACAGAGCAAAAACATTTAATGTGCCACTGTATTGCACCATATACTGTCATACAACAGAATTAAATAGATGTAGCAGATGCATAGCAAATCTTCTCTGGATAAATAATCAATAAATCTTTCATTTTAACAACTGCCTGGTATATCATAAAAAAAAACAGTGATATCTCACTCTTCTCCAATGCAAACAGTTTATTGTGTTTCTCAGCAGAAAGATAATTTTAAATAACGTGTGCCATCCAATATCCTGAACTCGGAGAAAACGTTGACTGTAGTGCAGGGAACAGTTTGGATACAATGACAAATATGGCATGTCAAAATGCACAGGGAGCAGCTATATTGTGCCTCACCCCAGCTCAATCTCGTAATATTAAATCTGTCAGGCTTAATTGGTTTCCTGCCAGATTAAAACATAAAACTGCAGGGAAGACACTGTTCCCAGCTCACCACCATCTGTGCTCTGTGATGATGTGACACTGCAGCAAGACTTAATGAATTATTAGGTCATTAAACTGAACGCCTTTACAGTCAAAGCTCAATCTACCACCTTTAACTCTTGCTTTCTTCGACGTCTTCCCTCTTTTCTCCTCCCCGTCTGCACCCTAATTCACCTGTGACACCCGTTGTTACCCTGCCTGTACCTGCCCCCACAGATTACAGAAACGAGCGGTCATCCAGCACACTGCAGAGTGTTCCTTTGGAGCTATCAGCCGCAGGACAGCTGTGTTTCCCGGTTACAGCCAAAGCCTGGCAGAAGCCCCAAAGCACACTTCAAACACTGTTTGGATGTAGAGACACATCTCCCCAGAACCCTGCATATGTGCAGATGATCCAAGCTTGAAACCATGTTTCACCCCTGCCAGTGAAATTGGATAGAAGTATTCTTTTCAGTCATATTTGGCTGTTTGTAGCAACATATTTGAAAAACGTATGCAGAGATTTTGCCAAAACGTGGACTGATATCCTTTGGCTCGAGGGTTAGCAGATTAGATTTTGGTTTTGATAATGGATAGGGGAATTCTGCTATGAGGTGGTCATTATAAAACACACACACACACAGTGTTAGCCATAATGCTGCGTCATGTGCCTGTTAAACTGTCTGAAATCCCAACCCTGCCTTCAACAAAAGATGTTTTTAATGTATACTTCTTATTTGCTGCCAAACATTGGATGAAATGTATTTGCTGACTGGATTGTGTTCCCTGGGAATGTCCGGGAAGAGTGACGTTATTATACGACACGGAAGTCATGAGAGGAGGTCAGGGGAGATGGTTGGGTGAACAAAGCACAGGACTTTGACCTTGAGACTATGATTTGCATCGTGCATCCCACATAATTAGTTTCATGCTGCTGGAATGTTAAAATAAGAGAAAAGACTGTGGTTTTGTAACATATCTAAAAAGTCTACATAGGCAACTTTGTGCTTCAAGTCAGAGTTGACTTTTTAAATATTATACACAAAGCATGATCTTTCCCTAAACTTAACCAATTGCTGTGAGTCGCCTAAACAGAACAATGAAACTGTTAATCTTGGTTTAGTTGCCAGGAGTGAATATTGTAGAAAACAAATTAAATACTTTGATAGTAAAATTTTGTAGATACGTTCAGTATGAACATTTTTTGCCTCTGCAGTTTGCCAACATGTTTACTGTAAATTATTATGTAAATTATAAATGAACGTAATTTTTAGGAGACAAGTGTTTTAAATGCAGGACTTTCATATCAGCTTGTAAATTGTATTACTAGTTATTCACGGTTACTGCAGGTTTGTGTACAAGGTTATTCTTTTGTATTGCTTTGATGTTTTGATTAACAAAATTGAATAAATTAATTCAGCCAAAAATGACCATGTGCTGTTCTTTTTTTTTTTTTTTTTTTTGGATGTGAAAAAATAAAGATATTTTTTGCTCATCCATCAGTTTGGCTTGACTCGTGTGGAGATGATGCTGGCACCACGAAGGAGCAGATGCCTCTGATTATCTGCCATTATTCCACTGTAGCGTCAAACAAACATATTCCTGTTTCCTCCCATGGGCGATCACAGGTCCAAAATTATGTCCTGCCAGTGATGTCTGTGAGTGTGTGTGTCTGACAGAGAGCGATAAACAGGCAGATTAAAGAGAAAATGGGACAATGAAATTGAGGATGTATGACACACACAGAGAGAGAGAGAAAGTCTGTGTGAGAGGAGTGGAGAGGTATCCAACCACAGCTCTCACACTTCCTCCCTGTCCACTGGGACAACAAAGTCAGGTTGGATGACACCATCAGTCCGGTCAGGCAGACAGGATCCTCGCAAGACCAGCCCAGAAGATTAAAGCAGGACAGCTGGTGCTGGCTCTTGATGCTGGCTCTGCTCTGTGGTGACTGGAGTGGAGTGGGATGGAGAGCTGGATTGTTCTTCTGCCCAGCACTCCAGCTTCTTTTCCCTGGCTGCAGAAACAGCATTTCTTCCATTGCTTGGACAGAGAACAAGCATTCATCTTACACTCCTGTTCCTAATAAGAAGCTGCTAAACAAAGACAGGCACTATTTAAATTTAAACACCTGCCTGAGGTGCAATTAAGTAACAATATCGACATAAGAAACAGAGCTCAAACGTTACATTTTGATGTTGATGTCCTCTGTGACTGACTGCAAGGCAATAGCATATTTAGCACTTTTCAAACAAAGAGGCAAGTCAAAATGTTTCACTTAAGGCATAAAAATCTGTACACAATGACAAAGAAAATAAAATCAATTAAAGCAGAATGAACTGAAGTAAGTGTCTGCAGCTCAGATAGGAAGGCAGGTATAGTCCATTATCTCAGAGTTGCTTTTTTGATCCCAGTTTCTCCTCTTCACATGTTGAAGTGTCATTGAGCAAGACAATAAATCCCAAAAGTTTTCTCAGTATGAGCACATGTGAGAAAAATCTATATTGCTTTCTGACAAAAGTAATAAATCATTAGGATTTACCCACAGGAGATACCACATTGTTTCCAAAGGTATATAACACTTCATCATCAACTACGGGTGTCAAGGATGAGCAAATACATCTGTATTGATTGTAAGAAGTGCTCGAGGCAAATTTGATAGGTATCACATCTCATCTGTATTTGATTGCATACTGCTGATAGATTTCTGAGATGTGACCCTTTGAAACTTAGATTATAATACATACTGTTGGAGATGTGAAATGAAAACTTATGCGTGTGTAAAGATATAGGCTTTTTTTTCTCAGGAATAGATCTGCAGAATTCTAACAAAATGGTCCAAAACTTTCACTGAATTTAAATCAAACTCATATCTCAAAGTAGGTAACTTCCTATATTTGATTGCACACGAAGACGGAAATGTTGCGTGTTGGTCCAGCTAGACTCAGATCACTTTCATAGATATCAACATAATTTCTCAGAGACATACAGTTAATAATTTAGAAATAGTATTTGATCCCTTTTTTACCTTTGAGCCACATATCAAGTATATTACAAGAACTCCCTTCTTTTACCGTCATACCTTAGCCATTTAATCAAATTCAAACAGTGAAATCCTTGTGTGTATGTGTATTTATAACAGCCAGACTCGACTACTTTCACATTTCTCTGGCCTACCTATGACAGATTTGGTCCAAAATGCAGCTGCCAGAGTTCTCACAAGATCTAAGAAGTCGGATCATATAACAGCTGTCCTGATGTCTTTGCATTACCAATTCAAGTGAGAGCTGATGTCAAAACTCTCCTTCTTACTCATAAGGCTTTAAATGGATTGGCTCCTTCGTATATATCTCCAGCCTTATTACTCTGTATACTCCAGCACGTCCTTTATGTTCTCTTGATGCTGCCACTTACTATAACTCTTCCTCAATTTAAAAAAAAAATCTTTTGGTGGTTGAGCCTTTTTTGCCCAGCGAGCTCCCCTTCTTTGGAATAAAATTCAACTGCACGTCTGGGAGGCAAACTCTGTTGAGATGTTCAAATCCAGGCTGAAAACGCATCTTTTCTCTTCATGCTACGGTTTCTCCTAATTTCATCAAGTGAGAGATTATATCACTAACTGCTTTTCTCTTTGACAAGTAGTTACCCCAATTCTGTTCTGGTTATATGATCGCTATTTTTTAAAAATTCTAACCTCAATCCTGTTGTTATATTAACATCATTAAATGTGTATGTGTGTGCTTTCATATGTGAAGTCATGTTTTTTTTTAACTTGTTAAGTGTGTAGGGACTCTTTGGGTGATGTGCATGTTAAATCAACTGAAGTAGTTGTGGTATTAGTAAGATGTAATGGTAACTCCATGTTTGTTACTACATCAGTTATTTATTAAGTTCATAATGAGCTTCTCCAGATGACTGAATGCTTCGACGCATGTGCCAAAGATTAATACTTCCTCTAAAATATCAGTGCTTGATAGATGTATACAGAATTGCATGAGTTACCACGAGTTATGTTTATCAGACACATTAATGAATGATAGTTTGAGGAGAAAATCACACCGAAACGTGTCATAATCTAGTCGTGTCTCCGCGACAGCACAACGGCTATCCGTATCTTAGTGAAATCAGCAAAGACGAGGGAGAGAGATCAAGACAGGAAGCCGTGCGGTGAAGGTCATGGATTAGATTTCACGGTGAAGTAAGAACACTGTATTTGTCGTAGTCGACTGAATCACCAGGACATCAACATAGCGAGCGCGCTATCGCTGACAGAATTAATCACCCTTCCTTAGTTAGCAGTGTTTATTTGTGTGCTCTGTCTTCTCACTGTTGATGATCTTGAGGGGCATTCAAGTCTGAGAAAATTAAGGCCATCAACGCATGTGTCATGTGGAGTGGCTGATTGCAGAATTCCCACATCAGGGAGCAAAGTCCATTATCATTAGTTATCCACAGATATGTGCCGCTGAGAGTCAAGGATGATAGAACAAAGGGGATGGAGAGGAGGAAACGGGATGGAGACAGAAAAAGGAGTGGGAGACGAGCTAGGTAAGATACAAAAGAATGAGAAAAGAGAGCTCAATAGAGCCAGAGAGATTGAAAAGAAAATGCATGGACACATACACAAGGAGAGAGAAAAGACAGGGTCGAAGGGACGGTGAGGGGAGAAAGTGAGAACAAGAAAGAGCTATTGATTGTCGCCTCTGCACCTGCTATACTGAAAGAAAGAGCGCCAGACAAAATCAAATGTCATCATTTGGGAAGAGACTGGCAGGTTCTCTGACTCATCTCGCACAAGGGCCACTCCGGCTGTCATCCGCCATTCCTTCCAACATTCATCAACATTCATCACCACTGCCCAGAGTGAGATTCATCTGAAGCAAACACATGCAAAAGGATTGCTAGTGGACTGGAATGTGCAGGCATCAGTCACTTGCACCCTGTACACAAAGAAGAAGAAGAAGAAGTTACGTGATAAACAAAGAGGCTGACTGAAGCATTCTGAGTGGGTTGAATTTCAGCGAAAGAGGCAAAACACAGGCAGAGTATTAATGAAAGAGTATTCATTCATTTTTAAATGGTCAGACACACACTTTTTAGACCCTTTACAGTAGTTGTTTGCCATTTTTACGTAGCGATAATAAGAAGGATGTTGAGGTGAAGACTACCACAGCGGAAAAAAGCAGGTGTTTAAATCACCAACCGTTTTTAAAAATATTACTTTAGTCAGTTCAAATCAGTTATGTCTGTTTTTTCCAGTGAGGGTTACTGTACATGGTAATGAAGCACGATGCAGCAGTACTGTTGATATGGTTACCTGCAGTTCAATATTCCTTTCAATGACGATTCACAAGAGAGAAAAACAAGAAAAACATTTCTGCTTTAATTTTTTTCGAACACTTTTTTCAAATTTTTGCTTTTTTCTTGTAAATACTGTGAAAACCTCTGAAGAACTCTATTAAATGAAATAATATTCAAGGAGAACATCACTCTTAGGTTGCTCAGAGCTCACAGGTTTATGGGTTTGAATAGACAATTCAACCATTAAGGTTGACAAGCTGAAAAGGTGCCTTATGCACAGCTTGTGGTGTTTGAAATGTTACTGGAGCTAATGTATGTTTGAGATGTTACACCAGTCATATTTTGAAACAAATTCTGTATTTCTTAGTGTTTTTATTAACAAAAATCAATTCTTGGCAAATGTTAATACGTGCTCTCCAAGACTGTGGCTGTACTTGGTCAAGATCATTTGTTAGAGAAAGAAAAAACAGTTTTCCAAACTACTCTACGATCATGAGTGGACTGTAGTTTGAATCTCCCAGTTAAACTTTGATGCATATAAATTAAATAAATTTATCCATAGCGTAGACTCAGGACCTCCAGTATGTGGAGCAAGTACATCTGTTATTTCATTAGGTGTGTTTCAATTTGCCTTTTTTTATTCGCAGTTTCAATATGTGCATTTAAAAAATCTGTTTGGAAACACTGAAAATTTGAAAAAAAATCCTGAAATGTTGCAAAATGTTTTTGTACTTGGCTGAGGTGGAAAAGTTAGTGTATCAATAAAAGCAAAGTGCGACAAAGTGATTACGCACATGAATAATGTGAGTTAAACCTCCGCTGTGTGGAGCGATGAGGAGACTGTAAAGTTCCTCAAAATAATTCATGAAACAAGCATAAATATTTGCCATATTTCCATCATCTTTTAAACATTGCTTTTTGACTGGTGCTCGTTTAATTTTGTTATCTTGTTATGCCCTCGACTGATGGCATAATGGATGTGGATGGAAACGTGCATTAAATTTAATTTTCTTTTGCAGGTTTTCTGGAAATTCGGTTTAAAATTTGTGCTGCATTTGGATGGAAACTTGTCAGATACATATTTAATCTACATTTCATATCTGTGAATATAAAGTAGGCTACTACAAAAGGTGCAGTCAGCCAAAAGAGGCGATAATAGATCTCAGTTGAATCTTTGAGTTTTAGTTATTTCTAACTTTAATTTCCTTTAATCACAATAAAAGCTAAATTTAAACAGATTTAAGAAGGAAGTTGAAGGAACCTGAATTTGTAAAATTCAATACTAGATTTAGATTTGATAATGCTACTGAACCACAATACTGGCCTTGATATAAATATATGTAATGTCAACTCTTTGCAGTTTCTAAATATTTGTCTATTCATCTTTTAATAACTACAGTCTTATAGTCCTATGATATTTTCTACTCTCCACATGAAAACATCTTTTGTTGAAAGTGAGATGGCAAACTTTCCCATCATCACATTCAGGACCTCTTTACGATAACACTGAGAAAAAAAAAGGTGTTTCTTCATTGTCAAAACCGATACAATGCTTCTCTCTAATCTCTACAGGAATTAAATTGTTCATACTGATTTTTGACCTCCTTCGGCCGTCGGATGTTTAAGCAACCAGAGTTTTTGTTTCCACCTGCATGGCTTTTCTCTGACAATGTCACGCTGGGATAGGAAGATAAGGAGGAGGAGGTTGAGGGTATAAGACAAATCAAACATCCCCCCTGTCTGCCTCGCTTGATTTCAATTTGGTATCCATTGGAAACAGGCATTCTTCACCGTGCTCTGATAATGGCGTGTGCACTTTACTGATATCTTTAGCAGAGGTAGGTGCCACATTCTTCATCAGCGATGACTCATTCACAGAGGCACAGAGCACGTGATTATATTAGAGAGAAAGGAGAAATTCAATGTTTTTCTGAACACATTTGGAAAAAGATATGACTAAAAAATGTCTTTACTGAATCTGGTTTTAAAGTGTAGGCTAACCTACCTCTTCAGTGACCTTCACTGCCTTTACTGCAATATAGCAACATAAATATGGTGGGGTAGGAAGTTAAATTTTCATTTGGAGCAGTTTTTGTTGTTTAAAGGTGTGATTATTTGATCTATTCTGGTTCTTTTTAGGGCAGTTTTATTTGCCAATTGAACGTTTGCTTAGCCCCGCTCCCCTATTACGTACTATTGTTAAAGGACCAGTGTGTAAGATTTAGTGGCATCTAGCGATAAGGTTGCAGATTGCAACCAAATGAATACTGCACTTTCCCTCCCCCTCCCCCTCCAAGTGTGTATAGGAGAACCTACAGTGGCGAAAGTCCCTCTCTGGGCTACTGTAGAAACATGGCGGTGCAACATGGCAGGCTCTGTGGATAGGGACCCGCTCCCTATGTAGATATAAAGGGCTCATTCTAACGTAACGAAAACACAACAAATCTTATTTTCAGGTGATTATACAATAATGAAAAACTTATGAATTAACAAAACTTATGAATGTTATATTCCATTTCTGCCAAGTCTGTTCCACTAGATGCCACTAAATTCTACACACTGGACCTTTAAACATGTCAAAATTTCAGGTATTGCATGTGCAGTTTACAAAAAAAGTGGCAGATTTACCACTTAAAATTCTACATAATTTAAAAAAAGTGGTCCTTGATTTCAGACAGAAGTAGACAACAGCGGACCTTACATTTCTAGCCAGAGATTGTTTTTGCTAGTTGAAATGACAACTGTTTCAAGCAGATTTTATCAGCTGTAGTTGGCTAGCAAATTAAGCTAACATTAACAGCTTAAGTTAGAGAAGGCTGTTTCCAGCAGCATCACTCAAAAAAGACTAAGGCTAAAGCTACATGTCCCAGGCAAAAAGTTAGCATGCCCAGTTATCTATGTAGAAGACATGGAAATAAATACAACGCATTGCTC
Organism: Thunnus albacares; assembly: GCF_914725855.1. Taxonomy (NCBI): domain Eukaryota; kingdom Metazoa; phylum Chordata; class Actinopteri; order Scombriformes; family Scombridae; genus Thunnus; species Thunnus albacares. The sequence continues at coordinate 31,628,797 of NC_058107.1, forward strand.
TCCATGCTCTCCTAGTACTGTAAGTACAAAAACAGTAAGATCCGACTGTTAAGCTGCTTACATGTTCATATTTTCAAACAACATGTTTTCACTTTTAACATTACAAGAGTAAAGGTTTGTAGGATGAAGACTAACTGATGTTTAGCACCATTTGACTGGGGTTGTTGGATCTTCCCCAGATCCAATAAAGAACAGGACAGAGCTGCTAAAGCTACCGTTATCTTAGCATCCATGACCGTCTTCCACACGGGGGGGGGGGGGGGGGGGGGGAATACAGTGCATGTGCTAGCTTGATTCTTCTTGATTCATTCTCCAGACTCTTTAAATGTCAAGTATTCCTCAGACCTGCTCAATTACACTTGCTTAGCTATTGCTGGATAATGGAAAATTGCAGTTTGGGGGAGGACTTTAGTGAAAGGTCTATTTTATTTTAAGTTATAATAAACTACAAATCCCATGTTGCTCTTTCACTGCAGGAAATACACAGTAGAGGATGCTTATACTGTCTCATCATTGTGAGTTTGACATTTCATCAAAGTGCTGGTTGTGTAGGAGCAACCTATTCAACCGATTTATGTTGTTTTCTGATTTCCTGCTATGCACTGGAATAATTTACCAGTCATGAGGGCTCTCACAAATGTCTTATGAACAAGATGAAATAGAAGAAATCCTTTGTGTTATGAATTAATTCTCTCTTGGCTTCACTTTTTGTGAGATCGGCAGCTGGAAGTGAAGGCTGTTGCAGGGACATAGAGTTACACTCTCATTAAGGCCTCTTTGACATCAGGGTGACAGGGTGCTTGAAAATACTGCTGGTCAACTTCCAGTTGATCTTTCAGTGACCCATGTTTCTAACAAGGGTGTCAGATAAAGGTCATTTCATACAGCTAGAGGACAAGCAGGAGCAGGAGGCTGATTTCACAAATCTGTTATGTAACCTCCTTTGAAGATATACAGCACAAAGTCTGAGACCTTGGTCTCATTGTTCACCCTCGGTTACGATTACACAGAACAGTATTTCGAAACTTGTTTAGATCAATGGTCACAGGATGTGTGAGGATTGCTGAAATCATTATAATAACATGTTATATGCCAAATTTACAGGTGAATGTCTCAGATATCATGAAGGATCCAATACATTTAGTATAGCAGTATTTTTTCACAAAACGAGAATATGTTCATCTTTGATGTGACTGTCAAATTTGATCTCAAATCAAACTTTCAGACAAAATATATTCAGATTTATTCAGCCACATAGTGGAAGTAAACAAGTTCTTCAATTTGCAAAGTTTATCAACCAGTGTGATGAGTTGGGTCTCATCTCGGCGACATTCCCCATTCAAAACTACTGTAACATTTATTGAATTTTATGACTGACTTATTTTATGATTGATTTTACATTATTTATGTAAGGTTAGATTCCTGTATAATGTTAAGGGAAAATGAATGCAATCGATCCATTATGAAGATCAGTGAGCATGCAAAACATAGTTATTTATAAATTTTTTTTGGAGCTGTATGTAATTGGGAAAAACTTAAGAAGACATGAAAAGATGCTGATGACATATCAAATATCAAAAACCAATGGAAATATTGCATCATGATTAAATTGGCGATGATATCCTCAGTTGACCATAACTTCTGCAAGTTTTCAAGTTATTTAATCAGAAGTTTTAGTTGCTGAAATATTGTATCATTAATAATAAAATGTTTAAAACTTTTATAATTCATTGGACTGATGTTGAAACCTGTATACTTAAACTTGGTGTGGAAAATGGTACAGCTTTATATTTAGTAATAATAAAGAGCAATACTGAGATTGGGATTTTTTTTACATGTTGTATGTGGATATGTCTTCTAGTGCTGTACATACAATTTATGTTTCTCCCTCTCTTTCTCCCTCTCACCACAGATGTGAGCTGTCAGTCAGAGAGCTGAAGGGTGAACGGGATCAAGAGGTCCGTGCCAGAGGTGACAAAGCTGAGTGACACATGTCAGGCTTCTCCATGCTGAAATATGAATAGACATGCTGACACTGCTGCTCGCACTTTGAACTGTAACCACGCTGTACATTCACTACACGCATACTCTAATAGGCTACACAAACTAAGAAACATTTCTGCTTTCCATTTCTTCACTTTCTGTCGCCCCATTGTGTGTTCAATTACGCAGTTTCCCCACTCAGAACTTCTTTTTCACCCTCTTCTCTCCCAAATGAAGATTTTCCACCAACACACCTAGAATGAAGGGCTACCTGTAAGACCTTGTGAACAGCTCAAAAAAGGAATGAACTAAGATAGAGGGTGGTAGCGGAACATTAATCTGAATGAAACACTGACACATTTGCATCAAACACCCTTTCCCCTTAGTGTCACTAATCAGTACACCACTGCACCAGTGACTCTTTTCAGTAATAGCAGTTTCTGTGATGTCCGCTGAGAATAAACATACATAAATCTAGTTGGAAATCATATGTTCATAAACATCCTAATATGTGTTTCATTATCATTGAATTTTTCTTCTCTATCAAAAGTGTTCAAGTTATATCTTATATCGACTTATATCGATTGTTGTGAGTGTAAATGGACATATGCGTTTTTTTTACAATTGGTGCCAATTGGTTCCGAGCCTTCTAGTCTTTAAGTGCAATGCCACCAACGGCTGCTAGATGCTAGCTCCAAAAAGTCCCCGGCTCCAACAGACTCCCATTCAAAAACTTCAACTTCTCTCTAAAAATACTAAGTCTTGGAAAGTTTTGGAAACAAAGTTTTGGAAATTATTGCTCCGTTAATAAGATTTGAAGACGTATAGTAGCTTTGATGTCTGACATGCGGGCGTTGATTGACAACTGTGATTCACACTGAGTCAGACTATTGTTGCCAATGTTTTGGTAAGTTTAATGTTACTTCATTACAATACCTGCCCTGTTAGCACAATTTAAATGAAGTAGCTACCGTTAGCCCAAGTGTGCATCACTCAATGTTCCCAGTAAGCTAGCATTTGCTTCAGTCTGAGGTAGCGGGGCATGTTTTCAGAGCATGAAAGGCAACACCCTGCACTCCTTATTTGGAAGGTCCTGGCTGTAAATGGAAAAGATGGCGCTGACCATAAGTAGCAACTCTGGGCTTCAAACTGGCACCAATGCAAACTAATGGGTGATGTCACAGCTTACTACATCCATCTATAGTCTATGGCCATAAGCCTGCAAATAAAGGGAGAAAAACGTGACTAAAAAACACAATCAGGGGAAAGATGGTCCTCCACATCTTCATTGTAGAACTTTATACATTTCTATTCCACTGGCATGACTTCCACAAGTCATGAATGGACCTTAAAGGTTGGAGTTATTTCACTATGACCTCTTGTGACTCTGTTTTTGTGTCACTACACCAGGGAACTGGGACAAACCCTTAGACCGCAAAATCTTCACAGCACCTTACTTCAACCCTCAGCCTCACATACTCATAAAACCATGGAAGCTGACTGCGCTTATGAATGTACGTGTGCATGTGCAATCATCCAGTTCACTTGCTCCTGGGGCTGTGGAGGGTTAGGGGGTGGGGCTCTGGACAGCCATTGATAAGGATGCCCAGAGACGAGAACCGCATGCCACTTGTAGATAAAATAAAAGGACAAAGAGAGAGAGAGAGAGAGAAAAAAAAGAGGAAAGGCTAAAAAAAAAAAAAAAAAAAAACACTGATTTTTTTTTTGTAACCGGGGTGACTCTGTCTCAGCAAAATCAAGGTTACAGGGCGCGAGAGCAGACACATTTTCAGACACTGTAACAGGATTAGTTTCACCACAGAGTCTAATGCAGCTTTGTGTGTGTTGCAGTGTGTGTGCCTGTGACTGAGGGAGATAGCACATTTTTATGTGTGTGTGTGTGTGTGTGTGTGTCTATGGATGCAACCACCCCCACCATCAAACACACACATTTGATGCAATAGCAGGCAGCTTTATTCCCCTCACTTCTCAAAAGACTTTTTTTTCAGTCATTTAAGCATTTATTTCAGTCATTTTTTATTTAACTCTAACGTGTGATTTTACAAGTCATTTTCATAAAGTGTGGAAGTGGATTTTAGAGGAAAAAAAACAACATTATTTGAGTAAATGCCACATTACCATTCCCTGCCACGCTTAGATTTGACTGTTACCTCCTCTGGCCCTGCTGAGAACGATCCTGTACGGTGGCAAAGTGCTAAATACATCGACAGTGAGGGAGCAGATTAAAACATTCTGGGTATTAATCATAAAATACTTGGAAGATAACTAGACTCGTGTGTGTGTGTGTGTGTGTGTGTGTGTGTGTGTGTGTGGTTGTTCATACACGGTGATATAATTTTTAAGATGTGAGAATTATTTTGTGTTTTTTTGGTATAAAGATTAGTTATAACACTAAGGGTTCACCAGAGCAGCACCACACCAAATACAGATTTCACCATAATGAAAGTTGAAACAACATCTGTAATTGTTCAAACTTTGCAACCTGAATCAATTAAAAAAAGTGGGACCTACATAAACGTCTCTTCAGTATCACCTCTCAGCCCTTTTCATAATGGTTTTAAAGGATTAGTTCAGCATTTTGGGAAATAAGCTTATTTGCATTCTTGCCGTGTCTGTCCATGATGTTTGGTTTGAGATTTGTTACATAACAATGTAGATACAGTATGTTAATTTGTATGTTTTAGAAGTATGGGTTGGCATATGTTTTAACTTTGAGAGAGCCAGGGTAACTGTTTCAATCCAGCCTCCAGTCTTTATAGAATAGGTCGATTTATGTTAGATCAAAACCACATCAAAGATAGACAGCTGTTCTGAATGGCCACACTCAAAAGCAGAGTAAAAAGCCAGTTGTCATAGAGAGGGAGTAGATGTCATATTGTTTAAATATGGCGATAATGGCACATGTTTTCACACACTCTCTCCTGGAAGGCATTCATAGTGTGGCACTCGGTTGTTCACATGAAAAGTGACTAAAATAAATGTGTCAAGAATAAATAAAGAGAGCTAGAAAGAGAAGTTCAAACCCTGGCTCTTTTCTCACCAAATGGGTGTGAATGTCGAGTTGCTGGTTTTGGAAAGTTACAGATATGGCCATACACAGCCCCTGCTAATCCAACATCGGAAAGGTGTAGCGGGAGGCAGTTTAGCTATTAAGCTATTAAACCATCCATCAAGCCCCCTTAAGACATGCTAATGGCTTCGTCTTCTGCTTCAACTTAATGAACGGACGTAAGAGTGGTGTGAATCTTCTTATTTAACTCCTGACAAGAAAGAAAATAACAGCATTTTCCAAACTGTCGGAAACATTCTCATGTGCTATAGTATCATCAGAAGAGTTAGTGCCTGCTTTGGGTTGATATCCTAAACATATCAATGTCTATCAAATTCTTTGTGGGTAGCGGTAGGATTTTGGCACTGAACACAGTCAAAGGATGTTCCCACAAGTGTAGCATTGGACGCTGATGTTGCCAATAATCCCTTTAAACGTCTCAAAACCTTAAATTTCTGTGGCTGTGGGGCAGCTGTGGCTCAGGAAGTAGAGCAAATCATCCACTAATCAGAAGGCTGGTGGTTCAATCCCTTCTGTATCTCTATCAAAGTGTCCTTGGGCAAGATACTGAACCCCAAATTGCTCCTGATGGCTGTGCCATTGGTATGTGAGTGTGTAAGCACAGAAACATTGTGGGAAAGCTTTGGATAGGAAGCGTTGTATCGCTCCTGATGAGCAGGTTGGCACCTTGCATGGCAGCCTCTGCCATCAGTGTATGAATGTGTGTGTGAATGGGTGAATGTAGGAATGTAGTGTAAAGCACTCTGGGTGGTCGGTAAGACTAGAAAGGCGCTACATAAATGCAGTCCATTTACCATTCTTCATTGATTACACATTTTCCACAGTTCGTTAGCATCACCTGTATGTATCTGCTCATTCCCAGCAATTCACTGAGACATTTATGTGGAGGGGAACATTCCAACAGCATGCTGTTATAATTTCACGTTGACATTTATGTGTGCATTTGAGCTTCTGATAAAGCGCACACGTCCCTTTAATTCCTGTGTCAAAGCCGTTAAAAAACTCTGTTAACTTTTTCATCACAGCTGGATCGTACTTTCGCAAACATCTGTTTTCTTGCTCGGCAGCATCATTTCCTCTTCACAGAAAGATTCATTCTACAGTTCTATATCTCTGTCATGTTGATGATATGCTTGTGGAGCAAAACTGATTGATGGCGTTGTCAAGCTTGAGAGTCCACTTGTTGAGAGTAGCATTTTGGATCATTGATCAAGAATATCACAGTATTTGGCTTCTTAACGGCCACTGTTGAAACACAGAGGAAGACAAAGCAAAGATGTTGAAGTTGCACAATGGGGGAAAAAAGTGGATTTCAAACCTCCTCAGAATTCAGCAGATCCAAGTGACAAGACGTGACACATTTAACGAGAAGACACTTGAGGATGGCGCCTCTGCGACACCTGTCTCTGTAACATGTTTTTAAGTTAATAAAAAGTGATAGCGATCAAATGAAAAACCTTTAAAGTGTACAGGGCACTGGGCCAGGCAGTGATTTTCTTTTTTTCCCCAGGTATTTCCAGGCATGCAGCAGCACTGATTGAGATTTGACTCCGGTGATATGAAGGTCCTGTCGGAGACGAGGTGGTTGGAAGCGCAGCAGGCCTTATCTCCTCCTGAAGAACTCCCGGTTAAGATACGACTAACTCGTTCCCACACAAGGGCACAGAGTCACTTTAAGAGTAATCTTTAGCTTTTCCACTCCTGGAGTGCTCCTTCTGTCTGATAAAAAAAAAAATGTCAATGACATTGTAATGAAAAGCTTTTTTTTAGTGTTTGTAATATCTTTCAAAGCACGGCAAACATTGCAGAACCCTGTTGAGCTCACAGTGGTTGGTGGAAGAACACGGAGAAACTAATCTGTATCTGAAGGTGGAAAATGTAGTATACGTTTCGAAAAGCAGCCTGAAGCTGTGAACAAATCCTAACATTTGACTTACTTCACCACAATGGGCCTGAATCTAAGCTTGAGTTGTTTGTTAATCCAAGTGTGCTACAAATCATTTGCAATATCAATTTTATCATAAAATGACATTGAATGTGTGATAATAAGAAGCAACGAAGATCCTACTCTTCATCCTTTCTTCACAACAGAGGCTTCTTCATGACCTGAGCTTGACCTGGTCTGACAGATTTGTTCAGTCCTAACCAAACCTGAAGCCAATGTGTTAATGTCAAAATTATGCACATGATGTCATAATCACCATCACTATTAAACGAGAACATTTGCATTCGTATAGATATATTTTGAGCACACGTGGTCATCTTCTGATTCAAGAACAGCCTCATATCAGAGCCATGATAAGGACTTCTGGTCTGCACTACTGTATGCCCCCTAAATTTTAATTAACATGTCTGAGGAACAGAGGAAAATGCAAGAAAGATTACAGCACATTACTCTCATTGTTAGATTGGCAAGTAAACATGTGAAACGTAATATGTTTATGTTTACCTGGCAAGGACCTTTTTTTGGAAGGAGGCTGGAGTGGATGGTTTGGTCAGGAGAGTGTCAGACTGTGACACTGGAGACAACTGTTAAATTCCCTTTTCTCAACCAACCGTCAATGTTGTTTTCTGTTAACCATGCATTTCCCTAACCTTAAAGCCCCCCTGCAGTCCAAAATGTGTTTTGCTTCTTGTTTCTCCAGTTAGATGTTTCAGCTTCACTGTGCAGAATGATGTCTGTGCAGTGTTTGGCACTAAAAGGTTGTTTTCACATTCATCTGCTGAAAGTGGAAAGATTCTCTGTGCTCACCAGATATATGAGTTTAAGCCATGTACCTATGAGCATTATTGGTGACATCACAATTGTTTTGGAGCCAGCTGTGGTCCAGTAAATGTGTTTTTTTCTTCTTGTTCCTTCAGTTGGGTGTTTAAGCTTCACTGTGCAGAATGATGTATGCGCAGAGTTTGACACTAGAAGGCTGTTTTCACATTCATCTGCTGAAAATGGAAAGTTTCTCTGTGTTTACTTAATATCTGAGTTTAAGGTATGTACCCAATAATTTTTAAACAATTTTGTGGAAAACCCATATCAGACATCTTAAAAAATGGAGGTAGTTTTTGTGCCTAAACCTAAAATTTTAAATAGGTGGCAGACTAGAGAGCAGACATGAATAATTTTTATAATAGTCATTTGTAAGTGTTTTTGGAAAGCAATAACAAAAGTATAATTTAGTGGCATCTAGCAGAACGGACTTGGCAGAGATAGAATATAATATTCATAAGTATGTTTTAATTAGTGTATAATCCAATGAAAATAAAAATCGTTGTGTTTTTGTTACCTTAGAATGAGCCCTTTATATATACATAGAGAGCGGGTCCCCTTCCATGTTGCACCACCATGTTTCTACAGTAGCCCAGAACGGACAAACCAAACACTGGCTCTACAGAAGGCCTTTTGCATTTTTTTTTTTTTGCGAGTTTCGCGACCACCGTATGTCCTCCTACATGCTTGGAAGGGGAGGGGGAGGAGAGGGGTATTCATTTGGTTGCAATCTGCAACCGCACCGCTAGGTGCCATTAAATCCTAAACACTGCACCTTTAAGTTTGGTTGAGTTGTCGCTATAAATTGAATTGCAGACACAACAGCACCAAACAAAAAAAATAATCTCCAATCACCATTAGACAATGTCACAAGAAGACAGCTGAGCAAATGGAGATGCAAGTATCAGTTGATGTACATTTTGTATCTTTTCTGAAGTGTTTTATCTCATCACATTCTGGGAATTTATGAGCTACATCAGTCAAATTGCAAAACAAGAAAAAATGAACTGAGACGCAACAAAGTCAATACTTATGAAGGCGGATGTGGAAGGAAACTGGTCGCCATCTGGCTGTTCTCATGAAAAATATACTGCCTTCATGCTTTCGCTGATTATGGTTGCAAGAAAGACAGAAAGAGAAGGCCACAAATCCCGTTCGTGACAGCTGATCTATACTTGTGTATGAGTTACTGTGTCTCTGGAGGTGGGAGGGGTGGCAGGATCAATAAGTCTCTGCCCTGTGATTGATTTTAATGTTGACCCCCCGCTGTCAACTTTGCCCTTCACCAGAACAAACTGAGTGTGAAGAGAGCCTGTTCTTGTTTACTCGTCATAATCCAGCTGAGTGATTAATTTTTAGAGTTTCTGTCATCTGTGGAGTAAACAAGGAGTCCAATACTGAGCGGCATCCTGGGATTCATAGGAACCATTTATACAAATAAGCTGGTACTATAATACAACATCTGCAGCTCTACCAAGAGATAACTTATTGCTGGAACCTCTACAAATCATTTATGTGACATCAGTTAACTAAACTCAATACACCATGATGATTGTGTCATTAAATCGCTTAACAATCATTTTTATCTTGACTCTCATCGTGTTTTATGAACTGTACATTTTCATTTTAATTGTCTGTTTTATGTAAAGCACTTTGTAACTTTGTTTTTTAGAGGTGCTACTAAAAAAACTTTATTACTACCAGTGAGTTCAACCTTCTCTGTATTTCTATGTAGTGCTCAGTCAAAGCTCTTTATGAGGCAGGTAATATTCTTTTAAAAGCTAAAATCCACCCCCAGATCTTTTTGCAACATAATTTACAGTACCATTAGGCTTTCCTGTTGTTATTTGGTTATGAGGCTCTGTTCCCTCCGGCTGCCCCACATTTAGACATTTCCAAGAATGTTTCAACAAACATAATGTTAATAACATAACTCATTCACCTGTGAATGCCATGTGAATATAGAGAGAGTAAATACTAACAGCATAAACAAAAACAATATGAGATTCTATAATGAAGTTTTGATATCTTAGTTTCACCATGTATGTTATCAATCTATGTATAATTTTCTCTTCCTGTTTTTCCATGCTATAATTCTGTAATTTTGCTGTCTGGTCTATTTTGTACACACAACATCTATTGCAAACACATCCTCATAATTAAACAACAGTGTAGGTCGAGACCAGTATAGGTCTAAAATTACACCATCTAGCAGCCGTAGTAATGCACTCCATTACTGGTAATGTGCAACCTGCATCGTCATGGCAACAGTAAACTCTGTTTGTTTGTTTTTTCTGGGAGTTTTCCTTATCTGAATCGTTGGTCTAAGGATAGAGGATTTTGTATTGCTGTACAGATTATAAAGCCCCCTGAGGCATATTTCTGATTTGTAATATTGGGCTAAACAGATGAAACTGACTTGACTTGAACAGTCATCAATTACAAATACACAGAAAAACAGACACTTGAGTTGTGCACTATCAAGCTGTTTTAACAATGTACATGACTTTGGTTTTAAATGTGATTATGAATTCATGCACAAAACAGTGATATGATCCATTTCTGTTGCAGCCAAACTTTGAAATTTACATACACTTGAACTGTTATTTTACATGAAAACTTTGTTTAGTGGTAGACACAATACTCAAATACGTCTCTTCTATTTCAGTCCTCTTTCTGTCTACAAGGAGATCAAAATATGAACAACCATAAGTCCATCTGACAGCACCCTCACAGAAAAAAAGGAAGATGTTTTTACTGGTGCAGACTTTCCACCCCAGTGCCACTGAACAAAGCATTAAGGTTGGCAAATGCTTTCTATTGTAAGCATATCCTTTTATATTCTTTAGCCGGAGGAAAACCACTTGGACATTTATTTATTTATTTATTTGCATTAGAAAGAGGCTGATGGAAACCACAGAAGACTGTTTGGATAAGTGGTGCGTAAGTATTATTGAAATGCATTTGGTAGATTTAGGCTTGGACTTTGACATCCACCGAGCATAAAATAAAGCACATGTCAGACTTGGGTTCGTGTGTTCAGTCAGATCTTGTCTACTTTAAATGTCATAACCTCCTTTAAACTTTTGATTTGATTCCAGGATTTTCAACAGAGAAATTACCAGTGCCTCCATTGTGAGGTTAAATTAATAAACTCAAAAAGTTAGCAGAGAGCTGAGGGTTAAAACTCTCTCAAGTAATGGAAATTCACCATCCTGCCATTTTAATTAAGGGCAGAAAGACATCTTATCTCTGTTGTAATTAATAGGAAGGAATACAGTTTAACTCATGTGTGTGTGCGTGTATGTGTGTGGAGGGGTGGGGGGGGTTGTTCTGTGTGTCCATGTATGTTATCTTCTGTTTTCCTTTCAAACCCTGAGGCTGTTTGTGGTGAATGTTTCCCCGCTATCAGATACTGAAGGGTAATATATTAAGAACTTAATCTCCAAAACGTTACACATCCACATCACATTTACTCACTGGAAATTACAAACCTATAGAAGCCTGTTAAAGGCTGTGTTTATGATTTTCCTAATCATATAAGATATATAAGATATACGATATTTTTATAACAATGTATCAAATCAAGTGAGAGCCATCGCTTGTAGTGATGAATGAGAATTATCCAACAACTCCTCAAAAAGTCTATATAGTTTTTATTTATCACTCACTCACTCTATTTCTTCTAATTTTGAGCTGCTGTAACAAGTGAATTTCCCCTGTGGGCATCAATGAAGTTTCATCATCATCATCATCAAAAATAAAATGGCAAAATACATCATACATCAACAGAACGACATAGAAACATTTCCTAATCTGATGTCCTTATCGGCAGTAATAGAGAGGAAACATCATCTGATTTCCTCTTTTTCTCCCGTCATAATTACCACAGCTGCAAGAAGGCTTCTGTCACTTGATCTTAAATACATGTCGTTTTGGGGCACTTGCATTTACAACTGGTCATGTCGTTTTTCTTGGGAAGACAAGATCGAATTATCATCTGACTCTGCAGCTCCCCTCGGCTTTACAGAGCTCTACAGCTTTACAGTGCCTTAGAGGTTCACTCTCACTGCTCTCATAGTCTCAATTTTTGGTTGCAGCAGAAAGCTGCTAAATGCATTTATCCAACGCAGATATCTCCCTCAGGAGTTGGTAGAGACCATAAAAGTAACTGCTGGATGTGTAAATAAGCAACTGTTTGATAAGAAGTTCACCATATCAACTTAAAAGGTGATGATATGTCAATGATGTGTTCACAACTTGTTTCTGCTGCCCCCAAATGGCCATAAAATGAACTACTGCAAGTTTAATTATAATTATCTTGAGAAAACAAATGGTCCTTATTTCAAGTTAACAAGATCATCACCCTCTTATCTCAATAAAATGAATGTTTTTATCTTGAGATAACATGATAAAGATGTTCTAATGAGAAAAAGATTGTGATCTCCAGATAAAGAGTGATAAGGACAGCCCATGTACTCTCAATATTAATAATTTTACTATACACGGTAGTCATATATGAGGAAGACTGATTTGAATATTATCTCTTGACATGAAACCAATGCAATTTCTGGCTGCATTAGACCTTGATTGAAGTACACTCAAATGCGCTGATCAATCATGGGTCAATAATGAATCTGATATTTTCAGTGCAAATCAGCCGCTACGCAGAAATGTTATTTTCCCACAGTGACATCTGACATTTGTTTTAATTGATTAATCCATCTTCAGATAACAAACACCTTTTCTCAAGATAACAAGATAATTATTCTGCTAATTTGTTATCTTGACAGGAGTAATATTTTGTATCCTTGAGATAACGACATAAGCTCTTATTGTGAGTAAATAATTTTGTTGTTGTGAAAACAAGATAATTGAAATGATGGGAGTACAATCTGCAAAACTGTGCAAACTGTCTTCTCTACAATATGCTGACACAAGAATGTATTGTTTTTACTTAGATGCAGCTTAGTTTTACAGTACGTACAATATGTTACTGTTGTTGCTCTCATTTAAATGCATAGAATTTCATTCTTGCAAATGGAAATGAGTAAAAGATTATTTTGTTAAACCAATATCCATGATATGTTTTGCCCCTGAATTTGCGCCTGCAGGTGCTTGCTCAATTTCTACTGTCTTAATTTGGAATCAAAGAAGTTAGTTTAGAAAGTATGCCTCCTGTTTAAATAATGAATCTAAACCTTAAGTAAAAACTGTACTGATCTCTGTCTCTAGCTTCTCTGACATCAGTGACTGCACTCAGCACTCTCATGTTTGCCAGCTCGTCCAATCTGTGATCACTTTACTCCAAAGGGATGAGAGAGGTACAAGATCTGACGTGGTTCAGTCCAGCTCACTCTGATCGGAGCAGCCTCTCTCTGTTGTTTGGGAGACAGTATTTCTGGACAGAAAAACCTTCTCTATTGCAGCTGCAGGCTATGATTTAGTGAGTAAGAATGTCATTTTAAACATGAAAATCCTTTAGTTAAATATCGATTGTTTTAGTGCATCTTTGGGAAAAAAACCCCAAAAACATTGCTGCAGCATTGAACACACATTGTGGTCACAGTCTACACAAACACAACCAATGGATGCTCCCCTGTGTGTCATGGTCACTGCTGTACAGTAGCATTAAATTAAGGCTCAATAATGTTTCCTGATAACTCAATAATAATTTCCTCTTCAGGGACAACCGCATGACCTTTTTAGGGAGAGTGATGAATCTTCCACCACAGATTGCAACGGGAATGACCCCCCCCCCCCCCCCCCCATACACACACATAGTCACAATTACAGGTGCATGCAGTAAATACTGAACCTAATATACACAGGATATCTTATGGTTCCTCATATCAGCCAATCTTCTCATTTCGGAGAAATACTTTACGACTGCCAAGAAATAATAGGGCTGGCCCCTGTGTTAATTGCATTTCGAGGTTCAGAATTATACAGCAGTTGGAGCCTGAATTAAGTTATTTCCAAGCAGCTACTGTGAGGATTCCTTGTGAATATTAAACGGCAGGGTTGTATAATGTGGGACACAAATGTGGTGCATACTGCTGGAAAAGGTATTGGTGGGGGAGGTGGACCGTTCAGTATTGTGGTTGCAAATATTTCCCTAATCTCTGTCTGACTTAAAAAAAAAAGGAGGATGTTTGTGTTCTAATTTCAGTTCAGAGTAGCTGAAATGCTTTCTTAGGATTTTTTTTTTTTTTTTTAGAAATACTGAATTTGAACACTCATCATTCTCTGGATACAGTTTCTGAAGTTTCCTGTCACTGTGGCAATTATTACCCATGCTATTTCTCTCTGTTTAGCTCCCCTGTTTAATGAATGCAACACACCAGAGGATTTTGCTGTAGATATTGTACACCAAAAGTAAAAGCTTTCACAAACTGTTAAAGGGCTGAGTCATCACTGTGTTTTATCAGTCAGGAACAGTCACAAAACAGATATTTGTTTATATGAAAATGTAAGAAAGAAAGATAAAGCCACAGAATGCAAATATGAAAGAAAAAGACTGGAGTGGTGTTGAATATAGAGCAGTCAGTAATGGCAGATTACCAAGAGGGTATTGTGAACTACAAAGGCTTTTGGGTGCGGGTGGGCACAGGACGTTAAAATTAAAGAAAAGTTGAACGAGTGACAACATAGTTCATGAAATGTTCAATAACCGAGCACCTGCCGTACCTGCTTCCTCAAACACATGACCGAGGGAAGCATTGCAGAGCAAACTGGGAACTGCTTATTTTCCATTGTCTGGGATTTACACTGGGACAACAATGAACTGCCTCTGCCAATTCAACAGGCGCCAAGCCAAGGAAATGTCACAGTGACAGTTCAAGGCACAACTAAACGAGAGGATTTTCAAACACAGCAACCTTGTTTAAGTGAAGTTATGAGGAATGAGGGAAGCTACGCAGAATGAAATACACTGAACGCTGAATTTAAATATCCCATGTGCAAAATCTGTACAAAATGTTCAAGTAAGATTATGCTCTGAACAGTGTAATCATCAATTTACATGCTTGATGTGCGTTCTGTTCCAAAACCCATTTTTTTCTGGACAAAAGTCTATGTGAAGTTCAATATACAGCATTTAAAAATAAGAGATTGTCCAATATGTATCACATTGATCCAGTATGTTTTGTCAGTTATCAAACATATCTGGAATCTCTTCCTGATTGGGCCTCTACTCAGGTTGAAGATGGGCAGAGCTATGCTGCACATTAGTTCACCAAACTCAAAAACTGTGTCCCTATATAGACCTTTTTCACAGCAGGCATTTTGACTTATCATAGCAGGGAAAGCACAGGTGGAACTATTAAAATGAACAATGGTTCAGTTCCATTTAAGTGTCCAAGGAAGTCATTCTGGTGAACCATCATGCACTACACCAGGGTCATGAATTTGGAAGAACTAAATGGGATTCAGTCGTCATTAATGTTATTAATTGCACCTGTGATTTTTCTGCTTTGACATGTCAAAATGTTTGCTGGGAAAAAGGTGAAAAAGCTGGTTTTGAGTGTGTGTACACACTGGAAAAGTGACGAAATTAGTTAGAGTTATAAGTATTTATTAATACTTTTGTTAACAACTACAGTATAACTCTTCCTGTTGACACTCATAAGTGGAGGCTGGTGTATAAAAAAGTAATGAATGACAATATAGTAAAACACAGTTGTAATAATATCTAATATATCCTCATTGGAGAAGACTTAAAATGTCCTCAAATCTGCTGATAACTACTATAAATACTATTTTATAGAGTAATAAGCAATTTATCAGCTGTTTATAGACTGCTTATAAAAGCTAAATAAAGTGAAGTGTTATCAAAAAGTCCACACTAGATAATACTTGATACTATAGTCCTACAATGCAATGCAAAAAGGAGATGAAGGAGCAAGTCAAGGCCACAAAAAACTCAAATAAATTGTGGATGGGAGTGAGGCAGCTCCAGAGAAAACCAAGAATTAAATCTTGACATAAATTCTGGTAAGCGTAGAACAGAAAAGTACTGTACATCATGCACTACCGAGAACGAACAAAAGTGTGTTGTCCCCCCAACGAGTATGTGTAATAAAACTAACAGGAGAGTAAAGATGTCAATCAAATAGAGGCTGTACATGCCCACACAGTCCACACAGAGGTCTAATCAGGCAAAATTAAAACAGCTGTGTAGGTGGAGTGTAGGTGAAGGAGCTTCTGAAAGGCATCAGGTGAAAAAGGTACAATTTATGACCAAATCAAATCTCAAGTTTATTTTTTTTTATTTGCCACTGTAGCTTGCTGTATTGTAAATGTTATCTGTAACTAAACTTTGGTGTCAACTGTTAAATAGCTACCATCCCCCTTCCACCACACACACACACACACACACACACACACACACACACACACGCCTGCTAACTAACGAGTGATTTGTGACAATTAAGCAAAAATGCCTTTATGAGTTATTATGTGTGTACTTGAGAACTTTTTTTTTAAAGTTCACATGCATATTGATATTCCAAATTTAAACCTGAGTTCAGCTCAGGTGTTACTCAGTTGTTGTTTTTTTTTAATATAACTGAATATGAAGAGTCTAATTTTCTACAGTTTGACATTCAAACTGTGTTCATTAGCGGACTCTTATTTTGATCCTTGCGTCTCCATGGATATACTTATGCTGAACCTAAAAGTAAACAATATACAGTGTTCACATTCCAAACTATACAAGAACATAATATTCAGATGATTATATTCAGGAAATTATAAAACTTAGTTCATATACAGCTAGGTGTTTACAACTCATGTAAAAACTCCTTAATATAAATCAAATATTAATGTGCATTTAAATACGCTCTGTATTTGTCCAATTTCTAAATGTCAGATTGTGTAATTGTACACTGTAGAGGCACCAGCTGACTTGTACTTGCTCTGAATAACCTTCTGAAAGATCAGTTTCCTTATTAGTGTATTCTTGGATGATTTTAAGAATAGATGTGTGCTTGAATCATGTTGGATAGTGGCTGTTTGATTAAAGAAAATATTTACATCAAAGTTTATGTCAGAACTGGATGTCCTGAAAAAGATTTTTTTATTTATTGGATTATAACTGTCACGCTGTTGATACAGATTTTGTGCTTAAATTTATTCTCTCTCTTCATTGTTTCCCATTTTTGATAGTTTGGTGTACAGTAATATGGTTTTTGTTGCAATATGTGGCCTATGTTAACATTGTACAATTGATGTATCAGTCTTGTTCCTCTGTTTTTCATCTTTGGATAGTTTGGGGGCCACATGGATTTTGCTTTAATATTTTATGTAGGCTATGACAACATTGTAAGATTAATGATTAATTGGCATTTTTGCTGTTGTGTAGTTTTCTATTTTACTAGGCTTTGCCATGTTTTCTTCTCTTACGGATGTGTATATATCGTAATTGGAAGTGCTGTGATGTTTGCCCACTGAACTGATGAAGGTCAGACAGACATACTGGAGTTTTTCTAAATTAAAACAAAAATTCAAAATTTGGTTTATTATTTATTTGGTTTATATTTGATTTGTTTTTGTGTTATTTTATATGGTAAACATATTTCAGTGAAATATTATGGAAAATTTGGCCATGGACTGAGGAAGAGATTTCATTTTAGCTCAAATTTGGTCACATCCATATATATACCTTTGCTGTGTTAAGCACCTGTGGCAGGTAAGTGCAGGGGGTGCCAGTATCCCTAAACAAACCCGGATCCCCTTGTGGCCCCCCCAAAATGTGTGGTGTTTTCTCTCAGGAACCAAAGAAAATCAATAATTTCCTCAGGAACCTTTCTTACTGGTTTGGCTCTCCAGTATATTATTGACCTGCTCACTGACTAGAGTCCAACCAGAGCCCTGAGGTCATCTGGTAGTTGTCGTATAACTGTACCTAGAATAAGATCCAGGTCTCCAGGGGGAACTTTTAGTTACTTTGCTCTCTGGATGAGTCACTATATTGTTTCCACATTTTAAAAAAACTCAAAACCTTTCTGTTTTCTCAGGTTGATGACTGGCCAATATCCTACTTGGGGGTGTGTGATTGGACAACTGTTTTACAACTTTCTGTCATTTTTATTATCATTATAATTTGTGTTTGTGTGTGTGTGCTTGATTTGGTGTTAATTTAATTGTTGTATTTCTGTATTTTTAAACTTTGCTTTAAAACGATCATGTTGATCAATTGCTTTTATGCTGATGTTAAGCACCTTGGACTTCCATTATGTATGAAAGACGCTACACAAATAAAAGTGACTTATCAGCCCCACTGTGTATACAATACTCTGTATTGGCAGAATTCTCCACCTCATTTTTCTTTCTTTTTCTTCAAATCAATCTTCAAAAATGATGAGCGAATGTCACTTTGTGTGATGAAAAATGTTATTGTGCTCCCAGAGGAAGGACAATTCACGCTACATCTAACATTAAGTTGTCATCCTTTTTTGATTAAAAAAATAATGAGTTTTCAAATATGGTGACTCTGGAAAGAAAACTGTGAAATTAAACAAGTACCATGACCCTACAACAAACTACAGTAAGTTAGAAATGTCATTCAGGTTAAATGAAACAACTAGGAGAGTAAGTTAGCTATCCTAGCTTGTTTTTTGACTAGTTAGCTAGCAGCTGGAGAAAGCAAGCAGGAGAGAAAGCAACAACGGCCATCGCAGCATCAAGTGCGGTAAAATTACATGACGTGGATACTGACCACTTTGTGTCCTTAAAGGAAAGAAGAATGGCCTCTTCAAATAGAGTCAGTCAGATATATGTTTTTCTGTAGTTGCTATGTGGGTTCAATCATGCTAAATGACCCACCATGACTGAGCTAATGTGTTGTGTAGCTAACTTAGTTGTTGGTGTTTTGGATGATATAGGGCCTATTGGTCAAATGTGTCTGGTTTGGTTGGACATTGACATTGTTGTGTTGTTGGATGTTGTCAAATAAAGAGTAGTAGTTTTATGTATTTTAGTGGTTATTAAGTCAATTATTCACTTTGTGTGTTTTGTGATTGTTGTGCTTGTGGTTCTGGTAGTTCTTGGACTTTTTTACGCAGCAGTAATTAGCTTGGATACTTAAATACTAAGTACTACTACTTTTCATGTATTTTATATAGAGATAGTTTTTCTTCGTCTCTAAGTACCTTGAATAAATAAAATGTGTTATTATTATAAATAATACTGAAGGTTAGGGATCAGCAATTAGGTTCAAACATGTCCCTTTTTTTCAGTACGGCTTATTGGGGGCAGAAGGTGTAAAGACACCTTGAAAACACAACCTAATATGTTTTGTGCTTTGTTTTTTTAAGAATACAGTTGGTTTTAAAAACAGTTTGGAGTTGTATCTTAGAGCAGATGTCAAAATTCCCATTAGTAAACAACTGCAAACAGTACAGCAGCTTATGTTAATACTCGTTTGGCAAAAATGACTCATAAACACGAACATATCTTCTGTGTTATAATACCAGATTAGAAATGTAATTGATTGTTTATCCAACCACAAAACAGTGGCCTGCTTAATTTATGGTTGAAGCAAAGTACTGTTATTGACACAAATCTGTCATATTTAGTGGGATTTATGTGAGCCTTGTGTTTACATCGTTATCTACTAGATTTATGAAGAATCATGTAAACAATTTGAAAAGGGAAAACCTCAGCTTATGTTAAGGGGCCAAATATTTTTGGTCTTGTGGGCTGTTGCCATGTACAACACCAGTCAAAAGTTTTGACACACTTAATGAGAAAGTGTGTCCAAACTTTTGACTGATACTGTAGAGGGGCAAGAGGGGTGTGTAAGTCATTTATGTGATGCATGCATTGATACATATTGATGTTGATATTAACATTTAAATCTATGCCATTGCTTGAATGTTTTGTATTCTCAGATGTGTGTAACTCATGTATGAGATGATATGTGGATTGTTTGTTTGAACAACAAATAAATCACAGTAATTGGGTCTGTAGATACAAGTAGATTTATCTGATTTGTCCAAAAGGAATTATGGCACTAGTGTTAGTCATGGGTAGTGGTTTAAAAAATTCTTCTCTGTGATGAGGAAACCACATCTTAACTTGAAGATGAAATCCAAAAGTGTAAACAGCAGGGTATGAAAATCACAGTTCAGAGAAACAGGACATGTGTGCCGTGTACTGTTTGAACATTCAACACAGCTGGAAATGAAAATACAAAATCAATAATAATCAGTTACTGTAGCAGCGTAACTGAGCTAGTTGAAAGGTTTATGTAAAAGAAAAATACTCAGTTTACTTTATGATAATTATCTGTACAATTAGGAATGAATCTCTCATTAAACACTTATTTTTGGCAAGACCTACCTGTACTCATTGTTTACCAACTACATTGCAATGATTTCTCATTGTGCACAGTTTTTATTTAATAAATAACAAGGGATAGTTATTATGTTGTTCCATTTTTGTTCTGTATATTTCATGTGAGCATAGTAATATTCTTGCAGAGTTGTCTTTTATTGCAGCATCTCTCTGAGATGATAAGTGCCAGAAAGGAAAAGACTGACTCATTCATTTCTGTCTTGCTGTTTGATGACAGCTGGGGCCAGAAATCACATCAAAAACAAGGTTTTTGATGAATAGCAGACTATCCATCGTGTCTGAGTTCCGGTAATTGTCAACACCTTCCAGGGTCAATTAATGCCCTGGTGGCATCAAAGGCTATTTTTTATATTCAGGATCTTAAGAAACTCAAGATGTGGAAAGAAGATAGTATAAAGATGGCTTTCGAGAAACAAATCTTATGTCTCACAAATGTTTTCTCTTCTTCTCTGTGTGAAGCAGGAGCAATTACTGGAAACACTTTAAAGCCATTTTGTGCACCACAGATGGGAGCTTGCTTCAGGGAGGCACTATATACTGCTACCTGTACGACATATAATACAGAGACCATTAAGGTTTCCAATAAAGATGCTACAATTTCTCTCACATCATTGGCTCAGGGTTGTGACCAAATGGAAAAAAGGAACACAACCGGCAGCTGAAGTCTATCGTTCTGGTCTTACTGGAGTTCTGCAAAATTGCCTAGCAATGTTTCTATACAAAAATCCAGTCCTACTCTCACTTGAATGTAAAATAATACCTTTTTTATGAGAGATAGTACATGATTCTAATTGAAAATATGCTGGCAGCAAACTATATCCTGGAGTCTACATCCTGGAGTTTAGCTGGCCTAGCCCGAGGACACAATGTGTAGCCACTCTCATTACTGACAGTTCACTGCTGATAAGAACTGCTGATTTTTTCAGTTTAGACCCAATTTTCTGTGATTACCTATGTGAACTTCTCTTGATGATAAAAAATTACTTGTCTCATTTTTTCCGTTGCCATTATTCTATACCATTTTTATCATTTTAGGGGTGTGTTTTTAATTCATTCAACCTTTATTTAAACTTGAAGATCAATGTGGGCCTGCCCTCATTTACTATGATGTTGAGTGTACAAAACAGCATAATTACACACAAAAAACGACAAATGAGAAAGCAAACAAACAAACAATAACAGCACAACCAACACCGATTTAAAAACAGATACTTTCAACTGCGGAGTAGTTTGAAATCATGGTTTTAAATTGACCTTGGTACAGTAATGTCAAGTTTCAATTTATGTTGCAAAGTGTTCCAGATGTGTGCAGCACAGAAACTAAAAGCAGTTTTCCCAAATTCAGTGTTTGTACACAGGATTTGCCAATCAGTTGAACAACTTAAATATTGATTATAGGACCAGTTCAATAAGGAAGACATATATGATAGCAAGTTGCCATTAAGGGCTTTACAAATAAATGGGAACAATAGCTGTCATGTCTTACTGTTATAGATGCCCACCCAAAAGAGGCAATGATGTGTGGAATAACTGTCAATGCTGGTAATAAATCTTAAGGTGGAGTGATAAACTGAATCTAGGGTTTAAAAGTTGAGGCAAAGGTGTGTCTATAGATAACATCACCATAATCCAAAACAGACAAGAAGACAGCCTCAATTATCTGTCTCCAAGTGAACAGAGGAAAATTAGCTTTGTTTCTGTACAAATATCCAAGTTTTTGTTGCAGCTTGCTGACAAGTGTGTCAATGTGAAATCTAAAATTAAGTTTTTGATCCAGCCAGATACCAAGATATTTATACTCCAAGACCCTCTCAATATTGTGTCCATTCAGGGTGGTAATATGCAAACTATTGTCCACAATATCTCTAGCTCTAGAGAACAACATATATTTAGTCTTGTCTGAATTCAGAACTGGTTTCAAATTAAAAAATGCACCTTGCAATTTGTTAAAGGCTTGTTGTAGGACTTCAGTGGCTGGGTGTGTAGTATCAGCAAAACAATACAGAACTGTATTATCTGCATAAAGATGGGCATTACAATTTGTTATAAAGGATGTAAATTGTGAACAAGATAGGACCCAATATTGAACCTTGTGGAACCCCCTTTGACAGTGGTAAAAATACAGAATAATAATTTCCCAAGATTGCACATTGCTGTCTATGAAATAGGTAGTCCTGAAACCATTTACAGGACTTATAATCAAAAGCAATATCCCATAGCCTCTGTAGGTGCCATGATTCAGTATGTTGTGCAGATTCTCATGGAGAACAAGTTTCATTTTATTAAAGACAACAGAATTGCAGAAATATCATGTTATAATTTTACTTTACTGAGGGTAGAATTATATTAAATGTTACACACTTGTGCTGTGTAGCTTTATGTACAACATTCCCAAATTTGGTTACAATCCAATTTAGCATTGAAGATTTCTGGCCCCATTAAGGGCATCATCCACACCTTCAAAAACCAATTACAGACAGACAGTAAGTGATACCCAGAAATGAACTCATAAGTTTTGTCCAGGGCCATCTAAATGTGGTGTTTACCAAGTTTGGTGAAGATTAGATGAAATATGTGCCAACAGAAGCAAGAAATCCTGAATGGCAGAAAATATCTCCAGGCGCAAATTGGCGTGGCCTATATCCATTGAATTAGCATTGTCCAAGGATGACACTGTGCAAATATTGTTTTGATATTCCTTACAGTTCATGAATTATGTAAAACATGTAATAACTGACCACAAGGTGGTGCTATTGTTCCCATGTTTGAATATGTTAAGCATTTCCACATGGGACACCTGTCCATGCAGTATGAATACTCTAGCACTTTTAGTTTTTGAGATACCACCTTGCAAACATTCCAATCCATTGACTTTCTGTCATGGACTCTGTGTTTTTGGACTTTTTGTGTTTTGGGGTTTTTGGTTTTGTTTGTTGCAGATGAGAGATTGTAGTGTTGCTTGGGTATTTGAATTGTATTCATGTTTATTCTGTGGTGGTTCTATGCAGGTAGCATCATTAGCCCTGCCCTGCTCTGTGTTTCCCCACACCTGCCCTGTATCATAAATAAACCACTGAAGAACAATAGCGTGAATGCATATATTTTGAGAACCATGTGGTTCTCGGGGCATGCCGAGACCTGTTGTTGTTGTTGTTGCTGTATCTGGGCAGCACCAGTAGCACTGGTGTGAACCCAGACCAGCTGCATTCAATTGTTGCTTTCCAGATCCCACCACCTGTGCTCGTGGGTGCAATTGGAGGTATCTGTCAGGCACCTGCCTTCCCAGTGCCTCGGCCACCATTCCCACACTCCCCTGGATACTTCCCCATTAGAAAACCAGGACCAGTCGCAGTGAACTGCTGCCTTCCCCCTTTCCCCTGGGTTGCTGAAATTAACAGCTTGTTGCTGCTTTTATAAATACAGCATAAAACTGTTATTCTCTATTTTTAAAGCAAAATACTGCCAGGGGGATTGCATTGTTTATTACTGTTAATTTGCACTTTTCACAAGTGGCATATTTACAGATTTTTAGTGTAAACTGCAAGATGAACAACATGCTACTCAACACTATTGTGTAACTGACTACTAACAGTGAGGACTACAATGAACTTAAATCTTAAATATTTTCTTCTACAAACCTTGTTACTTGACATAGTTACTCATTGACAGTATTTACAACAGT
This sequence comes from Thunnus albacares, assembly GCF_914725855.1. Classification (NCBI taxonomy): domain Eukaryota; kingdom Metazoa; phylum Chordata; class Actinopteri; order Scombriformes; family Scombridae; genus Thunnus; species Thunnus albacares. The sequence goes on from NC_058107.1 coordinate 31,652,677, forward strand.
GAATAAACAGCCATTTGAATTATGACTTAAAAGTAAGGTATTAGTATTAGTAAGGTACTTCAAGGTATTTCTTTCAAACCATGTATCACTCTATTAACATTTTAAATTAATGATGCTAAACATTTGTATACAATTAGAAAGTAATAGAAAAAACAAAGCATGGAGCTCACTCAGGTAATTAAACATTCAAAAGTCATTTAAAAAGTAAATACTTAAACAAGTGATGCAGTCTGTTTAAAGATTGTACACAAATAAACATAAAACAAAAAATATCAACATGCTCCTCTTACTGTTGCATGTGAAAAGATGCTGGGAAGATTGAACTGGAAAAATGATATGGTTAAACAACAATGGGACAGCTTTAATGGGTATATGTACATATGGAGCAGCCTAACCCTGACAAGAATCTGATTGTTTGGTACAGCACATCTGTAATTGTTGCCATGTACTAATGTTCACCACATTATTGTAACCAAATAACTGCCTATCTTATATCAGTGTCTGTTTGGTTACCTGCCTGTTTGTTTGTTATTGTTTATATTTTTGTTTGTTTGTTTTTAATTGGTGTTTTCTATGTCTAAGGGTTTGTAGTAAGTGAATGAAAGACTGAGAAAGTGACTGAGTGAATGACAGTCACTATGAGTGACCAAGAATAACTCAGTGAGTAACTGAAGAGTGTGGCTATGAAACTGATTGTGTAGGTGAGTGAGAGGGTTGACTGACTTATACAAAGTCCCACTCAAAAGTCCATTCGTTTCGATAGTAGACTTAACATACAAGGGCTGGCTGATGTCATCTTTTTCTGTATGACTTTTATTATTATTATTATTATTATTATTATTATTATTATTATTGTTGTTGTTGTTGTTGTTGTTACTGTTGTTATTTTATATAGCACATCCATTCTGGGATATTCCTGTAAATTGCTGATGTGTTTCATATAGGCCACTATAGTACCAAAGCTACTAGAACTTAAGCATAAAAGAAAACAATTTCAAGTGGTGCATGCTACAATGCAGACAGCAATGGGATATATCATTTGGAGACGTTGCCATAGAAAAACAAAAGTGAAATCAAACTCACCATGTAATTTGGAGCATCAGAATCACAAGTCCAGCTCCACTCTCAGAAATGTTGACTTGCCACTGAAACATGACATTATTTTTAGCAACAGTACAGATGTAGCTAGATAGCAAGACTGATTTCAAACCTTAATTCAAGTCAGATTCCTTTTGCATTTCATTGGAATAAAGTTCACTTCGGGAAAGGTACACTAGTGAAATAGCGTTAAAATAGTTTTTTGTTTGATGTTGTGATCGGATGGCATGGTACCAAATCATTATCATGACAAAAGTAAGGGGCGTATAGCACAGTGCAAATTGATTGGAAATGTAATGCATTATGCTACCAAGCAAAGCACAAAGGAACTCACCTATTGATTTCCTGGATGAAGATGGGTGAAAAATCATCCTCCACTGTCCATAGTTTGATTGCTTGCAGTAATCACACTAATCATCAGCCTTGACCTACAGTATTACATACACACATGCTGACACTCACACAGTTTAGACATGGGGATGAAAGGATTGTTTTTAGTACAATCCCAAAAGTTAAGAGACAATACAGTACTGTAATGTAAAGCTGCTTGTTCTCTTTTAATCTGTATCTACCGATCATCACTGTCTGTCTCTCATCCCTCATCTCCCTTTCTCTCCCCTCCCTCATTTGGTGACCAACTGATGTTCTGTTCATTTTTTGTTATATGAATAGATAATGGACAAAAAGCAAATCTCCTGGATTTCTCAGACCAACATAAACAAAATATACACCAGTGAGAAAACATGCAGAATACATGCAGCACAAATGCCAATTTGTCATTTCTGCAAGGTTTTTATTTTGTTGGTGTTATAAATAAAATACTTGTATTACATGTTGATTATTGCATTTTTTTTTTTTTTTACAAAATATTGTTTACAGTCACTTGCTGGTAATCATTATGCCAGCCTGATCTTGTGGCCAGTGTTCTCCAAACCTAATTAGCCAGGTCTTGAGATGTGGCTGCTTGTGTCCAGGTCCTGCCAGGTTTGGCAGGGGTCTAATGGCAGTGTTAAGGTTCTGGTTGCCAGCCAGACAAACCACAGCTAAGCCAGCAGAGGCAGGGAATAGGCTAGCTTTTAAGATAAAGTTGTACATGTTCACAAGCTGATGCATCTGTCTGAGGATTCACAATACAAAAGCATGAAGTTTTCATTTACTCATTCATTAAGCACAGGGCAGTAAGTAGAGATTACTAATTGCTCTGTAGCATAAAATGACTATATCTATGAAGTGGTAAAGTAATAGTATATTGCATTTATTGCAGTTTTTGTAGAATCTTTGGTGATTTATTTGCGTCAAATGGGACTCAATTGATATAAATTATAACCTGCTGTAAATCAAACAGGGCAGGAGAGTGGGAGAAGATATTGTTGTAGTTTCCACAGGTTGCCAATAAACAGGAAAGGAGTTATAGATCACTCAATATGTAATTTCTGCTGCTAGGGGTCTCTCAATCAAAATAATAATAAAAGATGGGGTGTGATGACAGTGTGAAGTAGCATGGGATCATGGGAGTTGTTGTCTTCATTGTTAAACAACCAGCTTCTCCGGGATAGGATTACTTCAGTGTTCATTGTTCAGGATGTTTTTATTGGGAGCTGAATTATCCGCAGAGGTCTCCTCCTCTCCAAAACAAACAGACTCAGTGATTAAAACAGGTAAAAACACTGAATAAAGCAGTTTCATGTTAAAAATCCGTGTTTCTCCAACACTGTTCGGCGGACACAGGACGTCCGATAGGTGCTGCGAGCTGAGCTGCTGCTAATCTTTGCTTAGCTTGTTTCTCTGATAACTTAAGAGACAGATGTTCAGCAGGTTTTTACCATGAGTTGAATTATCCGCAGAGGGCTCCTCCCCTCCAATCCCCTTTCATTTGACAGGTGAACAAATGAAACGGACCGTTACCTTGATTAAAATTAGTGATTTCTCTGGGTTCGAAAATTGTTGGAAACATTTGGGATAATATAAGTACACAACTCAACAAAATATTTAACATAGGTCAAGTTGTTTTTAGACATTTTAATGCAGAATAGTTACATATTTTAGCTTTAATGTCTCTTTTATCCCTGAATGAATTACAACATAAATCTTCTCCTCTGTAGAGTGAAATTTACAACAACAAACACCATAGCTTTTGTCATATGTGCTTTTGCCTCTCCATTAGCCGATTCTCTGTGAAACATGTGCTGTACTCAGGACAAGAACATTTTTATGTACACTGTTATTATATATCAGAAGAATAGGCACCCCGCTGGACTTCTGTATCTGTATTTAGACCTCAAGTCGCGCAATTACCCATGTAGATTAGAATGAGCCGAGCAGGCAGGAAATCAGTCTTTTTTTAAAAAAAAGCTTCTAAGGCACCAAGGGAGGTGGAAATTATTTCTGCACTGGAATTATTTGAAAGGTGTTGGATCATTGGTAGAAAAATGCCAGTACTGGCTGACCAGTAACTAACTAAATAACTAAACTAAATTAATTAATTACTACCCTTCAGACTTTAACTGATGTAACAGTTCAGGAGGGTGCAAGAGCTCCAAAGGTCGTACACTTTGTGAAATCATGTTACTTGTGTAGAGGTGTTTCTGTGGTCAGTGAAGTGTTAGGCTCATACAGTATTTCACATGTAGTTAATAAAATGTTGTTAGTTGCTAACATTTGGTAGCCTGACCATCAGACTGGATTCCTGCTTTGTTTCACTTAATTATTCAGCCTAACATTTTGTTCATTGTTGGGAAGTGGTGGTATTTTGTTTTGTTTTGCCCCAGGGACCTATCCGTTCCACTAATGTCATTTTCAAGCAACACAAAAGCTCCAAAAGTGGTTGCTAGCAGCATTTAATTTAATGTTTTCCATTATGATTGAAGAATTATGTAGATTGAAGAGTTGTTTGTTTTGCAAGTTGACCAAAATAACCTTTATAGCTGCATCAATCTCATGTACACATTTTTCTGTCACTGTTTTTAATTGATGTAGCAAGCTAACTATCTAAATTGGTTAACGATTCAGAGATCTGGTCCCTGGTGACTTTTGGAAAATTGCAAAACATTAGCTTATTAATAGCCTACAAATAGCATATCATTAGTACTGTTTTTTGGTCAAATCAGATGAAAACAAATCAACATAATCTGCATCTGGTGGCAGTTTCATCTGCCTTTGTCATTGCACATTTGCCATTTCTCACCTGTCTATTAGCTGCCATTGCACCTGACCCAGTGATGTGCTTGCACAGCTGTTCCTCGTCAGCATTTAGTCTCAGTACAAGTAGTGTTTCAACCATTCCAGTTCTCCCTGCCTATATCTGTTTCTTTGACCGTGTTCATATAGCAGACTTCTAAATGAAATGAAGATCTTTTTTTAACCAAACTGGCTGGATTCTATTTTTTTTTTTTTTCACCATTGTGTAATCGCACTTTTGTGTGTAGCTAACTTTTGTGTAAAGTTTGTCTTGCTTTGAAGAAAAAAAATACACATTTTTCTCATAAAATGTATTAATTTAATATTTATTCACTTGTTATCCATTTTTAATTCTCTCTTTCTCATACACAGACACAGACACACACACACACACACACACACACACACACACACACACACACACACACACACACACACACACAGACTCTTCAAATGTACAAAAACAAAATACAGACACCCAAACAGTGGTGCATTGTATCCATTTTAAGCCAGAACTTTGACAGTCTTTTAACATCACTTCAGCAGTCTACCACATATTATTACACACACACACACACACACACACACGTACACTCATTGCAGCCATTTTCTCCAGTGTTGACTTTTCTTGTTTAATGCAGATCACCTCCTTGTGGCATTTGGAGGCTCTGTGGTCCTTGATAGCCACCAATTTAAAATGTTTGGTGCCCAAAATAAAGCTGTTGTTTGTGTGGCGCAGACAGGGAGCTGGCCCTTTTATTTACCTGTTGATGTCATGGGTCATAGGTCACACTGACCAATGGTGACTGGAGGAGGGGGTCCATGGGGCGCTTCTCAGGTGAACAGTACTTCACACAGTCCTTCAGACTGTCTTTTCCCATTTTCACAATCCATTCATGCTCTTTAAAATCCAACCTAATAAGAGCTGTACATCATGTATTACAGACAACAAACGTGAGGGGTTGTGAAGAAAGTCTGTCATGGATATGCTTTGACAAGCAATAGCCTTGCCTACATTGTACATTCTTGACTGTAATATGTTTTTACAGCGGTGCAAGCTCAGCTACTCTGACAGTGTAGCATATCATGTACCATAGTCTGAAGTCTGTGAGGAGCAGATAGGCTTTGCTTTTTAATAATTTGTGTTATTACTTTGCTTGAAAGAGAGTGGCCTCTGTGTCATCCTGACTCACTGTCGAGATATATTTGTGACATTAAACCCACTGTTTATTGTGTGTTTGTTGCAACACCTTAGCATACATTATATATAGGAACTGGTATTTATTGCTTTGAATTCCACCAGCATGAAAAGCGGTTAACAACAAAGGTATCCATCAGTGAAGAAAAACTCAAAAAGCAGCTCAAAAACACTCCAATTCCTTCATGCCCTCAGAGAACAGAGAGGCAATCTAAAGCTAATTATAATGAACAGCGTGCAACAATGGCATTAGAGTGTTTTTTTTCAGGGAGCTACAGCATATCATTAATCCCATGGCAACCGTTGCAGCGTCGACGTGTGGCTCAGCAGGTCCCCACTTACTTCTCTGAACCAATCACCACAGAACAGTTGAACTCAGATGTATCACTTTGTGGCACAACCAGCAAGTAAGGTCAAGTTTAAGAATAGTTATATCAACACTTGGCTTCACACATACAGCACACCACTGCATGAATCTCTTTGAAAATATTAAAAATATCGGGCCTCGTGCAAGAAGTGATGTAAAGGAGCTGGTTGCATTCACTAATTTTCCTTTTAGCTACAATCTAAATTCACAAATGGTTGTATAAGTCATGTAATGTACAGAGTCTGTCTTTCTATACAGGGGAGAAACATGATAATAGAGCTGCAACGATAAGGCAGTTAATTGATTAGCTGCCAACTATCAATTTAATTGTCAACTATTTTGATAACTGATTCATTGTTTTGAGTCATTTTTAAGAAGAAAATGTGAATATTTTCTTGTTTCTTTTGTTTTCTATGACAATAAACTGAATATCTTTGGGTTGTGGACTGTTGGTATGGACAAAACAAGACGTTTGAGGCTTGGGAAACAGTGATTGACAGGAGAAAATAATTAACAGATTAACTGATAATGAAAACAATCGTTAGATGCAGCCCTACGTGATACATAGCCTACACCTTATTCTAAATGAATTTGTGGTTTAAATACTGAAAACCACTTGAATAAAAATAAAATAAAAAAAGGTAAAATTAGCATCATGTTCACTGCGTCTCTGTAATGTGTATCATGGCTTGTTGATTTACTAAGAGATTCGACAACAGTCTTGTGTTGCAGTTGTTGCTGTTTTTTATTTTTAGATTGTATTGGCATGGGTATTTTGGTATGGCAACTTAGGGAAAATGCTCACACTCCAACAGCGACCTCATACATGTTGCTGTACAGGGGAAACTGTCTCTGTTGCATCTGACATCACCTGTAGTCATCCCCCTGACTACCTCCTGTTTAAGTCATGGACCACTTTGCTTTAGCAAGATGTATTTTAGTATGTAACTTCATGTCAGGCTGCTTTATTTTCCAGATACCACTGCTGACACAGCTGCATTTGTTATGTTTTTGTTTTCTTACATCTTCATAGTGTGAAGTTCTTTTCAGAGCTGCAACAATTACTCAATTAGTCAATCAAAATAAAAATTAATCTGCAACTATTTTGACAATTTATGAATTGTTTCATTTTCATTTTCAGTGTCATTTTTCAAGCAAAAATGCCAAACATCATTTGATTCCAGCTTCTCAAATGTGACGATTTTCCTATTTTTCTTTTTCATATTTTTTTTTTACAGTTGATTAAATACTGTAAGGTTTTGGACTGTTAATCAGACCAAACAAGTAAATTGAAGACATCATCATGGGCTCTGAGAAAAGCTAGCTAGCTGCTTGCCTAGAGACCAAAACCATTTTTTGTACCAGGCTGTGTTTATTTGTTTATTTGTTTATTTCTGCTGTAAAGTTGGGCATTTTAACATGGGAGTCTATTGGAATTGACTTCCTTTGGGGCCAGCTTAAAACGGCTATTTGGAGGAAGAGTAGTTTTTGGCTCCTCCGTGTTGGCTTCACTTGCCAGCCTCGGAGGTTGCTGCTTGGTAAAGATCCTAAACTTATTCAAGCCTCAAGTCCTTTTTGGATCAGCTATGTTGGCTATTAGTCTAGTTTGGCACTGACTCCTCAGGCAAGCACAGAATACATTTAATTGACTAAATGATTAATCGAGGAAATTATCAGCAGATTAATCAATAATAGATGTAATAACTGTTAGTTGCTGCCCTAGTTATTTTTCTTTTATTCATTCTCTTGGGTGATATTTTTGTGAATGAAAAAAAAGAAATGAAATGAAAGAGGGTTTGCTGAAACTGACTTGAGACAGTTGTACACAGAAGTATCATATAAAAAAAGCAAGGAGCTCAGAATAAGAGTAAGAAACGGTTCTTGCATGAAGTGTGTTGACTTTAAAGACACTGTGCTGTAAGACTTACTAACAAAAATTTACATGTATCTTAAAAAAGACTTTGAAAAACTAATTCTGCAGATTACCTTGGTTTTGATTCTGTCATTATACTATTTACCAACTCATTCAAATACACTGGCCACATTACTCTTACATGAAGGTCACTATAATTGTCAATTCACATTATTATTGGGTACGTAACAGAAAATGTTTTCTATGAAATCAACCACTGAAATTACTCATAACATTTCTAGGAACACGCTTCAAAATCAGACATTATCTATGTTAATAAAATAACATTTTGAAGAAAGAAAATTGCTACACACTGTATGTCTTTTTCTTATATTGCTTTCATTTATCACAGCTGTAAAAGAGCAGCATGGGAATTTGAAGGATCCACATGGTACATAAAACATTTACCCATGCCATACTGCCCTTGCACGCTTTCCTTCTCCAGCCTTCTGCATTGCAACCACACTGTACTTCTTCAAGTAATTATGAGGGATAAAAACTCTTCATCATCACTGTGTATGTTTGTTTGTCTCCCCCAGCTGGCAAATGCCTCAAGTATGAGAGTGAATCAGGCCTAATAATATCAGAGAAGTGCTGATTCCACTGTATGGTAATTTGAAGCTGTAGTTTGTGGTGGTGTAATATTGAATTACATTACAATTGTGAGTTGTTTCTATTATTTTGTCCTCCTTGTGTTACTGTATTATGTGTGGAATTAGGGCTGCAACTAATGATTATTATCAGTTACTAAAACATCAAAAAACACAGAAAAAAAATCAAGAGCTCAAGGTGAAGTCATCAAATATCTTGTTTTGTTTTCTTTCCAAACCCCCCAAAAAGCAGTCAATTCTTCATAAAATCAAGCATTTTTTCTTGTAAAAATTAAAACAATTAACTGATTATCATAACAGTTTTCTGTTTGATTGACTAATTGTTGCAGCTCTAATGTAGAAAAGGGTTTTACTAATTGTTACAAGTGTGAGGGAATTCACATCATAAAAGTTTCATACAGTAATTTAAAACATGCTGTGCCAAAGCATGCTGAGGCCAAGTAAACACATAATTACAAAATGCCCTTAGTTACTTAGTCTTCAGTGTTTTCTTTGCTTTTAACTAGAAATGAGCAATTATTATAGGAGCCAAACTTTAAGTGTGAGGAAGGGTACAATTTTAGAAAAGATACAGTATGTTGCCATGTCATTTTTTTAAACTGTAAAAACAGAATCAGTGTCAGTGCAACATATTTACAAGAAAGCACTCACCTTTATTATTTTCATAATGGAAAGTATTTGGAGTTTTGATCTGCTTCTGTATCTTATTACCTCCTTGGTGGAGGTAATAAACCTAAAATTAAATTATATTGCATGAATATGTAGGTGGCTGGGTGGTTGGAACTAATACTGTATTGAAATGGCACACAAGCTGCATGTGTGTGTTGAAAATATACATTTTCCAATTGTGTGATTTTCATGTGAGAAGTGATAATAAATTCTGAGCACTGACAGTTTTGCTGCTCCCAGAATTTATGTATTTTATTAAATAAATATGACTTAACATTGTGTTGGATAATACCAGGAAAAGTAGGTCTTTTATTCAGAGGCTCAAATGTTAAGTAGGGTCAAATGCTAAATAGCAACAAATGTTGCTACTTAGTTTATTGCTCAACATTTTTAAAAACTGAACTGAATTCACCCAGTTGAGATTGTATCCACCATGTCAAACTAGTTTGTAAGATAATATTTTAATACATTACTTTTTTTTTTTGCCATGCTAGCGGCTCCACTTTGGTTAAGAATGAAAAATACTCAGCAACTACTGTATTAGGATGACTCCTCTAAACTTCAGTGATCCCCTGACTTTACTGCTAGTGCAACCATGATTGTGTTTTTTTGTGAAATGTCTCAACAACTATTGGGATGCTTGCGGTGAAATTTGGCTCAGATATTCATGTCCCCCACAGATTAAACTGTAAGAATGTTAGTGTTTGCTTAACCTTTCATTCAACACCAGGTCATTGCAAAACCATTGACATTCCCATCAGCCTCAGCTTCAGAAAGTGCAGAGAGGGCTGATGCACTTTGTGTTTATTGCTGATACGCTACTGTTAGCATACTAACAAACAAAACTAAGTTGGTGAACATGCAACATTATACTGAACCTGCAAAACATCAGCATGTCAGCATCATCATGATAGCATGCTGATGTTAGCATTTTGCTTAAAGCACCACTGTGCTTAATTACAGTCTCACAGAGCTGCTAGCATGGCTTTCGGCTCCTACATCTCACTCCATTAGGGTTGAAACTCCTCATATCAGTTACACTGACAGTAATATATGTGCAAAACCGATGCTGGAGATAGATACCGGTGCATAGTTAATGTGATGTACTATATGTGTGCAAAACAAAGCTGCCCACAGTTGAGTTATTATACAGCTTTACAGTCTACCTCAAGTTTGTTTACACCGTAAATAAACTATCACAAAAGTGGAATTAATAGAACTCTGTGAGTGAATAATCAGATAATACAATGTGCATAAAACACAGATTGAGTTTTCTTTAATTGATTTGGCCATCTGATCAAATGAGAAATACTGGTGGCATAGAGTCTGTTTTCCTTCTCTCATGATAATTTGTGTGTCTCATTTAATAATTTCCCGCTGTTCGTAATGACTCTTCTAACACCTCAGCTCTCGATGTGCAAGACAGTATCCAAAAAGAGCATACAGATATCTCCACCATCTGTAATCGTACACTGCAACCATTTGTCACTAGAATGATCAAGCATACGGTATTCATGTATTTATTCATGTATGCATTCAGAATAGTTTGCATCTACAGCGGGATTATAATGACAATGCTCACACAATACAGTACATAATCTTTTTCCATGCCAGAGGCTTTTTATATCAAAGCCAATACTGTAGGTCGAAGGAAAACAGCCACAAGTCCGATGAAAAAAAAATGTGTTTTTTAAATTTGAGGATGATGTGACATTTCTTATGAGCTTAACAGTCACAAGAAGAGGCAGGGTGTCTTGTGAAACTATCACCTCTCTACTTGCATGTGCTAAAAGCACGGAGCGCAGGCACAAGTGATTCACTTGTATTTTGGTGATATTGTTTGCATCCATTAATATAATGTTGGTCCCCTCAAAAAAAAACAAAAACAGAGAAATACTTTGCCTTTATAGATCTCAACAGATCAGTATTTTAATGATACAACTGTCTGCAGTATATTAAGTCTGTTTCTCTTTATATTAAGCAACGATGTGACACAAAGCATCAATTTATACCATAATATTGCATTATTGTACTGTAAATAGCTTAGAAGCTTGACAAGAAATCTTAATTCAATGTCCACGCACTAGCTTTTAACATCTTTAGCATCAGGCCAGCAGTCATTTTATGTTAAGTTTGAGGGCAACTCCTGATTAATTGGATGGATTTCTGGCATGTCAGAAATTTTGGTCAGCTGTCTTGTAATTTGATCAGTTCCATGATCCACTTCCCCATATGGCTGCTGTCAAAATATCCATTAGAAATTTTACTGTGCTTGTTTTGATATTATTATTATTATTGTTCTTGATAATAAATGTCAGGGCTAACTGTAGTCTTGAGACTACTGTGATATAAATAAAAGTCAAACTTTTCTGCAAAACAGGCAGACCATCTGTAGGTCTGTTCTGTTCTTTCCTCCATTTAGTTTTTTCCATTTATTCCCCAGTCTTTCTTCTGTTTTAAGTAGAACACTTCCTCTCTTTTTGTCAGCATTTTTGGGGATGTGCCCATCATGTTTGAATAACACTATATTGCAAATGTCAACAGACAAAATCTATCGGGTGTCCTTTGTGTGAGCAAACACATTATGACCCGTCAATCGATCCATACAGTATGAACATAGAAATTGTACGTTTTGGCTGATTCAAACATGTAGTGTGAGTTAAAGCAACATGCAACATGCTTTAAGCCCAGCTTAAGATGCAAAGATGAAAAAGATGTTTTGCTTTTCCTCCTCATGATTTTTATCTGTTTTACAGCCCAAGCTGGATGAAATTATTGCCAAACTGTGGTCGTGAACAGTCACATCTCTCTATGTTGCTTACATCACAAAGTTTTATGTAAAATACTTATTGATACACAAAGTGATCAGTTTTCCCTTTTAAGCGTTGCTTGAAGCAAGATTAAACACATTGTCCTTCATTAACCTTTTCAAAATCAGATGTTATTAAGCAGAAAACCAACTTAATTCTTCTTCAGAACACCAGTGAGATCCCGCATCAGATTTTCCCCAAGATAAAGTGATGACCAAACCATACTATCTGTCACGCAGTCCGGTGATTAGTGATGTCTAGTGGGTAAAGTCCGCAAAACACCTCGTTGCCCATGATGCATTTCAATGAGAGCCCACACATAAAAGCGATTTGCCTTCAAACGATTTTTGTTACGGGGCCGTCTTCTGTGAGTGTCCTCTCCCATTGAGTTCTTCTGGCATAAGAGGTCCATTACAATGATTTAGTGTGCACAGAACGAGCGTGCACTTGAATGAGAGCACACACACACACACACACACACACACACATACAAGCACAAACACACTCGGGCCTCAGGCCAAGGGACCCATCAATTAGAGTGGATTCAGTCAAGTCATCATCATCTTCCTCTTTTCTTTTTTTTTTTTCTCCCTCAGTGCACAGAACTGGCACAATATGGACTCTCAACCCCTCTGAGCACTTCAAAACTGGAGCACTTGCATAAGAGTCTATTTTATAGGCACGTACGCAAAAAATAAATCCCAGATTCCGTCGGGGTATTGGGAGTGGATCTTGTTTTATGTCAAGGAGGTGTGAAAGTCAGGTATTTTGGGGAGGAAAGATTGGCAGAATGAAGCTGAGGCCATCAGATCGTGTTTGTCTGCTGGTTTCTTTTTTGCTTTGTACCGCTGCTGTTCCCTGTCCTGGAGACGAAGGCTGTTGTGCTCGTCAGGGAGCTACATATACCTTGTGCTGTCAGGTGTCATCTCAGGAAGACGTCGGGCACACACATACACATATACTCAACCCTCTCACAGCTGTCTTTGATTTCAAGTCCTGTTCATTGTTTATAAGCTTATGTACCACTATGATGTGCGTGGTTTTTTAAAAAAAATTTAAAGTAAAAAGGCATTTGTCTTATCATCTTTTCTTAGCATGTAAAGGTATATTCACTGATTGGAGAAAAGAGTATTTTTTTTTGTCTTTCCTTTATCTAAAGGTGGATAGTAGAGAGATGACAGGAAATGAGGGGAGAGAGAAAGGGGTAATGACATGCAACAAGGGCTCCCAGCCGGGACTTGAACCAGGGACTTCACAGTATATGGCATGCATCTTAACTATTAGGCCTCCGCAGTTTATTGTTTTTTTTACTGCAAAGAAACCCTAGAGGGAACTATAAAGAGTGGGCTGCGTGCTGCTTGTTGATGCCATTTTATACACTGAGTTAACAATTCATTAGCTATGCCTGTACAATCTAATGTAGTTGAAAACAACAGCCCTGCGATAGATTTTTCCTTTGTGAAGCTTAAAATACTCAGTTTTGTTGATAATATCAGAGAAGTGTTGATTGAACTGATTTTTGAGGCCACACCTCATAATGAACTTGTATTGTGAGACTGCTGTTTATTCCATTTACATTCATATACTATACATGAATTGAAATTAAGTATGCCTATATTCAATCATGAAATGTTTTTATGCCATTTGGAGCCATTAAAGGAATAGTTTTGGGTAACATTTTGGGAAATACACTTAATCATTTTCTTTCCGAGAGTGAAATTAAGTATGGAGCCGAAGCCCAGATGTGATTAGTGTAGCTCACCATAGTGACTGAAGGCAGATAGAAACACTGGCTCTGTCCAAAGTTTAAGAAAAAAACTACCAACACCTCTGAAGCTCACGCATTAACATGTCGTATCCTGTTTGATTAATCTGCGCACAAACATAAAAGTGACTATATTTCTTCAGACATGAGACTGGTGTTGATATTCACTAAGAAGAGTGAGATGAAAAAGACTCCGCAAATGTTGAACCACTCTTTTAACTTGCAAAATTTTGAAAACAGCTTGTATTCAACTGCATGACATCCATTTTTCGGCTAACAGTAAGACCATTTTTCTTCTACATCAGGTCAGAACATTAAGTAAATAGTTTCTTTTTTTTTTTTTCAGAGCTCTAAAGCAGAACGTATCCCCTCTGAAAACTTTCTTTGTCCTGTGCTGAGCTGTGCCCTTCCTGAACAGCCTGTTTTGTAAGTGAATCCACTGATGGGCTGCTCCTGCTTTGGGGTCAGAGCAGCAGCCATATCGATTTTGCTGTTTATAAAGACAGTGGCAAACAGGGCAGACTCTGAATGCCAACAGGAGCGACTTGAAAAAGGCATTGCCTGGAGGTATTTTGCTTTTTCTCGGTTTCTTCCTCTCTCTTTACCTTGAATGCATTTTACTCTCTCTGCCTCTCTCCGTGTTTCTTAACCATCACCGTCATTCTTCTGTCTGTCTGCCTCTCTCTTTATCTGCCATGCACATATTCTTCTCTACATGGATGACTAATTTTAAATAAGATAAAAAAGAATTATGACTTTCTGACGAACACAGCTGTTATGAAACTGAGCTCCATAAGAGACGGTGTTTGTTGTGGGATTCTCTCCCGTCCAGCTATGGATTTCTCTGACAAGTTGATAAGTAATGCAATTAAATGGGTTGCATGCTGCAGAACAGGGATTATTTATTCACGGCTAAAGCTCATTAAATTTTTGTAACAAAAACTCCCTTTGAGTCTTTTTTAAGGAATGTGTGTTTTGTTTGGTGAATTCCTGAGTGTTATAGGCAGTGTATGAATTATTGCATGTGTTGTGCAGTGTATGTTTCAGTCACTGATGTGAAAGGAGGTGAGGTTAGCATAGATACAACTCCTTTGCCTCCACCAAAAAAAAAAATTCTCCAAAGCTTAATGTGGAGGTGTTGAACATTGAACAGACTGGCAGCAGCACAGAGATATTGAACGCACTTTTTACTCCTCTAATACTGAAGCTCCAAGCTAGCATTAGCTGTTGGAAAATGTCGCTATGGTTTTCTCACAAGCTCCAAATACCTGCTTTAAAAAAATCAAAGAGCTGCTTACTTCGAGTCTCAGGGGAGATATAAATACATCGGGTGTACGCAATCACAAGGATGCAGGTGAAGAGACAGATATCAACGGAGCGGGGAGAGGACTGTACTTTCCAGTCTCATGCTAGTGCTAAAATAAAAGTAGCAATACCACAATGGAAGATTACTCCATAACAAGCAAAAGTCTTACAAAATCTCACTTTACATAAGCATTACTTTTACAGTATTGGTCTTGTTTTGTCTCGACCAGCAGTCCACATCCCAAAGATATTCAGTTACTATCACAGAGGACCAAAGAACCCAAAAAATATTCATACTGAAGAAGTTGGAATGAGAGAATTTTAGGATTTTTATGCCTCTGCACTGGCGACAACCATAGCCGTTTTCTCATGAACGTAATTCTCAAATTTGGCACAAACATCCACTTGGACTCAAGGATGAACTGACCAGAATTTGGTGGTCAAAAGTCAAGGTCATTGTGATGTTTTTGTCCATAACTTATTGGAATTCATACGCTAACTGTGACAAAGTGTCACATATATGACTGATAGGATGAAATGATGAAGTGATGACATTTTATATCCAAAAGGTCAAAAGTCAGCTTCACTGTGATATCATAATGTTCTTCAAAAACACTTTTCTGGCTGTTATTCGACACCATAACTCAGGAACAGAAGAGGAGATTGTGACCATATTTCACATCTGGTCAGATACTGAAATGGTGTCACTAATCTTGGGTATCCACCTTGAAACTGTAGTGATTGTATAGATCTTCTGTGCTGCCGGGTTGAAGATGTGTGTGAAGCAGCCACGTTTTAGAATTTATAGTTTATAGTTTCTTTCTGAAGTATTGTCTACTGTCAAGGCTACAACCTTCAGAATCAGCTTTATTGGCAACGCACATGAACACATACAAGGAAAATACACTTAATACCTTTTATTAAATTCCTTCAAAGTCTTCACTACTAATATTATATGAGTCTGGACAGACATGGATGTAAATTGTATCTATGACTACTTAGTGGAGGCATATAACCGCAAGGCAGTATTTCTAATTACAATTAAAAAGACTCAAAATTATTAATTGATTTTAAAAGTAGTTGGCAATTATTTTCTGTAGATCCACTAATAGTTGCAGCTCAATACTCAAATAAAGTACAAGCACCTAAAAATTGCACTTAAGTACAGTACACCACAGAAGAAAATTCACACACACACACACACACACACACAAATTGGCTACCTATCCACTATTCCTTCTTGTTACATTTGAACAAAAGACTCTGAGATAACAATTACTTTCCCTGAAAAAGGTTGATTGAACCTTTCTTGTGTATTTCATTAAATGAAACAGAGGAAATTAATGTATTTTAGCATTTAAGTGTAAAATACAACATTAAACCTATTCAACTCAGGCCTGATTTTGTCTGCAAAAACAGCTTTTACACTGAAAGCCTTGCCAACAGTGCATAATGGAAACAGCGACACCGAGAGTGACAGAGGCCTGGCCTGTGTCACAGCAGGTCCTCTTGGGGCAGCAGAAAGTTTCGCTCTGCAAATGAAGATCAGACGTGTGGCATCACCTACCACCTTCTCTTAATTGCCAACTGTATTTATAGATAAAGGACTCTGTCACAAGGTGATGGAGGGCAGCGCTGCACATCGAGTGGAGCAACAATTGCATCAGTTGGACCTTTGCCATCTGTCGAGTGGGTTAGTTTTCAAAGATGCATTTGTTTTAGCCATGCTGTGTTGTTTGTGTACTTAAAAGTAAAGAAACCATCAATTCTCATTCCCATTCATAACATGCAAGCATCCTGTAATAAAATATAACTGCATGCAATCAACTAGAACAATAAAAAAATTTAAACATCTGTTAAAAAACATCTGTTCAAACTTCAAAATTTCAATTCTTACCTCATAGAGGCAAATAATTTCCCCCCCATTTGTGCCAGAAGTGTTTAAATTCTGGGTGAGCCTTACAACATGACTGCTGTCCTGTCAGATGACAGTTCATGAGGTGACCCTTAGCTTGACTTTAGGGACTGTGCGTAACGTACCACGGCCTGGCGTGACAATCACCATGGATGAGCGTTATTCTGTATCCTCTGGGCTCAGGAAAAGCAGATTCACTACACAGAGTCATCCCCTAACCCTCCGGTTTATTTACCCTGATGGAGACTCATGATTTAATTTAGCAAGATGGGAGTGTCCTCTTACCCTTGCCCTGTGCAGCTGGGTCTCTCCTTCACACGCCCCTCCCTGACCGCCTCTTCACCCGCTGCTTACACTGTGCTGAATCACGGAATAAAGTATTTCAGAGTCTGCATGTCTGTTATGAAAAATGAGAGCCAGGGAGGGACATGCAGATGGTTGTTAGCCTTGTTTTGTTCTCTGTTCATTCACTATGAGATCTATACATATGACTGAGATCGCATATTTTTACTACTTTTTCTTCTTTTTGACACAATACCTCAATATCGATATTGCAACAATATTTCAGGGTTGAATATTTGTGCTTTCACAAAATATTTACACAATGAGATTTTTGATAAATAATCAACAGTAATGTGGATATAATGACTAAGTGGGTAAAGACAAATAATATAACAGCTAGAACAGTCTGGTAAGTTCAGAAAATGACATCACTTTACTGTAATGCATCCTTTAAAACCAGGGAAAGACAACACTTATGCAATATCACGATATTACGATATCTAATCTCATATCACAATATCAATATAATATAGATATATTGCCCAGCCCGACTTCTTAGTATAAATTTTGTTTATCTTTTTCTTACCTTTTTAAAATGTAAAGGAAAAAAAGGTAGTTTTTGACAACTTCTGAGAGCTTTGATTCATAATAAAAGTAGCTACAAATGCCTGTTAGAGGAAATATTTGAACTTCAACCCAGAAAACTCATCAGGAAAGTTAAAATTGCATGCTCATGTTTTTAATTTTGGAAGTCTGTACAATTATTTCAGAACAGACGCACTTGTGTTCATCTCAAGAAGAAGGGCAAAGTCATTAATTTGGCAAGCACAGGACAAAACAATGCTGTGGAAGAAAACGTGGATGGTTTTATAAAAGTATCTATTTTTATACCTTTGACTGCATTATATAAACATTAATCATTGTGCAACTTGGCTGAACAAGCTTTTTGGGAAACATTTGCTTATATGAAAAACTTACATACAGTTTGATGTGATGTTTGTGATATAAATAACCAAGAATATCAAGGTTTCACATTTTTGCTAGTAGTAAGTAAACCTGCACTGTAAACAGAACAGCATTCCTGCACATGCTCAGTGGCCTCTGCCTTATATGGAACTACTCTCCTGAGACTGAAAATGTGATCACTGTTATTAGTCTTTGGAGCCATTTCTAAATAAACTAAAGCGTCCAAAGTCTTTGTAATGAAGAACATATCACCCGGTGTGGCTCATTTTTGGATAACAATGGAGATCTACAATACAGAGGAATAAGATATATCAGGCTTTGGATACACACACAACACTTGTAAGTGGGTTGAGTTCATTGTTTGTTTCGGCTCTGCACATGAGATTTGTTGACAATAAAAAAATATAGAAAATTGACAGCCTTATCCCTGAAGGTTTAGGAAAAGATTGTGGTTATGGTTGAAAGAAACCACAATCAAGACAAGATGTGAAAGGTTATCTCTGATGTCAACTGATGACACTTTATAAAAGCCAGCCATCCACTCAGCTCTTTTCCTAAGAGGATTTGCACCATAATAATGTCTCACTACTTCTTCCTCTGCTTTATAGAAGGGCAGTCATTATACAGTACCTGTAACCATGACCACAAGGGGCTGTTAGTCAAGTGTATGCATAGATTGTTTTAATCTGCTTTAAAAAAAAACAACAACCAATTCTGTAATTTGTCTGTTCGCATGAAATCAGATTTTGAAATGAAATGAAATTCTGAATTCTGCATAAGTATCATGTTTTCAAGCATCTCTGTGGAGTTATTTGCTCTCATCAGAGTTGAAATGCCACCCCATGACAAACTTACTAAAATATTACCACTGCAAATGTGTTTGGTTAAGAAAAGATCACCTTTTTCATTCTTAGTAATGGTTTCCTGTCTTTCTGCTTGTGATTATCAGATGCACATTATGAGAAATTAATTCCAAAGTCATGCACTCGTTTTCATCGACACTGAGATTTTCTTTTAAAGATTTTCCTACAATCATTTTATTTGATTGGCTTTGTTTACTTCTTATCAGGACAATAAGATGGAGCCTATTGATTCCTGATGACATATGTGAAGGTGTCAATCATGACGGAGGATGAGGAGTTTTATTAAACTGCTCTTTTTTTTTTGAAAAAGGCTGCACTTTCACATGATGTGAAATGTGGAGCAATATTGCTCATGCTGTGGTACCTCTGTGCTTATTTTATATACCTTTTTTTTCTCATTCAACATGTACATACATATGTACAGTACCAATCAAAAGTCTGGACACACCTTCCCATTCACTTGAAAGAGAAAGTGTGTCCAGACTTTTGACTGGTAATGTATGCTGTATACATAATACAAGTCTGCCATCATAAACAAAGAACAACCTTTCAACATTTCACTCTCTGTGTGATTTCCACCTATTTGTTATTTGCTCTTTGGTTAAAGCACATATTAAATTGGGCAATTTTCACATTTTTATTATCCTGAAAATGCATTAAGCCCCAAGTTTCTATGGTGACAACGTGCACTGCAATGTAGTCAGCTGGGTTGTGAGGCATAATCTTTATTTTATCTCTCTACCTACAGGGAGGAAGAAGAGCCATGAGCTACAGCATGATGGGTAATTACAATGTGAGATTGACTGCTCATGGTTTTATCCAACGTTTCTAAAGCTGAGACACTTTTCTGCAGGTATCCACCCATCTCTGTGACAGTGGGGATAGATACAACTGGAAAATTAATTTGTATTCTGTATAATATGCTAATAGAAAGATTCAGTAAAGCAACATATCTCACCACATTTCATTTTGCATCGTACTGTGGTTTTTCTATAAGGCTAAATCAGTCTTCTTGATTGAAGCGCTGTTATTTGTCTGTGTTTGGATGCTACAGTACATTTTTCAAACATACCAACAGTATTAGTTCCCCAAGCTGCTGCATTCATTTTGCAGCGTTTCTAACTCTCCTCTTTGTTAATTCTACTTTTATCTGAAAACCTCCTTACACCTTGGCACCCCAGTGCAACATCACACAATAGAGTGAAACCAGGTCTATTTACCTTCAGGTGCTGGGGGGGATGATCAAAATGCCATTTTCATGGAAGTCATTTCAAAATTGCTATAGCCTGAAAATTAAATATCTTATCTGGTTTGAGCAGCCTGAGCCAAGGCACCAAGAATTTGGGGTTTACATGTTAATGAGGGGATTCTGGGTAAACCATTAAACCAATCGAAGAGCTTGTGTCTTTGTTGGCAGTCATATTGCAACCCAGTAACAGTGAGAGCTGGGTTTTATCCTGTAATGTGTTGGTACTACTTTTAAAGTAATTTATAGTTTATAATTGAAAGAGGAGCCTCAAAGTTTTACTAGAGGGAGATTTATTTTAGTCATGTCGAACATTTCAAAACTTGTGTTTTTGCATAAATGTCTGCATAGTTACATCATTATTGACGTAAAGCAGTGGGTCACCTATAGGCTGTATCTTAAATGAGTCGTTTGTTCATTCACTACTCCCTATATAATAAACCCTTCGTTTAGTTGTAGTGACCAGTAAATTGAGGCTTTGGACCCTTATAAACCATCGCTGGCATCACTGACAAAACAACAATAATTTCTGTATCCATAAAATGCAACATTTTATTGTAGGATAGTGTATAAATTTGACACTCAGAATTCAGACATTTTCACCATCAGCCATTTTCTGTCCAGGTGTGATCAAGCCCCGGATAGGGATCTGCAGCCGACACTACTCAAATTTAATGTAGTTACATTGCTAACAGTGCTATTAACAATGAAGCACTCTCTTTTTTTATGAATGAAGCAGAGCTACTGCAGAGAGTTGGCTGATGAGAGAAAAATGGGCAACAGACAAACTTTTCATTAATGTAAACCACTTTATGAACAACAGCTCTGCCTGGCATGTACAAAACGGACAAGCGATTGATCAAAGCTCTGCAAAGCTCTTTGGCTGTGTAAAACATTTTTTGAGAGGCTACAGGAATACAAATTTCAGACGCTGCTTAGAGAATAGATGTTTTGTGTTCTGTATGAATATTCTCCAATACACAGTCCCTCTGAGAATATATTGATGTGTAGTAGAATTATGTAGCTTATTTATTCTTCTCGGTCAAAATTGTGTGACAGTGTAAACATGAATGAGCTTTTTAATCAAAGCTTTTTGAGTTTGCAAGGTCATATCATTGATTCTCTTCCCATTGAATCGGTGTAACACTTTTTAAATGCAACTTGTCTCAAACCATGTACTAAAGGCTAACACAATGTTTAAACAGCTGCAACCTGATTCTTGAGCATGCACACTTAAAGTGGATTTATAATTGACGCAAGGGATTAATGGGAATCCTAGTTGAGCATCTGATTTTACCAACACAATGTTAAACACATTATAATGTACATGATCAGGCCGTTCCCCACAGTAACTGTCTGTTCTCCTAGAAATTACTTTTATATAATACTTAATTGTTTTCCTAACTATGTTATGTTGACCGAAGTCATTTCTACCTGGATTATGTTCACATATATTATTTCAACTGGATAAAGCACTACATTTAAATATCACACTGAAGTCAGAGGGAGGAGGTCAGGATGGATGTTGGGTGTAGAAGACACAGGATTCAGACTTGAGTTCCTTGTGTGGTTCAGTACAGGCAACAAAAGCACTTTGGTTAAGGTTAGTGAAAGATCGTGGTTTTGGTCAAATGTTATATCACGTTGTGGTTCAAGTGATGCAGACTTTTTTTCTGCATTAAGCCACAACCTCTTTCCCTAACATTAACCAAGTTCTGCCAATGCCTAAACATAACCATTAAAAAGTTTAATAATGCTGTTGTTAGTACCAGAAGATATTGAACTGCAAGATCAGTTATTTTGGCCGGAAAAAAAGAAAAACATTTGTCAAATTTTTGCAACTTGCCTAATACATTAACAATATTTTTCATGATGTTGTGAGAAAATGTAATTTGACCAGAATTACCTTTCCTACAACATATTTGCCATTGCAGGCGACAGAGTTGCTGTGTTTACATACTTTTATATGCTTTGTGATACAGAGTGACGGTGGACTACACACATACTAGAACTGGAGTTACATCCAACTAACCATCATGTCTTATCACTGAACAGGAGATTACAGCTGTGCAGGTGCTGCATTTATCCATTCATAGAGCAGCTATTGAGTTGAACTGAAGGTCTGCAGTGTAATATGGTGTATTGACTGAAAACACACATCAAGTCGCAGCCCTGACATGTGGTTACATTTTTGAGGAGGCATGCACCTCCTAAACTCAAAGCCCTCTAAGGTACAGCATAACTTCTTAACTCAGTCTTACTTCAGTCTATAATATAACATTTACATTGCATTTGTTGTTGATCAACTCAAATACACCAAATATGCAGTTTCTTGAAATTCTCTATTCTAAATCTAATAAATCTTTCTCTTGCTCCTATCTTGATCTGGAGGCTGCTTTACCCCTCCAGGCACTGGTATTTATTTCCCTGCTAGTATTTTTATGGCATCATTTGTCTATTTTGTGCAAGCATGATGAGACAAGTAATGCAAAGTACAACTTTATGCAGCTTTGTATTAAACTTCCTAAGGCAGCCGACAACTTGGACAGATGTACACCTGTGGAAAAAGCACAGAAGCATAAGATTAATCATTGTGTGACAAAAACATGAATCACAAATGTTTGGAAACCAAGAATTGTCAAATATGGAGACTTCACATTTTTCATATTTCTCGTTTTCAGGGCTCATTAGCTGAAATACAAAGTTTACCACTCTGCCCTAAACATAAAAACTAAAAATTCAATAACACAACAGTAAAAAAAGTAGAGCCAAGAAACGTTATTACTGTCATATCTCTTCAAAACTTTTTTGAAAGTAAGCTCGGCTGTCCTGAATGCTGTGGTGACAGCTTATCCCCAGATAATACCAGCAATTGATTTCTCTTGAAGTTTTGTGGAGGTGTGCATTCTGAAAAGAGAAAATGAAAAAGAAAAGAACAATGTGATAAAAGGGGAAAAAAAATGTTTGTTTTTTTTTTTCATGTGAGTTTCACTAGAACAAAAATAACTTTGAAATTATGCATCAGTGGCAAAAGTAGCACAAAAAGAAACGTTATCGACTTGAATTCTCATCGGTAAAGAGAAAGGAACATTACATTTCTGAACAATTTGTCTTTTCCCTTTCTTGTCGAATAGATCTGTGATGTAAAAAAAAAAAAAAAATCCATAGAGATGAATCCATCTGCTCTAACAACTGCAATTACTGTCAGCTTGAGATCTGACAGTTCAACGTAATAGAGCCCCTTCAATAACTTTTTATACATTCCTGCTATGTCTTTTTAAAAAAAAAAAAATCAACTAATTTGTGATTTACTTTGAATGGATGCTCTTCACGTTGGCTGTGTATCAGCTTACCCAGAAAATTACAGATGACTGTTCAGTTGTCTTGTTAATTGGCTTAAAGTTGTTGATGTACTGTTACGTGAAAACAAGCTCAATCAGAAACGATATCAGCGTCGGATGTTATGTGCTTTCTTTACATTAATAGTACCATCATGAAGAATGTGATAAAGTCTCCTATATGTATGTGATGTCATGTAACACTTCAAAACCAATTACCGTCACCAGGTGCAACTCTCTCCATGAAAACACGAAGGCTAACACATGAAGTGATTGTCTCTCTCGTCGTTTAATGACTTTTTTCCACAACAGCTTTGTGTCCTTCAGCTCAACTTTCCATATAAAAACCACAGCTAGCAAAAGCACTTCATAAAAACACTCAGCAGGAGGAAGTCCACCCCATTGCCCTCAGCGCAGCCCTCCAATATAACCTTGACTTCATCTCACGGCAGAAACGGCTGTTTGATATTCCCCACCATAAATGAAACATATTCTGTGTTTTTCGCTGGACCGGCTCGACTCTGCCCTCTGGTTTGATTTGAGAGCGCCTCAGCTCTGTCTTTATGCAAAGCACACAGATGAAGCAGCCACTTATCATTAAGTGGCTGGTGTTGTTATACATCAAGGTTCCATGTTATCAGCTAATATATGCATTATTAATCCAGGCGAGATACCGGGCTATGTCTTTATGCATACCTATTAGCGGAGAGATATTAATTCCCACCCACGCCCACAACCCCTCATTAGGGGAAAGTGAAGTTCACATGACGATATTGTCAGTTCAGTGTGTGAAAACCTGTTTGACACCTTGTCCACACACATTGCTAGGGAGCTCTGTGGATGTGATCATATATACAGTAGAAATTAGTCAAAGTCATCCAGAGCAGATGTATTTACAATCAGCAATCAGTATTTACAATGAGGCAGAACAGTTGAAAGGACCACCGGCTGTCCTGGGACCTTTCTCTCCCTTGGCTGTCGGTTCCTAATTCATCAGATGACAGAACTTTTCCATGTGTTGTTGTGGAGTGCATGGACAAACAACATATTTTGTTTGTATAATTTGGAGGACTTTTCTGAGTCAGAGATATAGAGGCAAAACAGATGATATCAGATATTAATCTATTATCGATTGATTGCCATTAATAATCTAATCAATTAAATATATATTAACTGATAATTTATCCAAGGATGAAAAGTTTGTGTCACTGTGACAGTCATGTGGATGAACATGTTAGGAAGTTGTAAGAAATCCACAGAGTTGTGGTCTGGTGGCTGTCCGGTTTAGCTAGCTATCTGAGGCTAATGCTAATGCCAAACTTGCATCTTCAGCAGAGGCAGCGAGCGACTGCCCAGACAAGCAAAAATCTAGTTACACGTTTTGAAGAAAAATCAAAAGTGAAGTGATGAACTGTGTAAGTGACACTACCTTGCTTTGAGCATAAATGTATTTTTGCTGTGGCTAAATGGTGAAAGATTTCCTGGACTGATTAATTTGGAGCGACAGTATTTGTGTGCCCACGTGACATCTATGCAGCTAAGCAGCTGTAAATCAGGTATGCGTATTATTTTATATAAAACCAGTCAGACTGAGGTCCGTTGTTGGGAGATTGGTTTAACCTGATTTATATTTAATCGATAATCTTACAGAATGCTTACTGTTGAAGGCTACAGCACTTTTGATTCAAACAAAATGGGTCGGAATTTATTTTTAATTGTTAGATACGTCCAACACATCTAGTCTTACTTAATTTATGTCCTCTAATGAAGCTGGAAGTTGTGCAGCATTGTTTGCTGTGTTTAATACTTTCAATTTTGTCGAGCCAATCGTTAAATAGCGACAGACTGGAGCTCCGCAATTTCTGATTTTGCATCAAACATAGGTCATGTAAGTGGCTAAAAGATGGTTTTATTATGCAAAAACATCCATTTTATGGATTGTTAATGATTAATCTACTATTGATTGTCAACATGGCCGACTATCGATGAAGGAAATTGCTTAAAATCTGCATCCCTAAGAGTATGCATGTGAAATATCACAGATTAGTACTTTAAAAAGCTAAAATAAATTGCTTAAAACATTTGAGAGTGCACAGTTTCAGTGGTATACAAGTGCCTCTCCATGATATAGTAAGAAAAGTGAAGTTCTACATTTAAGCTCTCAGTATATCAGCTCAATTTGCTGTCTCATATTACAGCTTGTAACCAATTCCAAAAGTCTATAAATAGTATTTGTCCTTTAAAGTATTACACAGACTTGTATATAGCTTAAACCCTGTAATATCCCTGTAGCAGTTTGTCCCACATCAATAATCCCTACCAAGATTTCCAAGCAGAGTTTCATACGTTACAGCAGTGGCAAGCAGAGAAGAAAGGAACAGAGGAGGAGGGAGGGAGGGAGGTTTTGGAGAGGGGGGGGGGGGGTCGGGGGGGGGTTGAGCTGTTGCTGTGTGTTATGTGTCGTGTAGAAGCAGAGTGGAGAGGAGAGGAGGAGGTATCCAACGGCAGGGAAAAGCTGAAACCCCCGGGGGAGGTTTGTGTCAGCCACATGCTCCGGCTGGTCCTCACAGAGCCAGGCCTTTTTGTTATGCTGATTTACTCTGCCTTTTGTCCAAGACACTGATGGAGTGTGTGTGTGTGTGTGTGTGTGCGTGTGTGTGTGAGGGAAAAGGACAAGAAAGAAAGAGACTCATAGAGTTTACTGCATATTGCAGACTATACATACAGTAGACATATCACTTATTACACACTGCTATGTAATAAGTGAAGTTGAAAGTACTCAGAAAGATTATGTGACAAAGTTTCCAACACGACTCTACAATAATTCTTAGAGATACAATAGAATACATATTACAAGAATGGTGACAAATCAACACTATGGATTTATGATTATTTTGTTTATTTAGATTTCTACATTATTTCAACAGTCTTCTGTATACTCATACTATACATGTAAAGAAAATGTCGAAAATTTAAGGGACTCTAATTTGTTAAGAATACATAAACAGTCAACCTTTGTTTGTGCAACTAATGCAACTAGTGATTATTTTCAGTATTGATTAATCTTCTAATTATTTTATCAATTCATCCTTTGGCCTAATTAAATAATGCCCATCACAGTTTTCCAGAGCCTGAGATGACATCTACAAATGTCTCGTTTTGTCTGACCAACAGTCCAAAACCCAAAGAGATTCAGCTGAAAATGATATAAAACAGTGAAAGCAGCAAATCTCACATTTGAAAAGCAAGAGTATCTGTTTAAAAAGTGACTAACTTGAACATTGATTATGAGATTATCTGCCAATTAATCCTCTGTTGATGAACTAATTGATTAAAGGACTAATTGTTCCAGCTCTACTATTTACTGAAAGAAAGAAATGATGAAAGGAAGGAAGGAAAATGAAGGAAGGAACGACAGGAGGGAGACACAAAGAAAGAAAGACAGCAAGAAATTGAAAGAAAGAAAGTGATGCTTCCATGAGTCAGGATGAATCTAATTATGGATATAGTAGAGCGAGACAAGTGAGACACAGAGAGAGAGAGAGAGAGAGAGAGGATGACAGAAGGTGTCCCTCTCCCTTGTGTCCAGCCCCTAACTTTGACGTCACAGGCTGAAAGACACAAAACAAGCCGCTCTCCGCTGAGCTCCTCACTCGATTTCCACTCACACACTCTCCAGCGCACATTCATGCTTGCCCTCAGACACGCCGCAACACTTGTCTCGACACCCGCTCAGCCTTCAGCCGCTGTGCGTAGGCGTCCAATCAACTCTAAACCAAAACACTGCACTCAAGCAACAAGAAAGCCACTCTGTCTGTCACTCCTCACTCCAGCAGAAGGACTGAAACATGCTTCATTTCTCGTAAGTGATGCCTAATTCTGTGTGAAACTGCCGACGGGAGCGCACACGAGGGGGGGGGGGGAAAGAAGCGCTCCGACTCCCAATCCCGACCCAGACCCCATCCCACAAAGCAGCAGATGTGACAGAAAAAGAGAGGCGGAGAGAGAAACACAATCTCCCCCACGCCTCCTTCCCTCATCTGGGAGAACAATACCCAGCCTCCAGTTGGAGAGGGTCAGCTTTTGTCCCTCTCCCCATGCTCCCACTCAAGAGCGAAGAGCAGACGGACGCGCTGACACACTGACCTGCTGCTGTGAGAGGAGAAGACGGTGCAAAACAGTCGCTGCGCTCGACACAGTTTGATTCAGTACTTGGACAGCTCCTGAGCGACAACCAGTGTGAGTGTGTGTTTCCATGACTGACTTTATCTGGTGAGGTACAACAGCACAGGCTTGGTTTGGAGACCGAGAACCACCAATGCAGCCCCCTTGTTCGCTCCAGCTCGGCCCCTGTGGCCCCGCTCCGTCCTTAGGATCGCAGGGCAGCACCGCCAGCCTCCAGCAGCTGGAAGAGAAGCAGCTCTTTGAGAAGTTTTGGAAGGGGACTTTCAAGGCTGTGGCAACCCCGAGACCGGAGAGCGTCATCATGGCCAGCATCACCGCCCGCAGGAGGGTGACTGAGTGAGTTCTCTACTTTGTAATTGCAGTCAAAAAACACGCATACATTGTGTTCTTTCTTTCCCTTTTGAAAGATATTTGCTACTCAGTTACCCTAATGAGTGTTGTCAAAGATTGTCAAGCTTTTGCTTTTTGAGCAAGTAACCCTCAACTGCAACACATGCTTGTTCATACAAAACATCAGCAAGTTTTTGGACCCTGATAATTGTTGTTTAACAATGTTCTAGATTTGCCGATGCCAGAAACAACACAACAAACAATATCTTTTGTGTCACATAGGTATCCTTGTTGTGTACTCAAGCTAAGACATTAGCATAGAGGACGGTCAGTTTTAAAGATTCTAATATCTAATTTAAGATGTAAGTTTGAGAAATCCAGATTTGGTTGGATTTTTTTTCTGCTGACGATCTTGTGACATAAAGAGCAAGTTGATCAATTCTCCCAAAGTCATTCTCCCCCCCATAGATCATGCTTTTTTACAGGTCTAAAGTTGGCTAGTTTTCTTGTTGAAACTGGGATGAATAACGTGTTGTTAAAACCTGCTGCTCGCTTGAAATATAGTCAATTAAATGTTGACGAAACAATGGTTATACTGTGTAACCTAGACACCTAAAAACTTTCAAACAAAATGTGACCACAGACGCCAAGACATCTCTTGACCCCAAAACCAGCAATTACTTAACCTTTTAAGAGGTAAAGAACTCCAGATTTGTCTTTGGTGTTGATCTATCATCAAACATACATCTACATGAGTATCTGCTTCTATATGCAGCAGGACACATGTGACATACAGCCAAACACAGCCGGCATGAAGGGTGTGATGTTCAGTTAATTGTCCCCTTTAAAGGTCATGTGGCAGCATCGCCATGCCTCTAATGTCAGACTTGTCCCATCTTCCCCTTGTGACATGGCTTTGTGCCAGAGTCACTGCTGAAGGAGCAACATGTCACGTGTCTGTTCCTGCACTTTCATCCCTCCGACCAAAGGTTAGTTGCACGCTCAGCCTGGGAGGAAGGAGAGGGAAGGATGAAAGTCTTTTGCCCTTTCTCCTCCTTATTCCTCTTCTCTTCTTTTTATCCCATCTTAGCTCCTGTCTGCACAATCGACCATCATCTTCTGACTTTTGATGACTTTATCTGTTTTATTATGCACTGCTCTACACATCAGAAGCAACTACAGTGCTTTGACTTTGACGAAGGCTTACTATACATGCAACAGCTCACATAATAAATGTTCATACACGCAGAACATTTATACAACCTTACAAACACACACAAGCGCATGCGTATTCGCATACTAAATGATGTAGCTTGCTTGGGTGACCTTTGAATGGTTTTGACACCCACTATCAACTTTCTCTTATGTGAAATTAGCTATGTTAATGAGGATTAGAATGGCCCATTTCATCCTACATCGGCACAGGCTGCGGAAAGACACACTGAACCAGATAATGTGTCTTTAATGGCTTCTATTACAGCAGGACCATAATGCTGCACATGGCCTGGTTATAAAGGATTTTATTAGCTTGTAGTATATGACCAAAAAACACTTTTTATGGCAAGAATATGACCAAGTATGCTTTGACTTCATTGTGCCCCAGCTCAGTGATCCAAGCAAAAACTGAAGTCCTAATTTTCCTGTCAATCAGCCAGCAAGAGTTTAATCTATTTGCGCAAACTGGGGAAAAAACATTAGAAACAAAGCAAATGAACCCACAAAAAAAAGAAAAAAAAGAAATGTGATATGGCTGGCTGCCATGAACTGAGCAGCCTTTCTGAAATAGCCGGAGACTCTGAAGCAGGGCCCAGCTGTCTCTTCAGCTTTAGCTTCACTAGGAAGGAAGCTCTCCTCAAGTGGCTTTGCCCCTCCACGGGCTCCGTCCGGGTGACAGTGACGATGATGGCAGCATGGCAGGGGCAGACGAGAGCGAACGTCCCCAGAGAGCAGACATAATGTCGCTAATTCGCTCGGGTCTGTTTGTGTAAGACGACGGCAGCCTCCCCGTCGTCTTACGTCCCTCTCTCGCTCGAGCCTTGTGTGTATTTGCAGGAGGGAGAAAACGCAGAGGGACTTTTGGGTGATACATATTGTAAATAATGAGTAAAACACAACAAACAAACACAACACCCAGAGAATGTGGATGCAGGAGGAGGCTCGGGCGTCTTCCCTCCCTCCATACTGCACTGTTGATTTTTCCCGAGCAGAGTGTGACTGGGGAATGCTTAGACCATCAGAATGCATGGCCTTAGGCCTGCTCCTCTGCCTCTTTCTCTCCAAGAGGAAACATCATTATTCACTGTGGATAACTGAGGGGTGATGAACAAAAGGCAGTGGAAGTGAGGGGGTCATTATGTACAACAAGCAGTGAGGGAACGAAGAGAGAAGACAGAAGGAGAGCCACGATGAGATGTTTCATGTTCAATCAGCAATCTCTGTTTGTCCTCGCCTTTCCTTTCCTTTCCTTTCCGTTCTCCTCCTCCTGTCTTTACTCCTGAAATAAAAAATGCTGGAGGGGCCCGAGAGCCACAGAGGAGTAATTAGAGTTTGTTGTTCTCCCTCTGTCCTCCCTGTCTCCTCCTCTTCAGGCCAGTCACAGAGAAGAGGGGAGGAGTTCACTGGCTCTGTGTAGCCGGGTGGGGCTTTACTCGAAACCATTATGACCCTGCAAGCTGTTTTGTTCATGGGGGGGCTTCTCATTAAAAATGCAGCTTGGCTAACTTTGGGTTATGTGATTGTGTGTGTGTGTGTGTGTGTGTGTGTGTGTGTGTGTGTGTGTGTGTTTGAGAGGGTTTGTGTGCATCCATGTGCATCTGTACTGGCGATGTTTTCCAGCAATTGCAAGGGTTTGAAATGAGAGCGTGTGCCTGCGTGCTTACGTGTGTGTGTGTTTGTGTGTGTTTGTGTGTGTGTGTTGCTGCTGTGTTAGTGGGGTCTTGTCCAACTCTGTGGCAGATGGCAGGCTCGGGAGTGCAAGGCGAGGGTGGGGAGAAAGCGTGTGTTTGTGTGTGTGTGTGGTGGTGGGGAGGGGGGGTTCAGGCCTCTTAGCAGATGCTGGTTTAACGAGGAAGAGAGGAAAAGGGTTTGGAGGGGCTTGTACACTGACAGCACCATGGGGAATATTCAGCAGGGTAGACAAAATAACAGGAACACCTTACACTACGATGCAGTGCAGTCACACTACAGCCTCAAAAACAACCAAGGAGTCACATCAACAACATCTTCAAAGTGGTCTGATCAAAATCGGATCATTAAAATTGGATTGTTAGTCATTGCAGGGGTGTTGTACTCAATTACATTAGATTAGGTTTTTTATTTATTGTTTGTCATGAATTCTGTTTCTGAGGTTGTTTCTGGTGTCCTTATATACACTCCATTGATCAGTCCACCGAGGTAAAATGGCTTGAATTTCAGTTTTTTCAAGACTCTTTCAACCTCACTTTTCAAAACCCAATACACTCAAATCTCTTCCATCTTTTAATATTTACTGATAATAAATTTAAAAAAAAATACAGTTGACCTTGACCATCCTTGTACTAAACTATCAACTGTTTTCAAAAAAAATCTTGTTTCTTTTAGGACAAATACAAAAACCAGTAGAGCCCTCAAAATGGCTTAAGTCTAGTTCCTCATTTAGCCCTCTTGGGCTTAAAGTTCTCAATTTAGAAATCTGGAACGCCTCCTTCTTAAGGAGCAACTTCGCTAAATGTACCCCTCTCTTCGACAGACCTGTTTCTAAATTGGGCACTTTAAGCCTGAGTGGGTCCTTATTTGAACAGGAAAACTGTGTGAGCACAACTATGGCAAGTATAGTGTAGGTCAAAGCTGACCCAGGTTTGTAAACTATAAATCGTTCACCCTTGTTTCTCTCCCAAATAAGATTGTCTAAGCTCAGGGTTTCTGTAAAGCCTGAACGATTGTGTCACTGCTCAGGGTCCTTTCCTTTTCCAAATTCTTTCTAGCAACAGCAACAGTTGTTGTGTTCATTCCTGAACCAGAATTATCCTTTGACACTGTGTTTTTCTGGCCAACATTAGCATTGCAAAATTGGCCAAATCTACGGTGGCCATTAGGCTCAGGCAGTAATTATTTTTTCATACCTTAATACCTTCCCGACATTTCACATTTGCAACAGCTAATGGATGATGCTCTTTGAGGTGCGAATGGAGGTTTGGGCCTGTATACTCTTTTAGAACTGCTTGTTGGAGGCTCGAATAGCTTCCTGGCTTTTCATTCTGCACTGCAGCGGTGCCATTCGAAACAACTATAAACACTTTATATGAACAAATTCTGATTGAGCATGAAGCGATCGTTCTTTCGCCACAACTTTCTTGTTCTTGTAATAGTGCACACAGCTTCGTCCATGTCAGATGACTTGCCTAGATCATCGGACCTGAACCCAAAATATTCCAAAATGTTTTTATTTTTTACAAGTCCTGTACATCCACTGGCACTCCCCATCTTTATCAGCTGAGCCTGTTCCACCAGTATATCATATCGTGACTAATTGACCTCTGGTGGAACATGTTGTGCACTACAGTATATTATGTTAACAGAGCGTTTCTGTATCAGTTTAATAAAAAAGGAGTGCATGTTTTTTTGTTGGAATTTCTGAATACCGTTGTATCCCGTTATACCGTAATACCTAGTGGCCATCTTTGTGCTGATGCACACAGAATAAAAGCATAAAAAATTGGAATAAATTAATATAAGATATAGAGTCTCAAAAACATCAAGGAGCCCCCCCCCCCCTCGGGACAAAGCATCTCTCTTTCTCTCTCTGTGAGAATGACAGACGTGATTTAGTGACGGACGAGGGGTTTGTCTGCCGTTATACATCTCTCTGTCTGTGCTTCTGCTCTCTTCATCGCTGAGTATCTTTACCCGACTCACATCAGTATCTCTCTCCTTCCTTCTCTCAGTATCTTTTCAGTGCGCGTTAACTCGCCCTCTCTGTGTCTGTGTCACATTACTCAGAGCACACAGGATGCGGGTGCTGAGGCATGCTGACAACAGAGCAGGAGATGATGCCGACTCCCCAGGCTGGAATAGGGCTTATCGCCAAAATGGATTCACATTTGATATTGATTCCCGCATAGCCAATCCATGTGAATCAAACCAGTGTCTGTGGCTTAACACTTGATGCACCGTTCCACTGTGTTTTACAGCAGGATGCATTGAGTATGTCAGGGGAATAGGAGCTATAGCAGAAATGCAAATTGGTACTGTGGATTTATATTTGACATTGATTTCTGCATGGCTAATCCATTTGAATCAAACTAGTGTCTTATGATTAACACCTGATACACTGTCACAGCATGTAGCTGTGCATTACAAGCCATTTAAAGGTGCAGTGTGTAGGATTTAGTGACATCTAGCGAAACGGACTTGGCAGAAATGGAATATAATATTCATAAATATACCATAATTAGTGTATAATCACCTGAAAATAAGAATTGTTGTGTTTTTGTCACCTTAGAATGAGCTCTTTATATCTACATATAGTCTAGTAGGAAGGGGGGGTCCCCATGCACCCGACTGATATATTTTTCTAACTTAGTTTTTTGTAATCCTCAAGGTGTCTAGTAAACAAATTTTCATGTTCCCAACTCGAAATATTGTCCCATGGGTCTGTTTTGCGGCCATCTTGGCGGCCATCTTGGCGGCCACATAGGAGTTCCGACAAAAATTGAAAATTGACATAACTTTTGAACCAGATATCATGCAGAGACAAATGACCCCATTTTTCTATATAATTATGGCATGGGGAATTGATTGAGATGGTTATTGCAATGATTTTAATAAGTTTGGTACATTAAAAATCAAAAAATAAGAAAAAATTCTGTATAATTTACACTCAAAATCTTGCAAAATACAATGTCTACATGTATACCAAAGTATACGGTCCACACAAACTCTGGAGTCAGCTAAAATTGACAGTGAGTAGGGAAAAATAACACAATATGAGTTAAATAAGTCAAGTAAATAAAAGGAAGGTGTTCTACTCCTAGTATAATCTTTCATGACAGAACAAGCGACAGAGGTGCTAAGCAATGCTACTTTTTCATCGTGCTGTGCTATATTTAGTCGTCATCATTAAGAAGCTCTTCATAGTCAATCTCTTGCTCCTCTTCCTCTTCTTCACTCTCCTCTACCTCCTCAGCAGTTTTCTCTAGTAAGTCAATGAGGGAAGAGGGGAGGATAGGGCCACAAGACCACACTGGTTCCAAACTACCCTCTTCAGTCTTCTCCCAGCCTTGTCCAGGATCATGAGGGTTGGGATGGGATAGGTTGGGATAGGTTGTATTTGTATTCGGGCACACCCCTAATGCAGCTCTACTATGAAATAAGATTTTACCCATTTTAAATGGTTAAAAAAAAAAAAAATAGAAAATCAATATGTGGTGGTCAATGTTGATATTGTGGCGGGCCACCACAAAGAAATGAATATATATTATATATATATTGCAGATAAATGCAATGCACAGGCCTCTACTGGACTCCATGGGTAATACTCCTCGCCAATCACAGGCACACAGTCGCTCACTGAAATTTGCATATACATATCCGGTAGTCAGGCAAAGAAGCAGACAGCAAACAGCTAAGGTGAACCGACAGGGTGCACAACTCACTCACTCACTTGAAGTCAGTGCAAGCAGCAAAGCTGTCTTGAATGACCACACCTTTAAAGAGGAGCACTCCAGAGGCTCACAGGGATCACTCACTAGGCTTCGAGCAACACCGGCAGTTCCCACTGAGGAGTGGAGACACGCCTCACTGGCCAATGTCTCCTGACTCCTTGCATGAAACGCTTCATGAGGAGTTGGGCGAAGACAGGTCTGTTGCCCAACCCCTCATGAGGAGGAAACAGCTGCTGCATACATTTCAACAGTGGCATGAGACAGCCCCTTATCACCCAGATATTGTAGAAAGGAAAGGACCTCTTCCACTGCACGTCAGGGGGTCCAGCCTCCTCTCCTCGCACCAGCGTTGGAATCCCAACCATTTTGCCTTGTAGCAAGCAATAGTGGATTCTGCTCTCGCTGCCTGGATAGTCTGCACAACCTGTGCAGACAGACAATTCACTTTCAATTCAATTTATTTATATAGCGCCAAATCACAACAAAAGTCATCTCAGGGCACCTTTCACATGGAGCAAGTCTAGACCATACTCTTTAAAGTCCAGCCCTCATCAGCCTATCCCTCTCAGGAGCCAAGCCCGGAGAGGTTGGCCTAACATGGGCAGCACGCCTATTGAGCCCACCTCCTGGGCCGAAGCCCCCCACACCTGGGGAATAGACCAGGGCTGGGCCGCCAACATCTGGGTCATCTCTGCATACCACGGTGCCCCTGTCAACCCCCAAGGGTGGTTCATCCTGCGGTGTCAGGAAAAACCAGAGCAGACAGCAGGTGTTGTTTCCACTGGCGAACAGGTCCACTTCCACTCTCGAAAACCAGTTCCAAATCTGCTGCACCACCTCGTCCAGCAGAGAGCTGCCCCTCAACATGACGTCAGTGCCCCTGTTCACCAGATGCGGAACGTGGAGGGCTCTCAGAGACAGAAGGTGTTCTGAGCCCCACACCAACAGGTTCTCCACTATCTTCAACAGGGCTGCGGACTGGACCCCACCCTGCCTGTTGATGTAGTCAACTGTGGCGCAGTTGTCTGTTCTCACAGTCTACCCTGAACCACCATTGCAGGCAGCATATGTGCAGGAGCCCCAGTGGAACGACTCGATGGCCCGCTGCCATGAGCCCCAATGCCTGCATGACAGTCAAAGCTGTCACCGCCACAGTCTGAACTGCCACTGCAGTGCCGTCCATCTGGGTTCTGACAGAACAGCCCGCAGCCTGGCCGAATCTGGCACTCTTCTTCCAGTTGATGGCAAAGCCTAACTGAGTTAGGTGCAACACTAATCTGGCTGTGTGGAAAATGGCCCATCCTCTGGACCTGGCCATGACAATGAGGTTATCTAAATAGAAGACGACGCTCTCACCACAGTTGCAGAGCAGTTGCAGCGCTGTGTCCACACACTTGCTGAACGTGCAGGGAGATGGGGAGTAGTTGAACAGCAGCCTGTTGTAGTCGTAGGCTATCCCCTGGAAGGCAAAACACAGGAACTTCCTGTGTTTCGGTGCCACCTTGACATGAAAATAAACACCTTTCAGGTTGATGGTGGTGAACCAGCTGCCTGATTGAATCAGTTCCAGCAATCTCCTCATGGTCAGCATGTGGAACGTCTTTGCTAATGTATTGGTTCAGAATGCGGATATCCAAAATGGGTTTGAAACATCCCATCTTCTTGGGAACAAAGGAAATACGCAGAGTAAAACCCCTTCTGTCTGTCATGAGTGGGAATGACCGACCTTGTTTTGATAACAGGTGCTGGATCTCATCGAAGAGCAAATCTATTTCCTCTTGAGAGAATAGATTTATTTCCTTGATGCCCAAATATGGAGGAGGAACACAGCAGAACTAGAGAGAATAACCCAGTCTCAGTGTTTTGTCCATCCACTCCGATAACACGCAGCTGTGATGCCATTTCTCGTCACAGCGGAATGGGACCCCACATCATCGAAAATGTCCCAACGTTTCTGGCATAGATCTGGAGGAAGTGCTCAGCAGAATACGCAGGGCGGTGGCTGTATCATGCCACTCTCTGCGTAGTCCCACCCGAGGTACTCAAAGTGGGAAGTGATGCCCGGCGGAGATGAGACCAAGGGGCGGCTGTGGCTCAGGAGGCTGTGGCTCAGGAGGTAGAGCGGGTCGTCCACTAATTGGAAGATTGGCGGTTCGATTCCCGGCTCCTCTAGTCCACATGCCAATGTGTCCTTGGGCAAGACACTTAACCCCAAATTGCCCCTGATGGCTGTGCCATCAGTGTATGAATGTGTGTGAATGGTTAGCTTCCTCTGATGGGTAGGTTGGGACCTTGCATGGTAGCCCCTGTACCCATTCAGCGTATGAATGTGTGTGAATGGGTGAATGTGATTCGTAGTGTAAAAAGCGCTTTGAGTGGTCGGAAGACTAGAAAGGCGCTATACAAGTACAGTCCATTTACCATTTACCAAGGTATGACGGAAGGAACGAGCATGTACCGGCGACTCCATCCCTGGAGAAGAGAGATAAGTGAGCTGATTCGCCATTGCTGAAGAAAAGAAGAGCTAGTAGAAGAGCGGTAGCTAGACACTGCTTATATAGGGTGCAGGATATTTGAATCGGTAGGCGCGTCCTGATTGGCTGACTACGTACATGCAAATTTCAGTGAGCAATTGTGTGTGTGTGATTGGGGAGGAGTATTACCTATAGAGTCCAGTAGAGGGCGGAGCCTGTGTGAGAACTTTTACTATGTCATTTGTTCAGCGTTGCTGTAAAGACTCAGAAGTGAGGGTGAAAAAATCATATAAATAATCATTAAACAAAAAGAAAGAATTTTAATATGGTTTAAAGTGATATTTATATGAAAATATTTCATTTGAAATAATGTCATATTGTAATTGAATTAGCTCATTTTTATGTATCTCAACATAAAGACCACAGTTGTGGAACATGAACAAAAGTGGTATTTGGACCCATAAAATGCTTCATAAATTTTATTAAATCACATTATTTAGTAATTATTCTTTATGTCAAGATGTGTAATAACACTGTGTATATATTTATCAAGTGTCATATGTACACCCATATGTAGACAGTCATTTTGCAAGATTTTGAGTGTAAATTATACAAACTTCTTTCTTATTTTTCCAGTTTTAATATAACAAACTTGATAAAATCACTACAATAACCATCTCAATCAATTCCTCATGCCAAAATTTTTTAGAAAAATGGGGTCATTTGTCTCTGTATGATGTCTTGTTCAAAAGTTATGTCAATTTTCAATTTCCGCCAGAAATCCAAGATGGCCGCAAAAATGGCCGCCAAACGGACCCATGGGACAATATTTCGAGTTGGGAACATGAAAATTTGTTTACTAGACACCTTGAGGATTACAAAAAACTAAGTTAGAAAAATATATCAGTCGGGTGCATGGGGACCCCCCCTTCCTACTAGACTAATAAGGAGCGGGTCCTCTTCCAAGGAGCCTGCCATGTTGCACTGCCATGTTTCTACAGTAGCCCAGAAAGGACAAACCAAACACTGCCTTTAGAGAGGTCCTTTCACATTTTTTGCAAGTTTCACAGTTACCGTAGGTTCTCCTACACACTTAGAAGGGGGGGGGGGGGGGGGGGGGAAATTACCATTAAATCCTACACATGGCACCTTTAAAGAAACCAAGATAGATAGTTACTTTTGGATGAGGACCTCTTAAGAAAATATGAGCTTTTCATTCACTAAGGAAGAGTTGTTTATAGTTTAAAGATCAAACATTTTTTAGTTTATCACTGGGGTTTTTAAAGAACTAACACCCCCAAAAAACAAAATTTCACTCCACTTTGAATGAATTTCAAAGCCTTCTACCCAACAAGAGCTAACCAAAGGATAATTTTAACATCAGTGTAGAAAGTGATGATGCACTACTTTAGACCATCTCACCAAAACATTCCAAATGTAGTTTTAGAAAATCAAAATGTTACTCCTTGCTTGCTATATCGTAGAGGAATTATTCAATAAATTCTAAATTTGTCATATTTTCAATCATTATAAAGTACAAGACTGTTTTAGAAAGTAGCAGCAATTATTTGTTGTTGCAATAATTCATTTTGGTGCTACTGCATCTATAATATCTGCAGGAAAATAATAACCTGCAGTGGTTATTGCTATATTAGTTGAGGGAATTATTGCTAAATAGTTTCAGGATGGGGGGCTTTTTTGAGGGCTGTTAATGTAACTGCAATTTTATTCTCACATAGATTAAAAGATGTAATATGTAAGATTTGGCCTCCTGCTGGGGGGC
This sequence comes from Thunnus albacares, assembly GCF_914725855.1. Taxonomy (NCBI): domain Eukaryota; kingdom Metazoa; phylum Chordata; class Actinopteri; order Scombriformes; family Scombridae; genus Thunnus; species Thunnus albacares. Next base: position 31,691,612 of record NC_058107.1, read on the forward strand.
TGCATATCACCAGAAAGCACAGTCGCCGCCCCCCGGATTCTCCGCCATTGCTGGCTGGTTGCTCGGGGCAGCGCTACTTCTTCTTCCTCTCATGTTGAATTGAGGGCAGACTGGATGCTACAGTGACTTTCTATTGCCCTTGAGGTACAAAGTGGTATTATGAGACAGAACAGGCTGGGGCTAGCTGGTTAGCATGCTAACTTCAGTAGGTATCTCTGCAAAACAATATATATATATATATATATATATATATATATATATATATATATATATATATATATATATATATATACGTCTTTGACATAATGTCAAAACTGTTATCTCTTTACATTCTGTTGATCATTTTTGTTAATTTTTGAATGTTTAAAACTGGCCAAATCTCACATAGTGCACCTTTAATGAGTTACATTTTGGCAACATAACTTTTTTGTTCATTGCTTAAAATGGCAAAACAGACTTTCATAAATACTTGGAGCTGGTTTTGAGTGGAAATTAAAGTGTTGCTTTCATGTAGGCCATGGTGAAGGCAACCTGCAGAGGCCAACTAGTCAAATTGCTTCTGCAGCTCCAAATTAGCAACACTTTGAACATTCACATTTCTTTTTACCAGCAGAGAGTTTGAAAAATTTAGAGGTCACTGTGTTGTTTTGATCTTATTTTGTCTTTGTCTGTCACAGATGTGTGTCATTTAGTGGTAGATTCAGTGAAAGGGTTTGTTCATTTTATAAACAGGGCCAAAAAGCTGACGGCTGCACGTTAAAGAATAAGAAAGACATTCACTGGACCACAGCACAAAATGACTGTAATTTATCATGGGGTTTGAACGTGTTATCGATAAATGCCAATGACTCAACAATTACTTCAAGTGGTGATATTTCTGGCTTTTAAAACTCACTTTGACATTTCCAAATTTCACTCTTGCCTCTGCGCCACACAGGCTCAACCTGGCACTGGTGAGAAATGAGTTCAGCTTTAATGACACACCTATAGATTCTGCAAGACGAAATGCTGCACTTCAGCGCTAACTTGTGATAGATGTTTAATATAGCCAAAGCATGATGGGTAACAATGAATGTGCCTGAAAGCAGCAAGTCTCTGTGAATAGAGAGCTCAAGAGAGTCTTTGATATTTGAATGCAGCCAATCTCTTTCTTATTTGTTCTCATATATACACTTCATAAGAAGGTGTCAGGTTGTGAGCTCGTTTGTGGTTATGAATCAGAGAATGAGAGCTGTTCTGAATCCTTCTGGGCAGTGTACACAGATGTACACACACATATTATAAATTCCTTATTATTACTGTGTACAGTGGTTGAGTACATCGAAACCCCCAAAGGCATCAATATGCTGGGAATTAAGAGGAACATGTCTAAATCCACTCTTCACGCACACAAACTCATTCAAATATATGTGCAATCGTTGCAGTTTTGTATTACTCATTGTTTTACTCTCCATGCCAGACAAGCAAACATATGACAATATAGAGAGGTGGCTGTAACCTAGAAAAAACATAAATAGAAATGACATAAGCTCTGAGCAAAACATCAACGGCTGCTGTGAAACGGCGGCAAAGACAGCTTAGATAAATGCGAGAATTTAGAAGCAGTTTGAATCCATCATAAAGACACAGACAACCTTTAATTTGTTCAGCAAGACATTTTGAAAAATTGATTATGAAATACTAGTGCAGAAACAAAAGCAATGGTTTAAGAAGTAAACAGAGACACTTTGTCAAAAGGGAAGATTATTGATGCTGCAAAGACTTTGGAGTCATTGCAGCAATTTTCTTCCTCTGTCTTTACAAGCTGGTAAATATTTACATTTGTTTTGGCAGCAAGTATATTGTTGCTTTAACCCGAATCTTGACCCTCATCCCAATATAATCTGATATAATAATAAAGATAATAATAATAATAATAATAATAACAAGCCTTGAGAAAGTGAGGACTCCACTCTGGATTTTCTTCTAATGTCTCTTCTTGTGCGGATATTTGGTCGCTATAGAAGCTCATACAGAAGAATACATGCACTTAAACTGCTTGCATGTACATATATGGGAATATACATACAGTACATATGGTGACTGACATTGCACCATATAGTGGGTTCAACATGATAAATCCTCCAGAGCTGAACAGCAGCAGCAGCAGCAGCAGCAGCAACAGCAACAGCAACAGCAGCAGCAGCAGCATTTTCGAAGATGAAAGCAAAGAGCTGAGAGTTAACCCTTTCCTTCAAACATCAGCACAAAGCTGCTGTGAAATTCCCCCTCGGGGATCACAGTTCTCAGCCTGTGGTCCACCTCTGTGAAGAAAATGCCACACACAGCCTTCTTCCCGCAGCTCCTGGCTGCTGTAAGGTCGAGCAGATTTTCATGTTCAACATTTTATGTAGTTTGGAAAGAGTTTTCTAGTTTTTTGGGGAAAAAAAAAACTTTGCTTACAAATCTGAAGGTCAAGTGTGATCTGATAGGGTGCAGGCTTGTTTCTTCCCCCTTTTTTACCATTTTTTTTAGGGGCAGACCAGCAGCACTTCTGATCTTTTTATAACCAAATAACTTAACAATATTTTAGTTTTACACTTTACTCACATTAATTCCTGCAATGCATCTTATTCTTGTTCATCTTCAGGTTATGATGTTTGCATGGAACATAAGCAACCTGGTTATTCATATGCTTGTGTGATTCTAACATCATCCAGATATCTTATCATCTGTGCAAGCACGTCCTTGACTCCTCCACATCCTCCAGACAGTCTTTCATTTCTATCCAAAGATGTCACAATCAGGTTTTTTTTCAATCCCACATATTTACTTCTACTATTGTTCAGTTTTTATGTCTTTATACATCTTAGAGTGCACATTTAACCTTGAATATCCCTGCATTGAAATGTGTAAAGAAATGCACAGTATATATATTTGACATCTGCATAGCTCTGCATTACAAAATATAACCTTTCCTGGTTTCACATATTTACTAATGATGTCCTATTGTATGTACTTAAATCCTCATCAGAGGAGGATTTCCACATTATATCTAAAATCTCTACATTAAACTTTCAAATCCTGCATTCAGAATTTAAAAAGTATGTTTTAAAATGTATCAAAAGTAAAATATCAGTATTTCTAGGCATAAAAAGGAAGTTAATACAGAACAATCACTTCAAATCAAGTACAGCAAAAAGACCTGAAGTACAAAGTGCATGTCTTATACAGACTACTCACTACTTCATTTGGCTGAGAGACTGAAAATATATTAAAAATTGAAGCCAACACATCTGTCAGACTGACTAATTTAACCTCAAACAATATAATGTATTCATATCTCTGCAAATTAACTACAGTTAAATACGTGTTCTGAGGTGAAAGACACAATAATCACACAAAATGGAAATATTCAAAGTACCCATGCTTCAAAATTGTACTTAACTAAATATACAACTCGGAGCATTGACGGTAAGACGACGACAAAAAAAAATGTTTCATTAACGCTGCGTTCAGAGATGTAGATGTTCAATCAGCATCAGTAAAACATAAGGCAAGAATATAATCTGACATGCTGTAAAGAGAAATTTTCTGCTCCAATGGCAGAGAAGGGGGGAACTGATTTTGTTTGCGCTCGAGTTTTTACGCCTGAATTAGTTTATTTCCACAGTCATAACAGAAAATAAAAACCCTGTTTGAAAGTAACTGTCATGTTGACTGGAATTTGAACTCTTCATGTACATAAATCTAGGCTGAGCTGAAACTGGAGTACGGATGTATTCTGCACCTGGTTGCGCTTACTTTATGGTAAAATGGAGTGCAGTGACATTAAAAAAAAGGCTCGTGGCATTTAAGACCATTAACATAGTAGATTGTGTTGCTTATTCGCAGGATGTCAGTCTGCTGAGTGCAGCCTCGGCGAGAATAAATATAACAGATGGAGATACAGATGAGACAAATGTAAATCAAATGTAAATATACAGATTTCTTATTTAAAAAGTGTAATATTTTCTTTGTGCTTTTCGTTGATTCAGTGTGTGTGTGTGTGTGTGTGTGGTTTTTACAGAAACTGTCAAGAATCACTAGCTTTAGTCTTTCAAACCTCATTAAGGGTTTCCTATCTCTATGAGCTTTGGCCCTATAATGTTATGGCCAGTCAGCTTTATTTTTGGAGTTGCGAGTAACACATACAGACAGATGTTGCCTCAAATACTTCAGTGGACTTTCAGCTTTGTCTCTTGTACTTCCTGCATAGCTTAACCTTGTCTAAAATAAGATTTTGTGTACTTTTTTTTTTGACATTGAAACACTGACAACCAGAACATAACAAGGTTAAAGCTGACTCAACTGAAGGGGCTAAAAAAAAAAAAAAAAAAAGACAAAGAACACAGACTTTGCAATAGTTTCATACATTTTGTCCTATGTGAACTAGGTTGTGTGGAAAAAACACACACTGTGGGTTATGTCCGGCAGCAATCAGCTTTATGTAATTGGCTTCTGTATTTTGTGAAAAAAAAAAAAAAAACAGGGAGAGATAGAGAGGCAAAGGGAAATGAGAAATGAAAAGGAGAAATATATATTATTTTCAATAAAGAGGTAGGATGGAAATCAATATGAGAGCAGTGTGAAGCATGACTGTAATAACTGAAAGAAAAGAAAGAAAGAAGGGAGGGGAAAAAGAAGGGAAGCACAAATGAAAATAAAGAAATGAGAGGGGAGGCTCTGCGAGTGAGATTTGGAGATTGTCCGTTTCAGGACATTGGAGCAGCCAAGGTTATTACATTTTACTGAATATCATATTTTTGCCCCATGAATAGAAATCCTTTCTTGACTCTTGGCCAAAGGGAATTGAATTATATGTAGGCACATAATGTACAGCATTGAATAAACTCATAATAGACGATGTGACAGAAGGTGAAACACTCCTTTGTCCTCTACATGAAATGGACGGTAGTAAATCTTACAGACAGTAAGAGATGACCTATTCCTTTGAGCGATTCATTACCAATGAGTGTGGTGGCTGAGAGAGGGGACGGCTCACTCATTACGTCCTATTAGATCTTCACAAACCATTGATGTCCCCGGACATGAAAAAGATATGAGCCAACTTTCAACTTTAACTGCTAACCGACTGGCCTGCAGCGAAGAGGCATCACGCTGGAGGAGAAACAAAAACACGTTTGAATGTGAGCGAGCCAAAGATGATGTGCTTTTGCACGTGAAATATGATCATATTGTTTGTTTTTTTTCTTCTCTATGACCCCAATGAACATTTTCTCATTTTAACGAGATCTTTCTCAAGTTATAACAAGATATTTTTTGTTATTATAACATCGGTATTACTACATACAAGAAACATTTCATTACAACATATCATTTCATCTTGTCACAACACTTTCCCGTTAATAAACAAAATTTATGTATCTTGTGAAATGACATACCAACTTATAATCAAAACAGCCAGTATTTTCAATCAGGTGCTGTTCAGGCGCTGGAACATCTTAGGTGAAGATCAAAATTAACCACCGCGCAATGAAATGACTTTTACTGTGACTTTATTAGGAGTGAACAACACGTTTCGCCTGTAGCTTCCTCAGGTTCGCTCATGAACACTCACAGGTGTGATAAATACATCTGGGTCACATGACTAATTATCACAGTCTTCAGTATTTCAAAGGTGAGCATTTTACGAGGAACATGAAGAACAATAATATTACACAAAATTACATTTTTCAAAAAGCATGGCATGGCTAATATTACACAGACTTAATTTAAAAAACTAACCCCTGTAAACAAATGAAGAAGATGAGCTAAATTTCCTTAGAAGACTAGACTATCAGTCCTACAGTTGTCCCTCTACACCAGGGAAGGGTGAGTGTCAGGGGACATAGTGGCTCATCTCTCCCTGAGGGTCCAAATTACCTGGAGAGAGATATAATTACTATTTTCATATCACAAAGGAGAACTTAAATCCTGTGTTTCATTAAGTCTATAAGGTTCAATTTGTATTCAATTCATAAATCCAAAACGCCTCCCTTCTTAAGAGCTGCTTAATCAAATTACCACCTCTCGGATTGGGTCGCACTTTTTCAACGCCGAAAAAATTTGACATGGTTTTTTCTCCTCGTAGTGCCTAGCGATGGCATAATCCATATTTCCATTTCTAATGGCAGCCTTATGGCTCAGCGGCTCTCGATTTGAGATGGCGCTTTGTTTGGCATACATACATTAAGCCACATGGGCGTTTCAAGATGTAAACGACGTGTAGAGAGGGAATTAAATCATTATTTTATATCATATTTCTTCCCTGTATGAGAGTGATTAAATGTCTTGTTATCAAATGTGTTTGGACAGTGTGAACATTTTCCACATCTATAGTTTATATACACTTGTTGAGAAAGCCAATTAGTTTGTGTAGGTTCCTTATACATAGAACTGACATCAATATCTCTGACATTTCTGCCTCTCTTGAAGCAAAAAGGAGGTCTGGAGCATGATATATGATTCAAACTTGGTTCAGAATCGAGGATTTTCCAATATGTGCTAATAATATGTTTGACTTGCATAGGTGCTGTACAATATTCAGATTTATGTTTTTGTTTAGGGGGAGGATCTTATTTTCCATCTTATGTCACATTAATTAAGGCATTTTATCCCTGTTTTTATGTTCATTTTACATCTATTGATGCATGTAATTTCTTTACTGTAAAGCACTTTGAGCTGCATTTCTTGCCTTTTGGAGAAGTGACATGTGCCATTTTGGAAGGCAGTGACAAAATTTGACATTTTTGCTTATCGGGCAGTCTGTTTTAAAGTTGATCGTGTTTGTGCCTTTAACTTATTCAACTTTTAACATCTTTACAGCACGTACTTCTCGCTGACACATCACCTACTGCTAACTGTCAAAAAATAAGCTTTGACTCACTGAAGGAGTGAAAATGGTTGTCAGACTGTTACTTGAATTGGTCTTTCATTCACTAAAAAGAACTTACATCACACACTAAGCTTAGAGTCCTACATAAGTCCTGAGGACTGTAGCCCAGCTGTTGTTGTTAATGCTGATGAGGTTCGACAGCAGTTAAGGCACCTTGAGGCTAACAGAGCAGCAGGCCTTGATGATGTCCATCCACGCACCCTGAAAGTCTGCGCTGACCAGTTGTGCTCAGTCCTCAGTCGAGTTCAATTTTTTCTTCATCAAATATTCCAGTAACGTGGAAAACATCTTGTCTTGTTCCAGTTCCCCCCCCCCAAAAAAACAACGTGAGTAGTAGTCTTACTAATCTTAGACCTGGAGCCCTGCTGTCACACAAAATGAAATGTTTTGAAAGGGTTGTCCTGGGTCATCTGAGTAGATAGGTCTCAGTCTTTCAACATCTCTTGCAACTTGTGTATAGGAACGGTGTGGGAGTAGATGATGCACTGCTTTTTATGCTTCACGGCATTTACAGCCACCTTCAAACAACTGCCATCTCTGTTAGGATTATGTTTTTTTTTTTTTTTTCCTAGTGCTTTTAATACAATTCAACCACACCTCTTTGTTTACAGATGAATGATATATCTCTTGGGTCTTAGATTATCTCTTGTCTCGACCTCAGTTTGTCAGGTTTGATAACAAAACTCTGTGTTTTATCGGTTTTATCCCCCTTTTTATTCACACTATCATCGACTATAGTCAGGTGTCTTGTCAAATCCAAAAGTTTTCGGATGACACTGCCCAAGTGGGTCTACTTAACCGAGGCAATAACCTGGCCTACAAAAGAAAGGTTTAGTCATTTGCCAGCTGGTGTGATGCAATTTTTAGAGTTAATTATTGACTTCAGAAGGAAGAAGGAGGAAGTCTTCCCAGCGGATCAGCAGATAGAAATTGTCCAGTCTCACAAATATCTTGGCGTCTACCTGGACAGTAAATTAAAGTGGAAAAAGGACACTAAGGTCAGTCTGGAGGAAGTGTAGATCCTTTGATATCAGTAAGAAGTTTCTTCATGGTTTTTATTAGGGAATATTAATCTGTGGATGATAAAAACCAGATCGATAAGATGATCACAAAGGCTGAGGCTCACTTGAGGTCACTAAAAAAGAGGACCAAACTAAAAAACGGTTCTGTATTTTGAAGGCGATCCATTACACAGTGTTTTAACGGACTCAGAAGCTCATTCAGGGATCGACTAGTGATGCCTCAGTCTTCGACTGAACGAAACAGGAGGTCTTTTGTTCCAGCAGGGGTCAGATTTTTTTAATGAACACTTCTATATGTGGTCTGTGGATCCATAGCACCTGTCAGCTGTTATTCATGTCCGAAATGGCTTTTTGTGGTGTTATTTATTTGTTGTGTACTGTGAATGCAATGTCTATATTGTTTGTTGTCTGTATGAGTTGATTCGGTGGCAAATGAGTTTCCCCATTGGGGATTAATAAAACTGTCTAATCTAATCTAATAATAAACTCCCAAGTTTGTAGGAACCCCAACGTAAATTATATAATACGACAGGTTTTGAATATACAGCGGCTGAAAATGTCATAATCATAATAAGATCAGTGATGCTTTGGGGGATAGACAGATAGTTATTGCCACATCCAACTGCAATGTGCCATGAGGTGGTACAATCACTCATAATGACAGAGGGCTGAAATCCTTCTCAGTCTAAAATCGCACTGAGGCAAAGACCTCATTAAATATGCATACACACCCCAGAGTTGGCATATTGGAAAATCTGAAAAATCCTACATAATAGGCTGAAGCCTTTTTCCCCTGGCAGCAAATTTAACTCTGGAGTTGAAAAACTCCCAGACGCATCTTATTTACAATAGGTCCAACACACACACACACACACACACACACACAGAGAGGACATTCAGACAGTGAGCTTCAGCCTCAGTTTTGTCTTTAAATGATTTTTTTTCTTTTCTGCTTGCCGAGTATGCTACTTTTTTTTGTAACTGGACCCCTGAAGCGGTCATAGTATTCATTATTAAAATGCAAACTTATCAAAGTCAACTCCTCATCACATAAATTAAATCATTTCAAGGCTGACTGGCTCCCACATCTCAGCCTCGTCCTCCATTTTTCATTTTCGCTTCTTGCCCATCCTCATTTCGGGAAGACGATCTGCCATTCATGTGAAATTGCCACCATTTGCATAACTGACGCAGGGGTAAGGGTGCAAACTGTGGTGGTGTTGATGTCACAAATGCAATCAGAGATGGGAGCGGAGGAATTAATTAGCCCGCCGCATTACTTCCTTCCCTCTGCCTCTTTCTCACCTCTGCCGTCGCTCCTTGACACGAAATGTCACGCAATGACAGGCGATTCCAAAGCTATGACACATTTACAGTTCATGCCGGGTGAAAAACAAAGATTGCTTTACATTTCATACTGTGCGGAAACTTTCTGGGAAAGTTGCATCATGGAGCAGTCGCTTTGTTGAGAGTCTGAAATGTTTGTTTTTACCTGCTTTGGCTCTTTTCAATCAATGAAAGAGAACATTTCAAATGCCCACAAAATGTCTACATTAACAATTTATGCCACCAGGCCTCTTATGATCCCAGTTAACTAGTCTTAACACTTTAGCCTCATTATGTTATTATTCCTGTTTACAATATTCAGTCATAAATAATGAATCAATTTTGTTGCCTCGTGCTTTACCGTTTTTATATGAGCATAAAAGTATACCCACTGGCCAGGTTTCATTTTTGCTGCATGCTTTTTTAAAAGCGATAATATAATTTTTATTGCCTTTTAGCAATAAAATAACTATATTATATCTGAGGGGCTGACAGGGTTGTTGATCAATACCAGTGACTCCCAAATTCAAGACACTCCCAGCATATAACAACTACTCATTAGTGCAGTTATAGTCGCTCTAGGGAAGATTTTAATGTAACAAGGACAGTGTCACAGACTGTGAGGCACCCTTCACAGTTAAGCACTATCACAGAGAAGAGAAGAGAAGAAGAGATATGTGAATGATCCTGGTTCAGTCTGTTGGCTGTCTGATCAGAAAATCTGTTAAACATCAGCCTGTTGTCACGAATTTGAACTGGATTAGTAAAGGTAAATGTAGGGAGCCTCAACGTTATCACTTTAAAATCTTGCCTGTTATTCAATGGGTAGACGCTCTGTTATACTCAATTACTTGGGATTGAAATGGGATGAAATGAGAACGACATCAGGATGGGACAGCATCGGCAAAGAAGAAAGTTACTGTGATGGGCTGAGAGGAAATTGATTATGACCTGACAGGATGGGAAGATAGTTTCACTTCTGTTTCACCTTCAGATAAACGTGAGCGAGCAAGTTCGAGTATGAGCGATAATAAATAAATTAATATGAGTTTAGTTTCTTTTCGGTGTGGTCTGCGCAGCGTCGGTCGCGCAAACATTTAAAAAGGGACGATATCGCACCAAAATCAAATGTATACCTTGTAGAGCTTCAAGTCAAATTTCACTTGCTAATGCCACATCAAATGATGATAGATCGGGTATGCCGAGCAACAAGCTGATCCTGAGCAGCGGAAGATGTTGCCATGCGAAGGTCGACTTCAAGGTCAAAGAGTGTCAGTATGGCAGGTAGAGAGCTGTGCAAGAGGGTGCAGACTTGTTGTGCAAAAGCTCCTCTTCCCAGTGTGTGCTACTTCCCAGTGTGAGTGTTATTCCCACTGACATTCCAGCAGCCAGCAAGTCCCACTGAGAACTGATTAGGACAAATGGAGCTGACAGGTTTGTCGCTGTTCTCCGAGCGAGAGAGACATGCTAGGAAGTCGAGTGGAAATCTCCTGTTTTGTCAGGCCAAATCACACCGAGAGAAAATAGATGATATGATCCTTTTAGCGAACTTGAATCACTTCTTTCACACTATTTGATACTTTTTCTTTTTATCGTCATCACCAACTTATCAACCCTGATCCTTAAACTAACCCCGGAGGACAAACACATCTTTCTTTCTTCTATGTCATTGATAAGTATTATCTCTCAAATTATAATGACTTCAGTAAAGTATAGGTCCACCATGCAATTTCATATTTGCAGACAGCAGAAAATCATTACAGAAAGTTATCACTTTTATATGACATCAGCATACTGCATACCATAAGAATGTTGTTGCTGTTGCTGTGGTCTTTAGAAATGGCTCATTCGTTTCCTTAATTAAGTTTAGTAACAGCCTTGTGAACTGCTCAGTCATTAGACATATGTTAAACGTGGCTGGTTTAAGCGATTCGGTAGCTAAGGATGTTGTGAATGCAGAGATGACATTGCAGATGCAATTTAAGAACACATTGCTGAGTCATTCACTCAGTGAGCAGTTTGTTTAGTTGGACTTTGTTGGAGTTTTTTTAAGGGTTTAATGATGAACTAGTCAGTCAGGAATATTAGTAAAATAAAAGTTATATGAATTATTATTATAGTTTCTGTTATTGTTATATTCAGTATTATGGGGATTTATTTTTTTTAAGATAGGCAAATGTTGATTTGAGTTCCAAAGATATAAATGATCCCTTTTCCCATGTTTTTCTGTTTCTCTCCTCTTGATTTTTCAACGTCTTGAGACCATGTTGGAAATAAGTGCACTCATTTTACTGTAACATGTTGTCTTGTAAATCCATAAATAATCAATTTATCAATCAAATTTTGTGTCAATAGCAAGGTAAGTGTCGTGGGAAATCTTCAGATGGGCCAATAAATCTTCAGGTCACCCACAACTTAGTATTAAACTCAAAACTTATAAGAGAAAGACTCAAAGAAATACACTGGAAGCCGGTAGAGTTCAATGTGAATAGGTTTACTCTTCACAAAGAGCAATACAAAGCAAACCGAGGCCTTGATCCCGGGAAAGAACCTAATGAAAAATCATAAAACATTAAATTATAAACCTCTCATAACCCCTCCTAATGTGGCGCTTACTTGCTAAACCCCACCTTGCTTGATCTTAACACTTTGGTAATAATCCAGACATGACTCGGCTACAGAAAACAACAGTGTTTCAGACTTCTCTAACGTGTATCAGTTGTACTTGCCATCTTCCATATTTCTCACAATACAGAGGGCCCAGCGGCCTTCGCCCATCACACACAGAAGATTAAAATATGACATTGCTGAGTTTCCTCTTCTGTATTCCCATAGAAACTATCTACTAAAGATGTAAATGTTTTCTTTGCACAATTACTGGCCTATTCATAGAAGAACAGTTTTCCACCACTAAAGTCCTCCACAATCCATCTTTAATAAACTTTTCAGCCTTCAGATTCAGCTTTATTCCTCACCCTGGAGTGGTGATCTGTTATATATTCAATGCCAGTAATTCATTAGCTATAGGCAGCCTTCATGAAATGAATCACAGGCTTATTCACTCGATAACAGATTTGCTCTGACAAGTATAATTGAAGTAGAAGTCAAAATGAAAATATTTGAGAATTTGTTATTGAGTTTGCATGTCTGTGAAATGCTATTGATCCATATTTTGACTCAGATAAAATGCCTCAGTTTAAAAAAAGCCCTTCATAGAGAATTGGTTATTACAACATTGTGCTTGAATCTACAGTACAATATAGCTTTATTGCCTGCTGTGGTGGAAATGAGACTTTGACCACAGCTTGATAGTAAAACATGAAAAACTAAGACAGCTACAAACTTCAGGAGGACTGTCATATAAAGATACGGACACTGCATGTGCCGGTGAATTTGTCCACTAATTAAATTTATCTGGCAGGGATCGGGGTGATCTGGGGATATTCTACCTAATTATAAGAAATATAATTAATGTCTCTGGAATATGAGCTAATTTCACTGGCTTTCTATCAGTTTTGATAGGAGCGGGGAGGACTTTTTTTTTTTCCCCCCTCAGTTTTGCATCAATGAAAGAATTGGTTATCGCACTCACCCTGATTCATTTGGAAAACATGAAAGCCTCTCCGATAGCCACATAATTAAACGGTTATTTTGGGGCATTCAATTTAAACTTGGGCTCAGCAGTGCCCTTGTAGGAGAAATAGAATTGCTTTGTCTCAGCACTCTCTTTGACTCTGAAGACAGTTTAAGGAAATCTAGTCGCAATAAAACACCAGATCTGACTACAAGGGAGCCTTGGAATTAATGATTTGCCTTTGATCCGACCAGGGCGATGCACGAGTGCCTTTTGTCCTCATCTAAATGAGTTCCTAGTTCTGGAGAAGGCTGCTAAATTATTAAGGCTGTGCTAGAAGTTTTTTGACTTTTTGATTTTTCTTTCCTTGACTTATACCGAGGGAACCTTTGGCAAATAATCCTATAGGTTTATGATAATGAAAGAATTCAAGCTAAGTTTGCAATAATTATGATGTCTCATAGACTGGAGTTGCAGAAACATCTGCTTAATCTAATCACCTTCCAAATTAACCTACGTTGTCTATATCTAGATAGTGTTTCAGAACTTAGTGCAGTAGAATACAGCACAATACATCATATCATATGATGGACATTGAGCTGCCGGCTACAATTTGACTTTAGGATGCCCTCATCTTGTTTGATATATTCAACCGGGGTGGGGGTGGGGGGGAAGTGATGATTTGCGTAAACAAATAGATCCTGACTGGTGGCATAATCCTTCTCACGATGGCCAAAGGGCAAACTTAATGCACTGAGATATCAACGTCAAAGTCAAAGAGCAGAATGGAGTCTATTTTTAATCCACTTATCTGAGTCCTTGATTTTCTGCACATTTGCCTCGTTATTCATCCTGATGAAAAATGCTTTTGAAATGCAACGCTTTTGAAATACAGGTGGTGCACATGAATCAAAACCACAGTGTGTGTGGGTGTTGATAAGGAAACATTTTACTAAAACTCGTTCTGCATAATAACTATCCGGGAGACGTGTGTTCTGGTGTAGTAATATGTCTGAATGCTTCGGATGTAGAGACTTGGGGGAGGAAGAAAGGCATTTGGCTTGTTGACTTTGCTTCTCCTCTTCAAGAAAACCTCTCAAACGCCTCAAGTGACTGACATATTTACTCCGTCTTCCGCAAAGTCCTCCACCATCCCTCTCTCCATCTGTCGCTGCCCTTAACGACACCTCATCCTGTTGAGAATGGGCCGAGAGAGGCAGGAGATTAGGAGCTAATATGGTATTGGAAAGGAGGAATAATCTCGCAGACACCCTATCTTTTCTCATAAATTCTCAGGCGAGAGGACAGTCCTCCAGCCTGACTGACAGACCGGCTCGCTGAATGAATGACAGCCGCCAAGGTGAGGGTACGTCAGAATGGCGGAGTCGAGTTTAAAAGCCAGTTAGCAACGTAACACTAAGCCTCAAGTCATCATTGTGGATGACCGCCTGTGCTATCAGCTCTAATCCTGACCTAAAGCCCTGTTCCCCATTCCCACAGGAGCAATATTGCTTGGGGACGTGAGATGGTTTGGCAATAATTTCAAAGATTGATGGTGATTTGAATTCTGTGCAAATCTACTATGTCTACAGTTTGTTAAGTTAAGGTTTGAGGGCAAATTTCTAACTGTTAAATGATTTAGATGAAGACAGAGGTCCCCTGATAAAACTAAATTAAACTGCAATATTTTTCCCTTTTTTAAATGTACTATTGCTTCATTACTGCTGTCATGAAAAATGGAGACAGAGGTGCAAGCAGTTATTTACTGAGCATGTACTTGAGCTGTCAGCTGTCTGTAATACATCATATCTTAAATGTCATGTTAACGAGAAACCCGGTTTCTGTAATCGGGTTAAGGAATTAGAGAAACCTGGTTAGCACAGCAGGATATCTGCTGGAGAAATCCGATTTCTAGGCCATGTATACGTATAACCAGCTTCCCTAACAGGGTGTTTTCAAGAGCACATGTGCATGACAAAGACTTGAGGCAGGGAAGGTATCGTTGTGGCAGCAGTGTGGCAGGATGATAGAAAGCATCTTAAGAGCGGCACATCCTTCTATCCAAAATAATTCTATCCGAGTCTCACCACCGAACTGGAAGCGACACTAAAACTTGAAAAATGTCGTCTTGTAGAAGTCTAAATAAGTCGGTTTTCTACAGTTATTTGTAAAATTCACATTCCCATTGTAAGGAAGAAGTGTGTGCTCTGTCATTAAAGACTGTAGACATTAGAGACTGTCCTCACTGTGCTGCCAGGTTCTGCCAAAAAATAGACAAAACAAAATCAGGAAACAATGTCTTAGAGAAATCTGATTACTGACCTGTTGTATGTAAACATGCACATTTATAGTAACCTTCCCAGACATCTGATTTCTTGTGAGCAAACAGAAAATATAAGGGTTTAAATGAACTATGACATTTGCTACATTAAATTACAAAGTGACAACTTATAAATTTAGATTTTTGTAGTCAGGGATGAAGAGGTTATCATGTTTATTCATTAATTGCAAGAAGTGCCCAACATACTGTATGGTAATGGACCCATGTGAATAAGGCTTAAGTCATTTTCCATCAGGCCTCTCCTCTTTTTCATAATCTGCTTCCGCTCGAAACACTGCAGGATGAGACTCACCTTCTTTTAAACTCTCCTCCATTTCCCCCGAGAACACAAAGTGGACTCTTCACTCCTGAGTCACTTTTATTTCGCCCTTCCCTGGCAATTATTTCCTCTCTGGAAAATACGCTTAGAGGATTTCTGTGACAAAGGGAAGAGATTCAAGTTTACATCCTTCTCAGGCACCGCTGCTCTTCAGTTCACTCAGAGAACGGCTGCGTTTGCCAACAAGGTGACAAAAAACATGCTGTCAAGACGCTGACGATGTTTGAAGCAGCTGACAGGCTGTGTGCCAAATGCCTCATACATGCCTTAAGAGATTATTTTTCAACATATCTTATTTCCCAATATGTGGAAAATGATATGAAATACGGAATTTATAATATTACGCCTGTTTACCTATGTTATGAAGCAATGATGCATTTCAGAGAGCTCTCAAAATAGATCAGAATTCAATATGCTCAGTATGCCCACACATTGCGTGTCCTGTTGCATTGATGGAATCCACAATATTTCCACCTTGAGATTTATTGCATTAGAAAAGGAGAAATATTATACCTCAGTTGTCAGGATGTTTTACCACTTGGTCAAATAAAAGCAAAAAAAACAAGGAAACGGCCGTCTTTATATTTCTGCTCAGTTTATAGAGTATGTAGTGTTCCTACATTTCCCAGAATGACCCAAACAACAGGTGAAGACTTAAAGCTAACTAGACAGAGCTAACTAGTTTGTGACTGTTGCCTGGTTGAGACTACACCCAAACACACAACACAACAAAACAAACATTGAGAAGGACTATTTCTTTGCCAGGAGTAATGATGACAATAATCCAAAAAAGTCACAATTTGGTTTTTGTGCTTATTAACCAAAATAGCTACAACGTGTTAATTGGTGTGCTTTAGAGGTACCGGATTTTATTACCTTTGTACAGAGCCACGCTAGTCTTTTCCAGTATTTGTGCTAAGCTAAGCTAATCAGCTGGTTGCTCTACATGTAGCTTCATAATTAAACGACAAATATGAGAATGCTATCAATCTTCTCATCAACTCACGGCAAGAAAGCAAGTACACACGTTTTCCAAAATGTCAAAATACTCCTTAGAAGCTCCTGTTAGTGGAGAGGACGCATCATCTACAATCTTGAAGGCTATTTTACCCCCCTACTGCTTATTTTGCATCTAAACTTGGCTTCCCACAGTGTGTTATAGTGGAGGATTCGGCTATTCCCTGAAAACAAAGAAAAAAATCTCCAGTAGCATCATTAATCATCATCATCATCATATACTTTATGAAATAAAGTATTAAACTTAGGGAGAAAAGTGCAGAGGAGTTATTTCACACAGCAAGTACCATATATTTAAAGAGTGTTTAAGTTACATTTAGGTTGTCATCTACTTACTAAACTGGTCACAAAACAAGATGCTCTGAGACCCGGGAGGCTTACCACCACAACTACACAATAATTTGGGGGAAACCTGGAAAACAAGAAAAATACACCATCAAAAAAAGGAGTTGTTTAAACAGCATAACAGTGTTCAAGGAAGGATAGATTTTTATTTTCAGTTATTAAACCTTCTCTATCTGTCTTTATCACAGTGGGTGAAGTTTGTTCTATAATCAAAATAGCCAGACAGCTGTGATGCCTACAAAACAAGTTCTCTACAAACTACAAGTAACAAGCAACAATACAACACCATATGTGCATGTCGCTTTACCGTGTATGCCATTCATTATATCCACATTAATACAGTACAGTATGTGCAGCCTGACTATACGCCACATGGTGAATCCTTTAAACACCACCTTTGACTTTGAGGGGGATTATCCCTTAATAAGGTTTAAGCCAAATTTAAGAAGACTCTTTAATTAAGCCAATCATTTCAAGCCATATGGCTGTGATGCTTTTCAATTAAATGTCATTAGAGTTTCCTGTTTGTCACATCAGGATCCAACCTGGAATGAAGAGAAAATCAAGGCAGGGTGCTGATGCGGCCTGGTTTTTAATTTTTATGTTCAATACAACAAATACACATGTAGAAGAGCAGAAAATTAAAAAAAAAAAAAAAATATTAAACTCATTATCAACCTAAAGGTAAATTATAAAACTACGGCTGTAGGGCTAATGATTATTTTTTATTATTAATTAATCTGTAGATTATTTTGTCAATTAAATAATTCATCTTTTAATTTACAAAATGTCAAGAAATAGTGAAAAATCTCACAATTTCCTTAAGCCTAGGGTGAGGAACAGTCTAAAACCCAAAGATGTTGAGTTTACAACCATGTGTGACAAAGAAAAACAGCAAATCATTGCAACAAGGAAGCTAAAAACAAAATCAATTATCAAATAGTTGCCAATTAATTTTTTGTCAATCGATTAATCAGCTAGTTGTTTCAGCACTATAAAGTTACATCATTAACAAAATAAGTGATGAGCATATAAAATGAAATAAATAATAATAACAATAAGCAGAGAAGTTACCTTTGCTTCTCCAAATCAATTAAAACTGACAGAATAAGCATAAAGGAGCCTATTTGTCCTTTTTATTTACTCTCGTCATTTCCCTCTTGAGGAACACAGGTTACATATCTAAATAAATCCCCTCAGGACCTTGATGGCTTTTGCCTTCCCACACATTAAAGATAATGGAATAATTCACTTGCCCTTGAGCCCCTCGCCGTGCATCCATACAGAACTTCTTATTGGATCTCTAGCAAATTGAATGAACCTCCTTTCCATAAAAAGGTAATGGACTCCCTCACATAGCCCTCTAAATAACATGGACGGTAGGTGAGGTGAGATGAACCAATTTATTATCCGACTTTGAGGAAGGTGCGTATGGAGGGGAAGGTCACTCTCTCATTGATCACAGGTTCCCCCTCAGGGAAATGATAATTATGTGTACCAACATGGGCTGAGGTCACCTCCAGCCATCCCCAGGAACAGGTTAGAAAACCTCCAGAGAGGAAGTATGTAAAGCTGTGTTGTGGAACATTGTTGTTTTAGCGCAGATCAAAACTGGCATGTGTCACTGAATTTGTGTGGTTTCATGGTGATTAGAGGAAATCCGTCTTCATGAACAACTGCGTTAAATGTACAGAATTTATTGCACACATGATATGATGGCATGGGTGGAGAGGGTAAGAAATATTCTACTCAAATAGAACAATTGTTACTTTTCTGCCAAAAAGTTCAGTTGTAAAAATGTATCTCACCAAAATAAGTCAAATGTGGCACAATTAAAGGGGTAATCCAGTGATTTAGTGCTGTACTTCCACAAAGAGCAGATTCTCAGAAGGCAGATTAGAAAAACAATGATCAAAAATGATGCAGCAGACGTCCAGAAAATGCTGGATCCTACACTTCCGTTAATTCAACTTGATTGCGTCTGTCTTTAGACCCTCCTTGTCTACTAAATACCCACATATTTGAACTTCACCTGAACTTCACCTCCAGTTTGTAGTGCAGACTTTCTGATAAAAAATTGTAGTTTCTAAACCCAACCTGAGATTACTCTGGTGACATCATCAGGGTTATTTCTACGCTTTTTAACTAAAGATGCGTATTCCACAAAGTACAGTCTCTTGAATATCATCTCTATGTGGTGCAAGAAAGAAAAGGTCGAGATTTTAATTATAGACATTTCTCTACTGTATAATTTTTCAATGCTAATGGTTTCACATTCGGTCGGTTTATAATAAGCAAGTTTCCATTTGTGCTCTGTAGCCTGCAATATAGAGAGCCTATGGACATGCATGCAGTGTAGAAGAGGGATATAAAATGTACAGAAACACTGTGTGTGTGTGTGTGTGTGTGTGTGTGTTGATAAGGAAACATTTTATTTATTTATTCATTCTGCATATCCAAAATGTAAAAAGGGGGGATTTCAAATGTACAATTTGTCGTGCAAAACCTGCTCTAAACAAATTTGTTGCAAACCCAGTCTTACCAGTCTAAATCATGATGTTGGGCTGCAACATAAACCTCCCAATTAATTCAAAGGATAGACAGGTAATAAAACTTCCATCTGTGTCTGCTGGTACAGCTTCAAGAAAAAGAAAAAAAAAAACCCCACTCATATTATGTTTTATGAGACATTATAAATTTAATGCAACTTTTCATGCATTTCCATAACCTGCAAATACAGGAGTTAAAAACAAAAGAACAAAGTAATAATAAAATGAAATATTAGCAGATAAAATTGAAAGTGAGAGCACAAAGAGACACAAATTATAAAACAATTTAAGACAAGACTAAGGCTAAAATAATGTGATTTTAAAAGACATTTCAATAGAACATGGTTTCTATCCAGCAGGTCATTCAAGAGTCGAACTTTATAAGTCAGTTCAGATACACAAAAACTTTATTGTAGATAAACAATCCAAAAGAGATGCATAAGTACTCAGTCAATGGCAAAACTACTCTGTTCTGCGCTTTGAAGCACAGAAAAGTAAAATGAGTACTTAACCCCAAAGGAGGGGTCAGAGGACAGCACCCTTGCAGCTGATAAGCATTCAGTTTCTCCCTCATAGACACTTAGATGACTGGACCACCGTGCCACTTCTGATTATACCATATTGTGTCGGTTTCCCCTCTTATCCTGTGCAGGCTAACAGCATTTCCGTCTCAAAATCAGATCATGTCCGTCAGGCAGCCAGGAGCAGCCACGCTGATTAGCATCGGGGGGGAAAGATGGGTGGAGGAAGGGGAAATCAACGGGTGTCTTGATTACTCTCTGTAGTCGTCGCATACTGCATGCCCTGCTCCAACCCTAAGATGATTATTTTAGCATAGCTAATTCAAGTCTCTTTAAGAGCCAACATTTATGAGACACACTTCTACCGACGCCTGCACACACTCCTACGTAGATATGCGGTACATACATGTATGTATAAAGGGTAGCATGATAATACTGGTTCCACAAATTCCAGTCAGCAGTGGACTACTACCTTCAAATGCTGTTGTGTGTGAGTAGTAGACATGGTGGGTGTAAGAAAGAGTGCTGAGAGCAACAATGTCTAAAATTGCCTCTCTAAGGATGCTGGAAAGAGACATGAGTAGAGATATATGACAGAGATGGAGACAATGCAAGGGACAAAGAATGCAGCCAAGTGAACAGAAAAAAAGCAGAAAAAAGCAGACAGAGATGTTGAAGGAGAGAGATTACGCTGAGGATATGACACCCGTGGCCCGTGTAACAGCCCACAGGGTGTAGCAGCAGGCGTGGGAGGAGGTCCTGACTTTGATACACCACAGACAGCGGGTGTTATGGGACTGTAGAGCAACTACTTGCAAAACTGGGACTCAGCTTCTTAGACAAGACTCAAATAGACAGAGACAGAAGGTTAAAGCAGCACAGAAACGAAGACGAAGAAGCCTGGAGGTCTGATACAAGCATATGAGTAAAGTGGGTGAGTTATTTGGCTGGAGACAGAGAATGATGCCATCCACTAAGGTACATTTATAGCATCAAAAATGGTGTTAGGTCTGCTGGATCTGTTAAGATGCTGTGCCTCCATCTGCCTGTGCGCCACACCTGGTAGGTGGCGAAGAAGGAGCTGTGATGAGAACAGGAGGAAGGAAGGATCATGAGTATAGTTCACATGTTCATGTCTTCACAGCAAAACCAGCATGATAAGACAATGCATAATGGGAAAACTAATAGCACAGGTGAAGGTGTCAGGTAATTCAAGATGGTTTTGAGCCCAAAATAATCCTGCTAGTTTTATGATGCTATTTGTGTCTATGTTTATGCTGTGCACTTATCTCAGTCATGGTCCTGCAAATTTAACATGGTTTTTGTAGTTTAAAAAGGAAGCTTAGTCTTTACATCTGTTTTCTCTATGCAGGCAGTTTTAGATTTAGAATAAATTGAATTTTGTGCATCAAATCATCAGCTTTGCGGCTAAGAGGTAATTTACTATACATATGTTTAATTTGTCATTTATATGGGACAGTGTGGACTGACTGCCTGAGAAGGAAGAGTGAAAACACACCATTATCCAGGCATCCAGATGTTACTTGTGACATAATTTTAAACCAGATTGCTCACTGCTCCATGAGGACTTATCAATACACAGGACAGAATAAAGGGGGGGGGGGGGGGGCTCTTTCTTCAGAATTATATTACATTTTCTATTCCACTGACATTATTTATCTAATGAGGCAACAGAAACTGTGAAATGTGGTCATAAGAGGGCCATCATGAATAATTCACATGGGCTATTTTGCATTGTAAAGGGCGTCACAGCAAAGGATGAGGTTGAAGGAAAAGAAAGGGAGATGGAAAGTTGAGATTAATGGAACATGTTGGTCCATTCTAAACCCGCTAATTACCAGCGTAGATCTAGATCTTGTCAGGAGTTCCTTCACTCTCTCTCCCACACCAAGGTGTCGATTGCCCCATTGAGTTTCATTCTGCTTGTCATGGCCGGCTGCAAACCTGATATGTTTACTGACACAAATTAGTGTGGAACCTGAGCAGCTCATTAAGGCAGAGGGGAGATTGAAATAGCAGAGTGTAGGGCCCCAATCTGTTCGCCCATGGAGGGTTGTGCATCTAGACAGGTGTGTGGAGAAACCCATAAGTTAATGCTAGGAATTATTCCCACAGAGCAACTACTAGACGTGATGGTGGATAATTGGAGGCAGAAATGGGAAAAGGCAACTCACAGGGTCCTTAATGCACAGAGCTATGGCTGATGGTCTGTCAAGCAGATTTTAAATTAGCTTCAGTGTCATGGAAAAAGTTATTTACGGTTTCCTTTGCAGTTGCTGGTAAATAATACTTGTTTAATTGGCTGATTAAGTTTCAGCCAGATGGCAGTTTTATTCCCTATTTATGCTCTCAATTAAATGGGAGAGGTGTGCTGCAAAAGTTAAAACAGTTGTTTAGTTTCTCACAAAGATAGTTTCTTCTCAAAAGCCCAAAAGTCACATTTGAATCAGAGCAACTGAAATGTCCAATCCTGAACCCATCTGTCAGCTGCTGTTTGAGTGGTGAAATTAGACCTCACTTAGAAAAATAAGTCTACTTTCACGGCATAGACTGGCAGGCCCATTTCCGGATCTGACTTTTCTTGAAAGACTTGACTCTTTGTCTTCTTCTTTGGTCAAACTCTGCAGGAACACCTTCTGTCAATCACCCAGAGGCTTTTTTATTTTCCTTAGCAGCTTCCTCCTGGCGCCTTGTTCATCTCTGGTGTCATAGTTGTGCTAATTAAACACAGGGTGCACAATGATTATTGCTCGCTGCACTCCACATACATTAGCATCTGCAGAAGGCTCTTCAGTAATCTCCTTCACACAGGAAGAAGTGCAATGAGGAAGTGTGCCTCACAAGCTGCTAATTAAACCCAACTATGCCTGCTTCCCTCCCTCCGCCTTCACACAAAGAACCCTCTAATCACTTCTAACTCGATTTGGAAACAAGTAATTGATGTACATGCAAGGTTTATGATGCGTGAAAGAGGAGAAATACTACCAGTTTAGATGTTAACAGTCTGAGCTAAGAGGAACATGTGACGCCAGAGTTATTCGTCTTGTCTCTAAAATAACGAGGATTTTGACCACAAAGGGCATAAGGACGATGGCAACGGTGATGATGACGGCAGCAGGATGATGATGGCAGTGCCACAGTGTTGGCATTCATATGAGGTTGTGGGCTAATCAAGAGTCAGGCGAGCTTTGTTGTGCATGTTTCTGTTGCTGGGGGCACAGTCTTTATGCCTGTGTTAAAATCCCTTTGTTCTCCTATTGGAACTGAACTGGTGCTGATTACTCCGTTGGCCTTTGGCTCCGTGCTCCCCACTGGAATAAACTTCGCTTCCCATGCCAAAAGCGGCTTGTAACAGGAATGAAATGTAAAGCAGTTGCTACAGGGAATGGTGCCATCTTTTTCAGAGCTTCAGAGCTTCAGCCTCTAATTCACAGGAAAGTGCTGCTGCCTGAACTCAGCCATGAGCTCACTCTGTTAAAATATTTACATGCACTGACGCATACATGTGACCATATTTGACTTGTCACTGTCCAATAAGACATTTCCTACTCATCTGTGCAGCAGCAGCAGCAGCAGCGTACGAAGACGTTATTCAAATGTTAACATTCCTCAACATTCCTTCCTACAAGTTCTCTCCTCCTCTTGGCCTGTAGTGGCTCCTGTAATGAACCACAGCACAAACAGCTCTTGTGAATGTGAGTGTTAGCGCTGTGATTTGATTTGATTTTAGCTCTACAGAGAGACGGCAAACAGAAAAGAGCTGCCAATGGAAACCAGCAGGTTTTCCCAAGTCAAATGAAGCCTTTAAGCTACGATGCACACAAAAATGTTCATTCTCCAGTTGATGTTACATTCCTCATTTACATTTGTCTGGAGAGGAACATCTAGAGATATTTTAATTTTAATGAGATGTTCTGACTTTAGTTCTATGGCTCGGAGACGAGTGTTGGGGAAAGAGTGGCCTGATTTTACTGACACAATGATCATTTTTGTGGTAATATTTACTTTCTCCGTTATATGTAAGTTATTACTTTGTCAAACCAACATTAGTTATATTTTTTTTCCTCAAAGTGGATTAATTCTTTAATGTGCAGTATTTTAAGACATAACAGCTAATTAGCTGGAGAAATACCTTCTGGCTGTTTTCAGAGTAGCAAGAAAGAAAAAAAAACTTATTTCTAGCTGCCAGAGCAGGCAGTGAGGAGAT
Organism: Thunnus albacares; assembly: GCF_914725855.1. Classification (NCBI taxonomy): domain Eukaryota; kingdom Metazoa; phylum Chordata; class Actinopteri; order Scombriformes; family Scombridae; genus Thunnus; species Thunnus albacares. The sequence goes on from NC_058107.1 coordinate 31,715,770, forward strand.
TATATCAGTGTTGATGCAGTAAAATTTTTGTTTTTCTGAAAAACAGTATGTTTGCTGTATTTTATACTGTATTGCATGTATATTCACTGTTTTTTGAGAGCAAGTATCTTAAAAGGACTGTCAGGAGTTCTCCTTTTCTTATGAGTACAGAGTAATTTTGTGACTTCAAAAGTTGTTTTGAGTATTTTAGTCATGTATGGCTTGTAAATTTGCACCTGTAGCTTCATAACATGTAAAATTATCAAGCAGTGATTTCTTATATCCTACTTTTTAGTTTTTATTTGACTTGGGTATAGAGCATTAAGTCATTAAGGCTTATGACAAATTACACACTGGAGGCTGAAAGAGGCTGAGTTGTGCCATTGCCCTAATGAGCAGCCATGTTAGGACCGAGTGTTGAGGTCAGAGGTCATAGTGTTCTTCCTCTATCGATCCCGCTCCAACTTCACCTGTCAGACAGCTTCGCTTAGTCTCTGCCAAGCAATTCTGTCCTCACACATTCAGTGGTGGGAAGCAACTATTTACTCAAGTACTGCACTTAAGAACAATTTTGAGGTACTCGTACTGTACTTGAGAATTTCCATTTTATGCTACTTTATATTTCACTCCACTACATTTCAGAGGGAAATATTGTACTTTCTACTCCACTTCATTTATTTGACAGCTTTAGTTACTTTTCAGATGATGATTTGACACAATGGATAATATAACAAGCTTTTAAAATACAACACATTGTTAAATATGAAACCAGTGGTTTCCAACCTTTTTGGCTTTTGATGTCTTACAAAAAGCAGTTTGTAGTCAGGGTCACATTTCAGATGTCTATGAGTTGTTAACAGCTCCATCAAATAGTGATTTTTCCCTCTCAACTTCTCAGATGGTTTCAGTAAATGCTCCAATAATTCACCAAAAAGCAAAGATTCGAGAAAAAGTCCATTCTTCTCCCATTAATCATCTCACGACCCCTCAGATTTATCTGCTGACCCTTTGGAGGGGACCGACCCCTAGGTTGGGAACCAAACTGGCTAACTGTATATGAAGTAATTCAAACTAGCTCCACCTCCAGCAGCTACAACAGTTAAATGCTGCTGATGCAATGATGTTTAACAATCTAACAATGTCACTTATAATAATATATCAGTCAGAGGGACAAAATTAGTACTTTTACACTACTATTTTTAAGTACTAATTGCTGCTAATACTTTACTATAGTTTTACTTAAATAGGATTTTTCATGCTGGTCTTACTTGTAATGGAGTATTTTTAAATTGCTGTATTGGTACTTTTATATACTAATACTTAATACTTCTTCCACCACTGCACACATTATAAAGGCAAAGTCTTCAATTGGACACTCGTGTAACTACACCAATATCTTAGAAAATGAGCATTTTGGGTATTTCTTTGGTGGACGAGATTGGAGGTCATGGAGTTACTTGTGCATTATTATGCATTGACATTTGAACGGAGCCTCACATTTACACAATTCTGCTAGTTTGAAGCGGTCAGTCGTCAAGATTGTCGTGAGCTTGATGATTGCTTTAGGCAAATACATTCTGAACTGAACTGCCTCAGTCACACTGGCATTATAATTGTGCAAACATTATTTCTATTAAGGTTTCTGACATGTTCAGAGTATTCTAATCACCCTGAGTAACCTTTGCTTGGAGTTACAGTTCTTAGGTAAACACTTCCCTGGCTGGAGGCGCAGGTCTGAACCAATCGACTCATTTGTTCAGTTTGAAAGTGATTGCTGCCGAGTGGAGACTGCTTTAATTTGATTGATGTGTGGTTCACCAAGCGGTGGATTTGGTTGTAATTACTCTTTGTGCTCACCGTGATAAGGAAATTAATCAAGCCATTATGTTGCTCCCATTTTATCATCAGGACACAATAATTGAATAAACCAACCTTACTTGTCTTCAAAGTCACTCTGGCTTGCAGCGTACATACCCGCTGGAAAGGTAAAGGGTTCGCTATTGCTGAGTGGCGAATAGTGAGGTGAGGATGTTCAGTTTATTTCATATTCAAAGACAATGTAGTCTCTTTGATTAATAATAAGAATAAGAATAGTCAGGAATAATCAGGATCCGTTGTTGTTCAAATTTAATCACAAAGCCACATTATCAACTATACATCGGGGGTAGGACCAAATAATCCACTTTGTTTTCAACAAATAGGCAATGAATGAAGCTCAGTGAAAATTGTTGAAAGAATTAATTATTGATACATCATGAACCGTCAATTAAAATAGAAAACAGAAAACACACACCCATCATTACATAATTACAGCCTAATTCTCTGTCAGAGCTTAATGCTGGAGTTGGATGGAACAAACTAGCAAAGAAGGAAAATAGCCCAGAGCAACTGATGCCTCCTAACAGGGGCTGAACAACTAAATCTTTGATGGTCACTTCTATCATTCTGACTTCCTGTCATGCATTGTAAGGAAGAGGCTGCCAATTTGGGGCAGATCTCAGCCACCCAGAAGGATTTGCATCTGTCCTTGCAATTTATTCTGGCAGGAGGAATGTCACCAAAAATCTATTACCCATCTGCGCACGTTTGGGATGTTCTGAGAAAAATTACCTCCACCGGGAAGGGAATACATGAGGTGGTTTTCTTACCCGTAAGAAAAGAAACAGCACTTTCACATGAATATACTTGTTCCAGGGGACATGACAATCCCCAGACTGCTTTCCACAAGAGCAGCAATTAATCACATGGCAGCATATGTGTTCAATAGTCAGATATCTGAGAATATACTTATACAATAAATGCCAGCTCATTCAGAAGCTCATTTAAATGTAAATACTTCCTGATTTTTTTGAATGTCTCTCCATGCGTTTGAAGCTTTTAGTGCAGAAATCTCAACGTTTGAAGGCGGCTTTAGTGATCAAGTGGTGGGGTCTTTTGCTTATGTGTCTAATTGATTGAAACTGCTTGATTACATGCTCGTCTTTATGTGGGTCTTCAGCTGAATGATTGCCTCAAGATCTCTTAACATTTAATCATTAACACTTCACCCAAAGTGTCCACTTTGCATTGAAAAGTTTGAACAGGTTTTAACAGGTTTTAAGAGACTTAAGAGTTCGCCTGGTGAGGGATGTGTTTGATTCACTTTGCTTGGATTTAATTGCTTGCTTGTGTCCTTTGGGTGATGATAAAGTTGTTCTTGACTCGAGTCTGAAACTGGCGTAAACACTCTCAGTGTAAATTAAAGTGCCTCTGGACCACCCTGTTTGGGTTTTAATTGTGGTAGTAGATCATCTCTTTCCCTGGTAATTATCTTAACTATCATCACTCCTATAATAATGATAATCAATTGTTGCTGGCTGTTTTGACAGGGATAATGAAAAGTTTATTAGCCTCTCTGAACCTCAAGAGTGAGTGGGGAACTCTTAAATCATCTGTGGGACTGGGGAGACAAAATATAAACATCCCTATTTCCACACACTTTCCTGTCACTTCAACAAATTTCTCCTGATCCCTGAGAGGATGAAGGCCATGCAAGTCCTTCCTCAGTCTCCATTATCAGCTCCGATAGGCTCGACATGTTTACAAGATTGTAACTCAGAACAGAGCTCCTTAATTAAGTGCTAATTTGGAGAATTTGGCAACCCTCCACTCTGTATAATCAGGATGTTTGGATTGTTAGACTGAGGACCACTCCATTGTGCACAGTAATGACATTTTGCATTTAGCTCAGGAATTTTTTCTTTTCCTTTTTCATTTATTTGGAAGTTATGTATCTTGTAGGAGTTCTGCAGTAAAAGTCAACCTTTATCTTCAATATGATTTCTTAACTGAGTCTGAAAGTATGCATGCTTCACTAATCTAGAAGGAAAAGAAAAATACTGAATGGTAATTTTACTTCAGTTTGAAATTCTCCCTCTTGTTAGGACCTCTTCAGGTGACGCGTCATACATCGATCGGCTGATGTTGTTTTCCTGTTTTGCTTTAGGGGTAGCTGTATTGATCCTCCGTGCACATCCCCTAACTTGTTTGCCACACTTGGTTATTCACTTGCTCCATTAGCCGTGAATCTTCACAGAACTCAGCAGGTCAGAGCAACTATGAGGGTGGCATGGTAACCAAAATGACGGAGGGTCGATTGGTATGGATTTTTGAAAGCTGGCGTCTACTTCTGCACGCCAAATATCAGAAATTAGTTCTTGGCACAGTGGAAAAGCCACTAAAACACCATTAAGATCATGATGAGACACGAAACCTTTACAATTAGCAGGTCACCTATTCTACTGGTTCCCAATCTGGGCTTGGAATGATTATTAAAGGGATCAAAAAGACAACAAAAAAGATTTCTGTTACACAAAATCATGTTTACTTTTCAATGATTTTTTATAGTTTTCTTTTCCTTCTTCTTCTTTTGAAATACTGGATACTTTTACCTCTTCAGGCCTCTAAAAGTCCCTTAGATGAGACTATCAGAAAAGGGAAATGATAACTTATGTCCACTCTAAGACCATAGCCTGTAACGTGGGGTCATAAGTACTGTATGTGGAACCATTAACCAGTTCAATAGTCAAGGGATACTACAAGACCACTTTTAAATGAGGAATACTTTTCCCAAATTTGCATCAAGAGCACAAGGATAATGCGGTGTGTGCAGGTGCTGAACACATGGGTAATTAAAGAAAATTAATTGAACTAAATGGACTTTAGAAGCAAAGGTTGTGAGGATACACAGATTTATGCTGACAAAACAAAACTATAAGGCAGTACATTTGTCTGTTTGTGCTTTCAAGAATAGATGAGATCACAGAATGGAAAATGTACAAATGCCCTTTGAGTGTCTCTTAATTGTATCTTGTAAGATCTCATTCATGTCACAGCAGGGTTTCTACAGACACAGGGGTCAGAGGGAAAAGGCCGAATTCGAGTGCTTTGTGTTTTGTTGTGTCCCCGTAGATCCCCCAGACTCATCCAGCATACTGGAACACCCCAGAAGGGTTGCTGAAGCAAACTGTCAAGTGTTTTTTTTTCTCATGCTTCGAGTAAAAACTTGATTTGAAATAGAAGAGAGCAGATGAAAACATAACTTGCAAAATGTAATTGGGGCAGCTGAGAATGCAATTTGTGTTAATCGCCGTTGTGATTTTGACACATTTTTTAATGCAAACACCGTAGCTGTGTAGCACTGTTTTGCTGGTTAGTTTAATGGCTGCCTGCATGCCTCTCGCACACCTGTACAATGTCAGCTGATGTTGTGAGTTTGAGCCCTCCGACAGCGAGCCGGTGTTGTGTAAAGCAGCTGGCAGATTACTGAGCAGCTCCTGGCAGATAGCGTGGCACTTTATCTCAATTTTACATCGTCAATGGGGTGTGGACAATGAAACTGTACACAAACTATGATGATCCTCCTGTGGCTTTGGCAGTTGATGATGTTTCATGAATATCTCCGCACAGAGCTGGAAGTTCAACAAACAAGCAGATGGTTAGCAAGGAAAAAAAAATGAAAAGGTTAGACATGTTTTGCCTTTCCTTTTCTCTGTTGACAATGTTACACATTTTTCATTAGGGCCCCAATAGGAAAACTATGATCCTACATACACATGCACAAACCATCTCCTGAGAATGTCATTCATAAACTAATTTGCATTAAAAATATAATTGCCCCCAGATTGTTTTCTATCAACATAACAAAGATGGGTCCATACTGAACATATCTGCAAACTACATTAAATATTCATACTGAACAAACCTGTATTTTATTTGTTTTCTAAACAATATTCTCTTGTGGCACCCAAAGCATTAGTATCCATTTTTAAGGTTAGGTTTAGGGCTACAACTAATAATTATTCTCACTAATGATTAATCTGCTGATTATTTTCTTGTTATTTAGTTGTTTTCTCTCTAAAATATCTCTCGAAAAATGCCTGTTGTAATGTTTAAGAGTCTTGGTTTCTCTGATCATCAGTCCAAAATCAAAAGATATTCAGTTTACTATCATCTACAAGACAGATAATCCCCAAACTCTCAGAAGCTATTTTTGCTTAAAAAAATGACTAAAACAATTATTTGATTATTAAAATAGTTGCCAATTAATTTTCTGTCGAATGACTAATCAATTAAATGACTAATCGTTGAAGCTCCAGTTAGGTTTAGAAAACTAAAACACTTGGTTAAGGTCAGGGAAAGTCCAAGGTGGCTTGATGCATGATAAAGGATGCGTCCTCTATTTCAGTAAAACCATTATCTGCTAACCTTAAATAATAAGTCTGATGATATTTTATATTTTTTGTATTTGTCAACAAATTGCATAGAAAATCCATTTGTGTATGTATGTTTATGTGTATTTGTTGTGATCTTTTTCATGGGATTTGTAGACAATAAGAAAGAAATATCACAAGACGTCTCCTTTAAACAAGTGTTTTAGCAGTCTAAGGCTAACAACATGTTGGACACAGGGTGCAAATGCTGGACTCTGGTGTCAAAGTCACATGTATAGTGCCCCCAACCATCAACCCCCAAACTCCTTCCTATGATTTGTGCATTGTAAGACCGCCACACTTCCTCGATTGGCAAAATCGTTAATGCTAAAATTAGCATAAAACAAAGGGATGGAACACACACATGCCTGCAATGCACCCATCCGAATTTGGAAACACATAACGGTGATAATCACATCCACACCCTCTTAAACAAAGCTTTGTCTTCCTGTTTGCTGCATGTTTTTTTTTTTTTTTTTTTACACCATCTGTCAGTATTTGTTACCCATCCACGTGACGATGAACAGCAGCGATGTATGATGAGCAGAGAAGCCCCACGCTGAGAGGAGTGAGACTCTCCCTCTGTGACAAAGACTGAAACAGGAGCTAGTCACAGCACAGTCACTTCTCTCTGCCTCCGATGACAGCATTACTTGTCAGCAAGGGAGCAATAAAAGTGCATACATGTAAAGTATGACACACATGATGAAAGGGAGAGGTCAAAAAGTCAAGAGGTGGGATGTTGGCTGTATCTGCAGCGTTGCTATATTCAGGCAATGGTTTCAATCAGCGGCGTTCCCATCCTACCATATTCCAGGGGGGGATTTTAATGGAGCTCATCCCAGCCTATGACTCCATTTTACCTGTTTTATGGTAAACAAATCCAGTCAGGATTTTGGAGGATTACTGTCCACGTAATTCTTCATTATCAAAGTACTCTCACTTAATCCGCTCAGTATTTGCATTCATTTAAAGCTTTTTGCCAGTTTGGTTTACTTTGAATTGTCCCTTTAAAAGTACTTTCAACCGCTGCCTGGTTATGAATTACAGCTACAAAAAGGATTGTCCATGCTTGAGAGTTTGCGTGTATGTGTTTGTGTGTGTGTGTGTGTGTGTGTGTGTGGAGTGAGCGAGGGGTGTTGTTTGACAGATACAAACGGCCAGCGATAAATCCAGGTGCTTATAGCTTGGAAAGTTTCAGCCATAAATTGCAGGGCCGGATCAAGGGAATGTGCATCTGTGATGGTGAAATCGATTTCATTTAGAACTCATCAAACGCAGCTCTTAGAGTGACAGCAAATAACAAAGAAGCAGAGAGGGGGCCAGTAAAAGGAGCTTTGGGCCACTTTCCACTCCTGCTTCATTCAGGGACACAGGAACGGAGCGTTCAACGGCACAAATGTTTTTTGTTCTCTTGTGTCGAGTAAATTGTGTATATTGTTCAGATCTCTGCAGGAAGTACGACACTTGTATTACCACTGGCTGGAACATCAATATCTTTTGTCAGACTGAACGAGTTCAGCAGCCAAAGATCTCCATGGACAATTAAGGTTAAATAAATTACTATTAGAAGCAGGGAGGTTCAACAGCAAACTAGAAAATAGTTCTTACAATAGTTGTACTGTTTTACTGTGCAATGTGTCCTTTATATAATGAGCTGAAAAACCTGCTTCATACTGTGGGTGTGAATTGACTGAGATTTAGCTAAATCCTTGTGTTAAATTGGATTATTTATGAAACAAGTTTTGTAAGAGTATTTTTGTTGCATGCACAAATCAGGATGTAATGTGATGTGTTTTAGGAATCCATAATATCCACTAAAGGCATGAAACTCCAGTATGTCCGTCCAAGAGAGGGATGGCCCTTAAAACGGAGACCCGTTATACTTGACTGCGTAGTTCTTCAGGGCTGAAACTAATTATTTTGATATTTGAATAATATTCCAATTACTTTCTAGATTTATTGATTTGGTCAGTGATATGTCAGGTAATGATGAAAAATATCCATCACAATCTCCTAAACCCCAATGTGATGTCATAAAAGCAAGTTTTTTTTCTGACTAGCAGTCTCAAACCCAAATATTTTCATTTAAACATCACATAACACAAAAACAAGACAAGTCTTTGTACAAAGCTTGGAAAATGACTAAAATTAATATTCAATGATCAAAATAATAATACAAAAATAGAGATTGTTCTTCTGACTATACATTTGACTAATTGATTAATTTGTTTGTGTTGTCAGATTACTCTTGTCCTGTCTGACAGAGACAGAAAACGTAATATATTCACAATCAAGTTACCTTTTTGATTTGACTATTTTGTTTTATTTCATTTTGTCTGGGTTTTTTTTTTTTTTTACATTTGTGTCAGAGCCTGAAGTACACATGTACTGAACATGAACACATATTGAAAGAAACATTCAAAATCACAGTAAATCTAAATGCTAATACATTGCAGGAGGAGACAGGGGAGGTGCAGAGAGTTAAATTGCTTGTGTGCTCCCTGATGACTTCTTATGTGTCCATTTTTGTGTATTGAAAATAAATTAATAAAAAGGTTGCTTGGTAGGTCTGTGGTATTTATAGCCTGACAATCCACCTTAACAAATCAGTAACAAGTAACGCACTACATCAAGCTGAATCAATCTCAGCAACGCTTGTCACCATTTCCATTTCCATTTCCATGTTTCTGTTTTTTTTTCTCCATGAATGTGGCTAGTGTCACAACACAGGTAACACTGGTAAATGAGTTTGTTGTTAGGTTTAGGGGGATTTCATTACAACTAGGACTTATGGTAATACCAACTACTAACAGTCCATTACATACAGTCAATGTCTTGGTTGCCAATCACCAAGAAAAGAATGCAGGTCTTACTTGAATTACTAGCTAGCTTCCCGTCATCGTTGCACTCATCCTCTTCTCGATTGGACAGCCGTGCATTGAGCTTGACCTTGGTTTTAGTTCATTTAGGTTAACAAATAGACACAGACAGAAACAAAATCAAAAATACTTCAAGGATGAGGGATATCATTCATTGTTCATCTCGGTCTAAATAAAAGAGTTGCTCTGTGCATTCATCTGCAGCGAGCCACTCTCAGACATCCATATCTCTCCTTGCGTCTTCCCTCAGACAGGCTCATATTACGTAAGATGCACCCTCTTGAAGCTTGGCAAGAAATGAAAATGTTTGCAATACAAGGAGTGCCCACACACTAAATCAAAACTCCTTTTAATTTTATAAGGGACGTTTCGACCGACTACAGAAGAAAGACCAGTAAATGAAGGTGAAGAAGATAGAAAGCGATGACTCCTGTCATCTGTAGTTGTTTGAAATGTCGCTAACAGAATTAAAGGGAGCTTTGATTTAGTGTGCCGACACTCCTTGTATTGCAATTTAATAGATTTTTGTATTGCGCACTGACCCCACTGAGATGTGCACATGACTAGTCTGACTTATTCAACAAATGAATATGACCAATGATGAATATGACCAATGATGAAAATGACGAATGATGAAGATGACGTTCCCGTTTTTAATCCCGCCTACAAAGCTCTGATTGTCTCTCCAACCAGAGAAAACAGCCGTCAATGAGCATCACACCAAACTTATATGAATCACTGAACAAATGGGACAACACAACAGATTTGTGCGATGATTCAAAGGTCTGCAACCAGACTAGGCGACATTTCACTCTGCAACATAAATGAATACCATCAATAATTATATAAAATGAAGACAGACGATATAGAGGCACAACACTACTGATGGTCCTTCTGTTCAGAATTCAGCTTTAATTAAATTTAATGAAATGACTCATTTGTCACTTTGTCAAACATCTTCAATATCATGCAGCAATCCAGCAAACATTATAAGCAGAGTTTCATTTGCATCTCCAACAACAGTAGGAGAACATTAGCCACATCACCAAGATATTCAAAGGTTCCTCTTCCTAGCCTCCTTTATCAGACTAATCATCCTACCAGTGGCTGACTTTATCTCTCCTATCACCTTTCAAATACTCGGTCATGTCGGAGCATCCAGTACGCCGTTTTTTTTTTAAAAATTTTATTGGGTCCCTGCCGGGGGCAATCCCTCTTATGTAGAGAAGCAGAGGAAAGCGAAGGTGAGGAAGATAGAAAGCGACGGCTCCTGCCTGCTCGTCGCTGGGGGAAGAGGAGGAGGCGGCGTTGACGGCCTAATCTCTGGCTCTGATTATCTTCTCATTACAATCAGACGGGAACCACTCGAAGAAGAGGAGAATGTGTAATTACGCTCAAATCTCCCATGACTAAAATAGAGGATAATAAGCAGGGCTAGAACTGTGTGCTCACATCTAATCATTCAGTTTATTTAGTCATTCGTTCTGCAGCCGCATTTGTCTGTCAGTGGAGATTTTTGGGAGGTTCAGGTGGAAGTGGATGAAGTACTAAACACCTGACTTATAGCAACATTATTAGAGAGCCAAAAATAATCTGGCACAATTTTAAAACTGCAGGGAATATGCTCAAATATGAGACTCAGTGTGTGTATTCTAGACCATTTTTGTATCTTTTATTTTACTTTTATTGACAGCAAATAATGAAAAATGTATGTTTATCAGGAATTCAAGGAGAACTATTCTTATGACCATGCATCTCCTGTGGCCGCATGTGCCCAGCACGAGATAGAAAACTCCATTTCCTAAAATGTCAGGGCAACTGAAGCATGTAAATAACTACATTTCAATTGACACCTCGATTTGAATGGTAAATGGCTGACCTCCAATTTTCCCAGAGAATTGCTGGCAGGGAGAAATGGAGGGGAATAAAACACATACCCAGTAGACCAGAGGGAATAAGGCTAACCAAGCATGCTAAATCCTCCTCGCTATTGTATGATGGAAGCGTTAAATGTGCGGACAACAAGAAAAATCACTTGGAAAAGTTCTCATGAGAAGGCACAAGAGCAAAAACTTAATCCTGTTTTTTCTCTTTTTTTTTTTCTTTCCTCACAGCTCAGAGACAACAGCCTGCCTGCCGCTCAAGACTGATGAGAGGAAAGGGGTGGACGCGGACACCCGGTTGGACGTCGCAGACAGAAATGGTTGCATCAAAGGAAAGGGACGCAAACGGCACAGTCATCGCAGGGTCAGGAGGTGAGTGAGTCTTTATGACTTCACAAATGCCCGGCAGCAACGCTTGAAAACCATCAAGCAGATTTTCTGAGTTCAAAGAAGGAGAGCTTACAAAGAGAAAGTCAAGAAATCGACGTCCTTTAAGATTGTAGATCAGAGAGTGAAACGTTTCTGATGATGAATCAGGTTTTTTTTTGTTTTGTTTTGTTATGTTTTTGGAGGTGATTTCTATAGACTACTGTGCGGATGATAAAGCCTTTTAACAGTACACCAAAACTCCTTCAGGGCTTGACTCTCAGTGAGAAAAGAGAGTTAATCTCTATATTCTGTTGGAGAGGATGTAAACAGTCTTATCAGGTCAGACCCAGTGGGGAAATACAAAGATTTATTTTATTTTATTTAACCTTTCTTTAACCAGGAAAAGTCTCATTGAGATTAAAAACCTCTTTTACAAGAGTGTCTTGGCCAAGACAGGCAGCAGCATTAACAGGGTTGCAGAAATAAAAAAATAAAAAAACACGACAATTTACAATGAAAATAAAGAATGAATTACAGAATCAAATCAAGGAATTCCACATTGTGTCATTCAGATCCTCTCTTTCACCAACACCTTGGGCCAAAACTCTCCTTCGCACACTGAGAACAATGTTTTCTTCTTCTTATTCTGAGGTGGGGAAAAAAAAGCATTTCAAGCAGATTTTTTTGTTGTTGTTGTTTTTGAAGAAAACTTAATTAATCTGACACCTTCAAAGCTTTTGCAGTTACACAGCAGGAAAGCAGCCAGTGATATGTAAAACACGACTGAAGGCACATCTGAGGTGTTCGAGAGGATCATAAACATGAATCACATCTCTTTGGATGAACATTACCCAACGGCTGCTTCACTTTGTTTTTTTTTAATTCAGCAGCGAGCTCACAGGAATCATGCAGGCCTGTGATAATCATTTTTCGGGTTTGTTTGTGCAAAGAAACATCTGATAGAAACAGCAAGGTGAGAAAGATTTATGTGTTTTTTTATCCTTGGAACTGAGAGCTTTTTCCTCGAGTGGAATCTACACTAGAGGACTTCTCTTTTCAGTAGCTCCAAATGACTCATAGATATATAAAGTCGTTATCAAAACACAAGTACTGAGGAGTCACGGGAGTTGACGTCAGTAAAGTGGACACAGCGCGCTTATGTTTACCAGCTTTTATTCCTAAGCAAGGATGCCAAAATGTGACAACGTATCACGTCTCTTTATCAATTTATTTACTAGATGACAGTTTAAATGATCACCTTAATCATTTATATCCAGGCTTTGCTGTTTCACTATGTTGCAACTCAGCTCGTTTAATATTATTTTTCATTAAAGTGTATTTATCTCTTCTAATTTTGGCAGAGACACAGGGGGAAAGTTTTGCGTCATGTAATTATGAGACAGTGAGGTGCAACCCATGATGTCCAGTTTGGGTAATACATCCATAAGTCTGAAGGCCTAACAGATGCCAAAACACTGTGCAGCAGTTTATAATGCTATGACACAGGACTTTATAGCTCTTTTCATGGTACCAATCTTTGTCTGCCATCTCCATGATTGTGATTGGGTGGTAAACAATACAATTACATTGTTCACACTAGAAATTAATTTACTAATAATGTGTCCTTGAACTAATTCGATTGTCCAACCAGGATAATGTTGAACTGGTTCAACTTTGTCACCAAATAGCCCACTGTGCCAGTGCAGTGTTCTCATTAAAATCAATGAGGAAATTATATATTTTATGCAGACTATTGCTAAAAAATGATAAATCCAAACTACCATCCAAGTGGACAAAATAAAATATCATTGACTACATATTGAGAAATACTGAAGGCTTTCTGAATTACAGGTTTAAGAGTGGGGTCCCAAAATTCTTGGAAATGTTAAATATTGTTACTTGTCATTATAAATCAGTAGTTTTTTTCAGTAATACCTGTCTAATCCCCTTCAAAGTACTCTCCTTGAGATGCAATACACTTGTCTCGGTGCTTCTCCTGGAAACATTCCCCGTAGTCGTCTTTTGTCACCATGTCTCCTGCGATTCTTCCTAGATTTATTCCACAGTGGCGAATCTTCTCCCTTTCAGTCCCAATTTTAGTTTCAACCAAGTTGTTGACATACACTAGCAGCAAATCCGATAACCACACCCTACTCCTGTGCTATCAATGACTTCCGGGAATTTTTGGATCCACCCTCATATATTATTCACTAAGAGAATCACATTGAAGAAGTTGGTCTAAGACACTTTGAGTATCTGATAGTCATAAGAAACAATCACCACCAGATACCTGTTTGTCATTACCTTTGACCACAACATCAGCAGAGAAGAGGAGGATCTGAGAGGACACACCAGCAATATCCAGGTTCACAAATGCAACCAAGAATTAAAGAGATGCTTGATAAATATTGAGTTTTTGTTTATTTGTCTCTATTTTACAATAAAAGTAAAAGGGCTAATGAGGTAGATTGATTTCCAAATTCTAGTAGCCATAGTAATGCACTCTGGTACAAATCACTGTTAATAATGATGTTTTATGGTGTGACAACTCTGTGGTTAAGGTCTGGTTAGGTTTAGGCACAAAAACACTTACTGTTAGAGAGATGATGATTAAAAGGATCACTTGAAACGTGGTTTATACTTCCTTAAAGTTATGCAACCTTTGTCATCATGGCAAAAGTAAACACCTCAACATTACGTTTTTTTTAAAAATATCCCAACTCGTGGTTGGTAACAGGAGGAAAACGGTGGTCTCCTGCAGCAAAATCCACTTTCTGTCATCTAACCATCTAGCCACCCACTCAACCTGCTTCCTTCAAATCATCTTATCAGGTCTCCTTATATTGACGTCATCTGAACTGTGTCACTTCTCCACGTCATAAATACTATGTCCGCTAAATTTTTGTCATTTTTGTCAGCTGAATTTTAGATCTATACTGTTGTTTTTCTTGTGAGGACGGGCTGCACCGCAAGCTGCTGCCTGAGAACAGTTACCTCCATTGAGAGAGACATTTGTTCTGCAGATTGTTATCTTGCTAATTGGCCAGCGGCAGCCCAATTTAGCAGAGCAACCAATGTTAATTATAACATGAAACCACAAGCCACTGATGCTGACTTTCTGTAGAACCAGTAAGTTAGCGACAGTGAGTTTGAGAAAGTAAACCAAACCTGGTTCACTAGAAAAAGCCTCTGTCTATAAAGAGCACAGAAATAAATCATTTCCATTAAATTCTGTTGAATCGGAAAACCTAAAAACCTAGAAACAGACAAAGTCCACCTGATCACAACTGTACTAAACACAATACACTGCCTATAGATACATATAAACGAAATACAGCACAATACAGTGCCTGACAATTTTATCACCAAGCAAGTGATATATATTTTTTAATATAATGACATATCTAGGATGTAGTTACATGTATTCATTTATGGTATTCATACATGATTGCAGCCTGGAAAAAAAGCAGAACGCTCTTCAGGAAAACAGGCTGCATTCAGCATTGAGCATATTCTCATCAGATGTCCCCAAATCCCTTTTTTCATACACTATTGTTTCGCACAATCACCATTCCCAGTGTAGCTGGCAATTGACTGCTCTCTCATTCTCCCTTTTATTCTCTCCACTTCATCAAAAGAAACTGTTTCTTCTGTCAAAAAATAAAAAATTAAAAAAAAATAATGCCTGCAAATGCTTGCCTTGTGCTCTCTTACTACAAAGCCAGAATAGTAGAGGTGTTAATGAGTGACAAAGCGTTCTCATTACCAGGAGAGGGTACTTGGGCTTGGTCTGTCTAATCAGCCCTAATGCATTTCAGTTCCTAATGCTCCCAAACTGCCGACTACACCAAGCAAGGCCATTTATTATAGCAAGACAGTCTTCTGCATCCAATGAAACAGGCACATAGTCTCCAGAGCTCTGTGGTCGCATATATCAAGAAGGAGTGCAGTTTGTCAATGTCTGGATGAGTCCTGAACACTCACCTATGTGCATGACCTGCTGTTTGTGTAACATGGAGGTACATTTCATTGAATTTGATGCATAAATGAAAGGATTACCCTGAAATAAGCATGAAAGTGTTTAACAATGTGTCTTATGCAGCTACTACTTGTAGATATTTTGATATGTTCCAACCAGAGCTAAAATAAGCTTAAGTCTGTGCTATTCAAATATAATCTGGATATTGGTAATGTTTTCCAGAAGATTAGCTGACAAAAGCAGAACTTTCCATAAACACCGGCTGCCGGCCAAACAGGCGAAGTCCAGCCGGCTACTTTATTATATTAAGTTTTGATTCTAATAAAATAGTTTTGATTAACAAGTTGCAATTCTCAATGCATGTACATTTACGGCCACTAGCCTCCGCTTCAAAACAATGCAAGCATGATGATAGAGAAAAGTGCCTAACTGTCTGTATCAGTCCCACCACCTCTCAGCTGTGCACAGTTGAGAGGTTGTGTCCTGCCGAGTAGAGAGCGAAGAGTTGCCTTCAGACAAATATTAGCAAAATAATTGATGACAAAAAAACACATTAAGTATCGCATTTATTGCACAGACAGGGGACATCCTCATTAGACGGGCTGCTTCGGAAAACACCGGTGGCAGCAACTTGACGATTGGTCAGTAAGTATTAAAAAGTCCACTGAAAGCACTGTACGTTTACGGGCTTAGTGAATGGACAAATGAATGGATTATCTTTATTTACATTGTACTTTTTACAGCAGAGCCATCTCTAAGATGCATTGCAAACACACAATAAAACAGGCAACACTGTCAAAGTAACAGGCCTGTGTCATGTGAGGAAAATGTAGCCTTAGCCTCACACTCAGGATGACAGTGAAGATGAAAATAAAGATGAGTAGAAGTTGATTTTATCCAGTAGATTCATATGATTTGAGTCCAGTGATTCAAATGTTTTGTTATTTTAGAGTTATTTTTGGCATAGGTTTATTTTTATAAATAATTTAATTTAAAACCAATGCACAGGCTAGATAAAACATTAAAAACATGTCCCCCCTTAAAATAACCTTGTTTATTTTCATTGAATATGAGTGCATTTATGTTTCTAGTAAAACAATACATTAACCATCATTGTAGCATTTCTTGATAAACCTTAAAGTGAAGGTGTCAATATATAAATAAAAAATAATAAATAAGGTCTAATGATTCTTAATGTCAAAGTTTTGATCAGTTATGAATAGTTTTAAATGTTAATAGCTATTTACAGACTATGTGCACTAAAACACACAAGAAGCCTAATTCTCCTTTACAATAATTCACCACATGTTTAAAATCAGGTAGACAAACTCATTAAAACATGTAAGATCAGTCTATATGATGGAATAGAGGCATTACAATGTGCCAGAGACCACCAAATTTTGGTTTTTATGGATAAAATTTTTCTCCAAGGAAGCATGCCCTGAGAACCCTCTAGCTGGCTACATTTTCCCATTGGCTGGCTACTCCATATCCTTATGGAAAGCCCTGCAAAAGCATGTAAGGTGCAAAATTCATTATCTTTCACTTACTGTTTTGTATTATTCTAAAACTTTTTTGGTTTTATTTTTTATCTCAAATGGCAAAAATGATTTATCTGTTTTTATCCATTCCTCTTCAAAGTGCCTTTGTTGTAGCCCCAGACCTTTGAATCTCAAATTTTGCCCAACGACTCCAAAGACTAGTGTTGCTCTTTTATATGGTTGTTTCCATGGTTGGAATTAGAGTGGAATTGATTGTTGTTTTTTAGGTCATTCATACGCAAAAACACCACAAATTCAGTGGTTACAGCTTCTCAAATGTGAATACTTGCTAACTGTCTTAGTTTTCTATGATCGTAAACTGAATGTCTTTGAGATTTGGACTCTTAGTCAGATAAAACAAGAAATATGACAACATCACCTTGGGCTCTAGGAACTTGTGATTTTACTAGTTTTTTTCTAGACTAAATGATTAATCAAATCATTAAGAAAATAATAATCAGAGTAATTGATAATGACAGTAATTGGTAGATACAGCCCTGAACTGGAGCTTCTGTAGGTACAGTAAGGTCAACTAACAGTACCAGAGCCCAAATGCCCCCAAAATTTGGGGAAATGGGTAAAGAAGATCCAATGATTAGTTGTGTCTCCCTTGATGGAGGATCGCCTTGACAGCAGTATGGGGTGCACAACATCAATAAAATAAAAATAACATTTAAATGAGCATAGCTTTACATATCATAAGTAACATCTTACTTTGATTGTAATGATAAACCCCAAGATAACTACTCCTAGCTGCTTTAAATACATCCTTTGTGTTGACTGAAAATGATATGATGTGGACAGAAACAGTCATCAGTCATCATCAGCTGCATCTGTTGATTCATATAACAGGTCAGTGTGTCTGCATGTGCCCATACATTTCTCTGTCTGTGCAAGAGTAAAGGGACATGTTGGTGTAATAAGAAAGTGCCTCATGTCTCCATACCAGCTCACTCCTCTCCTTTATTTACTAGCCTGCCATTAATGATGTAAATACTCCATCTCTCCTCCATAAAATTCACATCAATTCACTTCACTTTCCAGTTTTTGCAAAAAAGCTTATTTTCCACATCATTATCAAAGCCACGGTAAAGCTGCCCGAATGAATTGTAGTCAACAGCATCTTCTTGCACATCTCTGCTTTAGTCTGTATCGCCCTACATGCACGCTCACGCCCTCCTGCCTTTGCTTCTTATGAATTTCAGTCGGTCTGTACATGAAAGGCACATTCAATGAGCTTGTGGTGCTTCAAAGGCCTTCATCTCCATTTCCACATCAGTCATTTTCAGCAAGCAAATGAAGTGAACCTCTGGACAGCAATCAAGCTGGTCAACAGATGGAATCTGACACTTTCCCTTTTTTTTATAATGACAAATTCACACTTTCTGAGAAGAATGGTTGGAATATACAGGAATATTTCAGGCTAGCCATGAGTATGTGTGTCAGTACATATGAAAAAGTGTGCAGACATGCTGTGTTTGTTGAGCACAAAGGTCTATTTGAGAGCAAGTAGAGTCTAAATAAAACAGATTTTTGTCATTGTTTGCTAGTAGAATCAGTAAAGAAACCCGTGTTTATGTTAAGATGCCCTCACAGCCATAGCATTAGCTTCTACTAGATAAGCTAAGGACTACAAATCAGATGTACCAGCTTGGGGACAGAAAATGGTGGAAGGTACAAAGGTCTACACCTAAGTTGATGTGATCAGTCTTAAAATCAGAGTTCTAGACTGCAACTATTTACAGTCGCTGGTTTGGCATTCCTAACCCATAAGGGCTTTGAGTTTGATTTGGAGGAGGTCTGTTGAATAAGCAAGTGTCATCATGATAATGTATTTTAACTGTTTAAACTGCACCAGAGGAAACTCAATTTACCAGTTACTACATAGGGAGCACTACTCCTTGATAGTTTTATTGATCATGAAGAGCACTTCTCAGACTGTGAAAGCAGTTGGGGGGGGGGGGGGATGATGAGATGTCTTTGGACTGAACCAAACTGAGGACATTGCTGTTCATGGTCAGAGTCCCAAACCCATGGAGGCGCCCCATGAATAGGAATTTTTGACTGAAACCCTGCATTGCAACTTGTTTGCCTGATGTTTGAAAGACTCATTTGCATTGCAGTGAGGGTTTGATGCCACTTAAACTACATAATGGATAGGTGGTAGAGATCAGAAAGATTTTCATGTTTACGACTTCTGAGCGATCATGTCATTGGACCACTCAATGTCAGAGTTGTTATATATCAGGTTATATAGCATTATATACAAACTACCTTAAACACAGAGTTTGGCTGACGAGAGACCGCCAAATTGGATATATGAGAGCTTTTGAATTTCCCAGTTGTGATTATGACATGGATGTTAATAAGAACGGTATTAACAAATGGGTAATTGTGGTATACAACATAACATGAGCACAGCATAATGAAAGGTGCAATTTAGTTGGATTATGGGAAGTATAGGATTCAGTGTTTTGGGAGTTTAACCCATACCAGGTACTTAAAGTCTGGATAACTGTCTCTCCTTTTGCTTTATGAAGATGCGATACTACATCACTGGAGTACACTTTTAAGAATAACTTTGATTAAGAATTCTACTCTCCAACATGTACCTTGGTGATAAGTTATATGCTGCAATATCAAGAGCATAAATAAAAAAATTCATTTAAAATGTCTATTCAGTTCTGCTATAAAAACTAAATTACACATTTATCAGGCACCAGGCATTGCTGTTCAAGAACTAATGTTCATCACATTATACGAAAGCCTTTACTTTGCTGAAATGTTAAACTATGTATCCTGCTGTGTTGTGTATGTTAGAGTGTGAAACAGTAAGAAAGGGAGAACAAAGGATAAGGGCCCATCAAACATAGAAGACTGCTGTGAAGTCGGCTATAGGCACTGACAGTCCACGGCATGCAACAAACATCTATCTCCCCTTCTGAGTGCAGCCGTGTCGCCATCGGTCTTGACTTCAGTGAAGCACACTGGCATTCGATCAGTCTTCTGCTTTATACCAGTCTGGAGAGGATTTCATCATCTTGTTGTGATGGGATCATCTCATATGGGACATTCAGCTCGCAGATAATCTTGTTTATGATTGTTGTGAGAGGGAATCAAGAAGTATTTATGTGCAGTTATGTGATGCCAATGATGAGTCATGAGGATTATTTTACCCCACCCATTTTGTTTGGGGGGTATTTGTCTGCAAAGAATTTAGTAAAATAAATTACAGCAAACTCCCAAAGAATATATTTTTTGTAGTATTTTGTAGCTTTCTGAGCAGGTAGGATCTCCAACCCATTAGGTTCTATAAAAATAATTGTACATTTGAACTTGTCTCGGTTTGACCTTGTAAATGTCTGAACTTTTGGAACCAATTCCACAAATATTTGATGTGGATTTTCACAAGCTGTGCAGACTTTTGTAGAGCGAGTTTCACACTTACTTGGTATGAAATTCACAGAGAAAACTGTAAGCAACAGTTTCGTTATATCATAAGTGTTTCTGAGCAAGTTCTGACACATTAGAATAATGTATTAATGTAGCTATTAATACAGTCTGTTGGAGTTCTTTGCACTGCTGTGATCATTTGGAGTGCTCACTCACCATTTTGAAACTGTGCAATATGAGGGGGTCATATTGCACACTTCAACCTGTCTGTCACGGACAGACATGGTGTCATTTGAGCTCAGGTGATTCCCCATAGTGAAACACTTCACTCTGTTATCAAAGAACCGGGGATTACATTAAATAACTCAAAGTTTTATTTGCTCAGGATTTGATTTCTCCAGAATCTTCCTCGACTCCAATTGAGTTTCAGTTTATTTGCACAGGTTAAAATCCAACAAAGACACACAAATAACATTTTAAAAATTCATGTGCAGGGACAAGAAAAAAGCCCAGATGGGCGTATTTATTACCTCTACCTCAATAATATACATACTGTATGCTCATATATGCTATGTATGAAGAAAAACAAATTGACACAGTTAAAAACTGGATTATAAAACCAAGATTAAAGCCTTTTTTAAAAAAAATGCCCTGAAGGACTGTAAGGAGGAGGAAATTTTAACCAAATGAGAATAGTAGTTCCATAAGTTAGGACCCCTGTATCTGATGAAGATTAGTTGACTGTCTGGTTGAGTACGAGTGAATCTGAGTTCCTTACAAAATAAGACCTGAAATGACTTGGAAGATTTTCGTACTTGAATTGTGTCTCATATATAAAAGTATCTACAATGGAGATGAATAGAATTCCCTTTGTGGTGCTCACAGCAATTAAAAAGCCATTTAAAAAATAATACACCATAAACTGGTTTCATAGGTACTATTTCTTCAGCATAAAATGGTTCAAATGGGAAATAATATTTAGAGCACAACAGATGAAATTCCATTAACTTCCATTGTATTGGGATGGCGCTAGAAAGATTTTTTGAAAACCTGGACAAATAAAACAAAACATGTCTAGAGACCACTGCAGGTAAGGTAAGCAGGCAGAAAAAAAATATTCAGATGAACTCTAGGGTGTAACACTTTAAGTAAGAGCAGATTCAATATGTAAGTCCAAAAGTCCAAATATTGGGAGTCAGAAACTATAACTCACGTCCAAAAATGTTATTACCTCACTGCTGAGATTTGACATTTCACATCCCATCCCTGGAATGAATACAGAAATGTCCCCTCTGCTCTATCTCTGCTTGCAGGTCCTCCTTTGATGAGGAACTCTCTCCTAGGCCCAAGGGGAAGAAGAAGAAGAGAAAGTCCGAACGGAAGAGGAAAAGGAGAAGGTCAGTTCCCAAAATGAGATGACTCCTTGTGAGGAGGCATATTGCCGGACACCTTCGGCGATGTTTGCATGTGTACAGGAGGACATTCAGCGCTCTCGAGAGCTCATATTTATTTGTCCTCTCGCTTTAGGTCTCCTTCCCGTAGCCTCTCACCACTGAGGAAGAAGAAAAAGAAGAAGAAGAAGAGCTCCAAGAAAAGCAAGCGACATAGGTAGTTCTTGCTTACTTTACATGATAGAGACATTGTTTATGGAATAACATTTATATTTACCAAATACAACTTTCTTTTTTTTTTCATTCCAGGTACACTTCCAAAAAGTCAAAACACAGGTATGTATGTGATTACTTCATGCATAATTTCAGCATGTTTTCTGACTGTGTATCTGTAATTTCTAAAGGTTCAAATATTTAATTAAAAGTTCAAAGCAACTTCAAAAGCAAACAGTTCTCACCTGGATGCATTTCTGTCATAAATGTGCTGTAACATTTAACGCCTGCTTTCCATAAGATTGTTGAATTTCTACCATAAAAGCCAATGCCCTTTATGTATCAGCAAGAGAGCTGGGTGTCTGTGCAGCCTTTGTCAGTCTTAATACTCCTCGCTCATGATTCTATTCTCTTTCATCCCACCAGCTCTTCAAGTTTAAAACATAAGAGGAAGGATGAGCGCAAGCACAAGAAAAGGTCAGTCTGTGATTGTTGCATCAGAATCATGTACATCCCAAATCCTACACAACTTTTTTTTAACCCCCTACAGTACCCCTTCTTCCTCCCCCATGCTATAAGCCCATCCACCCTTTTTCAGAACACTCATTGCTGAGGAGGAAAGAAAGAGGATCCTCCAAAACGCTCTCATGTAGGGTACGATGGATGAATACACAAATGTGCAGCTTTTTTTTTTTTTTTTTTTTTTTTGGCAAAGCGTGAAAAAACCCTCATAAAGAGGAAAGCAGATTGAAAGCTTGAGCCACAAAGAGAAAAAAAAAAGGAGGTGAAAGAGGGTAAGAGAAACCAATTTCATGCTGTGATCTTGCAACGTTTTATAATTCGACTTTGGATGAGCAGGCTGTTGTGTGTAATCACAGAGCCAAGTTCAGTTGCTGCTTACTTCAACAGAAACCTCTGCTTTCCGGCTCACCACAACTCTCTCTTCCTTTGTTCTGATCACATCGCGCTTTCATGTTTTTGCTGTTCCTTTGTACTTTCACCTTCTCTGATGTGCTCTCCTATTTTTGGCTGGACGGCAACAGGCCAGCCCTATAAACAAGAAAGTCTGTCCCTGACCGAGGAAGTTTGGCTTCCGTTGGCTTCATCAGTCGTCCGAGTGTCGCCACTTCCTGTGTCCATCGTTTCAAATAAAAAGCCCTCTAGTGTTTCATACATGGTCAAGCTTGTTCAAACATGGTTCATATCCATCAGATGATCCAAATCTGTAATCTGATCTGTGTAAATGTATTTGGAAAAAGTGCCAAAATGTAGATAATTGATGCAACACCTTAACAGAGAGAGGTGAAGATGCAACAGTGGAAAGAAAGACACAATCTTACTTGTTCACACAGTTCAGCTCAAATAAGAATAATGATCAGAAAACAAGACCCAAGTACTTGGAGATGTCACCAGCATTACATACAGTATGTGCTCTTTTGAAACTAACGATTATTTTAATCTTCAATTAATGTATCCGTTATCTGTTAAAGAGTTTTGCTGTTGCTTACTTAGTCATGGATACTTAATGTTATAGAGAAATGCTTTTCCAGGGGCTTTAAATAAACCACCAGGTTGGCCAAACTTATTTGGAGAAGAAAACAAAGTAAACAGTAAAATTATAATCTAAACTGTCCATTGGAATCCTCCCATAACAGCAAACAGACCAACTTCTTGGTTCAACTTTGACCTATCATACTTGCCGTAGTTGTACACACTCAGTTTTTCCTGGACAATGAAGGCTTATTACAGGCAGTATCGTTGAGCTCACTTTCGGTTTTACCATTAAATGAAAGTTGTTTCAGATAATCTGTTGGCTTGTTTACAACCTGTCTGATCATATAACTGTTTCTTACCCCAAACAACTTTGTTGTAGCAATATCGGCATATTACCAGATCTCATTAATTACTTTACAACATTATGAAAATAACAAACCTTTAATTTGTTAAATACAAACAAATGGTCAAAAATGCTTCTCACAGACTAACAGTCCAAAACCCAAAAGTATTCAATTTGCAACAGTAATAAAACAGATAACAGATGGAAACACATGTGATTGGTCTCACTCCTTTAAACAGAATTAAACTAGCTGAAGTGACTTTGCTCACCGTTTGAGGCCTGAAACCTGCTCGTTGCTTCTTGCAGCTTTAATTTTGGCTGATTGAGCTGCTTCCTTCTGTTAAACGCGAAAAAGGCCTGAACTCACAAATTGCCGCTTGCGGCTATATTTAATTTAAAAAATTGCTCCTAAGTAATTTCTCTCAATCGACTGGTTGTAAATCAAGTTATAGTTGTGGCACTGGTGCTTTTTGGCTCCTTATCCACTTGAGTGTTTTCCTCTTCTGCTCTCCTCATCACCTCCAGTTCCCGGACTCACTCACGTCGGAGACGACGCTATCGGAGGTCAGAGTCAGACAGTTCTTCCTGCCAGTCTTCCACAGAGGACAGGTAGGAACCCATCCATCCCCCCTCCGCCCCCTGATCCTCAGTTTATCTTATCAGGCCGAGGTGTCTGCTGAGTTCTTGGTCACATCACAGCGATGACTGATAAGGCAGAGGTGACTTCCTGATCTCAGGCAAGACCAGCTCTTATCACAGCTTCACAGGAAATGCCCCCAAATTCACTCCACGGATCGATGCACTAAATTATGATGACATATTGCAAAATCTTGGCCAAGTGATAATATGAAAGATGTTGTTTTTGACAGTTTTTATGGATTGCACTGAACGGGGATGATAGCATTTCTGTGAGCATTGGAATAATTAGACACTTCCACTGGTCATTCATTAGTCACTATTGAATGCAGAATATTATATTTAGAGACAGAATGGCATTCAGGGTCACAGCTCAGTTAGTGAACTTTGACATTGGAGGTGATATTTACCTCACTTTGAAACCATCCCCTTAACAAATTTTTCTATGTTGCTGATATAAATTCAAATGACTCACTGACATCAAATATGCATGAATACTAGTTTTTGCATTATTCCCTGAAGTGCTGTGTTGCGTGTAATAGAGCAGAAGCTTTTATGTCACGATGCTGTGTCATGAAAACTAAATTCAGAATTTTCCCACAGACACCATCTGCAGAAATCTGTGGTACATCAGGCGTTAGGAGACCTGGCAGCTGTAAGAGGGGAAACAAATGGAGTGCTGGACCGCACGGACATGCAGTGGAGACCTGCAACCAAATCAGTGTGTAAAACGGCTCCAAAATATCGCTCCATCCTCTCAACTGGCACCGTAAGTACTCTTTGGGACTCTAACAATGCTGCCAAAGGTTCAGTTTGGTTTCTCAGTTATGGCCATGTAAAACAGCTTTTTATTAATCAAAATATACAGTAATACCTGCAGTGAGGCACTTGGGTTTGGACATTTTTTTTTTTTCAATGAAGACTTCTATTAATTTCTTCATCAACTCATAATTAAGATGCAAGTTTCACATCCCAGCTCAACTGACATTCAGCCAAAATTGAATATTTTTTGGAAATTATGTCTAAACCCACTTAGCTATCCTGTAAGGAGTGAATTTTTTAATATTAAATAAATTGTACATGGCCTGACTCTGAGCTCAGTTTTGTAATTCCTCATTTTGTTCTTGTTTTTCTGTTTTAAAAACCCACAACGTTAAGTATGTAACATGCTTGGTAGAAAGAACTCCAAACAACAACAATTTTGAAAAAAATTACAGCAATGTCAGTAGAGATTTTTCAGCCTATTTTTCCTTTTGTCAAGATATATAACGGGTCATATTTAAATGCAAATATTAGAATGACTTCGAACAGCCCTAGCACTATTTCTCAGTATCCATGTGTATTGTCTTATTGTATGTACAGTACATTATACCAGCCCTAAATTCCCAGATTATTTTCACTGATGATGTGAATGAATGAGCAGTTTTTTAATGAATTATTTCTACAAAATAAGAAACTATAGTATAGTACGTTAAATTATCCTACTAGTTTAGATTAGTTAACTAGATTTCTGAAAGAGGTAAAGTGTAGTTGTACTGGCATGTATAGGTTTGTAAGGTATAAGTC
The DNA here is from genome assembly GCF_914725855.1 of Thunnus albacares. NCBI lineage: Eukaryota > Metazoa > Chordata > Actinopteri > Scombriformes > Scombridae > Thunnus > Thunnus albacares. The sequence goes on from NC_058107.1 coordinate 31,741,690, forward strand.
TCTTTAACCTCTGACCACACTCAACATCACAGTACATACAGATGTCACTGCTGTTCAGGGGGGAGGAAAAGACATGTTGTCACCACTAGTTGACAGGACAAGGCAGTTTATTAGACAGTTACGCTTAACTGTTAGGCAAGTTAAACACTTGACACACTAGACGTCTTCACTTTTAAATTTCGTCTTTTAGTCTAGTTTTGTTAGTTTTACTAGTTTTGTAGGACTCCTACTGTACTGGATAATACACTGGTGCAAACCTGTAGCGCTGCGACAAGAAGTGAAACATTTTTTGTTTATAATGAACAGAAATTACAAAAACTGTTTCTTAAACTTTGATCTGCCAGCAGCAGGCAGCACATACTTGTTTATTGTCTAATGACTGCAGTTGAGCCAAGTTACCACATAGTGCTTTAAAGGTTAGAGACAGTCTGAGATGGGACATACACCATTAGTTTATGCCATGCTACACAAATGGCAAACTGCTTTCTGTTGTGGCAAACAGTGTGGATGCATATCATTTGCTTGTCTAGTATCAACATAAGCAATACGTAGTCTGGGTTGAAGCAGGAGACGTAGATGGAACAGTTAACACATAAAATAATTTTATAAATAGAAATTATTAGCATTTGCATTCCCCTTTGGACCTAAACAAAACCACAAAAGCAGGTGACAAGATTTTAGTTTATGCCAAGTTGATTGTATTTACTTTAATAGACTGACCTAATGAAACCTTTGTGGTTAAAACAGTGAATAAGACTGAGGTATATCTTGTCCTGCTGTGCATACAGAGTATGTTTTTTTTAAAAATAACTTCTTTTGTGTCTGACCTCTAAATACTTGCATACTAGCATTCTCCCAGGAGCCTGGAGCCTTCATATGACACTGAAGCGACAAAAAAAAAAAAAAATTGCCTTTTCACTTTGGCCCTCCTCAGTCCCCTCCAGTCATTGCATCTGTTTTATGTTATATTTCCAGCAGACAGTTTCAATTGTTCACATCGCAGACGTGACTTGAAACCGAAATGAAACCAAGAGAGAAAACAAACATCTTAAAAGTGTGATTGGCAACTTCCAGAAGGCTGACTTTGAATTTTAAAATTGTGCTGTTTATTACAGGTTGATTTTTTTTTTTTAAGGCATATTTTCCCCAAAGAGCCTCATAAATGCAGCTATGTCCTTAAACTCATTGTCTCATGCTTATTGGAGCATAAAATATATTGAATTTCTCTCCAGCAATCATTAAATTATGCTAATTGCACAGACGGGTGTTTTTAATTACACACCACAGGGTTTTAATTGAATTTCAATAAATTAATCCATAGATTGAATCATGCCTGGCATTCAATATCCCAAAGTATTTCAGGAGGACTTCACAGTTGGTTACTGAGGGGTAGACCTACTGTATCAGTGTTATTCATTGGTGTTTGCATTTATTTATGGGCTTTGATTTGATTTTAATAAAAGAACATAATTTCAAAAGTAATGCAGTATTTTCCTTTGCTTAATATTTCTTTCCTTAAAAAAGCAATCCATAAAGGGAAAGGTAGGTATGTCATACAGTAACTGAACAGAAAAACCCTCATAAATATGAATAATCTACATGAATGTGGTTGATTATAAAATATGTCAACCTCTTGTATACATAGAAGTGGTGAATTGTTGAATTTGTTTTGTAGTGGAAGCATAAAAAATCGATGCGGCAACAAAAGACAGAAAGACAGCACACACACACACACACACACACACAAAAAAAAAAAACATTTGCAAAAATACCAAGACATGAAGATGATGAAATGTTTATTTGAAGCAGGCAGCCTTGTCAAAATATCTCGAGGTGACATTGAAGAATGTGTCTGTTTAAGATTTGTCTTTCTGATAGTGAAATCTTTTACTCCTGTGTATGCACAGATTGTGTGCAGATGTGACTGGTAAAGATTTGTTTAAATTTCCCTCAGGGCTGGTCTGTTGTGTCGACTTTTAGACTAGATAATAGGAAAACCTTCGGGAGGACAGACTGGATTAAAGTTTGAGTTTCTCGTAATCAATAAGTAAAGAGAGATCATAATTTTTAATAAGATCAGTCAACTGTGGTCCTTGGAGGGCCAGTATCTTTTTTTCCATCTGTGGATGTTTACAGAAAAAAAAAAACAGAAAAAAAAACATTTCTAAATTCGGTGTGCAGTCCTTGAACTCACATACAAGCACACATGTAAAGTAAAGGACTTCTCGCTCCGGTAAAAAAACTCTAAAACAATGCACCATCAAGGAAAGAAAAAGGAACATGCCAATAATAGTCTATCTGGCTCTGGGTTTGAAGAGAGGGTTATTGTCTTTTTCTTGCAATTTACGACTCTAATGATGCACTTATGTTGCCCGCTCTTCCCTTTTTCTTACACCTTACCTACTTAAGGAGGAAATCTTGATTGGTAAGTCGATGCTATCCGCAGATTTAGGGATGTACTTGTAGGTCGGTGCAGGCTAATTATTTACTTCTTACAGGAGAAAGAGCACAGTCATCTGTCCTGTTCTGAGGGCTTTCTTAGTTAGACTGATGGGATCTCTCTTTGTCTGCAATCCTTTTCATTTTTACATAATACCCATTTTTGTGATGTTTGTTCAATGTTCTTTAAATGAGGCTTTTCAATGGGGGCTATTGTTTACTCTTTTTCTCTTCACTCCAGTTAGAGCCGGTAGATCTTTCAACGCATAGTTTTTTTCTTTCTTCTCTGCTCTTTTGTTGTTCCTTTCATATAATTGTATTAGTTTAGACTTAACTTCTTCTAAGTTTGTTTTTTTGTTGACTTCTTTGACTTTAGTTGAGTTCAGACTTTCTTTTGAGGTTAATCGCATGCTTCAAATTTGCATGATGTCTTTATCTTTCAAAGTTTTCTGTCCCGAGAAAAAAAAAAAAAAAAAAAAAGAAATCTCTTCTCTGTGTTTTCAAGGGAATATGTGCGTTTGTGCTAGAGTATTCACAGTGCATCAAAACAGGTAGCAGGTTCCATATTTCAACACACGCTCGGTTTTAAGCTGTAGCCTATTTGTCTGTTTACAGATTTTGTCGTCAAAACCTGGAAGCGAGCTCTTACAAGGAAAAGGGTCTCACCATTTATTGAGCCAGACCGACGCTCCACACGATTACGATTCTGGGAATGACACGTCCTCGCCGCCGTCAAGCAAAACTGGTGTTTCTCGGGCGAGTGTCACTGTCAGCAAGCGGGAACACTGTCAACGTCTGGCCTCACCAGAGAAGCTGAAGTTCACTGACAGAGACAATGCCTCTGACTCAGGGAACTCTGTGACGAGCTACGCTTCCTTGTGCAAACCTTACGGGGAGGACGGCCTGTCTGCCACGTTTTTCAGTGGAAATGGCAAGAGGTAAGGTTGTGTTCGTAATAAATAAATAGTGCATCTGAGCGAACTCTTCTCAGGGAAATTTCAAGCTGTTTATCTTCTGTTCCCACGCTCCATTGCCTTTTGAAATATTCATCTTATGTGCTACAATGAGGAAGAGCATTTCTTTAAAAAACAACCCAGGATATGTTTTAAGCTTTATCAGTCAAAGCGCTGAAATGTCTTTATGTGTTTGCTTTGCAGAGAGCAGATAACCTTGGGGTGTCAGGTAGAGGTTGTGAGATCTCCAAAGACCTCCAGTTGTTCGCAGAGGATGAGAGAGTCGTCTCGAAGGCGTCGGAAACACCGCTCATCCAGCAGAAGGAGCAGGAGCAGATCATCGGGGAGTTCCAGATACTCCGGACACTACTCTCGAAGCCCGTCGCTGTCATCCTGCAGGTTGGTTTACTGGAAACAGAGAGGAACATCCAGCACCTGTAAAGCTCACTGATTAACACTTTATATCTTGTTTGTTTAATTTGTACAAAACAAATGTAATGTGTAAAAACTACTGGGGCTTATGTGCTTATGTTCCTCATTTACTCATCCACATACTCCCTGTATACCACTCAGTAGTTTACTCTACAGTGTAGGGAGCAATAAATGATGTATTATCATCATTTTACATCATCCCTAACAGGTGTAGAGTCATAAAACGGTCATCTTTGCATCTATAAAATGCAACACATTGCATTGTGGGGTTATTAGTAGAAACAACTTTTTTCGTTGTGTATGAATTTCACTGTCAAAGTAGTGGACAGTAAAATATAGTGCCTATTTCTTGGCAGGGGGCAGTGACTTCCTCATTTTATTTTGCTGAAATTTCAGAAATTTGCATGAAAATTTGTGTAATATTCTATAGAGACATAACTACTGGTGCTTTGCTCGATTCGAGGGGTTAATGGTCATTTTCTGGTTGCAGCTCGTACTCACGCTCACCAAGTTATTCAGCTGATCTGAGGCGACGAGGCAGCGTGGCTAGCATGAGCTCCAGAGGAAGCTACTCGAGATACAGCGCTGACAGGTGAATTTTACTAAATGTTTCAGCCGCTAACGACTCTTCATTAGTGACGTACAACAAATACATACTGTATTTACATTGTTGGTGCTGAAATTTTCACATTATTATGTCTGCTTCTCAGACTACGGGACAGAAAGAGAACACCTAGCTCCAGAGGGACGGATGCGAAGCATAAGGTTAGCAGGAAGAGACGAAGACGCAAATCCTACTCTCCCATGAAGAAGAGGAGGAGAGACTCACCAAGCCATCTGGAAGCACGCAGAATCACGAGGTACAGCTTCTCTATTGTGGTTTTTTTATAGCCACAACATACATTTTTATGCACAAAAGCAGCGAAAACATACTGCTGGTCCCACCCTCCGCCCCCTCAGTTGGACAAGTCCCCAACCTGAAATCTTTCCCTCATGTTGATGAGCTGTGTACTTGTAATTCTATTTTAAAACTCTTCTAATCAATACTTTAAAAATTAATTTAATAAAAAAAAACATGGATCAAATTGGTCATTTGTAGTGACAAACTCAGCTACATTTTTTTGGTTTTACAGCCTACAACTTTTCCCATCATCCCCATCAACCGCTACCTGCCCAGCATTATATGGCAGACAGATAAATTTAGCTTATATTAGTTTGTGTATGTTGGCTAGCGAACACAGTGGAGTATCCAGTACGTTAAAAAGACAGATATTTTCCTGGTTATGTGGAGAACAAAACTGAGCTGGAAGAGGAGTGAATGCTGGACTTACATTCATCAGGTGGCCAGAAGCATGACATGTTAATTCAAGATTCAAGATGCAAGTTCCAGTTTATTGTCAATTTCTTGTGTATTTGCATACACAAAAAACAAAATGCTGTTCCTCCTGGCCCACAACAGTGCAACAACAGAAAAGATATATATCTAAAGATTCCCTTAAAAATAATAACAAACCTATAAATCCCAAGAGAAAAAGAAAACTGGCATGTCATGCATGTCAACGAGTGACCAGCACTGATAGGGGGGTTATATAATCCATTTTGCTGTCCAGAGAATGAACATTAACCAGCATGATTGTTGGAACTGCCAGTTTGTAGGGGTTAGCAGTTAGCCTAGCTTGCTCTCCTCCACGCTTACCCTGTTTCCGGATCCTGTCGCACCGCTTTCGACATTTCCTCTCCGGCGCAGCTCCAGACAGGGCCATGGTCTCCTTTAAGTCCACTGGACATAGTAGAACAACTCGATAAGCTTATTTATCTATCCCAGCCAGTATTTCTTAAAGCAAAAGTCTTTTTTACAAATGTCCAAAATGTCATCTGCTGGATGTGTAAATAGGCACTTTTTTGGTAAAAAATGAGCTATAACATCTTTATAATGCTATAAAATTTGTGAGTGACCAAAAAAATCTATTAGCTTTAAACCTCCATTAATTGATTCTTTTGGCCACTTGGCCACGACACCCTGACTTTTTATCACCTTCTAAGTTGATATGGCAAACAGTTGCTTACTTACCTATCCGTTAGATACGCAGCAATATTATTATTCATTTGGAGTCATGTTTATGTCCACCTGACAACTGTAAATCTCATATTCACTCTCTTTTTAGCTGTTTTTGCCTCCTGAGGAAAGTATCTGTCTCTTTAGATGCTAAATGTCACGTTATGTTCACCAGCTAGTCTCTAACTGTGTCTGTTTGCTGTTGGGTGCTGAGCAGGTAAAGTACAGTGGTTTTTAAGAACTTTTTCACTGAAACAGTTGCCTGCTGCGACTGAAAATGACAATGAGGGGAGTGAGAGTGAGCCAAAACAGTAATGTTGCGGTCTGTAAACTCAGACCAATGAGCTGAAAGACACTAAAACGCTCCATAGAGCTGAAGTGAATTGCAGTTGGGTGGAAAATTCTTTGTGGGTTCTTTCACATTAAACATAGTCATTCGACCCATTGTTCATATATAAAAATCTATATCTATGTGGCTCCTCACAGTGCCAGGAAGCGCCCCATCCCATACTTCAGACCCAGTCCTTCTTCCAGCAGCCGATCGACCAGCGTGTCATCCTGGAGCAGCCTCTTCACGCGTAGCCGCAGTCGCAGCCCGATCCACAGCATGAGCCGGAGCAGGAGCCGGAGCCACAGTTACTCCTCCTACAGGAGCTACAGTCGTAGTTCATCCTGGAACTCAATCTTTGGGACCCGCAGTCGCAGCCGGAGCCGCAGTTCGCTGAACAAACGCAACAAAACCAGGCATTAGGTTTCCCAGAGAACATTACGGGACAGAAACATCTGCCGTGTTTCCAGTTGAGAGCGAGGACGGCGGATGTTGGAACAATCGACTGTGTGCGTCTCCGTGCTCGTCTTTGACGCTTGAGTGGAAATGTCCCAGCAGGGGTCCAACCATGTCTTTCATTGAGGCAGTCTTGTTCACTCTGCCCACAGAGACTACTGGAGACCGAATGTCTTTGTTTGTTTTGTTCATGTACAGCATCCTCTTGCATCAGCACTCACAATGGCCTGAGACTGTTCATCTCTTAGATATTTACAATATCACATAGAGGGAAACACATTTATTGTATTTGGTCAACTAAGATCCTTATTTTTATGCCTGTGCACTTCCCATTAAATTATTACTTTAAATGCTTTAAAACTGTAAATTTAATATTTATTTTTAAATGGGTTGAAACTACTTAATTCCCATAATTGTTTTATCTTGCAATATATGTTTTGGCCATATGCAGGTGCAGATGCACTGGGTGAACACTGAACTCTTGAAAGGCAGAGTTTCACAGGACAGCATGTTCTAGGTTTTGCACCATGAAGTGAAGAATCGAGGTAACATTTCGGCCATTTGATCCGAGTGTTTACAAATGGCTTCAGAGGGATCGTTATCAGGAATAAGGAAACGGTTTATTGCTCTGATCTCAGCATTTCACAAGGTGGGGAACAGACGTGTTTTCTCTGAAAAATGAAACGGTGAGGGTGGCCTGACAGCGAGCAAACAGCCTGTCAGCTCAAATGTCAAATTAATTTATCCTCTGATCAAGTGGAAAACAATTGAAATGTCAGTCCATGTAATACAACAGAGAGCGATTGAAATATTGCGCAGGGACAGGGAGGAGGATTTGTTCTGACAAAATCCTCAGTGTCTGCAGAGGTATTTCCTTGACATCTCAAAATGAAAACAATTGCAAAAAAGATACTTTAAAGATAAAAGTAATAGACATTTTTATCGACTTCAATGCTTAATTTTTCATCTTAGATTGTCTGTAGTTATTATACTGCATGTGTTAGTCTCAGAGTTTTGTTTATTTGATACATTAGATTAAAAAGCGAGCACAGGAAGAAAAAACTGCACCTCACTTGGTTGCAACAAACTGAAAATAAGTCAGAACTTATGAATAACATTGAATCTTAATATACTTGAGTAATGTTTTCCTGCTACAAGACTAGAACCAAACACATATAGCCACTGATTTTTTTTTTTTTTTCCAGTGTTACATGAACACAGAAGGTCAAGTTTTGAATTGTGCAGAAGCATACATATTTATTACTTATTTAATATTTATTGGTTTGTTGTCCCTATCAGTAGTGGTCAATCTTTCTATGCAACACTGTCAATTTATAGTTATGACACTGCTGTAATTTATTTTTGGTATGTTGTAAATAATTCCTTTTGGTTTTGCCACCTGACTCACACATAAACCTCAAATTAGAAGGCAGTGTTTTCAAATAAAGAAGGAGCACAAACTGGAATTGCAGAAAAGCTCCTTCCTGTCTGACCTTTTGTTTTGGGTGCTTAAAAAAAAACACAACAACAGAAAAAGGAATAGTTTGACATTTTGGAAAATATGTGCATTTGCTTTCTTGCAGAGAGGTAGATAAGAATAGCACCACTCTTATAGTCGTCTGCTAAATATGAAGCAACAGCCAGGAGCCGGTTCACTAAACTTAGCATAAAGATGGAAATGAGAGACTCTTGAGCTAATCTACTGGCAGGTTTACTGTTGGCTGTGGGTTTGACAATGTTGTTTTGTAAGGTTTAATCTGAAAACTGGTTGTTTAATATTACGTTTGTTGTCTAATACATTAACGGCACTGAGCTGCGTCCTCTTCATCATCTGATATTTCTCTAGATATTCTGAACAGAGCTGAAAATGTTTAGCCCGGCGACAAGAATTTGAGAGAAGATTCTGCCGTAACAGAACTTCAAGACTCATGTTTGTTTAATCATAATGGATATAAGGTCCTATTTTGTAGGGAGGTTAGCTTGCTACAAGACTATTTCTCTGGCAATCCAAGTTTTTGGGATTTTTTTTTTTTAAATATTTGTTAAAACTCAATAGAGGTCAAAGAATAAAGAAAGGCAGAAGGTTGCTGCTTTGTATTCTTTGCTTTGTAGAAAGTTTTCCTCATTTTTCAAGTGCAGTTGTGTTATGTGCTAGCAGACAGTCTAACACATGATGTTTTGTAAAACCATAACTTGTTCTATACACTTTGGTTTTTGTACAAATTAAACAAAAAAAAGATAGTTTTAGAGGTAGGTTGATTTTCTTACATGCGGACTGAGCCAAATTAGCTGTTTCCCTCTGTTTCCGGTCTTTTTAATAAGCTAAGCCAAGCAGCTAATGATGATAACTTCATATTATGAAACAAACATGAAAGCGGTATCAATTTTTTCAGCTAACTCTCAGCAAGAAAGTGATTATTACCCCAAATCTCCAACTATTCCTTTAAAGTTAATTTTGCGGCTGCTTTGACTGCAGAGTTTGAATCTGCAGAAGTCTGAAACTGCCTTTCCACATAATTAAGAGTCATATTTCTCTGATTTTGTATCCGTCATCCTGTCTGTGTAACTGCTCCAAGCCTGACAGACTGCTCTCTATGCACTCAATACTTGCAGCTTATTTCCCTGAATGTCAAGTAAAATGAACGAATGAGGGAAATATAACGCTGGAATAGGAAGGAACCTGGCACAAAAGTCATAAAGTCATAAAGTATAAGAGGATGATGAGTTCAACCAGTGTTGACTATGTGCTAGCGGAAGATTTGTGCAGTCATGTTGATAAACTTTATGGATGGGCACCTCTCCCCATCTAACAATGTAAAGTTTACATTAGTTCTTGTGCAAAATAATGTCGAATATGTAATTACTGTGGTGTAAATATGCATCTGCATTGTATAAATTATTCAAAGGATGTGATGATTTCATTTACAGAATGTGATATTTGGGCCTTGGATGTGTTAAAATGGTGTTGATGTGGAAGAGGAAAAGATGCCAGTTACGCATCAATCAATGGACTCTAGATGTCTTTGTGCTGAAGATCCCTCTGATCATGTCTTTTGTTATCTTGAAAAATTCCAATAAGAAGCTCATATAGCAATAGTGATCCAGTGTTTTGGTGTTAAAATTATGCATAGGCTACTCTCCCGTTTCCCATATGGACCAGCATATTGCAAAAACACATGTTTTTCATACTGTCACATTTATTCTTGTGTCAGTGTGAACTCGCGTTGTAATAATGTGTCACCTGGAAATTGAATTGTCCCCGCCATAAACCTCCATGAAATCAACTTTCCCTTCCCTTTCACTGCGTGTTCAGAATAAGCTAGTATATAAAATCATGTTCTGAATAAAAAAAACGCAATCGCAGTTTTCTCTTGTGTTCAAACAAACAGATGATTTAACCTCACAAAGTTGACTTCTTAGTGGTTTTGTTTTATCCGTACAGTGACATCAGTGTGTTTGACCTGAAGCTCTGCGTTATTTTCTATTAAAAAGCCAGTGAGTCACAAAGAGGAGGGAGCTCCAACTCTGTGTGAGTGACATGTGGAGAGCGACTTAATTTGGTAAAAGGAAGGCTGGTCTTTTGGTCAGCTGTTGCGCATGCACTGCAAAAAATATCCACCGTAGCAAGTCATGTAATCCTTATTAAAGTCTTGACATGTAATTTGACTCTAATAAACAGCTGAAAACGCTGATGTGAATCATAACAGGAACAGTTTCCTCTTGTTTTAAGGACTTTTAAGTGTTTAAGTTACGATATTACTTCGCAAATTGGTATTTTTTTTGCAGTGTGCATGATCTCCAGATCCTCCCAGCACTTTCCAGACACTTGCCCTGTGCCGACTCATCGTCTGGGAAATCGCTACCCAGTATAAAACCCACAGCCAGAAGGAATTAGATCAGTTCCTTTGAAGGCGTTAGAAAGTGAGTCCTCTTAAGTGTTTGTTGTTGGATCAACAGGTGACCGATTGCGTAACGGTGATGCACGTAATCCGAAAGAGATAAAAGTTTTGCTACACATAGATTTGGGTGGTCCTGTTTGAAAAAGGAAAAGATTTTGTGTTAGGGTTGTTTTCGCGTAAACAGCTGAACTTTCTCAGGTTTAGACCTCAGCTGGACATGGCAGAGGGAGACTTCTACACGATGGGAAACCGACAGAGGTTTCCCAGGGATCCGTTTGGAGAATCGCCGTTCAGAGAGCAGTCTCCATTCAGGGATCAGCTCGGACCTCGGTTTATGGAAGATGAGTTTGGGATGCCACCTTTCCCCGATGATCTCGCAATGGACTGGCCGGGCTGGGCTCGGCCGGGCCGGTTAGGCACACGCCTCAGTTCTTCGCCCTTCAGCAGCAGTTTACGCACAGGTTTCCCCCCGCGCCAGTCCCAGGGAGGCCCCACGCTGTACACCAGCAGGTACAACGAGCCCTCCTCCCGGAGCTCCCCCATCACCACCGGGGGCGAGCCCTGGAAAGTTTGTGTGAACGTCCACAGCTTTAAACCAGAGGAATTAAACGTCAAAACGAGAGATGGATTTGTAGAAGTGTCAGGTGAGTTGTGAGGTTGTTTTGATGGGTAAACCTGTATGGATAAATGGAAGAAAAGGCAATTTTGACTGCTGTGACTCGAGGTCAAAGTGAGCCTCAAGACAACTTGCCACTGTGACAAACATCAGTGCAGAATACGAATGAGTTTTATTTATAGTGTGCATCTAAAAACAACACATACTGTCCAAAGTGCTTTTACAGACAACAATTAAATAATCAGAATGAAAAATTACATTGAAAAGTTGCACAGAAACCGCTTTAAATAGATTATAAACAGGACAGGTACACAGATAGGCCTGCATTGTGTTGTGAAAAACATTATCTGCTGGACTGTAGCTGCCATTGAGGACATGGAGGTCATGCCCTCAGTATATACCCAGCATAATTTGGGGGATTTACTTTATATAATTACATAGAAATTACACATTTTAAGGCAAAATCATTTCTTATTTTTCCACCACAAATAAGTGGAAAAGCAGTTTAAAGTGATTATAAATTGACAGAAAATATAATTAAACAGTTACGGCATATTTAAAATAATAAAGAATTAGGAAATCTTACAAGATTGTTTTGGGTGGCAAGTCAAAACCGACCTAAGGGGGTGGGATTATGCAGAGGGAGTTCAGACTTCTGACCTCGATATTTCAAAAGTCTCAACAACAATCTTGTTTAATGTATTTTTATTTGTAGTTAACGTTCACCAGTTAGTCACATTTAGACAAAACGTCTTAAACATACAAGACAGACGTCCACATGTACAAGTAAAATACATTTAAAATCACAAAATAGTCTGAGGGTTGCAACTAACGATTATTTTCATTATCAATTAATCTGTTGATTATTTTCTTGATTAATCGTTTGGTCTATAAAATGTCAGAAAATGGTGAAAAATGTGGATCACTGTTTCTCAAAGAACAAGATGCAACCTAAAATATCTCGACTTGTCAGTCCACAACCCAAAGATGTTCAGTTTACTATCACAGAAGTAATAAAACCAGAAAATATACACATTTAAGGCATTTTTTTCATGAAAAGTGCCCCTAAAAGATTAATCAATTATGAAAATAGTTGACAATTCATTTTCTGTCAAACAACCAATCAATTGACTAATCTTCGCAGCTCTATTGAAGTCTAAAATTAATTGTTTAAATAACAGGAGTGCAGCCAAATCAAAGTGCCAGAGCCAAGCAGATTTTATTGAAACAAAGCATAAACAACATCTTACTGAGCATCTCTGAGGATTCTCGTTCAAATCTGGCCAAGAAAGATCATCTCTTTTAGTTTGGCAGCAGATTCGAAGCAGCACAATGAAAGCCTCGGCAGTGTAACATGGTCTCATCGTTAATGAGTCTTGATATGGAGTGAGCTGGACAGATTTTGGGGACTGGGACTTGCACGCTGGCAGGCAGATCCTCAAGCTTAGACACCTGTTTCAGATTCCTGGAGAATCACTCCCGCAGTCACACATGAGCTCGATTTAGATTTAAGGCAAGGCCCGTGACAACAGTCTCTGTTTACAATAAGACAAGCCACTCGCTGCCATTAAACACGGGAGAGAATGTTCTGGAAATAGGACCAGACTTTTACCCAGAAGGCCTTGTGCAGCTTCTGTCTCCGCTGGTATCACGTTCAAGCTTGGTCACTAAATCTTGTAGAAATTTGCTTCCTCATGTCCGTGCTTCAAAAGACAGACAAATTCCAGGGATACCCCGCACTGAAGGGAGCACAGAGGAGAGCAGGCCCCCTAACTCTGAGTTTTTTATAAACACATTGTTGGTATGCCAGTTGGGTCATTCAATCAGCGCCATGTTGGGCCTGCCTGCCATGGTGACTCGACCCCGTTTTAAACGTGTGACTGGGGAGTGTGATACATGAATGTTTGAGGCTAGCGGTGCTCACTACGTGAACCAACAATTTCCTAACACGGAACCGTCCAGCTGATTGTTGTCACTGACCAAATCAGTTGCTTTTTTTGCGTAGTGACTTGCACTGATAAATCACAGAAAACAGTCATGATGTGGAAACTCTGTTGCACATACAGTAGGCGCACGATGGAACAAGAATCCCTTAAAATACCACCAATTACTCACCTTAATTAGAAAATTAAGGCATTTTAAGGTATAAATTAATCCATTAAAAATACCTTAATTTATTTCAATGCATCCACCCAAAACCCCCATTAATAAATACCATAATTCCATCTTTATTAATGGGTAAATTAACAAACTTTTAACGTAAAAATCTGGTTTCATAATGGTGGTTGCTGAGCTTTTAATCAGCACTTTTAGAGGTTTTGTACTGAATTCAACTTGGCCCGACTCCAGAGATAGTCCATCTCTGGCGTGACTCGGCACAACTTGGCAACAAACTGGTAATGGAAACGCAAATCAATGTGGCATGATTTGGCTCAGCATGGCCAAAAGTTCCAATTGAAAGACCCTAAAGTTCAAACCAATAACCAACCAACATAAACATCATCAAGAGTGATACAACTTCTCGATTTTTAAGAATCTTCTTGGCAATCTTTAATTTTAGGCTCTTAGAAGGACCATCCACCAATTATACTTACTTATGTTCAGTTTACATGTCACAAAAATTGATTTTTTGATTTCCTCTGTGGCTCTGGATGAAGCTTTCCAAAGTAAGAAGAGAATAACACTAATGATATCATCAGAGTTATATTGGCTTGGGCTTTAGACTCAAAATTAGAGCTGCAACGATTAGTCGATTGACAGAAAACTATTCAGCAACTATTTTGATAATCACTGTGATCACATTTTTTAAGATGCCAGAAGTCTTTGATTCTAGCTTCTCAGTTGTGAATATTTTTTGGTTTCTTTAGTCTTCCAGGACATTAAACTGAATATCTTTGGGTTGTGGACTGTTGGTCAGAAAAAACAAGACATTTGAGGACGTTGCCTTAGGCTTTGGGAAACAACGATCAACCATTTTTTAACCATTTTTACCATTTTCTGACATCTTGTAGACCAAACAACTAATCAATTAATCAAGAAAATAATCAACAGATTAATCAATAATGGAGATAATCTTTAGTTGCAGCCCTAAACAAAATTCATAACAGAAAGTCTGTGTTAAAACTGGAGATGTGGGTCTTGAAAGAGCATCAAGTTGCATTATAGGAAATGTAGGATCAAGTGACCCATACCGGAGACTAAACATCAGCATACCTCGTCCTCTCCTGCCTCAATGTTCGTCATTGTTTTGTTAATCTTACTCTTGTAAGTCCCCCAACAGTACTAAATCACTGAAGTAAACCTTTGATTGGACAGCTGTCCTTATACTATGTATTCAAACATCAGGTCAAAGTCTACTTAAGTGACTACAAATCTTTGAGTTAAATCGAACAATTCCAGTCAGCAAAGTGACTCATAAGGCTGGAGGTTGTGTAAATGTTTCTGTGGATCTACGCAGGAAAGGACCTCATGGGTTAGTCAAACAGGCTTAATCCCAAACAACAACTTGTGTGACTGATTGGTTAAATTTAGTGTCATGAGTCGAGTTTTAAATGGAAAAGAAATATACATTCGCATGAGAGATACAACCATCAATTGAATAATTACAATTAACAATTACAAATTAACAAATACAATTAATTGACAAGGATTTTGATTATCAAATAATCATTTAAGTCATTTTTTTAAACAAAAATGCCAAATATTTGATGGTTCAAGGTTCTTAAATTTGAGAATTTACTGCTTTTCTTGGTTTTACATTATAATTAATTGAATATTTTTGGCATTTTAACATTTGAGGATATTGTGATAGACATTGTACACTGTTTTCTGGTGTTTTATAGACAAATCAAGAAAATAATTGGCAGAATAATCAATTGTTAGTTGCAGCATATGTAGCCTTCAGAAGCATGTTCTATCCTTGATTTCTACCTCTATCCAAGTCTTGCAAAATAGACAGAAGGAAACACATAAACCTCCTTCTTTCCCCGCAACAAAAGTTGTATCAAAAAGCATCATCCTGCGTCTGCAAATGTGAAAGCTACAGCCCTGTCCTTGATATTTGTACAGGCAGAAAACCTTTTTAGTGCGTTATCCGTTACGATAACACACTGTCTGTCATCACTCCTCCCAGAACATATTACACAGAGCATCTGGAATTTGGTATCTCTGTCATAAAAAGCCTTGAAAACAAGGAGAGGATACTCTCTGCCCAAACCTCCGTTATTCATGAAAAATCTTATAGAGATAATCAGGGGAGCAGTTTGACTTCTTAAGTCATGGTGAGGTTTATATAATAATCCCATGACTTCACCGGTGATTGTAGCTCAGTCCTCTCTGGAGCTTTACATATTCCAGTCTGGATCTCTGGTGGAGTCCAGTACTTTCGGCAGGCAGAGACGTCACTGGGGGGGTATAGGGTAGCGCATAGTCGAGCTGGATGGGGGTTGAGGGGTGGGGCAGGCCACACTGCTGGCGGCGGCGTTGACATTTAGCAGCCCCAGAGCAGCTGCTAGCAGGCCCGAGAGATAGAACGGCCATAAACAGTGCGGGGAAGAGACCAGGCTTGTTGCTCTGGAAGGAAGGGGGGGTTTAGGAGGGGGCTTTCCAGGCTGAGCTGTTCTCCCCCAAGTTCAACATGTCTGAGAGAATGAAAGGGTGTTTCATCATTTCAACATGTTCATTGCACTCCACCCAATGTCACATTACAAAAACACATTTGGATTGAGCAATGGAAACTTTGTGCACCAAATGAAATCTGTTTTTATTCTAGTGTCATCATCACCTTTTTAATTTCTTTCCAATACCACGGATAAATTTAAAGTTTGTAAGAGTCATGACAGGTATTTATGATTAGTGTCCTATTGAACTGGTGATGAGGACATCCATTTATGATCCATGACCTTGCTAAACTATTGTGTAACGCTCATCCCTGAAGTTATTTAAGGTTGCATGGCTCACTCATTGTTTTTTTTCCAAACAGGGAAACATGAAGAGAAGCAAGAAGAAGGAGGCATAGTGACAAAGAATTTCACAAAGAAGATACAGTGAGTAATTTCACTCCTCCTTCTTGTTTTCCTCACTGGCTTTCTGCTCATTATGGACACAAACAGCTTCAGTTTTCATCATATTTATGACGCATGCCGCATATTCAAGAGCTAATAATTTATCATTATGGAACATAGAAGTGTTTAATGGAGAGTTGTTTGTCCACACATTGAGCTGATAGGACCGTGAAGTGGCTTCTCAGAGCCATGAAAACCGTTAAATTATCCCTAATGGCTGAAGACTGATAGAAATATTACCAACATTTTGATTTTTATGGTGGCAGTGTTAAATTAAACTGACCGTTTACCGTGTAATTAAATTACATATCTACCATTATATACTTAAATCTTGTTTGCTTAAGCCATTGCACATACAATACGAATGCTACAGAGCTGTGGTTGATGGTTGGGGCGCCTGAAAAGGGCCGAGACATGATTACCAAGAAAAAGTAATAAGAAACAAAACTCTGCTAGAATCTGCTGCTGAGAAAAGGCTGCTCAGCCTTTTGCCTGATTACATATTGAGCAGTTTTATATTTTCAAACCTCTAAAATTATTAAATAAAATGGTCTGTTGAGAGGAAAATCATTTTTCGATTACATGACTCTCTACAAGCAGATATGGCTTCATATTAATGAGCCAAAAGAAGAAAAAGATTGGGAACCACTGCCACAGTGAGCCCAAATTTTCCTGCTGACATCTGTTTTAATGGTTTTAGCCAGACAGTGTGTTTTCCCATCAAGAGCCTCTTTCATCTTCATCTTTCTAAAAAGCTGAAACATTATACTGTCCATGTGCTAAGATAAATGTACTACAAAACTTGACAGTAAAATGTGAGCACACCTTTAGTTTAAAGCCACCATATGTAGGATTTAAACATGTTTCACAGTGATGTGTCTCAGTAGTTTGTTGTATGAAAAAAGACACAAACATCCAGCCTCCATTCATGATTCTAACCAGGGGATTCAAAGATAAACGAGCTGAAAGCAACACATAGATTGTATCAATCTTCACTGCGGTTGTTAATCAGAAACTGTTGCTATCAGAAGTATCTTAAATATGTTATAATCACATAAAAATTTGCACATACTGACTTTAAACAAAATTGTTTTGTTAGCATCCAACAAATGACATCCAATAAGGTTTTAATATCGTACCTGTGGCAAAGGCTCATGGAAGCTGTAGTCATTTTTTCTGGACTTTATCACATAATATTTCAAACTTTATATTTTTTATATTCTTATACATACTGTTTTCTTTGCCTCTTTCAGTCCCTCTTTTTTTCTGCCCTCTGCAAATCACTTTGTATACTGTTTGTAACTACGCATATAAAGTTTGCTTCCTTTCTGAATACAAAAATGTACATACACAACAATGTGTTCAAAATAAACTGTCCACTACAGTGATAGATACCAGTTTACTTTAGAATACAGACAAAAAACAGATGATACACTGAGAGCTAAAAGTTATATCCAACTATATATATATGTATCAGAAGCTGGAAGTGGGGCAAGACTGTGTGTCTTAAATCACTCCCTATTTATTACATAGTGCACTATATTTATTGTTCACTATTTAATCCGGGTGTCAGAGTACTCTGTAAAATTTATTCTCTTTATAGTGCCCTCATAAATTCCCACAATGGAATAAAAGAAGTGGTGGCATTTTGAAGTAGTGTCCATATCATGTACACTACTTTCTGCTAACAATCTCTGAATGCAACGTATTACATTTTAGAGATGACTCAAAAATCAGAAATCTCAATTTATTGCTTAAAGCAAACCACTGAGTGTTTATTAGGGCTGCAACTAATGATTATCTTCATTATCGAGTAATTTCTTGATTATTTTGTCAGTTAATTGATTAATTGTTTGTCCATAAAATGTCAGAAAATAGTCAAAATTGCACCTTATAATTTCTTACAGCCCAAGGTGATGTCTTCTAATGTCTTGCTTTGTTCAATTAACAGTCCTAAATACAAAGATACTCAGTTTGATACCAAGTATGACACAGAAAAGCTTCAAATCATCACATTTGAGACGCTGCAACACGTGAATATTTTGCATTTTCACTTCGAAAATGTCTAAAACGATTATTTAATTATCAAAATAGTTGCAGATTAATTCTCTGTCGATTAATCGTTTTATCGACTGATCGTTGAAGCTCTAGTATCATTGATGTTTATTTATCTCGTAAGTGTGTAAAAGTCAATACTATGTCATTCCACCCCTCTCACTTAAAATAGTTTCGAACAGCTGCTCCAGAGTCATATCAGCTCCGAGTGGACACGCAACTCTCCAATCAAAACTTGTCAACTCCAAATAGCTGTCACTGATAAAAAACAACCTTTACTAACACTAGAATATTAAAGCATCCACTACATGGATAAGTATTGTAATAAGTATTGTAGAGCAGAAGGAGGAGGAGGAGACTTTTCATATTGTAAGTCATCCAAGCCAAACAGGCCACAGAAGTTTCCACAACCTGCCTGGCTCTCCGCCTCTGCCTATTTAATTGGGCAGCGGGAAGACTTCAAACAGCAGTGCTAATCGCTGGTGCGAATCGCCGTCTCACTGGCGCGTCACTCCAGTTCTGTTAATTTCCTGTTGGCTAATTAGTAAGCAGTTGTGCTAGCCCTGCACTGTTCATATCACAATCCTTTTAATTGGAAAGCTCTGAGATCAGGCCTGTGCTCTTCCGCTGGGCAAAACCTAAAGTGAATGACATAGAATATATAGAGCAAGGGTGGTGGGGTGGTGGTGGTGGTGGTGGTGGTGGAGGGGGGATAGGGCACACATATAAATAACTGCCCTCGATACACAAATACGCTGGTTATATGAGAGACAGAGAGAAAGAGAGAGCATAGGGCAGACATGTTATTCCTTCGGATAGTTTGTATGACTGTGAATGTACTTTTAATTGAAGCACAACTATGTTTTTTTATTCTGGATTAAATTATAATAATATCAATAAACTTTATTTGTACTACAGTTTTTAAAAAGGCAAAATATTTAGGATATGGCTGGTGATTTTCTATACTTTTCTTATAGTCAACAAATTTGACAATGAATTAATCTATTTACAAGTATTGTGTGTGTATCCAAAGTCTGATGTATGTTAGTCTGATATATGTTATTCCTAAGAGCCCTAGAGCTCTCAGGAATAATATATATCAGACTTTGAATACACAGCTCTGTTGTTGTCCAAAAAACTATTAAAAACATGTCAATGAACCACACTGTTGCACTGGGTGACATGTTTCTTCATGAAGATTATGATGATGGTAGTTTCTTTAAAGAAAACTCAAAAGAGTAATAAAAGCAATCACATTTTCAGTCTCTGGAGAGTAGTTTTGTGTAAGGCAGACACCATTGTGCATACACCAGAACACTTTTCAGTTTATAGAGCTTCATTAACTTGTTGTTCTATATATCACAACCTGTTGACTTTAATCATCTTAACAATGTGCAACGTAGTACAAAGTCAAGAGGTTGTGATATGCAGCACAACAAGCTAAGTAAACAAGCGAAGTAAACGGAACCACGTTCCCACGTTTGTGCAGTGACGCATGGTTCCCTTGTTGGCTTGTTGACAACAAGAGAAATATGGAAAATCACCAGCATTATCCCTTAAAGATTTATACAAATTATCACATTTATCAATTACCTGCCACATGTAAAAACAAGATAAAGACAGCAAAATGTAAAAACCTTTAATCTATCAGAAATATAGCATTTTTATGGCAGTTCTTCATCTTATGTGATAATAAACTGAATATCTTTGTTTTTTGGACTATTGGTCAGACAAAACAAACAGTTTGAAGGCGATAACCCTTGTTATGCAATTGATCAAAAGTATAAGTTTAAGGGTACAACAGAGACCAAGGGTTAATTTTTCTGTTTTTCCAAACGAGTGAGAAATATGTCAGTTATTAACCAAATATGTTGTTGTAAAATCAGTTCTGAGAGCAAAGGTAGCATTGAAACTTGAGGTCATGTGGCCCAGCAGCAACACAGTAACCCCTATATGTTTTGTACTGTATGTGAAAGTCTGCAGTGAGATCAGCTTGTTATTCAGGAATCTCTGTTTGTTCTTCCTCTGTATCTATCCTCATGAGACACATTATAGTACTTAGTCCATATGTGCACTGTATCAGTTGGAAAGAACATATGGGTTATATGTTTAACACACACACACACACACACCCTGTCAGGTCTCACTGTCTTGTCTGTCTCTGTCTCAGCATCTGTGCAGGGGGAAAGTATATTGGACAATTTTTTGGCAGTTGTACAAAATCAATGTCTGAGATAAAATGTGCGCTTGCCAGAGGTAAATAAACTCACCGAGCTGCACAGATAAGGTTTCTGCCGGAGTCCCAAGTAATGGGCCGACTGAGTGATTTGACTTTGTCAGAAGGGGCAACTTTGCTTCACAGCAATTGGCTCCTTGAAGGAAGGTGGAGGGAGATAGATACTGAAACATGTGTAGGTACAGTATGTGTTTGTGTGTTTATGTGTGTTTGTGGCTGGAGCAGGGAACTGATAAAAAATATTCAATATTAATACTGGCTTCCACAAACTTTAAATACTGGCTTTGGTAACACTTTACTTTGAGTCCCCCTATTTTGCACTTGTAAGCAGTACATAAACATTTAATAAATCATTTATGAGACACTATAAGCAGATATAAGTATTTTTTTTATATATTTGTTAACAACTGCAGTATAGCTCTTCCTGTGGGCACCCATAACTGAAAGCTGGTGTATAAACAGATAATGATAAACAGATAATGATGACAATATAATAAATCACAATTGTGATAATATAAAATATGCCTTCATAGAGGAAGTACTAATAAACACTTAAAATGTCCTTATTTCTGCTTATAACTATATTGTAGTGTGTTATAAACCATTTATTAATTGTTTATATTATACTTATAAGTGTTAAACAGGGGGACTTAGCAGCATGAATCCAGGGACGACAACGTCGGATTGTTGTCGAACAACTGTTGGATGGATTGCCATGAAATTTAGTACCAACAGTCATGGTCCCTGGAGGATGAAGCCTGCTGACTTAAGTGACCTGCTGACATTTCTTCTAGCGTCATCATGAGATTGACATTATGATTTTGATTGAAATGTCTCATAAATTGCTTTGAAACTTGGCATAGACATTGATGTTCCTCTCAGAATGGTTATTTTTTCTGGCTATTTATGCCTTTATTTGACAGACATTGTTGGGAATTGACTGGAAACTTCAGGATATATAGAGAGAGAGGGGTATGACATGCGACAAGGGTCATCCAGCCAGGAGTCAAGCCATGAACATTCTGGTTATGTGTTATGCGTCTTAACCATTAAGCCACCGGGGCGCCCCTAGGAATGAATTTTAACAACTTATATGATCCCTTGACTTTTCATCTAGGGCCATCATCAAGTCAAAATTTTAACTCGTCTAATAATTGCGTCATGACTATTTTTGTAATCTGTATTTCTATTTTTGTCACACCTTTCTTTTTATTTTTTGTAATTGCTTTTCCCCCACCTACAGCTCCTATTACAGCCTGTTGTCCTGTCACCATGGTCTTTTTTTTGTTTAATCTAATTTTAGTTTCCTCCTTGTGTTCCTTCATTTTTTTGTAGGGAGTTTTTCCTTGTCTTGTCCCTTTAGAGATCTTGGACTACGTATGGAACTTGTTATTAAAGTTAACCTGTAAAGCTCAATGAGACATTATATGTGGTATTTGGTTACACAAATAGGCTTGACGTACTGTTGCTATACTCGACCTCTATGTCTGTCTGCCTCTGTGAGGTGAGGTCCTTTTCTTTCTGTCTTCACTCCTCTGTCCCCTCTGACTTGTATTTCTCAGTGGAGTGGGAAGCCAGTGGAGAGACTTCTCTAATTAAATGGAGGGCAGACCTACAGTCTCCTCTTAACAACAGAGCCTGATGTTTATATTAACTCCCAAAGACACTTGGCTGCTCGCACAGAAAACCTAGAATACCCATATTTGGCTATGCTGTCTGACAACGAGCAGAGTTTGCCTGGATGTGTTGAACTTTAGCACCACTACAGTAGACTTTGGAGGGCTTCTATTAAGTGATATATGCGTTATTTCGAAGAGCTGGAACTAAATACTTATCAGCTTGACATTTAAAGATGACAAGATATCATTGTTCCTAAAGTCTCTATACATTTGTATAACATGAAGCTGTCACATGCTGCAGCTCTGGCCGATCTTGCTGCAAGTTTTGGAAGCCAATTATCCTGCTCTGCTCTGGAAATAAATACTATAATATTTCACCATGAGAAGTGTCAAAAAATGAAGCAAACAGGGAAAAAAAATTTATATACTTGACACAAATTAGCAGTTGCCTATATGACAGATGAGAGCAGCCGATTAGGAAAGTATACATCGATGGAAATTTATAAGTGTTAAACTTCTGCAAGCAGATACTCGCTTTAATTGGATTCAGGCTTCATTTTTGCAAACCTCACACCTGGGTCAACTGTGTGTTTTCTCTCCCTCGTCTTTGTCGCAGAGCAGGAGGATTTTTTATAATGAAAACTGAGGATGGCTTTCACTTCATCTCCTTGGTGTGAGATAGTTTTTGTGAGTGTAGAATGAGTGCTAGCCGAGGAGGACAGGGTGAACATTTTTAATAACAGCCACAATCCTGAGCCAAGTCATTTTTTTTCCCCCCCTGGACATATAGTGGTAAACTCATCCGACTGGAAGCTGTTTACGGGTATTGACAAAGTGTTAATAAAAAATCCATGCATTTAACAATGTTAGCACAGCGGCTCCTATAGCGGAAAATGTCACATAGTTTTGCATGACCTCTAGCAGGAACTAACTACTGTTTCTCTAGACTGTTTTTCCTCACCGCTCTCCTTATTTTGTTCCCCTCACTTGTGCCTTTAACCTTAATCCTACCGACTGGGGTACTAGCAGACCCCAGTGGTATACTTTTTGTCATATCTCACGGGTGCTTTATTCTATCATTCCAATTTTTCATTACTTTGTCAATCAATCTGTTCCTAATGACTTCACATCATTGTTTTCTGTTTCTGTTTTAATCATTGCTTTTTAAAAATACCAATGTATTTGGGTCCTGGGGGACCCCCGTCTAAAGGACCCAATTATGCCCATGCAATTTTAATAGATGGAGCTATTTATTGAATTCATGTTTTTCATGGGTCCTAATTTAAGTATCACACACTATCGGGGGGGGGGGGGCACTCTGTCAGTCATTTTGAAGGCTTTGTGGAAAGATTGTACTTTGGATAAAAGCTGCAATTTTGACTAAACTAACTGTGACTTTCCTAAAATAATAATAATCTTGTTTTTTTCAGATTACATTAATTACATAACTCATAATGTTTTGAGAAGAAATAAGTTAACATTTTGCTATGATGCTTGTTTCTTACAGTAGTTTATTCTTGGGGTCTCCAAGGACCCCAGTTGGTAGTCCTTGTATGTTAAACTTGTAGGCATGATGAGGGTTAAACATGCCGAACGCACACAGCAGCTTACAGAGTCTCAACCAAGTAAACTTCTGCTACTCTTACATCTAAACTTGTATCCTTGCATAAAAAAACACCTGAATTACATCCCCTCTTCTCTTCCGTTTCACCAGGATCCCGATAGATGTGGACCCTCTGACAGTCTTCGCCTCCTTGTCCCCCGAGGGCGTCCTCATCATCGAAGCCCGGCAGACGCCTCCGTATTACCTCTTCAGCAACGATGGCTCGCAGGGTGGCAACATTCAGGAGGCAGAGGTCCCCAAGCCCCAGGAGGCCACCATGGTCTAAACCCCCAACCTTCCCACTGACATAACAGTTCAAACAGCACAGTTGATTTGAAGTTTGATATGAAATGTGTGGCCTTCAGCTTCATGTTGTTAAACATCTAGAATTAAAATGTGTAAAATATGGTAGGGAGATCTTCTTTGACGTCCATATTAAAGCTACACCAGGCAAGGTTTTTTATCTAAAAATACACCTTTTTACAAGCTGCAATAGTTTGCCTTAATGAAATTCTTGTTCACTTCTCTCTCATTTTAACCTGAAAAACAAATGACACATGTCCAGAGGAGGCAGGACTCTATAATTATTGCATCAACAATTATAAATCCTTTTGTGAAGCATCCATAACTTGTTTATACACCGTTAATTACATTTACATTAGTATCACATAGATGTAATAATATATAATGATGAATGATAACACACAAACAAATCCTCACAGTGTGTTATAAAATGTTTTATTAATGAAGACATATCAATATATAAGATTGCAATTAATGTGTGTTACATTATGATACCAAGTATTCGTTAACTGTTACACAATAACCAATGCTTTGAAGGAGTTATACTATAGTTGCTAAAAAGTCCTTAAATCTTAATATAACTACATTATAGTGTGTTTAAATGTTTAATAAATAATTTATTGATTGATTATTTACCTCTATTTGAATGCAAAAGTTGTGAAAGTGTTACCTAAAATAAAAAAAAGTGTTACCCAAACAGCTCACGGAGCCCTCAGTGTGTGAACTTGCCTAGTGCAGCTTTAATATTACATGTGGATGTATCCTGAGGTTATGCTAGAGCTGTTGGGCCACTAATGCATTATAAGTCATAGCATTTTCAACCAACCAGTAAGTTAAGATGACACCATATGTGAACTTTTCAAGAATCACATTTATGTTTGTATTTATATTAACATCTAATTTTGTGGTACAGTTGCATAAAATCTATTGTATATGATTTCTTTGGTTAAAAAAATAAGTATTTTAGCAATTTTGACAAATGTGCCTTTATTTACTTGAGTGTCTTCCTTCAGTTCGACTGTTATCTTTTAAGTTAATGAATGTCACTTAAACTGACAAGAAACGCAAGTAAGTCACCTCCTGTGGCTTCACTAGAGGGTGAACTGTGTGCATTAATACTGTATTCTACCAAAGTGTATTGTAAATATACTTTAATATGTGACAATTCATTATAAACGTTGATCTGAAGTGTTCCAGGTTTTGCAATATGGTTTGCATTTTCTTTTCTATTTGAGCATTCAGGAAGATGGCTGCATGATTTTGGTGCGGACAGACTGACTTCTTTGCCAAAGACGTTTGTTTCCTGCCTTCTTTTCTGTTGATGTCTTTGTATTGGCTGATGCAATAAAAATGTCCAGCCAGTCTCCCAGTGTGTCTTAACATCTGTGTCTTTTATTGAGAACCGTGCCACTCACCAGCCTGGTTCCAGGGATCCAGGGAGCCTGTGGTGTTATTGTTGGATAACAGAAGGAATTGGGCAGCAGATTTGCAGAGGGCTTAGTGCTGGGTGAGATTGGCACCGCTGTGTGTTGCAGAATGGGCCGAACTCATGGAGGCAGCAATGCCAGAGCTTTTGAATGTGAGTGCAAAAATTGGGGCAATTCCATTGCATGTTGTGTGATGCAAAATAATATAATCTTCTCTGTATGTTGGACTCAAGAGGGATGATCAGTTTGAATTTTTAAAGTTTTCAAACTGGAGTCACATTGTGGAAACAACAAAAAAACAAAAGGCCCCCACAGTTTTGGCTGTACAAAAGCACTGCTTTCTGTGATGTGCAGCTCACATAAACCGTTATATTTATTGGTATCGGATGATATGTGTGGACTTGTGCTGCCATGGCAACAGCATAACTGGAACCATGCCAGTTTCTCCTTGAGCAAGTTACTCATGTAGAAGTGACTAATGCACAGCTGTGCAAATGTATAGTATCTGATTAATGTCAAAACCTCTTAGCTGAAACCGCATGATGATTAATCACTTTTTAAATTTTGCACTCACGTATTTTTGGAGTTAGCTGTGAGCATGATGCTCATGAATGTGATCACATATTCATAAACAGTTGCAAATTCAGACAAAGACAGCACTATTCAGGTTAAGATTGAGAGGATGTAAAAACATGTAGACATGATGAGTAACGCCAGTACAATAATTAACATTTTCACATGCTATTGCTTTATTGGAGCTCAAAACACAGCATGGTTATATGGCTATTATAAAGGTATCGACTAAAATTCATCTGTTGAACTGATGCAAGGCAAGCATATGCAGGCTGATGCATTACATGTGGTGTGAACAACATTTTGGCGATATCTGTGTGTCCGTCTACTTGGTGTGTTGTTGTTCAGGAGCCTCCAGCTCCTGGCTTGGGACCTCACTCATTGGACTTTGGCCCAGCTCTGGCACCTCAGGCTGGGTGATCTCCTCAGCAGCCTCCTCTGAGCCTGCCATTACCTGGATCTCTACATCCACGGCTGGTTCTTCATGCTCTGGCTGTTGGGACATGTCTTTGTCTGGGCTTTCTTGGCTTTCCAGGGCTTCTGAGCCTGCCATTACCTGGATCTCTACATCCACGGCTGGTTCTTTGTGCTCCGGCTGTTGGGACATGTCTGTGTCTGGGCTTTCTTGGCTTTCCAGGGCTTCATGGTGCTTAGAAGAATCGGGAAGACTCTCTGTGCCTTCGCCATCTGCAGGCGCTGAAGGGAGGGACTCACCAGCTGGCTCTTCATGGGTCTCCTCCTCCTGTTCCCTCCTCTCGTCATGCTCCTGAAGCCCAGCTGTGGAGCTGCCAGGGTGGGCTTGATCACCATGGACCTCTAGTGGAGACTCTTCCCCATGATCCTCATGTGCAGACGGAATCTCTGGGTTTGTATCAAGGGTGATTTCTTCCCGCTCTTCAGTAACCTCCATCTCCATCTGCATTTGTGGATAAATATGTAGAAAATGTCAGCAGTGAAATTTAGTGAGTGGTTTTGATTAAAGGTCAGCTGACTCAGCTTCCACAGCCCACCTCAGTACTGAATTTCTACACCAGGCCCTTTCAGTGGAAGTGGAAGCTCAAGAGAAATAATGAATTGGATACAGTTGGGGGATATTGTTTAAAGCTTTTCTTGAAAATCTCCAGTTTAAATGTCAATAAACTTCCCGGTTGTAATTACCTTTATAGGTATGGTGATGGCAGCAGGAACGGAGGTTTCAGGAACTGGAGCTTCCACAGTCAGGATACCATCCACAGAAAGCGTGGATACAATTTTAGTAGCATCGATCTCAGCTGGGAGCCTGAAAAAGACACAGCCGTGTTTAGAGTATCACTACATACAGTGTGCCAATGTTGCAGATACTGAAACTCATGTACATAATATCTAATTTCTCAGCCCAGTGAGCATTTTAGAGATTGGATACTATCAAAAACACACCCTCAGTGAGACACTCTGACTGTTGACTGATGTTTAGAATAGCTTAAACTGTGGATATTTCATCGTCTGCAGAATAATATCAGTGTTTACTTTACATACCTGTATTTCCGTGTAAAACATCTGGCAATAAATCCATGCTCGTCTGGCCTCTCCTCGTGTTTCCCTGGGGATGGATTACCATTTATGGGGAAGAATGTGAGGACACACAGAGGAATCAGGCAACACAGAGAAACCACTCAACACAGAAATTAATTTCTGCCACAGAGCTGTGATTTTAATTTCCCCAAGCACATTATTTAAGCAGCGCTCTAATTTTGTTACATTCAGCTTCCTTCTCATCAGTGTTTAGTTTTAAGGGTTTTATTCAGTGGACTGTGAGAGAACTCTATTTAGATAACTCTGAGATAATAATATTAGATAGATTAGATTATTAATACTTTATCAAGAGTAGAAACTATCCTGTGTGTAAAAGTAATTAGTTTAACTTTGGAGCTGTTTAATTAACAGAGCTGTATGCAAATGTTCTGTACCTCCAACCTCCAGGAATCCGTCTTTGACGCTGAGAGAAATCTCTGAGGGGGTGAAGTGAGCCACATCCAGACTGACCCTCCACTTGTACTCCTCCTTGCTAATCTCCTGGCTGGTATGATGCATCGACCGAGAGATGTAGGGCACAAACAGGGGAGTGGGTATGTACCCTGGCCAGGAGCAGACTGCCAGACTCCTCTGGAGCCGGTCCACATCCATCCACCGAGGGTCCCCTGACTCCAGGAAAGGCGGCAGGCCAACATCCTGATTGAAAAGCCGGCTGGACTGCCACCATTTTCTCAGGGGGTACCAGGGGGCACCCCTGCCGTACTCCCCACATGACGACTCTGTTTTGGCCTGTTCGCTCATGCTTCCAGAAATAAAATTACACAGATTAAAAAATGGCAGCCCTCTTTTGATGACAGTCAGCGAATAACTTTTGGACTCTTGGGGTTGACTCTGTGAAATCTCAGCAATTAAAATCTATTTAATGAGTGAGGGAATGATAAAAGAAAGATTGACCAAAGCTAAGTGTGGTGAGATGGAGATATCTCTGAGGGGCTTTATATAGTGTTCCTGTCTGTTTTAGCACTTATTAAGCACTCATGCCGATCCCATGAGAAGGGTGTGTAGGCATGGGGTGATGGGCGTTGAGGGAGGCTGTTACCTCTCGCTGGCCTGAAGAAGGCGGCAGACTAATTAGTCGTATTTATAACTTTTAAGGGCGTGATGGCAAATAGCGAGCACTTGGCTAAGGCTGGTTTGTGTTTGAACTGTTGCATCTGTTGCCTGAAGACTGTTCTTCTCACATCTCAGTGAACTCTATTCTGTCAGCGGTGACTGGCCTCCTCAGTCTTGTCATGAGCCAGTGATACTCTCTTCCCCCTGTTTCACCCCTCAAAGGACACACAGTGGCAGTGATTTGTTTGGAGCATGAAATACCTCTGCTAGAGGCTGAGAAGGACTCAAAATGTTCTTTTTTGTGTTATCTGAAACGTTTCAGTGGCATGTGTGTGTATTGAGTGTACAAAGCTCCCTTCCACTACATTTTTCTTTTGCTCTGCAGTTTCAACAGGATTATTATTGTTCCCTCTTTTATCAAGTGTGACAGACTTGTCAGTGTTTCATTTTTAGAGCCATGTGCCCTGAGATCTTGGCATACTGTCCATTGGAGCACAAAACAGATTGAGCAGATGTTTCTGACACTTTGTGTGATGCCTCACCCACAGATTCTGTCTGTAGGTTACGCTGTGAGAGGTTAAATTGGGATTCTCTGCTGCTGCTGGAGTCGCCTGAAAAATTGGTTCCTCTGTTACAACCATCATCAGAGACTTCCATCCTGTTCACATTGAAGGCACATATGGTCACGGCGCACTAAAGGTGTTCATGCTAGACTTTAAAAGTAGCTTGGGAGGCTGAGGTGAAGATGTAATTTGTCAAAGTTGTGAGCTTTGAAGATGATATTTGGAGGAATATATTTTTATATTGTATATAATATATAATATATTATTATCTTTTTTGGAGCAAATTATTTTGAATTGCATCAGTTTTTCTCAAATATGTGAGTGTCAACTTGATTACATTTTTGATTATCTTTTGCTTAGTTTATCTAAAGCCAATTGTAGTCAAAATTATTTTTTATAATGCATCATGATGTATTTTGCTTTAGTGACAGCTTGGACAATGCCTCCAGTAATAGAAATTTGAGATAAAAATGAAAAGAATATGCAGAGGGAAACTTATCATCCCTTAAAGTAAATAATATAACAAAAATTGATACAAATCAGATGCTTACCTTGTTTTTCCCTACTTTCAGACAGACTTGAAAAATTATGAATCTGTCTTTTAAAGGACCAGTGTGTAAGATTTAGTGGCATCTCGCAGTGAAGTTGCAGATTGCAACCAATTCAATACCCCTTTCGCTCCCCCTCCCCTTCCAAGCGTGTAGGAGAACCTACGGTGGCCAAGAAAAACACAAAACACCCTCTCCAGAGCCAGTGTTTGGTTTGCCCATTCTAGGCTACTGTAAAAACATGGTGGTGCAACATGGCGGGCTCCGTCGAAGAGGACCATGAATGTATTATAAGAGCTGGATGGGGCTCCACCACTCAGCCTTGCAGCCATTTTTTCCCAGTGGTCACTTGTAGTATTGCTGCAAAAAATATCACTGTGGCCTAAAAAGCATTTTCCCCATAGACCATCATGGT
Source organism: Thunnus albacares (assembly GCF_914725855.1). NCBI lineage: Eukaryota > Metazoa > Chordata > Actinopteri > Scombriformes > Scombridae > Thunnus > Thunnus albacares. The sequence continues at coordinate 31,771,899 of NC_058107.1, forward strand.
AAAAGAGACATCTGTAAAACTGTTGACAGGACACCACTAACTGCAAACCATGTCAATTATGACTCTTTTTTTTATGATTTTTTGACCCATGGAGGTTTTATATTTGTAAAATTTTCCTTGAGCTGAGAAAAGCAATTTAAAAATCTGCAACGTCATCACAATGTAAAGTTTAAGGGCCGAGCGGGGCCAGTGGGAGAAACACTACTGCAGTGGGCCACACAATGTGGAAGCAACCCAGAGGCTAGAAGCTTTTTTTGGCGTATGCACCGGCCGAGCAATTCTTACTGGACTAAATGGGTGTCATTTTTAGTCCGGTATCCAGCTCTTATAATACATCCATGAAGAAGCTCCCTATGTAGATATAATAACAAATAATAATAAACTTTATTTATAGAGCACCTTTCATGACATAAAATGCATCTCAAAGTGTTTTACAAAAGAAATATTTAAAAAAAATAATTAAAAACAGGGGATAAATACCAATTAAGACATAATAAAAGAGTAAAAGACAGTGAAATCCTGGAGAAGGGATAAAGTCATAGAGGTAAAACAAAATCAATCAAAGGCAAAGTCATAGAAGTAGGTTTTGAGCTGCCTCTTAAAACTGTAAACTGAGGTTGCTTGTCTAATATCAGGAGGGAGCATGTTCCAAATCCTCGGTGCATAACTACTAAAGGCAGCATCGCCATACCTCTTGCTATTTGTCGGTGGCACCCTCAACAGATTGGTACCATGCCATCTGAGGGAGCAATTTGGAACATACTCCAACAGGCAATCTGACAGGGAGGAAGGTGCTAGCTCATTCAGAGCTTTAAAAACAAGTAAAAGTATTTTAAAATCTATCCTAAACATTACTGGGAGTCAGTACAAAGACACTAATACGGAGTACTGTGACATCTTTTTCTGGTTTTTGTTAGAATTCTTGCTGCTGAGTTTTGGATGAGTTGCAGCCGATCGATAGTTAAGCAAACCAGTATACAGTGTGTTGCAATAATCTAAGCGTGAGAGTACAAAGGCATGAGTCAGTTTCTTAGCATCCTCTAGGGAGAGGTAGGGTCTGGCTCTTGCAATGTTTCTCATATGATAAAAGGCTATTTTAGTAACGTTGCTGATATGATTCTCAAAGTTGAGGTCAGGATTAAGAATGGTTTTTCACTTTTGGTTTTACCTGTAGGAACCAGATTTCCGAGTCTATTTATTAGTTCATCTCTTTGAGCATCTGTGCCAATGATAAGGACTTCAGTTTTGTCTTTGTTTCATTTGAGAAAATTGCCATTCACCCACTGCACAATACTGGAGAAGCAGTTTAGCAGAGGACGTAGGACATCCTTATTGTCAGGTGCTACAGATAAATACAGCTGGGTGTCATCAACATAACAGTGAAAATGAATCCCGTGGTCACGGATAATTTCTCCAAGCAGGATCATTACAGGGAAAACAATAACAGACCAAGGATCGAACCTCGAGGAACACCATAGAGAATGCTTTGCTTCTCGGAAACATAGTCACCAAGACTCACAAAGTAATTTCTGTCTGTGAGGTATGTATTAAACCAGCTCAGTGTGGTTCCTGAGAGACCAATCCAGCTTTCAAGTCTGTTCAGAAGTATCTCATGATCAATGGTATCAAATGCAGCACTCAAATTGAGAAGAACAAGGACAGAAACTTTCTTCTTTTCTGTGCTTATTCTAAGATCATTTATGACTTTAGTGAGTGCAGTCTCATTGCTATGTCTACCTCTGAAACCAGACTAAAATGTTTCATAAATATCATTGTCATGTAAAAAAGTCTCTTGCTGTATCAACACTGCCCTTTCCAGTATTTTACCTAGAAAGGGCAGGTTGGATAAGGGCCTGTAGTAAATCAGAACAGAGGAATCCAGTGTGTGTTTCTTGAGCAGAGGCCTAACTACAGCAGTTTTAAGTGGATCCAGGAAGATACCTGACTTTAAGGAACAGTTTACAATATCTAGGACATCAAGAATAAACCTATCTAAGACCTCTTTAAAAAAGGAGGTGGGGATGGCATTGAGTGAGCAGGTGGAGGATTTCAGCAGGTGAGATGATATTCGAGAGTTCCCCTTCACTGATTATCCTAAAATAATTTAGATTTCCTTGAGTAGGGCTGGCATATTTCTGATTAGTAGTGTTCATGATACTGGTCCTGATGCTGACAATCTTATTTTCAAAGAACAAGGCAAACTCCTCATACTTTGACTGTGAGGGATGATGGACATGCTTGTTAAAGTGGGTGGGTTTTAGGAGACTGTCAATGGTTGAAAATAAAATGGTTTGAGAACATAGCGGCTGAGGAGGGACCAAAAAAGCATGTTTTAATAAGACACTTGTTATCATTCCTTTCTAACCCTGAGATAATAACATTAAAAAACAAACAGTAGTAGTCTGACGCAGCTAAGTCAACAATCCTATCGACCACAGTATTCAACCATCTGGAAATCACTAGATCTAAAGTGTGTAAAGAATGTAAAACTTGTATAAAATCCATAGCCCTGCAGGCAAGGGTATTATCAATAAGCAAGTTCAGGTCACCAGTTAGGAGAATGCTGTCATAGTTTGTAACACAGACTGAGAGTAGATCCAAGATTTCAGGTAGAAAAGAGGTTGAATACTTTGGTGGTCGATAGATTGTGACCAGGAGTACCGGAGTTTGACTTTCAAATATAATGACCTGATATTCAAAAGAAGAAAAATCACCAAAGCTCAGGTGTTTACATTTAAAAGTATATGAGAAGATAGCAGCCTGCCCTCCTCCTTGCTTCCCTTCAAGTGTCGAGTGAATAAAGTTATAATTTGGAGGTGATGTTTCAATTAATAGGCATGCTCCATCTGACTGTAACCACGTTTCCATGAGAAAAATAAAATCAAGTTTGTTTTCACTAATAAGATCATTTATAAAAAAGTGTCTAATTAGTGAGAGCACAGACGTTAAACAGAGCCATGTTTACCTTTTATCTTGTGCCAGCGTATGTGTTGGCCTGCAGTCTACGAGAGGAAGAGGAACCAGAACTGGCCCTCTCCTCTGCCACCTTGTAGCTATAACATCTCTGACGGAGACAACAGTTTCAATATTAAAGGCACGATTACAAACGAGGGCAACAGACACAGCGCCAGGGACATTAGGCACTCCATTAGCGGCTTCATCTCAGTGCATTGACATTACATGACCATTTGCGAGACCCCCCCCAGCAGTGAGGGTCCCACTAAACTAAAATTTCTCCACTGATTTGACATTGCATGGTCACCTTGTCATAACAGACGGTCTACTATAATCTTTGCCAAGAGTGCTGTTCCATTATGATTTGGGTGAAGTCCATCTCTCATAAAGCAGGTCTGCCCAGAAAGAGTCTCAGTCATCAATAAAAACCATTCTAAGATAACAAAAACACGATTCTTAAAACATACTTATGAATATTATATTCCATTTTGACCGAGTCCATTCTAACTTTCACTTTGCTTGTGGGCGGGGCTTGAGCTTTCTTCACTGTTACCATGGGAAATGGAGGTAGTAGGGCATTGACACTACTCTGTAGAAATGTTTTCTTTGTTTATTCATCTATATGCTAGCTGTTAGACTGTTCCTGTGCAACTTAGACTGCTTTGTAACTCAGAGATTTAGATTGATTCATTGAAATTCTGCATTGAATTTGTGTAGTTTGGACACACTCAAACTTTTATTGGTTTGTGACCAGAAACTTTTAAGTTGGGAGGAGGCAGGCTCTCGGGAGAATCATAACCGCAGAAAGATGCAGCTGAGCAGGCAGAGTAATTTGGAAACTCCCCGCAGACTATGTGAAGCACCCAAACTGCCCTCTCACATCTGGAGATCAAACCGGTGATCCTGTGAGACAACAACACGTGGGAAAGGTACTACAGTTATTAGCCTGCATAAATTTCACAACCTTAATCAAATTCAATAGACTTTGTTTGTTTGTTTGTGTGTGTGCATGTGAGTATAAAGGAGAATGAGAAACTTTATAATATATTCTCTCAGATGAGTTCCCCCACCCCCTGTAAACACATCATCATCAAATAATTTTGATGTCTTGAATCAAAGATCACTGGCAGTTTATTCATCTCACCCAAAACAAGCCTCATTTGAAGAAACCCAAACCCTCTCTATCTCTCTCACCCTCTGCTACCCCCCCCCCCCCCCCCTCCAGTTTCTGATTCATCCCATCCCATCTGGCAGTTGGTAAAGATCAGAAAGTCTTCATGGTCCCTCTTGCTTCTCCTCCCTTGAACTACTAATGCCCCTCTCAAGTGATATGTTCATATCTTTCTGTGTTTGTGTGTGTGATCCCTTTCATTTCATGGCAGGACTTCTATCGCTCATTCATCACTCACCTCCCCACCCCCCCCACTCCCTCAACACTCCCATCCAACACCAGTCGTTTCATTATTTTTAATGGACACTGATCCTTCTCTGCACTCAAGCACATCAAGTATGTCACAAATCAAATTTTCTAGCCCAGACGAAAATGCATTTCGGACTTGCAATCAAAGAATGGGAAACACACCCATGACCCAGTTTACTTTAACCAGCCTCAGTGTGATTCCAATTGGAGAGGATCTCAGAGATAGTTTTGAAGGCCCGGTGGGTTCTGCAGAGTCAGTTTTCCTAATTTGTAACACAGATGCAGTGTCTGATCCCCCAAACCCCGCTCCCAACAACAAATGCATTTGAAGTAAGACATTGCCATTTGTAAGATGATTACAGTCACCTATGCTCAGGGGAGGGCTCAGCAGAGGCCAGTCACAGCGAATCATGAGGCTTCAAACAGCCCGCCATGGATCCACGGAATATTAGCAGCAAATGCATCAAGGGGGATGAAGTGTCAGATGGCTGGTTTGTTCCTGTGGACACTGCATTCATCATAGTTATTGTGAGGCTGGCTCAGTGGCAGAGACAAGCCGGCTGGCCAGCAAATAGGGAGACGTGGTCCATATCAAAACTGACACATCAGAATGAAGTGGCTTATCTATGGAAATATATTTTTGGAATGCCGTCTTACAAGATATTGCAGCCAGCAATGAGTCAGAAATAATACGGAGCGAGGCTTGAACTTCGATCTAACATAAAATGATGCTATTGCTTGAAGAAATTCATTCGCTGAATTGGTTTAGCCATGCCTGTTGCCAATCCATTGTCTCTATGACTACAGTAAACAAGAATAGACCCATATAAACTGTAAATCACCAAGGATGGAAAACAAGGCAATCTCATCTTCTGCAGTTTCCTGCTCAATGTTATTTCATTTACAATGCTTTTGATTCAGCTCTCTGCGGTGCTGTTAAGACAAATGCAATACTAACAACATTGTTTGGTGTGTGTGTGTGTGTGCTACTCCTGGGTTTTGCTGGAAATACACAGCTTAAGAACCACTTCATAGAACATTTCTAAAAGAATCAGTTTTCCAATACATGTATGTATTCATGTCTGCACACAGTATTCATATGCTGAGGTCTCTATTCTTTGTGTCCACTGAAGTAGCAGAAAAGCAACAACTGTGTCCTGGTTTGACTCGAAAGGGATTTGCAGCAAATGAGCTCATCCATCAGCAGAAGCATGTGGGGACAAGGGGATGATGAGGAAAGGAGGGTGAGGAGGAAGATGAAGAAAGACTGCGGGGCAGAGCAGGGGTTGAGTAGAGGCAAGACTTCTCAGAGGGAAGCCTCACAGTGAAAAATGACGGCCGTGACATTTGTATGCTCTCCAGCACATTCTCTTGTCCTTTAGATGGTGCAACTTGAAGACTTTAGCTTGGTCCTTGTCCAGTTCATCTGTAAATCTAACAAAGCCATGACATTTAGGGGAGTAGCATTTTTAGCTGTATTAACCATCAACAATTCAGCATTTACTCTCTGGAACTCAGTTGTCTTTTTCTTTTTCTAAAAGTTTCCTCGGCTTTGACGTCAGAGAAATCATTTTATTCCACACTGTCTGACAGTATTGCATATATATTCTGTTTCCGCCTGTTCCAGTTGTTCATTAAATGTAAATGATGTTTACATTGAGTGAAATATTCAAACCCAGGGCCCCATGTATTCCATGTTGAGTAGTGTATGGTTACACCTCTCAATGAAATGGAAATATAGATGTTTTTTTTATTTATTTCATGCACATAACCCGCAAATTCAGCCTGACATATTTTGCATCTTTATTAGAATTTAAAATGTAGTTCTGTGAGTCTGAATAAAGTTTGGCTGCACAGCATGACTGACCCGCTATAGGGTCAGTGTGGTATGAGGAGTTCAGTTTACATGGCATTTGAACCAGTAATCAAAGTTGTGAATGCAATGACTAAGCGAAAAATGTTGTTTCTGGAATTGAAAAGTGGATCTGTGGAGGCCTGAACAAAATGAAGTAGACACAAGACGTATCAAGATCAATATCTTTGGCTTGCTTTTTAGTCATTGATCCGTGGTCAGAGTGTGAGTAGTGGCTCAATTAAAAGTTGTGTCAGTTATTGTGAGGGAAGAAACGCTCCCTTAGGTAGACATTGTAATTTTTTAAAGTCGAAATAGCGTTCTTAGTGATGGTGTAGTAAATGCTGCTGAGACAGAACCCAAACTCTTTAAATGCCAACATGGATTTTAAAGATTTTTATTGTTTCATTTCATTATGTTTTTGTCTTTTTGTTTCTCATATCTTGGGACCATGTTGTAAATAACTGTTCCTTTGATTTTATGTGTTTTGTAGACCCATAAAAATAGAATAAAATGAAAAGTCAAAAGATAAAAGATTCCTCATGAATATCCAGTCCCAAACTTTGCCTCCTCTCTGATGATCTATTTTTTTGGCGACTACAGATGACCCACCAAAGATAGGCGACCAACCCATTAACAGCAACCCTCCAGATTCCACAGGAGGAAGTAAGGTGTGACAGTTAATCATTGGGCCCACATTTATATTCCTCTCACACCCTGTTATCTAATTTACATTGTAGAAAACATCAGTTTATCTTACATAAGGAGGTTTTCTTACTCATTGCAGTTAATTATGTGGAGATTAATTGCCTGATTATCCGTCATTTCCATAAGCGATGTCATATTAGAGATGCAATTTTTACCCTTGGCCTGCTGCCCGATTTGCCTCTGCAGAGGTCACATGGGGACGAGTCTTTCATGGGAGAAGAAATGCTCTGAGCTCCCGAGCAACTTAGAAGAAGAAATTATAATAGCTGCTTGTCCTTTTGTTTTTATGTCTTAATCTTTTGGGATGCATTTTGCTTTCAGAGTTTGCCAGTTTGTTGTACTCAGGCTGAAAAAAGAGCAGATATCACATCCCTGAGGAAGCATCTAGGCCATGCCAGGTGAGAGTTACATCTGTGGATGTTTAGCAAATATGGAAAAAAAAAAAAAGAATCCCTGCTGTCTTTTGTGCAGGAGACAGTGTTGATATAGGTGTGTGGTGTCTAGCTGCTCTTTCACCCATACAGATGTGGGCTGCAGTAAGGAAGCAAGCAAGCAAAACTTTATTTATATAGCACATTTCATTCTAGGTGGAAGCACAATAAGTAAACACAATTAAAACAAACACATGAATCATACATTTGATTTAAAAACCATTAAGAAAGTAAAATAACTAAGACTAGCAACTGACCGGTAAAAAATAATAAGACATGAATTAAAACCTTTGAAAAGGAATGTTTTCAATTTAAATAGTTTTAAAAGACGTTAGCGTTGGAGCACACCTAACATGATTGGGTAGGATGTTCCACTGGCTTGGAGCATAAAAGCTAAAACCAGTTTCACTAGTTTTGGAGAATAACCAGATGGCCTGTTCCAGATGACCTGAGGGGTCTAGCTGGTTCATAGCTCACAAGCATGTCAGAGAGATATCGGGGTGCAAGACCATGTATGGCCTTAAAAATGAGCGTTAAAATTCTAAAAATTTACTGGAAGCCATTGTAACGACCTCAGCGCAGGTGTTATATGGTCGCATTTCCTTTTTCTAGTTACAACTCTAGCAGCTGTATTCTGGAGTAGCTGCAGTTGATCGAGATGCTTTTTAGGTATTCCTGTGAGCAGCGTGTTACAGTAGTCTAGCCAACTGGAAACAAAAGCATGGACGAGTTTTTCAGCACCCTCCTGGGATAAAAAGCTCCTTACCTTTGTGATATTTCTTAAATGATAAAATCCCGTTTTAATTATGCTGCTTATGTGGCTTGGAAAGTGAAGTCATCGTCCAGGATGACGCCAAGTTTTCTGAGCTGCGTGACACTTTCCGCAGACAGTTGTGACAAATTTAAAATAGATTTCCTCTCTGTTAGCCTTTGCCCTGATAACAAGGATTGTCATCTTGTCACTGACAACTGTAAAAAATTACTAGACATCCATTTATCAACATCCTAAATTTTGATAGCGTGTCAATAGGGCTCAGGTTATCGGGGGCATAGTAACGGGTCTAAAACTGACCCCCAGGGAACACCACATGAGACTAAAAAAATTTTTTTGGAGCTAAAATTCCCAAGACAAACATTAAAATCATGTCCTTTGAGGTATGATAACAACCAGTCCAGTGATGGTCTAGACAGGCCAACCCACCTCTCAAGCCTCTCCATTAAATTATCATAATCGATAGTGTCAAATGCCGCACTTATACTCCAATAATACTAAAATAGAAACTTGACCATTGTCACTATTTATTCTTAAGTCATTAAAGTGAAAACAGACAACTTTTCAACTTTCCCCCCCTTACATTTCAAAGTGGTTTTATTGTTCGCGCCGCTCTCACAAAGACAACTGGATCACTTTCTGTTTTCCTCAGAGCCTAGCTCTATGAAGAAATGATCAACACCACTTTGGAAATAAGAGTGAAGAAAGAAGCATGTTCACTGAAGAGGTAAATTGAAATTGTCACAATTTTATATTGAATTGAAGCTATTGCATTGCATGGTAATAATATAGTTTGAGTAATGTTAATGTTTCACACAAACAAGTAACTACAACAGGGGTTGGCGGGAGGGACGTTAGAAGAAAACATTAGGAGAAAAAGTGTGAGTTTGTTCAATCATTTAGTCTACAATGGAGACTTGAAAGCAAATAGAAATTCTTTAGAATGTGTTGAGAAAAGCCAACTGGGTTGGTAGCATGTTTATGTTTTTATAAAATAAAAGAAACTGTCAGTGATAACATATTTTCTGTCTGTAGATTTTCATATGAACAAGTAGATCAGCCTGACTGGATACTGATCCAGTATTCTATGGCTGTAGGGGGCTTTCCATTAGCTTCGGTAGCTAACGGGAAGAAAGTTTATTCAGTAGTATACTCAATCCAATTAAAACTCAGCATACACAGCTATAAGTAGTGTGTCATCAAATTTACCTGTGTAATATTCCACATTTATCATATAGCAATAAGACAATAGAAAGAGGTTGTCCACCTAACATATTATTATGAGATATAGCTGCAGGTAGCTACCAGGGAGAACAAAAGCGCTTTTCTCTTCCTCTATTGGTTATGTAATGGTTGACGCACTTCCCTTGTACCTGGTGGCAGACAGAATTGCATAGTGAAAGCGAGACTTATAGGGAACCAATCTAAATACAGATGGTGTCATTATTCTATATATATGTTATATTCTATATATGACACTGTGCAATCAACACTTCATAATGATAAGTTAAAGCAAAAAAGTTGTCTATTTTCACTTTAATTACTTTGACCAAGGCTGTTTCTGTACTATGGTTTGGCTGAAAACAGGATTGCTAGGGTTTATAGTCATTATTTTCTTGTGAACTGCAGAGTTCTCATACTCATCAGTGGAAATAAAATCACCAGGAATTGAAGTTTGAAGTTATTTAAAAGTGTATCTATGGTACAAAAGAGAACCCTTGAATTGTGTGTATTGTTGTTTATTATATTTTTAAAATAATGCTTGCCTTGCTTTTCTAATTTCTGAGTCATAACTAATTAATAGATTTTTGTAAATATCAAAATGCTCTAGAAGCTGGGTTTTATGCCATTTACACTCAGCCCTTCTGCAGTCCTTTTTCTTCCTCCTTATTTAATTAATCTGTCAGCCAAGGACTTTTATCAGACAACACTTTGATTTTAACAGGAGCAATATCATCTAAAAACAGTTTAGTACCTTGATTAAAGGTGATTACCGTGTCATCACAGGATGACATATTAGACGTTACTAGATTAGAGAATTGATAGCAAAGATATCAGCTGAGTTAGCAGACAGGTACCATTTCTGGTACAGTTTTGACAGTTGACCCTTGAAGGATCAAGATTGATTTAGAAAAAGATGCAGTAATGGTCTGATGAAACAACGTCAAGTGCTGACATATGAATGACATTAACTCCTTTGGACATAATTAAGTCTAAAGTATGGTCCAGGTTATGAGTGGGTCATACATGCTGAGAGAAACCAAAGGCCTCCAGCAGGTTGTTTAGCTCTCTTACTTGCATAAAATTATATCAGAGAAGAGTACTGCTACACCTCTACCTCTCCTATCAAACCTAAAAACATTTAAAATGTTAAAATTTGTGTGGTGATGCCTCTATTAGTATAAAACTACCACTAGAGTCCAGCCAAGTTTCAGTCAAAAGTAACATGTCCAGCTTATGATCTGTAATTATGATCTCCCTAACCAGTGCAGCCTTTCCTGTTTATCTCAGTGTTAAAGTGCTGACTGAAGTAGCACCTTGTAGAAGAAAAAGTCACATTTAACAATAACAGCCCATAAAAAAAGGGGAAAACTGCAACAGTTTGCTCACTGCAGGTGTGCTCGGCTTTCAGTGTCCTGCAGGCAGTAGAGCTCTGGCAATGAAAAAGCTGTGGCATTTGGTCAAGTGTGTATGTTGTGAGTGTGTGTGCAAGCCCCTAAGACAACATCCTCTGGGGGAGGCCAAGGGTACTTCCAACCGTCTGACATTTCTGACAGCCTCTGATAGAGCCCAGAGTGCTGAATTATTCATACAGGTGTTATGGGGAAAGGTTGCCATTTTCACACAAGAAACTAACCCCCGAGTGAATTGTGGCTGTTTATCCCTGCAAGTGAATACAGTAGTGATGATTTGGGGCTGTGATGGCTTTTTGGCCAAATGGCAGCCCATTTTCTGTCAGCTCACATGCTGAAAGCTGCTTCTCTGGACAGAGTAAACCTTTTAAACTTAATCACCCTGGTTTTGTGTTTCTGCCTGGATATTTAAGTGGAATCATTTGACATATAGAGGTCTGTTTCACAGCAATACCATATGTCATAAGGAATATCTTAATAGAATTGTAAACCATACGATCACCATTATCTGTTCTCACAACATTACAGCATATTAAAAAGTCACTTTACCCAAATCACAAAAAGAAAAACATATTTTGTCACATACTGTTAATGGTATCTAGTCATGCTGATAGTTTTAGTTTTATTTGTCCGGGTTTTAGGATATTTGTCTTTGAGATTTCTGCCTCCACCACAAAACAATGTGTTTAATTTCTTGTGCCCACGGCAGACAAATATTAAATCTGAAAAACTGAAAAACAGCTGTGTGTCTTTCCAGAAATGTCCTCATAACTCCCCATCATCTTCAGACCACAGTTTTCATAAAAGGACCAGTAAGAATTACACTTATTTGCTGTCTTGGTGAGAGTGAGTAAAGATTGATACCACTCTTGAGCCAGGAGGTGATTAGCCTAGCGTAGCATCAAGTAGTTACAGCACGTAACTCCCTGTAACACCACAACTTGTCATTTTCAATTCTCTGTTTGTGTTAGAAATAAACAAGATACAATATAGTGAGCTTTAAAGGTGCTAGTACGTGTCTTTTTTAATTTTGAGGCGAGCCAGGGTAGCTTTTTCCCCCTGCTTCCAGCAACCTGTTTTCTTCATGCTAAGCTAGGCTAATCATCTCTCGGCTTCAACTCCATACTACATACTCCATACATAAGGGTGGTCCATCTTCTTATCTAATTTAGAGCAGCTCAAACATACTGCAGTCAACACTTTAATCATCAGTTACAGCAGGAAACCATCATAGTATTTAAGTAAACATGAGTTAAACTGGCTACAAACAAAGCTTCAAAATTTTTTTGTTTTTTCCTTTTTTAAATGGCTATGATATGCAATCAGTGCAATAAATGCAAAAATACACTTCGAGGTGAAAATACTGGACTCACTTGAACTTTTTCTGTTATTTTTATATGTATGTTATTTTATATGTCCTGTATTATCACTTACTTGTCACATCAGAATTCAATAAAGCAGATAAATAGTTTTAGGTTACTTCAGGTTCTGGTATATTTTCACTTGTCAAAATCTTTATAAGTAGACAGTATGGAAGATTATTAGTGCCAAATGGAAAATAATTCTTTGATTAGTCTTGACATTCTGAGAAAATTATTCATTCTGGGATTTAAGTCACAAAAATATCAGACTCATGGGCTAATAATATTACATAATGTGAAATAATGCATTTCAAATGGCCCTAACTCTCTTCTGTTGGACAGGGATTTGTCACACGATTTAGGTAATCCTGAAAACACAGACACAGCTGTAATTATTGTCACTTTTATCTCCCATTTAAAGATTTGGTGGAAATTAGGACACAAATATAAAGATATTCACTTGAATATCAACTGCACCGCAACTGTTATGCTATTTACTCTATGTATATATAAAATATGTTTTTGTGTTTGTGTCTTTGTTGGTATTATCAATCCATTCATGCTCTGAGCACACAGTCACATTACATAAAATTATCTGGTGTACAGCAACGATGAGAGTCCAGTTCGTCTTTGTAGTTCCCTACTGCCCGGTTATGTCTGATCAGACTATAAAGCCTAATCATAGTGTTTTGGCTCTTACCCTCGCCTGTAGTACTCTGTCATTTATGACTGCACCAGCTTGTGTTGTCGCGGTCTGCCATTTGTCGAAGGCGATGTTGACATGAAACATCCCACGCTGTCTCGTCAGCGCTACTGCAAGTCCTGTTTCTCATCACATCGTAGCTGACAGATTATACTTCCAAGTTACATTCTTCTAGATTTATAATTAGGATTTAATTATGAAATGTGTTTGAGCTCGTTTACGTCACGTTGCAGTGGCTTGTGCATCATACCCTGCAAAATTCACGACGCTGACGGCTTTTATCATAATTTTGCGCATGAAAAATTCATGCTGAGGAATTTACAATGAAGTGATGAGTAGAGGCAATGAGTAGATTCAGAAAAGAGACACAGCATCTTAGTTGTTCTAATCACTGTAAAGATTCCTCACCTACCACGAACCCTATCTCTTTTGTTGCCTGGCAACAAGCTGCCACCCAAGGGCTCCCATGATCTGATCTGTTAAAACTGTCCCCCTCAACCACCACCACCCCACCCCGCCTTTTCACAAATGTCTAAATTTTTTACATTGAAATCAATTTTTAACCACCTATCAAGTCCTCCTTCCAAGCATTGTCATCTTTAATGAGCTTTTTACGCCAGCCTTTGATTTGTGGTCATGATTCACTCTCACAAAGAAGAATAATTTGTTATTGACTGGAAGGACAGATGGTGGTCGATGAGAAAAGACATAATGGGGTTTCACTTCAGAGCATCTTGGCTTTCAAACACATACGTTTCACTGTGTGTTTATGTATTGATGATACATTGCTTGTTCTCAATGCCTTTTATTTTCTTTTCACACCAAATAGTGCAGCCTGTCATTGACTCAGCAGCATTCTTCTGTCTGCTTCTTTCTCTCTCTTTTCCTTCCTTTCCCTTCAGCGTATTATTGTTCAGCTTTCATGTTACACTCAGGCACAACCGCTGCTGTTGTCACAAACATTTGTGCATGTGGTGCTTCAAACACAAGCAGAAAGACACCCACTTGCCTAACAATTAGAAGATTTTATCCAATTTAAAAAAAGCATTAGCTGAAACAAAGTGAAAGAGTCACTTTAGCACAAAGAGCTAACAAAATTAGTCACGTCTGAGGCAAGGTCACTGAGCCACCTCCCACACTCTTGGCAGCCGGCAGCTACTCCAGGGAAAAACTTTTTGCACATTTGATGCTACGAGTCATTAGTGATGCTGATAGAAACACACTTTAATTAAGACTGCTGCATTTTGGACTTAGATGTCACATCTGAAGATTAATAAGTAATATCAGGGGTGTGGTGGTATGCAAATAGAACAGACATGCCTCAGAGCAAAACTGGTGCATTCGGTGTATCACCGAATGGAGCCAAATTAGAATGCTGGAACACAAGTGCTCAGTGCCCCCCTCCTAGGCCGAGGTGCTTGGCTCCACTTGTGGGCGAAATATTACCAGCCAGCTGCTCGCTAGATAAGAACTGGAACAGCAGAGGGTTGGAACATTTATTCAAAATTTATTTATTAGGATAAACCCCTCGAGATGTACCATCTTGTTTTTCGAGGGGGTCCCAACATATATCACAATCACTACATAACAACAGAGGAGTGACAAAATAAATAAAAAAATAGAAACACAATTATCACTACGGCAATGTACAGAGAGACAAAAAACAAAAAAACAAAAAAACAAGAACAAAGACAAACCACATACATTAATTAATGAAAACACTGAAAACATTACAACCGCAAGTTGGACAAAGTGGCCAATTATAGATAAACAGTAGAGTGTGATTAGATCACCAAATACAATCAGGTGTAAACAGTGACAGCTTCATTGATAAAAAGAGCAGTCGATCTCAAAGTAAGAAGAAAGGGCATGCTTAAACATACCAAGTGATGAAATGGATCTAATACCAACAGGTGAATTATTCCAATCTGCTGGAAACATGAAAGCTCGTTTGCCAATTTGTTTTCTTAGCATGAGGGACAGAGAAATAGAGGTGAGCAGACTTGATAACTAAATAATTTGAAGTAAAAGGTACAAGATACTGTTGTAATAAGGAGGATAATTGAAATGAATACATTTTAATATAAGTTGAGGACTGAAAATTCAGTCTATTATATGCTGTATTAAGTGGAACAAGGTCTGAATGTAAAGTGTTTTGATAGACAACATCAAGTCAAGAATCTGAAGTATAAGTTGAGAAGAAGTTTCTTATGAACACTGTCGGTAAAACATTGCCGATGTAAAACATTGATTCCAAAGTTGACTTTACGTAAGACATGATCAAGCCATGTACCAAGATATTTATCGACTTTATGCGGAAGAGTGACATCATTACAGGTTATTACTCAAGAACCGGGTTTTGATTTGAGTTTCTGTCTGGTACCAAAGATTGTGATATAGGACTTTGTTTTGTTGCGCAATAATTTATTATGTGAAAGCCAATCTCATAAGATGTTGAAATCAGACTGAAGAGAAGCTTGACGTAGTGGTAGATCAGGTTTAGTTGTATATATCACAGTGTCATCAGCACAAAGTTGAACAGTTACTGAAAATTGACGATAAATTGTTTACATAAATAGAGAAGAGATGTGGTCCCAATGTTGAACCCTGGGGCACACCTCTTTGTTGAATCACCAGATCAGATTTATTCCCATGTAAGACGACACATTGTTTTCTGTTATGAAGGTATGAATTCAACCACAGAACTGCATTTTCAGAAAGGCCAAGCATGGAGTTTATCTAAAAGCAAATAGCTATCAACAAAATCAAAAGCTTCAGTTAAATCAATAAAGATTGCACCTGTGGGTTCATCATTATCTGCAGCAGAGAACACATCACTGGTGAATTTAAGTAGGGAAGTAGTTGTGGAGTGGTTCGTCCTGAAGCCAGATTGAAATGGTGATAAGATATTGTTGATACTGATATAATATGAAAGTTGATTATAAATTATTTTTCAAAGACTTATAATACATAACATATAATGGATATACATCTATAATTGTTAGGATCAAGTACATTGCCTCCTTTATGGAGTGGAGTGATGCGTTCATATTTCCAGATAGCTGGTGACTCACATGTAGACAAAGAAAGGTTGAATAAATCAGCAAGGGGATAGATAAGAAAATGGGAAGCTAGTTTAATGAACATGTTTTCTATTCCATCAAGTCCAGCACCACTGTTCACATTTAATTCATTAATGGCATTGTGAACTTAAGTTCCTAAAAGAACTGCAGCAACATGAAATATTGCTAAAAAAAAAAAAAAAAAAGCCAGTAGTCAGGTAAGAGTCAAGTAATGCAGTAGAACAGACAGAGGCAGATGAGAAATGCTAATTGAATGCTTAGGCAGTAGATAAAGAGTCATGTAGTATTGTATCTGCACCTCAGCAGATAATCATTATCCTGGAGAAGTCGAAGACTACATGAAGGCAGTTTCAACATCTTTGTGGCAACTGAAGCACTGCTCTTTGTCAACTATAATACACAGCGTGCAAGGATAACGGAGAAAGTACTTTATATTGAGTTTAGAAAGCTTGTGTTTGACAGGATCAAAGCTCCGGCACCTCCTCATCAAGTCTGGATAGATGTAGATGCGAGTCCCATTATACTCTAGCTTCTCTTTCTCCCTGGCAAGGTGAAAGATTTTCACCTCATCCTGGAAGTCAAGAAGTTTAATAGACCTGGGACCGGCTCTGTTGCTTTGTTGGATAGTCAGAGATCAGTGGGCCCTCTCAGTGATCGGTGGAGTGGGGAAGTTGTCTTGTTCCAGAAGTTGTGGGATCAGCCTTGACATTAAACAGATGATGTCATTGCCTTCAGCGAACTCTTGAACTCCAACAAAGCGGAGATTAGAGCATCTGCTTTGGTTCTCCAAGTCATCAACTTTGTCCATCAGGTAGGAGTTGTTGAACCTGAGTGACAAACTCCTGCATATTGTCCTCATTGGCCCCAACATGCTGCAATAACAAATCAGCTTGTTCTCCCAAAGTAGTTAAGGAATTCTGAGTGCTGCTCAGACTACTTTGAATGGGATCCACTTTTGCATCAAAATGGGTCAGCATGTCAGGCATCCCACAAAGTTTGGAGTGAAATGTGCTGCTTTTTCATTGGGCAGGGATGCAAAAAGATAAAATACACAAATCCTGTGACTGTATAGAGTGTCTTAGTTAATGCTTGATTTATTTATTTTAGTCAATTCAGGTCAAAAAGATGTAGTTAAGGATAAAGGAGAACTTACAAAGCAACTAAGACAAACAGACTTGAGCTTGAGACACGTTCACTCATGGCGCCATCTTTTCGAAATAGAGCATAACATATGCAGGCGTTTGAGTCTTTACTTGTCTGTTTTCACTCTTGCAAATAAAATCAAGTAGGCTCAGAAGAGAAGAGAGGTCACCAGAATATTGTCAGGTCACTGTAGCTGTGATCCTCACACCCCTGCCTATCAGTTAATATTTGTCAGGAAATTTAAGCGTCTTTGGTTGTCACATTCACTGCAGTCAATCTGGACGTTTGCTGTAAAATATAAAATGCAAATGACAAAAGTTTTTTATTGTTAATTTATTAAAAGGGTGGTATACATGTAGAGCTGGGCAGTATATGTCACAACATGCCAAAATACATAACAATTAATGCAATGACCTGTGTTATTATTCATTACACATATAAAACAAAAGCCAACGTGCACTGATGGCATATGCTAAACACCTGCACCCATTATTTTTTTATGTAAGCCCACAAACTGAAGGTGTCTCGATACAGATCATTACAGGTTTATAGGTTCAGGTTCAGCCACACGCTTTAACTCTCCAGAAAAGAAGGAATTTTATCACATTTGCTCCCTGGATCAGCACATCCCTTGACTTTGTAAGGATCGTACAGTGTGTGCTTCAGACATCGAATGATGAGATACTATGAAATGTGTTTGTGGTACTTTAAAGAGGACATCTCATGCACATTTCCAGGTCCATATTTTTAATCTGGGACTCTACTGGAACATTTTTAGTTTATAATTGTAGCGTCCATCGTCCGCACTAACACCATGTAACACCAGTAACATCGACTACTGCTTCAAGCCAACCTTGAGGCCTAAAAAATGTGTTCAGTGCTTTTCCTTCCTCATAAAACACTTACAAATCAATATTTTAAAAAATGCAAATTTGTTAACTTTCATGTTCACTAGTTAGCAGTCTTCACTGCCTTTTGCTGATTCATTAACATGTTTCTTGGCATGTTACCACCTCTGACTGTCGATCAGTGGAGGAGTGTGAAACTGTTGTCAAGCATCTGTTTGCATGTTTGAATACAGTTGAGTCCTCATCAGTGTGCTAGTAAAGCATGAGATACTGTTCAGTAAAACCAGCAATGGTCAAAAACTCTTAAATGACTCATATTGTTCATTTTTAAATTATAGTTCATAGGGCCGCAACGAACAACTACTTTCATTAACGATTAATCTGTCAAGTATTTTCTTGATTAATCGATTAGTTGTTTGGTCTATAAAGAGTAAAAAGAAAATGTGACATATTCAAATGTCTTCCTTTGTCCATAACAGTTCACAACCCAAAGATATTCAGTTTACTGACATAGAGACTAAAGAAACCAGAAAATATTTCAGAAACTGGAAAAGATTCAAATGATTATAGATTATCAAAATAGTTGGCAATTAATCGATTAACTGACTAATCATTGCAGCTCTAATAGTTTGCTTGGTAGCATTCATTCATGAACAGCAAAATTTTGTTAAATGATAACACCTTGTTCATACCCTCTTAATACAATTCTACTGAAAGTCAGTTCATATTAACATTGAATTACCCTATATACATTATTCCCTTAATATTGCCTTTGTGATTTGATGTGACTGCTTATCTTTGAGTCAGTCATACTGAAATCCCTAATGACCACTGAGCTTCCTGCACTATGAGCAAGGTCGCTATAAGCTAAACCGCAGCCCTCATTTCATTTAACAGCCCTGTAAAATTCCTTTTGATTCCAAAGGATCATACAACCAGGGTAGCATTCACCACCTTGACTCTCCACTCCAGCTCACTACATCAAGCCTTGCAGCAGTCTGCACTTTGACTCACTTTTCTCAGCCTCCCTCACTCACAAGAAGGCAAACCACTCATTTGAAATGATTAAGAAACATCGAGGTGTGTTACCTTGGCCGTTCTCCTGGCAAAGTCACCTCGACAGTTGCTTCCATGTCTTTTAATTTTCCACCGCAGCATTAATGCAAAGGTAATTGCGCGTGCAGTATGAGAAAAACAAGCAAACAGTATTTGAGGAAAGGTTATGGTTGGAAGCTAAACCTCCATAATTAAGTCATTCATCTGGCCAGACGTAACACGTTTCTCCCATAATGCTCTAGTTAGGTGTCATTTGTGCCTGCCTGCTGCTTTGGTGTGCTCTGATTTCGGTAATTTACTGTGTGCTCGTGTGTGTGTATGTTTGCATACTTAGTTGTGAGGGATTAATCTAATGGTGTACGAGCACTTTTGACCGTAACTCATTGGCTTTGATGGTATTTTTATGTCTCCGACTAAGACAGGAGATTAATGCGTAGGCTTGACATTTGTGGTTTATGTGCATTTTGTTTTTTTTGTTTTTTATTTATGACATTTGGATTGTAGGAAAGCAAACATATATCATTATTAAAGCATGCTGGGTGATGCCCTGTATTTATGACTCTCGCTCGTGTTTCCCTGCTTTGCAGGCGTTTGGCATCAGCAATTAAGTGGGGCCAGAGCTGCTTCCAGCTCCTGCAGAAAGAGGAACAGAAGGAGCAGGAGGAAGAAAGAGAGGCAGCGAATAAAGAAGGAGGAGCAGCTGAGGACGGAGCCACGACCTCCTCGTTTTTCCTCTGACTCAGACGGTGATTCAGAGGGGTAAGGCAACATCTCACATCAGCTCAGTATCACTTCTCCTTGCAGCATCTCCCTCTGGCTAAGTTTATCAGCCTGGTTGCAAGGCGTATGTAGTGTATAATGTATACTTTATTTCTAAATCAGATCAAGGATTGGACTAACTAACTAGTTCTCCACTCCAACACTATTACACTGCCTCTAACTTTTTAAACCTCTTAAAGAATAAGGCTGGCAATATTCTCTAATTTTTCTGTCAACAAATCCCAACTATGATGGATAAGTATTGCCTGTGTAGCCAAAGACTGATATGGCTTATTTCTCTATGGCTCCTTCATTGTTGTCCAAAAACTATTAAAACACATCAGTGAGCCACTGCACTAAGTGACATCATCCTACATTACCATGAATATGAGCACTGTAGCTTATTTTGAGTCAGTCTAACATACGCCTCCTGCTACTGTAAATACTCACTCGAGCACTAAATGTGTATTAATCAACAGCTGAAAATAGCCCCCAGCAAAGGCACTATTTCCTCTTATTTGATTGTCATTTGCTAAAAACAGCAGTGTTCAGCGGTTTGAGGAAATTACAGAGCCTTTTTATAGAAAGTGAAACTATATATTTTTAAACATGTATGTCTGTAGTAGGAACCAGTGAGCTTGGGGCTACAGACAGGTTAAGGAAGTTAGAAAGTACAGAGATACAGACAAACATGTTGTTAGTTTTAGTCTTTTCATGGAATTTGTTGATAATACTGTTAAAAAAAAAGAATAATGCCAGACTCACCCTTTGAGTACTTCATGTACTTTAGTACAGTGTAATTCTGTCTGTACATATTGTAATTCTTCCACTGCTACTGCTACTTGCCTATTAAAGGGGTTTATGTAAAGTTATTCCTTATTTATAATATATATATATATATATATGTATAACTTACAGTGGTGTTGCAAATATTCTTTGGATCATAAAACTGTCCTAGACAATATTTGATATATAGGGTTTTAATAAAATTTGGAGTATCAAATACAGTCTGCCAAACCTGCAGCAAACCTTCTAAATACATTTTATTAATTAATTTAATTGTTCAGGAATGGTTTCTACTCTTTTATTTTTCATCTGAACATGTCCCAGAATTTTTAGAGCCACCTAAATATTGATTCACAGACACTGAATGAATCCTTGTAATATATGGTATGAAAATTTAAAATTTCAAAGAATTTAAGTTTTGCTACAAAAATATTAGCAGCTTCATTCAGACCACAAAATCCATTAGTATTAACATAATTGACTAGCATTAGCATTTACTTGTATTAGCATCAATTTGTTGATATTGAACCAGTCAAACTTGCATGCGAGCTGATATAGTTCAGCAAAACTCAGTGAGATTATGCTCAGTTCATGTTCTGCCTACAAATCACCGTTACTTATGTCAATTACATCTCGATTGTACTGCAGCATCATGCAAGAAAAGCTAACAGCACTGTACTAGTGTTCATCTCCGGGTTCAGGTGGCCTTTGCCAAGAAGAGCCAGACAGCACGTCCTTTCACCCCTGTCCATCGCTCACTTGACCTCCCCTCTGCTTAGTGAAGCACCACTGTAAGGTTACAAGACACTGAACAGTGTATTCCTTCAACAATATTCAAGATGGTGGCCTTGGATTGAGCTATACATGCTGTGGTGTTAAAAGATACTCAAGGTGGCAAGCTGTATAAAAGCTGGGTTCTGTTTGGTTGAGTATTTGTGTAATACACAGTTAAAAAAATGTTGTGCAGCGCACACTCTTCAGGCCTTATAGACCTCAGAGAGGTCAAGAGCTTGCTCTTGGTTGGTGTGCGCTGCTTTCACGTACCATAATATATCTTGGTGATTGATGGGGATCTTTATTTTTTCATGAGTCAGCAGTTCTTTTACTTATAAAAACATTGTTCTACCAAATGATATTCCCTGTTAACAGATGGAGATGGAGTCGTGCAAAAAAACCCACTCTGCTTCCCCCACCCTAGCGACTCAAAAGCGGCGACACACTCGTGACTTCCAGTGAAAGAGACGTGAGAAACGCAGCTGCTTTGCTTTGTCCTTCAGCATGTCACTGTCAGTATATAATCTTCAAACATACAGTGCTTATACAGTATTGTGCTGTACTGTACACAGTATTGTATAAAGTATGTTGGAAGAGTTGTTGCGTACTGTACTTCTCTGCAGGTTACTTCATGCAGGAAGGTGTTCAGGGCAGCCAGATGAGGAAATTCAAAGGTTTGACCTTCAAAACGATTTGTATGAGGCACCAGAGGTTACATGTAAATCAAATTAAAGCAACTGAGCTAAGAAGATTAGTTAGTACTTCTTGTTTCAGTAATGTAGCGCAGAGAGTTTGGTATAATATCTGATTATCTTCCCCCTGTCATGATTGAACTATTCACTCCGTGCTTGAATGAGGACATAGATTTGTGAAAAGAATCACTGCACCCTGTGGCACAGTAAAGGTGAGAAAAGCTTTTGATTTTAAGGAATCACTGCACTTATTCCACCCTCCTCTGTTAGTCAGTGCTCATCCACTTGATTCATGTCAACAGATGTGTTAGTACACCTCAGCAAACATCAAACAAGGAAAAACAAACAGGCAGATCGCTGAATATTTAATGCAAAACATCTGACAATGACAGATACTCCTGATGCTTTCATTTTGTATTTCTTTCATTCGGCAGGCTGCTTTGATGCTGCGTGAACCGGAGCTTTCTGAAAAACGTGTCAGAAAAAGTTTTCTCTGACAAATCTTCCTTGTTAGAAACTCAGGTGTTGACTGACAACAAAACACACACAGAATTTGGGTTCACAAAAGCAACATTTATGGTTTTCTGCCTCTCAAGTGTTGTGCACTGCTTTGATCTTCTATAGAGGATTTGATGGCAACGCTGCCTACAATGCACAAGTACTATTTTGTGAACAACAGCGCAATACAGTATGTATCACATATTGTGTTTTGTAGTGTTATGTGGTTGAAAACGATTAAATGGCAAAGCAGGAACATTTTAGCTTTCAAACTAGCAGATACCCATAGTTTGCTAAAAAGCCAAGATACATTTGCAGTTTTGTGAAATAAATCTGTAACAATCTATTGTAACACTCCTATTTAGCATTTATATAACTTGATAATCAGACTGAATTACCATCACTTTATTATTTATTTTCATTGTAAACAATGTGAATCACTAAAAAAAAATCCTTCAGAGGCGATTCAGACATCTGGAAGTTAATAACTGGTCAATAGTCAATAACTGGTATATAAACAGTTAATCAATGCATCACAACACAGTCAAATGTAGTTCTAGTCATATCTACGGTCTTTCATAGTTTAAAACACATTCATAAAAAGCTGTAAACCCATTATTGAATGATTTGTACCTGTGTATAAACAAATAGTAAGTGATTTATACCGTAACACACTTTTAATCACCTCGTTAAAAATCCTTAATCCAGAATCTATGAATATGTAAATATTGTTGATTTCAAAAGTGGAACTGCTGGACACAAGGTGTCTCCTACCTCACTGCAAAGTCCATTCTCAGTGTTTGTGCACTGGAGGCTTTATGTTTCCACATTGCACTTGTGTAAGTCGCATACTGGACCACAATTGGCTCATACATCCACATGTTAAACTCAGATTTACGATGAGCACAGATAAATTTTCCCTCCCTCAGGAGATGAATGTGAAAACAAACTCTACACATACATCATTCGGCAGTGAAAAGATCATCCAACAGAAAAATACCTTTTTGAGTGGAGGGGGGACTTAAATTATTTTAAAATGCTTTAAGGTCATATCAGGACATTAAGAACAATTTTTAAACCTCCAAAGGATTCATACATGTGTACAATCATGTAATAAATGCTTTATTCCACAGTATAGTATTGTAGAGAGCAATTACAAGGGTATTCATATTTATAGATGTATGTGTATATATATATGTATATATATATATATATATATATATATATATATATATATATATATATATATATATATATATGCATCATATATAGTGTATTTGTGTTTTTTCATCTTGTGTATTTTTTGTTTGTCAGTTCAGAACTTTAGACTTGAATGTTTTATCTTATAAATTATTCTCAAGTCACGGCAAGTCTTAATTCTCAAAGCAGTCAAGTCCAAGTTAAGAGTCAAGTCTTCATTTTTGTGACTTTGACTTGAGCTTAAGGTCAAGTCTAAAGTCTACTTTCTGCTATAAAGTCATTGCAAACACAAATAAGATGATCATAGTGATTTTATGACTTTTACGAACAGCCCAGACTCGCTGAAAATAGTCCCATATCTGCTCATAACTAAACTGTGTGATGTAGTGTGCTATACTTCATTTATTACGTGTTTATATAGATGCTAAATCAGGAAGTGGAATAGGAGGTTAAAGTAAAGTGTTACTTAGAAATTATTTAAGTTCTTTCAAACCTGTTCCTTGTCTTCATGGACACAGTGAAACACTCTGTCTTTTATATTTGTCTGTGCACTGTTCTACAGGGACAAATTTCTACAGCGTGTGTTTATGATGCATCACCTCCAATTCAACATGCATTTCCTCTGACACGGCATTATTGCCACTGCCAGAATGCAGCCTTGTCTTCTGGCAAGACCTCTGGAAAATAACAACCCTGTTCGAAGGCTGTTACCTGACATCTGACAGATCCTAATCTAGCAGACTCTCCGCCTGGCAGACAAATGGCCTCGTCGATAATGAAAAGAGCTTTGAGCGACCTGGGGCAGCAACATTTGTGCTCTGGGGGGAGCGAGGAAGAAAAGAAGGCAGAATTCATATTGTGTTTGATGTGTTAGGAGAGATCATGGGAATGGATGTGGTCATAATGCCTCGAAGCGTGAAAGTGTCGGGGTGACGGACGACACCGCTTGACTGCAGGTGACACTGTAACCAAGCTTTTAGAGAGATGGCATGTTTTGCATTTGTTTTCACTACAGCAGCTCGTATATAAAGGGTCTGGCCTCTTATGTGGATGTTTTTTATCCACTTAATTTACCTACAATAGTGGGCTTGACTGGAAATGAAGGGTGTTGTGTATAATTAGTTTTTGCAGTGGCTATTTTTGGCCATTGGAGGGGGCACTTTACAATTGCTGGATATTGTGCTGTTTAACTTTTCATGTGGGTGGACTTGGATCTAAATCAAAATCAGAGACATCTTAAAAAACACAAAAACATTTTCTTGGTGGCACTGATGCAGAGCACTTAAAAGCAATTTTAAGTGTACTATTACTATTATTTGTCTTTCTTGTTCAACTCTGTACTCATAACATCTATTGCATGTCTGTCTGTCCTGGGAGAAAAATCCCTCCTCTGTAGCTCTTCCTGAATTGAGGGTCTAAGGACAGAAGATGTTGTATTGCTATACAGATTGTAAAGCCCCTTGAGGCAAATTTGTGATTTGTGACACTGGGCTATACGAATAAAATTGACTTGACTACTGATAGATTTACTCAAGATGATTTATTTTTCAAGAGACCAGAGAACAAAGAAAAACGTTTAGTCAGACTTAACACACACCCACACTGTCTGCAATATCAGTCTACAAAAAAAGCTCCAAAAAAAAAAAGATAATTAAATACAAGAGTCATCAGCATCTCTGTAGCACTGAATTAAAGGACCAGTGTGTAAGATTTAGTGGCATCTAGTGGAGCAGACTCGGCAGAAATGGTATATAATATTCATAAGTATGTTTTAATTAGTGTATAATCACATGAAACCTTTACCTTAGAATGAGCCCTTTATATCTACATAGGGAGGCCACCATATTGTACCACCATGTTTCTACAGTATCCCAGAACGGACAAACCATATACTGGCTCTAGAGAGGGCCTTTCATGTTTTTTACATTTTTTGTGAGTTTTGGTTGCAATCTGTAACTTCAATACTAGATGCCACTAAATCTTACACACTGGTACTTTAAGAATAAAGAAGAATCAAGTGGTCCTGGCTGTTTTTATTGTAATTTATAGAAAAACCTCTCTCTGAAGTCCCAGTAGAGAACTGGCATCCCAGTAAACTAAAACTGTTTGTATGCACAAAGACAGAAATATGCGGCTATTTATACTGTTCATATTATTAATTCATCACATGGACCTGTAAACCATCATTGGCAGTGATATCATCATTATTTTTAAATGTCAGCACTGTAATCAATAATTAGTTTGTAACGCTCATATCAAAACAGACTTTATAGAGTGTGTCCCAGTTAAGGATAAAAAAGAATATTAACAGCAAAAACAGAGCCGCAGAGGACACAGAGGACGCCTATGTAAATTAGAAGAATGATCGAATTTATCACACAAAAGTGGTTAATAAATATTAAGTTTATAAATATACCTTTGGCATTTTACAGATCAATGTATAGACCGTATAAAAATCATACAATCAGTGTAGTTAACAACTTAAACAATGTTTTAGATTCTGTCTCTCACCTTCTTTTTCCACCTCCTCCTCCACCTTATCATATAATCCGTGGCTGTCTCTAGAAAAATATGTATGTCTTGTTAAAACTATGCATGAGGTGTGCACATTCTCACCGCACATTTTGTTTTTATAAATATGTGTGGAAAATGGCTTATGCAGGGTTTTTGTGCATATGCATTATTTATATATCTGGCCCCTGGATCTTACAAGCAAAATGCGCTATTATGCTCGGTTGTAACCAACAAAGTGTTGTTCAGATGATCCAAGCAACATGTTCACAACAAATTTGATTGCGTCCCTCATTAATGATAATAATTCACATTATAGGTGTTGATCCATGACCCCTATGAAGTGAGACAGGTTAATGACGTGGTTTTACTTGAGTCTAATTTCAGTGAAACTTCCATCATCAGTTTTCTCCTGTGTTATTTATTTATTTGAAGCTGTTATACAAAAACTCACAGATTGCTGTTTTGTTATGAGCTGTCATATTTGACAATAAATGCATTTTCTAACTGGATTTTACCAGATGAACCACAACTCTACATGTATATAACCATCATGAGTCTTGAACCTTGAATGTTACAATTCACATCAAATGTTTCTTCTTATTTTCAAATATCCCAAATTATTCTGAGAAAGAAATGTGAAATATATTCATATTTGAAGCAAGGAAAGGGCTTTCTCCAGAGGCAGATGAATTGAAATTGTGCAAAAATTGAATTTTTGGCCTCGGTCTGAATGGGATCATAAAATGTGTTTGGTTTTTTTTTTGTTGTTTTTGGGGTTTTTTTGGGGACATGTGACTCTTTTACGGAGAAACAAACCTCAGATGAATGTTGAAGTTCATGTCATTGTGCCCTGTTGCGGGGAGGTCATCTACCGCCAGCTCTGCTGTCTGAATTGGCTGCAGGAGGCCTTGACTCTGGACCACTCCGGCAGAGTCGGCCCCTGCACCGCCTGCTGGGACCCCAAGTAATTTATTCCAGGGTCGGGGTTTCCTCCCACACACAACTGACCAGTGATCAGTTTGAATAAATACATGAATAACAAGTTGGCTTTGTTGCTCGGGGCAAGATTTCTGTCTAAAAATGCACCTTATCAGGCTGTCATCATCTCCTTATTGAGATTCATAGATGGACTTGCTCCAACTGCCCAAATAAGTTTAAACTTTTCAGCACGGACACCGCTGCAAAACAGTTTACAGATGTTAAATGTAATGATATCTGGGTACTGAAGCTTAAAGGATTTGGCTGGCGATTTTTCCATATTTTTCTTACTGTCAACAAATCTCATGTGCAGAGCCAAACCAACAATGAATCAATCCTACTTACAAGTATTGTGTGTGTATCCAAAGCCTGATATATCTTATTCCTCTGTGCTGTAGATCTCCGCTGTTGTCCAAAAACTATTAAAAATCATCGTCAGTGAGCCACACCACTAAATGTTCCTTCACCATGAAGATAACGGTCACATTAGCTTGTTTAGAAACAGCTCCAAAGATTAATAACAGGGATAGTGTTTTCAATCTCCATAGAGTTGTTCCATGTAAGGCAGATGCCACTGCGTACGTACGGGAACGTGCATCTGTAAATATTTGTCAGGGGTTAGATCTTTTAAAACCTGACCTGTGGAATTTAATATGTTTCTAAATCATAAATCCTGCAAAGATTTTAGCTGGTGTGCTATTTTGACAAGATAATGGCGCATTCAGATTGAGCAATGAGACACAAAAACACATAGAGCGTTAGAATTATGACTAGGGCTGCCTTCCTACTCTCAAAAAGCCCCATACATAATACATGAACTGTCATTCACTATTAAAGAGTCATTCCACTGCCTGCAGCCCCAGTCTAAAGACTAAAACACACCAGCATGAGTGACATATCCATCAGTGATTGGCTCATTACGGCGCTGACCTCTGCATGTTGACAGATGAGTAACTTCTGTCAAATCCACACTGTTTTTAAGCGAGACACCTGAAGAGATGTTGCATCTGTACTGTAGAGCGCCCCGTGATGAAGGGTGGAGGTGATGGGGAGCTGCAGGCACGAGCTGACAGTGCTGGATGAAATATAAAGTCCAAAGCTCCGGAGGGGGTCCAGGCTTAGCGAGGAGATTGCATTCTTCCATCTTTGTCGGCCCCCACTACCCCCCACCCTTCTCCAGGTTTCAGCTCCCATGATATTGACCCACCACGGGGAGTTGAGAGAGAGAAAATGGAGAGAAAGTGCAAAAGCAGCAGCTGTGTGGTGCTTAGACTCATATGTTTAACCCACACATTCCCTGTAACATTGCATCTGTAGTCTGCTTTTATTTCTCAAAGGCAGCTCTGTCCAAGGTTTCCTCTTTATACTCTTATTATTCTTTTTTCTTTTCCTCAGCTTGATATTGATATATGATGATCTTTATTCAAGATTCAAGATGTGTATTGTCACTCCAGTTATAAAAGTACAAACGTGTGAAATGCTTTGGCTTGAAGGCTCAGTAAATATTGTACAGTACACAAAAATATATAAAAAGAAAATATGATAACAAAATATAAAAAGCAATAAAATATATATAAAAAGACAGAATCAGTGAATTTAAACCCTGTGTTTGTTATTTATTTAGTAGTCTTATGGCCTGAGGGAAAAAAACTGTTCCTCAGTCTGCTGGTGCGTGTTTTGAGACTCCTGTGTGCTTCCTACCTGAGGGGAGCAGGGAGAACAGGCTGTTGTGTGGATGTGATGGGTCCGTAATGACCTCAGGGATTTCCTGTGGCACCGCTGGGTGTACAGCTCCTGCAGGCTGGGCAGCTCACACCCAGTGATGTGCTCGGCCGTGTGCACCACCCTCCCTAGCGCCTTGCAGTCATGCTGGTGCAGCTGCTGTACCAGGTGGTGAAGCAGCCTGTCAGAAGGTTCCCTGCAGTGTCCCGGTAGAAGTCCCTGAGGATTTGGGGCCTCAGGCCAAATTTCTTTAGGCGCTTGAGGCCGTGTTGATGCTTTTGGGCCTTTTTACCAGAAGTGCAGTGGTGGTGTGGCTAACCCATGTCAGGTCCCTGTGAATGTTTACCCCCAGGTATTTGAAATTGTCAACCCTCTCTACCGCTTTGCAGTTGATGGTGACTGAGAGGGTGAGGGTGAGTCCCGCCCCCTCCCCCTCGTAATCCACAATGATTGGTGTTCGAGATGGGTGAGGTGGTTGTCCTGGCACCATAGTTCCTCCCTCTAGGCTGTCTTGTCGCCACAGGAGATCAACCCCTCAACTGTTGTGTGGTCTGCAAACATCCCAACGGTGTATGAAGCCTGTGTCGCCACGCAGTTGTGAGTGTAGAGGGAATACAGGAGGGGGCTGAGGACAACAGCCCTGGGGCGCTCCTCTGCTGAGGGTCAGCGGTGAAGAGGTGCGGTTGTCCACTCTCACCACAAAGTTCAGGATCCAATCATACAGTGCTGTGTTCGTCGAGCTTACTGACAAGCCTGGAGGGTGCTATGATGTTGAACGCTGAGCTGTAGTCCACAAACAATCCTCACATAGGTGTCAGTCCTTTCCAGGTGGGAGAAGGCGGTGTATAGGATGTGTGGCTCTGTTTGGTTGGTATGCAAATTGCAGGGGGGGGGCGGGGGTGTGAGGGTGCATGGGGCAGGTGAGGGATTTTACCAGCCTCTCAAAACACTTGCTAGTTATGGGGGTGAGGGCTATGGGGCACCAATCATTGAGACTGGCCACTTTCTATTGTTTGGAAATGGGGATGATGGTGGTGGATTTGAAGCAGATCTGTCCTACTCTGTACTTCTGTCTTGTTCCCTTTTCTATTGCTTTTTATAAGAACACATGTAATAATTTGAACACTGAAGTTTCTTCAAGTATCAGAGGAATCCTGGACCAGGAGAATAGATGAAATCATAAAGTTTAAAAGTGTCTGTGCTCAGTCAAAATGGTTCCTTGTAGAATGAAGTACAGGAAAATTATTGCATACCACTGTAAGCTTTGAATAATTGATAGGAAAAAAAAGAAAAGGAAAGAACGGAAGGAAGGAAGGAAAGGGAGAAAAGAGCTACAAAGAGAATTTTTTTTTTTTGGTACCCAAACGTTGTCATGTTACAGCCTCCAGGACCTTACACTCAGCTTCAAATCCAATTTCCCAGAAAGTCTTAAGCTTTATGGGCCAAATGATCCAGCTGAGGTATTACTGTACAGGAAGACAAGGAGAGGATGAAATGAAACATTATCACAAGGTTACGACACTGCTGGGCCCTCCACCAGGCGGGCAGCTCTGATGTTGGGCATCAATCTAAAACACTGTACAGTTTTTACGATACGATGAATTATGATTTTGATAATGGCCGGAGCGACTCTCGGGCTGTCTCTGCCTCGAAGGCCAGTTTTCGACTAGTGGTGGGTCGCAGAAGGTCGCCGGAGTGATGAATGTATCACAACAGCAGCTATTATTTTCCATTTGCAGAGACCCTGGCCAAGGCAGGACCACGATTAAGATACTGAAAAAAGACAGAGCCACTGAGAACAAATGGGAGCAGTTTGTTTCAGCCGAGGTATTCCTCACTCTTACTTACTTATTTCTATTGTACTATTATTTTTATATTCAATTAATTACATACAGAATATGGCCAAAAGCATGTGGACACCACTGTTTGCATACTTGTGTGTACTTTAGAGCTGCAATGATTAGTCAATTAATTGATTAGAAAATTAATCAGCAGTTATTTTTCAAGCCAGGATATCAAAAATCCACTGGTTCCAAGCTCTCAAATGTGAGACTTTGCTTCTTCTTCTTCCTCTTCTGAATAAATTTAGGTTTTGGACTGTTGCTCAGACAAAATCAGAAATCTGAAGATGTCACTTTGGAGTCTTGGAAACTGAGATGGAAGTTTTTCACATTTTTCTGATGTTTTAGAGAATAAACAAAGTTGCAGCTCTAGTGTGTCTTTGGTGTGGGGCTGTTTTCATAGTTCCAGTTAAAGATAAGTCTGATGATATTCCATGTTTGTTCTTCTTGTTAACAAATTCCATAAAAAAAGACCAACACCAAACAATGAATTGATCCTTCCAACAAGTATTGTCTGTAGCCAAAGCCTGATATACAGTAGCTTATTCCTCAGTGCCACAGACCTCCATTGTTGTCCAGAAACTACTAAAATCCCATCAGCGAGATCGTCACAGTGGCTGACTTCTTCTTTTATTATCACAAATGCGGCTACTGTTGTTTGTTTTCAGTAGATCCCAAATAAGCGTATTTAGTCCGCGCCTGAAAATAGTCCCCAACAAATGCATTCCAGTTTGAATAACATTGAATATATTGAGAAGGGCTAACAAATTGTTGGTTTTTGTCTTTTCATGCGAAAACACAGAATATCTCCAGCCTTATTCTTATGGGGAAAATTTCATGCTACAGCACACAATGATATTTTAGATAATAGTGTGCTTCTGTTTCAACTTCACAATGTCCCTCTGCTGCCACAAAGCCAGGTCCATTAAGAAATGGTTTTCCCAGCTTGAGAAAAATTTGACTTGTCTGCAAAGAGCCCTGACCTCAACCTCATCCAACACATTTGGGATCAACCGGAGCACTAACTGTGAGCCAGGCCTTATCGCCCAGTATCAGTGGCTCACCTCACTAATGCGCTTGTGGCTGAATGGGAGCAAATCCCTGCAGCCAGGTTCCAAAAGAGAGTCTTCCAGAGAAGTGAAGGCTGTTATAGCAGCATATTAAAGGATGGGTTCATAATTCTTTTTTTTTTTTTTTTTTAGTCAAGCCCATATGAATGAGGTTGAAAGAGGTTTTGCTTGCTGCTGCAATTATTGCTGTTCGTACTGACCAAGATCCTAATATTTATTTAAACATTTATTTGAAGTTAATATGAGGCTTCAGCAGTCTGAGTTAGACAAACAGAGCGGATATCTTTCACAGTTACAGCCTTTTTAGTAAAAAAAAATCATTCTTAGTGTACCAATTTGTTTTCCTGTTAAGCTGCAGTGAACCAATAGCAACAAAAAGAAACTGAGAAGAAGCTTCAAATAAACTTGTTAATACATTTTTGCACAGTAGGAGGACTGTGTATTTTGTAACCTATCACGTATCACAAGTGCATTATGAAGGGATTTCTTAATGTCCAGTAAAAACAGGAGGAATGATTACAGCAAGAAAAATGTGTCCGTGTTCATTTAGGCACCTGACTATTGTTTTAGGATTGACTTGATAAATTGTAAACCTATCCTTTAACCCATGGTTTTGGAATGAGATGCTCCACTATCAGTTGTCCATGTACTTTTGGCCATGTAAGGAGTTCATTTTCTCCCTCTTCAGTCCTCAGCCGGAGGTCTGAGTTTGCCCAGAACTTATCTTTCAAAGAGCTCTACCTGCCACGCTCTGCAGAAACAGAGAAATCCTGCACTGTGGCACCTATATGCACAGATCCTCACACACAAACACACACACACACAGAAGAAGAAGAAGAAGAAGAAAAGTCAGGTGAATTTACATGTACTCACTCATGCTTGAGTAACACACTTAATAGACTCTAAGCCTTAAATCTTGATGCACAGACACACTTACTGAAACAGTCAAACCCGCTTGGCTACACCCACTTACTGAGTCACTCAATAAGCAAAAAAGCATCCTCTCACACACACACACACACACACACACACACTCCTTAGGGGATGGCAGTGTGTGGCAGCAGAGGACATTTGGAGAGCTGTTGCCGCTGTTGCTGAAGTGTTGTGCTTCCTTCCACCCTGATAATTAGGCTGATGGGAGCGTCACACACACTTAAGGCTTGGGTCTCCTCTGACAGACAGGCGGGAGAGAGGGAAGGGCACAGGGGAGAGAGGGGGGGGATGGAGGGGAAGGAGAGACATGTCTGGCTCCTTTCTGTTGTTCATATGTCATCCTCAGTTGTTGAGAGATTGGTCTACCTGTGAGTGTGTGCCAAGCTGCCACCTGCCAGCTTGTTTGTGTGTGTGTGTGTGTGTGTGTGTGTGTGTATGTTTGCATATTTATATAATTGTGATGATCAAATGTCCCCATGAGGAGCTGTTTTAAATTTAGAACTGACTCTTACTTAAAAAAAACAGCTATTATTATATGAAAATTTCACCATTTCTTGGCGTTTTCACTGTTTGTTGGTCTGCTTCTCTTTTTCCCAAGGGCAAGTGGCCAAACACATATGGCTAGACATCAAACTGTGATATTTCTAGCATGGCTAAAATGGAGTTTGATGCAAAAAAGATCTAAACCATCACTTGTTACTGCCAAGTTTTTGTTATTCCCTTAGAGCTAATGTCAAGAGCTTCTATTCTGTGCTGAAACTCAGTTATACAAAGAGAAAACAGGTAATTATAGCACACTAATTTCTCTTCTGACAGTAGCCTCAATGGACATAGATGTAATTTAGCCATAAGAGGTGTTATTTATTGAGGAAGAGCTGTGGTAGCTTCTTAGAAAGGCAACTGGGAAATGTAGGAAAGGACTAACCTAAATAGATGCAGGTTGAGGTAAAACTGGGTAAAACAGAAACACAAGATTCATTCAAACATTTCAAGTCAGTAATGGTGGATTTTCTTTTGAAGGTTCAAATTTGGACCCAAATTTGAAGGTTGAATTTAAATTAGGAAGTAAACGACTTCACAAGAACAGCTCCACAGTAAGTCTTTTATGGCAGAAAAGCTTTGTTGTACTGACCTCTATAGGTTGAAAGTCTCAAGTCTGTTGCACCGGTGACCACAAAAATGGTTTGTTGTACCTTTGTGCGTGTGTGCGTATACAGTACTGTGCAAAACTTTTAGGCAATTATATTCTTATTAGATTCTTATCCATAATGCAATACCATCAGGGAGGTGTCTGATTGGTGCCTTATTTATTCTGCAACATTACAACGACCCCAAACATATAGTCAGTCATAAAAAAACTTCAGCGACAAGAAGAGACAGGAGTCCTGTGACGGATGGCATGGTCCCCACAGAGCCCTGATCTCAACATCATGAAGTCAGTGTGGGATTACATGAGGAGACAGAAGCATCTGAGATAGCCTAAATCCACAGAAGAACTGTGGCAAGTTCCCCAAGATGCTTGTAACAACCTACCTGCCAATTACCCTGAAAAACTGTGTTAAAGTGTACTGAGGAGAACTGGTGCCAGTTTAAAGGCAAAGCATGGTCTTCATTTAGTTTTTCTTTTCTGTTTACTTCACTTTGTAATAAGTTAATTGATAAATAAAAGCTATTCATGTCAGTGAATTCACTTCATATCTCCTTCTTCTGTCTAGTGCTCCTTCTCATTGCACTTGTGCCTGATCAGCTGCTTGAGAATTTGTACCACAGCTCCTTCTGAGTCATTGTCCTCTAACACTTGACTGAATTGCCTCGCTTGTAAGACGCTTCGGATAAAAGTGTCTGCCAAAGGACAAAATGTAAATGTAAAGTATATTTTTGAAAGCATCCTCACTTTACTTGTGCCTAAAACTTTTTCACAGTACTGTATGTGTGTGTAAGTGTGTTGAATCATACATGTGCAAGGATATTTTCAAGCCAAATTCTCTGTTTTCCTCGCTGTTGCTGTCCAAAAGCCTCAGCGAGCTCTCCTCGGGCACCCTCGCAGCTCCTCTGCTTGACTCCACACTCACTGGAAGTCTTCCCTCGTGAACGTGGCCTCCCTCTCGGACCTCACCGCCCCCACTGTAGGCAGCAGTCTGTCCTCTCTGGTTCCAGGTGCCGAGGAGGACACAGAGCCTCCAAGAGCAGCTGAAGAAACAAAAAGTTGCTATAGGCCTACAAAGAATAGCTAGTTAGCCTTAGCTGAACATCTAAGCTCATAATTACAGTAATGATACACTCATAAAATCTAATAGGTGGCTAAAAGCATAAAATACTTGAAAAAATAAGTCTTGAGCACATGCAGGGAAGGGAATAAACAAGTGCAAGAGCAACAAAAACATTTGACTATTGTCCACAGACACATCAGAATATGACATGAATATGAGACACATTTTAATACGCTGTGTAAACGGATGTCTTTGACTTACTTCTGTAGGGTATGCAGGGGTGGGGTCTGCATGCAGTCACACTGACTCATCCCCTATTTGTAGAAGCACAGAGTGACCCTGTCCATTTCCCATCAGTGCCGTCACTGTGCTGAGACACGAGCAAAAGACGCACACATGCTTGTCTCTCTATGCTCATAATGACCTTCCATTGTCTAGTTTCATTCCCTAAACCATAAACCAAACCTTGATCCTTACCTGTACAAGCCTAACCCTACTCCTCCCTAGACCAGCCTAATCCTAAATTAAGGTGCCTTCAACGTGGGTTGTGTTTACTGCATTTAAGAAAAGCACACATAAAAAGAATTTATGAAAGGTCAGTGTTCACAAGTTGTGAAATATGTATTTTAATTATGGACGTTATCTTGTACTTTGTTGACTAGAGAACCTAAAGAGTCTGTCTAAAGAATACAGTCTGGACCTGCTCTATGTGAAAAGTGTCCTGAGATAACTGTTGTGATTTGGTGCTACATACATAAATTGAATCTAGCTTTTCCTTGTTTCTTGTATGAAAACACACACAATCAAGACAATATCCATTTTTTTACTGTCATAGACTTAAAATTGCAGCCTCACAAATTGTATCTGTTCAGAAAAAGTTACAAGTTTATGAACACACATAAACAGTGAAAACTGAATTCTGTTGTCATAGAAACAACTCGTTGACATGAACTACATGAACTAATGATCACAAATCCTTAAAAAGTCACTTTATTCCTGCGGCTAGAGTTCGAGACACTATTGGAAAAAACCATGATGGCACCTGAATTCCATCTCACTTCATGCGCACACACACACACATACGGTTATATTTCCATTACTTCACAGGACAATACATTGATTTACATTCATTTCCTAGAGACTTATCCTAACCCTGACCTTACCTTAACTTTAAATCAAGTTTTCACCCGAAAATGAATGATTCATGTTAAGGGGACTTGCTTTTTGTCCCCACAAGGGAGGCGAGTCCCCACAACATGACTGTGTAAACAGATTTATGTCCCCACAACGTGAGGAATACCTGACACACACACACTCACACACCTTACATACCACCTGCTGAGTGAGAAATGGACTCCAAAATAAGTGTTGGGACTGTTCGATACACTACTTAGCTGGGTGATCAGAGCTCCTCTGCCAGGTCTCAGCCCTATGCCCTGTGCTGCCTCCCAGAGTGCACTGCTTCAAGCTTCAGAGCAGAGTATAATTAGTCATCTGATTCCCCATCACCATCACCACCAGCGCCGCCCCCTGTAGATTACAGGTTTCATATCATTACCTCCTGATGAAAGACTGTTCAGCTAGCCATCGCTGCCTGAGTCATTGTCAGGTTGTTGTTTCTTCTTTTCCCTCTCCATTACTCTCTCTTTCTCTCGTTTTTTTTTTTTTCTCCCTCTCACCCTCCCGCGCTCTTGCTCTAATCATAAAAGGAGTCCGAAAATCAAAGGATTAATTCAGCGTCATTGGTTTAAAGCAATTAGCTGCTGTTCCGCCTAATCCTCAGAGTTATGTCTCAAATCCAGAAATTGGCCACTGGAGATGTGTGGCTCTGCCCACACTACATTGTTTTCCCTGGTAAATGAAGTTGAAAGAGGAGTTCTTTACTTTGAAAAGAAAAATAAGTAGTTTTTCAGACTCTTTGATGAAAAAAGGAATTGTAAAACTTTGAATGATTAAGAGGTTTATCTTTCCATTTCAATGTCTTCTCCCAGTAGTTTTTTAGCACCACAGATACTTAATCCGCCACATTCATTTGGGATAATTAAAATAAGAACTCATATTTATTCAGTCTAAAGCCAGCCAATTTGCAAAAGTTATTGGCTATTACAGTTTTGGCTGTAGGTTTTTATAGCTGTTCCTTGTGAGAAATCATGCTATACATTTTAATAAGCCCCTCATCTGCCTGATTTGCCACACTGTGATTAATTTTGTCACAGCTCATAGAAAAGTTGAATCATTTAGGCTGGTATTTAACATTTTAATGAATGCTTTATACTCTTGGGAAGCTTCATGAAGATTTATTGTGTCATCACTTTGTATGACATCTATGTATAAACTACTAGCTGCTGTGTCAGTGGGATTACATAGTCGGATAAATTTTTCTCCATCAATTTAATGCTGTAGTAACAGCATGTGAACACCGGGGGGCGCCATGAGATTATATATGACAGCAGAAGCTATGAAGAAAATGTTTACATGCATTGCAGTAATACTTGTCCAAGCCCTGATCTGTTTTTAGCAATCAGCCCTACTTATATTTCTACTTATTAGATTTCCACATCTTCTGAGTTGTTATTCATATATTTTAAACTCTCGTCAGACTCAAAATCACCTACTGAAATGCTGGTCACAAATGGCATATAGTCAAGAGCAGTAGTCCCAACAATTCTGGCTTCTAACCCCCTTAAAATGAAGCAGTGTCTTCTTGTAGTGTCTACTCTATCTTGTCACAGGATTGGACAGGAGTTGTGAGAAGTTTGGCCAAAGGGTTTTTTCATTTGAAGAATTTTAAGAGGACTGAAAGGGTAAACCTATCTAATAATGGTAAAAAGGTCACCACAACAAATGCAACCTATTGGGTAAAATTGAAAGCAGACTTTATGTAACACACTTCACAAGGGAAACACCCTTTGTGCTTTACATGGAAAAAGGGGGAAAAAGATGAAGAGAAAGATAACTATCTATTCATAACAAACACACAAGAAGTCAATTATTCATTTACAAAGGAAAAAAGGCAACAGACAAAAAAAATAAATGTTTTAAAGCTGCTCGTAAAATGAATGAGAATCTGAGCACAGCTGAGGCCCTCAGGGAGGTTATTCCAACAACAAGTAACTTAAAAACTAAAGTTAGTGTCACCAGATCATGGAGATATAGCAAGAATACTAGTGCTAAGGTAAGGCAACTAAGGTAACTTCTACGAGCCAAGGTGAACATTATATCAGCCCTCTAGCTCATGACTTGTATTTTAGCACCCTGAACCTGAGTAGTAACACTTTGACAACAAGTAATCAAGGTATAAAGATAAGAGCCCAGTATAATTACCAGTCATAAATCCTTAAATTCTACCCCTAACTGCTGTTGTTCATCAAGACTGGCACAATAAGTGGAGCAGTAGTGGGGGTTTTATTTCCTAGATCAACAGCAGCTAATTGTAAAGAGGACAAAGGTCTAAACTATCATGGCTAGGAGAATGTTCCTGGAATGACAGTGTGTAAAAAAAAAAAAAAAAAGAAGAGCAGGGAAAAGTAAGCTGCAGTGGCAGCTCAACTTGTACTCTTCTCACTCGCTCTGTGGTGACAACCCTTCAATTTCTGTCACTATTTTTAGTCCCACTTCATCTTCACTCCTCCTCTGGCCTTTTCACAGCTTTAAAGGGAGTGATCTGAGAGGCTATGTCAGGAATTTGCTGTGAAGCGTCAGTGGGATTGTGTTGTGCATAAGAGACAAAAGGGGCATGTTGTAAAAGTGTTATCATTGGTGCTTTCTACTCCTGCAGTTCACTACCTGATATTTTCCTTGACTGTTAAAGGTGTGATCACATGATTATCACCATTCAATAACTGATTACATGTGCCAGATGAGTGTTTTCTCTCAGCCAGTAGTGCTTTAAGTAATTATGAGTTTGTACCGACAACGTCAAACATGGAATAGTTGATGTGCGCAATTTTAACACTTCAAACTGCCACCATATTTGTAGTACTTGTATATATGCAGTTCATATGAACTCCATTACATTTTCTAAGGCCAATTACTTATGTGGCAAAATACATATAAACAAACATATATAAAATATAACAGCACATAACAATCACAGCAAATATTAAGACTAGCATTCATAAATTCATCTTTGAGGCACAAATGTACATAAAACATCATAAGAAAACATGTGATTTGCCTGTCAACAGCTGCATTTTAAAATAAGAAAAACAAAAATTTGCACCATTAGAACCAATCTTACTAAATATAACTACTCAAGAGCAACACAACTTTTTTTTATATCTAAGAGAAGTATCTCAGAAGACATACTGTAGGATCCAATGTCAGTTTTTATAGGCATGACACTTGTGTATTTAGCCCTTTTGACCCATCCCTATCACAACTGTCTCTACTATAAACATGTCGTACTCGTTTTAACCGTCCTCTGTTCCGGTTCCATAACACCTGACTCCAAAACACAGCCATTATCTCAAAGGACGGACGACCAAACCGGCTCCAAGACTGTAAAGAGTTCTCATTCCAAAAGATGCACTTGTAACCGTGCCCATAATTCACATGTTCCACATGTTCATAATCTTAATTCCTTATACAACCAAATATGACCTGTTTTAAGTATTAAGTATTATATTAAGTATTTAGACAGTGACACTTTATCTATTGTTTTGTCTGTTTGTACTCCAACATAGTGTATTTGAATTTAAACCGTGACCACAGGGTTAAAGTGCTCTCAGCTTTAAGGGTGTTCACATATTGGGTGAACAGTGTAACCCTTTTTATACACAGTGCCCCCAATTTAAGGACGATGCAGCAAGACAACAATCCTGCATGTTCAGTCAAAGCAACCAAAAAGTAAAAATGTCTTCAGTACAGACCTGACAGAGCATCAGCAGAGAAGATACCAAGTGTCTGCTAGTGACTGTGTGTCATAGACTTTAGACCGTCAGTGACTACAAATCATTTATCAACAAAATTGATTTAAGCTTATTGTAACGTGTCCTATAGATTTTTGTCTGCTAAAATTGGATATGGAATCTGATGTGGATGTAAACACCCTTAAATTAAAGCTGAAAGTTTGCATTTTAACGTCATAGTAATTGTTTCATTTTAAATCCAATTTGTCAGAGTGAAAAGACAACAAAGTATGTTGTCAAACTTTCATAACACACATTACATAAATGTTTTTTTATGACAGTGATTGGGTATGTGCTTGTGAATTTTTAGAAATGTTTGACCCTTTCAAAAGCTGCGAGAAAGACATACTTTATAGCATATTACAACAATAAATATTGTTTGTCTTTATATCTCCTACATCCAGCTGTCCTGCCAAGCTCCCTTCAACCATCAGCCATCTAATCAACCGTAAGGCATCCATGCCGCAGGACTCGAGTGCTGCCTTTGACAAGAGAGATGAGGAGATGGCTCAGAGCTATGTGGACAAACCATCCATCCCCAACATTTTGTCATTGGTTTCCCAAAAGTGCCATTCAAGTATCAGTGTGATGAACACCCAGCAGTGAAGGCTATGTTTCTCAGAAGTTTCATCTTTACCAAATTATTCTTTTTCCTTCTTCTCCTTCTCCTTCTTTCTCCTTCAAAATATATGAACATAACATTAAAAGTGATATTTAACTTCATTAAGGAGTTCATGACAGCTCAGGGGACCAGTAGCCAGCATTTGTTCTGCTTCACAAATGATGCCTGATTTTGTTTCATCATTTATTCGTTATCAGAGCTGATGGGGCTCAAATTCTTGAGGTTGCAAATTCTCTTGCATGTTTTGACTAGAATGTATAACTTGACTCAAAAGCACTTAGAATAAAGGTGTTTTGTGTTTAATGAATGTGATCTTATCATGTTTGATCATGTTTAGACTTTAATCCACTCAGTGAGCCTTTGTTCTACTTAGGGTTTGGGTTAACACCACTCAGACCGGTACTGTTACACACAGTTTGCTCTGTTATGTCACTCTGTGTGCCTAATACAATTCAATACAGGTAGTGTGACTGTACAGAATAAACTGCGCTCTGAGTGAGCTCTTACAGGTTCTTCCGGTCCCTTTTTTCATTCAGTTTTCTTCTCCCATCCAGGGAGTAGCTGAACAGCGGTCTCCAGAGATATCAAGGCCTATGTCACATAACCAGACCCCATCACCTTCCTCATCATGTGACCTGCAATTCCACAGAGACAGACGCTACAAACAGCAACACTAAAAACAAGCACAGCAACAATATGTGGTATGTAGCCTGGTGAAGACATTATCTAGGGTGGAATGTGGAGTCGGGGTTGGAGGGGTTTATTGGGGAAGGGGTGAGGTCAGATTTATGTGGATCGGCATGCACATGTGGTATGCATATGTGTGATTGTATGTACATTACCGCCTAATAAACATAATGTTATCATCTGTTGTAGCACTGTATGAATGATGTTGTCAATGGATCTGACACCCATGCTGCTTTGTACTGTTATTTTTATCAGGCTGACCAATCGCCTGGCTGACAAGGTGTGTAGGGAACGAGCGGTGAGCCGGGTGCTGGAGAAGCTAAGTGGTTTTGCAGAGCAGCAGACGCTCAAGGTTCGACCCCAGCTCTTCCTGAAGATGTTGGAGGGCATGGAGCTGTGGGAACTCTGTCTGCCTGAGCTGTGTGTGGCCATCCAGGTATCTCTTTACATATCACAAATAAAATAGAGCTACTGAAAACTGTGTGACACATTTTTAATTGTCATGAAGGCTTTGCAGCAACAATTATATTGTCTTTCACACAACTTATACCAATCAAATGAAAGTAAATAAATAAATCAAATTTGATGAAAAGCTGATTTTGGTCTATGTAGGAAGTCACACTGAAGTCAATGCAAAATCCAGCAGGGATCCAATACTGATAGTGAAGAAATAATATACTACAATGAAAAACGTTTGGATTTTTTTATATTCTCATCTTGGTTTGAGAGAAAAAAAACAGTGCAGATGAGAAATTTAAGGTCTGAAAACACAAAAAATGGAGCACCTGCAGGTTGAGACAATGTTGATCACAAATGAACACTATCAAACCTCTTGTGGGACATAAAAAAAAAATGTATAATGCCTTTTTGTCTGGTGAAACAAGCTGAAACAGCCACAACTGCATGAAACAGGTTTAGTTTTGTGACCAGAATCCTCTTGAGAAGGATTTTTAAAGTTAGTTTGTTTTTAATGTTAGTTTGTTCCCAATTTGTCATCAAGAATTTTAACAGGGCTTAGGTAGGAATATAAGAAATTCAGCTGTAGGACTTCGTCCGTTCAAATCCTCTGATCTTCCCCCAAACTTAAGCCCAACAGTAAAGCGACAGTCACTCCCACCAAACCATCAATTAGGGACGAAACTTGCTCCAAGTCTTAACAGACTCCAGACTCCCAGAACACACCCCTACCGGTCAGAAATGAGGGGCAATACATCCTTCCCAGACTCCAGAGCAGATAGCTGGAGGTGTAATGACAGGAAACCAACTGATAAATGACACCCAAGGACAGTAAAGATGGCTTGCTGATTTAGAGGGTCAGCGTAGAGGGTCAGGCCGCTGGCTGTTTCTTCTCTGCGTCCCTTCTCTGGGCAGTCTGTGGCAGCGCCTCGTTCTGAAGCTCAGTACTGATAAAACAGACCACCCTCTTGTTTTGGTTTCCATTTCATGCTCAGCAGGAGGACACCAAGGTGGGCTGGGTTGGGGGATGTTTGGGATGAAACAAAGCAGACATAGAAATGCTGCTGATTTCCATCTACATGAAAATGTTTGTCCAGTATCTCTTACTTCAAAGGCTATGTGACCATCAGTTGTCTTGTCTCTGTAACATCAGATTTCAGCTTTGTATTTGTGCTTTTTGTCCTACTTCGGACTATATACGGTATCAATATACATGATCTGTTTCTGTTTCTATTTAAATTATCCCACCCTCCCTTTCTCCTCTGTCAGATTGCTATGGAACATGTGGCCCAGATGCCCAGTGAGGTGTATGATGCCTGGCTGTGTTCGAGGGTAACTCTGCCACCCCAGTACCACCATGCCCCCTCATACACCAGGTGAACCATCCTCAGAAAGGCCTGAAGGAAGGCTACAGACTGGAACAAATAGATAAAGAGCACTCAGACACACTGAGGCTATGAATTTAATGTGAGCTTGAGGCTGAGATTGCCTAAAATAGCCTTAAGAGTAATGAGGGAAAAATGATAAGTAGGAATAGTTCATTTGCATTTCAGCCTGCTCAGAATTCACATGAATAGGTAAGTAGGAGATGTTGGCACCAGACAGCCAGCAGCAGAGAAAATGCCAACTTCAAACCAATCGCTGCATCAACAAGAAGTAACCATTTAAAAATGTAACAAGTGAAGGTTGGAAGCCATAATATTTATATCTTCATAATTAAGTAAAATCGTCCAAATAAGCACATGCACACACCCTATTAGACACATGTTCATACATATGTACAGGTTAACACAGAGATACAGACACACATAATACGGAGAAGCAGGAAGTAAGACTGCTGCATACTTCTTCCTTTTTATCTAAGGAATCTACAG
This sequence comes from Thunnus albacares, assembly GCF_914725855.1. NCBI lineage: Eukaryota > Metazoa > Chordata > Actinopteri > Scombriformes > Scombridae > Thunnus > Thunnus albacares. The sequence continues at coordinate 31,815,390 of NC_058107.1, forward strand.
TGGTTACAAAGAGTTGTCAGATGTCTTCATGCATGCCAGTCTTTGTTTTTATAACTAATTTCCCTGTAACTTTCCTAATTAAATTAATAATTCACAAATTAAATGTTTGGCAGATTATTTCGTGTTTTTTAAGTGCAATGTGGTAATTTTTATGTTACTTCTTTCCTTTCATGTTGTTTAAGTTTGTGTTTCTGTAGGTAGAGCTCTTCTTTGTTCAGACAGCTTTGTGGTGGTTAACCACATCATAACTACCCACGTCTTCTTTTACTTGTCTAACACAAACTAGTGTGAAATTCATTGTAATAACTTTCTGTTCGTCAGAAAAGCTTTCCTGGAAAGACCTACTTGACTCTGTGTTTAGACCAGCAAATGTACCGTAAAAGCTTTTCAGAGCTGGCTAGGATGAATCACCATCACACATAGTATTATCTGTCTGTACAGAGAAGCAAAATAGTACTATTTGAAATGTCTATTACAAGTCATAAATATGCACACAGATGATATAAACAATGGATAAACAATCTAATAAACTGACACTCATGCTGACCTTTAACCATGCCTTGCCTTCTAATGGGGTTGTGAATAAAAGAGGCTGACCCATAATTATCTGCCTGCTAGATAAGAATAATAATGAACTCTGGATCACTTTTTATTGCCCTCATCTAAGAACTGAAAGTGAATGTGTCTGAATCTCATCTTATGACTGTGAATATTTGAACCTAATGAGCTGCACTGTTAGACAGGAAAACGTTTGTCAAACATGATACATGCGGGATTGTGCATGATAAAGAAACCAAATTTTTTGCCAAAATCTGTTATTTTAACTACCACTGCCCGTAAACAACAGTGATAACTTCTAGTCCTCCTTATCCACTCATGATAAGATGTACTGTATTTGTTTCCATGTGAGATGGGACAGTACAGAGTGAAAAAGGGGGAAAGTTTTCTTGCCTGGAAGAGGAGGGGTGGGATTGGGAACAGGGGCAGCAGTGAGCAGGCAGCAGCGAGCTAGCACATTTCAGGAATGCCACACAGTCTCGAAGCTAAGCTCAACCCACCCCCACACCCGTCGCTTTAGCCCTGGGCAGGGGGATGAGGGGGTGGGGGTGCAGGGTAGCAGAGGAAAACATAAGGGGGAACAAGCATTCTTTCATTAGAACTTGTCATTCAGGTTTTTAGAGTTCATGTCTCAGACCTTCAGTCCAGTCTAGACAAAATGGAGTGGAAGATAGGAAACATAAGTGATAATAATAAATATATGTAGCTGCAAATCAGTGGATTTAAACTGGTATAATTATACAGAATAGGATCTGAAGCTGAAAAAGAATCTCATGTGAAGTGAGCAAAGTGGTGTGAATAGAAGCACTGGAAAGTGTTTCTGTTCCAGGAGACTTACTGAATTTCCACTGAATGTGTCTGAGTCATGTCTGGAGTTTTAACAGAGTTATGATTGAGTTACTGCCCGAAAAAACAATTGTCTGTACTTGTTCTCATATATAATTTAACATTTAATTTCATCTGTATATCACTTATATATATGCCTTATCTCTTGCACCCTATCTGTAAATCTGTCAGCACATTCTTTTTATTATCTGTATACAATTAATGTTTATATAGTCTAACCATATATCACATTTACTATCACCTGTAAATATTGCCTCATCAGCACCTTACTCTACTATTTGCACTCACTGGTTGGATACAAAACTGTACTTGTACTATGTGCAGTGACAATAAAGTTGAATCTAATCAAATCTAAAAAAAAAAAGTTTAAAAGAATAGTCTGACATTTTGTGAACTTTGCTTATTCACTTTCTTGCTTAGAAAGATGAGAAGGTTGATACCACTTTCATATCAGTCCATTAAATATTAAGCTAGGGCCTCTATGCTAACTTATCTTAGCATAAAGACTTTAAACAGAGGGAAACAGTTAGCCTGGCCCTCACTAATTTACACGTTACATCTTCAAAAACCAAAGTGTAAAAACGACTAGTTGTGGTTTTACAATGGGTTAAAGGTAGAGTCAGTCATTCTGGAGAGAGATTGTTGATATTTGGACTAAACACCCAAACAAATACACCCTTCCCTTTGTGCTCCTTCAGAAGCTCCGCCCACCAAATTCATGGACGCGCATTGCAACCAAAAGAGAAAAATGGTGAAATCCAGTGCGATGTGTCAGCTGTAGAGTCACTTCTGTTTCTCTCACACATATTCACAAGCAGAAAAAAAATTTGTTTCATGTGAACACAACAGTTCATCCACACTCTCCGCCTCTCTGCGGCCTCTCCATTTCTCAATCCACTCGCGTTCAGTATCTCTGTCCGCGGAAGCAGCCGTCTGTCAGCTGCAGTTCCTGCGGAGCTGAGAGGACAACAGCCGGACAAACTGACTTCACCAGGCTGACTCACAGCAGAAATTTACTGAACCAAAATAGTTTGCATGTCGGCTCCATGGGAAGAAATAGACAGTGTTTGTATTTATTGATACATTGATATGGTTAGCAACGTCAAAACGTAGCCTATATACAGCAGGATATTTGTGTGATTTAACAGCTGCCTGATCAGATTACACCTCACTAAACGTGACAGAAACAGACTCGGAGTGTACAAAAACACTGGGGTGCCCACGTGAGACTGTCTTGGATTCAGTATGGATTGATACATTTAATAAAACTAGTGCAGTGCCTGATCAAAATGTGGCTGTTCAGAACAGGCCGATTACTTATTATTTCTCAAGAACCGCATATATATGTATCAACTGATAAACGTATCAATTAAAACAATAAGGAATTAATAAATTAAATGTTTAAATCCAGACAGAAACTTCAGTGAGGAGCAGTTTAATTCTACTGCCAATCAAATGTGTCTGGGCTCCTATTGGTTAGTTTTACTGCATTCGCTTCTGTTTTTTTCCTCCTGTGTGTGCTCGTTCTTCTCTCTCGGGCAGTTTAATTGAGCGGGGCACATGCCTTTGTCCCACTCAGCAAGTCAGAGCCCACAAGCACCACCCCGCTGTGATGTGACGGTGTCTGTATCAAACAGCCCCTGCTGCACTCAGACATGTAGCTGAGCAGCTGGCTGTTCACTGTTGATTCAAAGCGTATTGATATTAAACGTGTCGCGTGTCCAAATTGCATCAAATTCAACACTACATGTCCTTGAGTCCCCAGAAATACACTCACTGAGTGTGAAGTCGATCGGATGAACTGTTCTCGAGATATGCAAAGGACACACAGACAGACAGAGATTCCTTGCTTTAACCGCAGAGCCCATTCAAAACGTGCCTGAGACACCCAGTCATAAGTCTTGAACATACAAGCCAAGTTTCATTCACAGTACACAGTTCAATAGTAGAGCTTAAGTCTCTTAAACTTTCTCAAGTCATTATTACTGCAGATGTAATCCCACCTCCGACCACAATGTGGGTTGCAATTGCAGAGTGGCGCTGTAAGTATTTCCGCTCGTTGACTCCATGGGCTGAAGAAGAAGCATATCGACGTTGTTTATGAGGTATTTTTATATATTTCTCGAGAACCACTCATCCAAACAACTTCACACTCGACACTGTACTTCCTTGAGTCCTCAGCAATACATCCACCAGGTATGAAGTAAATCGAATGAACAGTTTTTGAGATATGTGTAGGACAAACATACATACATACACACAGACAGACAGACAGACAGACACAAAGATTCCTTCCTTTATATAGACAGATGGAAGCTTATTTGTTCCGTGAGAAAATACTTTCTATGTGAATTGTCCATGGCCTCTCTCTCTCTCTCTAGTTCGCCAGCCCTCCCCCACCATTCAATGCATGCTGGAGATGGGAGACTGTAATGTCCTCACACAGACAGCTGCTCTGATGACTTCCCCCTGTCCTGTGCATGAGCACGAACACCCGCTGCTTTTTGGCTGAAATAGTGATGTGTGGCTCGATCCAAGCCACTTTCTTTGTTTCCCATTGACAGAGCCAGAGCTGTGTATGAACACAGGATTTTTTTTTCAGCACACACAGAGAATGAACAGCTCATGGACCATGAGGAGATATTCGCCTACTTTGACGAAAAGTGTATTGAGCAGTCTTTCTGCAGAATCACTGACTCTACATTCAGTTATTTGCTCAACTATTTCTCGGTTGGATGCTGTGACTTCTTGGAGTCTCATCACCTTGATGTTGGCAGACAAACAGCAGATTTTTTTTTCTACCTTCAGACGGAGCTGGGCTAGCTGCTTCCACTGACATCTAGACTTTATGCTAAGCTAAGCTATCCGTCATCTGGCTGTAGCGTCATATTTGGCATACAGACATGGACATGGGATTAATATTTATCGTCTCATCTAACTCTCTGCAATAAAGTGAATAAGCATATTTCCAGCAAATATCCAACTATATATTTATGGTTGTATGTTGTATTCTGGCAGGCTGGAGTGATTTTTAGCCTCATAACTGAGAAACATAATATATTACAGCTGATTGCTTTAACATTAAGCATTTAGAAATAATTATATTACACTACTAGCTATGAATGATAAAAGATGTGAACAAAAACTGGGTAGACATTAACTCAACTTCTGTGGGAGTATTTTTTTAACAGCTGCTGTTGCAAGTCTGGTCCGCTGGTGGCACAATAGTGTGGCTGTGAAATGTGATCCATCCAAAATATACTGAATATCTGAAGTTTAGTTGCAGTTGAGTCAATTGCACCTGAAACATATTCACTACATGTGATCGCTTTGGATTTAGTGTCTTAAAAGTATAAAAGACTTTAAGATAGAAAGAGAAAAGGAGGGCAGCAGTCGAGTTCCTGTGGTTCTTGGATCTTAAATAAATAGTACTTGTGAAACACATAATTTAAGAAGCACAGGCTACAGAAAATACAGTGGATCAAAGAGGAACTAAAACTGAAATGTGGTAGAAGACGAAATTAAAAGATCGAGGAAAAACAACATTTATAAAACGAACAATTGCATTTTAAGAGGATTTTAGGCCTCTATCACTTTTGTCTTAGGTTTTTGTAACGAGTATAACCCGAATGACCTTAAAGTCTGTGATCACCACCGTTACAGTCAGAGCTGCTGAAATCATTTATTATACACCAGAAAATATGCTTAATAAACAGCAACAGGACACACTGTTTCCTGGTTCAACATCCAAACGAGGATGAAGTCATGTAGGTGTTCTGATCCTAAAACCCTGTGTTCTTTTTCCACCGCATGATATCAAAAGGGCCGAGCCGCCTACAGTACAGGAAAATTCAATATTTACTCTCCAGTTTACCAGCAGCAGCGTCTCCATGCTTGTGTAGTTATGAAAGTGAATTTGGCTGCATGGACAGAACAGAGAAGTGTTTGCATAGTAGTGAAAAGTTGTGCAACCAAAAGCTTGATCTCGAAATTGTTAAACTGCAGTGAAATCGACTTTAAACTAAGAAACTTGGGTGTTGTGAAATCCAGCTCTTTTTTGTGGTTGTGATTTTGTAACATCACATATTCAAACAACATCCTCACAAACATCTCATCTTACTTCTTATTGTTACTACCTGGCAATGTTGGAAACAGTGAATTAATCTTGTATTATAGGCCTGAAATATCAAATGTAAACCCTATAATGGCTTCATAATAAGGTTTTATCAGTTCCTTTATTGTCTTTCTGCTCTTGCATGTTCCTTTGCCGAGCCCTTTGTCCTACTGATAAACAAATTCCCCTGAGCTGCCTCTTTGCACATGTAGACACTCTCTTATCACTGCTCAAACAGTTAAGGGCACCTACGCTGTTCTCAAAGTCAAACTCACACTCGAATTTTCTACACAAATAGCAGGACAAGAATTGGCGATCAGTTTAACTTTCGTGTCAATGTGACAAATGTCATTTAGCTCAGCCAAGTTCAAAGTGACTTGTCATGCGGCTGTCACACAAGCTAGGCTAAAGGCTGTCTTCACCATTGACTAAAATAGCCATGTAGCTTTAGCTTAAAGTACACACATATGACACTTTTACAGCTGAGGCCACTGGGGGAAACCACCTGTTGTGGGTACAGTGGTGAAAGTGTGCTAGTCTACTGTCGCTAGCTATTAATTCTTTACTTCTGACCATGAGTACACGGTGCATTGACCGTGTTGTGGACTTGTGTTGATCATACTGTCTTTCTTGAAGGTAAATTTAGTAAAGTTCTGTATTTTGGGTTAGTGTCCTTTCAGTGATTGAAGTAAAAATGACTTTCAGCTGTTAATATTTTATAACTAAAAGCAAGTGTTGTTCCAAAGAAGATACTTTTAGATGTTGCATGAAAACTTTGCAATTCAGATTTTGGTGAGTTTATTGATCAATTACATGATCGACTATGGTTTTAAAACATTCTCCGACCAAAATCTGTGCTGGTGGTTCTAGGATGTCAGTCTGTTGGTCAGTCCATTACTTCATTCTTATTCCCCTCAGGATGAACCCCTGACTTCAGTCGCCATCATCAGGTCACATTTTTTAAGCTTAAGTCCAATACTTTGGTCAATGACTGAATACCTGCAAAACCAATTAGCCTCAGTTGTACTTTGTACCAATTAGCAAATGTTATCAATGCTAACATGGTGAATTAGCATTAGCATTTACCTCAAAGCACTGCTGTGACTAAGTACAGCCTCTCAAAGCTGCTAGCATGGCTGTAGCAGCTTAGGGCTGGGTTACACTAGACAACAACTAGGCTAGTTCGTTCAACGTGCTCACCAACCACACTGGAAGGTAAAAGGGTTTATAGCTGTTCCAAGCTACCACACTTGTTAGAGGAGTGAAAAGCCTCCAGACGAGACGTGACATTGTCAGACACAGGGTTTCTGAGGCTGTTCGACTATTCAACAAGCAGTTCCAATAAAGAATACTGCTGACTTTTAGTCTTTTCCTAAAAGGGTACCTTTTTGCATTTGGAATGTTAACTCTACTTCCTCCTCATGATGACATCAGATGGTCATCAGATCAGGCTGTTGGTAAAGTTGTTCCACGGTTTTACGCGTTGTTTGGATCGTTGGGCTTGAACACATGTATCTAAGTTTCAATTTCCAGTAAAGAACGAGAAAAAGAAGTAAAATCTTACTACTACTGTTTGTTTACGTAGCCTCCCAAGCTGCCAGACGTTTACCAAGGGGGAGCTTCTGGAAGCTAACCAATCAGAACAGGGTGGGCTCATTGGGAGAGGGGCCTTGAAGAAACAGGAGCTAGAAAGGCCGGTTTCAAACAGAGGCTGAACTGAGGGACTGTATAAAGGGCCAGTATAATATAAATAAGGAGTTTTTTAAAACTGTAAGTCATGCAAAGATATTCCAGTCGAGACTGAGAATATAAATATTGACCCGGAAATGTGCATGATGCCCCCCCCCCCACTTTAAGTAATGTGAAAGTTAGGGTTTTTCTGTGTGTGTGAAAAGCTGACATGCAGTACAAAGTTTTCACCTTACAGCAACTCTGTTTATCTATGACTCTTCCACCTCGTCACTGCAGGAGTGTTCGATATTACAACAGACACAGTACAAGCTGTGACGGATAAAAAATGTTTATTGTCTCAGATATCAGTAGGTGGTCCTGATGAAAACACATGAAAGATGAAATTCCACAGAGGAATTACTGTACTTAGCTGGCGTATGTGTGTGCATGCCTGTCTGTCTGTGCTCTATGATCATGTTCGAGCAGACTTTGTAATTACAGACAAACACTGGCTGACGCATGAGCCTTTAACCTCAGGAGCCTGGTTTGAAGGAACAGTGAAAGGCCATGCAAAAGTTTTGGTTTGTAGTGAAGCTCCTGCTCTACTCTAAAAGTTGTAAACTATCTTATAAAGTTAGGACCTCAGAATTTGAATTAGATTGCCAAATGAGTAAAATGCAAAGTTTTGTCAAGGTTATGAGAGCTGAAGTCATTTAACTACCAAAAGATATTCGTGACGCGCAGTTTAAATCCTCCTGATCCACTCTGAATCTTTGTTACGTGGGTGTGCTGCCTTTGAGAGAGCTTCAAAGAGAGACGCTGCCACGCTGTGTAGGAGGAATCCAAGTGATTAATGTTTTCTTCCAGCAAACAGGCTGCCTCTTGCAGACCTGCCACATGTACAGGAAGTGAAACCATGGCAATGGAGCCTTGTGTAATATGTGACGCCAGTCCTCCCGCAGCTTGCATTAGCTTGTGCCTATTAAATATCACTCCGGGAAACCTTGGCTAGCCTGCTGTCATTCATTGTACAAAATGTCTCATTGTCTCCTCGCTTCCTCAGATTTTGTTTCAAAGAATATTTTGTTGTTGTTGTTGTTGTAGATTTTTAAAGCAAAAGTTTGGTGGTCTTTCTTTGATGAGAGATGATTTCTTAATTGATTTGAAGAAGTGTGTACAGTCATCACTTTTCCTGCTTTGTCATCCATCATTCATCAATTAACATACTTTGGAGACATGACGTATAATTTCTTGGTGCAATGGAAATGTACTGATTTGGAAATAGGTTTTGCTGCTTTTGAATAATACTTGAGATGACAGTGTAATACATGTAAGCTTTCCAAATATTTAAAGTCCCTGTCTACTCAAAAATGTGTTTTTGGTATTCACTTAGATGTTTGACCTTCACTGTGCAGAATGATGCATGTGCAGAGTTTGACAATAGATAAATGTTTTTACATTCATCTGCTGAAGGGTGAAAGTTTCTTTGTACTCAACTTAAATCTTAAAATTTAAGATATGACCATACAAGAAGGATTTGTGACATCACAGCCAGTTTGGAAGCCAATTGGGTCCAATATGCAACTTACACAAGTATGATGTGAACCTCTGGAGCACATACACTGAGAATGGACTCTTCAGTGAAGTAGGAATTTAAAATTTAACTAGGCAATTGAACTGTTTTTGTGGAAAACCATACCAGTCACAAATTACTACTCAAAGCAGATTACTGTGTATGTCATATAACATGTCTGGAGGGGATCTGTAAATCCAGTTCTACAGCAGTAATTAGAACTGTATGTTCCTCACTTTCAGGAACACATCTGACTCCCATAAGTAGCAATACTGTTCCCTCAGTGGGCTTTGGCTCAGAGTCGCGGATCAGACATGCATTAACACACTTGACTGGCCGTCCTTTGTTGCCAGTGGTAACTGAGGATAACGATCTCTCTCACAGCTGGAGAGTAAGCCACCTTGACTGAGCACAAGAGTGAAGTGTGCGTCTGTGTGAGCGCACACTGGTATGTGTGCGTCACTGATCGTACGTCTGTGGTTCAACCAAACAATAATATCCTACTTCTTGCCACACTCATTTAAGTTGTGATGCAAATACGAAACACATGAGTTGGTCCGAACAAGACAGACGAGGTTCGGGAATGTCATGTTGGTCTTGTTTTTTTCTTTCTGCGAGTGAAAAGAACAGCTCCAACAAGAGGGTGCAGATGGACGACTGATGATTGACAGCTTTTATTCTAGATAATAACTTATTGCATGTTCAATCATTTGGAATGTTTTAACTGACTGAAATCCAGAAAAACAAGCCAGACATAATAGGAACACACCTTTGCGATGTGAGAAGACAGGATCAACAAGCCTTTAATTTTTCTGGGAACTGGTGAGTAAGTGCAGCAGTTTGCATTTTAAACACGCTGGTGAATGGTTTTCCTCCACATCCATGAACAGCGATGGACAGATGTTGTTTGTTGGCAATGACTGGGGCAATGACTCACTCTTACCCAGTTGAATCATTCATAAAGTGCCCTAAATACCAAGGCTACACCCCCCCTCCCCTCTGTAGCTTGAGATCACCCACTCATTAGCCTTTTAATAAAGAAGGCCAAAGGGGGTCGTTTCAGCGATTTTCATACCTCATCTGGGTCAGGTGACTGAACTCACACAGCCCCCTAGGCTCTGCGGACTGCAGAGAGTGTGACCCCAGCTCACCCCCCCACCCGCTAACTCCATTACCCCTCGCATGAGAAAACTGTCACATGAGCCACGTTGTGTGCTTCTCACTCCCTTGACCTCTTGTTTGCTTTACACCTGACTCACTTTGTCGTTAAATCCTGTTTGATCAGCTGGTACAATGTTTTTTTCTTTCTTTTTTGCTCGCTTATTCCTCAGAATCTAAGTCGTAAAGCCTAGTCAAGCTAATTCAACAGGTTAAAGGGTTTCTGTTATCCTGTCAGAGCTGATTGACCCTGTTGCTCTCGGTTTAAAAGTACATTTTGAACACACAGTTTTACCGCAAGTCTGAAGAGCTTCCAAATGTTAAAGCTGCATTTACATTGAAGTGGCAGCTGCCAGTGTAGGTTTAGCAATCCTCTTTATAATACTGCTGAGTGTAGTAACTCAAGACCTGCAGTAACGTTTATCCAAATCCGTGCATAGTGACAACAGTGTCATATTAACGCGACCAATCTGGCTCTAATTTAAGCACGAACTTTGACTCGCAGAACCAGATTGGCATCATGCCTTTAGCGGAGCACACTGACCTGAACTTTTAATCAAGTCTTAGGCAACAATAATCAATAAAAAATGTGCATGAATGTGTAATGCTTAAACTAAAACAAAGCACGCTGAAGATACTAGTCTAGCATTTCCAATTGCAGATAATCATTCAAAAATTATTCCTGAATTATCCTGAATTACCGTATTTCAGGGCAAAATTCAGGACACGCTATGCATCCCGGCATATATGCAAATATGTTACACACCACATTTTTGTACCATACACCATACCAAGCAAAACAGAAACTAGTTTGAAGAGGTTGTAAGTGGTGACAGGAACTCTCTTGCGAGGTGTCAGCAGATATGTGATTTACGACAGATTCCGTAGAACATTATTGACCTAGTTAAGTATTATGGAAAACGGAAACTAAAATGCATACGGTTGATTTTTTTTTTTTATTTCCTTTTACGCTTTAGGATCAATTCTGAACTGTGTGTGAGTTTCAAAACAGCTGAAAGGAAATCTTATTGAGTGCTTAAAAATATGCTTTGATTCTGAAAAATGTGCTTTAATTTCAGCATTGGACAAGAATTTTTTGGCAGGAAACTTGGATTAGCAGGAATTTGCTGGAAGGAAAAAGGTGAAAGAAGTAAAAGAGCAATGGTTTTAATATATAATGCAGATAAGTCCAACGGGTGCAGACATCACTCATCATTAATCATTCTTTTCTAAACAAAACATCTGCGCACATATTTCACCTAATCAATTGGTGAAAAAACTGTACCTAGCACACACATTCACAGAGTAGAAACAGAAATTAGGAGCCCTGCAGTGTGCGAGCTGTTTCTTTATTTTTTTTCAACATCTGCTCACTTTCAGTCCAGCACCTGCCTTCTTCACTTTGGATGTGCATATATACTCCTATATAGAAACAGAAATTAGCCTGTACTCCCTAAATAAACCAGAATCTATAGCCTGAAATCGAAAGACCTGCTCCAGCAGATATATCTCAGTTTCAGCTAAACACCTGTAGGAGGCTGATTAAGTCTTTGCTGTGGTTTTGTGCCAACAAGACAGGAAATGGTACAATCTCTCACCACACTCAGCGAACCTACGTCAAAGGATGGTGTGGTTTCCTTCAGCCTACCGCAACAACAAAATAAAGATCGAATTACAATGAAATAGCTGAGTTGCTGATTCGTCTTCCTCTTCTGGGTAATTTGCTGTGGTATAAAACTACTCCCAAACTCGAGTAGCTGCTGAGAAACATAATAGAGGACGTCACCAATACAAAGCTTTGTAATCAGGGAAAAGGAGCCAAAGCTAACGGAGACGGGCAACCAGGCCCTGCAGACTTGAGATCAATTGCATCTGAAACCTGATCTAATCAGCTCAAACAACAACAGGGACTCTAGAGGCTTTTGTTCAATGGGTAGGTTATGCCAATCACAGCCTGGGGAACTTTAAAGGGGCGACTGTCTCCTCAATCATAACGTGTTAAGACTAAAGGCCTGAGGGGAAAGGTGTGTTCCCTCCTGTGTCTATTCTCTTCCCACCAGGCCAAAACACCAACAATACTTACACTGACCTATTTCTGTTGGGAAGTAAAGACTAAAACTGTCTCAGGTTCGACTGCCAGGAAACTCCCAGTTACATTAGAAGTGTTACATAATACAAGCAGGCCTCCTTCCTAGAAATGTGAGGTTGTGCTGGCACAAGAGAGATAGGGAATATAAACAGTGTGTTTGCACATGTACGTTGAGTATTTCACAAAGGAGGACTGGAAAGTTGGACGGATAATTGTGAAAAGATCACCCTTTATTCTGGTGGATGTGATTTTAAACTGTGAAACAAAATTTGACTACTCATGTTAGATGGTTTAAGATAACATAACATTTGTTAAGCTAACCTGATAAACCTGTTTTGTGAATGAATACCCCTAATACCCTAACCTTTGACCTTTCATCTTTAATTAAAAGAACAGTAAACATTCAACAATCTGATTAGCCATCGTTGGCATAAATAAAGCTGGGGGGGGCACTGATTTCATTGGTGATGTGATTTAATCTGTAAGTTAAAACAAGCTGATGGAAAGATAGTAAACATGTACCCCCGAGTGATTTTACTTTTTCAGATTTCAGAGTTTTTAAGGAAAGCCTGAAGGGGTGAAAGAATGTGGTGTGTCACAGGTAAAAAAGCAAAAATTATATTGTATATTATATTGTTGGGTGCGGGAGGGTTGGGGCTGGATTTTTCCCAGAGGTCAATGTGACACCTTGAAACAGATTGAAATCCAATATACTCAAAATGTGATGTAAAGCAGAGAAAATTATCAAATCCACAACTTTTAGAAGCTGGAACCGACTACAGTTTGGGCAATTTTCTGCAAACTAATTGATCAGTCAACTAGTTATTTCAGCACTATTTTTCACTAAAAAGGCAGTAGAACATACCTCCATGGACAGAAAGTGCACAGTCCTATTCTATATTACCATATCCTGTATCATCTCTTTCTTAAGAAGAATATCTTGCTTCCATGTGCATATTCAGTGCAGATAATCCCATCTGATATTTCATATCTAAACAGAAAGGATCAAGATTTCCTGAAAAATATCATGAATGTTGCTCTTGAATCTTTTTATGCCTTGTTAAGTGTCAACACTGTCCATTTCTCCCTTTCCGAGTATTACGCAATGACTGAAACAAGAAGACAATATGCGATGCAAAAAAAATTTTTTTAATGCAGTAATTAGACTACAAGGAGAGCGGTCAACAAATTAGAAGAAAGCTTTTTTACATGCGTACATACAGTGACTCCAAAGCTGAATACACAAATAAATAAAATGGCGTATTTAAATGATCGGTCCCCGTCCCCCTATAAATTTACAGAAATACTGGAATCCACCCACATTTCAAATTTGAACAGCGAGCGAAAGGTTTGTAAGCAATCTTAAATCCTCTGGAGTAATTAAGTGATGGTAAAAAATGAGCTGAACTCCATCTCCCACAAGTCAATGTGACGTCAATGCATCACAAGGGGTACAGACCTGCTGTAATAAAAGGAGATTATGTGCTTAACTTTAGCCTACAGACGAGTGGGTTCAGTGGTGTTCTACGTCAGTGGTTCTCAAACTTTTTCATGTCAAGGACACTTAAATTGACACAAATTAGACCACGGATCCCCATTTGATTTTTGCTTTTTGTTATATTACAGAAAGTGTATGAAAGCCATGACCAAAATAGTCATACATTCTGTCATTGTTACTTATGGATGGAATTATAGTGAAAATAAATTATTCCCCTTTTGGCTGGAGACCCCCTGGAACCACTGGGAGTCCCCGTTTTGAGAACCACTGTTCTATGTTATTATGATCTGTAGTTACTGAACACTACACGTTAGCTCTTACATGTATATATATTATAACTTCTTGGGCTACAGGGTTGGATTCAGACACTGATAAGTTGGGGGAAGAGTTCATTTGTGAACATGTCTTCCCAAGAGCTCTCAGGGCACAAGGGAGAGGACATGTCACTGAAAGGGGAGGGGGACCCTTCGTATCCGGAGTCACTGTAGGTGTCCGCCAGGCAGACTTCCTTATCCAGGCCGCTGAGGGCAGCGGAGGAGTCTACAGAGAGGAAGTCATCCACCTGACTGTGACCGTTACAGTCGGGGATGACGACTTCTTCCGGTTCGTCTTTGATGCAAACCGTCTCCTCCTCGACCACCACTTCGGCGATGGGGAAGGAAGCCTCGTCAATCTTCTCCTCTGCGCCGCTCTCCGAGTCGTTGCACTGCCCGTCGCTCACCTCCTCCACGGGCTTGGTGTAGATGTGGTCAAAGTGGATCAGTTCATTAAGGGCCTCCAGCTTAACTGATGGGGTCCCCAGAGTCGCAGGTGTGGTGGTAGGTACTGGGTTCCCCCCTCCGACCAACAGCACCTGCGGCTCCTGGCACTCCTGTTCACAAGACTTGAGGAACAGCTCTGGGTCAAGGATGTCCAGAATGCCCAGTAGCAAATCAGACTAGTGAGGGGTGGGGGGAGAGAATAGAGAAAACAGGAGATTAGCCTAGTAACCCATGACCCGACTCTAGTTATTACAGAGCCCTCTTAGAAATGGGATTTAAATCTTAAAGGCACATGTTTCCATAAAAAGAAATCTTTGTCAGAGACTTACCTCATTGTCTGTAGTGTCAGGACTATCTGTATCCATTGAGAAGTCTTCAGATTTAGGAACTGCTGGGCCTGCACCTGCTGCGGAGGCACACGTAGCCTGAGTGCTGCGGACTCAGAAGACCCGATCCCCAAACCTGCGTCGTTCCCGGTGGACAACAGAACCTGAACCTGAGACCAAAAAGAAGGAAAGAAGGGTTGATGATGATGGTTACTCCACTCAAACAAAAAAAAAAAAAAAAACAACTAGGACGATCACTGTGAGCCTACTCACTCCGCTTCCCCCTCTACAGTCTGCATCACAATCTTACCTTCTCTTTTGAGTCGAGGGTGTCCAACCCAAGTCTCTGTCTCAGTTCCTCATTTTCTGTCAGTAGGCCACTTGTCTTTTCCCGAAGCAACCTGTTTTCAATGTGAAGTTTCTGATTCTGCAGAGAGGAAATAGCAAACAGATGTTTGTACGTGAAACTTGCAATCCTTTATCGGGAAGTGATGCATGAAGTGTCTCAGCTAAAATAAACAGAAACTAGAAATGTAACTGCACCAAACAGGAATCTAAAAAAAAAAAAGCTTTTTACTGTCAAGACTGAAAACAAGAAATGTTCTCTCTGGACAGATTTAGAACAGGACAGCTAATGAATATACAGTAGGCAAATTGATTATAGCTGTTTAATGCCATTATGATATCATAACGGCATAATTACAAATATGAAATGTATTGACTGGACATGTGTTTTAGTTCAGATGATATTTTGGTGATGTGACGATATAAGGAAAATGAGATGAAGGTTGTACAAGGGGTCCAAACATGTCTTGCTAAACAAAAAATTACCTCCAGCTCCAACTCTAGGACTTGCTGTTCCAGCTCTCCCATCTTGGCCTTTTTTCTATCTCTGGCTGTCTGAGCTGCAACTCTGTTCTTCAGTTTCCTGGAAAAAAAAAAAAAAAAAAAAAGAGGTGAGGGGAGGGAGAGGGGGGGGAAAAAAACAGTAATTTAAACACATTCTTTCCATGTTGCTGACTAAGCCCCCTGGCCTGACATGACTTGGGTTGACTGTGTTACTGCGCAATCACCGGCCATGTTCCTGCCACGCAGGCATACCAGGATATCAGTGTCCTGCTCTGTAACAGCAGAGCCGGGCGGGTCCGGCCACAGTCAAATCACTCAGATAGCAGTTTGACAAGCCGGTTCAAAGTCCTAACTGATACAATAACGACGTTTAAGCCATTTAAATGCCCCATGGGCTAATTTAAAACAGCTTGGGTAATCTACTTATAATGTTAGGTGATGCAACATTGCGGCTTTTTTTCCATTCTTGGTGCTTTAGTTTAAACGTCTAACCAGATTTCCATTGTTATACAAAATGATCAATATCTTTGGGCGTGTCCCTGTCGTTACTCTAGCAACAATGGCCGTATGTGTCCTTTAAAAAAACGAGTCTTTACATGCAGATATGATATGAAGTGAGAGATATTTTTCTAAAACTAACCTGCGAAGTGCTTTCTCTTCCGGACTCAAGTGTGTGAGCCTCTGTCTTTTTCGTATCGGCGGCCCCGCAGACGAGTTGGAGTCTGAATCCGACGACGCCGGGCTAGCCGCTGACGGTAAAACAACAGAGATGGGCCGGCTGAAGCCTGCCTGTGAGCCGCTAGAGGAGCCGGTCTGCTTCCCGGATATCAGGAGCACTTTGTGGGCTCCCCCGGTCCCTGCTGTTACCACCACCATGTTGGAATAGCCTCCTGGCGCGGTCTGAAATCAGAAATAACCGGGTATCCTTATTGAATTCGGTAGAAACCTTGTGGTTTCCCTGCTCACCCGGTCGTCGTTATTTCTCAACTGTTGACCGAGAAGAGCTGCGCTTGCGATCTTTTTCTACTATCGTGGTGACACCTGATAGGCTGTCAGCAACTATGACGCGGTCGCTGCACGGCCTGTGATTGGTTGCCGTGCTGATGAAATTTCACTCTGCTTGCAGTAGAATTACCCAAAGTCCCCTTGTAAGTGCTATTCCCCATCAAAACTTGTTGTCAATAAGTTCATTGGAAGTGTAATTTCCCCACCAAAACTTGGTATCAATTTTTGTTTCAAGTCAACAATAGGTCCCTTTAGTCATCTTATTCTATTTTATTCTATCAGATTTGGCTGTTTGATAGAATAAACAGGAATTTCACTATACTCAGATAACTTTCCAAGAGTTGCATCAGATTTTACTCACACACACACACGTGCACACGCACAGTGGTCTCAGGTCACACTATTAGCATGTTGTACTGTTAGTGTATTGATTGTGCAGTTATGACACTGAGTTGGAGTTTCCTGCACCCAATGTTGTTCCCATTATATGCGTGGTATTTACAGCCTCTGAAACAAATAGCAGCAAAGCAAATACCTCATGTTGGTTAAAAAGGCAAAAGGTCACAGTGAAGATTTCAAATCAGATAATGTAAAGGAAATAATTTGCCTTTATAGAATAATTAATTTTTTAACTTCAGTTTCATGGTTCAATGTTACTTGTTGTTTGGCCTCTTTAGGATATTTTGTGCTTCTTGCACTGTTTCTTTTACAGCATAGTTTCCTCATACTTTTCTTTGAGGGAGTCTAATCAAACAAATGAAACAAGTTCAACTGCTCTAGAGGCTTTCCCTGAAACAATCATTTCCTATTTCCTGCAAAGGACTGTTGATTGAGTGGAGTTGTCAAAGTTTATTGTCTGTTAAATGTTCCCTCCCCTTTTTTGTTTCTGCCATTCGGAAGTGGCAACAGTTTGATAAAGACAGTCACATGACATGGAAATTCTTATTCTTATTCCTATGGCATTATTACTATTCACTGGTTTGCAGAATTGAAAGATGTTGAAGAATTATTTGCTTTTTTTACAGGGACATTTGATACTGGATGCTTCTGTCATCTATGCACATATGATTTACAGAGTTCACCATCTGATTTGCTATATTATGATCAAATTATAAATTATGATTACAAAAATGTATCAATTTTTAATAGCTACTTTTGAGAGTGTAAAAAAAGTAATGATTGCATCAAAATGTTTCTTACATTAGAACATTCACTAGAACATTCAACTGCATGTGAAGTAGGTCTAAAGCAGTTTGTAGTGAAACTGTGGAGGCAAGCATGACCTATAAAGTGTACTACAAAGGTAATCTTCACAATACAACAAAAACAACCGGATGCAGTGGCACCAACGTGAGATAGTTCAGTAACCACAATGCTGTTCAACTTGAAACAAAGCCAGAGGTGAAGTGTTGAGTTCACAACCTATATTGTATGCAGAGTCTCAAAGTGAAAGCTATGAGTTAGTATTATGGGGCATAGTTTACAGACTTTATAGTAAGACTGTGTGTGTGTGTGTGTGTGTGTATGTGTGTAGTGTTTTATGCCATCACAATAAAACTCCTCTAGTGACGTTGACCACTTTGTCCAACCACCCATCTTCATGTAAAACAGCAGTCAACCGTCGTATCAGATAAAGGTGTCCCCTTTAAGCAAACAATCAGTCAGAAACTGCTAAAAAAAGAAACACATCGAGCAAGTTCACGAGTACACTCTCTTCCTGACACCCCTATCTTTCCTCAAGTAGGAATTCACATGTTTGCGGTATGTGGAACCATCATTGTTTACAGCTTGTAGCACTTTGCCCTAAAGTCTATCACCTCAGCAGGAGCAGCTACAGCAGCTAGAGCAAACACTGGCCTGTTTGCGGAGCTTTAGTGGCACTACAGAATCAACATGTGAGAAAGTCAAGGTTTTTATGTGTGTGTGTGTGTGTGTGTGTGTGTGTGTGTATGTGTGTGTCATAGTGTGGTGTAGTACTGAGGAAAGACAACAGGATTTAATTACAGGATGTCCTTTATTTCCAGCAATATAGAAATAGGTCAAACTCCTGTGGCCACATGAACGAAAGCTGACATTAACACAGCACAAGCCTTAAAGCGAATGGGGAAGTAGGTATGTATTTGAACTTCCTAGTGAATATTTCTCATTTTTAAGTTTCACCGTGTCACTCAAGAGAACGAACAGGCAATATAATATACAATCCTCCTGCCATAAGATGAAATGCAGTTGGTTATTTTTGACTTGGAAAGTTGGTTGGGGATCCCCCCATCATGGGTGAGACAAGTCTCACATTTGCCGTCGGTGAAGTGAGAGCCTGCCTGACTATATTTGTGTAGCTCTCAACTTTTATTAAACCAAGTGTGAGGCAGAGGTGTAACAACATAAGAGAATTCAAATTAAATATGTCATATAGCTAAAGGGATTTTCTCTATTATGTGTCATGCTTCAGTCTTTCCACATTCTGTCTTCTGCACGTAGCCTGTGGCAATCTGTCATGAATGCATGTTGGAGGAGGAAACAGAGACAATGTGCAGGATGGTAGCTAGCAGTCCTTCATCCTTGCCAATATCTCGGCATGGATGAAGGAACACCACCTTCAGCTTAACCTCTCTAAGACTGAGCTCCTCGTTTTCCCAGCCAGTCCTTCTACACAACAACAGATCAGCATCCAGCTTGAATTAGCCCACCTCATGCCTAAAAAATCTGCCCGAAACTTGGGCGTCATGATCGATGACCGACTAACCTTTAAGGTTCCCGTGGCCTCCATTGCTCCGTGGCCTCCATAGCTCATTTGCCCTGCACAACATCAAGAAGATTAGACCCTACGTGTCTGAGCATGCAGCACAACTCCTGGTACAGGCTCTCATAATATCACATATTGACAATTGCAACTCCTTACTGGCAGGTGTCCCCGCATGCACATTTAAACCTCTGCAGATAATCTGGAATGCGGCAGCGTGTCTGGTCTTCAACCAACCCAAAACAGCACGTCACTCCACTGTTCATATCCCTCCACTGGCTCCCAGTCGCTGCTCGCCTCAAATTCAAAACCCTGACACTTGCTTACAAAACAGCAACCAAAACGGCTCCTGCATACCTGAACTCCCTCTTTTAGGTCTACGCTCCCTCCAGCTTACTACGCTCTGCCAATGAGAGGCACCTGGTACTTCCACCACCAAAACAGGGCCCAAAGTCACTAGCCAGACTCCTTTCTTCTGAAGATCCCCGGTGGTGGAACGAGTTACCAAACTCCAAGCAATTCACAGAGTCCCTCTCAATCTTTTAAAAAAAAAGCTAGACCCAGCTCTTTCACGAACACCTCTGCACCTGATGGACTGAAAAAAAAAGTTATTATCCACTTCTATGCACTCTTTCGCCTCTATGCACTGCCTGTTGGCATCTTCGTCCTATCAGACATGAACTTAGCTTTATGACACTTACTCACAATGTTCTCTGCTGATCCACACTTGTGTTGTATTAACTCTCATGTGTACGTCGCTTTGGATAAAAGTATCTGCCTAATGAAATTGTAACATTGTAAAAGTCAGATTATATACGTTTATAATGCAAATCATGTGTTCAGTTCATGTTTCCCAACATTCATAGTAAATGTCCCAATGGATTAAATCCACCGTATAAACCCACCCAGTAGAACAGAGTTGTAACCACACACTAAAGCTCTGTAAGTACTTAATGAAAATCCTCTTAATACATGATGTGCTTACATGGGTGTAACAACACAATGTAAGAACACACAAATACTGCTCATTGAATACAGTGTGAGACAAGGAGATTCAAGCTACTTTTATACTTTAAAGGTCTTTGTTGCCTGACCGGTTTTAAAGAATATAAAGTGTATTTTGAGATTACTTGAACTAGAAGTTGAACTAGCCATACAGTGTAAGAGTTTGTTTTGTCTTGAGGAGAGCCCTGGAGCTTCTTGAAACTTCTTATTCAAAAACAACTGTTCCAAATCAGAAACATCAGTAGTACTCAACCTACTCATTTGTCAAGTATATTCTCATCTTTAAATATGCTTGAAATGTTATATTTTCAGAAAATATCACTTTTTTTACTTTATATAATACAACATATCTGGGTTTAACACTGGAAAAAGTTGAGTTGCTTTCCATTCTAGTGCGACATGTGCAGTTTACAATGATAACGGAGGCAGATTTACCATTTGAAATTTTAATTTTAACAACACAAAAGCAGGCTTCTTGTTTCTAGCTGACCAACGTCAATTTTGACAACTGAAACATCAGCTGTAGATAGCTCACTACTTAACGCTAAGTCCATGAGTTGGCTGAAAACTGTCTCCAGATGTCGTTTTATTGTTGCCAGCTGATTCGTCAAACCATGTGAAATGGTCTTAAATATGCACTTGATGGATACATATATGATCTAATGCTGAAAGACTGGAACAAATAGGGGGAGCAGTCAAACACACAGTCAAATCCACCCTTTGCTATTTTGTTCTTGTGTTTTTGATTCAGAGAGACAATAAAAAGACACAAACTTCACGTTAAAACTCTTTAGATACAGAGTAGGCTAGCCTACATGATTAGTTATGGTTGCTAAGTTATGATGGGACATTCACTGTTTGGGGGAATGAGTTAGGAAATGAAAATTGCTTTCTATCTCAATACACCATTATTCTTTCTCTCTTTCATGATGAAATATTATAAGCTTGAGTAGTTTGGTTTTAACACTTACTGTTTTTTCCATGTGATTTTTAGGGTTGTAAAGTTTCAAGCAGAACTAATTAGCTCCATGTAAGCCCCATTGACATGAATAAAGAGTTGGGGATTTTGCATTTGGCTTCAAAGTCAACTCAAGATGTTCTATTATTGTTAATGTAAGTACTTCTGTTTTAAGCCTCACCCCACCATCACTGGAGTCAGCAGACCAAAGCCTGAATGAAAGGCAGATTGTGCATAAAAAGCCTATACAGTTCGCTCATAGGGTATATACTGAATTCATTGAGATACCATTAACATCAATTTCACAATAAAACTTCTATTCTATTGGGAAAAGAAAAAATATTGTATCAATACAAAAGATAAGCTCCCAGACTAGTGTTTGTATAGAGTTAATTCACTTATATAAAAGAACATTTGTCTTAAAAAGAGCTTTTCATCATAGAAAAGTGTATTTAAAATATGATAAAGTGATATCACCTCAGCAGAATTTTCTTAATTTGTGTGTGAGTTTCTTAATATTCATATCACTGATCGGCCTTATTCTTTTTTTTTTTTAATTTCTCTGAGAAATTCTTTTGTTATTTGAAGCTCTATTAAAAGGAATTAGAAATAGTTTAAACCCTAGGCAGAAATGTTGTCTTAATTCAATATTGGACTAACTGACTAACATTTGCCTTAAATCATTGGTTACATATCTCGGATTCAGATAATCTGCCTTGGAGGCTCTGAGAGCGACTGTGTGCACAGCTAAATGTATGTATAGTCTGGCTGCTGGAGTCATCTCAACCAGTACTTAGACACACACACAAACGTACACAAATACAGATACACTCACAAATGCAGAACTTGGGATTCTCCCTGGAGCTCAAAGTTGGAGCCTGTGATTAAGGTGGGTGGATCCTTGAAACCACAATTCAAAATGGGCTGGTCCCAAAAGCATCAAAAAAACATCTCGCTTATGTCTTCCAGATGGTGACAGAGCTGTGATGTAAGGTACAACCAGCACTTCCACATAAAATCTGCACCTCATGGTGTTGAATGAGGGCGTACTTACTATTCTGCTTTAGTGCATTGTGGTATGTCAGTTGTCTGCAACTTTAAAGTCTTAACTCACTCCTCTAAAAGTGTCTTTTACTTATCTGCTTCACTTGGATGTTTGAGCTTCACTGTGCAGAAGGATGTACGTGCAGAGTTTGAAACTAGATCTTTTCACATATATCTGAAGAGAGTTTTCTGCGCTAACTTCCGATCTTGTATGTACCTAAAAGATGATCTTGTGACACTGCAACTAGTTTGGAGCCAATTGTTGTACAGTATGCAACTTACACAAGTGTGATGTGGAAACTTCAAGCTTCAAACTTTCATGCACTGAGAATAGACTTTTAAGTGAAGGAGACATGTTGTATCCAGCAGTAAAACTTTTGAAATTTTAAATTTAATTTTCATATTTATAGATTCTGTATTTTTCCAGAATATATAGTTGTGGTTTTGGGATTTTTTAACTAGTTAATTGAACTTTTGTGTGGAAAAATCTATCATACACAAATTATTATTCAGAGAGGAGTATTTATATATGTCTTACAACATTTGAAGGGGGATCTTTCAAGTGACTATAATCAGTATTTTTTTTATAATAAACAGGTATCAAATGACAATGTGCAACGTGAGAGGTATCGGAGAGTCATCACCCGATTGAAGCAGAAGTTTCAACTCATCGAAACTCATTGTGTAGCTGTCCGTCTGCAACTTTACTGTTTTGGTTCACCCTCAGCGCTCTCATAGCCTCATTTTCAGCCACAGCAGGTCACTGTTTTCAGCGGAAAAATGAAATGAAACCAATGAAACAAAACACAGTTAGAAACTAGCTAGTGACCATAGTGGAGCACTTTCTCCAAATGAAGCATAATGTTTCTCCGAAACTGCTGGACGTGTCAATAAGCAACTGTTTGTGAGCAATTTTGCCATAATGTTGATATGTCGATGTTGTGTTCACAACTTGGCTCTGCTGCCCCCAAGAGGCCAAAAAATCAGCTACTGCAAGTTAAATGTTTTTCTTGATGCTCCTATCTTGGCAAAGTCTTCCTTGTAAAAAAAAAGGAAAACTTACTGAGACAAGCCTAGTTTAATTTAATAATATAATTGATTGAATACAGGTTTAAAGATCACAAGCTACACATTAATGTGATCATTTCAATATGGAATATGTTACTTTCTTGCATTTCCCCCATGAGACTCAAGGCATGAGAGCATTAATTAAGCAAAGATTTTGCTACACTAGCTGTAAAAACTGTCTCTGTCTCTAATAATGACACTTGAAATCTCCCCCATATGGTTTAATTAATCACATCAGCACCAAATGCCCTGACTGACATGATATTAATTATGTTCCCTGCTTACAGTTACATAAAACCAGCTCTTAAACCTGCAATTAAATATTATTTTCTTTATTTTCCATCTATCTGTAATTGAATTAGGGGGAGCCACCACACCTCTTCAGTGGATCTGGAACCAGTTATTGATTCAAGGAATTTCATCATTTTGAATCGATGAAGACTCTTTCTGTGAAGATTTAGTTAAAGAATTTGTTGGACGGAGTTCTAACAATCTGTTTTTGTTGTTTTTTTTCGTTTGTTTTTTTGTATTTTGGCATGAAAGCAGACAAATTAAAGATATTTGCATAAATATTTGGTACTGGCAGCTTCAACTGGTATCAATTTCATCAGTCATATCCTACATTGCGCTCCACAGCACTGTTTCTAAATTATAACCTTGATTAAAACAATATTATGAGATTACAATATGACTTTGCTCCAGCACTCATGATTTAATTAAGAACAAAACACTAGTGTGTGTTTAATTAGAAGCTGCTGTTAACCTACCATGGTTTGTTTTTTTTCTAGGAAAGGCCTGGTTTCTACAGCGAAGGCATGGCATGCAGGGTAAACAGTAACGCCCATGTGTGCTCACCGAGGCGGGTACTGGTGTAAACGGTGGTGTTATAGGGCAAAGCCACTATGGACAATAGGGGTGAGTGGGGTCACACCCTGGGACAGCAGCCAGCTGCAGGGGGGCGGTGGGTCGATGTGTTTGCTAACCTCCTCCCCATCACACATGTCGCTCCCTACCCACGATCCAGGGGCGTGTTTGCTCGGCCTGTAGCCTTCCCACACCCTCCACCTGTATCTGCTGCTCTGTCTTGTTTTTTTTGCCTCAGTGTTTTATTTCTTCATTGCTATCTCTCAGTTTTCTCGTCTCATGTTTTGTCATTTTCTCTATCTGTTACTACTCCTTTTTTCAGCGCCGTCATAAATGTTAGAAAATGCATTCTAGTTTTTTTCTCTCTTGTCATTTTACATGTCAAGTTGTCATTTATTCTTTATCATTTTTGCATCTCAGTGCAATGTGAAGGTGTGAACGTCTTTGTAGCCCTGCAAAAGCAGCACTGCTGAATTGCAGTGTCATTGCATCTTAACAAGAACGATGTTTGCAGCAACTCACTCAGCTCTTTCATAACTCTACACCAGTTACTCTACAATCAGTTGGCTTTTTATCTGAGCGCGTGTGTGTGTGTGTCTGTGTGTGAGTGCATGGACGTGTGTGTCAGCCAATCTACGGATAAGGTGTCCACCACTTTGCATACACATTTTAGTGTACATGTGCAGTAATAAAGAACAGACAGAGATGTCCCTGCTCTTGGATGAAAGAAATGCTTTTTTTTCTCTTTGATCCATCACATATTTTTAATTAATCCATCCATCATATGGTTTTTGTCCAAAATGACATTTCTGCCTTTAATTGAAAGCCATCATGGGAAACAAAGCGATCAAGCCAAATTCATCTTCCATTATAAATTGACCTAAATCCAAATAGTGGAACAGTGCTTGTTGTCCGTCCTCTCCGTAATTGTCTTAGGGTCTCTGCAAGCACTTTGTCAGCCCAGATAAGCCGTGCTTTGTTAGTACAGAGAGCTGACAAAGCGCTCTTTTTGTTTGATGGGCCACATTTACTCTGCTCTCACTGTACTGGCTGAGTACAAAACAACAACAACACTATTTGCCAGCAACAACACTGCAATGTTCAGATATAGAAGGGCAAGATCGTGCAGGAGCCTTGTGAAAACCTGTTGACGCTATGTTATGCTCACCTTTGACTATGGGATCTTACAGTTAGTGTCGATGCAGGGCTGTGAACTGGTGCTATCTTTAAGAACAACAAAAAGCACATTTGAAGGGAAGCCACATTTTGGTTGTGGTTGTGGTTTTAAAAATCGCCTGCGCAAGACAGAATGTGTGATCTATTTTCTGCATAAATATTTACAAGACTGAGCCCTGCATTATTTTAAGAAAGCAAATGTAACACCTAAATCAGATCCGAGGCTTTATCTACTAAATTCTGCTAAATGTAAAATCCAAAATTAGCCTCACTTCATTTGCCAAATTCAGGAATTTGTCTCGGTTGCACTGAAGATGCATAATGAAGGAATAGTGAAAAATACGCTGTGCCATATGAAAATAGGTTGACCATTAATCATTATTTGGGTATGATTTAGTCTTCACTTGTGCAGATCTGATCGGCTCAGCTATGAAGCAACATTGATCTGATGCAACACAGAGGCAAGAAGGAAGACGTCCAACCCCAAAATGATGAAACCCGCATTAATCTTCGACTCATCATAACTTGTTTTTTTTTTTTTTCATCATGACTGTCACTTCCTCTTCCTCTTGTTGGTGTGAAACTCAGACATGTTTGGTGCAAACGTCCCACAACAAGAGTGTTGTAAGATATGATATTCACCTTTATTGGACTTCACTAGTCATGTGTTCTACTGCCCTCTGGTGTTTGCAACAGCAGATTACACTAACACCCACTACTACTAATCCCCAATAATTCCCAGAGTACTGAGTTCCCCTGCTTGGTTGTCGGTGTGTAGAAAAGGCAGTTATGTCTCTGCTGTAATCTGTTATCTGTGCTTGTCGAGGGTTTTCATGAAACAACTTCTTACATCAATCTGAAATAAAGGCATAGTTTGACATCTTGATTGTCTGAAAGCTCACATTAAATATATACAAATTCTACTACAAATAGTGGAGCATCGCATTAATTCGTTCCACAATTTAAAGTTAATAGTTGATGTCACATTCAAGCAAAATTCTTGCATGACCGGCTCATTTCTGCCTCCTAGTGGAGGACTATCCTTCCTGCATTCAACAAGTTAAAATGCACTTTGCATTATTATTACATTTTGACATAGAGCGATGATGTTCATTCACTAATAATCAAATGTAACTTTCCCTTGAGCTGAACTGGGTCTATGAAAACTTCAGATAACTCAGTAGAAATTTCACTTTTACTCACCCACCGCACGCAGTAATTTCACCAAAATACTTAATAGTTCATAGGCACAAGCTGCCCAGGCTGCCTTAAAACACATCCTCAGTAGCTAAGTCAATACATTATACAACAGCCAGAGCCTCATGATACAGTTGACTTTTATGGCCTGAAACTACCAGCTTCAGCACAGCAGAAGTATATATTTTTGATTAAAGTGCTGTTGAAATAGCCCACAGCTGCAGTTTAGAGGAAAACAAGCAGCTGTGACTTCAAACTAGATGTTGATAGATAGATGTTAACCAAAATTTAGGTATCTATATTTTTTTTGGCTGGTTGTTTTTAACAGTCACATTATTTCTTCTTTAGTTCAGATTTTGGTTTCCCTTTTCAGTAGTCTGTATGGGACAGCTATTGTCTTCCTTATTTTCACAACGTAGTTCAGGTAAATTCAAATACAAATGCATACATCAGAACATTGTGACATTAGTGAAGCACAAGTAAAGAACTGAGAAATGCTTAAATTATCCCCAATACTAACCAAAACGGTGTTTATTGTCGCAACGTCTTGGTAAATCGGCTATGAGACAAACATTATATTCTGGTTCAAAACTATTCTTGATGATATAGTATTATGAGAACAAATCAAAAGTTTTTGTCTGATAGAACTTTAGAGTTTTGGCCCAAGTTTAGTTAACTTTTAATGATTTAAATACAGTAAAATAATAATTCAACGAGCTGCTGCTGCTTCATACAAAGATCTCATTCTCAAGGGAAATTGAATTTGTGTCTACCGGCTACTAGTTTGAACTGAAGTGCCTTTGATGTCTCTTTCCACTGGATCCTACAATGGTGTGTATGTGCAAAGATTACCACGAAATCAGCAGAAAACAAAATAAGTCTCACAGACATCAAAGAGACCCAGGAGGAAAGATGATCTGTTTTCAGACATGGTGAACCGCATTTCTCTCTCCCCGACCAGTTCTCCAGTCATCCCTCACCCCAACCCCCCTCCTAACCCCCCCAACCCCCCTCCCTATCCTTACATCTCCACTGCTTTCCAACCACTGGGTGGCACATGTGGCAAAGTGTTATACTATGTCAGCATGTCCTCTCACGCAAACCAAAGATCCCTTCTTTGAGACCAGCTTGAGTGATGTGCAGACTGGCTTTTCATTTGGGGATTTAGATGTTTGGGATTTGGTGCTCTGACGCATTGTTTTCCTCCTCAGTGATGATCCGTTCTTCCAGTCAGAAGCAATAAGGGAGCAATCGAACGGCGGGGTTTGCGAATTATGTCGAACCCATCAGCAGGAGTGACAGGGAGTTAGTGAGAAAGAAGAGTGCGGATAGATAGAGAGAAGGTGATAGAGGAGAAAGTGTCAGACTAAAATAAAAAGACAGACCAACTAGAAAAGAGGAACAGAAAATAAATTGGGTATCTGCTATCTGGCAGCCTCAGGTGGCAGTAGGAAAAGCTTGAGGCTTTATTTATGAACTGAACTATACAACTAACTTAACATCAGTTAATTTTGAACGACTTGGACACATATTTCTTCTTAATGTTGAGAGACAAGTTTTTGCTTTGCAGTTACAGTCATTGTAGGTCAGTCCTGCTCACGCTCACTTGCAGTTTAGGGGGATTATGGATTTATTTATTTACAAAACAGGGAAAAAAAACATAGTAATAGACATGCAGGTAATATGAAAATGAAAATCAACATTATACATTTTAAAGTGTCGCTGTACATTTTACAAGCACAAGGAACAACCTCTTAAAAGTTCTTAAAAGTAATATCATAATATAAAAGATCACATTTTTAAACGTAAATTAGTGATAAATACATTTTTAAAACTGTGATACATGAAACAAAAGATCAAATAAAACTTTATACTACATTGGACGCTCATGAAAAAGAGTTCATTAAATGAGTCCAACAACTAATACAGTTCTTGCTTTGAAGAAATCTAATCTAACTGAGTGAAGAATCTGTTTTAGTTATAAAATGAGGTACGTTTTCCTCATGTAAAATCATTTTAAAAATACAAATAAATCAACTAGTTAAAGCTGGATTACACAACACTGATATATTATCACCTGAAACAGCTGGTAAGGCGAATATGTTAGCAAAGAGTTGCATAGTACCATTAGCATTCATGTGGAGTTGTGTTTCTGGCCACCTGACAAATGTAAGTCTGTAAGCTCCCACTAATTCTAATGAGAAAAAAATATATGGTTCTTAAGCAGACAAATGTTCCTCTATGTTCACCAGCTCGTCGCTGACTTTGTCAGTTGGTTAATCAGAGCTTTGTTAGCTGAAAATATCTGGTAGAACTAGCGACAAGGTTGATGAGAGTGGAGTTTGCAGGCCAAAAACCAAAAGAGCTTAAAGATCTAAAAATCTTTCTAGTACTGAGGTAAACTGCAGAAGCAGCTGATAATTTTGTGTGAGTTATTAATATAAACATATTATTAATATAAAAGTATTGAGTCATGCAGCTTTAAGGAAAAAGTTTTGCATTGCACAATTGAAAGATCCCCTCCAGACATGTTTCAAGACATATAAAAACTCTCTGCTTTGACATATTAATGGCCGAAGAGCAAAACCTCCCATCTGAAAAATGCACTTTTTTGAGTAAATTTGTTTAAAAAAAACTTGTTGCTTTCTTGCAGACTGCTATTTGTTAAGGATACCCAATACATAACACACTGTTTTTGGACTATATTACTATATTATGTGGTATTGTTTATGGTATGTTTGTATAGTTATTACAGTATTGTTAACACATAATATGGTAATATAGTCCAAAAACGGTGTATTATATATTGGGTATCCTTAACAAATAGCATTCTTCAAGGAAATAACAAGTATTTTTTTAGTTTTCTCAAAAAAGTGCATTTTTCAGATAGGAGGTTTTGCTCTTCAGCTATCGATATCAAGTGTGTCTGATATGGATTTTCCACAAAAAAAATTCAATAACATCCTTAAAAATCATTAAAATGACGTCTCCTCCTTCTCACTCATTAAAGAATCCAGAATCTATATGCAGATATTTTTCATTTCAAGGGTTTAACTGCTGGATACAAGATGTCCAAGCAATTGTATGTGCATTGGAGGCATCAAGTTTTCACATTCACACTTGTGTAAGTTGTATATTGGACCATGATTGGCTCCAAAATTGTTTTGATGTCACAAATCATACTCGTAAGTTAGTGAGGAGCAGTAAGTAAGTAGAGAGTAAGTAGAGAAACATTCTACTTTAGGCAGATGAATGTATCAGCCAAACTCTGCACATCAATCATTCTGCTGAGCAAAGCTCAAATATCCAAGTGAAGGAACAAGAAGAAAAAAAAGCATTTTTGACTGGAGGGGGACTTTAAGTTACATAAATAGTTTGACATTTTGTGAAAGACAATTATTTGCTTCTTTGCCGAGAGGTAGATAAAAAGATTGAGCGTACTCTCATATCTGTCTGTTATGAAGCTACAGCCAGCGTCTGCTTAGCTTAGCTGAGCATAACATAAAGACTGGAAACAGGGGGGAAACAGCTAGCCTAGCTCTGTCCGAAGTAACTAAATTTGCCTACAAGTACCCCTAAAGCTCACTAAGTAATATCTATATTTCATTTTTTAAATCTGTACAAAAAAACAAAGTGTAAAATGTATGTATGTTGTGGTTCTGCAAGGGGTTAGCTATGTGTCAATATCAATCTTTTTTGGCAAAAAAAGCAAGTAAGCATATTCCCCAAAATGTCAAACTATTCCCTCAAGTTAGGTTAAACTTCTGGTGCATCAATATTTTCTGCCAGTGACCATATTAATTATTGCTTTGTAATTCATGTTCATGATACAAGTGGATTTTTAAATAAAAACATTGCACAATGGAGCTTTAACATTTCAGATTTTCAAACTGTCAGAAGTTTTCAAACACAAAAAAAGATAATGCCAATGTGCGTAAAAACTGTACACACACTCTGTCCTGAGGGGTCTTCATCTATCTCCTGTTTCCAGTCGTGTTTCCTCATCCACTCTCCCATCATGTCGCCAACGGGAAAAGGCTACTCACTCTTTCACTCTTTGATCATTGATGAAGACATCACCCACTTGCCTTTTTTTCACTCTCTTTTTTTTTTGTTATATTGTGTTGCCAAGTTTTTTTTTTTCCACAATACAGATGACCTAAAATTGTTCCTACATTGCTCACAGCCCTTTGAGTATAGGAAGTGTTCAGCTCCGGCTGGGTGGAACGGATTTCTTTTTTCCACAAATGGAAGCAAAGTGAGCCACCGCACTTGTTTAAATGACTCTGTTTTCTTTATTGTTGCTGTGTGTGTGTGTGTGTGTGTGTGTGAAAGTGTGTATGTGTGTGCAAGAACAGATTCCATCCATCCATCCATCCATCCTTTGAGAACATGTTCACGCCTGTGTGAGTATATCAACATCATATCCCCCCTATCCTCCTCAGTTCTCAGAACAGATTATGAGCGTTTGGGCTGACTGAAATGACTTTGAATTCTCCAAAGCCCCTAACCCCTGGGAACATACCTGTCCTTGCAAGCCTCAAACATACAGGTGCCTCATTTCAAAAGACTCCAGCCCTCCTCTCTCTCTCTCTCTCTCTCTCTCTCTCTCACTCCTTCTCCTCTCTCATTTTCTCCCTCCCCCCTTCCCCCCCCCCACCTTACGGCTGCAACTTTACCCCTCGACTGAACTAGAGGCCTATTGAAATACCTCCCCCTGGTCTAGTCTGCACTTCAAAGTCAACTTTCACCCTCAAGCCAGATCCGAAGGGGGCGGTCCGACCAGGAAAGGGCCCAGCCCCTGAATAGTTAGGACTTCAAAGCCTGTAACATTTAGTTATGAGCTATTTGAAAATTGGAGGGAAAAAAAGTAGGTGATTGATGATGTTGTTTGTCCACTGTAAAGTCGATACTATAATTCAAATTGTCTGACCAAAACCTTAACTTTGAACACTTTGATTAACTTTGAACACTTTCAAATGTGGTAAAATTCAGGTATAGTTCCTGCTATGTGATTGGATGTAATCTTTTTGAATTTTGGGGGGCAATACTCTAATTTTAGATGTCATTTTCATAGTAAAATAGGTTAATTTTACAGTTTTGGTGGGTGACAAATATCACTGATCTGCTCATTTTTCCTGGTTATGTTTGTTCACTAACAAACTTTTGAAAAATTATTTTCCAAAGCACACTTACAAGGATAGTCCAACGATATGTTTATTTTTAAGGTTTGCTAAATGTCACTTATCTATTAAATGTTCTCATAAACTTCATGTTTTCATGACATTTCTTTGGTAAAAACAGTCCATAAATAATGTTTTTATTATTATTATTAAAGGACTCTCCTCCACCACCCCTCCCTTGGTGCTGATATTTTTCCCCCTCTGTCCTTTCAACTTATAATTCATTGCAGAACATTTCATGAGAGTTTCCCACTGGGGTTTGTGCAGTGACATCATTGCAAACATGCAACATACTCTGAGTCGGCTGGAGTCAATAGTCATCACCGTACTGTGTCATCATGGGGAAAGCATCTCCCATAATCTGGGGGCTGCGGGGCCCCCTAATTGCTTTATGTAATAATATGCTGCAGTGATGCGCTCTTCTGGGAGCCATGAATGTAAATGCTCCCCCTCCTCATCATCTCCTTTCTTCATTAAAACATAACGTCAGCACCATGCCAACAAAGGGACAATTCACAGTGGCTGGGAGCCTGGTTGGTAAACATAGAGCTGCGCTGAAGGACTCATCAAACAAATTCAAATGTTCCTTTTGGGTATTATTAGTAACCCGTGATTTATGTTTATTCCATATTTGCTTATTTACCCAGGCAAGTCAGTTAAGCACAAATTCTTATTCACACCCACAGGCTGCTAGGGGAGTTTTCAGAAACAATAAGTGTCATTGACGTAATGCAGCGGTGATGTATAAACAATCAGTAGTGTTTTGAGACCAATCTTTGTGAATTAGATTATCTGCTTGATACTGCCACATAGAAAATTAACGAATCTCCCCAAGTTAAAGGTTCTATATGTAAGAATCAGGAATTAATTCTCATTAGTGACACCAGTGGACGTTAAGTGAACTGCAGTCAGCATCCTATTGCTTGCATGTGCTCGCACTCCTTACACTTCTCATAATAACATAACCACTTGCTGTACGTGTGCACGCTCGCTCACACACAAACACACACACACGGAGCAAACACATAGAGGCTTCTGCCGCACTGTGGCCACTGGCCAGTAGTGGTGCGCAGGTCAGGGTTTTTTAATACCACACTCATTTGACCCGTTATTAGAGCCAATCTGCACCGCCCAACCTGCGAAAATATCTATCAATCAACCACCTGAACCTGACCTGCAAACCACCAACTTTGTTTACCAACCGTGTTTACTAAAACCGATAGGCTCATTGAGCTGTGGCCGGAGAGCAACGCACTGCGGTTTTGTTGTGAAACGTGTGGTGGTCGAAGGAGACAGCTAGCCATCTCAACCCCCCAAAAAACAAAGGTACTGTAGCCAGAAACAGTGATAGCTAGCATGGTTAGGTGGCTAGCCACCAGCCAATCTGGTGTATAACAGAGCTGGAAAGCTAATACCTGTAGGATGTTTCTAGTTGGATAAGTTAGCACAGTTTTTGTTGTGGTGGGTGCCAGTTGTTTGATGACATTAGCGAGAGAGAGGCAAGGCACTGGGGAGTGTGCAAAAATGTCACGTCCTTTGGATTTTCGCGGAAAAACCGAGCGGAGTCCTTCACACAGAAATCACACAGGCTTATACAAGCAACTGAGAAAGTTGGGAAGGTGCATTGCAACCTGTTCACTCACTGGCAATAAAAAAACTATTAATACATGTAAATTTAATATTCATATTAAAATTTTGTCAAATCTATGTTACGAATAATAATTCCAGGTTCAGGGCTACAAATAACTATTAAAAGATAGATTCACATTTTTTTAAAACAACAGTTAGGTGCCCATATGAACGCTGAAAGAGGTTTTCCTCACCGTAATCACTCATTCTGTTCATCCTGGATATTAAAGGTGCAGTGTGTAGAATTTAGTGGCATCTAGCAGAACAGACTTGGCAGTAATGGAATATAATATTCATAAGTATGTTTTCATTAGTGAAAAATCACCTGAAAATTGTTGTGTTTTTGTTACCTCGGAATGAACCCTTTATATGTATGTAGGGAGCCGGTCCTCTTCCACAGAACCTGGAAATCTGCCACATTAAGTCTTTTTAGCATAAAATTCCCTCTTTGTGTTTCCTCCAACAGTGTTTCCCTGTTGAGCTGCAGTGGAAGCATAGTAACAAAAAGAGATACTTTGGCACTAAAAACACTGTGATGTTGAATGATATCTACTTGATTTGACTCATTTGGACGGCTGCTTCAGATAAACTTGTAAATATATTTTTGCACAGAAGGAGGACTGTGGATTTTGGACCCCATCACTTTCATTTTGTGAGTGCATTATGAAGGGATCTTCTAATGGCCAGTATGAACAGGATGAATGATCACAGCAAGAAAAACCTATTTTAATGTTCATTTGGGCACCTGACTATTGTTTTAAGACAGACTTGAAAAACTGTGAACTGTTTCTTTAACTGGATGATTCTTTACTTGATTAATGGATCAATCATTTAGTCAAATATATCTCAAACTCGTGAAAAATACTCCTAATATAAAGTCCAAGGTGTCATCTTCAAATTGCTTGTTTTATCCACCTAACAATCGAAAACCTAAAATATATTCAGTTTACTGTCATATAA
The DNA here is from genome assembly GCF_914725855.1 of Thunnus albacares. Classification (NCBI taxonomy): domain Eukaryota; kingdom Metazoa; phylum Chordata; class Actinopteri; order Scombriformes; family Scombridae; genus Thunnus; species Thunnus albacares. The sequence continues at coordinate 31,849,662 of NC_058107.1, forward strand.
GACAAAGACAAGCATCATATCTCAAAATCACAAATTAGAGGCTGGAAAAATAGGGTTTGTTTTGACTTTAACATTTAAGTGATCATCAAAAGAGCTGCAGAAAATGTATTTTTCTGTCGATCAAGTGATTGATTAATCAACTATTTCACCTCTAGGTTTACTCTAAGTTCTCCTCTTTGTCCTTATTATAGTATAGTAGCAGAATCCTACTTCTACAAGTCCATCTGGAAAAAGAAAACCAGCGTAAACCTGCTAACTGACAAGCCTGTCAGGAGAGATGGCACAGTAATACACAAAGCCGGGCCAGCTATCATCCCTCAAAGTCATTCTCATCCTCAGCACTCCCTCAGCCTAAACAAAGCGGACAGCTGATTCTTCTCAGGCTGGCCTGAGTTTAGACATTGGTGTAGAGAGAGACTTGAGCGTCGGGAGAAGATCCGCAGCTGCTATTGAACGAACACCACACACGGAGAGTTTTAAAGGGCAGAATAGCCACCAAACTAGTTGTAAATACGTTGGAAAGTAAACCATGTAAACAGTCGATTCAAGTAAGTTAAAGAAAACTACAAAAGTGGAGCTGCAGAGCGAGATATCTCTCATGAAATGAAAACTTCCAGCAACCAGCAGAGGGCAGACTTGCCATTAAAGAGGAACATTACCTCTACAAGTAATTGGATCACTATAACTTGTTGCCCTGATGCATTGTGTGGTCCTTTAGTAAACTGGTAAAGTGAATCAGGCTTGCAGGAATTTTATGCATGATATGGCTGGTTGTGCCTTTTATATTTTCTCAGGAATTTATTGATTGTTACTTCTTCTTCTTCTTCTTCATGTATCTGTATTTCACGTGTGTGTGTGTGAGAGAATGAGACAAACAGAAACAGAGAAGTTAAGTGCCACAAGACAGATATGGGCCATGTGGTGTGGATCAGGATTCATAAAACAGAGTGACATCCAATGTGATCTGTAAATTATTGTCATGCTGGAGGCGCTGAAGAACTTCTTAAGTTTCAGCTTTGAATTGTTTTCCTCCCTGCTTTTTTGAGTCCGAACACATGTTGACCATCACGCTTTCTTCCAGAGGCGGCTGCATTCTTGACCTAAAAAGTCCTCACAGTTGGTTTTAATAATCACACTGCCACACAGCTGACAGCAAGATGAGACCTTGTTTTCGGGGTTTTTTTTTTTTTTTTGGACATCTATCATTGTGCACAGCTCACCCTTCATTTGAGAGCTTTAAAACACCAGATTGTTTTCTTTGCAAGCGAGAGATTAGAATTATTGGAAACAGGCCTTGCCAAAGTTGTATTAATCAATTTCATGCGTTATTGTTTAACCTGTTAGACGACACTGTCCCATCCGTGGGACACTTTGTAACTTTGGTTCACGATCACTACTCATTATGACTTTTTGGTTCTAAAATTTAAAGAGAGGCCTTTCAAATGAAACCACGGTTACGAACGGCGACCTTTTTATTTTAGGTACATCATATTAAAATTGTCTCAACGTTACACTGGCATCTTTAAGTCTTGTTGCTTCTCTTTAGGAAAAACAGTGTACGTACAGTATCATCATCATGGTACTGTGAGCGCCTTTTCATGCATTTCTCAGCTGCACAAAGGTTCAAATTGTCTTCTTTTGTATAGGATTTGAAAGATAGTGTGTGTTTATCTATTCTTTCAACATCCTTTCAAGACACAATGTGGTCATTTGCAGACACATAATGAACAGTCACACACTGAAAGAAAAGACGCCAGGCAGAAGATGTTCTCTAGGAACTGGGCAGCATGTACGTTTCACAATAGACTCTTTATCCAGAACAGAGAATGATTGGGAAATAATTGTCTTCTTCTGTAAATAAAAGCATCAACAGTTTATTTAAATGGGGGAAATGCCTGCATGTTTTAAAGAGCAGATCATGGGAAATGTGATGTTTATCGATTAATGCATGATAAATCAGACGCCTACTGTTACAACTTCACTTGAGATGTCCCATTCAGCCGCTAATTTGCAGCTGACTTTCTGCACGTAGAAATTATGTCAAATTACGTTTAAATATTTAGAGGTTTGTGAAATGCCTGAAATGATATATGACTAAGCTTGTCGGGCCTGTCTCGATGAGGACAACTACTTTGAAGATCAAAGCCAGCAGTTAATTGGAGATCCATCTGTCTAAAGAGCGGTGCACAATTATATATGTGCAAAATGAACTGCCTTTAATTAATGTGGAATACAACAGCTCTCATGAGCAAAACGTGCTTTAGGAAGTGAAGTGATTTGTGATTATTTAAAGAGATATAAGGAGTTTTCCGTTAAATCTTTAAAGAGATATAAGGTAAAAGGTTGTGATTCCATATATGGGTGAAAACATTAGTACCATAAAGTATGTGTGCAGGGATACTGTAGGGAATATTGTGTTGATTTTCGCATTGGACTGATTTGATTAAAATTCCTAATTAGTCAGAACAAAAAGCAAAACAAACAAACAAAAACTCTGTACAAACGTTCACACTCAAACTGAGATTGCTGAAAAAACTCCAGCGACATGCTTGCAACCTGGAGGTGAGCAAATCTGAATTAGATTAGAAAAATTAGCCCGGTTTAAATCATGAAGCGTCCTGAAGAGGGTAGTGTTTATTTTAAGGTGGTACAACTGCAAAAAACGTGTCAAACTGAGGAAAAAACAGCACCAGGCAGCTCGGTTTTACAACAGTGGCTGTAGATGTGGCCTCTGCTTGACGATCAACCCAACAAAACGTGAATTAACTCAAACTTTAAGGCGTAATTTCAAGATTTGACAAACAATAAGTCCCCTTTTTGCAGCTCAGTGAAGTCCGCGGTGCCTCCTTAACTGGAGTGCTGGCACTTCAGAGTGGGGAGTGCAAAGGAGAGGGTCAGAAAGATTGGTGGGTGGGGATATAACCCTTTTGGGAGAGAGAGAAAAAAAAACTAAAAAAAAAAAAAAAAAAAAAAAAATCACGTGTTTGGAGATCAAAGGAGATCCGCTTTGTAGAGGAGGAGGAGGAGGGGGGTGAGAAAGAAAGAGGGAGAGAGAGGGAGGGAGGGAGGAAGAGAGAGAGAGAGAGAGAGAGAGAGAGAGAGAGAGGGAGCGTTTGCAGGCAATGTAATTGACAAGGCTTGCAGTGGTGAAATAAACACGCTTCAGCCAAGGCTCAGCTTTTATTGCACAATTGTGACTCTTTTGACGCATCGCCCGTAGCGCGCATAGACCTGATTTCAATTACCTTCACCCGATTAATTAATCCGTGTGAAATTATGTCCCGATCGGCGCAGATCCAGCCGGCAAGATGATGATTTCACCGAGGAGAGGCTCAGATCGTGTACCCGACTCGGTGGTCCTGGTGATCTTGGTGGTCGCCGCTTCTCTTGGTACCGTTTTCGCCAAGGATACTGCCTTTGTGGAAGTGGTTCTGTTCGAGTCCAGTCCCAATGGAGATTATACTACTTACACGACTGGTTTGCAAGGACGGTTCTCCAAAGCAGGAGCCACTATCAGCGCGGAGGGGGAGATCGTTCAAGTACGTGTAAAGTGTCTTTTTCTTACGGGGGAATGACAAGAAGCAGCCCCGAGCGACACTACCGGGACCCGGGGTGTAATTTTACCAAGCTGCCCTTCTTAAAACTTTTTTTCCACAGAGGCTGGGGGGTTGACAAGAGTTGTATACGGTGTGTGTATGTGTGTGTGTATGTGTGTATGTATGTGTGTGTGTGTAGGCTGTGTGAGGATGGTACTAAGCTTGCAAGCATATGCGGTCACAAGATGGCTCCTATCTTGTGGAATTCATTCACAGGGAAAACATGCTCTTGCAGGTTATTTTGTTGATGTCTGGAGATCACTTGAGCGCTCTTTTACAGTTAATTGTCCTCAACTAGAAATGCACGCTTTTCGGAACCGTTTTCCTAAAAAAAAAAAAAAAAAAAAAAAAAAAAAAAGTTACAAATCCGCCACCGCTTCCCTCAAAAAAAAAAAGTTTGTAAACTTTGACCGATTTGTGCTCAGTTGTGATAGTTTATCGGTTTGTGTTTCGGTCAAACGTTCGCTTTCATTTCGGAAAAAGTACGCTTTAATAGTGGATTAGGTTTGTTTTTATTGATCAGCGTGTTAAACTGACCCACACGTCCCGCCGCTTGCAGCCTGTTAGTTACTATGTAGCCGTCATCAACACTGCCTTTGAAGTTGCATGTTTTTTGGCTGAGGCTTTCATGTAACCGTTTTACGGCTTTTGGATTAAACATCGAGTACAAAAAGAATTACGCTGAAGAAACTAGTTATCATAAGAGGACTCCTCCATGTTCCATCTTTTATTTCCCTGAAACATGACAAGTGCATTTGGCTGGACTTGGTTATGGTTGGATCGGCTATCCAACTTTTGATTTAGTGGAAGTCACTAAAATATGAAGCTTTTCTTTAGGGCCAAGTGTTTGTTTGAAGATTTATAACGCTTGCTTAATCTACTTGGCCACTGTTTTGTGAGGCACTGAAGAGTTTGAGGTACAGTGTAGTCATGTGCCAAAGCCAAATGTTTTATTTACTGACCTCTAACATGTCCTGTGTGAAAGAAGGAGGATGATGGAGGGGAGCTCTTTATGATCGATTGGTAGTCACTTGAATGTGAAGCAATAATCCACTCTTTGAAGTGGTATCTGTTTATTTGGCCATATCTTTCAAATCCAAACTGTTTCTAACACATGTCAAGTTTATTTGGATTGAGGTTGTGATTGATAATTGGGCCAACAAGTCTTGTACGCTAGTCACTTCACTATGAAGGATTTCTTCAATGTCGAGATGGTACTGGATCATCAAAAGATGAAGTGTCGTTGCAAGAACAAAGCCTCACAAGCAGAGAAGATGATGGTTCGGGTTTTTGTATCTTTTGTATACAAGCCAATAGCTGTTCAAGTGTGGCCTCGACACTGAAGAAACAGTTGAACTCCATGAGATCATTGGTCTGTGGTGGTGGTGGTGGTGATGGTGGTGGTGGGAGGGTGGGGATACAGGTTTCAATGCAGCCTATGGAGAGAGTTGAGGGCTGTTTTTAAATGCTGCAAATTTGGTTTCAATCAAGTTCACTCAGTCAGCGTGTAGCGGAAGGATGCGTCGTAGAATTTCAGCAGCTACTATCACGAGCCGTCGTATTCGGTGAGTCAAGACTGTGACTCATTAGCACATTTGTGTGTCTGTTAACATGCACTCATACTGAATGTACCCAGCTAGCTGCATCCTCTTCTCCACCCCCTTTGCTACTCTGTAAGAACGATGCCCCCGGATGGATATCAAGTCACACAGCAGCATCTTTTCAGTGCATGTATGCATTTTTTTGTTTTTTCCTCAAAATGCAGACTGTTGCATTCAAAGAAAGATGATATGTGGGGATCAAAGGAGGGGATACTCAGCACAAAAAAAACGGTCCCTGTTTACACACAGTGATGGCCATTTGGCGCCACTCAGTAACCACACAGAAATGTCGGACCTCAGCTTTACATCGAAAACCGCATCTATTTAGGTTTGCTTTCTTTGCTAACATAGCTTCTGACCACTTAGAGGCAGCTTATATTTTGTCAGGCTATAATGAGGGGCAGTTTATCCAGCACGGCACACTGTCTTGAATTTCTTACAGCACATATTCTACCAAAGATTTATGAAAGTCGAAACTTGACAACCAATGACAGCCATACAACCTGAAGAGTACAATTTTAAACTGGTATCACATTCCCCACATGCAAATTCTATACTTGTGAAATAACATTGCAGTAACGTGTTGAGAAATTGCTGCGGTGTTGTAACGGATATAGTGTTACACTGGAATTGGGTTGAACACAAATATTTAGGTTCTTGTGCGTTCAGTTGTCCGCAGTGACCTCTGCAACCATTGCACTTGTCTACTTTTTTGCATTCAAGGTTTTGAGCCGTCTCATGTTCTGTGAATAGGGTGTTTGATTTTGGTCTGTCTGAGGTTTACAGGGCCTTCATGTCCTCTCTTCTGCTGTTTGAACAGGGCCCTGAGGGGTTTGCGTTACCTTGTGTGTACAGTAGTGGCCAGACCTCAGCAGGTATGGGTTCAAATACGGGGGAAGTGTGGGGGGGGGGGGGGGGGGTGTGGGGTGGTGGGTGGTGGGTGGGGGAGCGCGCGGGGAAGTTTGGCAGCGTTCCTGAGCAAAGACCCAACCACGATCACCGCTCATACACTCCCAGCTCGCCTTTGCTAATTCCCTAAAGCTAACACCCGCTCAGCCCTGTTTGAAGAGTGCGAAATGTGGCACACGCTGCCAGGGCCAAAAATAATAAATTAAGTTAATTTGCTTCTCGCTCTGCTCTAAGAGGGGAAGGATGACGACGCAGATCTGGCGACAGTGCCAAACCCCAGGCCTCCCACGCCAGTTCCCTGATTGCTCCAGTTTGACTCAGTAATAGTAAAGTAATCAATGTCTCCTTAAACCGTTCTGTCAAGAAATTAGACTGTGTGTGTCAACAGGCATTTCCCCTATGAGTGGACTTAAAGGGTGTATTTACAACAGTGCCTGTTAACTCTGCTTCTTGGCAACCAGAGTACTGCAGGTTGTCCGTTCTGCCAGGTAGTTAATTGTATTCACCTCTTATCCCAGATTTAGATACTTCCTGATTAGACAGCTAGAATGAAAAAAAAACTGTCTGGTAAAATGAAAACCCAGCAGTGCTTTGGGCCAGAAGAGATTAAGTGAAAAAACCGTGATGTAAGCGCTTGCACTGGACTTCATATTTTACATAGTTTAGAAGTTCTGATAGTCTTGCTGCACCTTTCCACATATCAGCAGCAGCAGCTTGGACTTGGGTTAAGTTCGTTAAGCAGTGCAATGATGGCACCATCATATCATCCCCCTGATTAAGTCACCAAGACAGACACCTTGATTGGTGTGGGTTGACGAAACCAGCTGATGCTTAACAGACTGACAGCGCTCTTCTTCCAGATGTACTTGATAATTGAATTCCTAGACTGGCCTCGCTCCACGGGATGCTCAGTCAGACTGCTCATCACCGTGTTTGTCACATTTATATCACTGTTGACAGCGCACGCACGGCTCTCCTGATTAGAACGTGTTCGACGTGAAGGGAGAGAGACGCCATCTGCCGCTCGTCATTCTCCATTGTCTCCATCTGACGCCAAATCGTCTTTCCTGTAGCGAGATGAGGCGAGATGCACCGCACGAGCACACATCTGCCTCTGATTTCCAGCGGGCCCTGCTGTCAGCATGTGAGTGAGGAGCTGAGGCAGGGACGTGGCAGGGGCACCGAGAGGACCAGATGGAACTCATAGTGTTGTCGGCCAGAACCAGAGGGAATAATGTGGCTTTCGCCTGCTTCCTCTCGGAGGGGACACAGAGCATCCTCTGAATCCAGCGTCAGGAAGAAGAGGCTATAGTTTCCCAACACCCACGAGCTGTTTCACCTTTGAACTTCATCCCCATGCGCATGAAGTGCCAGTAACTATAGCTGGGAGACTTCATGATGTGGTTCTTTGAAAGTGGCAGTTTTTTTTTTTTTTTTTTTTTTCTTCCTGACTGCATGCGCAGGGGGGAAAGTGGTGGTTTTGAGCTAAGACAACGATGAGCTTAAATACTGGAGCTCCTACCTTGGAGCTGGCAGGAGTTGTGTCGCGCTGCATTTAGACTATAATGAGAGCTTTAGTGGTTTAAGGCATCCAGCGCGCTTTCTCACCACAGGCTGGAAACCCCAAGAGGCCATAATGGGCCGGTCCCAGACGGGAGGTGCCAGGGACCGGGCCACTCCCAGCGCCAAAGCAACAGTAGCAGTACACAAACGCTGGTTTAAAAGGTTAAAAGTGCTGCTCCCTACTTTTTTCCATTTATTGGCTTGGCGGTCACAGCTGTATTTTAAGTGCTATCGTCTCTTAACCGCCACCCTGTTTCACTTTCATGTCCCGGCCAAAGTAATTTGAGGCTGCTTTTCTCCCCTTTTCGGAATAGAACAGACTAAACTGTTTTTCTCTTTCTCTTGCTTAACACCCCCCACCCCCTCCCACCCCGACACTATCATACACTCTCACCCCCCACCGCCTGTCTGCTCTTTTGTGATGCAGCCAAAATTTGTCATGCATCCTATATTGCATGTGAATGACTTCAAGTGATGGTTACAACTGTTTCTTTACTAGCGTGCACTGATGAATTGTCACTTAACACTTCAGTTGTTTTGGGGTTCCCCGGTGGTCGGTTTTATGATCAGCATCGTCTCCGGATCTTTGCTGCATGATGTCGTTCCCAATTTCTCTCTCTCTCTCTCTCTCCTTGTTTCCAGTCATCTTTCTACTGTCAACTCTCTGATAAAGGCATAAAAGGCTCTGAAAATGCTTTCTAAAAACATCAGATAAATGTAATTATTCATTCGATTAATTGTCTATAAAATGTGATATTGACATTTCAAAAAAAAACGAAGGATTTGAATTTGCAGTGATGTAAAACGAGAGAAAAGCAAGAACCAGATAATATTTGGTATTTGCACTTGATGCTTAAAACAACCGATCTTTTATGACGATTCACTAATTGATCATCGAAAAGTGTTTCAGCGCTAGTTGTTTACTATCTTGCTGGTAAGTATGTGACATTCTGTAAAAATGTAAATGTAAGTTAAGATCATATTTTCAGCCGTTCACTGAAAGCACTGATCGCCTGTCAACATTCAGTCAGGTGTATGTCAATCTTCCCGTTGGATCTCTTACCACTTGTCCAAACTTCTTTTAATTGGCCAACACTACCTCCCTACCCAGCAGCCCCTGTTCTACTCTCCTGCCCCTGGCTCTTTTACTCTGTCTTCTCCTGTCTGTCTTTCTCTCTCTCTCTCTCTCTCTCTGATCCTCTCATTCCCACTCACTGCACAGCTCCACCTGGAACAAGTGCATGTTAGTACTGGTGGCCCCAGTAGCTATGTTAGTTTCCACTGGGCTGAGTGGCTGAGCAGATCTTTTGATGTTCCACTCCAAGAGAGATTAGCAGTCAGCGCTGGTGCTCGCTGCAGCTTTCTCTCCAGCTTCCAGGCCTCTCCCAGGGGGGGGGAACCCTATTCCCTCTTGTCGCTCTACTCCTGAACTGGTATTGATTATTTGTCTGAGCTCATTTGTATGAACGTCTTGCGTTTGTCCTCTGCTTTACACTCCGATCATGAGGAAATGTTAATTCAGCTTCGCCCTGAGGCTGTGATTATTTTTTCTATGGTGTGTGCCGGGGTATATCAAATGCACCGCAACATAGTGTCACACTTTGACAGGTGAAAAAAAGTGATTTTTCACACAGCTTGTCTTCACTCAGGTTATTTTTGAGTCACATTTATTAAGAGTCAAAGATAAAGAAGAGTCCAGAGTGGGTTTTTTTTTTTTTGCTTTCTGAATAGCCCTTGGTGTGTCTGTCTGCATTTGATGCAAGAGCGCTGAAAGGCCAGTCCATCCCCTCAGCCCACATTTTTATCCACTGACACAGAGGGTCTGCAAAACAAAGGCTAAGGGGTCGAGGGTTATGAAATGACAATGCTCACAGTGGCTCATCCAGGCAAAGGCATGCTTTGTTGTCGGCCAGGAATGTGCTGACTAACCGTGGAAGGCCACAACGCCAGCCTCCTCTTTTGTTGTACTTTTTTTGCCAATAGACTAGGAAGGTAGCTGTGCAGGGAGTCCATTTCACTCCGAGCAGTACGCTCCATCTGCCTCCTTCTCCTCCTCCTCCTACCTTACAATGTACTTGTGCCTTCGCTCCTCTCGTTTGTTTTCCAGAAAGGAGAGGTCTTATCGCAGATCTATCCCACTCACCCAAGTTCAAGAACACAGGGTTCAAAGTTCTTCCTTTTGTGTACATCATTACATAATTATCAGCCTCTTATGTCTAAAAACATATCGCAGTTGCTGTTAATGTAAGAGAGATCCTACCCTCCCCTGTCATTTTGATTCATACTGATATGCGTTAGGCCTAGTTTGAGATTCTGTAGTTATTGTTCAAGGAAGCCATTACTGGTTTTGCGCACTTGATCACCGTCTAATTCATCATATTAATGTGTGAGGGTTCTCCTGACAGGCCCTCTGTCAGAAACCCTGCCATTTTTCTTCCCCCCCCCCCCCCCCTTTTTGTTTCCTTTAATGGATTCCTACACAACCGTGGCAAAGGTCATTTACAGGGGTGCCAGATGGGGACAAATCAGTTTCAGGTGGAAGCTCCGACCCCATTATGTTCATCTCTGTCCCCTTACTCCCCCCCCCCCCCCCCCCCCCAACACACCTCATGGTTTCTAGAGCCTACTTGGTGCATGTGTGTGTGTGTGCAGGTAGTTCCAGTAATGAGGAAGATCCAGGTTGTAACACAATGGGGCCAGAGGTATGATGGATAGGGCTTGCTTGGTCAGATGAGAACAAGCTAGGTTATCCGTGCATTCTTTTTTTTTTTGTGCCGTCTGGTAGAGTGCTGCATGTCTCTTGGCTCCACAGTGAAGATATATCACTGCATCTTCTCAGCTCCTCCTCTTCCTGTTGCTAAAAAAGCGCCCTAGATTTTTTTTGAAATGAAAAATTAGGTTTCTTTTTATGTCGTTCCTCTGTATCATGGGTATACTGAAGATATCGGGGACACAGGGTTCTCTCTATTTTCTGTTCGCTGTCACGGTCGCTAAAAGATTATTCTGTTCAGAAATAAATATTCTCTTCGATATTTATTTTTGAAGCAAAGCTCATTTGGTGCACTGCAGTTGCAAGCGATGATAAGATCGATCACTGTTTCCGTAGTTGTAAGAGTTAAACCTTCACCGTTGCATTTTGATTCGAACTCCTCAAATCTAAAATGGTCAGGTGTAGCTTTTCCTTTTATGAATCTACAAATATAGTAACTAATATACCATGCCAATAAAAGCTCTGTAGTACAGCCTCGGGCTTTGATAAAGCCTCCACAATTCCTCCTGTCCTTCCTCTGGACCCCCGTTGGCAGCTAAGGCCACACTGCTTCCCTCTCTAGCCCCTGGACCCTGAACAGGGAGGGGCCTACAGGGCTGGGTGAATAGCTGCCGGGAGTCGTGCTGCGGGTGTAAACCACATGAATGTGCCGCCTGAGCAGATAGGATCAGGCGAGGCGGGGAGGCCTGGGAGGGCCGCGACGCTCGGCGCAGCTCCACGCGCTAACATCAAAGGCAGTGCCGAAGGGGGGTGGTGGAGGGGAGGAGGGAAGCAGAGAGAGAGAGAGAGAGAGACAGAGCGAGGGTTGGGCCAAACTCTTCAAAGGCCTCTCTGAGTAATGCCGGCCCTGATATGCAGCACTGCAAAAGTGAATGATGTAATTGCAGGCCTTCAAGCTAAATCCTCTCCCATACAAATAAAGGTGGAGGTGTTCCCTTGCACAAGCACGGTGAAAAAAAAAAAAAAAAAAAACTTTGGAGTGTTTTGTTGAAACCGAAGTGTTCAGAATGCCTCACAGGTGAAGGTGTTAGGTCACCTCCTGACGCTCCTCTAACGTAAGGATCCTGGTGAAAAAAAAAAAGTTTTATTTACGTTTTTGATGGAGGACTTGGAACGGGAAACAGTTTTTTATCTGATTTCAGCAGATAGGTTAATCCATTGGGCGTTTCTAAAGTACACAACAGGTGGAACAGAGTTGACTCTGTTCTTTGTAAAGTTTATACAGGGCCTGTGAGTGTGTGTGTGTGTGTGTGCATGTACTTTTCCTTGTAATGTGTGTTACACTAAGCATGACCACAGATCCCTTCAAAAATGCCCACATGATCATCAGGCTGATAACTCCTTGACAGCTCCCATGACAGTTGAGAGGCACACACTGCAGGAAAAGTATCTGGCTTGTTGAGAGCGCACGGCAATAATTCACCGTTGTTGATTCGGTTTGCCAAAGGTTATTTGCATGCCTCTGATCGAAGTTATCTTCTCCCCCGCCCTTGTTTTGTGATTGTATATCGCTTTGATGTTCAATTGGCAGTAAACAGCTGCACTTTTATTTATTCGGAGTTCACGCGGAGGTCGGCCTTTTAACTCATCCTGCATTCTGGGTCGAACTCGAAAGTCAGGACTGCAGCACAAAGCCTTTGTTGCCGGGTTGTAAAGAAGAGAGCTCCTTGTTTCCGACACGTAGACTGTAGCGTTCATGACTATCACAGGACCGTCCAGCTAATCTGCTGTACTTGAATGGATTGAGACAAAACACGGCTCATAACGTGATTTTAACCTCGCTTTGAGTACGGCTGCAGCTGACAGATATTTTTTTTTATTATCATTTAATCTGTTGACTCTGTTTTTGATTCATTGTTGCAGTGTGTAAAATGTCAGAAAATGCAGAGATGTGGCCCAGAGTAACATCTTCCTTGTTTTGTCTAACCGAGCCAAAGATATTCAGTTTACATTGACGTGCAACAGCAAAAAGTTTGTCATATTTGCTTGATAAATGAGTTAATGATTATACAATTATTAAAATAGTTGTTTATGAACTTTGCCACCCAGCCGGATGATTAAGTATCTAATGATGAATCGAGGTTAATCATTGAAGCGTGACTTGTCTTGACTGCGAGCAAGATTCTCCTGTTGGCAATTACATTGACTTGTTTTAATTCCTATATAATTTAAGTAATTGGTTGAATTCATCCAGTAAAGCCAGTTTAACTCCCAGTCCCATTTTTTAATTTTAACACAATGTGCTGCGAGCGTGTCGACTGTTTAAAGATGCTTCATCGCACTCTGCTAAAGCTCTGAAACCTGTTCCTGATGCGGAGCGTAGTCAGCAGTTTCAAATAATTGTATCCATACTGATATTGTGTATCGGTTGAAAGAAGCGGGCACGTCCGTTTTCATGTTGGTAAATGATCGCGTTGCCTCTATTTCAGTCGTTTTGTCGGCGTCGTAGCTGAACTGTAGTTGAACTTCATGCTGTGGATGAAGAGAGGCTGTCTAAATCTACACAGTTACTATATGAAACACTGTGGGATACTGTACAAAATACCGTAGGAAACCACTGAAGGAAAGCTGTGATGGAGGCTACTTAATTCAGAGCTACTCAGCTGTCAAACATAACTAAATTTAAATTTGCTTTACAAATGTTAATGTCGAGCTTCTTTATTCTAATTGTTCACCTTGCAGCTGTATGACATAGTAAAATGTTACTCTGTGTCTGCACTTATTACATATAAACGACTGATCGGGATTGGAGGCAAAACACTTGTTTTTCAGGGAATCCGGAGACAGATATTTTAATTTGCACAGTATGTTATTTACAATAGATCATAAAGAGTGTATATATATATATATACATGAATATACTCCTCGATTCTGTTCTGAATTGGGGGAATAAGTGAGAGAAAGTTGAGGATGGAATACAAATGTCAAGACAAGATCTTTACAGACAGCGGTCAGCAGTTAGGCTGATCGAAATGACATTTTCCATCATGCAAATTGTATCTGTGCTCTTCCCTCCACCACCCCTACCTTCCAAACCCCCCCCCCCCCCCCCCCCCCCCCTCCTGGCTCAGTGTGAACCTGAGTGTATATGAAAAGGTCAGGACAATTACTCCTGGCCAGCTGTGTCCGTTTATGTCCCCTTGCAATCCATCTGTTCACCCCTCATTGCCTCAGTATGTCGTTGTCAAGAAAAAATGTCAAGGTTGTGTTTTTTTTTTTTTTTTAGGTCTGATTATTTTACTCAAATGTAAATTAGAGGGCGGGCATATGAGAGAAAATGGGGCTCTAATGTTAGTAGCAATCAAATCATTGTTTCTTTGCGTAGTAAGATGGAGCACATCATTATTCGTGTCACTGCACTTTCTCAATCACACCTCTCCCCCGTTTATCTACATTCCTCTGTCTGTCATATGTCACTGTATAAGCAGCATTTTTCATTTTTAGCAATTTTTCAGGCACTGAAGAGATCTTGGCTATTCTTTGCTTGGCAGCATACGGGCAGTTTGTCCAAACACACTTGGCTCGCTAATGATAACTTGTCCTTGGACCTGTCAAGGAATCTAGTTTTCTCAGAATGCTGTTTTGAGAGAAAGGAGCGATCGAGTAGGAGAAGATGGGAATGACAGAAAAAGACGGGCCAATACAGCCCTTTGCTATTCCGTCTGCATCCCACAGGCATGTGACAAAGTCAAATTGTCACCCCCGGGGGTGACATGAATCCCGCAGGCATTTTGAAATAAACACGTCCCAGGGAATGTGGCTCTGAGATTTGGATAGTGGCCTCACCAGGCGTTTGGAAGCATGGTTCTCTCTCATATAATAGTTGCAGGAGGATCTGCAATTTGTATGTTGTAGATTTATTTACGCAATAGAAAAGTTCAAATATATTCTTGAGCAAAGTGTCATTAAAGGAATAGTTCAGCATTTTTTGGAAATACTCTTATTTGCTATCTTGTTGAAGGTCGGATGAGAAGATTGATGCTCTCATGGTGTCATGTCTGTTCCATGTGAATCTTCAGCTGACAGTTGGTTAGTTTAGCTTAGCATAAAGACTGGACATGGCTAATCTGGCTCTTCCCACTGTAAAAGCACAAATTGCCATTTTTACACTTGTATGGATTAAGCAAATGAAATACAAGTTAGTTATTTAGCTTTTGAGGTGTTGGTAGGAAGATTTTGTTTCTGTTGGACAGAGCCATGCTAGCTGTTTTTCTACTCTTTATGCTAAGCAAAGCTAACTAGCTGCTAGCTGTAGCTTCACATTTAACAAACAGACATAAGAGTGGTATCCATCTTCTCCATCTTCTTTGTTATGGTGTTATGGTGCAGGAAAGGTGTTTTATGTTTGCAGCCTGACCAGGATATGTTGTTTTTGGAATTAATAGAATCAAGTGTTAGCAAAAACATCTGCAGTAACTATGGCTGAGCAGATTTAGCACACAGAAACTTCATCCACGGACATTGCAGAAAAAGACATGCAGTGCTTTGTAGTGCGAGGTTATGCTGTCGTGTCACACCACATCTCTCCTGTAAAGGTACAGCTGTCTGCGAATGTTGATTGCAGCGTTAATATATTCAGCCTTTTCTCAAATACGATAAAGCTGCAAATTCTCAGTGAGAAAACTGGATTTTATTGAAACTCAGAAGAGATGTGAAAAATTAAAAAAAAAAAAAAAAAGTCTGAGTCCGTACTCAGACCCCATCTGAGGAAACTTAAAATGTTATACTTCCTAACAGATGAGTCAGTCCATTAGCTTTAATGGCTTCCAGTAAAAAATCTGCAGCAGATCTGCTCCGAAGTGCTTTTATGTGAAAAGCAATCACAGCAATGGCTTCACACTCCACTAAGGTTTTCTATAGGGCTGCTACCAAACGCTAACAAGAGACTAGTGCCACTTTTACTGTAACTAAGCTGAAACCAAGCTTGCAACCATTTCTAAATTTTCGTGATTTGATTTTACACCAAACCCGTTCTGGTGCCTAACCTTAAACCATTTCCCATTGGCAACCACATGTAGCATATTTGGGTCAGCTTTTCTGCAGCATTGCCTCAAGCTAAGCTTATGGACAGAGGATTTGGTAAGCTACTGATGCATACATTCGTCATAATTATTGTTTTGCAAAAGCTGGAGTTAGAATCGCCCAGGCAACGGGAAAGCTTCAGAATTCAAATTAGAGTGTGGGATTGAGCTTTAAAGTTGTGGAGAAGGGCTGTTTTCTGTTTTCAGTCATTGCATCCTAAAAAACTCCATCATTATGCCCTCTAACCCTTGTTGGTTGGTCTTGGTTGTTCATGTATTAAAAGCTTGGAGTTGGCATGGCATTATTTGGGAGAAAGGTGAGGGAAAACCCCCCTCACTCTGCAGTATACGCTGCAGTTCTCTGTACTGGCATGAAAACAACCAAAGCATTTTTAGTACATCTCGATGCATTTTCATTTATAATTACATCATAATTAAGCACCAAAAAAAGTGCACATTCCTTTCTCTCATCATTCCTTGCCTCCTTTTCATAAGTTCTTTCTGTTTTCTGCTCTCTTTCTCTCTCTCTCTCTCTCTCTCTGTCTTCTCCCACTCTGTTAAGCATGGGAGGGGAAGGGGGGGGGGGGGGGGGGGGGGGGGGGGGGGGGACGGAGTATAAATGTGAGACCACACATGCTGTGTCAATGTTTGCTGGAATAATTAGAGACAATGTGGGCCAATAACGGGAGGAGTGCAGTAACCTGAACTCACTTTGTTCTGCCCCGGCAGCAACACAAAAGCCATTCACAGATGTACAGATCCGCGGGCTCAGAGAAGAAGAAGCAACTGCACTTTTTTTTAGTCGGCGCGGTGCACGGCTCCGAGAGGATCTGCAGGAAACTGGATTGGTTTCTATGGAACCTGAACAGTCCGCTCTCACTTCACTCGCTTTTGTGTGAGCTCAAAGTGATGCTGATGTCACTCTGAAGGCCTTTTAAGCACTGCCTGAACATCCCTGCCACCACCCTTAAAAACACCCCCTTTCCCCCCTTCCCACCCTCCCCCTTAGTCAACCCAACACATGGCCCTGGCTTAGTGGGCCCTCTTTAACTAGAGGATATCCGGCCGCTCGGTATGCAAAGAGCCTGTGGATTCCTGACGCGAGTGCTAGAGCTGGACTCAGAGGTGACTTTCAGCGTAGCCAGACAACTGTTGGATTAGCAGGACACTTTGCGTTGACTCAGAGCCAATAGGAGGAAGCCTGGCCAGAAGCAGGGCGTACTTGGTCAAATGCGGGCTAATGGATTCTTTTGAGCTATATATATTAGATTACATTTTAAGCATTCCACTGCTGCTCTTATCCAGCATGACTTACAGTGAGCACAGCACATTTGTTTTTTTTTTTTTTTTTGGAAAAGAGAGCAGTTTTCCCTAAAAAAGATATCATGTAGAAAGAAAATGCAGGGAAGAAAAAATAAGATCTAACAGAGCACCAGAAGGGATTTTATTCTTCAACATAAGACTGAGACTGTTATCTAAAGCATAGGAGACAGAAATAAGATTATACGCCTTTTTTTTTATTTTTTTTAGATACAATGCACCGCTAAGTGTCGCCTAAGCTGTCGGTGTTTCCCTGGTTGTGGCAGAGTTGACCCGCTGCTGTGCCGCTCACACCCCTGGGTGGACCAACTGGCTTGTCCCCTCCGGTGTCCATCTTGAAAGGGGACACTGCTATGGGATGCATACATCCCCCCTGGAGGTCGCTGGTGTCATTGTGGCACCTGTCCCCTCCACTCTCAGACCGTGTCAACAGCTCAGATTTATTTACATTCACTCTTGTTTTCCAGAGAAGTGAACTGGAAAACGGCAGAGAGAGAGAGAGAGAGAGAGAGGATCGGTTTGTGTCTTCTGGAACGTCTGCTTGTCAGTTTGTTGTCAGTTGATGGAGTCGCTAGTAGAGCGAGTCTGCTGGATTAATTCGATAAATATGACTATTTTCTTGTGTAACAATGTTACTGCAATGCACTACCTTTTTATTGGAACAGTATTTCTTAAACCGGCAGCTGCCAAAAAGTCTTGCTTTCAGTTTCACTCTAGCTCCTGCAGGGTAAATACTGCAGTAGTGCTCGCTAAAGACGGCAACAACGTCCAGTTCTGTATATGTTTTGACAGTGCTATGTATTTATGCTAGCGTCTCGTGTCATATTTATGGGATATATAGGAACTTTGATTGCAGTTGCTTTTTTGTTGTTTTGACAAAACCGCATGTATTCCAAATCTCACAATGAGCCGGCTGGGTAGAAATACATAGACTTAATGCAGTTTTAGGGGATTTCCCTTCAGGAATGACTGCTCCTTTAACTTCTTTGGCCATTTATAGTTCTTATTGTTCAGTTTTGTTTGACAGAGCCTCCTCTTCTCTCTCTTTTTAGCCCGGGGATACACAACAGCTTTTTTTTTTTTTTTTTCTTCTTCTACTCAGTGTTCTCCTATAATCATTTTCAGATTCTCTCTCCGCCTCCCTCTCATTCCTCTCTCTCTCTTCTCTCTCTCTCTCTCTCTCTCATCCCGTCCTCTTTTGTCTCCTCGCCTTTTCTCTTCTCATTCCCTCCTTCTCTCCCTCTTGTCTTTCTCCTTCTCGTTCCTTTCCACCGGGCTGATGTTGGGTTCTGTTCTGTTCTCCTGGTGGCAATGTGTTCCTCATCACAGCTTGTGTTTCCTCTTATCTACAATTCTTTTATCAGCAGCCGCCACACATGCCCGAGAGAGGAGGGTGGTGGTGGTGGTGGTGGTGTGGAGGGGAGGGGAGGGGAGGGGAGGGGAGGGGAGGGGGGGGGGCAGCTGATGCTATCAGCAGGTGGAGATTTCACCACTGAGTTCAGGGGTCCAGTGTGGCCAGAGGACGGCCAGACCAGAAGGGTCTGACACGGGAGTGAGCAATGTGAACACGTGCCTTTTTTTTTTTTTCTCTCCTTATTCTTAATACAAAAGTAACATAAATGGTGTTTCTGCACTACATATCTCACCAGTCAAACACTGATGGCAGAAACATGTCTCTTTCTTAAGATTTGTCGTTGATGAGGTTGAATTTCTTTATAGCCGCTGCTCTTTTCTTCAACTTTTCAGTTACACCGGTAGTGCTTTTCAACTTCAAGTTACGTTTAACGCCGCCTAAACAAAGCAAAATGTTATGTTGAACGTTGTGTGTGAAATGTTGTGTTGCAAAGTTTTTTGGTACCATGTGTGTCCTGTTTGAATAAATCCTTGAGAGCTTAGGAACTGAAGGTTAAAATCTGTGTTTAATCGTGCAAAATGAGTTCCATCGTGTGTTGATGGCAACACTTTGTTTTTCTACATATGTCATTGCTGTGTAGGATTTCGGTTTTGCGAACGTATCGGTCTTCACCCAGACACACCCAACCAATGAGAGAGCAAAGATTTCTTAAAGAAAAACATTTTTCCACAGCTGGGAGGAAAGATATTGTTGAAAAATGAAAACCCGTGCATGTTTTTTCACATTGAAAGCATTCCAGTTGTTCATCTGGTTATCCCACAGAAACAGCTGTTACTGCTGCAGGACATGTAAGAAGCATCACCTCATGTGCATCCATCAACAACATACCTGACACCAGGTGTTTTTTACGAAAATTTAAAGGCTTTCATGGATTTTTGGTCAAAAAAATGTTGAAAATGATGTCGCTAATTACCAGTCGATTCCATTGTGTGGTCGCTGTGCACCAAGGATGTGCGTTGCATGTGAGTTCCTTGCACCGCAAAGCGGATAAATCCTGGACGTGGAAGGAATGGAGAGCATGGATGGTGGGTTGAGAACGGCGGGGAAACCAAAGCACGGGCTCACAAAAGCCTAAAATGATATCGCTGGTGGATATCTGGATGCTTGGGATGCCTTGGATGGCTGCTGTACACTTTTGGCTTTGTCTTTGGGGGGATGAATAGAGGCCTCTGTGGTAGTGATGACAGGCTTCTCCGGGCCAGGCCCTGGCTGGCTGGCAGACTAGGTGCTGGAGGTCGGGACACTTCAGCTCTCTCATAGGGGCAGGAGCCCAACAGGGGGATGCTGGTTGTCCTGGTTCTCCCTACAAAAGACACTCTGTTCTCTGCCTATGACCAGCGCTTGTTATTGTGACATGCCAGGTACACTCACTCACACACACACACACGGGTTTAGCTGAAAGCCAAGGGCCCGCAGCGCCAACCCGAGCCTGTATCCTCCCACCTGTGTTTTCAATGTTTTGACGTGGTTCTAGGTTTAGATGGATATAATCATTCTGTTCAGATGTTGGCTTCTCTGTGAATTTGAACTTTGAGCATTGCTCAATATTGATGACAGAGATTATGATTTTTACTCAACAGCTTCAGACCTGCCATACATAGCCGCTAACAACACTATATTAGCCAATCATGTCGCTGTTTGTCAGTGTCACTTGTTGTTTCAGGGAGATATCCATCACATGCAGGAAAAAAATGTTGCAAATATCTAATGATTGTGCTTTTTGCACATGTCATACATGAAAATGGTCAGTGCAATTCATCACAAAGTACCGCAATGGCAGTTTTATTTCAAAAACCACATCCTGACTAAAGCCTTTGTAGATGCATGTTAGGAAGATTTACTACAACAGTCTTTAACACTGCAACTTTGTGAAGATTTGTTTAGGCATTAATTCTGCATAGATTTTTAAAAACTGACGAGTAGAGGGATGATAATTTGTGACAAGACAGCATTGATTCCTGTCTATAGGCCACTATGTTGGTTTTGGAGATCAGACATAGCATGCAGATGTTGCCTTCAAGTGTCAAAAAGCTCTCTCACCGCTCACCTACTACAGTACAGGAGGGCATTACAGAGGAGAAGTAGCCGCCGTGGCTGTCACAACAGGTTTCATCATTCTTCGCGCTGCACTAATACAGCACCGCACAGCTGGCCAAGACAAACGTGAGGTAAACGCACTGCTCACTGGACTGTGTGACTCACGCTTTAACATGCTAACAGCACGCCCTGGGGACTCTAATGGCTGAGGCTAGTGTGGTCTTTTCATGTTATTTTGAATAATTCACGAAATACGGAGAAGCTGTAGACGGAGAAGACGGGGGGGGGGGGCTTCCACACGCGATGCACGATCAGCGGTAACTCTCTCTGAGACCCTTCACATGCCCTCCGAGTTTATCCCGATCGACCCTCTGAAGATTCACAGGGCCTCTTTGATGCTTATGCTGTCCTCCCCAGCTGGGAGGCCAGGGGATGCAAGCAGCCCCTTTGGTCTTCAATTTCAAGTCACACATTCTTTCCTTAAGGACCCAGAGGTCCTGACCCTTAGTTGCAATGGAATTTCATATGCAAAAAATAGGCCAGACTTGCCAGCTATTTGAATATGCACTCGTCCTCTTTTAGCATTCATCATCTTCCGATCCTCAGAATTGAGGTATTCGTCTTCAAGGTGTCATGGTGAGGTGCTTTGGTTGAAGCAGCGACAGACAGACCTTCCTTCCCTGACCCCTTCGTCCCTCTCTGTTCTTTTTTTTAATATTTTCATCACGGTGATTAAGAGTTTGAAAAGGGTCTGTATTGCCTATCAAAAGAGACAAAGTCTAGCTTTGACAATCGCCTCACTGTTCAACACAAACATGGAGGTGGAACCTCAAAGTAACTGCTCTAGCAGACTGGATTTTAAAAATAAATCACATAATCACACTGCGGTATAAATCAGCTCAAAGCCATGATTTTTTTTTTTTTCTTTTTTTTTTTTTTGAATGGGAGTCTCTCTCAGGAGATGGTGAATCTGCTACATTGAACGGTTAATATTTATCACCGTACAATTTGCCAAATCTGCAAATTCCTTCTCACCCAACGTTTTTGGCTTCCAGACATTACAGTTACATTACAGTAACTTTGCACAGTTTTGCCAGCTTGTTTTTCATCTCTAGAGGCAGTATTTGCCATTGCTGTCCCTTTTCAGAAAAAAAGGGCTTCCAACCTGCAATCCTCTTAGATGTGGAGCCAAATGCCCCAGAGGTTACAGCCAGCTAAGTGGTTCCTTGTTTCTAATAAAAAACAAATCAAATAACATGGATCCCTAGGGGTTTATAACACTAGAGTCATGAACTCTTGGGCAGATAAATCTCTTCCAAATATCCCCATACAAAGGCATGGATGTGGGAGGAACTTGTTGGCTTTGATTGTATAATTTATAAGCCACAACGTTGCCGAGGAGTGTAGAGGAGGGGAGGAGGGGAGGGGGGGGGGGGGGGGGGGGAAGCTCTGACCACTCAGCGATGGAACAGCCCTCTCGACTGTGAAACGACCTGATCTTTTAGAAGTTGGCCATTACCTTTTTTTCAAAGCGGGCCCGGTAACGCTGACGGCAGGAAGTGCTTGTGTGTGTGTGTGTGTGTGTGTGTGTAAAGCAGGTTTGATGTTTAACTCTTCAGGGGCGGGTTATCCCCAGGGTCTGCTTATTCCCTCAAACCCCACAACTTCTCCTTCCCCTCTTCTCCTTCTCTCTCTCTCCGGCCCAGTCAGCTCCTACCTCTGGCAGCGCGACCAGTGAGAACGGGAGGAACAATACCGCGTTTGTGCACCGCTCTGCACTCGGCCTGCTGCTAAACAAATGTTCGGAGGAATTCTGGTGGCTGGCCTTGCCCCTGGGCCCGGGCTGATCCCACAGTGACTTCATAAACACTCACTGGGGCGATCAAAAGAACAAATCAGCCTTTTATAGGGAGCTATATGGTAATGGAATTATTTCCACACCAATTAAAATTTACTTTTCTCTCCCCTTGCCCTCATGTAGACTATTTATTTTGCTCCTACAGCAAGAAAGGGAATTTTTCTGTTGCCCAAGGCGCAAACATTCATTTTTGTAGAGGCTTTGCACAGGGTGGAGTGACGAAGGCATGACAGTCTAGTTTATGCCACTTTCTCTCCTTGTAATTGCCGCTGATGTTGTGGTAATATTTACAGGGTGGTTTACACGCCCCCCCTGCCCTAAATAACTTGTTTTCATGGTGTTTGGGGGGTATGTTATTTTACATGTTTTCCTTTTTTTTTTTTTTTTTTTAAAAAAAAAGTTCAATTTTCTCAGAGGCGGCTTTGCAAAATCTCATGAAATCCTTCAAATCAAAAGCACTTAAGCAGAGAATCTGAAGTGTTTCCCCCCACCCACAGTGGAATGTATGAAATCCACAGCCCATGTCCTCAGGCGGTGTGGTGTGGGTTGACGGAGTAGGAGATGAGGGGGATTGAATGGCCGGGTGACATGGATCCACACCCAGACCTTCAGCCCATGTGGCCCTGAGGTGACTGGTAAAAGGATACAGGCATGCAAGATAACATTTACTTCTTTTTTTTTTTTTCAGGAAAAGAAAGAGTTCACAGTTAAAGGGTCAGTTCACCCAAATTACAAAAAAAAAAACCCACATATTCTTTAATGTTATTTAGCCATGCAGACAGTTGAGGTTTTAAAGCACGTGTCTTGAGTTTAAACCCAAATTATTTCAAATATATGGTAAAATAAATAAATAAATAACTGCTTACAGTACTGTTCAGTACTCTTGTTAATAAAACGGAGTAAGAAGGAAAGATATTTGATAAGAGATTGGCTAAACTAGATGTTCCTCTCTGACCCGCCTCACCTGCTCACACCTGCCACTGCGAGTCTGCAAGTCCTTCCTCCAAACCATTTTTCCCTCCCCACCTCAGCCAGGCCTCAACTTGGCCCAGCACCTTTGCTGCCTTTTATCTCCACCCACTGATGGAGCCAGCCATTGAAGCAACCTCAACGCCACCCCCCCACCCCTCCCAAACCTTTCTCTCTGTCTCTTTACCGCTCGCCTGCACAATAGCCTCGCTCGGCAGAGTTCCAAGAACAGTGTTTGTCCGATCACCGCCGCAGCAGCCCCACCCCCCTTTTATTGGTGTGTGTGTGTGTGTGTGTGTGTGTGTGTGGAGGGACAGTGAGTGAGTGTGTGTGAGTGTGTGTGTGTGGGTTTGTGAGCACACTGTTTTTCAAGCAGCCAGAAGGAGGTGTGGCTGGATCGTTATGGCAACCTAAATTGCAAAAAAAAAAAAAAAAACTTTCTGAGTATTTCTTCTTTAGAGTTGTAATGAAGGTGAAGTTATGTTGAGCATCCAAGATTTTGGAAGTAACAGTCTGCATAGGCAGTGTTAGATGACTTGCAGTTGGAGCACTTCCAAGGCTTTGATGGGGAAATAAAGTTTCCTGGTTGAATGATCAACACAAAAGATGAGCTGTATTAGAAAACATGCAGTTCTTTGATTTAAAAAAAAAAAAAATCCAAAAAAGTACAAGCCTTGCTTAATAGGAAGAGGAAAAAAAAAGTCAACTATGACCCCTAATGTACACTAAACATCTGATCACTGAGCTTAAAATTCTGTTGTGTATGTGGCTAACGGTGATCAGAAGTTAAAGATTACGCTTTGTAGAAACACTCTGCAATTTCAATCGGTTTACTGTAGGATTACGGGTCAGTTTTGTTGGTGTAGTGTTTTGTTCCCAATTGCAATGATGAGATGTTCTGAATTCTTTGTTCTTTGTACCTGTGACTGACTTCCTCTCCATAGTGATGGTGACTAAGACTCATGGGCTGTGAAGTATTTAGAACCATGTGCAAGATTTGTATTTCTGTTGTGAACCATTGAAGATTTCATGAAAAGAAAACTTTGAATTTACAGTGAGGGGGAAAAACTACTTTCACGACCAGCGTCTCCACCGATTTTGCAATTCTATTGATGATTCAGGGAACATTTTTTTGATGTGTTTCAAAGCATACTCCATCCTGTGCTTGCTCTCTCTATCATTTACCCCCCCTCATCATCCTCCAAACACACACACACACTTGTACACACACCTCTTCTCAAGTCCTAAGCCTCTATGTCCTGAGCCCAGCTGCTCTGCCAGGGTAGGGTTGTTCCTTTTCCCTTTTGTCCATGCCACTGACCTCCAAGCGCACTGGGAGCACACCTCTGCGGGGCCTGGCCCGTAGCCGGACGCTTGATGTGGACATTGTTGGAGCAGCGGGTCCCCCTCACCCGGGCAACCAGGCCCCTTTTGAGCCCTTACCCCTCACTGTTTGCCCAGCCACTCTTTCCTCCTCGGTCCACTCTTCTTCTTCTTCTTTTTCCCCCTTGCCGTGGGACTGGAGGAAAGCTTGAGAGACAGCATGTTGTTTTGTGCTCACTGCTTGGTTGTGCTGCTGGTGGCCGGCTTCCTATGGCGCACCAAAGCTCCCATTCACTTTCTCTCCCTCTCTTTCTTTCTTTGACCTCCTCCGAGGAATGAACCCCTGTTTGATCACATTAGGGGAGAAAGAGAGAGATCAGTGGTGCTTTTGACATTCCCACTAGCTTTTGACAGTGTATGTGCTGCTGATCAGTTTGCCCGGCACCAGCAAGTGGCCTCTTTTGAATTTCTCCTTTTTTTCTTTTATGTTTTTTTAGGCCAACCATTGTGAAGCCTTTGATTAGAATGTGTGGGTAGAGCTTAGCAGGACTGCTGCATCATTTCTTATTTCACACTTTTCTCTTGATTCTGCCCCCCCCCCCCCCCCCTTTTTTTTTTTTTTTTTTTTTCTTTTTTCAAAAGAGCTTGTTTTGACCGAAATCAACTTCTGCTATCATATCTATAGAAAAACATGTGCTATCAAGTGAAAGGGAGCCACAGCATGTGGATGCACCACTTTGACAGCCTCTTTGTGGCTAATCAAAGCTGAAACAGTCTGATACTTTGGTCATTCGGAAAGCAGAGATGGTATGTACTGCACAGTCGGTGAGAACTGTAGAGCTTTTTTTTTTTATTCAAAAGCCTGATCACAGCGTGGGTGTTTATGCTGAGCGTTTTCTCACTTTGATATCGTGCTCTTCTTATCGCTACTCAGAATCGTTCTGATAGAGCTGCCCCCCCTCCCGCGTTTGATCTGCAAGGTTTGAGCATATTTGACAAAGCTCACGTGATTTTTGGGTATGACCACTTTACATTCATTGGAGGCCGTGCTTACAAAGACGCAGAATTTGCAAAAGGCTTAAAGAAGGCCTCTTGAATCTTGTTTTATTTATGCCAAAAATGCCTGGCCACAATTAACCAACCACAACCACTCTGAATGTCAATTTAGGTCATTTTCTACCCTCACAAAAGCCCCGGACTTGGAGCCCATGAAGCAGAAAAAAGCTGATGTAATGGGTTTAAGAAAATCTCCAAGGGGAGTCAAACCTCACCCACACACACCCCCAACTACCCCCCCCCCCCCCCCCCTCCCTCCCCTCCTCCTCCTCTGTCCAAAATCCCACCCCTTATCCACCCTCCAAACTCTGAAGCGGTCATCACCTTCAGTCCCCACCCAAATATGGTCACTTTGATCCCTAATTACAGCAGATTGGAAACTTTCACAGGAAGAGTTTGAGCTTTTGGACAGCAAGCAGTTTGTGATGGCGACCCCCAACCCCCCCCACCCCCCCCCCCCCCACCTCCAAAAAAAAGAGAGAAAAGGTTTATGATTCACTGATTTAGTGTTTGGGATGGGGGAAGGGGCGCAAGAGATGAAGGCAAAGGGACGAGGGAGAAAAAGAAAGGGGGTGGAGGGTGGAGGGGGGGGGGGGGGTAAAGAAAAGAAATCCCAGCCTTGGCACACACACACACAGACTCTCTGTGCAGCGCAAAGCACAAAAGAAACCTGTAACGCCTCCAGATTCCTTCTAGTCGAGTATCAAAGACATGCTTTGCTTTAGAACAAGAGACTAGTGGGTAAGATAGGACTGAGTGAGCCAGTGAACCCAGCACTGGCTCGGTTGGGTGCTGCGAGTTAATCTCTCAGATAGGATTTTTCCCCCCCTTCTTCTTCTCTACCTCCTCCTTCTCTCTTTTTTTTTTTTTTTCCCTCTTTGGGGATATCGGTATTACGGTGTAGCTCTGAAAAGAGGGACTTGTATAACCTGATCACTAGCCAGAATAAGCGCAGGGAGAGGCTCCGAAAACACATGCAGAGATGGCTACTGCTTTCATGTTCAGAGGTGGGATAAACCTGCCCACTGGTCCATCCTGGTGCCTTTTAGCCTAGCTTGTGTCTCAGACCTCCCAGAATTTTAAAGAATATTTTAATAAGTGCCTTAAATGGAAACTTTTAGATGAACAGTGTTTTCATCGATTGAAGTATCTCACATTATGTCGATGATGTTTACATTTTTTTTGAAGGCTTGCATTGACTATTGTCCAAAGTTTAATTGACTTTGCGGTCAAAATAGAAAGGTTTGCTTGATGCTTATTCTGCAATTATTTTACATTGTCTCTTCATTAAAACAGCAAATAATGATCTTAAGTATTCATTAATGTATCTAATGTATCTCTGGTCAATTAACCATTTAGTTGTTTAATCGCAGAGTCAAATCTTCAGAGATCTTGTATTGTCCAACTACCTGTCCGAACTCAAAGATGTTCAATGAACAATGATAAATAACCGAATATTCCTCACATTTGAGAAGCTGGAACAGATTTTATTGCTTTATGAAGGACTCAAACGATTGATTGTTTATCAGAATCGCTCTTGATTCATTTTCTATTGATCCAATAATTGACTAATTGTTTCAGAACTAGTGTTTATCTGTAGTAGAGCCTGATGATATTGGAGTTTTGATTTGGCTGATACTGACATTGATGTTTGAGAGTTTTTTTTTTTTTTTTTTAAATCTGATAACAGTATATCAACTGATATTCAATTTTTAACATGAACACATAACAAAAATTTTGATAAGGATCCATTATATTTCATTATTGAAGAATTGTAACCAGCATATGTATGGGAGATGTCTGTGAGCGGGAGCTGTTTTTGGTTAAAAAATACATTTGTCAGTGCGCTTTAATAGACAAACTATTTCATTCTTTTTGTAATTACCTCAAACATAGTTCAGGCATTTCTAATTACTTATTGGCCATCATATATATCAGTACAAATATCGACTGAAAGTACTGGCTATGCAGATTTATCAGTTGGGCTCTAAAAACTTGCAAGCATGTATGTATTTGCATTGTGTCAGTGTGAAAAGCTTGTATATTATCCTTAAAGCTACAACAATTAGAAGACTGGAGACTATTGGCGGTTTGGAGAACATCCAAATAGCTTCCGGTGCTCCTGTTCTTGCCATTCAAGGTCTTCCCTGAAGGAATATAAGTAGGAAGTTGCATGATGGCTCCCCTCACTCCATCCTGTCCCCCTAGTCCACCCCAATCCATGTTTCTTGCATTATTCCTGGAAATGGCCCTGGCTTTGTTTATTCACATTCTCATTTCCTCTGGAATATCATTAGCTCCTTGGAGGGCCTTGAGCTCCTCCATCAAGCTTTCCTCCTGTTTCCCCCCCCCCCCTCCAGGTTGTCATGAAAGGTGATCGTACAGCCATTCAGACACAAGAGAGCAAGTGAAAGAAAAAGAGGGGTGGCAGGAAAAAAAAAAAAAAAAAAAAAAAGACACAAGCGAGCCAAGAAAAGACCTGGGAATGTGTCAGGGGCTGATTCTACGTGTGCCAGTTTTCACAAGAGAAAATCAATCTCGCAAACCCCCCCCCCTCACCCTTATTACTCCATGTTTTCTTTAAAGGTCGGTACATTTGAAACTAACTCATGAGGTTAATTGCTGGTGACACTAAACGCATTCCACATGTGGTTTAATGGAGCCCCCGAGTGCAGCGTGACCCTAGCCATCCGACCCGGAAGTGATGTAGGTGAGCACTTCCTCTGGTGTAGTTGGAGCCCCAGTAAGTGTTTCCTAAAGAAAACAAGTCAGAGGCGTCTGAAACCTGAAACCAGTGCTAATGCTGGCTGCCTCTCCACCTTGCCCTCCCTCCCTCCCTCCTTCCCTCCCTAAACACTGTGGCCAGGGGGAAAGCAGAGGTAAAGAGGAAGGTGGGGGGGGGGGGGAGTAGCTCTTACCATATGAAACTCACCGTCTGTGCACACATTCGTTTTAAGTGTGTGAACATGTGCATGTACTGTAAGTCCTGTTCACATTCCTCTCACTCTCACTGGCAGGGAGCTACAATCCTCAGCAAACACACTGTGTGCAGCGTTGGCCAGTGCTCTGGTTAGCTGAGCCTTGTGTAACCAAGCCCTGACAGACGTCGGCATGCATGGCCAAAATGGCTTGTTTGTGTAGTTGTTGTGTGGAAGGTCATTCACTACATTAAGTGTGTGTGTGTGTGTGTGTGTGTGTGTGGACAAAATGAACCTGACCTTTGCAGAAAGCCCTGTCTGTCTCTTCTCTGAGGAGCGGCTGGATTACAACACTCATCTCCTGCTGTAACACACAATACTCACACACATGAATTTATTTTTATATATATATATATATATATATATATATATATATATGTGTGTGTGTGTGTGTGAGAGTCCACAGTCGCTTTCATATTGCAGCTTTGATATGCCTGGGTTACTGTGCATATTTAGCATGTGGCTTTGGTCATCTAGTGTTTGCCATTCCCTTAATCTATTACTCAAAGCATCAAGGTTTAGGTGGTGCAGCTTTTGATAATGGGCCAGCTGCTTGCCTCGGACGTGTTTGATCTCCGCAGGCCACCTCTGCCACCGCTCCCCTCATACCGCAAATCCAAATACTGAAAATTTCAAATGAAGACCGACCACACTGAAATCAGTTTTTTTTTTGTTGTGGGTGAAAAGTCACCGTGATGAGAGAGGAAAAAAAAAAAAAGCTGGAAATGATGGACTTAGTGGAATCATGATGATGTGTTCATAACACCTGTTGTTTGTGTTAATGATACTTTTTTCAAATTGTGATTTAAAAACAAACAAAAAGAAAAAGGTTTTACATGTGTAGACTCACTGTGGTGTAATACAAACCACCGGAACACTTCAAATCATTGCATTCAACATCAACATTGTTATTGCAATGATTCTGAGGATTGCTCAATAATATTTTTTTTTTATGTTTAAGCAAAAATGCAAAAAAAAAAAGTGCTGCTTTACTTTGTCTTATGTTATAGTGAACTGAATATCTTGGGGCTGTGGTGAGTTGGTCAGATGTAACAAAACATGTGAAGAAGTCACCTAGCGCAATTTTCTGACTAAACTATTAATCAGATGAAATCAGATGTTTTTATGTTTTCTTGATGAGAAAGTGTAAATCAGTGAATGAAGCTGCTGAAGTGTCTTGTCTGAATGAAACAGTTTGAGTGTTCATGCTTCATTTATAAAAAACAGACTGAATTAGAGAGGAGAGTCTAAGGGAAAACGCAACTTGGGAACATACTGTATCCTCCTCTTCTTCTTCTCACCATTGGCCCAAACATTGGGGGACTGGGCAAGGTTGCCGCCATGTTGTCCACCACAAAGGGCAGGGTGGGAGAGGGGGGGAGGTGGGGGGGTAGGAGGAGGAAGGGCAATATGGGCCTATACTCTAATCCCATTCCAGCGGGCCGAGCAGCAGCAGCAGCAGCAGCAGCAGCTTGCGCCGCATTCCACAACTCCGGGGGCTTTATGGGCGGGGAGGGAGGGTGAGCAGCATTCCTCCATGGCCGGGGCCATCAAAGACGCCGCGTAACTTCAAAGGCCAGTCAGAGCCTAGGTGTTGATGACTGCAATCCTCCCCTCGGTCCACTTTTAGCTCAACCCCTCAGCCTTCTCACACACACACACACACACACACACACACACACACACACACACACACATACACATACAGAGTGGACTGACTGCGCCAGGTATGCGCAACCTCCCTCCTCCTCCTCCCCCCACCCCGGGCTCACCAGCCGTTCTGCAGCAGCATTAATCATAGCTCATTAAGTAGTGACATTGACTTTTGTTTTATGGTGAGGGTTGCAGAGGAGCGGGCCGGAGCGGGGGATGCCAGTGATATTTGGGGCAGTGCTGGCAGCGAGCGGAATCTCTAACCGCATCAAAGCTGAATGTGGTTTGGAAACTTAACCTGCAGAAAGTTAAAGCCGTTTGACTAATGGGGTAGCGCTGAAATGATTAGTTGATAAAACAATTAGTCGACGGACAGAAAAAGAACAACAGTTTTGGCTAATCGATCATGCATTTCGAATCATTTATCAGGCCAACGTGCCAAACGTGTGCTGCTTTCAGTTTCTGAAATGTGGAGATTTGCTGTATTTTTCTGTTTTGCATCATTGTAAATTTGATATCTTTTGGATTTTTGGACTGTTGCTCGGACAAAACATGCCAATCATGACATCACCTAGAGCAGTCATAACCCGCGATGAGCATCATTCACTATCATTTTATAGTCTAAAGGATGAATCAATTAGCTGATCAAGAACTTTGAGAATCTTGTGAGAAATGTTGGGTAGAAAAACACGTGTACTTGCAAGTGCTACTCTGCAGTTGTGCGCTGTGTAGAAGAGTTTATTAACGAGCCCCGTTTCCCATTGCTTGTTTGCATTGTTTAGTCATGCTAATTAATTCTCTGTGGCACCTTGATGCTGACAAATAATTTATGCGCGTGTTCACCTACTTTTTGTAATTGTCCTCATAAGGGCAGCGGCCCTCACGCGCATGGAGACAATATGTTGGCTCGCTGTTGTTACTTTTATCTTCGCGCATAGATTCTGTGATCTCTTCAGGGGAAGAGGGGTGCAGTTGTTTCCACTCCCCCCCACCCCCACCCTTCTCTTTCCAAAATGGTGGCATCCAGCCCAATGTTGACCCCTGTACTTTTGTCGGCCCGTCCTTTGTTCGTGTCACTCTGGGTTTTAAAGACTGAAGAGCTGAAAGTGACACCAGGGAGACTTTTTTTTTTTTTTTTTTTTTTTGAGTGTGCGTACACACACACACACACACACACACACACATTCACACACACACACACACACACGCCATTGACGGTTTCGGGATGCACTCGCATAGAGTTAATAGAGTCACAAGCTCGGCGTCCTGCTCAGTGTTAAAGCTGTCAACCCCGGAGCCTTGTGCTACATATCAGGACATTTACATGATATTAGGTGTCCTCTGCCAGCGTCCCCTGCTCGCACTGAAACCATGACACTTGTTTGCTTTGCCCGTTGCTATGAAGATGGCGCGGAGGTGATTTTCAGAGGAGGTTAAGGAGGGGACAGCGACCGGTGGGGGTGGGGGGGGGGGCTTGGTTTGAGGTGGGGGTGGGGGGGTATGAACAGATGATGCCTGCACTGTGGCTCACATCACCGAGCTAGCTCGCTTCGCACGCCCTTGACATAAGAAGAAAAAAAAAAAAAAAAAAAAAACAGTGCCAAGAGTAAAGCTGACTTTCATAAACTTTTGTCTTCAGTCCCCAACTTTTTTTTTTCTTCTTTTTCACACTCCTCCTTTTCTTTGATTTTAGACCGCCAAAATAAAAGATGGATGCCCAGGCTAGCTCGGCTAATTGTTCCTTTAGTCCCAACGGGGAAGACAAAAGAGAGGAAGTCTTCATTATTTGAGAGGAGAAGCAGAGGGATCCCTTTACACTGATAATGTTACAGGAGGAGGAGTGTCGGGGGCCCCACCTGTAGGGCCCTCCCAGCTGCTCCGCTGTAACTGGATCCTGTTCCCTCTCTCTCTCCTCAAGGCTACCAGCCCCCTTTGAAGTTATTTCTAGTGCTGGGAAAGAGGGGCAGAGAGCGACCGAGAGGGGCAAAGACTGACCGAGAGAGAGAGAGAGAGTGAGAGGGGAGGTGTGTGTATGTGTGTGTGTGTGTGTGTATGTATGTATGTCGTGTGTATGTAAGTTTGTGAGTCTATTTGTGTGTGCTATACATAGAAGGCTGCAATTCAAAACTCCTGCTCCTTTCTTGTGCTCCTTTCTCTCCCCCCCCACCCCACCCCCCCACCCCTCCCGTGTGCTGTCCGACATTGAACCTCTGCGCGAGGATAAGAAAACTCAGAAGATGTGTTGTTTTGATTGGAGATTATCCGACATGTTGTGATAGTAACTGAACGAATAAACCCTTGAAGACATGTTATTGACTAGGAAAATACATCCCATGTCTCTACTGACATTGTTTTTAGTTTAGAAAATTGATAGAACAACTTAGAGAAACATCCCCCCTGGACAGAAAGTTCAGGGGACGTGCAGAATTTTCTTTCTCACAGATTTCTATATATAGAAATAAAAGAAATATTTATTCTATTTCTTTCCTCCTAAACAAGTTTAATTCCATAAACAAGATTATTATATACATACAATATTTGCGTAATAATTTGGCCTGAAGTCACTTTAAAACCTTTTCGGGCTCATTTTTGTCAACAAACGGACAAAAGAAAAGCCATACTTGTCATGTCTTGAGTCTGGTGGTAACCCTGACCTGAGCAGCCAAGGACACACGCTGTTAATCCTCCTGGCAAGGTTTATAGGAGTGTCTGTTAAACACACACACATCCCAACGGGTACCAGAAGCTTAACCTCACAGAGCCTGAACTAAAATGACTTTGCTAGAGAGAGAGAGAGAGAGAGAGAGAGAGAGAGAGTCTCCCCGTTCCTTCTCTGCTTCGGTGATTTTATTTTGGGTCATCATTCTGGATTAAAGGCCCTTTTTTGATTTCCTTCCTCTTGTCCTTCAGGCATGATGCCTTTTAGCTCTTCAGGGTTCAGACAACTCGTCTTCCAGCGGGGAAGGTGAGATAATGAAACAGAGGAGACGGGGAGGGATGAAAGCTAGATGGAAGAGGAGGCATTCCACATGAACAGATGGCCACAAGACTTTGGGAAAATTTGACCTTTTGACTTATGACTGTCAATCAATGGCGACTCGCTACTCACTTCTTGCAAAAATATGTACTTATATCATAACACGCAAACACGCAGTTATGAATGAAAATCACACCTTGCGGAGTGATCATTCTCTTGTTTTTTTTGTGCTTCTTTAAATCTGATGAGTTTCTTTCAGCAGGCGTGTTGTTACCGGGGGCGAGTTAGCAGATTTTGTAGATGAGATATCGCTGCATGTATGTGGCAGCTGGTGAGGCTATCTCGTAGATTGTGCAACCGAGCGTTCATTAGCATGTGTGTGTGTCTGCGTGACAGTACTTTTTCTTCTCACATATTTTAAATTAGGATGCCACTTTTTTGAGCTCATTCAAGCTCCAAGCAAACAGCCTCACCTTCTTCTTTTTCTATATATTTACTAGAGGTCTGAAGAGCATGTGCTAGTATTATTTGTGTTTATTACTAATGGAAGGCGTTTGTGCAATTTGCAGAAGAAGGAAGGTTGTGGGGGGTGGGGTTAAAGCATGCTCCCATGTCTGCCCTGCTGGGCACGGGGGGGGGGGGGGGGGGGGTGAAGTTGACTGCGTCCTGACCGCACCGCAGTTTGCTGTCAGGGAGGGTGGCTGGTGGAGGAGCTGGTGCTAACATGGTGTTGACATTTTGCTAGTTTGTGTGTTTTGGCCAACAGTTTTATTCAGCTTGTTTTGCTGGATGTTGCATAAAATGGAGTGTCGTTATGTGCTGGTTTGCATAAAATGTTATTATTTACACTGCAGGGGTATTGTGATATTGCGTATGATTTAAAGGATAGGTTCACAGTTTTTCCAAGTCTGTCTTAAACTAATAGTCAGCTGGTCACCAGGTGATCATCCCTCCTGGGGGGGACAAAATCCACAGTTGTCATTTTGTACAGAAATGTACTTAAAAGTTTTTCTAATGCTAATTTGATGCTTCAGCAGTCAAAGTTAGTAAAATCGAGTGGGCATCATTGTAACAAAAACTGCAAATTAGACACTAGAAAGACAGTAACTTTGAAATATATCCACTTGATTTGATCCATTTCGACAGCTGAAGCTTCATATTAGCTTCAGATAAACTTTTAAATACATTTTTTGCACTCAAGCAGGACTGTGGATTTTGTCCCCCATCACTTACATTGAAAGGACATGAGGAGTGAACCTCCTGATGGTCAGTATGAACAGAGGAGATGATTACAGCTCCAAGAAAAAGCTGTTTCAGTGTTCATTCAAGCACCTGAATTATTGTTTTAAGACAGACATGAAAATATTGTGAAGCTATATCGGCTTGTGTTTTTATTGTTATAGTGCATCATGAGGCGAGCGCTAATGATAATTGCTGAGTTGGTTTTGTAAACAAAACACGCATCACCCCTGAGGTGATTGTTTTCCTTAAAAGATGAAGAAATTAGTGATCGATCCATCGTTCAAAGTCATTTATCAAGCATAAATGTTGAACATTAACTGGCTCCAGCTTTTCAAATGTGAGAATTTGCAGTTCTTTGTTGTTTTATTTATATATATATATATATGTGTGTGTGTGTGTGTGTGTGTGTTTATGACACTTGTTAAGACGAAAGAAGCAGTGTGAAGATGTCACCTCGGGCTCTTTGAACTTGATGAACTTGAACGTGACGGACATTTCTTACTACTTTTTTTGACAATTTTACAGACTAAACTATAGATTAACTGATAAAAGACAACGGCAGATTAATCATACACAAAACAGTTAATGTTTGCATTTGTTCGGAGCTGTTGTGTCATTCGTAGCAGTCAGAGAGCTGCAAAACATTCAGTTGCTCATGAATATGTTGGACTTTTATTGAACGTTACTGTGATATTATTTGTCATGCTGTGTTCGCAAGAGTTAATTTGGCTTGATTTAAAGACTAGAGATTAAAGAGTAACCACACACCCAAATTCTGCTCCCTCCCTCCCTCCCAGCATATTTAAAATATGTAGCAGGGCAATGACTGTAAGGGGGGGGGGGGCGTGGCCTTGTGACTAAGTAGTGTGTGTGTGACGCTGGAGGTATTTCATGACGTAGATAAGCCCCAAACAATCAACTCTGTCAGCATTGGCCTTGCAAGGTTCAGGGCTGATTTTTACAATTAAAACAAAACATGTTGAGCCATTTTCAAGCCAGGAAATGCCGATTTTTTTTTTACAAACTTATCATGTCAATATCAACACCAGCGCTGATGTGTTTCATCACGGTACAGTCATATAATTTTAGTTTACATGTTTAAGTGTGCAGTACCTCTTTAAGTTGACACTGCTAGATGGTGTGTGAGTGTCTGCAGAGGTACTATGTGGCTCAGGATGGTGCAATGGGTGTATTTTGTGTGTGTGTGTGCTTGTTAGTGTCTAGTCATGAACATCCTGTTGCACACACTACTCCATCCTGGCCTGAAAAAGCTCTCGCTGTCATCTTTCAGCTCCGAGAGTCGCGCCTCGGTCATGAGACTCCGAAAGGACACCGCAGAACCCAGAGGAGACTCGGTTCGCGGGCTGTGATCAGACATACCCCCCCCCCCCCCCCCCCCTCGGACCATACCCATGCCCACATCCCTCAACACAACCGCCCGCCATCCTCAGTTGGCAAAGGCTTGTGTGTTATTCCAGGAAGTTGACAATGCTCCCCCCCCCCCCATAGAGAGGGAGGTCGAAGCATAGTGCTGGGGAGGGGGAAACTGTCGGTGGGGAGGAGGGGGTGTCGGAGGAGGTCGGAGGGGTCGGGCTGAATTAAAGGCCCGGGAGGCGGTGGGCGGGATGCTTCATCGCTGGGGGTGAATGAGTTCACGGAGAACGGACGGTCAGTGCAGTGAGAGATGCCACTGAGTTACCCCCTTCGGTCACCCATGATGCGTTTCAGGCTACAGACCGGCCTCCACACACGCCTGCGCTCAAACAGTGAGACACGTAAACACATGCGCGACGCCGGGGAAGCAGGTGGGTGTGAGGACTGGCGCCGTGCCCGGGTTTTTCTTCCTCTAGGTTTTTGTGTGTGCGTGTGAAATAGGTGCCAGCTCTTCTTCCAGAATTTCTAAAAAGAAATCCATGAACAACAGATCTCGTCCAGTTAATCATTTAGCCGGCCTCACAAAGAACATCTTGTAAAAATTTGTCCTTGGCTTGGCACACGCTTCAGACAACGAGGCAGCTTTGATTGTTACGACAGGAAAACTCATCCTCAGCGTGACCTGAATGCCATGGCGAGAAGTGTTGGAACAGGGTTCTGGGTAAAAATATTGATGCCTGAGATTTTCTAAAAACAGATTTTTTTTGAGAGTTGATGATTCAAGGACGTACATGCCCGGCGTCTATATCTGCATCCTGTATAGATCACTTTTAGCTCAGGGATCATTCTCCTTTTTTCCAATCCGCCTACTTGCCTTTGATGTTGTGAGCTCCTGGTGTGTTATAGCGAAGGATGCCTTGTTGTAATGCACAGCACATTAAGCGCCATGTTTCAGCAAGTGCATAACTTTAAATAGACATGCAATTCAGCAACTCCTTTTTAGAATTTTTTTAGATTTTTTTGCCACCCTACAAGCATCATTTTTTTTTTCTGAAGTTCACAAGGTTTTACTAGCTGCTGGTGCTAAATGCAAGTGAGGAGAGAAATCTTTTTGAAATTTCTGCTTTGTCACAAAGAAAGCTTTTTTTTTTTTTTTTTTTTTAGCCCTGGGGGATGTTTCATTTGCAAATACAGACATTTGGAGTGGTTATGAGGATTTCAAAGGGATTTTTTTCAAAAGTCCAGTAAAGCGGGAAAACAAATTTGCTGATTATTAATTTTTTTTTTTTGAAGTGGAAGTGCAAGTGAGGATAGAATTCATACACATACACAGCTGTGCAGAGGAAAAAAAGACGAGCTCTTTCATGCAAGGACGACATAGCATGATGAGGGCAAGGGAGGGTGACTTGTTTTGGAGGTGTGGGAGGGATGAGGGGTTATGGTGTGTGTGTGGGGGGGGGGGGGCTGTAACCGGGGGCCACCAATAATTTAGAGGGAGAGAGGAAAAGGGGGGTGCGGCAGGAGGAGGAGGAGGAGGAGGAGGAGGGGGCCAGAAGTGGTCGTTGTATGATCAAAGGCTCGGCGAATTGTGTCACAGACAGACGGAGAAGAATGGCGTTGGATGGTGTGACTTGCATTTTGATGTCCTTTGAGAGCCTTGGGGGGGGGGGTTGGGGGGGAGTGTTGGGAGCTTTTTAGAAGTAGGGCCCCGTTTTGATCCCATTACCCTACTCTCAGGTCACTTATTGGTGGAGAAGAGGACCATAAAAGACCAGAGTGAGACCAGAGAGTTGGAAGAAGGTTTTGTGATTTATGTTTTTTTTCTCGTAGCTGAATGTGAGCATGTGAAAACAGGCAACTATGTAAAGAAATTTGGCAAATATATAAAATACAAACATTCCTAGATAATAATAGAGGAAGTGGAAGCTTTTATAAATATGACAACCAGCTTTTAAATTAAGATTGAGGCACTGTTTAATAACACAAAACCACACTATGAACCGATATATTATAATCAATGTCATTGTACTAAAAAGACAATATCACAGCATTGTGCACTGAGATGTATTGGCTTTAAAAAAAAAGCATCACCATGTGAGCAAGAACTTTCTCTACAGGTGGTTTTGCAGAAAGGGTTGGCAGGGGGGTGTGGCCAGCTCGTGAGTGACAGGTGGAGTTCAAATCCCCGCCAGGATTTCATTGAGAGTGTGGCCTGTGTAATGGGATATTCATGTGAAAGGCTGCCTCCCCTCCACCACCCTCACCCCCTCCCTCCCCCCCAGGGGCAGGAAAAAAGGCAGGGCAGAACAAGAGCCGCCCCCTTGTGGTACTTTGGGGGGCGCCGGATGCCCTTCACCCAAAACACTGGGTATAGAGGAGCAGAGCTAAGTGGAGCAACCGGGTGTTTCCAGTGGGCTGAGCTTGTGTGATTTGGGGGCCTAGCGGGGAAAGCTAGCTAGTTGGAACAAGAGAGGCGACAGTCTCTGTCATATTGTCTGTGTGTGTGTGTGTGTGTGCGTGCGTGTGCGCGCGGGAAGGCATGTTTGCATATGTGCTCGTTACTCTTTTGTGTGCGCGGCCCGGTAGCTGTGACCCACTTCACTAAATCGCCTCGTCTCTCATCCAAACCGAGCTCCTTTTCCTTTTGCTCCCCATCCCCACATCCATCAACGCCTACGTCAAGATCTGACAAAAAAGAAAAAAAAAAAAAAAATCCCTGCGGTGGAGATAATGGTGCAATGGCCAGCCTCTAAAATAACAACATGGTCCACAACAACAACACTGCCCCATTTGGAGTGCAACAGCCCCCTGCACAATGGCCCAGTGTTCAGGACCCAGGGGCACAGGCGGGGCTCCCCACTGCCATCTTGTTAGACAAGCAGGAGAGAAAGGTCATAATCACACAGCAAGCAGCGCTCCACTTCCTGGTCCTCCTTTAGATTGACTGAGACAGAGAGACAGATTAGGCCTCTCTTTAGATCCCCTCCTACACTGACTCGCTCTGCTTCCTCCCCAACAACATCCTCATAAGATACTGTATGTTACATCAAATTCAAAACGTTACCTTAGTTGACTGGGATGTGTACGGTATGCGCAGGAGAATTTGTCAGCTTGTAGAATGATATTAAGTGGGAACGGCATGTCGGGATATGCAGCTCGAATGGAAACCTGACGAGGTTACGCTCTTTTTATATTTTTCTTTCCCCTTCAATTTTGGCGTCCTCCAAAGGCTGAGAGGGAGAACACACTCTGAAATTATCATACCAAATGTGTATGTAATGTATACCTGTGCAGTCTCCCTGCTCCTGCCAGCCCCCTAGGCTAATATCTACCTTCCAAAACAGTCATCCGGGGGCTCAGTAGCTCTCCGCACACGTATGCTCAATAGAGGAAAAGTATGGCGTTTTAATTAGTTGCAAAACCCAGCGCACATAAAAAGCAGGTACGTGCACGTGATGCGAGCACACACGGAGCAGTATCCGGGAGCAGGAAAAGCATCCTTGCGAGAGAGCGTTTCTGCTCCGTGTGCACAAATGCGGTCCCGTGAGTACGGGGCTACCCTCCCGTTCTGTTTTGTGCACTCGCATCAGGTGAACACGGCTGGTTTTTGTGTGTGTGGGATTTGAAACAGATTAAACGCTGTAGAAAAGCAGCTTTCAGAAAATGCATAGTGAATCTATGAAATCCGGGCGGACAAGACGACTGCATCCTGTGGATTTGTGAAAAAAAGGTATTTTGAGACAGAGTAGCCTTCCTTCATGATGACCTCCTCTTTGGTTTTCTGAACTCTGTTGTGAGAATGAGCCGTTTTGATTCGAAGGACGAGGATTGTGATTGTACATTGGAGCCTAATCTTTTGTCATACTAACATTTGTCTGTCTCTGTGTGTGTGTGTGTGTGTGTGTGTGTGTGTGTGGGAGGCCTGAGGAGGAGGATTCAAGGATGAATGATCTTTTCAGAATCCGTTTCAAGAGAAAGTGTATGTGTCTTCGGTTTCAAATGTTCCTCCAGCGTGGTTACCTTAAAGGCTTGTGATTTCTCCAAATCGACATCTGCTGTTCCAGCCTGCCTCGCTCTTCACAGTTAGAGCCGATAGTGTGAAGATTTCAGTCAGCTTTCGTCCCTTAAGGCAGAAACGCTACGCTGCGGAGCTCTAGAGCGGCACACGTTGTCCACATTCCTTCCCTATGACTCTTCCATAGTCCGCCTGATTTGCATTTGACCCCCTTACTCTTAGCTAAGTCCTCCCCAAAAAACCCCTTCAGGTCAGGGGCTTGACCCCTCGCCCCTTGTGGCACTGAAGTGACTAGGCGCCAGCTGAATATCTCTTCAATTGGCCTGCTGCACGACTAACCTGCTCCCAACGTGATAAAGTGGGGTTCAAAGGTCAGGGGTCACCAGAGGGAGAAGGGTATCTTGGGTCATCATCAGCAGTGGCCCCAGGGCCAGAGTGGCCAAGGGCTCGGCGCCACAATGCTGGCTGATTGGGTTGCTGTGGTCATTGGGTTAATAGGATAAGTGGCCTGCAGGTCAGTTTGGCCCAGTTCTAATGCTAATACAGAAACTTGTCTTTGCTCCGTTGCCAGGACGGGGAATGGATCCAGGATTTTTTTGGGCCACCACTTGGTTACAGTTTTAATCCAAGCTTGTTTCATCAGAGCTTTAAAGTATATTATTCCATTCAAAGTGACTGGCTGACAGCTGTTCTCCTCCGCCTTTTGCTTTTGGTTTCGTGTGTTTGTGCGCTGTGATTGTTAGGGTTATCTGCTAACTTCCCTCACGATACAGACACCTCTTGGGAGTGCATACTAGCACATCCGCAAGATTGACGGTCAGATAACCGGCCTCTAGCCGTCTCTTGATGTCAAAACGTGTGATACAGATTCAGGTTTTTTGAAAAAAAAAAAAATCTCATTCTGTTACAAGTTGTCTGACACTTGGCGAGTCTTCTAGCCTTCTTCATCATCTTCCCACAGTCAAGATAATTCAAGTAAAGTAACGGAAGCGCTTTGAGATAAATACTTTAAGATAAATGCTTTTGTTAGTTTGCAATTAAGGAGGCTGCCAACTTCTTTTCTTTTTGGGCCCAGGGAGTGAGTCAGTGTTTGTGATGTCTGCCATCCTTTAGCTTTAATCTTCTCTAAAGACATCGTCTAGGAGCTGGCTCTGCAGAGCTTTTTTGGCAGAGAGAACTGGGCCAATTTAGTGGCCTTGAGTGTAATGAGAGGACAACTTAAAATAGTCTGATAGACACTGAGCACACTGCATGGGAAACATCAGCATCCATTTTCATAATTTTAGCGAGAGAAGATGAAAAGTCTCCGGTCGTTGTGCACATACGCACAGTAGAATCTGCAGAAACGTTGATCATTTGCAGCAGTAAGAGTAGAAGCACCTTTTAAATAGAAATACAACCGCTGTTCTTCGAGGGGGTCAGGTAGAATACCGTACTCCCGTGTTTTAGATCTTTCACGATTTCGCCGCACACGGTGAATACTTCAGAGACACGTAATGCTCTTAAGCTCTTATGTTTCATAATGGAAAATAGGTGACAAGTGGATTATAAATTGTTGCACTCCTTCAAACAACGGGGGTTATCCAGGAGAGATTAGTCCAGTTCTCCAGCCGCCTGGAGCAAATCTATAAGCCGTTGATGCCGGGACCCTCAAACTTTGACACATCGTGTGGGGCAGCGTTTCATGTTGTCATGGAGATAAGGAACTGGAGATACAACTTGCCATGTGTGCATGTGACTTATTATCCTTTTTACTTGTTGTATCGGCGATGTTATACCGAAGGGTTCATGACAAGGCTACCCATCATCGCCTTTTGAAGTTACCTGTTAACTCTGTTGTTTTG
The DNA here is from genome assembly GCF_914725855.1 of Thunnus albacares. Taxonomy (NCBI): domain Eukaryota; kingdom Metazoa; phylum Chordata; class Actinopteri; order Scombriformes; family Scombridae; genus Thunnus; species Thunnus albacares. The sequence goes on from NC_058107.1 coordinate 31,891,182, forward strand.
ATGCGAATACTAATTTCTCTTTCTATCTGTTCTTTCCAGATGCATCCTTTGGGATTATGTAACAATAACGATGAGGAGGACCTATATGAGTACGGCTGGGTCGGAGTGGTGAAACTGGAGCAACCAGAGCTGGACCCCAGTTGTCTCACCGTACTGGGAAAGGTAAATATATCAGTGATGTTAACCTTTTTGTGGTGTGTGTGTGTGTGTGTGTGTGTGTGTGTGAGGCAGAAAGAATACTAATGTAGCAACACAGCTCTGAAAACATCATCTTTGTTATAAATATATTGTAGTTGGACTCGAGTTATTTTTGACACCTTATTGTGATTAATTGCCTCAGTTGAAAAACATATTTGTGGTATTAATACTGGACTTCAGATGACTGGATTACTGCTTCATTCGCTGCATATTTGTTATACGGCCATATTCAGGGTAAAAATACTCAGACTTCCAGACCCAGAACACCCAGAATTTAGTGTTTTTTGTTTTGTTTTTTTTTTTATATCTGCTATCTACAGCCAAACTTCACATCTTTGGACGTTAAAAGGATGAGAATTGGATTACTTTTTGCATGCAAACAGAATCTTGAAAGTCTCAAGGCTACAGATCAAAATAAACAGAAATGGCTATCAGGTGTGTATTGAATGTTTGGAGCTTGAGAAATTTTTTGGCTCCTGGGAGCGACGGAGCAGAAATGTGCAGACGGCTCTGCGTTGTTTTGTGTTTTTATATATATAGACGGCCCCGGTCCCCCCTTTGCTACAGTCAAGTTAAAGCAAATTCTTTCTCCCACTTAATTAAAAACCTTTTAAGAATTTTATCTTTTTGATCTTTTTGTAGTCACGCAGACAATTCACAGAGGGATGATTTTGTTTTATTTTCCTTTTTTGACTTCCCCATTGCTGGAAGAATGAAGGTTGAACTGAATCCCTCCCTTGTCTCTCATCACCCCCCCCCCCCCCTCCCTCCTCCAGTGCCCAGACCCCTCTGGAGTCTCCGAGTGGTATTTTATCATGCTTTAATTAAGTGTTCCTCTTAATGGAATGTACCAACATTCCCCAGAGGATGGGGGATGGAGGGGTGGGGGGAGTGGGGGGGGGGATGGGGGGGGTGTTTCTGGCTATAGTCTCATTTATCCTGTGCATGCCCGCTGACAGAAAGAGAGCAGCCATTCATAATTTAAGGAGCCCTTGTACCATATAGACATGCTAATGGTGCACTTTCTCCGGTGACGGCTGCTGCTGCCGCTACCTAACAGATGCTTATAGTGAGACCTGAAAACTGACCTAATGTTCGGCGCTCACACACACACTCTCTCTCTCTCTCTCTCTCTCTCTCTCTCTCTCTCTCTCTCTCTCTCTCTCTCTTCGACTGCAGCTAAGAATATATCCATCTCAGCGGCGGCTTCGCTCACTAGTAAACGGCCTTCACACGGGTAATGCATCCATGTTTGAGGGGTGTTTAACAGTTCCAGAGGGAAACCAAGGAAACTATAACTGGTTTACAAAAGTAGTTGCTATTTACCACCACTATAATTGTCATGGGAACTGAATGCCTGTCATGAGAACGGTATGCCTGTAGGACGGTAAGACTGACAGGGTTTCAGCCTATAAAAAAAAATGATGATTTTAATGGTAAGTAGGGGATGTTTTTAATACTGTAAGCATACTGATACCTGGTCTCTTGTGGCTAGCTACAGGTATGTAACATCAGATAGGATGCTAAGTCAAAAGGGCAGCGATTCAATACCGGCTTGTCTTTTGTTTAATTGTTGTTGAGATTAAGGCTTTATGGAACAAATTAAAAACAGGAAAGATGGAAAACACAGGGTGGACATTCAGACCCAGAATGTTTTGGGTACAGGGCATGTGCCTTAGCCAACTGAGCCACAAGGGCGCCCGGAGTACCAGAAAACCCACACCTTCCGCCCAGTGGAACCAGTCAAAGCAGAGCGCTAATGAGCAGGCCATTTTTATACATTCTGAGTTTGGTGCTTCACTAAGGGACAGTGTAGTGAGGATGGCAGGAACCTTGCCCTGTGACCTTTTGGCCTCCAGCCAGCCTCCCCTAACCTCTACACCACTCTAGTTCCTCTGTGTTTATTCAGCCAGGACTATAATTAGAGGAGGGAAAGCCCATTGTTGCATCTTGACAGACCCTCGCCCCGGGGCCCGAACACAGCTGGGTGCTTTGCGTTGGCACCGCCGCTTTTTGCCAGGCCAGACAGCGCAGTGTTTACCCCCTGCCAGTCTGCTTACTCTGCCCAGCCAGCCAGGCCACCGTGCCCAGCCCCAGTCCGGATACTATGCCCACTCTTTTACACACACACACACACTCACCCCGCCTGGTCTGGCCTCATGCGTGGCAACCCCACACACCTCCCCCCACTCGCCCTACCCGACTGGCCCCTGTCTGAACCCAAGAGCCCACTCCACTTTGCTACCACTTTGCCACCAACAGTGTCGGGGTCTTGTCTGGTCAATTTAGATTCCATTCAATTACCAAAAAAAATCCCAGTGAATGCACAAAACGGAATTGCAGGGAAAACACGCTGTTTACTCTAATCCATGTCTAAATATAAAGTGTCTGGGAACACAAGGACCCCCCCCCCCCCTCCCCCCCCGCTGTGCTTAGGAGCTGGTCAACGTGTACGAAGCGGCGTTCTCTCCTCTATTTAAAGTCGGCTGCACACAAGGATGGCGTTTGCTTTTATTTTAAGTGTCCGGTCCTAATTGGCTGATGCATTCACTGTCTAGGTTCTGCAGGTCTTTGCATAGTTTGTGTAGTTTCGTTTTTTTCTCTTTTAATCTTTATTCCTTACTCGACTTAAAAGAAATCCCGCACAGTTCCTTATATGCTGCTGATGCTGCTGTCAATATTAAACCAATGTGATTTTTAGCTCTTACTAAATTATCCAGCTGAGCGACTTAAGGATTTCTCACTGTTGCAGAGACGCTCTGACATCAGCCAATATCAGCAGTAGAGGAAGAGGAGGAAAAGAGGGGCAGTCGTGCCGGGCCTCTGAAGTCCACGAGCAAACCCTCACAAAAGTGCTGGCGTGTCATATATATGTACACAGTTTTTTCCTGCACTTCCTGTCTGGTTCCTGTGAGAGCTGCAGGACTGGTAAACCTCTGACCTCCGTGTGCCAGGAGCAGTAGCCCTCCCCCCCAACAGCAAGAAAAGCCAAGAGCATATCGCTTCATACTGTAGCTAATTAAATGTGTTTGAGACAGTGTTTGAAGCGGTTCGGTGACACTGAAAGGTGTCCCAGCGCTAGCAGAACACACACACACGCAAGTAGTTTTTAGTTAGAGCTTATCAAGTCTCTTGTTTTCTCTGAGGTGTTTGTAGATGTTGTAAATCACGCTCACACCTCCGCACGCATGTATCCATTCTCAATTTGAACTATTTATTGCAGTCAATAACATATTCTCGGTTGTCATTTCCTCCCCGCTGCTTCTCAGAACTGGCCTCCCTCCCTACTTCTCTACACTGTCTTTTCACACACATACACTGCGATTTTTGGCAGCGCCTCTGGAACATGAACTCATGCCACTGGCTTTCATTGGTGGCCCAGGCTGGTCGGGGTCTTTGTCGCCGTGCCAGTGAGATATCTCCTCTTTCAAGTACCGCGATGTCAGTCCAACGGCCACACGGGGCCTTAGCATGCCGGCTTTTTTTTTCCCCCTTTCATCCTGCCCGCGCTCTCATGACATCAGCCCCCCCCCCCCCCCCCCCCCCCCAACTCGGGCAGCCAAGGGAGGAAGGGCAGGAGGAATGGAGCGAGCGGTGGCGGATAGAGAAAGGAGTGGGAGTTAGAGGACAGAGTGAAGGGAAAGAGGTCGGGGGCTTGGCTTCTCGAGAAGATGACGAAGGCGAATGTGTCTGGTTTGGTAAGTGGGTGGCTGGGATTTGTGTCTCGCTTGGTACAACTTTTTTTTTTTTTTTTTTGTATGCACATAAGCAGAAAAATGCGACCCATCCTCCCACACAGCCCTGCAGCTTGTGTAAAGCAAGCCTCTTGGCTGGCATAGCATGTAAATCTCGCTGGTATGCGCTTGTTGTGTGTGGCCTGGCGCTGCCCTTGACCAGCTCGTCTCTCTGAACCGCGATCAGTTCCACCTTAAACACCAGCCAAAGACAACATTTCATTGCAGCGGAGCGCAAGACAGGCCGCTACAAAGCACTTAAAAATAACTAGAGCAACAAGAAAAGTTTCAAGATCTTTATTGACATATCCTCCCAGAAATAAAGCTAGCTACTTTAAAGTTTTTGCCAGAGGCACACAACCATAAAATGTGTATCCTGTGTGGGAAGCTCTGTCTTTGACACACATACAAACATAATCCGAAAACCACAGTTGCCATGGAACAATGTGAGCGGGCAGAGGACTATGTCTTCTACCGTGGCCCTCAAGTTGGCACTATGGGACAGCACGCCAGAGCAAACAGCTGCTGCTTCTTAGTGCTAAGTGGCTTTTGGACTCTAACTGTGTCTGGCATCTCGGCCAGAGCTGCAGAGAGGGTGTAGTGTGTGTATGTGAGTGGAATGATGGGGACATAGAAAGTACACCAGGCCTACAAGGATGGGGTGTGTGTGTGTGTGTGTGTGTGCGTCTGAAGAAGAGAAAGCCCTGCATTAAAAAAAAAGAAAGAAACGGCAACAGACAGATGAGTGTGATATCGCGGTCGACTGGCTCCGAGCCCGCGGCCAGGTTAGCTGTCCTACACACTCAGGTGTGTGTTAGAGGTCGCGTCGAGGCCACGGCGTTGCCAGTAGGGTGTCATGCCGCGGGGCCTGTTGTAAAAAAGGCGCTTCGATGCTGGATTGAACTGGCTGGATTTTGGCCTTGTTTTCAGACCACTTCTAATACACTGTGTTGTCCTTCATGGTTTGCAACGTTGTCTGATCGGTGGGTGTATTCGTTGATGTTGTGTATGTGTGCACGCATTAGCTCATCCGCTGTTTATCAGTCTGGATAAGAAGAAGTAGAAGCCCGGCGAATCGGCTCGTGTTTTGATGCAGACGGCTGAATGACTCACTGTCTCTCTCATCACTTTCTTCTCACTCCTTTTTCCACTTTTATGCCTTTCCTCTTCCTCGCCTCTCACTGCAAAGATCTTTTAGCGAGGCAGAGAGCCTTGACAACAGATAGGAAATTGATGTAGTTTGACACTGTGCAGTCTCCAGAATGTTTTTGTTAAATTGCAGTGAAACCACAATAGTGATTGATTTACTTCAGTGGCTTTTGTTCAATACCGATGAAGCTTGTTTCTTCCTTAAAGCTCTCAAAAGAAATCTTTTCACGGTGTAGCCATAAAGATGCAAGAAGGATATCGATAACACAATTTTCCCCCTATGCTATTCCTGAAAATGATAGGGCTTACTTCTTTTCAGTTGAGTGCAGCGAATTGAAAGTCAATTCTGGGCTGTTTAAATCAGAGCAGCGATACATTGGCAGCTGTAGCCTGAAGTGTAATGGTGACTAATGTTGTAGTAACTTCATGAACTTCTCTGCCTTGTTAGATGTAGCGGTTTGAGGCGGATTTCAACTTTCTCTTCAGTTCTCTTTCCTCGAAATTATGTCGCCCTCTAAAAATGTGCTATATGTTTTTTTTTTTTTGTCAAGTTCACGGATTACAGAAAATATTTTCAAGGTTGCAAATCCCCCACAAAAACATTAAAAAAAAACCTGAAAGTTCTTACAGACTATTTAAACTCACTACAGGGCACTCAATAAATGATCAATAAGCAATTGCATTCACAATGTTTTGATACCGTAGTAGCCCTAAACACCAAATTAAAAACTGAAAAAATGAAAAAAGTTATAGGACAGAAACAAATGTAACCAATCAGCAGCATCCGGCTAGCTTAGCAGTGTTAAGGGGGTAAACTCTTTTGCTTCCTCTCCACCTGCCCCTTGCCCCAAACATGCTTGCACAAACACTTTTCAAACACCGCAGCATGGAGGGGGGAGAGGTAGAAAGAGAAATTGAAAAAGAGAGGAGGAGCAGCAGCAGGGAGAGAAGAAAAAAGAGAGAGAGAGAGAGAGAGAGAGAGAGAGAGAGAGAGAGAGAGAGAAAAGCTTGTGAAGCGCGGCGCACTCAGGGGCCTGCCTCTTGGGCTCTCCTTTCATGTTTGTGTACGCCTCAACTTGCTGATATTATCTTGGCCGCTCTTCCTGGTGGGGTGTCGGGAGAGGTTTCCACTGTGACCAGGCAGGGGCCTCTCTCTCTCTCTCTCTCTCTCTCTCACACTCACTGTGTCTCTGCATGTCTTTCTCCCTCTCTCACCCCCCCCCTCTCTCTTAGGCTGCGTTGGTTGGAACCCGCACCCACCTTCCTACGTCGATCCCCAACCACCCCACCCCCCCCCCCCCTCCTCCTCCTGAAAAAAAAAAAAAAAAAAAAAAAAAAAAAAAAGTCCCTCTCCTAAATCACTGCCTCACCACGTTTCACGGCGCTTGGAGGCGCCCGGGATCCCACAGAGCTGGTTTCCATGGTCACTGGGAAGCTCCTTGTGTCATGTGGCTCAAAGTGAGCCGTCCCTGGGCCGAATTACCCAGCTTTCAATGGGAGGCCAAATGACCATTATTAGACTTCACAGCTCAGGCCCCTATTTAAAGAGAGAAGAAAGGAGCCCCGGGGACTTAAGATGAGAGAGAGAGATGGAGGGAGAGAGAGAGAAGGCGAGGGGAGAAAAAAGGGAGTGAGGAGAAGAAGAGAGGAGGGGAAATTGAGAGGAAAGACAAGAAAAGTACCCTTATCACCGCTGCGGAGTAGTTTCTACTTCTTTTTCTCCCCCCCCCCCACTCTTACATTGATTTTTAGTTCTTAATCACGATTGTTATTTGAAAGTCAGACACCAGCCGCAGCTAAAGCTCTCCTGTCTGTCAAACAGCACCCAGAAAGACGGGGCGGCGCTGGATCAAAAAGATGAGCCGTGGAAAAAGTAAATCTTAGTAAAGATAGAACCAGACATCCACCCACGTCAACCAAAGCCCTGTCTTTTCTCTCTTCATCTCCGTCTAAGCCGGTTGCTTTGTAGGGGGAATGCGCTTGTGTGTGTGTGTGTGTGTGTGTGCGTGAGAATCCTCGTGTCCTGCCGCCCCGCTGTGTATGTCAGGGCCATGTTGTCTTTAAGGCTCGGGCCCATGGCCTGGCACGGAAGCTGGAAACTGAAGCCCCCCCCCCTCCCCCCTCCCCTCCCCTCCCCTGGTCCCCGCACAGCTAATCTGAGGCCTCTCCCCGCTATAGATGATTCCTTCACCGGAGGGTTAGCGGGGGTGAAAATGGCATCCTGCTCTTGTGGTTTAAAACTTTTTCTTTTATGCTCCGCCAGGGAGCCAAGGTTGGGCCTAGCAAAAGGAGATGGAGAAGAAGTGGTGTGTGTGTGTATATGTGTGTGTGTGTGTGTGGGTGTATGAGGGCGACATTAAAGCTGAGACAGTGAGGTAATGGAAGGAGAGAGAAAGAGAAACATGGAGATAAGGAGGGCAGGAATTCACCTGGCAGACGCCGGGAGATATTAGTATCATTTATTAGAGACCAATATAGTGATAAAATTTCAATGGGACATCTGGATGGTGGTTGTCCATGGTTAAATGTGACTTTATGATCAGCGGTGGATGAAGTTTTTTACTTGATAAGAAGGTTTAATAAATTTGTAAAAAGTACAATAGTTACCACTGAAATGTGGTAAAGTAGAAGTATAAAGTACCTCAAAACCCGGAGTACGCTACATGAGTAAATGTACTTTTTCACCCGTCGGAAGGATCTGGCAGTTTAATTGTTGACTAAGATACAGTCATATAGATTGACTTGGTGAGATAAGTGGTAACTGAATGAGGTAAACACTGGAATATTGCACCATCTCGCTGCCATGGTTTGTTCAAATCCTTTTTACAGCCACAGACATTTCCTGCTTTGATGTTATCTTTATTGGGACACAACAAAAGGAAAGGTGCATGCAATGTCAGATGAAGATAAGAAATCCAGTTCACTGTTATAAAAAAAAAAAAAAAAAAAAAAAAAAAAGGTAGTTACCCCACCTTTTTTGGTCAGTTTTTTTGTGACCGGTTCAACCAGAAATGATGATTTCTACCTTTTTCAGATTTGTTTTATCTGAATGTGTTTCAATGTGCGTGACGATGTAAAGTTCAGTCATCCGGTATATATCGCGAGAAAAACAGGCGAAGATTAGAAGAAAGTTTCAAACAAACACGTTATTTCTTTGTGTTTTTTTTTTTTTTTTTCTATCCTGTGAACCATCTCTGGAACCCTTAGACTTGAGTGGTGAGGTTTTTGAACTCCTATCATAGATGACTTAATGCCCCATTGAACCGCAGCACATACCGCACCTTTTCTTAGACCACTACTTTTGCTCCACTTTCATTCTGCCATCAAAAGGCAAAGCATTTGCAGTCTTACCCTTTCAAGTTTGACAGTGATAGATCTCATCAAAGGGATATCTGTCAGTCTGAAGAAAGTTTCAAGCATTTTATGAACCCAGTAGCACCTTCTGCAGCACTTTCCTTTTTACATTTTACCGCTCTGAGATGAAATAAACAACCAAAGTCAATAGCAGGCGGCTACGCAGCGGGAGAAAAAAAGAGGTACAGTTAAGAAAGGAGGCTACATGGGGGGGTTAGAGGGCCGAGTCCTGACCTGCTCTGCCTTGTTTGCCCAGGGAAAGCATGCGGCGGCAGCAACACCCCTCCATCTGCAGCAGGATAGATGCAACAACAGCAACTTCTCTTTCATGCATGCAGGGACATGGTCTCCTAAAGCAGCTTCAAGGCAGAGAGAGATTAGAGAAAACCCGTATGACTGCAGACGAATTAAGAGAAGGAGCAAAGTGGCTGTTTACTGAGACGCCTCAGCTCGACTCAGATCACTATATTCTGACATAGTGTGAATTCACACTGTAGCATCCTGGGTAAAGGGAAGCACAGATGCTGCCATGTTACCGTCTAGTTTTGTAGTCATGTTCAGGTTATACTGTTAATATGACGCTATGGTTTCTGTGGGTTTAGTAATGATGCATGTAGCTAAATGTGGCGTTCATGTCAGCTGTTAATGACAGGTGCACCTGTGTGGTTGGATATTGTAGTTACAGTAGTTCACTGTTTAAGGCTGGAAAACTACTGTTGACTTAATGAGCAGTTAGTTATAGTTGTTGGAGGTAAAAAACCAATGTTCTAGTCTAACAGCAGTGTTTCTTAATTTAGCATACACCAAGGCTGGATTCCCAAGCAGCCAAGTTTGGCAACTGCCTCAGGGAAATGACTTTGTGGTAATCTAATAAATTGCGAAGTCGTTTGGTATATTAACCTCAACAACACAATAAAAACTGAAATGCTAAATCCCCCGAAGGCTCACACAGCTTTACCTAATGTTGTAACCCTGTCTTATAAAGGAGTCCTGCCTGTGTCAAAATCTACTTTTAATACCTTTTTAATATTTCAGTTATGTTCTTGAACTAATTTGTGTTTTAAAATGATTTCTGCAAACTAACACCACATTCAGGAATACTGCTTGGTGCTTGGTGCAAAATGGGTTCGGGTGCACCACAACAAAGGCCCACAGCTCATTTTTTTCCATGGGACATTATCACGAATCAATTGGCCCCGGCGTAGACTCTTGCCCAGAGTAATATGTGTCACGTATCACAAAAAAAAAATATTATGGCATATAAAACACCTCATCAGCTTCCCGTGTGAAGGCCAAAGTCCCTCCAGAAGTAGAGCGGCACCTCAGCTTTCTTCCGTGTACTAACGCAACCTTTAAGGCCTTTTTTATGCCCTTTTTTATATGTGCCAGAAGTGAACGCATCTTTATTTAGTTCAAGTCACTGAGTAACTGTATTATTTTCATCAGGTTGCTGATTTGCTCATGTTGTCATGCTGGAGGCGACTAGCCGTTATCTCCTGGCGTCTTCGGACGCTACATTGCATAACATATGCTTTCGACATAATCACAAATTTACTACTAGAATTCGTACGCCTTTTATAAACGAATCTCGCAATTCAGAAAGGACAACATTAAAACAAGCGGTCTCTGTAATATCACTGATGTAATGGACATCTGCTGTTTGAATAAAGGACATCTGGAGTCCAGGTGCAGGACTAATATGACACATATGAATACGGTGAATGGCTCTTCACCCTGACAAATTATTGATGTATTAAAATATTATATAATATGGAGGAAATATAAACTCCAATGGGGAGTAGGGGAGTCAAGATAATACAGGCTATGTTGAATGCTATCTCAAACTAGCTTGTAACATAAATTTAACTTTTTTGTGTGTGTGTGTGTTCAAGGCTGTAAGAGATTTCTCCCCCAAACTCTTTGTTGGGAAAAAAAATGGAATCCCATCGAATAAAAACACTTAAGATTTGATCTCATATGTGCCAGTACACAGTCGAGCATAAATCACGTGCTTCCGTTGTCTTTACTTGTTCCCAACGTCATCGTCCTCCCTCCATTTACTTCTTCCCTCCGTCTGACAGCCCCTCATCTCGTGAAAAGTATGGTAATCCTGAATTTTCAATAAGTTTTTGGTGCCTTCAGGTGTTCCTTGGAGAGTTTAGGACTAAAAAAAGAACCTAGTATCAAAATTTCTATTTCTTATCCCGAGTTATTTCCTACCTCATGTCTCAAACATCTTGTTTTACTGCTGCAGAGAAGAGAGATTAAAACTTTAATGGCTTTTGACTGATAAAACAGATAATCTCAAAAAATTATATCAGTATTTTACTCCTTCAATATTTTGCACACATAAAAAAAAAAAACAAACAGGTATGGCCGTCACTAATTATCTCAGTATATATCTCGCCAAGAAGTCCGGTAATTTTATTTCAAACAACTTGTTGGAGAAGAGGCACTTAAAAGTAGTATTCTAGTCCCTAGCCGGAAAGCTTGTTTATTTTCCTGTGATTCACAAAGGGCCAGAGCCCAAAACCGGTAAGAAAACAACATGGGAGGGACGGAGAGGAAAAGTGGAGGAAATTTAATTAGCGGTTGTCCATTCCTCCAGCCCCAGCGTTTGGTCTCGGCAGGGCAGAGCAGCGGTGGGCAGCGGGAGGAGAGGAGGACTCAAAAGGCTTCTTGATTAGTGGCAGACTGAGTCAATGCCTTTGCATCTGTGTGTTTATGTTTGTGTAAGTGTGTGTGTGCGCGCGCGCTCGCTCGACGCCACAAGACCTCAAACCGTGGAGAGAGAGAGAGAGAGAGAGAGAGAGAGACAGGAAATGCTGCCTGTGGTGCACAACAAGCAAGACAACCGTATATTTAGAGAGAGAAAAGATGTGTAAATGCTCGGTATTTGACAGGAACTCTCCAGCCCGGCGGATGAGCCTCATCCATCATTTATTATTCGTCGCATCTTTGCTCGCGACGCTCGAAAGTGCTGCTGTGTCATTTCATCGCTAAAAACGCACTTGCTGGAAAATTATAGGAAAGTTGACTTGAAGAAAAAAAAAAAAAAGCTCAGAGGCTGATGAATGTCTGTTAGTTCATAGAAACCGCAGTGTTTCCTCAGGAATCCTTCATCACGGCCACACGATGACAAGTGTTTAAGTGTTTCAGAACAGTTTTCTTTGTTATGTTGCCCTGATGAAGGTGTTTTGTTCCAAAAAAAAAAGTTTTCTAGTGTTCCATAATCCTGTAGATCATTTTTCTGCCTGTATAAGTCACTTTGTCAGCTAGGATGTCATTTCCTAAACCTTTTGACCTTTTTGACATGTTCTTTTCATGCTTCATACTGTTTATTTGTTGTTGTTGTTGTTGTTTTTTGCCTCCAAATCTCAATGTTTCTGGAAAGTAGGTTCAATATGACACCTGGGTTTTGATTCATCTTTTCAGTATCTTTTGAGAACATTTTCTCATTTAACAAAGGAAATCCACAAAGTAGTTCGTGCACATCCAACTATTCTATCAGGTGTGTTGGCAAGAGGACAAAAACGGTTCAAGTGATAAAAATTCAAAGCGGTCTGGACACTGACGCTCCCAATAAAGATGGATTTGTCATATATTTTATATTAAGAAACTGAAGTACTTGATTTTTATCCCATCAATCAATATGTGACTGATATCTTAAAGTTATATGTTGTGATTTGATTTGTGAATGTAGTGTGTGACGTCTTTTTCTTGACAAAATAAGCCAAAGTTGTCATACACAACTTTCTAAGAACTTTGTCTAAATCAAATAAAGTCTAAAATTGGCAAAATGATGATTTTTTTTTTTATCAGGGTCAAGAGTACGAATCAAACCAGGAATTCAATGACAAGTTTTGATATTAGTATCAAAGTTTGATAACCAGTCAAGTATGAATTTGCAGTTTTGGCCCTTTCAGTGTTTTTACGGAAGTTTCCAGCCAAAAGGTCAGAATTTAGTACAGTACAGGAGGTGTATGAGAGAGAGAGAGACAGTATGTATGAGTGTTATGATGAAAGAGAGGGAGCGCTCCCCAGTACACCTCTCTCTCTATCTCTCTCTCTCTCTCTCGACTCTTTAATGGGAGCCGGCTCTTTGCCAAGTTCCACTGGCAGGCCTCCTCAGAGGTGCCCCCATACACACACACACACACACACACACATTTTGATAGCACAATTCACTTGTATAATTCTGGTTATGCAATGGTCAGTCGGTGAATGGCCACCCCACATTGTGCGCTGAGGCAGAGACAGAAATGGAGGAGGAGGAGGAGGAGGAGGGGGGTAGTGGTTACTGGTAGGGAAAGATGAGGCGAAGAAGAGGAAAAGAAGAAATACTGAACGATTCTAGAGTCATTTTTAGCTTTAAAGACAGTTGGAGAACTGATGTTAGAAGCATCGCTGGAGAAAACCTGCTGTTCTTATGCTTTTGTCCCCCTTAGAGATTTCTGTTTCTCTCTCCAAACCTGACATTACTGTCTTAAAGAGACTGTTCACACCCATCTAGGAGATGGCCACCTTGTGAAACACATCCCCCCCCCCCCCCTAAAGGAAATAAATGCAATGGGCTCATCTCATCATCGTTTTTTTCCACAACTCTGTTTCCCATTTGGGGATTTAAACCAGTGGAAATAAGAGACTTCACCCATGGGAACTGATTTTGCCTCAGGGAGGAAGACACAGTGAGAGATAGTCATTACATACTGTGTGTGTGTGTGTGTGTGTGTGTGTGTGTGAGTGCGTGCGTGTGTGTGCATGCGCATGCTACCTGGTCTTGTACATGATGTACACCAGGGAGGCATGGTTGGGGATCAGTGTACCTGGGGCGGGCCTCGTCTTTGTCTGATGGTGAGGTCATTACATCCGCCCCAAATCTCTTTCTCTCTCTCTCTCTCTCTCCCTCTCTCTCTCTCTCTCTCTCTCTCTCTCTCTCTCTCTCTCTCTCTCTCTCGGTCTTCCTGCACTGATGGTGCCGTTTACCCACAAACCGCTACGTTTCTCCATATTGGCACCGTGAGCCAATATTTCAACCTGTTCTGCACTCAGTAGTTTTCAAAAATTTTCTGCACTTGTGCCGACACCACCTGACATTCAGAGCAGATACAAAAACTTTATAGATCACATGACTTTGAGAAACATACACATGTTTTTCGACAAAACACTTTGACCAAAATCAGCCATACAGGAACTTTGCCTCATTTAAATCACAAACTATCAAGACTACAAATCTGACCACATATTTGATGATTGATCCAGCCTGATCTGCAGTATGTCACAGAGCTCATGCAGGTGTTTGATTATATATATATATATGTGCTGACTATTTCACAGTGAGATTTAACAGTGAGTTATGTGGACCACACTTTCACATCTTCATTCACAACATCTTTCAAAGGACAGCGTCTAAGGCGTCTTGATTGGTGCTTGAGGTACAAAGACTTTAATATTCAGTCATGATTGAAAATTTGGAGAAAAAAAAAAGGAAATAAATTGAAACACATTATTATTTCCGTAATGACACAATATAATAAGAGTCATGTAGAGGATTTAGCTCTGACAAGGACAGCAGTGAAGAAGATCAAACATCTAGCGGTTAAAGAGCCAGATATTTCTCTCAGGGGTCGGTGGAGACCAAACCAGAGTTTATATTGGACACCCGGCATTCTTCAGGTGGACAGAATGAATGTCAATGTTGCTTTGAGTTTGCTGGATGTTTAATGGGTGTGTGTAAGCCAGCCAACACGTTAGCCTTCATAAGCCAGAGATTTGTGTTGGCGATATACCTGTCGGGAGTGTTTTGATATTTTTCTGCCCCCTAGTGGCCAAGCATTGCTTATTGCAGCTTTAAGCTTAAAGATCCCCTCCGGACATGTTTTAAGACATAAAAATACTTGTTATACTTTGTGTCTAATGTGTTTTTTTCCACAAAAAAAAGTTCATTTATGTCACAAAAATCCTTAAAATGACATCAACTGCTTCTCCTACGTTTCATACTGGACCACGATTTGGCTCCAAACTAGTTGTGATGTCACAAATCACACTCGTAGGCCCGCCTCCTTAAAATCAGATCTCAAGGTGAGCACACAGAAACTCTAGTGCACATACATCCTTCTGCACAGCGAAGCTCAAACACTTAAGTAACAGTAAGAAAAACTTCTTTTTGACCTGAGGGGGAGACTTTAAGATCTCATTTTGATTCATTTTATCTCGTGAACTGAACTCAGATGGGCGCCCGGACTTGCAGACACTTAATAATCAGCTCTGTGTGTTCACTTCCTGACCTAACCTCTTATCTGCAGTTTGATATTAATGGCAGTCACTGAGCTCACTGAGCACTTCAAGTGATTCTTTCCCCTGTGTGTTTATGTTGGGTAAACTGCCCGTTTATATGAAGCCGGGCCGAATGGAGAGCAGCTCGAGGAGGCTAGCTGGCCCCTGTCATCCACCGGTGTGACACACAAGTGGATTTTTATGTGCTTCGTAAACATTTTGCATGCAGTTTGACAAATGGTGCCTCAGATGTCCAGGGACTTGTGTAAAACGCTCCAGCTGGGGGCTTAACAGCATCCACATTAATATTAAACAGGAATATGGGAGAGTTCAAAAGTTTGGGACGGTCGAGGGGGGGGGGGGGAGAAACTGAACAATGACTTGTTAAACTCTCAAAGGGACGCACGTTCACCAGAGAAAGTTTTTTTACCTCCTTCTTTTTTAAACCTGCAAAACAGGGATGAAAATTAACAGCCGTGACTGAAAAACCTTTAAATATGAGCGGAAAGGGATTCATGAAAAGAAGTTATTGGCAGGATTAAGCTCAACAAGGTTATTTGAGTTCATGTTATACCCTTGTAAAATGTTTTTTTTTTTTTTTTTTCAGAATAGTGTTTTATGTGTCTGTGGGAACAGGGACGTCCTTTTTTTCGGAGCTGTCATGACACGGCAGATAGCGAATCCAGCACGGTGAAGAGTGTCAAACCAGTTGATAACATGTCACAGGGCCAATACGATTATGTGGAGTATCTGTAAACAGAATAACATGTTATGACAGATTTAACAGTCTGTCAGTGAGGTGTTAACATCAAACGGTAGGAGATCAGGAAGATGTTGAGTAACGCGCTTGACGAACAGGGTAAATGACTGAATTCCGGCGTAATGAAAAACGCCGAGATAACACGGATGACGCCATGTGTGAAAGTACAGTATGTACGAGCGAAATGAATGAGAAAGAGGTGGAACATAGTTTTAATGTCTCTCTCTCTCTCTCTCCGGGCTTCGCCAGCTCGCAATCAGATGACACATTGCCACGTTGAAAACTTTTGATTTTTTTTTTATTTTAGTTGATTGTAAATAATGTCTTGGCACACACACACACACACACACACGCGCGCGCTTGCTCGCTCTGAGAGGGAGAGTGGGGAGAAAAAGGCAACCACATATAAGAAAAATCCATGGGAGAAAAGTATGCCTTTATCTTTTAATAAACCGTAAAGCCAGGAGGCAACATGAAATTACAGCATAATAGCAGTGGAGAGTCTTCTGAAGACTTAATTGCCTTAATTATAGCAGTGCGGGGAGAGAGAGAGAGAGAGAGAGAGAGAGAGAGAGAGAGGGGAAGGAAAGCAGGAGGAGGAGGAGGAGGAGGAGGAAAGAAAAAGGAGGGAAGCAGAGGAAAGTAGAAAAGAAAGAGGGGAGCGAGGTGATAGAGGAACTAGTGCATGAGCCAGATGTTGCAGGTGTAATCCAGGTGTGTGTGTATCTGTCTATTTGAACACATAACCTCCTGTCTCATATATATATATATATATTTTTTTTTTTACATGTATGCACACATTTACACACATTTGCACCGTCCTGTAACCGCCCGCTGTGTTCAACATGAGAATCCTCAGTCCATGTGAACGACGGAGCGAGAGCCTACGCTGAGAAAAAGTCTCTTTTTTTCCAGACGAGTGAAAATGTCTCCCTCAGATCTTACAAGCTGGCAGGCTTACTTAGGGATGCTAAACATAGCTTTCATTTTCCTCTGTGTCTAGACTGGCTTCTCAGTACTCTCTGCTGCGGTTTTTTCGTTCACTCAGGGAAGATTGTACCCTAATTCTCATGCCTCCAAGCCAGCGGGAAGTTTGTTTAGCCAGCAGTGTTGTGAAGTACCTGTGAAACCCCCCCCCACCGCACACACCCCGTGTGTTGAGGTTGAGAGTTTAGCTGATTTTTTTGAGTATGGATGACTGATCAAAGGACTCGGGACAATATTAGCAGGAGAGAAAGTTCCTGATTAGCAGCCTTCTTTCTATTAGTCTCAAGATTATACCTTTATTTTATTGTTACAGGTGTATTGCTATGTGTATAAAGCTCAAATCTTAAAAAATGCTACTTGCCACTCCCTTATTGGCTGAAAAATTCATGCATCTTAATAACTTTTCCAATTTCTGAGCATAAATGACAGTCAGGCACTCAGGCTGTGGGCTAGTGATCATGTTTCAGCCTTGAGAAGAATATTAGCTGTGTGCTTTTTTGCAGGATTTCAAATGGTGCAAGTTTCTGATGACCCGTCGACTTTGTCTTAAAGGTTGTTGTGTGCTTGTATAAAGCTGTTTGCTCTCTGATAGCTAAAAAAAGTGACGAGGTTTGAACAATTTTTCCTGATTTTTGATAGTTAAACATCATTATCAGTGCCTTTTTTTTTCTAGGATTTCGAGGATTTTCACTTTCCCATTCCTGCTGCAGTTTCTCTGAAAGTTTATAGCTTGAATTATTTTTTAGAGATGCTCAGATCTTAAATAAACTGCAACCTGCCAAACTCTTCTTCTTCTGCACTCTGACGGTTAAAAAAAAAAGAGCAAGATTTCAACAATTTCTCCCAGAGTCGGTGTCTTATCGCAGCCTTCGTCGTCGAAAATATCGGATTCCTGAAATGACACAATCATCTTTAATCATTGAATGAGAGGATCAGAGTGTCATCTAAGCGGCATCGACTTCACCCTGATAAACTCGAGGAACAGACTTTTGAAATTCCTCTTCGATCTCAATGAAACTTTTATGAATGAAAGCTCTCCAGTGGTTTTTTTTTTTTTTTTTTTTTTTTTTTTGTAAAGTTGGCAGGGGAGAACTGACTGCTGTCTCGAATTGCTTGCACAATATCCCCTTACACAGGAGCTCTGCCACTTGAAATCCTATATAGCCGGTGTGAGTCAGTGAAGTAAACAGTATTTCCTCACTGAAGCGTTTTAAAACTTTGTAGCAACATGACAATTTTTTTTTTTTTTTTATATTACAAACAGTCACAGTTCAAGAAGTATTTATCCTTCCTTTGGTGTCAGAGGTTGTAGGTTTTTTTTTTTTTTTTTTATAGGGCTGAGAAGGAGATGTGTCATGTTTTTTAAGAGAGAGCCAGTTTGCCTGTGGGTGCATTTTTGTTGTCGTCAGGCAAGTCCCTACACTGCAGCGCTAGGCCTGCCCGAGTGGAGATTCTTTAGGAGGGAGATCTCCTTCTTCTGAAAGCGTCTTACCGAGAGCTATTAATTATTAACTGGGAGAGCTAACATCAAAGGAGCGAGACTTGTGCTGAATTAAATGGGGGGGGGGGGGGGGGGGGGGGGGGGGGGGCTGGAGCCTGGCAGTGTGGAGCTGAGAGAAAAACTGGGTGAGAGGGAAAAAGCCGAGCGAGATTTCGCTCTCCTCGCTTTTGAACTTTCCAAGTACAAAAAAAAAAAAAGAAAGAAGAAAGAAAAAAGAGCGATGTTAGTTTATGTAAAGGAGGCAGGGAGAGAGAGAGAAAGTTGGAAGAGCTTGTATTTATAGCGCTGTCGCTGTTTTTTTTTTAATGTTTCAGTGTTTTTAATAAGGCTT
Source organism: Thunnus albacares (assembly GCF_914725855.1). NCBI lineage: Eukaryota > Metazoa > Chordata > Actinopteri > Scombriformes > Scombridae > Thunnus > Thunnus albacares. The sequence goes on from NC_058107.1 coordinate 31,909,472, forward strand.
TCATTCACTACTCGTAAAGATCGAATCAGTTTGCAGGGTTAATTAGTCTTTAATGAGCTATGAAAGCCAGATTCATAAACATCTTGTCTTTTGGATTAAACCGAAGGGGAAATCTAATTGAGACGTAGCTCGTACGCTTCTGATGCATGATAACGTTTTCCTGAAGCGGATTTACACTCGAAGTTGAATTCATAGATCGCGGTACGTTTGTACGCCCATTATTATCAAAAGCTTTTTGTTAGTTTGGTTCTATTTCCCCTCCTGCTGTAACTTGTCCGTGCAGCGGTAGTCCCACCTAACTGCTCATACGGGACAGTATCTACAGTGAAGAAGAAGATCTCAGGCCCATGCTTGTGTGTTGCAAGAGTTCATCTAATATATACAATATATTTAGAGAATGCAAACACAGCTAGTTCTTGTTTTGGAGGATAAACAAGTGAAATGTGCCATGCTTACTGTTGGTGAAACATTGGTAAAATGATATCGCAACTTACTTAAGCTACATGTGCTACTTCTTAGACAGATATAGTTAATCATTAACCTCTGTCTGAAGATAATACACACAGGAAGTTGGTGAAATAACATAAGCACTGTAACAGTTACAGAGCTGCATCATGTTGTTGTGCCGTGTAGCATTCGTCAGCTATATAAGAGTTCAGGAAATCAGCACTTCAGTATGAGCTTCAGAGCGAGCAGGAGACAACTAACAGAGCTGCAAAGAGGCCAAATTATGTATATAAATATAAACCTTGGATGAGTTTTTTTTTAAAAAAAGTGTCAGATCATGCCAAACAAGCTGCCTCAAAAAAGAGGAACTATCATAAACCAATCGATTTAGATTAATCAATAAGTTGTCAAAGCCCAAGATACAACCGCAAATGTCTTGTTTTGTCAAGTCCATAATCCAAAGATAGTTTATTATCCTAGAGGACTAAAGACACCAGAAAATATTCATATTTGAGAAGTTAGTATCAAAGAATCTCAGCATTTTTTTCTTTAAAAAAATGACTCAAAACGATGAATCGACTAGCAAAACAGTTGGTGATTAAGTTTCTATTGATCCAGCTAATTGTTGCAGCTCTAAAGGCATTCTCACTTTATTGACTAAACAAGTAATTGGGGAAAAATAATTGACTGATCAAAGAATAATGAAAGTATTTTTTTTAGTTGCAGCCTTTGTCACAAGTTGAAACTAACCAACAGGATTATGACAGCCGTCTGAATAAATGATTGGACAAACAGAACAAATGCAGATGTTTCCATACAAAGCATGATGAGTCATCGTAATGTTTGAGGAGTATGATAAGTGATGTGAATCATCATGTGACCCTCATGGTCACCAGATCTTGGATTTTTGTGTTAGAGAGAGCTTTTCCACAACCATCATCAAAACACCAAATATAGAAATATTGGGAATATTTGGAGCATTTAATCTGTTCTGGCCCCTCATAGTGGAACAAAACTATGTTTTAGTCTTTCCTCTTTGCTCCAAAAAAAAAAAAAAAAAAATGCAGAAACACCCAGCTGTTGAGTGTCGTTACCTCAGAAATCAACATGATGTGTTGTGAAAAGAGAAATTGCGCCTCCCCTGCACATACCACTCCTTCCCATCTCCTCTCTCTCTCTCTGTCCTCTGTGAGTGCCTGCAGACCGGAGCGGTGACACTCTCCAGCCACTCTGCAAGCAGAGTCACAGCACTGTACATTGTCACTTTGATCTCCCCCCCCTCCTCCTCCCCACCCCACCCCTTTCCCTCCAGTTATGAAGAGCGCTGGCAAGAACCCAAGGGCACTTGATAATACCAGGATATGATCCCAGCCGCGCTCTTTTAGATCATGTAGTGCAGACATCAAAACGTTGTCTAAATAGGGCACCATGAATCAAGCGGGGTGAGAACGTGTTGTAGGGGAAAGCAGGAGTTAAGATAATGGAACTTTTTTTTTTTTTTTTTTTTTTTTTTGCCGTAGAGGGGAAGCCAATTTGGATTCTGCAAGGAGATACTTGGGGTTCTGCAGATCCAAGCATTTCCTTTATCTTTTGCCTTCAGCAGAAGTCTTCAAAAGACCTCTCTCTCTGCTATGACTTTCTCTACTCTCAGATGAAAGAAGCTCAGATTTGAAGCGGTTGGAAACCCTTGATAACTTTTATTCAACTTTCCTGAGCGTGCACGACAGAATTTCAGCTCAGATTCAGCTCCATGTGATGCGACTCAGCAACGCATGCATCGGTCCTCGATACAAGGATGAAACTGTTTTAGTGTATGTCATGCTATTAAGGGTAACGCGATACAGATTGACATGGAATGACATCATCGAAGACCGCATGTGTACATCCCAGCAAATGTGATCGATGGCTTGTTTACTACTTGACTTTTGCTTTTCTTGTCATTTTTCTTCCTCATTCACTGGTTCCAGGTGATCCGCGGTCACACTCAGGCAGAGAACTCCCTCTAGTGGCCCTAATTTGAACGTGACACCTCCAAAATATTGCAGTTGACAAAGAAGAATCTGATCATACATTTCCTCGCTTTTTCCTCTTCACTTGAGTATATATAATAATGATTTTTTTTTTTTCCTCTGTTTGCAGGCGAAGAGAGCGGTGCAGAGAGGAGCCACGGCCGTCATCTTTGATGTGTCAGAAAATCCAGATGCCATCGATCAGGTTTGTACACCCCCTAAAAATTACCCAGGCATTCACACACTCACGTTTCAACAACACTGTAACGCTTTAATCTGTCTCGGTCTGTCTGTTAAAGACACTCTGCCTTTCACTTCTGAATAGAGCTCAGCAGCATGCCCTGCCCTTCTGACTGGCAGTGTGTGTGTGTGTGTGTGTGTGTGTGTGTGTGCTGTTTGTACAAACAATGATCTTTCTATCTTTAGTTTCTGTTCGAAAGCATGTGGATCAGCGTTGCTCATTCAACCATTCTTGGGCCTTTGAGCTCTCTCTAACTTTGTGTGTTTGGAGGAGTGAGTTGTGCTGTGAGAGGACTGCAAATGGATATCCAGGTTCAGCTTTCACTAGACCATGACCAAACTCTGTTGAGCTCATAATTGCACAGGTAGCGCACATTACCTCAACCCCTGAGACCATGGATCTGTCTTTGAGTGCATGTTTGTGGGGGGGGGGGGGGGGGGGGGGAAACACACATACTGTAGGCTACTGTAAGAACAAAGTATATTTCTTTTCACACACACACACACACACCCAGACACACTCACATTCCTGCTTCTTCCAACTCTTTCTGTCTCCTGTGTCTTTCGCTGTCGAGAGGTATAATACACGAGTTGCTCGTCTGAGCGCCTTTGTCGCAAGAATTCTCCTGTGGTATTCATCTTCGCCACGCCAGGCCTGGACTTGCAGCTTTTTTTTTTTTTTTTTTTTTTTTCCTCCCTTCCTCGCCTCTTCTTCTCTGCCGCTGGGTCGTAAAGCGCGTAGCTGAGAGATAAAAGGGATTGCGCGGAGACCACATGAAAGGCAGCGCTGGGCGGCTGTGTTAAATTCCCCCGAGAGGCTTTTCCAGTCAGAGCGGCCCGATCAGCAGAGACAGGACCCACAAGGCCGAGGGGCAGGGAGGAGGAGCTTAGGGAGAATTAAGATCCCGGGGCCGAAATTTAGAGAGAATCTTTATGAAGTTAATGTACTTGACTTCTTTTTTTTTTTTTTAAATCATTTTATACTCTAATGTGAGGCCAAGTGTTGCTCGTGGCTAAAACACTTGTTTGGGAGAAGAGTTAAGTTTGTGATTAACTTTCTTTCAAAAGTGATACACTCAAGGTTTTTTTCTTTCTTTGGAGTTTAATGCAGGACTTATAGGTGTGTTTTTTTTTTAAATGATGTATTGTTTGTAAAAGGCCAAGCTAGAATCTTGGTGGAGTCGTTTCTCAAAGCGGTGAGCTGCACGCCAGAATCGAGCGGGAGATCAAAAGTTCCAACATCTATACTTTGAAACCAGAACATACAGTATTTCTCTGGGGAACATGACGACAGCAGAAGAAATAGAAATGCGAATATCCTCGGTATTTCCCTTGGGCTTTTCAAATTACAGATTCCACCAGCAGACGAGAGGGAGAGGACGGAGGGAGAGGAGGAGTAAAGGAGTATGTCAACTGACTCGAAAGCCAGAACATACTATTCATTGACTATTTCCTCCTGCTCCCACTGGCAAACCGTGACCACAGTTTCCATGTCTTGAGCCTATAGGTCACTTTCCCCAGTTGGTAAAAGAAGAATTGATGCCTTTGGCTTTTTCACCCTCAGACAGTTCACATCCATTAGGGTTGTAGTTCCCAAACTGCTTGCCTTATGTCCCCTTAAAATTAAGATATGTCTGCTTGCAATGCTTCATCACATACTGCATATGTCTCACCATAGAGTCATTTTCAGATTGTTGAGTCCTTGAGTGTAATAAAAAAAGCACCACCGTGTTTCAGGTAGAAGTTTTCGTCAACCTTTGGCTACGTTTTAGCTATAATCGGGTGTCGTGTTTGATGTAAACATCTGTACAACATCTGAATTATTATATAAATGTTGTTATTACCCAGATTTATATCTGATTTTGGTTTTGCGTTAGCACATCTGGTGTTGAATGTATTTTTCCTCTGTCCTCTTCTCAGCTGAATCAGGTTGCCGAGGACCCCCTGAAGCGGCCGGTTGTGTACGTGAAGGGCAACGACGCCGTTAAGTTGATGAACATCGTCAACAAGCAGAAAGTGGCTCGGGCTCGGATACAACACAGACCACCGAGGGTAAGGACTCTTGCCAAACCCGAAAACCGCTCCGTGTAGATCACGTGCATGTGTGTGTGTGTGTGTGTCTGAAACAAATCCAAGGCACATGTGAGGAACATGATGATGAAGAGGCAGACATGTTGCTCAAAAACAGTGCTGAAAAGTTTTTAGATGTGAAAGACAAACGAAAAATTCCAGCTGTGAAATCTGACCCTTTCTCTTTCTTCTCCGCTCTCCGCTGCCCCCGAGGCCGAGGACTTTTTCACAGCACTGTGAAAGATTAATATCAGCCATTCAAAGAGCTGTTTGTTTGCTTGGAATATTTGATAAGAGACCAGCACACTTTGAGGTCAAATAGCTTGACATAATGAAAGCCCGAGAGAAAGGACTGTCCGATAAGTGACCATTTTCTGATGGAGAATTAAAGCAATCTGACCTCTCCCAGTGGATTTTCAACAGATGTTTGGGAGACATGGGCACACAGAAGTTAACTACCTCTTTGAGGTAGTCGGCTTCTTATCCTGGTTCATATCTCTCAAGAAAAAAAGAGAAGGTGTCAAATTTGTTGTTTTTCTTGTTTGAACTCTGCAGAACTTGTATAGGAGATGTAGGAGTAACCTGAGTTTTATTTGCAGAATGTAGAGTGAATGAATCACAGCATTGAGTGCACAGGTTTACTCAATATCTAACAAAAGTGTTATCTCAAACAACCAGTGAATGGAAATAACCCTTTTTTGGTGACCCTTTACACCAGCTGTATGTGAAGATTATTTGACAAATTTGTGTTTTTTCTCGCCCTCCTGTTTCCACAGCAGCCCACGGAATATTTCGACATGGGCATCTTCTTGGCTTTCTTCGTGGTCGTGTCGCTGGTTTGCCTCATTCTGCTCATCAAGATCAAACTCAAGCAAAGGAGAAGCCAGGTTAGAGTCTAATCACACATCACTCATCACCACTAGAACAGAAGTTTGAAGAACCAACTTCAGAAAAAAAAAACAAACATTATTTATTCAAGTTTGATTCACACAGGACCAAACTTTGCATGCTTCACAAACAAAACACACCCAAAATACACGAGCGCTTTGTTTTCCCAGTCAACGCGACTTCACTGGGAGTTGCAGGCGTCGAGTCGGGCGACGGTAGCTCTGCCGCTGATTGATTCCCTCCCCGTGTGTTGACAAAAAGCTCTCAGTGGAGGCTTACGTCGGGCGCATGAATCAGGATTAGCATTTAATTAACGCTGATGAGAGGTTGGCTGTTGCAGAGAGATGTCATGACGGAGCAGAAAACCTGTAGCAGCATCCGTTAAGACAGGTGTAATCCTGCCAGCACATGTGTGTGTGTGTGTGAATGTGTCTTAACCATACTCGTTTTTCTGTGCGTGGGTGTATAATGGGTGTTTGATGGGTGTGTATGTGTGTGTGTGTGTGTGTGTGTGTCACAGCAGTGTATGACTTGGTCGTGACTTCCTTTGGTGGTTAATTAAGAGAACGACTCACACCAGGGGCAAATTTGTCACATGTAACAACCTTTTCCTTCCTGAAATGTGAAAAATTAATGAACTGCTTGTGGAGGGTAAATATAGTTCATAGTTTATTGACTTTTTAAAAATCCAATTTAACTGTAAAAAGCAGACAAACTTTACAAACATCTTTTAGGTTTAATGAAGGATTCCTTAAGGGTTTGCCCACACAAAACTATAGTTAACCACGTACTAACTATACAGATTTTACATTCTTCATGTTTCATGTTTTGTCAACACTGTGATGAGAATGATTTACTCTTTACTCTCTTGCTAACCAGCAAGAGAGTAAAGAGTAAAGTTCCTCGCTAAAGGAAGAAACACCCACCAGGGAAACTAGTTTAGCAAAGCCAGAGCATAAATAACTCTGTCACGTACACTAGCAGTGACTTCTATAAATCATAAAGGCTGCTATACATGAGTCATTAAGTTTAATCCTGATAAGCAGCTCTGTATCAGTCTCCATTTTTTAATAAGTAACATTTTTAGGGCGGCACGAAGCAAATTAGAGATAAAAGAGAACGGAGTCATAACCGGAGAGAGTGTTGTTAATTCATCAGTCAAACATTGCAAAATGATGTACTTTGTCAAAGGGAAAAGTCTCAAATCGTGACTACATCAAGCCTCTCACATCAACATTGAACACAGTTCACAAGTAAACACTCATCAACAGTGAAGCACAGACATTTGGCAGCGTGTTTGCTTAAAAACATCACTGAGTTGACCTGAGTCTTTGATAGTTTTGTCATTTTTATGTCTTATCTTGACTCTCTCATGTTTATTGGCTTTCATGCTAAATTCTGCAGAACTCTAAAAGGGTCTTTTTTTTTTTTTTTTTTTAAAGTTAAATGTTGTTTATCAAGACACGCAGATATTCCTGCTGACCATGTCCATCTTCCTCCCCCCTCCGCAGAGCTCGATGAACAGAATGGCCATCCAGGCTTTGGAAAAAATGGAAACACGCAAGTTCAAGGCCAAAGGAAAAGCCCAGCGCGAGAGCAGCTGCGGAGCCTCTGATTCACTGAGCAGCAGCTCCACCTCTGACTGCGCCATCTGTCTGGAGAAGTACATTGATGGGGAGGTAAGAAAAAAACACTTAACTCTGATTTATATATTTGTCTTTTTCAGCCTCGCTTGACACTATAGGTCCTTTCGAATCTAATACTATCATTCAAGCAGTGTTGTTACTTGCCATGAACTGTTGCTTACTATATTGGTTGTTTTTACTTGTTCTTACAGTGAATAAAATTAGAAAATTCTTGTTTATACAGTGGGATCCAAAAGTCCAAATGATAATATCAGCTTAACAATTTGAGTGAAAAGTTGAATCTTTGAAAAGTGTACATGAATTTCAGAATATCTCAGTATTTGGTATGTCTCCCTCTTGCCTTAATGACAACATGCACTCGAGCTGGCATGGACTCCGCAAGTTTGTGGGAAACCTGATGACGCATGTTATCCCAGCATGATTTGACAATCTTCCAAAGAGCTTCTTATGATGTCAGAGAATGCTTGGCTTTCTCAGTCTCCAAGTGCCCCCCATAAATGTTCAGTGGGGTTGAGGTCAGGTGACTGTAGTAGGAAAGTCCATGACAGTCAGGAATCCTTGGTCTTCAAGTAGTTCTTGCAAAGCTTTGAGTTGTGTTTCGGGTCATTATCCTGCTGCAGTTATGAATCCTTCTGCACAAAGATGCAAACCAGAGGGTGTTTCATGTCTCTGAAGAATGGAGTGGTACTTCTCCTTGATCAGGATGTAGTTGATTCGGTGCAGGTGTCCAACTCCAGAGTAGGCAAAACACCCTCAGACTTAAATATTCCCACCACCATGTTTCACTGTCAGTTGGATACATGGTATCATTCTCTCTCCTATTTGTCTCCTTACATACACCCTTCTGTTACTGCCATAAATCTCAAACTTGGATTCATCAGTAAATAGGACTTTTTTTCCAGTCATCCACTGTGAAATGCTGGCATTTCTCAGCCAACCCCAAGCGTTTGGCCCTGTTTCCCCTCCTGAGAAGTGGTTTAGAAACTGCTACTCATCCTGAGACCACTAGAAGACAGTCTTCTTTCGACAGTACTTTTGCTGATTGGAGTCTTTATTTAACAAATTCTGTATCTGAGATGAAGTTGCTTTTCTATCTCTCAGGGAACTAAGCTTCATGTAGTGATCCTCTGATGGTTTGGTCACTTTTGGTCTGTCTGATTGTGCTTTGGATACAACTGATGCCATGTTCCCCACTATCACAGTGCTACTTAGTAAGCAATGATCTGCTGGAAACTTGAGGCACAGCCATATATACTGGAGCATAGGTGAACACTGGCTAGATGTTGAGTTACTTGAATGATGAGTAGATCAAATCCACCTGAGTGTCATCTGAACACATGCTTCAATGGAAGGGATGAGATAAGATAAGAGATGAGATGAGATAAATGAAGGGAATTTGACTTGGGCAGAAGTGCTATGCAGAGCTGCAATCAAGTAATACATGACAGTATAACTCAAGGAAATCTGACCTTTTTATACAAAGGAGTTAAGTTGGTCATTGCCACACATTTGATTAAATTTGATTGCTGACCTAGACATAGTGCAGAATCTTAAGTATTTCTTCTTCATTTTACATTACATTACTTCTTGTGTTTTTAAAGGGTGGGTCCATTTTTTTTTTTTTTTGGTTTTTGGAGGTTTTTCATATCATTCTGTAGCCACCCAGCATTGTTCCATATGTATTCAAATCCAAAAATTCTAATTTTGGTTGAGGTACGTATGTTTTAGCATCAAAATGGCATTTTCCCCAAGCCCCTCTAAAAACTTCTTCCCATGTGACCTGACGTAGGTTTCCGCATGATGATGTTGCTACATATAAACCAACATAAACGCCCTAGCCCGTCTAGCCAGTAGCCACAGAGACTGATTGAGCATGCACTGTTACTGCTGCTCTGCTAAACATGCTAACATACACACACACACACACACAGACGGAGCACTCACTGTTGCTGCTGCTCTACTCCCGCCAGGTCTTATTCGTCCGTGGAAAATTGGATGGAGTCATCCTTTAATATTTCTGAATTCTCAAACTTTGTGATTATTTCCAGCTTTACATGAAAATGTTAGAGATTTTCAATACGTTGTATCACAAATACTTGAATCAATAATCATGTATTGATTTAAAATTACTATGAGGCTCATAATCAGCAGCTTGTTTGCATTTTCCACTCATTATCCTTTTCATTTTTGTTTACCATAAGCATTTTACGCACGGCGCATGCAACAAGAAGACTTTGTTTATTGCAAACAGTGGTGAACTGTGTCTTCTTGCAGTACAAAGCACAATGTTTTGATGTGTGGGGACAGAAAATGATTTAAATCACTTTAAATCAATCTGCTCATTTGAAAATGTCCAATATTTTTTCATTACATTTATAAAACATTATTAACAGAGTATCACACAAGGTCATCATACACATTTTTCACCAGAAGAGCATTTTGAGCAACATTTGACCTTTGATACAGAAAGATAATTTGAAATAGACACAGAAGTAACATGCACCATCTGCATTTGGTGAATGATTTTTATTCAAAGCACCTTACTGTCTAAGTGGGCCACGCTGAAGCCAGGCCTCTTAGCTTTGGCAGTGTTTGTGTGGTCATCTACCCACTGAGCTTGTTTTCTTTTTCCTCGCATATTCTGCAGACATGAAACATAATGCAGTAATGTGGACAATAGAATGGAAGTTCCCCTGATGTGCTTGGGGACCACAGTACTGCAGTCTTCAGTGACATTCTTTCCGGCGCCTTTTCAGATGTTTAAGTCAGTCTTTCAGAGCACCTGGAGAGATAACGGTACCCAGAGTGCATCGGGTTGTGATTAGGCTTCCTGTTTTCTGCGTGTGGCCTTCTTGTCAACATATGTGTCCTAATCTTGGACTTTGATGGTTAACTGAAACAGCATTGCTCATCCTCATTCATGGACACTGGAGGGACAAACCCCACTGCCCAGGGGGACATAGTTGGTGTGTGTGTGTGTGTGTGTGTGTGGGTTTTTGTTTTTTTTGTGTGTGTTTTTTTTTTTTTTGTGGTAATGTGTCTCTTCGGTAAGGAGGAGAAGAAAACACAACAAAGCATGGCGCCAGGATTGCACAGAGGAAGTGGCGATATAAAAGGCTGAATGGCATCAAAGCGGTTTTTGAGCAGTGAACCAAGCAACAAAAGCTTGGGTGGAAAAGAGCCCAAAGATGAGTCACATTAAGCCACAGAGTAAAGTATTTATGGCAGTGAAAGAGCTCTCACTGGAAAAGAATATTATAATTCATATTCATAGTGTTCCTGCTTTTGTGTACTGGAATGACAATTCTCTATCTGAATGCAAAGTGTCGCATTCTTTTCATATCAATCCTCAAGTGTACACCCCTGTTTGTTTGTTTTGTTCTAGAAAGCGGTGACATTGAGTATGAAAGTTGTATTTGTACTGTGGTGTGGCATCTAGTTAAGAGTTTTGTTTGTGGCATGATGTGAAGTTGGCTCCTGCAGTCACAACTATCACCACATCTGAGGGTTCTGTAAGGCTTTGCTGCCACCCTCTGGACATCTACACGCTCTCGACCACACATTTAAATTCACCCTCTGAGAATTTTAAACCCTGTTGGCATACATATAATATTAAGAATTTTATTGCCTTGGAGATGTACTTTGGCACATTTAACTAAATCACATTAACAACGTGCAGCTATCTTTGTGATTTTCAGTAGTAGGTTACTGATGCGAACCCTGAAAGGAAAAACAGGGTTTCACAAAAAAAAAAAGTAACTGCGGGGGTATTGTACTATGATGGCAGTTTTGAAGTAAAAAACAGACTCGACCTGTTATCTTTCATATTGAATGTGTAAAAGTCCTTTTAAGGTGCCTCTAGGTAGGAACAAAGATCCAGATTTTCTTCTTGTGTTTTTCTTTTATTAAATTAAAAAAACAACCGCCTACTCAGACACAACACAAACATTTCACTCACACCTCAGTGTGTTTATGCTGGACTGTTGCCATTGATTTTATTACAGATAAATACAAGAAGAAAAGTGAGTGAGTGTTCCTCCTACTTTAGATGTTTTGTTATTTTTGTCCACCTGCTGTGTACCTTTTCTGGAGGTTAATATTTCATATTTAAAAGTTCCAATATAATCATTAATGTAATAACAAAAATGAACCAGCATATTTTGATTTGTAGCCTAATCCTCCTATCCTATTGTTGTTGCTGTATTTTGCTGCTATTTATTTTTGGTAGATGACAATACAAGTAGTGACCATTAAATCTTTTATTTTCCCCTCCAGGAGCTGCGGGTTATCCCCTGTGCACACAGATTCCATAAAAAATGTGTCGATCCCTGGCTGCTCCAGCATCACACCTGTCCCCACTGTAGACACAACATCATCGGTAAGTTGGTGCACAACTTCTAATTGCTTTGATGTTTACATGAAAAACCCTTTGTCAGTAGCAGTGACACTTATTTCACTGATGGACAAAAACTGTCCCCTGTTATGAAAGACTGACTTGTTATTGCATTGGTACTTACAGCACTGAACACATTCATTCATAAAGGTACTTATCATTTGTAAGATTCGAAATGTTAATTTTTTTTTTTTCACAGAGCAAAAGAAGGGAAATCCAGGACCAGCATGCATGGACCCTGGCAACCCAGTCCACGGCCGGCAGCAGAGGGTGGTGCTGCCAGTCCATTATCCTGGCAGGGTGCACCGTGCAGGCCAGGTGACAGCCTACCCAACCAGAACAAGCATGGACCCCCACGGCAACCCCATCACTGTGCTCACTGTGGACCAGCACCCAGATCCTCAAGGTTTGTACCCACCCCAATCAACGTCTGCCTTCCTCCGGAGCTACCACCCCACCCTCCATCTGGACCACTCACTCAACCCCCACCACTGCGGACTGGAGCACCGTGGACCCCCTGCCTACCAAGCACAACCACATCACCCTGCTTTTAAACGACCCAAATTCCACGGGCGCAACTTCTCCCGAGCAGCCTGCTTCTCGCAGTACGAGACTATGTACCAGCACTACTATTTTCAGGGGTTGACTTTCCCTCAGCAACCCGAGGGTGGCCAAGGGTCTGCAATGGCAGGACAGCTCGGCGGCGGTGGAGGAGCTCATAAGGGCCACCACAGCAGGGCCTTCCAGCAGGGGCTGTTATACCCCACAGTGGTACACATGGCACCTGCCTCTTCTTCAAGGATAGGTGATACCGGCAGCACTTCTGGCCTGAGCTGTTACCATGGCCACCGCTCAGTGTGCAGCGGTTACCTCGCTGACTGCCCTGGTAGTGACAGCAGCAGCAGCAGCTCAGGCCAGTGTCACTGTTCCTCCAGTGACTCCATGTTGGACTGTACTGAGGTCAGCAACCAGGGGGTGTACGGTAGCTGCTCTACTTTCCGCAGCTCGCTGAGCAGTGACTACGATCCTTACGTCTACCGAAGTAAGAGCCCGTGTAGGGGCTCTGCGGGGGAAGCGGGGGCTGCGGCTTGCACCTCAGTTCCTGCCGAGGACTCATCATCCCCTGCTCCCTTGGGACATGACTGCCTCCAGCTTCCTCCTGGGGCTTCGGGATATAACTCGGGGGACCACCTCTCCAACTGCAGCTTGGAGCCCAACTACAGCAGTCGCTCATCACTGGAACCCAGGGAGAACAGCAACACTAGCACTACCTCAGGCGGGGCTCTAGAGGCTACCGGAGCAGACAGGGGGAAGGGGGCGCAAGACGAGTCAGGGGAGCTTGGGGCTGCAGCCTGTAGCTGCTGCTTCGAGGTGCTTCCTCCCAATGTGGAGTGCAAGGGGCAGGACTTGGACCAAGCTGGGCCTCTGGCCTCAGGACACTGTCACAGGGGGATGGAATTTCAGAGCTCCACCTCCAAGAACTACTTTGCTTCTGAGCACATGTGCCCTTCCTCGGAGCAGGTAAGCTACGAAGGGCTGCCTTGTTGTTTCTACAAAGAGATGAAGGTCCACAGGGCCACAGCAGGGCGCTACACAGAGGACTACGCTGTTAATGTGCAGTATGCGCATGCAGACTCGGAGGCCTGTTCTGGACAGGCCTGCTGCGAACTCAACCAGAGAATACCCATAATTCCTGAGGACACAGATTGTGAAATGGGCACAGGGGCAGAGACCCAGAGCAGTTTATTGCCTGTCAGTGTGACAGTGGAGGCAGAGGTGCGGACAGGGGAGCGACATGAGCCCAGGGAGGGGTACTTCACCTCAGGACAGTTCAGAGGTCAGCCATACCCTCAGGAGGAGGAGACCAGGGCTTTGTTTCACTCTCAGCTCTCTGCAAGCCCTAATGCATTGGGAAGCAGTAAAACAAATGATGGAGGTCTGGGTATATGAACTTGAGTCCAGTCAAAAGTATGTATTTGGTACCGTATCAGTCAGTCAGTCAATCATTGAAACCCTCAGTTGCCTTGTTCTAACTGTGCTCTCCGAGCGCTGAATGTTTTCATCTTAGATTGTGTGGATTTCTACTGAAATGGCCTGTTATTTCTAGATATACAGTGTATCAAGTTCATTCCTGTGGCCACGAATGTCTCAGAAATTAGAGTGGTTGGTAATGGCATCTATTTGCAGACTGCTGCCATCAAGGGTTAGGCCCCTTCAATGCTATGAAATTGGGCCCATTTCTTATGAGATTTTTCAGACTTTGTCAAGAACAAAACATCTAGACTCCATCTTCTGTGTAAGATCTAGGAATACAGGAGTATTTGTTTTCCTAAAAGTTAAAAAAAAAAAAAAGTATACTCTTAATTCACAAACATCTACATGTATACATTTTGTATATGTGCGCACATGAACACTGACTGCCTATAAAGCTTCAACCACCAACTCAAATAGGTTGTACGGACATAGCTATACCAAAACAGAAAGACATGATTGTTTTTTTTTTTTCTTCCTTTTTTTTTTTTTTTGTTTTTCCAAGAGCAGGGAAATGGGTCTAAGTGTCTGTGACCCACACATTTCTCTGAGGAGAAGAAGCTATATATTACAGAAAAAAAAATGCATAGAAATGTGAATGCAAGGCTGACACTGGTCTCTATTCAATATGATACAGAATTTGTTTTATGCATTGCATTTCTGTCCAGTAGTGGCCTACCTGTATGAGATGTGCCAGAGCAACATGAAAGCCTTACGCTGGTAAGCTATTTGTAGCAATATCTAAAGACACTGCAAAACTTTTGGTCGAATCCCAGACTTAAAGTGAAGGTGTCTCGGGGTCAGTAGATTTCTTCAGAGGTAGAGTGCAGCACTCTACCTCTTGTTCGGAAGCCCTTAAAACGTGTATTTTTGCTGTCACTTACCCGATTTCCTCCATGAGGCATGCTCTAATAAATATCTATGGTTCTTAAGATTCTAGCATGTATCAAAAGGCCAAAGGAAAGTAGCTGGAAAAGACTCATATTTCATAAGGGTTCCTTATTGTACTGTGACTTTTTTTTTTTTTTTTTTTTTTTTTTTTTTAAAAAAAAGCAGTTTTACATACCACAGTCTTTCCGTTTGAATCATATCGTGCCGTGCATAATACATACAGTACTCGTGATATCAATGCTTGTCATTCATGCCTTTCTGTTTGTCCTGCAGACTGTTTTTATACTGTTTCTATGAAATATACACATTCTCTACACAGAGGAAATCCTTCTGAAATAACCCTATTTATAAGTTAACCCAGTGCTGTAATCAAGTGAGAATCTAATCTTGCCTTTTGCATAGAGATATGTACCTACTGCAAATATAACATTTTGGGGTACTTGAGTCACTATTTAATTTTTTTTTTGTTATTGTTTCTAGCACTTAAGAAGATTAAAATGTGTACAAAAATTAATATTTTTTAATTTTTTAAGAATATAATTATTTTCTGTCATTACCATTACAAATGTTTAAAAAAGGCTAGAAATCAATCTGTGTATATTTCTGTACCTGTATAGCAACACATTTTCATGAATGGAAATATGTTCTCTGAATATTTATTTACTAATATATTTATCTTTAAGCCATGTCTTATGTTCAGAGTGTATGAACGTTTGAGTTATTTGGTTGCTTTTTATTTTGAGAAAAATCACTAACATGAGACTTTGTATATACATGGTAATTGCACACAAGACGATTAAATCTTCTCTGACCAAAAAACCGATTTTAAAACTTTAGTACCATACAGTTTTGTAATTAAAGTGTACAAAGATCTGTAAAATATACAGTTTTATTCAAGTAACTCATGTTGTGGTGTCCTCCTTTTACATTATTTACATTCAGCGTTATTTCCACAAGTCATCAGCTGTTGTTTGATGTAGTTATAAACCATTTGTAGGTTTTATTTATTACCAAAATGTAGGTTACCGGAAAAAAAAACTTCAAACTTAAGTTACTTGGCAATTGTCTTACCACTGATACACCAAATACAAATTTAGTTTGAAATTCTTTATATTAATAATGGTAAAAAGTACAGTTTACAGGTAATAAATATGTCCACTGAGCTCAGATTTTCCTCTGTCGTGCAGTGACATCTGCGGAGAAGAGCTGAGGCTTCTTGCTCTATGATATGTCTGAGAACCCTGCAGACAGTTTGTCATACAGGCGGAAAAGCCTGAAACACAGAGTCAGTGTATTTGCTCATTTGGAGGTTTTAGAAGTTCATCTCACAGCTTGAAACCAGAGTGAAGAGCCACCACACCGCCAGTGAGGTTGTAATACTGCACGCAGTAGAAACCTGCATCTTCAATCATAGATTTAAACTCCTCCTGCAGAAGGAAAAAGAGTAGAAGAAATGACACACCGACGCTGTAGCCACAAAGCGACACTACGGCGCAGTCAAATAACTGAAGCCAATGAAAATCTAACTAGCTTGAAGAGAAGTTAACGGTAGCAAATTGTGCTAAAACAATTGGTTAATCAATTAGGTGATTAACAGACAATTAATCAGCAAAGATTCTGATTCAAGTCATTTATAGAGTACAAAAAAAAATTCTGCTTCCAGCGTCTAACTCTAAGACAGTAGTGCTTATCTTTGTTTTATATCATAAAAATGTCATTTCTGCTGGTCAGACAAAACAAGACACTTGAAGAAGTCACCTTGGACATTTTATAGACTGTATAATTAATCAATTTGAAAACATACAATCAATTAATCACAAAAAATAATCAATAGATTTATCTATAATGAAAACAGTCTTTAGTTTAAGCATGAGATTATAAGTAGGTAAGAAAGACTACATATCTAACAAAAACATGTAAACTACAGAAAAAAAGCAAAACAGCATCAAATTAAAATGACAGAAGCAACATGGTGGAAATTTGTATAATAACAGCTGTAAAATAAGAAGGGAAATAACAAAATAATTTAAGATAGCCTTAATATGGAGATAATTGAAATGGGGAGACAGAGATAAAGGAATGCATTTTTCTCACCTGGTCGGGGAACTTGCGGATGCTCTCTACCAAATACTGATAGGACTTCCAGTCTCCAGCAATCACCTCTCCCAAAACTGGAATTACCTGGAAACTGTAAGTGTCATAAAGCCTGAAAAATGGAAGAGGAAACGAGTTACCCAAAGAGTCAAAAGCTGTTTTCTCTGGAATTGGCTGCCAATCCCAAATGTCTCTAAGGTCTACGTATGTTTGCAATGTTTTCTTAGACTGGAAAGTTTTGTTTTCATAGAGTAAAACATCACTATATTTCCAATGAAATGCTTTTCCCATGACATCTTAAATTATACAGTATATGTAAATATTGCTTTTGAGGCATATATGAAATTATTGGTCAATCGTCTAAAAGGCTGGCAGCCTCATCAGCCTCTACTGCCGTGGAGCAGGAAAAACACAGGCTAACAAAAACTGCATTTCATTTAGATAAGCCAGTTCCAGGGCCCTGCTATTGTGCATGCTGGTTCACTGGAATGGCTTACTGGGACACTTAATGGAACAGAGCCGTCATTGATGTTATAGTTATGGAGTACTACGCAGCCAGAGGTCACTTTTAAGAGGAAATCTACTGGTGGTCTCTGTGGTACGAAACCAGAAGAGGGCAGTGTCTTTCCAAAGCTAACAAAGCTAACGTCATCTCTCACATTTGCAGATGTGGAAGGACACAAAAGTCAGTAAGGTTAAAAAAAAGATAGATAGATAGATAGATAGATGGAGAGATGCAACAATTAGTCGATTAATTGATACGGCGATTGACAGATAAACTAATTTTATAATTGATTAATCATTTTAGTAATTTTTAAAAGCAAAAATGCCAATATTATTATTGGAAATGTCTAAATTTTGCAGGTTTTCCTTTGTTTACATTAATTATCAGGAGGTAAAATACTTAAATGAAAAATGAAAGTAACACATTTAACAAAGCAGGAAAATAATTAACACTTCTCCCAGAACATGGTGAAACTGATAAGATTAGTTCTGTTATGTATTGATTTGCACAGATCTTTCCTGGTGTCTATAATAGCCTGGATGGACACAGATCATCAGCAGTCTCACAACAACCTCCAGGAACAAAAAAAAACAAGCTGCAGCTGCTATAACGAGTTGTTGGATTCATAACGGCAGCAATAAATCTAACTTTTGAGGGTTACAGGGCTGATATATATTCACAAGTCATCCGTCATGAGCGAACACTCCTCCTCACCTTGCCAACACAGGATTTGTCACTTTACTGAACTCCAAGCACAGGAACCTGCCGCCAGGCTTCAGGACCCGCAGAGCCTCCTGTAGCGCCTACACAAAAGTAGAGATGATGGGGGTGAAATGATGAGTGAATATATGTGTATGTATAATGTAAGATTTCTGATCATCGATTAATCATTTAAGTCACTTATTAAGCAGAAATGCCAAACGTTTCTTTGTTTTTATACTTGTTAAATTGAAGATGTCACCTTCTTAAAAAATTATGACGGACATTTTTTATGAATGTCTGACATTTTATAGAAAATGAATCAGTTAAATAAAAAAAAGAGTTTATTAAATAATGAACAGAATTGTTAGCTACTAAATACATTAAATATAAATATAACTAAAAAAATTATACCCTGAGTCCTTATAATGCTTGTGCATGAGATGGAAATGTAACTAAAAGTGGTAAAATAATTTTTTTTTTCAGGATTTTTAACTAATTTAAAGCCTTTGAATCAACATATTATATGTAATGTTATCACACGTCTTTCTATGCAACCTTTCTGACACCATTTTTTTTTTTATTAATTCAAATGGATCACTGTACAGGAGTCGACAGTAATGCTCAGTTTCCTGCTAAATGACAGTTTGACAGGGACGGACGCTGCTTTGTGGATCCAAACATGTTCCATTAACAGGCTGATAATCACTAAATGCAGAGCTGCTGCAGCGCCACCTTGTTCTTACAAAGATCTTCTGTGCGTTAGAGAAAAGCAGCAGTGACGCTCCGGTCACTTACCTGATCTATATGAGTGACGTTGCGAATGCCGAAGGCGATGGTGTAAATATCAAACTGGTCATCATCAAAGGGCAGCTCCTCTGCATCCCCCACCACCCACGACAGACCTGACACACAAAGAAGCACAAACGCTCAAGTCAGAAATAACAGAAACTTTCTACTTGATCGAAGTTTTCATGTTTTTTTTCATGTGATTAACTTCTAAGCTGTAATTCCAGTTTGCAAACTTGTGATAAGTTTTGAACCAATAGTTCTGTTTCGTAATCCTGCAACAATTATTGTGCGCTCTGTTCAGGTTACGCATGGTTGCACAGGAGTCTCACACACTTATAATTAAAGTGTTTTTTTGTATCTGCGGTTCCAGTTTGTGCGCTGTGCTCAGGATTGAGCTTCCACTGCTTGGGAACGAACGTCTGCACACAATTAATTTATATTCATGCATAAAGTGATTGCAGATTGTTGACATCCAGTCAAATCAACTCTACAACCGCAATCTGAGCTCAGTAAAGACAGTTTCTGTCACTGAACACATTAAGTTGCGCAATACTTCAACAGCCGTGAGCTTCGGCTCATCTTTTGATTATATTTGCTGCTTTTATAGAACATAGAAAAGCAGAGGAGATACAGTTTTCTCATCACTGTCTGCTGTCCATGCAGGACTGTTTTCACTCCTCAACATCAACATCAGTCACTTTTGGTGACTTATCTCAAGATGAAGCCACTGTACCTGATTTACTGGACTGAATCCTGGGTGAGGCTCCGCTGCGGCTGGCACTGTCAATCAATCATTAAATCAAACGCTGTGGGTTTGGTTTTTCCCAACTTCTTGTCAGTAAATTAAGACCAGAGCAGCAAGTAATCCTCAATGTCTCCTCTGTTCTGACTGGCGTCAGGTTGTCACTCCTACCAAAATCAGTTCATGTTTAGATATTTAGCTTGTTTTTCTGACTAACTACTCCCTAAACTGAGTCAAAGATGCTCATGTGCATGAAGCTGACGATTATTTTTTTTCAATTTGGTGCCAACATGCTAATGAGTTTCCTCATCAATACCATGTTTTTGTACAAAACCGTTTTTTCAAATTTACAAAATAAGCCTTCTTAAATCAGCATCAGCGTTTAATCTCATTGTAACACAAAACAGTCGTACAAGAACTTTTCCTCAATAAAACTAAAATGAGCAAAATATTACGACTTAAATCAAAAATGATAAAAGAATAATTAATCAAGACCAAGAACAAACAGTTTTTGACACATTTCTGTTTTTATATCCAGTCATATCAGAAACCTGGATGAAGTGTTTACATCCCAGTTGCTTTCAGAACAACCCAATCAGAATCAAAAGCCAGGATAGGGGCTTCTACAGGCTCATGTAACCATAGAATCTTTACATGCACAGTTACATGAGTGGGATACCCCAAAAACCTGATCTATGTACATGTAAACATGCTCGCTGAAACCTCCCAGTTGAGGGGTAAACACAGGGATCAGGTGTCTTTCTTTTGGGACACTCGGAGCAGTTTTACAGGTGAAAACTTACCAGCACTGATGCCCGTGCTGTCGGCTTTCTGCTTGCCCACTTTCAGCATCTCCTTGTTGATGTCACACACCACCGCTCTGGATTCCTGGGGCCCTTCCTTGTCCTCGGCAGAGTAGTTGTTGGAAATGTCCTGCCACGAAGGCGTCTGCATGGTCCTCGCCACCCGCCGCTTCTGGCGCTCTTGTTGAGAACGAACGTACTCCAGGAAACGGAAAGAAATGTCACCTGCAGCGGAGTGATACCAGTGTGGGAGTAAGCTCAGTAAACTTTATGTTGAATTTCTATGCTTATGTCTTACATAAACAAAAATTAAATATGAGATGTTTCAGCTTCTTTACCTGTTCCGCCTGCCACATCCAGTAGTCGCGCACCAGGCTGTGGGTTCATGACGTGCAGCAGCGCGTCCTTCCACAGTCGATGAATCCCCAGACTCATGGCATCGTTCATGATGTCATACTTCTGGGCCACATTCTCAAACACCTTATACACTGAAAAAGCAAAACGGAAAGAAAGCATCTGTATCAGTGGAAGCTGTTCAGGGCTTGTTTTATGTTTCTACTCTGCTGTAAGCACTTTATTTGAATATACTCAGATATTTTGGTGCATTGAGGTTTACATGCACCAATCCACTTTAAATGTTTAGTATTTTTGTCTTGACAGCTTTGTGTTTTGTGTGACATTTGTGTCAGTTTTACACTCTGGTGCTGAGGAAACATGATTTCATTTTAACAATATTTCTTCCAGTTGAAGTGACAAATAAACAAATTAACTTAAATCTGTGGGTTCATGTTGTCATTCTGTAAAGCACTCCTACATTTTTCACATGATCTACAGTATATTACAAGCTTAAGTTTATCTTTAATTGGATAATGGGATGTCTGCAATAGCCAGACATAAAATATGGTCAAACAAAATACTTTTTAAATTGTATATGGTTAATAAAGATATACAGGTTTTGTTATGTGTCTGTATAAGTATGCAACACTTTGAGTGTATGAAGCAATGTGTCTGCGTGTCTGTTACTACAAAACACAATCCTACACAAGTAAATGACAAATATCATTTAAAAATCCTGAAAGCAGCCTGAAAGTAACACAGGGATGTAGTCATTGCGTTTATGCTTTTAATGTCAGACATTAACGTATATATGTATAGTAAGCATACACATTTCCTTTCTTTGTATTTTATGTGTAATGTATGCTCGACGGGTGAATATGTGTACGGGACAGTGAATGCAACTGCACTTAATTTAATGTTGAATATTAACTGTTTACTAGAATGTCACTATATATTTAGGCAAATACTACTACCAAGGATTTGTAAATGCTAGGACAAGAAACCATGAGATGGTAGTGATGAACCCATCGTATTGCAGATATTCCTAATAATAATTGTGAAATTCTATACAGAATGTTTGATTGATCCTTATTTTTCTTCAGTATACTTTAACTATATTTATTGAAGCAATACAAAATAGTTAACAATTTTGATATTTTTGCCATATCGTCCCAGCCCTGTATAACGCCCCTTTTAGTGTCCTTACAGACTCCATTCAAAAAATTGACACATTATAATACGTTGCTGTGAAGGCAAAACTGCTGGTACAACATGTTTTAAAACGTTATATTAATTAATGCCTTCTACCATTAAGTTTGGCATACGTATAATACACCAAACATCACAAATTTACATACAATTCCCACTTAAATAGTCATTGCACAGCGGTGGGAATCACCTATACATTTTTCTTTTTAGAAGTTTTATTGAGCAGAAGTGTCACTTCATGGATCAATTGTAACGCCGAATTATCCAGGAGACCTTCAGGATTTTAAAAACATCTCAATTCCTGTTCGTCACGGTGTGAATATTTACCGGCAGATAACGAGCTGATGAATAGCGAGATTTTTGAATGAGGTTTGCTCTCCGGGACGCTGTCACCCACCTCTCTTCGCCTTTTCTGCCTCTGGCACAGTCTCGAAGCCAAAATGCGTGTTTCTATCGCTGAAACAACGACAAGACGACGGTCCCCAACAGCAACCGGACCGACCTGAAACTCCACCAGCTGTAACGTTAATATTTCTGTTAGAGAGACGGATCACCCTCCGGACCAACTGTCTCATGGACACCGCCATGTTGACCGTGGTTATTCAATTGCCCGTCGGTCTGTCGTCATTCACACGCGACAGCAACATAGAACTCCTTTAAAAAAAACTTTATTAACAACGCAGTAATATTACAATACAAACAATAGTACAGGAGTATGAAACATAAGCAGAAATAAAATCGTACAATGTAAAAGTATAGGTAATCACATCTGGAAATGTTGTCCACAATGTTTCTCAAGAAATGAGATATCTTTAAAGCTGTTTGTTTGTTTGTTTGTCTGTTTTTAGATTCCCTGCAGATAGAATCATAATCTGAACATAAAACAAGTTTTTTTCATTTGTTTGTTTGTTTGTTTTTTGGGAGAAACTGAAGAAGTTATCAAGTTATCAACTTCATTGTCGTTAGACTCTACATTCAAAAACAAGACAATACTTTCTGTAATAATAACCAAGATTGTGATGAGTCTCCCAGATTAATAGGGAAATTTGAGTCCAAAATTTGCATGAATAAGTACAGACAATAAATATACAATAAACGTAAATAAATAAACGTTGGGTCGTAAGTTGTGAATGAATTCATTGCAGGAATAGTGTCTGTGTAAACTTTTAATATGAATTTCTTTGATGCGTTTCTTCTTCTTCTTCTTCTTCTTCTTCTTCGTCTTCTTCTGGGTTTATTAGTGGTTTGAAAACCAACATAAAAGTGCATTAACGCTACCTACTGGACTGGATTATGAAACAGTAGATTAAAATAGATAGATACATTCTCTCTACTAAACCTGTTTCCTTAAGATATTTGATTAGGTGACTGTATATTTAATGTTGAGTCGGTGTGTACATATGCAAGACAATGTTGGAGTCCGTCGTTTTCTCTGGGCCGCTGCCAGATCAACATACATAGCCGCATGTCATCATTCAACCACTGGCTGTGGAGGTGGTGTCCAGCAAACAACAACAACAACTTTCTAATGCTCTTACTTTTTTACTTTTATAACTTATATTTTTTAAGATATTAAACGTTTTCAACATTTTTTTTACATACATACATACAGACAGACAGAAAGACAAAAAAAAACAAAACACAGAAAGTCCAAAAACACAGAGTCCATGACAGAAAGTCTATGGGAGGAATGTTTGCAAGGTGGTATCTCAAAAACTAAAAGTGCTTCATACTACATGGACAGGTGTCCTATGTGGAAATGCTTAACATATGAACACATGGGACCAATAGCTCCACCCTGTGGTCATGAGTAAATCATCACCATACTACTTATTAACTGCCATATCTCTTAAATGTAATATACCGTGGTAACCAAATCCTGTAAAGTTGTACAGATGGAGATGCTGAAAAAGTGTGTAGTATTTGCCGCAATGCTTTGCAAGTTATTTCAGCTGTCAGCATTCACACGCATGTTGCACAGGAAATGCATTTCTAGTTGTTGTTGTTATGCTTCTCTGTGTCTCTCTCCCCCCTCTCCCCTCTCTCCCTCTTTCCCTCTCAACCCAACTGGTCAAGGCAGATGGCCGCCCACCTAGAGCCCGGTTCTGCTTGAGGTTTCTTCCCATTAAAGGGGAGTTTTTCCTTGCCGCTGTCACCAAATGCTTGCCCATAGGGGAATTGTTGGGTCTCTGTAAATTAAAGAGTACTGTCTAGACCTGCTGTATGTGAAAAGTGCCCTGAGATAACTTTTGTTATGATGTTATATAAATAAAATTGCATTTAATTGAAAATAAATTAATATATTCGCCATGATGCTTCTTCAAGAAGATTCCCTAATGTGATGTTATGCTTTGCTTCTTTCAGTGCTGATATCAGTTTCCTTTTCCCCCCTCATAGATACTCCAGTAGCACATGTTGAATAGATGCAGGTTGATTACAATGCATGCATGGTCCAGTTGAGTCTTCACCTACTTTATGCAGTGTTTGATTAAGTCCTCTGTGCTCCTTAGAAGGGACATAACTACTTCTTCCCTTCGGTTCCTGCCCAGCTTCCTTCCAGTACCAACATGTTTTTGTATATTATAGAGATGTCTTCCTGTGTCATTGATATTCCAGTATTCTTGCCACACTTTTTGCATTTGACTTTTAATGATAGTTTACTTAACATAACCTGCATGCTGACTGACTGTGATTTAAGTCATTGTTTGGCCAGTATATCCACACCCTTGTTTCCTTCCATACCTACATAGGCAGAAACCCAAATGAAACAAATGACATACTTCAAACAGAATATCTTGACTGCATGATTTCCCGGACCTGATGCTTGTGAGTGCTTTTTTTCCAGACTTTATACATTTGCAGGATTATAATTTGTATTTTTGTGCCAAGGAAGAAGATATCATGTTGAATATAGAGACATAACACACTGCCACACTGATTTGGTTCAAACTTTTAGACCAGGGATCAGCAATTAGGTTCAACCATAAGCTAGTTTCTTCAGGATTTTTCATTGGGGGGCCATTAGTTAGTGCGGTGGAAACACAGGCCTAAATGTTTTGTTTATTTCTCTTAATTCATTAAAAAATGAAATTGATTTATAACACTCTTTAGGATTGTATCTGAGGGCAGATCTCATTTCCCCCATTATTCATACATGAACATATTGCACTTGAAGACTAGAGATGTACTTTATTGGTTATCCACACATGATAGACAGCATCCTTCTGCATCAACACACCATTTCTGTTCACCTTCCACCTATTTGTGTTTGTGAAGAACAAATCAGTTCTGGTCAGGCTAAGTCGTTGAATTAAAACTGTGTTAGAATGAACTCAATGTTTAATCTCAAAATGTCATTTCTGGTTTATTAGACTTAGTTTCAGCAGCATGCACTGTTCAAACAGCATGGTGCAACCACGGTTTTAATACCTCTCCTGGTGTGGGGGCAGGATTAGATGAAACAAGTTTATATTCATTGGGATTTACACATGCCTTGTATTTATTTTGTTATCTAGAGTAGGTTTGTGGAAAATGATGTCATTATGTATTATGTCTTTCATCAGGGTGCCAAATATTTTTGCTGGCGCTTTGTGCCGCTATTTGCCTACCACTGTTGTAGACTATGATGCATTTTCAAAATGTTAACTTGTAAGCTTATACGAGGCTTCAGCAGTCTGAGTTAGGTATGTCAAGTGGATATCTGCCACATTTACAGTCTTTTTTTTTAAGCATCAAATTCCCTCTTTGTGTTTCCTCAGACAGTGTTTCCCTGTTGAGCACAGAAGGAGGCTTGTGGTTTTTGGCCCCTATCACTTACGTTGTACGTGCATAAGGAATCTTCTGGTGGCCAGTATGAACAGGAAGAATGATGATGGCAAGAAAAAACTATTTCAATATTCATTTTGGACACCTGACTGTTGTTTTAAGACAGACTTGAAAAATTGTGAATCAGTCCTTTAAACTTTTTTTTGATACTATTTCTTTCCAACAAAGCTGCAACAAACAGACCAATGTGCAGTGAATAAATCCAAGGCGATCATGATGTGAAGTCATTTAATTATATTTTAACAATAATGATAGAGTTTCAATAATTTTTTGATGATTATCATCATAATACCGTTTACTGTGATATTTTTACCCACAGGATTGAACCATCACCTGTAGAATTAGTGGCATTAGTAGAATCAGGTTATCAACTCCCCACCCCTACAGTGAAACAGAAAAACGAGCAAATCCTCACATTTGAGAAGCTGGAACAAGTGAATCTGTGACTAAATTATTAAAACATCTTCAAAATGGTTCATCCTCACTAATCAGCTGTCCTGACAGTAGAAGCTGCGTAGTGTATATATAAACAGCTTTCAACAGCATAAAGATACGATAATAGAAGGGAAATCTCAAGCATTAAACAGGTCAATGCATGTACTCAAAACCACTGAAGGGCATAAGGCTGCCTTAATTGCACCAGGGTCACAGACAATATGGCAGAGCGAGGCGGATCAAAACAGACAAGTTCCTGCACGGCCAGTAAACCAGACGCTTTCACACAGTTCTTTTTCAAATCCATCAAGGGAGAGAGACCAGCTCAGTACAGTACCTCATTCCCAATCTACATGACTTCAGTACCTTGAGTGCAGAAAGTGGCAGGTATTGTCTTCCATTCTTCTCACTTTCTCGTTCTTATAGTAACCAGACACTGCAATGTATTGTCCTATTGTTGCCTTAATTACTGGTCGACTCGGGTTCAGAAGGATCAGCTCACACCAGTCTCTTTTCCTTGGTCTGCAAGCCAAGGGTTTTTCACAGGGACCCAGAGGAGTGCTGATAATGTTCAGAGTCTAGTTAAGGATTAATGTTACAGCTGCACAATTGCTATTGAGAGAAAACCATTTGGGATCAATGGGAGGGTGTGTAAAAGGCCTCAAAGATTTGATATCTTACTGTGGCTGTATGGATGACAGAACTTTACAGAAAGGCCACATGGGCAAAAAATAAATAAAAATCTATGTTTGTTATAGTTACAGTACTTTTGACTAATTCAATGTTATTCAGCACCTTTCTGGGTTTTGTGGCTACTAAAAAGACTATCTTATTCAGCCAGCGAGCTGTCAGCGAGCCTTATTATCAGGGTACTTTGGAGGAAATGTGTTTTCAAACATCACATCACCAGTAGAGGGAGTAAAAGGATTATTTACAGTTTGATGTTTCTAGCCTCCTGTATTGGAATGTGTATGTTTTTATTGGAAATTAACCTAAATGATCTTCAAATGACCTGAGGCTCTGTGTTTTTGCTGATCTCTGGATGATTTTGAATGTTTCAGACCATTAATAGACTTATTACATTATTGATTAACTTTTGCGTAAGCCTTTTGCTTCTCAATTTGCTTCACAGGTCCTACGGTAACTTGCTTTTTGGAAGCATGTCCTTTTCTTCATCATCAAGAGATTTTTCTGGAAACCTAAACGGTTTCATGTTTTTGTGTTTTACATAGTCTGTAGTTAGCGGCTTCATTATTGAAAATGCACTTCAATAGAAGCCTGTTTGGAAAGACTCGCAATATTTTAGAGGATTATTTTGGTTCTCTGTGGAGTTGCATTGGCCTTGCCAACAAATAGCAAGTTTCACATAAACAAACAGACCTTAAACCGCTTCAGAGTGAGTACTTGATGAAAGAAACACAGTAACACCTTTCACGAATTAAGAAATCATTCTTGAAAACATCCCAAGTGTTACAGCTTATTACACGTCCCTCCATGTTTGTTTTTTTCATGGTGTTCCAGTTGTAAAGCTGGACTCCTGCTGTTCCCTCAAAAATCTGCAGGTTGCATGCTTGACCTCATCCCGGAGGGGAGCCAATGGGTTACACATGGCACTCTAAATCCTCCCTCCATGTGTGTGCATCTCTGAACAGTCTGGGAGTCATTTCACAGATAAGTATTAAGCTTCACAGAAAGAAAAGGAGAAGGCTGTGCAGATGTCCCGCCATGCAAACACTGAAGTCTGAATCTTTTTAAGCCAAGCGGGGAGATTTTGGAAAATCACACTGCACCTTTTGATTTTCTCTCACAGTGCTGTGCACAAAAAAGGTTTCAAAGGGGAAGAGTGAATGGGATTAGCTTGATCTGGTATTTGTGGCCCATATGCTTCTCAGCCACTTGGGTATGTAATGTTATGTACAGTGATGAAATAAATGTTTTATTAAGAGGACAGAGGACAACAGAAGAATCATCATGACAAAGTATTAAGAAACATGCATACAGTGTTTATTTTGGAACCAGGACACATTAAATAAAACTACAAAGGTACTTCACTTATACAAAAGATAGATTATATCCCATTCACATACAAAATAACAATAATTTACTGTATAAATTAAAATTTTCACTATTTTGCTATGTACAATTTCATGAAAACAATGTTTTGGCCCCTCGAGATCATTTTCCACAGGGCTTCTGGTGTTTTCACATCAACGAACACTACAGGACATTCACATTAACTACAGTTTTGGAAAAGACGGTTTCCACCGCTCAGAAGATAGCGTGGAATTTTCCGATTGACTGGAGGACGGGACAGAAAATGGGAGTTTGCATAATTCACCAGGCTATCCAAACAAATATGCCCATGTTAGATTTTAACTGTCAGATTTCGTTAGCTTGTGTTTGATTTGAACGCACATTAATTTCCCATCGCTCCCACATCCACGCTCCTTTTTTTTCTCTCTCTCTACGCATGGTCTGCTCTGAACATCACAGACCCAGGGGCATGTGCTCTTGCCTTGCAATAATTAACATGAGTTACAGTTGAGCAGACAGGCAGAATATAGGACAGAGTCACATTTTTTTACAAACTTCTGATTGGGGAAGAAAGGTTATTCGTCTTTTTATGGGCCTAAAAGTCTGTCTGATTCTTGAAAGCTATAAATCCTCTCTTTTGAATGTCACTGTGATGCTGCATTATGTGTAAAATATAACCTTTTGTCTCAAGTGCTCAGGTTGTTGCACATCTTCTAAGTGCATTTTTTCTTTTCACTGAGACTGAACTTAAAAAGTAAAAACAAGTACCGTTTCACGTGGAACTAGAAGCAAATTTAAGTGCATTGACGTTTCGGGTCTCTTCTTTATTTATTCTGACAGTCATTGGAAGATTTTTGACCCTCTAACATCCAGTCCCACGACAGGAAAGGCCAATTACTATGCCAATGTTGCACCAGTAGACTTTGACCTTTCACAAGTAGTTTAAATGGCACAGAAAACCCTCACAGCTGCAAACCTGCTGTCAGCTTGTGCATAGTACCATTGAGTGCTTTTGGTTACATTTCTGTCTGGGTATATTGTTTGCGCTCAACCTTTTGGCCTGAAATCAAGGCGACAAGTAAAAGCTTCGGTGTCTGCAGCGTCTTGTGAATTTAGGCAATTTACTGCTGTCTAAAGAAGAGAAGAAAAAAAAAAAAGCTGCATTCCACAAAGTTGCAGTTGATGAGTAAATACAAAAAGCACTTTGACGGGTCTCTCAAATGCTTTGCCGAGACACAAAATGAAAGAGCGGACATAAATATCATCATATCATCATTACCACACTGAATTACATAATATACAACAATATTCATCCCCCCCCTGTAATCAAAAGACAACTTAATGTGAACAATATGTTCAGTAAATGTCCAAGACTAAGACTATAAGAGCAAACGCAGAAATTAGAAAACAAAATTGTCTTTTAAAGCCTTGTCCGTTAGTACATGAAGATTTCTATTCCAAATAACTATGTGTTCTTCTTAGAAAAAAATAAATCATCTAATGTCCATCATATAACAAAAATGCCAAAGATCCAGTCTGGAGAGGTGTTTAGTTGAGTGTGTTCTGCTTAAAAAGACTATGATGTATTCTTGATTCAATGCTTTCAACCACTGTACAAGATGTGGCATAATTTTTTTCCTTTACATTTTGGTGGTTATCTTATTTTGGAATGAAACTCTGAACATACAGAGTTTACAGCTGATTTTAAAGAAGTGCAGACTCTTGTGGGACCCTAGTCCACTTTGTAAAAGAAACAGATGTGAGGAATCTGAGACAAGGGAAGAGGAGATCCTTAAGGCACTTGAACACCATCAAACCGGAAAGACTCCCACCCACAACCGAGCAGAAAAAGCCCTCAGATCTTCCCAAGCCTCCCTAAATGGCAGTTTGTCTGCAAACTGCGCCACCCAACCCCCCCAGCGAACGACGCTACTTCTTCTCCCCACCCAAATCTGCAAGAGCGCTGAGTGAACGAGTGGGCGAGCGTGTTCTCTTTCTCTCTGATCTTTTCATTTTACAGCAAGTGATTCATCCCCAAAGTGCTGTGATATCTACCTTCGGTGTGACGTCTCCATGTCCTGTTTCCCCTCTCCTTTCAGAAAGCTGCTTGTCACGTGAAACACATCAAAAAGAAACATTAGCACTTTGCTTACAGAATCAAGACACAAATAAATACACAACTCTTTGGATGGGAGGATTCTGGTTTTTGGCTGCAAGTGTTCATCATCCCTATGAGGCAGTTAGAAGAGTTATATAAAACTGTTAAGCTGTTAAGTGTTACAGCATATGTGTATGTGTATCAAAGACTCCGTTTCTTCATCCTCTCTTTGATACTGATGATTTGGTTGCCACTGTGACTCTAAAGCACCAGGAAGAGGTAAAGCTCCCTGTTTCCTAAACTGAACACAGACAGTGAAGTTAGCCGTTATTCTTTGCCTGGCTGTGTTGTGTTTTCACTGGTGAGCCTGCAGTCTGGAGGGTTTTCGGGAGGTACAGTATGTTGATTGTTATGGACGTCCGTGTGTGATGGAAATGGAATCTCACTGAGCCAGCGAAGCTTCCCCTGCATGTTAAAAGCGTCCTTGTGTCTTTGTCAGAGCTGCAGATCTTACTCCGTTCTTTCGCTCTCCTCTCCCACTCTGTGGTCACTGACAGCCCTGTCTGTCCTCCTTGTCTTTGGTGCTGAGCAGGATGGGAGGGCCCAGCCACTTTCGGCCCACGTACGGGCCATTTAGTAGCAGTCACTCAGTCAGTTGTCATTAGCCGCTCAGTTGTTGGCTTGTTAGCTTAGCGCCTCATAGAGTTTCATTGTCTGAGGGCTTGGCATCTGACGGCCCTTGTACAGAGAAGTTGTGGGTGGTGGTGGCGTTTGGTTAACGGTAGCAGCGCAGCAGTGGCGCTAGTTGCCCACCAGGGGGCTGAGGTCGCCGTGGTGGTTCTTTAGCTTCTTCTTGAAGAGGGAGATAGTGGAGGGCCGGTACAGGATGATCCAGGGCTCAGAGGAGGCCGTACTCTGGCTGCAGCTGTCTGAACCACTGACTGTTGGGATGTTGGGCGACCTGAGAGGCAAAGGGGAAAAAAAATTAAAAGGAGGAGAAGGAGAAAACAGACAACAGTGACAACAGAGAACAATTAGAGAGAGGAAATAGGAGATGAGGTAGGAAACAGAGATGAGGAAAGATAGAGTCAAGAGAGTGAAAGAGAATAATGGAAAAAGATTCAATACATTAAAACAATGATGGGTTTACTTAAAACACAAATTCTAGTGGCAGTCACACAGGATATTTTTGTAGGTTCAATTATCTACTACTTAATTTGACATTTATAGCACAGTTATCGATGGTAGGAATATTTTGTGTCATTTATCTAAAATTCTCAACCTTAACTTAGTTGGCAGCATAGGTTGAGCTTTGTTTTTTAGAAGGTTTTACTTCCATGATAAAAAAAAGATGATTTAATGCTGTGCTGTTTGGCAAAAAGTTAAAGCCCCTATAGTATGTTTAGGAGTTAAAAATAAAGACAAGGCTTGCTGTGCACCAAACACTTGGCTTTGGTCCAACTTAAAACTTTCTTGTATCTATTTAAACATTTTCTGTCAGTGGAAGCTAATTAACACAGAAAATTTCAAACTTTCCCCGACTGTATGTGTAGGATTTAAAAAGTTCAGGCTTTGGAGACTTCTAGTGGTACTATAAAGGAATTCATGGCAATCATTCATGAGCTGAAAGCAACACATAGACTGCACTAAGTTTCACCAAGATTGTCTCATTTTTCTACAGTATACCATCAGACATGTCACAATAACATAAAAATTCGAGCTTTAAATGTGTGAATGTCATCCTGTCTTTTCACCCTTTTCCAATATGACATGAATGAACCGTAATCCGGGATATAAATGCATTGACAGTTGATGCTTGGTTGATCATGCACACCTCAATCGTCCTCATACTTACTTGACTGTGATGTGCAACAGCAGCTTTGCCACCATGGCTATGACAGTCAGTATGAGCAGACCAGCCAGAGCGTAGATGGTCCACACTACAGAGAGGGAGGGAGCAACACAGTTATAAGACATCAGATACAGTAACACGGTAATGAAAACAAACTGAAGCAGACTGAAAGGATTAGCAAGCAAAGAAATATTCAAGCACCGCTAGCACACCTGTTACCAGTGTTCAGCCAGCAAATTGTCAAGAAATGGTGATGCATTATCAATGCACATCTGTTCTTCTCTGGCTGAGAAATACATCAGTTAGCCCTTTGAGACAGAACACTCAGAGCTTGGAGAGGATAGTGT
This sequence comes from Thunnus albacares, assembly GCF_914725855.1. Taxonomy (NCBI): domain Eukaryota; kingdom Metazoa; phylum Chordata; class Actinopteri; order Scombriformes; family Scombridae; genus Thunnus; species Thunnus albacares. The sequence goes on from NC_058107.1 coordinate 31,941,858, forward strand.
TTAACCAAAGTAGAAGAGCTCAAAACACGTTAGTCCACTCTGCGTAGCTCAGGCGAAGAAGTGCTCTGATTGTGATCAGCAGGGAGACCTGAACTAACTTAATTTAGCCTATAAGTCACTGACAGGAAAAAAACATGAGCATAATGTATCATTAGTCCTATGTATGATTATAAGAAGTTACTGTGGGCTTTCAGGTCATGCTAAATCGGAGCCAAGAAAACTCCCACAACATCCCCGCAGAGGTAGAGAGAGATACAGAAAGTGCAGTGTATCATGGGTGTTAACATACTAGCGCTGTGGCCGGTGGTCTCGCCGCGTCCAGCCCACTGACCTGGCATGTTGTGCTCCGGTTTACCGGGGCTGGACGTGATCACGTAGAGGATCTGGGAGGAACGTCCATTAGAGGTGCTGTTGGATCTCTCTGTGACGCTGCCGGCCAGCTGGGGCCCCACCGTGCTGGAGATGTCCTCTCCTTCATCCTCGTCCTCTCCTTCAGCATCCATTGTTTTGGTGTCTTGGCTTCTCAGCGCTGCGGAAACAAGACAAAGTGATTTAGACAGATTTATAGACGGTTGGATGTTGTTACTGACGCTATCAAGGTGTAGACATTACCTCAGATCAGTTAAAGGTTTTTTTACTGCCCCAAAGCACAATGTGACCCATGTGCTGATCAATGCTAGTGACCCAAGGATTACTTTGCCAGGTGCTGACATTTGTTTCGACTTTCTGGCATTTCCAGAAATCCCCTCGAACACCCAGATGCACACACACACACACACCTATACACACATGCACACATGCAGTATTACTGGCAAACTGTTCAGCAATGGAGAATGATAGTACGCATGAACTACCAACATTTCATCTTCAACAGTAACCTTGTTCTCAAGCTCAAAAGATTGACATTTATAAGAACAACATCATTATGAAAGTATTACGGTTTTTGGATTACTGTGGGACGAGATAATAATCTTCTGATTATCCAATTATCTGATAAGAGCATAGTGTGTCATAGTTTTACAAAATCCTGTTGTTTAAATGAATGATTCAAGTAAAATTTGATTCATGTAATTTTAATTGTGATATACGTATTTACTGATACTGGAAAACTATTCTTTGCAATACTTTTATATTTGTCAATAACAACAAAATAAGCAACAACACTGCTTGGCACCATCTACATTATGTATATAATGTATATAATTTGAATGTGATTGACATGAACAGTAAAAACAAAAAGAAAAGGGTGGAAACAAGTTTAGAGAAGGCTGGAGAAGCAAAACCAGCTGCCATTTCCATTATTCAAACAAATCTATTATTCATTTTGTCCATCTTGCAATCTATAAATCATTTCTCAGAGTTAGTCTTTCCATCTCTGAAAAATAGTCTTATTATATTATAATTGTTAATATTACTTTCTTTCAGGCACTTCTCTCAGCCTCAAGTGGAATACCATTACAGTTCTCTGCAATGTGTGATATCACCTGATCACTACATGCTACTCATCTTTATGTGGTGAAGATGTGACTATTTCTATGTATTACAGGCTTTCATGGCTCTCAAAGTGGGGAAATAGAAGAAGAAAGTCTGCCATGTTGTTGTAATTTCTACAAGTTGAGGACATTGATCACTTAACACCCATTTAATTATGCCTGTGGGTAAAGTGGGCTGTTGGTGCAAGCACGCAGTAAAAGGATACATCATGTTGATTATGTTGTTGAAAGTATACACAGCAGAGTCACAAGTGAATATTTAATACTAACTCCATTTCTTAAGAAACAGACCGACTTTGCAAAAACACTCAGGCATGCTGTAAACATGTGGTGTTGAGAGCTTTTCTGTGCGCTCCAGACATGATTCAAAAAGTGTTTGCAATAAATTCTGTTTGTTTTAACCTGCTCAGAGCACCAGATGGGCAGAGTTTGCTTCATAAAACAACAGTGCCAGAGAGCGTGGACTATTTCAACTCATTTGTGTGTTCCTAGAGGAAAGCAATATCCTAAATAACATCTCCTCTGCCTTTCATTTACTTCTCCTAAACATAGATGTGATTTATTTAAAATCACTGTGTGATTTTCAGAACTTTCTTTTACTTCTGCTCGTGAGAAAAAAAAAACTTTGGATGTGTCTCATGCTGATTTTCATGTCTCACTTGACTCTTTCTTTATTTTTCTTACTTATATTTGTTCTAGGCGTTGGCGAAGAAAAACATGTCCGAAATCTAAAAGCAACCTGAAATGATGAGATATCATGCTTTTCTAATTTGTCTCAAAGACATGTTTAAACTCACGTCTCTTTAAATTATTCTTAAAGCAATAAGAAACAGAAATTTAAAAGATATAATTAATATAATCATAATTCTAAGTTTCAGATCCTTCAGATTACATAACAGACGAGCCGGTTACCAAAATGTCCCGATATGGTAAACCCCACCCATCTTGTGTCCCACTTAGCTTAAATCAAACACTCCCTAACTATTTCCTAATACCATTTGATCCAGGCCTGTTCCACTCATCCATGAATGGTGGTTGGATGTTAAAAGCAGCATGGGATTTTTTTTTTTTCTTTTCACATAATAGCTCAACCTGACTGTGATGTTCCCAAAACTTCCCACATGTTCCCCATTTGCAAACAAAATACCCTGCTTCAAAACCCGGGCACAGCTGAAACCCTCTGCCATCATCATCTGAGAGTGTTTACCCTGAAATTACCATTTCTACCACTCAGTGTGTCACCAAGGAGATATTAGATGTATTTAGTGTTGATACTCAGCCTAACTGTTGTCTTTGCCTTTTAGTTTCTGTCTTCATTCGCTATATTTCTCTCTCTATCTTTCTTTAAGAAAACAGAAAACTCTATTACTTTAGGAGGTGACCTTTTCTCCTAACATATCTGAGATTCAATTTCTTGGCTACATGATGCCACACGTCAAACAAGAACCAAGACGTGAGGAGAAAGTACCATGCCTGTCCAAAGGTCAGAGGATTCTGACCTCCAGATATTGTTTTTACTGTAACGCCACTGGGAGAGAAAAATGACACTAGATTACAAATGGAGGCAGAAAGGGAGGAGCGGGGACAGATTGCCTCGCTGGTGTAGCGACTTGCGGGCTTGAATGTCACCTACACTGAATTATATCAGGGTGTGCTTTGCTCATACCTCCACAAATGAATCGATTAAATCATTTTTGGTGCATTCAGACTGTTCACGCAGAGACTCATTGTTGGAGAACAAAGTGTGAAAACAAAAGATGACAGCTTTTCTTTTTCCACATTAGTCTATCTATATTTTCCACATTAGTCTGGAAAGATAAAATATTTTGCCGTAAGGTCTTCAACTTTGCGTGGGCTATAGTTCCTCAGCCGTATATGTGCTCTGCAGTGCAATCATGCTATCAGAAGGCACGGTGCATAGTATCACAGTGTTTTGTATGTAATTCACCAAGGAACACACTCCGAAGAAGCAAAGCAGCTTGCTGCGGCTTGATAAAAGGAGCGAGTTCCTAGAAAAACAAAACATTATTTAAATATGCAGTATCACCCAGGGCTGTGAGACATTGACTAGCAAATGAAAAGAGAAAAGGGCCTGCCAGTGGCGTGACAACTGCCTCACAAGAGCTAACATTAGTCTAATAACCAGGGCTGCCATACAAAACTCCATCACGGAGCCAGCAAGTCAGCACGCACCTGATCATGCAAATGTGACTCTTGGTGGGTGTGAGGGATACTGTAGCTCAGGCAGTTTGCTGAAACTCAAACCTTAGAAGTGATACTGTCATAGGCTTTTACCAAACTACCTTTTTTCAAAGCACTTGTGGTGGACCCCTTATCATAAGAAATGTCAGAAAAGCCAGTGAAATCCTGCAGTACCTTGGTAAAGCAGAGCAAATCCTTGGGCCTGGTTTGTGCGGTCTGAGTAGAAGTAGAGTATGACGAAGTCGCCTGTGATGTTCACCAGCTCCCGTGGTGGGCTGCGCCAGTCGAAGCGTGCAACCACCTGGTTGGTGTAGCCGTCCAATAGCTCCACCATGTCCGTCTGGTCAGAGATGTCGAAGAAGGTGAAGTTGAAGAGGATGGCAAAGGATCCAGGCACCTGGATAGTCCAGTAGCAAACACGGCCGGGCGAGTATTTGTCTGGGAAGTCAGGGGAGTAGATCACTCCTGATGGAGAGCTGTAGTTTCCACCGCAGGCCCCCACTCGAGCTAGAGGACAAAAAAGAGGAGGATATAGTCAGAGATACTGTATAAGCTATCAAAGTTTAGAAGCTACTGAGATTCAGATTGTTTGTCTCTGAACTAATGACCAAACAGGGGCCAATTTCAGCATTTTTGTGCCATCACATTAATCTTGATCAGTAAGACATACAGCAGGTGTCATGAGTACCCTTGAGAAGAGGAGAGTACATTATATTTTGGTACAGAGGCACTACAAATTTTCGAAAAATTCAGCTAGAGAATCTCAATTTGCAAAGTTGTGTAGTAGCAGAAAAGATCATGAAGTCGGAGACAGAGCAACACACTCTCATACTCACTGTCAAAGATGATGACCCAGCCGTCTCCACCGCAGGGCTGGGTGTGGTCGCCGAAGCAAACGTGGTTACACTCCATGCTAGGTGACTCTCCGTGGTCACGCAGGTCCACTTCGTTTCCGCAGAAACAGGCATATCCTGATTCCATACCGGCAAGCTGCACAACACAAAAAGAGTCAGGAATTCAAAACAAACTGTGGGTAACGCTTCTCATAATGCTACTCATTACAAATCCATTTGCAATGGGTGCCTGTGAGGAAAACATTGACTGTCATTCTGATGACTCAGAGAATGCTTTGTAGAGGAAACATGAAGATTTTGGCTTTTCTCTCTACTCTAAAAATATTTTAAATTTTTTCCATTCAATTATTATATGATTGCACAACAAATTTGCATGAAAATAAAAATAACTGCACACACAAAACATATTCATGTACTTTTTATAAGTTAAGTTTCTCATATCAGCTTTATGTGACATTGTGTTAACACTTAGTAAACACTTCATGTAACTCCTTGTCTTTTTGAAAGTGACTTTAGACTAAAGTGCCCTAATTACTTTTTCTCTCGTGATTACAAGATTCTGTAATTCAAGTCTGGAAAACTACAACCTCTCAGTTCGTCTGATTAGAAGCCTCCTTGTGCCTTTCAAACACACAGCTGTACAAAGAGAGTACAGAATAAACCTTACAGAAATAGCACCTATCTATCTTCAAAATCAAAACTGTTAGTAAACTGTTCCTGAAAGCGGAGTCGGAGTAGGAATGTGGAACGTCAAAAACCATCACACATCTTGACCTCGCCACCAATGGCTGCTTGTCCTCAAAAGAGCTATTGTCCTTCATTCAAAAGGACACCATTGTCCAATTTTCAGGCCCTAAATGAGTTCACACAACTGAAGGTACTGCATCATTTCCCACTCTGCGTCTTTTCTCATGGAATAGGAATTTATGGAGCCTCTGCTCTCGCCAAGATGTATCAAGCTACGTCCTTGTTGCATTATTCTATCTGATGAAGTAACGTTTGAAAACACCAACGTGAATATTTCTGGCGGAGCAAACAAGTGATGTATCGCTGTCTAACTCATCAGGCATGCTCTTTGTCAAAAAGTCACACGGGATCTGTACTTCCGAGCACTGATGTTTCACATGCACATTAAGGACAGTGACAGTCCAAGGGTAGGCAGACGATGCCAATCTGCCGCCACATCTGGTAACATCTGCTGAATTGAGAGGGGAGGGGGAAGCTGTCACTATTTGTCGATGCAGACAGAGCTGAACCGGATCTGCTGAGACAGAAAATGAACACCTGGCACTGTTTATAGCTGGGACAATGGCATGCCAGATTCAGAGATGAGTAAAATGCATTGAAGAGGAGGTGCCCACTGGGCTAATAACCGTTCATTTCCAGCTGTCAGCCTTGATTGCTGTGATGATTTGTCATCCGCTGCTTGGTTTCAAACAGGAAGTTTGATGGCTGAATAAAGGGGGTACTGACTGCACTGGACATCATGGTGATAATTGTCAGGAAACTGCCCGTAAATGCAGATGATTTACATGAAAGCTTGACTATTGCAAGAGACAGCTCATGTCAACTTTAGACATGTCAGGGGCAACTGACTGAATGCTTTCTCATTCAGTGAGTGGCCACATTTGAACTTGCCAGTATGAGTGCCAGGAGCTTGTTTTTTTATGTTTTCTCCCACAGAAGCTGCCAGTTTTCATTTGACTTAAAACATGCTCTCGGGTTATAGATTTTCTTTTATACAATCCTGCTTTAGTTTCAAATCTCACTTTGTATCTCTGCTTCCTGCAGAAGCTGATACAGTTCTGGATGGTGAGTTTGTTGGAGGTCTCACTGGTGCCGGACAGGGTGGGGGGATCGCCGCTGTCTTTGAAGCAGCCCAAGTTCCCAGGCACTGTAAGAAGAAGAGAGGAGAGGAAAAAAACGATTAGTTACGCACAATAACTTCGATGCACTCTGTATCACATGCTGACTATTAGCGGTTCATGTACAAATGTCATAGCTGTGAGAGTGTTTTTTGTAATTTCGATCGTAGATCCAGGTTTCCCTCTGGATCCGCTGCAGGGTTCAGTCTAAATGGGTGTTGGAGTTTGAAGTATATCATTTTTTGATTATTTTGATTATCAGTGTCATCATGGGTGAGGTCAGTTTGCTGCTGAGCAATAACATGATGTAGATGTGACCAGATGTGGTATTTTCATTTTATTGAGAAACTTGACATCTCTACAGAAAGTCATGAAAAGGTCAGTGCATGACTTCATTCCTTCATTCAAAATGTGTCTTAAACACTACGAAGCGCATCATCCACATCTTCCTATAAGTTCAGACTTTGCTCTGTAAACCCCAGACACAGGACTTCTATGGTAACACACACTCCAGAAGTAATAAAGCCTCTGTTTCAGTGTTTTGGTGTGAACTGTCAACAGGCCAGCCAACAATTTGGCCTCTGAAGAGAAGAGAAGAAGAAGAGGAAAGAGATAATAGGGGATGAGGAGGCGATGGAGGGGACAAAGATGTTTGAGTCATAACGAGAGGAAGCTGGAATCTCGAAAATGTACCCTGTCAGATATGAGAGCAAGTTGCATCAGATTAGGGATGTAGCCTCTTCTACACATGTGTGTGCGTGTGGTGAGACAATGGGTTTTCTATATTTGATGTGCCAAGAATTCCTAGCTGGTATTTGACAGATGGCAACACCTTTGTTCTCCAATAAACACAGGATCAGTTTTCCATAAAATATTAACACATAAACTGTTTTTGGTTTTGAACTGCTACCGGAGACATACTTTGGTTGATGCAAGAAGCAGCTACATACTGTACAACTTCTGCATCACTTTTCATTTTACTTTTTTTATACCCTATTGGTTTTCAGCGTGTTGCCATCCATCGTATCAACATCTATTGAAAATGCTTGTTAGGTGAGACCAGGGGGAGGTATGACACAAATAGGCCAACAATCGCAGATGGATCCCAGACCAGACAGATAGGTGGAAAATGGATGTTGACACCTTTCTAGATCACATTGGAGTCAGATGAATCAGCCCGCCGTCCCTAATCCACTGTGTATTCATCAAATACTATGCAATCTCTCAAAATCCAGCGCGGTGATTAAACCCTCCAAAGCCTTTAAATTCAATGTAATAGCTCAGGAAGTGCCAACAAAGCTTCCAGCGGTCTACATCCCGCTTGTGATTTGTTTTTCATTGCGATTAAAACGGGCTTACTCCTGTTTCATTTCCATGTTCTGAGGTTAAACGAATTTGACACACAGAAGTAAATGCACAATCTGAAAGTAATTTTCACTGCAAGTATAAAAAAAAAAAAAAAATCAACCCCCAAAGCTCTTCACTCTAATTGGAATTGGTGTCATCTGACCTAAGGGTACAAAAGAGCTCATTAGAAGAAGACAGGAAAGACAAGAGCAAAGTCTGTGCCCAAAATAGTTGTCAATGCTGCTTTCAGATACAACATAAGGATGCAAAAATCAAAAGCATGTGACATTACAGTACATTCTTGTTCTTAATCGAGCATGTACAATTTCCATCTAGTGTCTTTAACTGCAAGTTAAATGAGGTACAACTCATCTTTAATACAGATTTCAAAGTGTGATTGATCTTCCTGCAGTCTTGCAGTCTTTTAAACTCAAAACGACTGGAAATTAAATCAGCGGAAAAACAGGTCAAGTCTGATATTTTAAGTTTGTACTGGCAGTATATTAGAATCATGAAAAGTAACAGTGTTGCAGCTACTGAATTTGGAACATACAGTAAAAAACTATGGTGAATTTCCCGGAGTAAGCCCACCACAGGGGGTTATTTTGCTTGATACCGATATAAATGCATATGCGATTCAGCAGAGAATTCAACAATGCAGTTTCCTCACATACTGATAAAAAAAAAATAGCAAGACATTTATTTGATCATAAGTTTGATATCACACAGCAGCATGTCTTATTTGTGAGTCTTACTTTGTGGATGCTGCAAAGTCTGACAACAAGCTGAGACTGCGGGGTGGTTTTGTCCCCTGACTCTGTATACCAACACTGTCCTAGAAAATGAATTACACCAGAGCTTTTCAGTTGTTGTGTGTGTCTTCTCTTCTCAAACACTTGCATGTTGAAAGCTGCCTGCTTGTCTCATGACAGCTAGTTCCACCGGTGAACATCTAGTCGTTGGCAGTAAAACGCTAGAGCCATTTTTTACAAGCCTGTCATGATTCAATTTTGGAATATATTCAGATTCTGCATAAGGAAAAAAAGAGGTATAGGAACATAGCACTCAACTCAGTTTTAATGTTTATAACATCGCTGTAGAGGGGCATCACTCACTGTCTTCGTGAACTGGAGTAACCTGTCCCCTCCCCATGATAAAGACCACACACGTGCGCTGTCTTTGGCATGCCACTTGTTCCCAATGTTAACTTTTTCGGCTGGCACGATACCTCGTCTACATGTACAACAGATGCCGCAGATTCTTTCTGTTTATGTAAGAATGAGGCACAAAGGCTTTTGGGGTAAAAGTGTGACATGTTTTAGACTCTACATAAATTATTGTCCACAAGAATGCCCACCACAGACTGGAAAAGTGAAGGAGTGGAGACGGGGGGGTGGGGGGGGGGGGGGGGGGGGGTGGGGGGGGGGGGGGGGGGAATGAAATGAAACAGACTGGGAGAGGAAAAGGCTGCTCCCTGCGTTTCACTCACGTTTGCTGACTGTAAAGTGACCAGCGAGCCTTTGGCTGCAGCCATGATTTGGTTCTGTTTTGAAACCGTGTTTGACAGATGATTCAACACTTCAAGACAACGCTCTGAGATTGCCTCAGACCAGCAACAAACCGTGTGCAATATTCCTTTTTTTTTTAGCCACAACGCTTCATAAATGGATTAATACGGGTGTTTGAATCATTTAGCAAGACTCCATGATGCATATTTGCAGAATTAAGGGCTGGATTATATGACAAGTTAAACTGCAAACATGACAGTAATGAGAATATTCTCTATACTTCACATTTTCTAGGGTGAGGCAGGACAGTGCTGTAACAGCATTTTTCTTTTTTATCCGTCGCTTAGCTATACACTGGATTAACCCTAGTGAAGTGTGCAGGAGGAGAGCCGAGAAGAGAAGAGAGATAAACACCTGGTTGGGAACCAACAACCCTCCCTCCAAGCAAGGCACGCAGGTACCACATCAATGGAGCCTTTGAAAAAGTGGAGGAGAAAATGCTACTGCGGGGCTCAACAGCCAGATTAAAGGCAGCAGTGCTCTTTTTTCACTTTGCTTTGACAAGAAGATTGCAGACTACAGTCAATTTATCTGTCTTTGTCCTTTTCTCGTCCCAGGGGCTGCGAAGCGCTGTCTGAAGAACAGCAGGTGGTGGGATCGTATCACATCAGAGGTTCGGAGGTTTGTATGGAACCGGAGACGGAGAGGGCCGCAGCCTCTGCACTGCACCTTCCGTACGAACACGGCGTTTATCAAAAAATAAATTGTGTGAAATTGTCCTTGCATGAAAAACGCCTGAGCGAAGCATTGTTCCTTTAAAAACATCTGCTTTGCAGACGCAACAAGTGCAAATGTCTCCACGTACAATAAAAGAAAAAAAAAAAAAACACACAAACACATTCAACACACTTCAAAGCTGTCGGTGGAATTCAGACTTTAACGAGCCAGAGGGGAGAAACGGAGGAAACACAAGGTGCATAAATGCTCCAGTCAGCCCAGACCAGACCTCTGAAAACCTCAGGAGATCACAGCAGGAGGGGGGGGAAGGGAGGGGAGGGAGGGAGGGGGGGGGACTCCCACAAAGTTTAAAAAAAGTGAAGAAAAAAAAAAAAAAGAAGACAGAGAGCTAAACAAAGCTCGACTGCAGCCATACCCATCACAACCTGGAAGCCTGCTGCCTTAGCTCAGAAAGGAGCGGCTAGTTAGTCTTCCCGCAATACAATGTGCTACGCAGACAGGAGGCATCGGGCAAAACAACAAAGTTCACGGGTGTCTGTCTAGCCAGGAACAGGAGACACCTCTTTCCACACAGCAGACACAACAACAGTGCCGACCCAAAACACATCAGAGAGAAAGAGAAAGGAACAACACAGAGGGATATAACAAACAAAACATCAAACATGTACGACAGGCTTTGGCAAGTGCAACTTGGCAGGGAGCGCATGCGAGCAGGTTGATGAGCCGGTGGGTGGATGGGGTGGGGGGGTGGGGGGGTGGGAGGGGGTCATGTCATCAAGTTATAAATTTCTATGACATCTGGAGTGTAAAGAAGATGAAGATATCTAGGGAAAAAAAAGGAGAAAGAGCTAAAGAATGGTTTTGTTTTTAATGGGATTGTGGGTGTCTCTCTCTCTCTCTCTCTTTTTTTTTTTTTTTTAAAATAGCTTTACTCTTAACAGCCAGACTCTGCTTGCCTGCATCCACCCAGTACAGTGTGCCAGATATGTTCACTTAAAAGATGAGGTAAGACAGAGAGAGAGAGAGAGAGAGAGAGAGAAAGAGAGAGAATATAAAGCCTTAAGGAACAATCAACCTTTAAAAGTCTCTGCTTTATAATCACTGTTGAAACACTGGAGGATTTCAGTACAAAACTATTTTCACAACCTGTCCTCTGTGTAATCTAGAGAAGCCAAGATGACACTGAAAAATGTATGTAAAAAGAGCCTGCAGCAACATGGAAAATACATTAAATAACGCACCAAAATCAGGTCTGGGTGCCGAACGTCTATACTTTTTTTGGCGCCTACCGCTGGCATGGAATTGTTCAAACTCCTCTTTACTTGTTCTTTGATCAGACAGTTTCTGATTTCAATTATAACTTCACCAATTTCAGATGATAGTTCTTCTGTTAAAAGACAAAAGGGAACATTGACATATTCCTCCAGCTAAGGTATCACAAAAAGTATCGTTTGGTTCCAGGACCACAACTCAGGTGGCTCCTGATATCAAACATTTTAAATAAAAAGCTGAAATAATATGTACAGAATATATGTTCTTGATGTTTTAAATATAGACACCTATACCATCACCTGAATCTATACATTTGAAACAGATGCATATATATCCAACATGAATTTATTTGGGCAGGTAAAAAAAAAAAATATTCCTTGTTCTCACGATGAAAAAAAAAAAACACTGAATGGCCTCTCACTTACTGCCTGAAGAATTCTGGATGTGGGAGCATGAAAGGTCAGTTTAAAGCACCCACACAGATCATAAATAACATCACCGCTGTGGCGTCACTGTGTAGGTGATGGCGTGGGCTTTCTATAATTAATGATTGTGGTCACGGTGAAATTTATGCCCATTTTCCAGAATGTCTTTGTCCTTTAAATTTGCAACTTAACATTTTATTTGCTGATTTGTTTGTCTTTTATATAAGCTGATTAATCTCCTATAAACAACATTCAGGCAGCTGAGAGACTCAACATGAGGTAACAGCTGAAGATGTTTGCAACAGGTGGGACGTTCTGTCAAAGTTGTGACATCAAGTAAAAAGGAAACCAGCCAAACTACAGCAGCTGTCTCCTCTTTTTTCACACTACATACAGTATATTCTGTATATATACTATATATTCTTCACCTCATTTTTATGCACAAATCACACCAATCATTCCCAAAGTGCTGTTATGCCGCTACGATGTCTCACCTTCTTCTTTCACTGTTTACATTTCTGTCTAATATCACATGCTCCGTCTTCTGGCAGTGTTTTGAATGCATAAACATTTAAATGTTTTTCTTTTTATGCCCCATTAGCCTTGAAGAAGTTTTTCAGACACACATTTCTTTCAAGTATTATTTTCCTACATTGAATTTGACATCTCAGAGATTTAGTTTTGATATCACTTAAGAATAAAATGAAAGTAAATTGCGCCTTGAAAGGAGGAAATCTCTGATAAGAATCTCTGATAACACCTTGTTAACATCGAATTACACTGTAACCGGAGACAAAAAAGTGATTAGTGCTTCCACGTTAGTAAAGGGATTGTTTAAGCAGTGAGGTCAAAAGAGGAGAAATGGGATTTTAAAGGCACATTCCTCAAGTGCTAAAAGGCTTGATACAAGTAATTTAAAACACAGGTATGTTGGAGCCTTCGAAACACTCCCACCAGCCCATTAATGCACCACCAGCAGGTTAACCATTCAACTCTGATGTACACACACACACACACACACACACACACACACATACGCACACGCGCACACATCTGGAACATACACTGCCTTCCCAGGAATGCTAAGTGCAACAAACCAAGGAAACAACACTTATCACAGTCGGTGTTTATGTGATTTTTTTTTTCCTCCCTCCATCCAGTTCTGTCTCTCTGCCGTTATTCCTCGCTCTGTCTCCCTTTCATTGTGTCTCTGCCCCATTTATTACTCCCTTTGTAGTACAGTATATTGAATACATAAACAAATACAGCTGCTGCATTTCATCAAGCCCATGATTAGTCTTGTCGACTGCACCGCAGCCTGGGAGAACACAGAAGAAACAGTGAAATATCCCACAAACTCCCCCAGGACGATCATTTCTGGAAACTCAGCATTGTTTGTAAGTAGGTGGGAGTTGCTATTATGTTTTTCTGTTGGGTTTATGCTTTGTTTTTCTATGGTGATCATAAATTCTCTCCCGCATGTAAATGGGAACAGCTTACAGTTAGACAATAAAGGACTTATTATTGGGCAGAACCAGAGAAGTATTTGTATGTGACTGACTGACTTTGCTAGTGAGATGTTCAAGACACGCTGCTGGGCTGAGTGAGTGTCAGTGAAAACCAGGTATTTGTGTGCATGTGTGCGTGAGAGGGAGACTCTGTATGTCAGTACGGTATGTGCATGTTTACTGTATCTGTACGTCCTCTTTTATCCCATTTAAATGATACGGCTGGCTGATTTTCTATATGTTCCTTATTGTAAACAAAGATCATGTACAGAGCCAAACCAACAACAAATTGATCTACTTAGAAGTATCGCGCGCGTATCCAAATCCTATATCTTATCCCTCTGTGCCGTAGACCTCTATTGTTGTCCAAAGACTATTAAATACACATCAATGAGCCACACTGTTGCATCGGGTGACATGTTCCTTGGCCCTGAAAAAATTTGGGAGGGATAGTTTGTTTGGAAATGGCTCCAAAGACAAATGACAGCGATGGCATTTTCAGTCTCCGGAGAGTATTTCAGTGTAAGGCTGAACTCAGTATGTGCGGGAACACGGTTCTGTTAACTTGTTGCGCAACATATCGCAACCTCTTGACTTTCTACTTAAGTTACTAGTCCAATATACTATGTAGTAGACTGAAAACATGTTTGCTGTTATTACTCTTTGGAGGCATTTCTACACAAACTACCGTGCCTACTCCTCTTTGGGGAGAAGGAACAGTCGCCCAATGCAACAGTGTGGCTCAGCGAGAGTGTTTTCAATAGTTTTTCTACAACAATGGAGGTCTACGGCACAGAGGAATAAGATATATCAGGCTTTGAATACACATATAATACTTGTAAACAGATCAATTCATTGTTGGTTTGGCTCTGCACATGAGATTTGTTGACAATAAGAAAAATATAGCAAATAACCAGCCTTACCCTTTAAACATTTCTGTATGTGTGTGTGTGTGTGTGTGTGTGCAGTGGAGGCTGTGTTACAACAAGATTGGGATGGAGGAGATCAATGCCCCAGCCCGGGGCCCTGGGAGAGTGACTAACCATCTAATTAGAGGGAAGAGGGAAGAGCCGGAGCTTTAAATAAATAATTAGTGCCTTCTCAGAGACCAGGCCGAACAATGCAGAGAAGAGATGAAAAATGGCCGCCACACTGCATCACTCTGCCTCACCTGACAAACCAAATAACCAATGTCCCGAGGAGTCCCAGGGGACCTGATACCCGGGCGACTGGGAGATGAAAAGATGAGCAGACACTTTGTGACCACCTCGGGGCATCAGATAAGCATGGCGGCGCACTTCCATTTATCATCATTCACTTCCAAAGAGATTGACTTCTCGTTTGTCTACCGCGGCACGTCGTCCTGGTTATCTGGATGTCGATGACAGTGAATAAGTCGCCACCAATGTGAAAAAGAAATTCCAAAAAAAAAGTCCAAATTCTGTCACGTTCCCTCACATGTGACATATGATATGATGTTTTTCTAATTCCAATTAGGAGATGTTGCACATAATTCATCCCAAGGCATTATCGATTAATCTGCTGAGTACTCTCTCGATTGATTGGTCTATAAAATGGAAGAAAATAGTGGGAAATGGACTCTATAATTTCCTAAAGTTTATCTAATCACATTCCTTCTTTTGTCCAACCAACAATACAAAACCTAACGATGTTTGAAAAGACTAATTGCTTGATCGACAATTTGTTTTATCCCGAACTGAGACACAACACTGGAAAGAGAGAGAAAAAGCATGGTTCCAGCCATTGTTTGAAACAATCTTTGTGTGTATGTACAACCAGACTTACAGCTGAAGGCACCATGAGTGGCCCCTACAAGCTGCAATTGCCATCACATCCCCCAGTATGAAAGTAATGAACAACATGCTGATTATTTTTTTTAGAGCTTTATCAGTCCTGGAACTAATCATATAACTTTTTCGTTTTGAGGATGGAGCAAGAGAAAAAGACATGTGGTCGTTAATCAAAGGGGCTTGTTAAAGGGGGGAATATTGATGTGCTCAGTAAATTTCGTGGCAAACATGCCCATTAGATTATTATAAACTATAAACTATGTCATGTGTGCAAAGTTGATATTTTGGCTTTGAGGGTAGTACAATACAGAAGTTAATGTAATGCTTAAGAAGAAATCAGACAGATTTATCTTCTGGGGGGCATAATTTCACAACAGTCTATAGATTTAGATTTGGACATTTCGATTTTTTGTGTCTTGTGGAGAATTTTTGGCCTATGAGACACTCGTCAGGTGGTCAGCAAAAACATTAGGATTCATCCTCTTTGGACTGTCATTATCCATAGTTAATTTAATGGAAAATATGGACAGTTGTTGCCAACATATCCGGTTTTGTACCACACTGTCACAGTCTTACTTTCCACGATTAAAAAGTATATCGACTATGCAAATTAATTTTAATCAAGTTTGGCTTAAATATGCAAAATGCACATGCACAGGGAAAAACTTGCTGAACAATATCCAATAACAAAATTACATTTATTGCACTTGTGCAGAGTCATGCTGGTCTACATTTGGCTATGAGCCCTCAAAATCGGTTGACCCACTATTCATCTCCTCCTCTTCCCCAAGACAAGAACTAAACAATGTCCATTTACTTCTTCTCATTAGCAAACATTCTACACAACCGGCTCTCCTCGTAATCAATACCTTTAATTCCCTAATGGCCCTAGCTGATTTAACCCCAGCTATGTTGAGAAAAGGAAGGAGCCAGAGAGAGAGGCTGGAAGATTAAATCTACGTGATGTTCTCTGGTTTGTTTTTGTGAGAGTCTCTACTTTCTGTCTGAGAGTTTCCTCACAGCACTGCAGGCAGGTATTTTTCCTGAGGGCAGGTATGGGTGGAGCCATGAGGAGGTCAGAGGTCAGAAGAAGATAACAATGCTCAAAGCTCCCCCTCCCTCTTC
Source organism: Thunnus albacares (assembly GCF_914725855.1). NCBI lineage: Eukaryota > Metazoa > Chordata > Actinopteri > Scombriformes > Scombridae > Thunnus > Thunnus albacares. The sequence goes on from NC_058107.1 coordinate 31,958,006, forward strand.
CCCAGGTAAGGACAGACCTAATGCAGGTGAAAGGGGACGCGTCAAACCGACAGACGTCAGTGCCTTAAAGTCTCCAAAATTTGCCTCTGCAGAACTCAAAATGTCAGTCTCAGTTGTGTACAGTCTTTGTATGTCTGTGTTTTTCACAGGCTCCTGATTTGCTGCTTTAAAGCTGTAGTCCCTAAACAACTTCAAAGCTTTCTTTCTGTGTCTTTGTGGATGCCGATTGAGTCTAATATTAGCAGGAAGTTTACTTCATCCCCATGTGGAGGCACACAGTCAGTGTGAGGCCAATGGCAAGAAAAAACAAGACAAAAAGTCCCATTGTATGAGGGTGCAGGATTTAAAATAGAACTCTAAATCTACTCTCACAACACCTGCTGTATTTTATACATGAAATTACTCTGAGGTTGGCATATTTTTTTTTATAAAAAATGTATATGAATTAATTTGGTTGGTAAAAAATATCATCTTGGTAGGTAAGTTTTTAAAGGTTGACGGCGGTGAGGCCAAAAAGATAATTTTGGACATTGATTGCATGCGCGTGTGCACACACATTATTTCTATCCTTCAGAGGCCCCTCTATTTACTTTGTTCATTGGATTATATGAAAGTGACTCTTTATGAATGTAGCTCTTTCAAGAAGAGCCACATGATAAGCCTCTTCTTTGTTGGCTCTGTCAGCACATCTGTTATAACTGTATGAATCTTTAAGCAGAAGAACAGGTCAACCATTTGCCTTTTTTAAGAACACATAGCCAAAACATAACCATCAACAACATGACTGACCTTTACTGTTAGTTCTTTAATTGTACTCTAACCTACAATAGCCTCTAAATGAATTGAGGAATGGTCAAAATGACCTCACTTCATAAAAATATCCTCTCTGTGAAATCTAAAAGAAGTCTAAATCTCAGAGCTGTTTTTACACTGTCAAAAGTACAGGAACAAACACAACAGACACACACACCCTTCTCCACACAGTGATGCCTGAACCTGCCTCAGTATGCTGGTTGCGAGGGTTGGTTGTGGTGAAAGCTGGTACAAGACCACCTAGGGGAACTATTCAGCCTCTGAAAACAATGGCAGAGAGTGAGATAAATACTGCAATAACAGAACCTGAAAGCATCTATGGTTCAGGCAACCACAACAGCCACGAGGCAAGGCTGTGGTACTTCAGTCTGGGATCCATTTCCAGACCACATGTCCAACATGTTCGACTTGTCTCGGCCTCTTGCTTATTTTGACTCAAGCTTGTTCAGTTGACTTTTCCTGCCTATCATAAAATCTTCAAAGATGCATCTTTTTACAACCTGATCCACATTTTTTTCATTTTCTTTACAACGCTGTTATTTAAGGAATAAGACATGTGTGTATTATATAATCCATGCATTGTTGGACGCACCTACTGTAGCTGGTGCAGAGAAAGGTACACTTTGTCTTCTTTAAGAGGCTTTACTTTTTACATGCTTATTGACGGTTTTGGTGACGGGTTTAATCTGGTCCTGACTTGGCTTGACACCACTTGGACCTGTTCTTGTCTCAAACCGCACTATGTCTGGCCCTGGAACTGATTTGGACTCAGCTTAACTTGTATCATTTTAAGTCCTTTACTAAGCATAAATGCCAAGAATTCAATGGCTCTGGGTGTCACTTCAGTCAGGGCCCTTCTGGCTGTTCCTATTGTATTCTCTACACCTTTATTTGCTGGATTTGATCTAATTGTGATCTGTTTTTTGTTTTTCCTGTCTAAAGCACTTTGTAATGCTGTTTTAAAAAGTACTGCATAAATAAAGTTATTATCATTAAGTAGTCACAGTTTCTCCTGAGGGGGACGTGAATGTCTGAACCAAATTTCACGGTACTCCCTCCAATAGTTGTTGAGACATTTCACTGGACCTCTGCCTGCTGGTAGAGCTAGAGGAAAAGTCAGGGGATTACCAAAAGTCATTAGGATTCATCATCTGGGGACCATGAATGTTTGACCAGGAATGTTTGCACCAAATTTCATGGCAATTTATCCAATAGTTGTGGAGACATTTGGCTAAAAATCAAAAATGTCAACCTCATGGTGGCGCCAGAGGAAAATCTATGAATATATCATATCATAGAAATAAAAAAAGAATCCATAAATTAACTGATAAAGAAAATAATCAATAATCACAGCCCTATTTTGATTACAGCACTTCTACTACGTTTGTTTCGAAGTGGAGATCTTTTTTAACCGTAAGGAAGTGGAGTTCTTTTATTGCAGAAAACAGTAAATTTAACAGCTTGTATTTGAGAAGAAAAGACAGACATTTACAACAATGGAGGCAGACTTCAAAAAAGACTTGTGTGAAACCCTGTAAAACCCTGGCCTGGACAGCTCAGTTTCATCCCAAAACACTGAACAAGAGCAGCTTAGTCGTTCTTGGACACAGATCTCTGGTCAGATTCATTCATGACTCGCTGGAGGTTGACTCAGGTGTCCTACAACTTCAAAGTGCCATTTAGCAGCTTCATAAATCACCCTTAATGAAGGCAATATCTCATCACTGCATATTTTCCTCAGCGTTCAGTAATAAAATCTTGGGCCAAACACATAACTACTTTGTTTTAATGTCTTCAAGGTGTGGCTGGTTAGCTTGCCAGACGGATGGATGTAGTGCCTCTGGTATTGAGACTATTGTTTGACGGTGACAGACAAGGTTAATCAGACATTGCCTCGATTGTTCAGATAGATGAAAGTATGACCTACTGTAAGTGAGGAATTCAAGTCATATGTCAAGTTGGTTAAAAGTTGAAGTGCAAACACAGTGACAGGTCTATAACAAAGGACTATCTTAAAATATCACAAAAGTAGTGTACAGGACTTGTGACGTACAGAGTCTCATTACCCAACACAGCAGGTATGTCACCAACAATAATACTGTGTTAAATAAGAAGATACTGTAAACATATGGTATCATATTGATAAAAAAAATAGATAATTTAACAGCAATAAACTGGATGAAAGTACTGTCAACAAACATAACTCAATGGACTAGACTGGATAAGACTAAAACAGGTATACACAATGGAATGCATGACGGCACATTTACAAATGAAAATGGACATATTTCTACAAAGATGGACTCCTCCTACTTGGGACTATGAATGCTTAAAAAGGATATGTATTGAGGTTTACTCTTGTTTGTAAATACCTGTCAACTCTGCTCAATGTCAAGAATTGTTGGAAAAATTAAGTTTGAGAAAAAAAAAAGAAGAAAAGGTGGATAAACGTCAATGTGGATTTAACGCTTACTGTGCTGTAAACTATCCCTTTAGGACTGTACTGAAACAGGGGAAAACCTCATAGCTGCTCCACATTTCTCCATTGCAAGAAAACACAGTGGCACAACAAGTTTTTCTTGTGCTGTTGAGAGATGAGTTCCCAACGTGCAGATCAAACCGTCTTTGTCTTGGCAAACGCTGTAGGACTTAACCCTGACAGTTTCACTCTGTGTCAATCAAATTCAGCCGGGGCATATCGTCAAGTAAATGCATGTCAGCTTAAAGGAGCCAACAAAAAACAAAATGTCCTGCCAGTATGAAACATTATAAGAAAGGAAGTTTTTTAAAAGGATAGACGGTCAACAGGATCCATCACATTTTCACTGGTCAAATCAGTCAAATGTTTTCTAATTATAGAGCTGATCCTCTTGTTAACAAGTGTTTTGACATCTACAGATACCACAGTATCACAACACTGACACATACAGAGCTATGAAAATAAATTTTAAATTTGTAAGGTTTTACTAACACTTAACAAAATTACTTTACGGACTGGATTGTCTTTAAAATCCCAAACAAATCCTTTGTCATCACATTAATCAGTAATGCAAATGGACATATAACCAAAACCAAATGTTCAAGACCTTCCAGGAACCGTCTGACTGTGTCTGTGTAAAACTAAAAACTCCTGTAATAATGGATTGAGCTGTCAGCTATAGTTTGTATCTGGTGAACCTACTGGTTTGGCCAGAGGCTCCACTGGTAAATTCCTCACACCTCATTAGAATGTGCATTCTTTGTAAGACAACAATAAGCCTTTTCTGCCCTACACATTGAAGCCTGACATTATGTTTTACACAAATGCATCAGTACTGAACTAGCCTATAGAGAAAACTGAACTTAACAATAAATATAAATGTTTGTTACAACACAGCTCAAGTTAATCGGTTCAACGTAGGGGAATGCATCCTTTAGAAGTTTTAGTTTTTAGGCTGGTCTGCTACACAGGAACTGGATTTCAATAAATAACAATCATGACAAGGCTATGCTTAGCTGAGCATTTAGTGGCCTGGAAATGAGAAGGACCCGGGACAACGTGCACCGTGGAAATGTCAATTTGTACAGTAGACGATGTGCCTTGACAGCATGCCTTTTTGAAATGCTTAGATAATTCCACCGCATGATAACTGCTGCCATGAGGGATTACTAGGATCAACAAATGTCGTGACCTACACTGTAATCCACACTGTCAGACTATGTGTTTCTGGCCTCATGTGACCTGCCTGGCAGTTTGCGCTCCACCAGGGTGTGTCACCCTCACCAGGGTGGCATGACCCTAGATGACAGGGAACCCAGCTGGATAACAGACTGACCGTTGGCAGGCTCCAGGTGCCTCAGCAAGTGGCCACCAACTACCAACCACGCAACATCAAACATAAGCAAAAAAAGTAGACAAAACGAGGGCACAGACAAAACAAAAAGCCAGACAAAATGAAAACAAAGACCACTGTTGCCCTTTCTCTGGCACACCACAGTGTTTTTCAGCCTTTCTTTGCCAGCCGCATGTGAGAACACTGACACTGAGAGAGCATCAGCATTCTCTCACTTGGCAGCTTGAAAGCTTTCAAGCGCAGCAGATTGAGAACAGGCACCGCCAGAAGGTGAGGCACCCTGTGGCGATTGTGGTTTCACAATAGATGAGACAGAGCATTCGTGTCTGAAAGGTCCCTCATATCCCTGCAGGGAGAAACCGTCTCTACTGAACAGGCATGTTTTCAAGACACTGGATGCTTGGCTCACAGCAAGCTTCATCTCTTTTTCTTACATTACAGGGTTCTGCATAACTCTTAATGCCCTAAAAGAAAGAGAAATGTTCCTGTAAGACAGGATTTGATACAGGCGAAGCTCTCAGCCATTAGAAATGGGCCACATGTCGCAAGGATGGGTTACACGCTGTGCAGTCCTGGATCCTAGACAAAAACAAGGCTGAACCAGCACATGGCAAACCCATCTGGAACAAAAGCTGGCCTAATTTTACCAAAGATAAGGGACAAGCCTGGCTCCAAACAGAGACGGTGTGGGCTGCTCTCCTCTTTCCTCTGAAACCACAAAGGTTTGGGATATCGGCCGGGAAATGCTGAGTTAAATTGACAGTTGTCTGAAATAGGTCAGTCAAAAGACTAATGGTATACACACAAGCTCCTATACACATGAAATCATTCACACATGCAAAAAACGTCATGGATAAATACATGGATACACACAAGCCATCCAGCCAACAGCCATTATCAGATGGGTTAATGGGTCCTGGGCTATTCAAACAGCAGCCTTTAGTCAAAAATCTACTCAGACAGTATAATGGTGGGATGGCTATAGGGGGCGGAGGGGGGTTCTCGAGACCTAGCGGTACAGTGTACCTACTACGATGAAAAGTCACAAGAAAGTCTGTTCCCTGTTCCCCAATCACTAGTGTCCACCTCAAGTGCACATTAACCTCAAACTACAGTGAAGAAGTGAATATATCAAACTAAATGACTAAGGCATCCATTGGTACCAACCACGTCATGCTAGCTTGTTAGGAAGGGGGCTAAATAATGCTCCAAAGTTAGGCAAAATTTTGACAAGGAAAAACTGGCATGGCCATTTTCAAAAAGATCCCTTGACCTCTCAACTCAAGATATCTGAATGAAAATGTGTTCTGTGGGTATCCATGAGACTCCCCTTCACAGACATGCCCACTTTATGCTAATGCCATGCAGTTTTTGACAAAAATTATGCAGTTTTTCGCATGCGGTACAAATGTGTTATTTTCACCTATTCTAAAAATGGTGTATTTGAATATTTCTGCAACTGCAGTCCCTAAACAGTCTTGGAATTGCATAAATTGGGTATGACTGGAAAGCTGAGACTCTTGAGGATTCAATGAGTCCATTATTCATTGCCCATTTATTCATGTGTGATGATGTTAGTCCCCACAGTAGCCATTTCATTGTAGTGAGACCATTTTTTGAAACTTGACCTCACTGTATAAAATGACCTATTGTGACCTCTGGGATAATCACAGCCTCACACATAACCAAAAGGTAGAGACCTAGCGCATTTAGAGGATGAAAAATGCAATTCTTACAGAAATCGCTGAACGTCAAAAAATTGCTGCACCAACTTATGAGACATAATTGAGCATGGGAATGATCATCATATACTTCCATCATAATGTTCTTAGCCCTTATACACTCTAAACCTTCAAATTTTGAATAGGCACCTAACCAGAACACAATGTTTATAACAGCTTTATGACTTGACACATAGTGCTGAGCTGCATCTCAAATTAATCTTCATGTTCCCAGCTTTCAGATGATGTATACCACATCTATGTGGCATATACTGATGCTATCTCCCCCTAAAGACCCACTGCAATAGCCAGAAGGTGAGATAACACTGGCATTAAAAAAAATAAATAAAAGAAAAGAAATAGAGAGAATGAATGTTTAATGTCAGAGAAAAAAACAGGAAAAGAGTAAAGATTGATTACATAAGAAAGGGGAATGTAATTCATGATTAAAGAAATGAAATATTTATTTCAGTTAAAAAGAATTTGTGTTCCACTTGGCTGACATTCAAGAGCCATCTTTATCTTTTGCAATGTGTTCAGTCACCAGATTCTTTTGGTACTAATGCAATAACTCTTCTGATCTAAACCACCATGTACTAAGAGAGAATAAAAGTGAAAAACACATGATTTTTAAATAGCATAGAACTCTCTAATTACCTAAGAAATATAACCATTTGTGACAGTTACTTGAGAAAACAAACATGCTCGCAGCAAATCGCTGGATCTCAATCTCCTCTGCAGGAATTCTGATCTTTGGCATCAAAAACAGTGTAGGTTGATCCACATGAGTCTGTTTTCAACAGCAGTGATTAAAAAGGTGGAGGGAATGAAAGTAATGTGATTAAAGACAAGCAGCTCTTTGTAAATGTGTGCCAAACTGGTAGAGAAGACACACAGAAGCACGGAGTCTCCCTAACCAAACAGTCCATCACACATCTATCCAGGCATAACTGGACCGGGACAGTGTCATACCCACATGTGAACAAATCATCCAAATATATCCACAAACAGGTAGATGCACATAATCACTCACATCAAAAAGCCTGTCAAAACAAGCTGAAAAGCCAAAGGGGAAACTTATGATCGCGCGTACAAAAAACGCACACATGCATACTCACACACAGAGGCAGTGATTGACAGCTCGCATTAAAGTAGGGGCAGGCCCAGGCATGGCAGGAGGAGGGGTGACGAGAGGCAATTAGAGGCATTTTTTAGATGATAATAGCTGTGTACAAGCCATACAGTCTATAAAAGCTATTCATAGCAGGCGAGCAGATGAGCATAGCAATGAAAGTGGCTGGTCCGTGTGCCCATGATATAGCCCCCGGGGGCATGGAAGGGCAGAGACAGAAAGAGAAAAAGGAGTTGCAGTCTCTTACTCTGGCATGTAGGGATGTCGCAGTATCTCCAGTAGATCCCGTCTTCATGATCTGCAATGTAGCACCACGGCTGAACATCCCCGTCAGGATTCCTGCAGAGATACGGGCCAAAATGTTAAGACCATGTACACACAAAGTTGTTTAAAGCTGAAAAACAGCTTTTTCTCTCCTTTTTGGCATCTCTTTTTTTTTTTCTCTCACAAAATTGAGCTTTTGAAAACCTCCTTCCAAACCAGCGAAATGCAACAACACCAGCCTTGCATTTTTGTGTCAAATTGGAAAAATATGACATGTATCTGCTCAGACACTGTCAACTTTCTATTGTCTCTAACCCACTCTGTGATTTTCTCATTTTCTCAATTTCATATCCAATTTAACTGAACACACAACACAGTTGTATTCATGTTTATGTCAGATGTCTTCACATATCATAAAATAGTGTAGCTTGATGTTTGAATGCAGCAGCTCAGAAAACTGCTGTTTTCCTGGTTAACAAGAAGCATTTAGAAGCTGTAATCAAATCACTCTTTTTTGCTCGTTCAGCTGCAGCAACACAAACAGTTTAAAAAAATGTAAACGATAACAACAAACGTATGAAAACTGCTGTATTTCAAGGGGACAAAACAGAGTAAACAGGTTGTGTTTTTCCTACTCCTTACCAGATGTTGGTTGTGATGCACATTTTTGTTTTTGTTTTTTGGCCAACCAAAACATAATCAGGATGATATTTAGCAATGTTTCAAATGTTTGGTGGTTTAAGTGTGGACAGAGATCTTGGAATGAAAAAACTTGTGAGGATGCACATTATTTCCCCACACAAACTGCATTTGCAGATTGTGGTTGTAGTTTAAGAGGTGCGTCGGGCAGGTGTTGAAGGTTAAAAAGAAAGGAAAGGAAGGGAAGAAAGAATGATAGGAGGGACATGAGGGCAAAAAACAACAAGACAATGACAGGCTATCAACTGAAAACCCTGCTGCAGAAGGCTGAATGCTCAATAGTGTTTCCGAGGGGGAGATTATCTTGGCTGTGTCAATCATCCCCAGTAGCACCCCTTGGCGCTTGTTGGTTTAGCCTTTTCCTCGGCACTCTGGAGGCTTGACCATGCATGTCAGTTAAGGGCCAGGCCAATGGGTCTTGATGGGTGGAGATGGTTAGAGGTCGGGGAGGGGTGGAGGGGGAGGCTCTTTGTTCTGGGTCAGACACAGACCTGAAAAAGGGATGGGTGATGGGGCAAAGCTTTTGTCTGAGTCCGCAGCTTCTTTTGAACCTCATCAAGGCACTTTTAACCCATCATAATAAGGCTGACAGGCCCCTCGGTGCTTTTGCTTTTCAGTTTCACTTACAAAAGCAATGAGAAGCAGGATTTAACATAGAAATACCTAAAAGCGTTGTGCAGGCTCCATATCTCCAGGGTAATAATGCAACCTTGTTAATCATGACCCTTTTAATAGCAGATAAATGAAATCAAATGCAGCGGGAGCTCCTCTTAGTGCTGTTTCAGCTCTTTAAGCTCTATTTCAGGATTACTGTGACTGTAAAAATACACACCCCGTCAACTAAAAAAGCCTTCTAAGATGACATAGCTATTTTTTTCAACCCTGACTGTAATCGCCAGAGACCTTTTCTCTTCTTTTTTGACACACCTCATTGTAGCATCTCGAAAAAGCCCCGCGGCGCTGCACTATCCCATTTCGCCTTTTGTGAACAAAGTTGTGAAGGGCGTTTCCATTTCTTTTCTTCTCCTATCAAAAACAGTATCCTGAGTTTCCTCCTCTCTTTTCACACTCAGAATGAGGTACTGACAAAGATGTCGTTGTAAAGACTTTTTTGGGTTGAACTCAAATTTAAGTGCCTTAAAGCTTTTCACTCTCATTATGTGGCAATCAGTTATCCCTCTCTCTTGCACCCTGACAGCAACAGAAATGTGTGAAGAAAGAACTCATCTAGTCACATTGTTATCTAATATTTATTCTAGCATCCTGCCATCAAAACAACCCTGACTTTCTCTTGTGACCCCGAACCTGAAATATTCTCATGTTCACAGCAAACCAGCCTTGTTTTCCAGTAAATTTCAGCACCGTATCATGAGCCCATATCTGTTTGTTGCTCCACCCAGATCAGAGGCAGACACCTGTTTGTTTAGCCTGAGGCTTCTGCTGAAATGGCTGAAAAGAGAAAAAACTGGGTCCAACCATCAAAACATTGGATTATATACCCTTTCTCTATTTCTTTCTCCCCTTCTCTCTTTCATGCCTGTCAACGGGTAATAGCTCTATTTGAAATAAGACTCCCAAGGCCTCATCTATAGCCACTTATGTAATTTACTGCACTTTCTTAATCACCCCCTAAGGAGGCAGACATGAATTACAACCATCAGCGTTAAAAGAAAAAAAAAACATCCTCTGTAGACCACCCATCCCATGTCTGACCCACCGGCATCTTTGATCAGTAAATGATGTGGTGTACCCCTTTTGTGTTTACTCTCCCCCACTGGTCCCCAAATAGCACTTCATGCTTCTCTTTCTCACACAAACACCTGTACACAGCCTTTTAGCAGAAGCATGGGAACATCATCCGCAAGGATAAGGTGAACAGGCCAGCCCACATGACAGAGAAACATAATCAATCCTGCCCCGAGGTACCTGTGTATCTCTGTGTGTGTGTGTGTGTGTGTGTGAGGGGAGGAAGGGTAGAACAGAGTTTGGAAAGCAGACAGCCTCAGATTAGCCGAGGTGCCACAGTGCAGATAAGGGCAGACCTCATGGACGGAAATCCATTCATTTAACCCGGCAGCACAGAGACAGACTTTGGTCTTTGTGGAGGCACTCTGATAAAAGTTACTGCCAGTGTGTATATGTGTGTGTGTGTGTCTTTAGGGGTTTTTTTTGGTGGGGGAGGCAAGGGGGGGGGGGGCTGCATTTATATCCATATGCGTCAGAGATGGTCTGCTTGGCTCTGAGTATAGAAGAGCTTTATGAAAAACTCCTATACCCAGAGGTACATCACAGAAGATGTTTGGACACTTAATTGTCACAATTACGCTGATTGACTCATTTTGCTCGGAGTAAGCCACACACTTCGGTACAGAGCCAATTATAGCCACATTGGATTTGCCTCACAGGGCTCTCCGGCCTGCACTGAGTGGCTCACATCTGAACGCCGAGAAAAACAGCTGTTCTTGGCTGGCTGCTGTTCAAAAGGTTTTCTTTAATAACCATTTTCCACATACCTTAATCAGAAAATTTATGATCATCTTTAAAATGCCTGGCACTGTGAACCTGCACATAAAAATCTCTAAATAATTTACATCAAACTATGTGTGCAAATGCTGGAAATAACATCCTTCTTGTGTGCAGAGCTGAAGTCTTTTATTCATGAGCTTAAACTTAACTGCCTGATTCTACACTGCCTTTGTTTAGTAAAACTGGTAGATGTGTAAAAAAAAAAAAAAAAAAAAAAAAGATGAAAGCTAAACGAGCCTCATTTTGAAGAATGGTAAAGTGGGAGAAATGTTGATTGGAAAGTGGTAGTGAGAAGCTTGTCTGGGTTGGGATTTGAGGTCAACAGCAGATCAGAGTCTGGCAATTTACTGCCTGAGAGAAGAGTCTTTAATTGACTTGGATGATTTAGCATGCAAACTGCTGCCTGCTGCTGCACTGCATGAATGCATGTATTGAAGGAGAGGGCTTGTTGGTCATGAGCTGATATGTATAGTCTACTGTCTATTGTTGTTCTCTCATGGTCTACTTGCGCTAAATACAAGGTTGGGATGTTCTTGTGTCATGTGTGCTGGTGAACAAACCACCGTGTTCCTTGACGAATCTTTTAAGAGTCTATTCACCCAAATTACAAAAGAACAATTTCTCACTTACCTTTAGCGGTACCTAGATATATATATATATATATATATATATATATATATAGATAGATAGATAGATAGATAGATAGATATATAGATATATAGATATGTGTCTCAGAGAGTTTTGTTCTTTTTTTTTGTTTGTTTGTTTCTGGAAAGAGATAATGTGATTTTTTAATCGTAATTTTTCAACTTTTGGTAGACACAAACAAAATTCTGATCGCCTCTATTGAATTGGGGTGGGGACGGAAACCTCTGTAATATCTCAAAACCTGGGCAAATAAAAGAAAAACTATCTGCATGGTTCAAAGATGTATGTTTGCTTGTAATTTGGGGGAAGTGACCTATGAAAGACAGATGTCCAAACATTTAAATGACACATTTCATTGTATGAAATTGGTTCCTACTCGCATTCTGAGATTATTATAATGTTGATGGCTGATGCTTTAGTGCCACACAGTACATCTTCTCATGGGACACTTCTATTAACTTCTTCAATTTAACAAAGCAGTGCACTGGGACCATAATGTAGTCATACAAATGGTGGACAACTTGGCTGCAGTTTGCCTGACCTCAGATTTGCACCTGATATCATGGAGATTCAATTACAATCAACTTGGGGAGCATTATTCACTCTGGCATTTCCATTATCTCATCTATGTAAGGGAAAAGCATTAGAAGCCATAGTGGACACTCATAAATTCTACAGTACACACACACACCTGCATATAAATAGCCAGGAAATGGCTGGCAAAGCTATTCAACCACCCACTGAACCGTCGTGCACCTCACACCCTCATACTAATACGCTAGGGGCAGATTGGAAGGAACAATAAATGAATTATAAATCGAGACTTCGATTTGTGTGTGAATGTCAAGAAGTACTCCGGAAAGGTCATAGAAGTACTTAGGAAATGAAGAAAGTGTCTTGTTTAAGTGTAAAAGTGCAGAATGACTGCAGAGTTACAACTAAACTCAATACCAGACTTAGGAGTAAATCATTTACTTGTACTTCATGATACGAAATGAATTCTGGATTGAACCGCACTCATGATAAGTAATGTGATATTCACTATTGAAATGAGTCTCCCTAATTCTCAGCTTAGACACGAGAGCTCTTGTCCTTTTCCTGAGGTTTTGTGCTCCTTTTTTGCAGGGGAATAATGTGACATTTCCCCTCTTCACAGTTTCTCCCTGTTTTCACTGGAGTATTTTATAGCAGGCTATAAAGATGAAATGTGGGTGCTCTAAGGGCTCTTTCTATTGGCAGAAATATGTGTCACTAGAAACTGAATTTGAATCATTTATACGAATAGTATAATTTAAAAGTGAATTTATTAGTTTGGAACTGAATTCCAATAAACTTGAAGCTGAATGTCATATCATGAAATTGAATTCAGTTTCTCATATGTTTATACAAACATGCTGAAAACTGGTGGCGTTCAGCTCGGAGTATCATGTCCAGAGAACTGAAGGGGATTTTTGCGCAATTTCAAAAATGAACTAGATCCATTTACGATATGATAGTATTAACAGAAGCCCACTTACGCCAAAATGTTACTATGGTGACAGATCAGGCACAAAACTCAAATAAAGCAATTTTTCTCCAAAACGGCAAGACAAAAAACTACAGTTTTTACATAGAACAGAGAAAATTCTTGAGTCTTTCGAAATATATCTAGCTCCCATTGGTCGTTGATATCATTGAGAGAAAATAATCGTCACAGTACGTGAAAAGGAGTTCTGCGAATCTGAACTCGATTGCTCTTCCTCAACAACCGGATGTGTGTCTCAGACAACTGAAACTGAATTGCAAGAACAGAATTTAAATTGTGAGAACTGAATGTGGTAGTATATAGAGAGTTGAATTTCCAGTGAGGATCAAATACAGCTTCAGAGCAACTGAATTCAGTTTCATAATACTACATACAGTTTCAAGTTTATTGGAATTCAGTTCCAAACAAATAAATTCAATTTCAAATTATGTTATTCAGATTCAGTTTTTCAATGAAATTATTCAAGTTACACAATACAAATTCAAATTATGTGATTCAAATTCAGTTTTTTAATGCAACTATTCAAGTTGAGCAATTCAAATTCTCCGGCACCACTCTGGTGCCCTCTCGAATAAATCATGGGGGAAATGCTGCGATGGGACGAGAACTGAGTTTGTAATCCTCTACCTCAACATTTGATATGTGCTTAGAGCCGTGTGTTACTTAAACACCCAACTTTGCATTATCCACCTGTGCCCTGCCCTCTGCTCTCAACTCATAAAACCACAATTAGCTCCAGGGTCAGACATGCCAAAACTGCCCTGGCTCTCCTTTTTTAACCCTCCCCTTCTCGCTTTCATTTTGCTATCTCCCCCTTTGGTCTAAGAATTACCACCTATTGTGGAGTTCTAGCCAGAAACCTACACAAAAGCCTCAGGTGAGGAGATTTCAAAGCGTTTGAAGGTTAAAGGGGGCAAAAGAAATATTGGAAACAGAATTTGAATTGCAAGACACACTTCATGTAAATAAGGAGATTTGCAAATCAAATTAAGCAACGACATCCAAGACAGTTCCCCACATGGCTGGAAAAATCCATGTCACGAGCCAACACTGTGATCAAGCAAATCAAACATCACAAATGAGCATTTCTCTGTGGTAGGATAACCCTCTCCTTTACTGGCACATACATGTTCCCAACATGTGCACACAAACACACACATACACACACACACACACACATACACACGCACACACACACACGTGTGGGTGGATGCATGTACAAATACTTGACCCTGTGCAGACATGCCATAAATGCCATCCCTCATCTTTTCACAATGAAGTGGCCACTTTGGTCCCCATTGCACTGCTGATGACTGACTCTTTACAAGGAGGGTGTCTGAGAGAGACTGGGAATATTTGTAGCTACAGTCCTAAGTGACAGAAATCCCTCTGTCAGGAAGAAACAAAGCTGTGAGCTGTCAGTGAGTTGGAAAAGCTGCTAACTGCATAGGTGGCCAAAAAAACAGCCAAATCCATACAAAGAAGATGTCCATTTTGCATTGCTTGTTGGACATAATACACTCCTAATGTGCAGGGAAAGCCTTCCTCCATCCTCTGCCTGTATCCTACTCATAAATCTTCCGAATTCCCATCCAGTTCAAGTAAAAACAAATCCATCCAGCAGCACTTCAAAGCATTGCTGTGTTATGAGTTTACAACCATGACTTAGAGAAATGTTTCAGAGGCTTTGGGCCAAGGAGGAGGGGGTGTTCTGTTTCTTATGGCTGGTGATCTGGGCCAAGCCACTGTTCTGGACGTCTCGGTGAATTTGAACTGACTCACGAAAAGAGTGCAGCACCCTACAAATATACACGTTTGACAGTCATGCATACAACGTTGACAGTTGTACTCGGAGTGTGACTGACGGATATAAAGGGTTTTCAAGACACTCAAAGCCACCGTGTCCCTTCACATTCCAGGGATGATGGAGATTTGCTTGCACAAACTCTTCAAGCGTGCTCGCGTCCTTGTGATGACAGAGCTAAACGTTATGTTTTGGTACCACCAATAAAATATTCAGAGGTGAATGTCTGAGCGGGTACCCTGCTCTCAAACCCAAATGACAGCGACCTGGTTCTGAATTATTCTGAAAATCAAATGCCTTATTTACATCCGTATCAGTCAGTCTCAGACAGATGAATTTTGAAGGTAACACACGCAGCATTTTTGACATCAGTTACATAAATTATAATTATCATAAGCAAACAAGATAACTGCAGGAATACACTGTGAGCCACTGCTTAGGATTCTGTGGTAAATTTGCTGGATTTTCAGCATGACAAGAGATTGCTTTACAATGTGAGACAAGAGAAACACCTTGTTATTCTCCCAGTGCAGACAGAGCTAAAGCTTACTTGAAATTCTGGGTAGCGAAATGAGTGAAAACTTCTTACAGAAAAATGTCTCACTGACTTGCCCCATGGCTGCAGCCACTGTGAAAGAAATGAACCTAGAGCAGCAGCACGCATGGTAATAATTTCAAAAAACACAGGTGCTATCAACACACAAACTGTATGAGACAGGAACCTGCAGAGCGGTCTCATTTGCTTTTTGACCCACTTTACAGTATGTCGCAGTACACCAGTATCTACAACTGCAGTACACCATTGCATTACAAAACCTTTAATCAGCCCTAGATTTAACCATAGACTGTCTAAAAAGATGGACGTAGCAGGCTGTGACATCACCCATTGGTTTACATTTGAGCCGATTTGAAGCCCACAGTTGCAGCTTATGGTCAGCGCCATCTCTTTGTTTGGAGCCAGAACCTTCCAAATAAGAAGTACAGGGTGTCACATTAACACGCTCTGGAAACACACCCTGCTAAGTCGGACTGAAGCGAATGCTAGCTTACTGGGAACAACTGAGCAGGTGCACACTTGGGCTAACGTTAGCTACATTAGCTAACAGGGCAGGTATCATAATCCTGGCCGACATCAAAGTTACTACAAGTCTTCAAATCTTATTAATGGAGAAATTATTTCCAAAATGACCACCAACACACTCATGAAAGGGCCTGTGTGATTGAGACCAATGACGTGAGACAATGACTCGTTGAAAAAAAATATTGACTCAGTATTTCTATAGACAAATTGATGCTTTTTGAATGGATGTCAGTTGGAGCAAGAGATTTTTTTGTAGTCAGCATCTAGTGGCCGTTGGTGGTATTGCACTTTCTCATTGGCCTCAGCCTCAAGCAGTGGTAGTCCCTCTTAGATTTATCCTATAGATAATGTGTTTGTCCTATTGCCAAACACTGCATTCAAATATTTTCAAAGTCAGGAAATTCACAGGACATAAGCAGCATTAAGAAGAACTGCAAAAAAGATAGAAAACATTACATAAAAGCCTAAACTCTCAATAAAATAATTTTTTTCAGTTTAGTTTTTAAGGCAGCAACAGTATCAGCTGACCCCTCCTCAAACAATCACAATCATATTATTTGAAATAAAAACTTGAACATTAAGGTAACAGTTGATTTGATGACTTCTTGTATCACCATTATCAAAAAGTAAATCTTTTTTGCAGGTATTACAATCAGTAAACTGCCAGATAAAGAAAAAACCCACACCTGCAGTAGTTGTGGCTGCCCAAACCGCCTTCTCCGTTGGGGTATTTGAGTGTGTTGTAAGGGTGCTGGAAGGTCTCATTCCAGAAGAGGCAAGGTTTACCACCATGCAGGCTAGTCTGGTTCTGGAAGCCTCTGTAGTCCTCCCCGTTGGCAGTGTAACACTCTGGAAGGAGAGAAATAAAAGGGAGAAAGTGAGAGAAATGAAACAAAATCAAAATCTGGTGTCTGTAATAAGGGATTAGACATATATTAAGATAGAAATCAAAAGCTTGGAAAGAGCTTTTATGCAGGCATGTAAAAGGCAACCACATATGTGATCTGCTTTATTCCGAATCTGGGTTCAGTGAAATGCTCTCTTGCTATTAAAATGTTTTAACGTATTTGGAATGATCATAGACAATAACTCTGGAATAACTGTAGACTTTGGCCAGGTTCTGGCCAAACGTGTTAAAGCAAGATCAATCACAGTATTGTTTCAATTAATGTTGACGCACAGGCACAGAACCCCCCCTGACCCCCCCACGGATATACAGAAAAAGCAAACATGGCTTGAATTTCCAGGAAGTGTATGACAACCATATGGCTGAGTCAGGAAGAGAGAGTGAGAAAGAGAGAGAGCTGAGTTCCCAAGGCAAAACCATGGCTGGTGATAGACTTTTCTTCCCTGAGAGAGAAAATTCAAATAAACAATAGCTGATGGGAGTGTGATGGGCCGTCACCGCTCATCGCACTGAGCCTCAGGGGGGCTCCTGTTAAGAGAGTTTTAGCTACAACTGAATTCCTCTTTTGATTGCATTACGATGGAAAATATTGATTTATTATGTGACTGTTATGATTACTTGTACTGCAGGTGCTCACAATTGCTACATCTGTTGACAGAGCAGAATACCCCTTCAGTGTAACCAACGAGGACGAAAACAGGCTTTTCACTCTGCATTATGCAAAGAGTAGACGCAAAAGATGCCACACGGGCAACGATCTGAAGATGAAGTTTCGCAATATATACATTTTCTTTTCTTAAAATATGTAACACTTTCTAGTGTTAACTTTAACGTCTGCTTTTCAAAATGTCAAGCAAGAGCACGCGGAACTATTACAGCAATTTCACATCATGCCTGTCAATCAAACATTAACAGGAAAAAAACAATACTGGCTTGTTTGGCTCGTCTCCATGGGGTCTTGTTGCTATGTACGTGGTTAGCCAATGACCGGCCCCTTTCATCAAGTCAAGCTGTCTGGGCTGAGTATGAGCTAATGCATTGCAATATGACAGTCATTATACCCCTTGGTGAGCCAGCTGTGCTCCGAGGCTCTTTTTCATTCTCTTTCGAGTCCAAGGTTTCCCAACTTCCTCTCTCTCTCCCTCTCTCTTGAGTCCAAAGTTTCCCAACTTCCTCTCTCTCTCTATCTCTCGTATCTTATTGTCTGTTCTCCTTGCTCCCTTTCTCCTCTCTCCTCTGCTGCTTTTGCCATCTCTGTCATCCCCTTTCAACTCACATACAGACAAAAATTTCTTGGGGGATTACAAAGCTGTTCAGCCTCACAGCTCTGTAATGCAACTTCTGTAGTGTGTTGCCAGGTCCATCCTTAGATGGCAACCTCTACATGTCATTTCACAGGTCTAGAGGAGCTGGGCAGAATCAGTTATTACAGTTAAAAGCCCAAAAAGAGTTCTTTTCTAATATGCGAGAGATCAATAAACTCACAAATCAAATTTCTGTGAGTCAATTACGTTAGAGGAAAGTGAATGAATATAGAATTGTGGAGCCTAACGAGAAACAAATGTTGCAAAAGTTTCATGAGTTTAGCAATTAGCTTCTCATACTTTCTACCAAGTTTTTGCCATATTTATAGCTGTTAGTTTGCACGCATACATGCATTCCAGCCACTTGTATCCACCACAAAAGTAGAGCTATCACTTTATTTAGTAAATCAGAGGCCCTGGCCATCCTCAGTGTGTCAGCCAAAGTTGCTTTTAATTAAAGTTGTTTCGGCTGTGTTGTTCAGTCAAGCTTATCAGCCATCCATCGTCTGGCTGACAGGAGTTCAACAGCAGCAAAGAGCTGCAGGGTGTCAGGTTCCTACAATTATAATGCCACTCTATTGTCTGTAAATGGCTCCCCTCTCTCTTAGCAAATTAATACTGCCTTGGCATGCAAGGATATCAACCACCGGATCGTAAATCCACCTGACAGTGGCTCAGGCAGAACATAACTTCATAAAATAAGAAAAACAGCTTAATTGGTGTTACAACAGGGGTCACGCTCTTGCCACCCTGACACGAAGGAGCGAATGAGAGGGGTGGAGGAAACAAGTTATCGTCGGGCTGACACTCAGAGGACAGATGAGGTGTGTTAAATAACACAGTAATAACACACTTGGCAGGTCTCATTAGCTGCGTGTGATCACCATGGAGTGCTTTAACTGCAGAAGATTTTGGAGATGTGGAAGCAATTTTGGTTCTGATACCAACATAGCTCAAGACTGATGTTTTTTTTCTTTTTTTTTTAATCTTACTTTTTGGGCATTTTTGTCTTTATTGGATAGTGGGCAGTGAAGAGGCAGACAGGAAACAGGAGGAGAGCGAGAAGGGTATGACATACTACAGAGGTCTCTGGCTAGAATCGAACTGAATTATGTGGCATGTGCAGAAACCATTCGGCTACCAGAGCGCTCCGTTCAAGACTGATGTTATTTGGATATGCACAGTACATTATGATATATATAGCTTTGAAAAGATGATGAATTTTTATTGTATTTACATTCTTTTCTTGATGCCGGCAGCCACGGCAACAGAAAGAAAGAGAAGGAAACACTGCTATTGAGAGTTTGGCAATTGCACAAGCACAATCATGAGTCACTGCTCCCCAAAAGCAATCATGACTGTTATTGCCCCAGTCAGGGAGGATAACATCGGGCAGGCACAGGGCAACCAACTGCATCCCAAATGAGCTCACGTCCTTCAAATATCTTCTCCTTGAAAAGAGCGGGTATTAAAATGACTGAACTTGGCTGTGTGCAGCGTTGATCAATGCACTGTATCAAAAAGAAAGGGCCAAATGACTTTGTAAATGTCTCCTATCCTCCTTCAGGAAACTTTACTCTGGAGTTTTAGGATGAAGCAGAGCTTGTCTGCACATGGTCCGATTGGAACGAGCTGCTGCTGGCAATCATCCCGCCCTGCTGCAGCCAAGTTAGCTTTCCAGGATGAGATGGTAAATATGTCAGCGTTTTGCCACCGGGAGGGAGACGGTGGAGTGTTCCATGTGGTTTCAAGGCACCATTTGCTTGTGGTGGGAATGGGAAGTAGCAGATCTGCAAGGACTCAGAGATAAGTGAGGCCATCGTAAAGATGAATGGACCATTTAAGAGCCCTGCGGACGGCCACACATCTATCAAGCTGAAAAGAAAAGGACAATTTTAAGTTGGAGTAGTGTGGATACGAGCATTTTATCCTTGTCCTAGAGGAAATGAAGAGCTCATCTGCTGATTGGACCATCACCACTTCAGGCCCACTCCCCTCTGAACACGCCCAGCCCCCACCTCACCACTCTTTCCTTGTCACCAAGCAACTGTTGCGCTCTCGTCACATGGGCCTGGGCTTTCTTGTGGTTTCATCATAGACCGTGATGGGAAACAGAACCACCACCGCATGAAAGACGCAGAGAAGGGGGGTGGGGATGGGGGATCCTATAAAATATATGCAGATCTACAAATAGAGAAAGTCCGGGAAAGGAAAGAGGAGGACTCGCCCTTGACCAAGCCTTGCGCTCACAGAACACTGCACCACCCCGGCAACAAGAGAGAGAGAAAAAAAGAAAAACAGCGGATCGCTGAGAAAGAACTAATCGCCCTGTTATTATATTTGTTGGGATTTGTGGCTAATGACTTCCACATTGCAACTTCAAATGCACTTGATGCTCCAAGAAAAGAGGGGGGAGTGAGAAAAAGAAAGGAGTACGGGGATTTGGTCATGTGATCTCAAGAACACAAACAAACAAGCTTACAAACAAATGGTTTCTGTGAAATGCGTTGCCAGGTCACACAAGAGCACTTATTTGTTGTGTTTGCTACGAGGGATGAAAAGCAGCGATAATTACAGACGACTGCTTCCTCACAGAGGGCTGACATAAAGAGCTTCCTTCCATCTTTATTATATGCTTGGAGCTCTGGGGACAGCAAAACAGGCTTACTGCATGAGCAATATTTCCACTATAATAAAATTACACAAAATGAGCGTATGAGAGAAACATGGATGTACAGTATTGTACACAAAAAGTTAATTTGTAGAGGCACCGCCACCACCAAAAACTGGAAGCTGCACACTGAGCACATACGAAGTTTCCTTTCCTTCCAAAGTCAACAAACTAAGATGACAGAAATGGCAGATTATTAATACACAATCTGTTATAATATATTTCCCCTCCACAGTATCCTGGTAGCCATTACTGTTGTGGTGCTCATTAATGTCAGTATAGTAAGAACAGAGGCCAGGGCCAGGCCAAACCAGGCCAGATGTAGCGGGTTACAGAGTTCTTTTCTGGGGGGACACAGCTGGCTGCAACACAAGTCTGGTTCCCCTTTTCCCCAACAGCATCCATTTCCATTTTGCAAACCACACCAGACTTCAGAGGATTGCAGGAGGATAGTCACAGATTCAGTGAGGCTCTTATAATGAAGTTGGATCTTGCTGAGGAGAAGTCAGTGATTTCTCAGAGGGGGGGACTCAGCGGTTAATGGACCACACCTCGCCTCTTTGCTTCTCTGATCTCGCCTCTCCTGTAAAGAGTTTTTTTTTTTTTTTCAAAGCGCACTCATGGGAGAGGGTCAATGAAAGTGCAAAAGAAAAGCAATGGTGCCTCCCATGTGATGAGAACAGATGCCTCTAACCAGTTAATTCTTCGGTCAATGACTTTCCAATGGGATTTTACAGTCCTCCTTTTCATTTCATGCTTTTGTCATAGGTTGTAGCCCCAGATAACCAGGCCATAAACCAAGACCTCATTCAGGCTCAAAATAGCCTCCACCACCACCATTCTTCCTGCAAAAACTCTTTGCTGCACCACCTCTCCAGTTCACAACCACAGTAGCCACAGACCCACAGGACTCCTTGCCAAAGTTGCTGGGTAGCACCTATAAAACATGGCCCCATCTCGTTCTAGTACGGCCCCTATTATTTAGCTCTGTAATGGAAAGAGTCTAATCTGCTGGAGCCACTGGTGGGCTAAACGCTCTGCCAAAAAAACCCTCTGTTTGAAGTTCCTTGTCGCAAAAATGGCAAGCTTAAAAAGGTTTTTTCTGCTCTCTGGCCCTAAATTTAAGTGTTATGTCTCCAGTGATTTTGAAAATTCAATCAGCAAAAACACGGCGGCAGATAAAACATCCACCTTTGCAGAATTTCCCATAGTGCCTGGGATGGTATCTGACAAAAAACAGCACAGATGGATCAAGGGTAGTTTGGCTCTGTGAGTGGACAAGGATGGAATAAGGTGGGACAATTTTGAGCTTTGCTTGGCAAACGTTCAGGCAGTGACTGATGGGCTGCAGACTCTGACAATGACGTAAAGGACATTCAGGGACTTGCTGAAACCCTGGGGGAAAAAGCCACTGGCAGAATGTCGACACCAGGGACCCGCCAGCCACCCTGACATGAGGGCGGATGGGGTGTCGCATTCAGTTATCTCCCTCTGGAACCTCCTTACTGTTTCCTCAAGTCATACTCAACATCTGCCAAAAGCAGAGGCCATATATCCAAACATGATTAAAAGCTTCTTCACCTCTAATGCTGTCCCTGTTTTCCATAATGCCTGACACGCTAAGGCACTCAAACATCCACACAATTGCACACCTCTCCATACAATAAGTAGAAGGGGGTTACAGGGTTAAATAAACAGAAGGGGAAATCTCCCGCATGCTGAACACATGCCACTGAACCTGCTCTAAACCAACTCTGACACCAGAGTAAACAAGACTTGTGCAGTCAGGAGAAAGCAGGGACTAAGTGAAGGTAGGAGGTAGGAGGGAGGAGGGAGCAGAGATAGAGACGAAGAGATGGGCTGAGGGTGTTCGGTTCAAAGTTTTCTGCGGTGCACAATTAGCACTTCTCGGATCGATCCATGTTAAATTAAACCAGACTTCAAATTAGAGCAGAGCATTGAGACCAAAGGAGAGATTGTGAAAAACAAAAGTGATGACAGGGGAAACAAAATTAACCAGAAAAGAAAGAGGAGAGGAAAACAGAGAGGCAAACACAGAGATTAAAATTAAAATTTCTTTACTGTCATTTCTCTGTACCCACATACATTGAGACAAAATGTATCCTCAGCATTTGACCCATCCTATACACTAGGAGCAGTGGGCAGCTGTGGTGCAGCACCCGGGGACCGACTCCAGTTCTTTCTTGCCAGTGCCAGTGGTCAGGGGCACTGACAGGAGTATTAACTCTGACATACATGTCTTTGATGGTGGGAGAAAACCCACACAAACGTGGGGAGAACATACAAACTCACAAACACAGAAAGGACCTGGGACAGCTGGGATATGAACCTCGGACCTTCTTGCTGTGTGTCAGTGCTAACCACTGAGCCACCGTGCTACCCGAGTGAGTCAGGGTGGGACTAAGACTGTTTTTATGATCCTGCAGACCCACGCTCTAATTTTCTCCTCCATGTGCATAGCACCAATGAAGTGAACACTTGGTTTATTTCAAATTTCCCCAGGTTCTAGACAGGGCCGACACAGCCCAGGCTTATAAAATTAACAGCAAACACGAGAGACAGCATATGCAATGTCAGAGGTCTGAGTTTGAAGGTACAAATCTCATTCCTCTGTGCTCTGTGGCACAGCTGCGCGCGCCCTTTACCAGTAAACAAACAACCAATGCTGGGCTTAAGAGAGAGAAAATATGTCTTGCTAATGCGTGTCTTCTGTGAGGAAAATAACACATCCCCATATGGGTTCCTCATCGCAGGCAGACTTTGATAAGCAGAGGATCTACGGCTTGTGATACAAGACATGATGGCTCACTGTTGCTAATGGTCTTGCATGGGGGTGTTTTCTTTTTTTTTTGCCTGTAAATGGATGGTAAAATGATCTCTCAGTCAACTTGCGCTGTCAGATGCCCCGATAAACATATGCAGTGACAAAACATGCATTAATCTGCACTCCTACCCACATCATTCCAGCTCTTTCTTTCTCCCCTCCTTCTCCCCCCACATACTCAAACTTCCCCCCAGATGCACTTACAGTAAGAATGAAAGGGAGCAATTTTCATCAGTAGAGCAGCCGCAGTATTTTAAGATGGATCCGATGTGGAGGGAAGGAAGGACACACACACACTCGCGCACACACATAAACACGCACACAGGCCCCTTTGTTCCCTCAGTGGTAGGGCCAGTGTCATTGTGGTGATGCCATTCTCACCCACTCATCATTGAACTGTAGATATCGCCCACTGAGCTTGTGTGTGTTTGAACTTTTGTGTGCACGTGTCTGTCAATCTCCTAACTCCTCTCCTCACAATGGGCCCGGCTCTCAAAGGCAGTAATCAATTTGTGGTAACGTTATGTAAGCTGTTGGGCCAGTACAGCTTCAGCTCGCCTCTTGTCCAGGATGATTTCCATATTTCTTGTTGCGCCAATGATAACATTTCGACTCATACGCAGCGTTGGACCTCAGATCCATATTTAGGCCTTTTGACCTGTACGTTAAGCCAACCCTAACATCAAAGCTAGATAGCACCTCATGGAAAGGTGAACCATGAAAGAAGAAGAGAAGGGCTGTCGCTGAACACACCTGTTTTCGATCGTCCTGTTTGTGCTCAGGTTAGCTGGTATCTGAGGAATGTAAATTATATGTGGTTTGGTTTGGGCTGAAGCTCTGTCAGTGCTGTTGCAGGGGATTGTGTGCAACAGACCCCCCCACCCCCCCCCACCCCCCCCCCACCCCACTCATCCACCCACCCACCCACTCAACACACACACACACACACACACAAACACACACCACCTCCTTTCTGTCTCTTCTTTCTCTCTCAAAGGTCTTGTGTGATTACAGGGTCCAGGGAAGATGAAGTCTGACTTGGATAAATAAAGGTCTTGGGTCGAGGGGAGGGAGCAATGTGACCTGCCCTGCTAATGCAAAAACACACATGCACACACACACACACACACACACACACATACACTCAACAGGCAAAACACTCCTGCGCCAGATCAAAAGCTCAGTTCTCTTTCCTGTTTATTCTTAACAGGCATCATTATTAAATCAGAACGATGTGTCATCTTCATCTGTCAAGTGAATGGATGATTTAAAAGTCGTGATAGTCAAAGAACTTTTGCAGAAGGCCGTTTTTCATACAGTCTGGGGACTTTATCATTATGTCATTTCACCCCTCATGTTTAAATTCTTCCTTTTTGGTGAGGGTACAGGTGATGATGATTATCTTTTTAGCAGATGCTATCCAGCTTTCTCCTGACAGAGCACTCCTTCACTACTGTTTGGAAGTGAGTTTCATATTTTGCTCTTAGGTTTTGATTACTTATTTCCTGTTGTGAAGATTTCTTGCAGCCGTCACATGTGACACCAAAATTTAATTTGGCAAATTAGCAAATCAGGCATTTCTTCTCTGTTTCAGTACCATTTAACAGTTAGATGGTCTGGTTAGATGGGTAATTTTCTTCCTTTTTAAAATTTTGCTTTGAATTTTCACTTTGTATGACCTATATTCTATTTGATATTTATTTAATTAAATAAAGGACTATACAAGTCATAGGGAGTAAGTTAACTTCTTTTATTGTATGAATTTATGACCTCCATAATTCTCTCACTTATCCCTTGTGTTTACTGTGTTTGTTTACCTTCGTATCTATGTTATATTGCTGTGCAAATTGACAAAACTAGATAAACAATCGCTGAATAAGTCTTTATAGTCAATATGCCTGGATATTCTCCACAATCCAACCACCAAGGCCGAGTGTCACATCAGCCAGAGGATCCTGAGCCATATAGGCAGCTTTGAGGCCCCTTTTTGGTAATTGTTCCCTTCAGAAATGGAACAACATGGTTACTGGAAATTGGGCTTAACTTGGTCAAATGTCTGAGTGAGGCTTAGAGCAATGTGTTGTGATTAAATGTAACTAAAGCAGACCAATGGTGGGTTTTGCTCACCCTTCAGGCAGTGCAGAGAATTAGACAGACAAAAGAGGGGAGTTTGCACGGGGGGGAGTGGGGTCCACATCAAAAGAGCAGTAATAGATGTATATTGAATTCTGAGGTTTAAGCAACTTTTACTATTGCTTGCTTGCAGTGGTGAATTGTGGCAGTGGCACAAACATGCACCCATCTACATCCAATGAATCTCCAGCGTGCTCGTTTGGAGAGAGTGGCAAACACATCAGAAAAAAGGCTGCAACGTGTTTGTTTTTTCAATCTTTGTAAGCTACAGATGGAGGCATTGGTCTGTTCCCTCAGCATTCCTGGGTATGTTTAGATTTTTTTTTTTTTACACTTTAAATCCCTGTACATTGCGGAGAAAAGCTCCTTTGCTAGAGCCACACACCAGTCAAGATGTTTTACTGTAATCTCTCGCTACACAGAATTGCTTTGTGCCTGTTGTTGGCTTTAGAACAATCCGCGATCATTATCACCAAAGTGCACATTCATCTCAATTTGAGGATTGTACTCTCTGTTATTTCCTAACATGTTCAAATCTTTCTTTTTTTAATTATTTTGCCTGAGTGACCTGGTCAGAATACGAACAGAGCGCACATTTTCACTGTATCAAATCACAAAAGGTTGTCAGATAAACGGCAACAGGGCATACTTCCCAGGACACAATAACAACAGCACAATAGGCTCCTACAGAGGGGACCACAGTGTTCAACATTCAGACCCCTTTTAACCAGCCACGTCTCCAATTCCTGATCTTGACTGTGAAAGCGATCCTTTTTCACTGTGGTTTGTGAGGCTGTGGGAAGAGCAGCAGTACTGGGAACCAGATGGCTCTGGTAAAAGATAGGGGGCATCCCACTGGCCTTGCTGAGAAGGGGATCCATTACGGTGGATCTATTGAGGGCCAGCAGATTCTGTTTCATGGCATCGGCCGAGTGTGACCACCCCTCGGTTGGCGTTGGTAAAGGTCTGGTGCCACGTAGGCTGCTGCAGGCCCAGCCGGGTTTTGTGTTCACCTCAGGGAGCTGTATTCACCTTCGATACAAGACAGACAACTAAATCAGGGCCTCTTGGTGACTTGAGTTTCATCCCTTTTGAGTTCAAGCCTTTTTCAAAGGGTCTCACATTGCAATGGGATATCACTGGCTCCACAATTTGAGGGACAATGGTTGTTAGTGAAAACGGTTGACTGGGATGTTTCTATGCACTTGTAAAGTAGGGTCTATGAACTGTTTAAGCTCAGTTAACTATCGCAGGGGTATCACTGTTTGAGTTAATGGACGTTTATTTCCATATTCTTTCAAAAACGACCACACCGAATCTTGTTGTCCAACCTCTGTTCTGAGCTCTCTGATCCACTGCACATTTCCCTGTCACGGCTTCTTAGCTCTGCCCGCTACTGGCATTGTTCCTTTGTTTGCTGTCCACTTAGCTGTGTCTGCTCCCTTCACTTGTCCAAATGTTTGCTCTGTCCACTTAGCCATGTCCACTTGCTTGGCCTTGTCAAATCAGTCCTGTCTGTGGGCGTTTCCTCCAAGGAGGAAAGGCGACAATTTGCCTCTTCGGCCACAAATTGCTGCAGCTGGACACAAACCAGACCCCGGGGCTCAGCAGCGAAATTACTCTCCATTTATTTAAAGTGGTTGCCATTACTCTACCACAGTGGAGCACAGACCTCAGTGGCCCTGGACCAACCATAACTGCAGTATAAAAAGAACTAAAGTTCGCCGGACAGGTCATGTCTCACACAGTAGCAATTCAATATCCTCCCGTTATGTTCTTGGTTACGCTTCTCAAAACTCAGAATTGCATGTGACACCACAAAAATACATGGTTGCTTTGAAACTCAGTCTGTGGAGATTTTTGCAAAAACACCCAACCAATCACTGGCGAGATGTTTGGAACATGTTACATGTTTGAATCAAAGAAAGAATAACAGCTCATTTACCTTAATCATACTATGCCAAAAGCTTTATTAATAGTATGTTCAGAAAGAGAAATACAGAGACAAGATGCCAGAACGGTTTTGAGCTTGTACCAAACAAATCAAACCAAAGTCTAATCGTTTTCCTTTCTCCTTGAAATGAAGAAACAATACACCGCCAATGAGCGCCGTTAGGAAACAGCAAGGCTGCACTTCCTAATGTCAACACGCTTAGAGCTGATGACACATTTTGATTTAGAGGGCTGCCCCTGACCAAAGATTTTCCTATTCGCCTAAGATTGGTTAGTTCAAGCCATTAGTCAACTAGTCATTGCATGTTTGTGATATTAATTTAATTATTTAAATATATATTTTGTGGGGCATCAGAAAATGGTTTGAGTTCCAGAGCTGAGACAGAATGTTAGAAGTACCACAATAAACACTGTGCTACATAACAGAGAAATACAAAACCATAATAATGAGCTTTTAAATATAAATTTTTCAAACGCACATAAAGCGAGACGCCTGTTAATGACAATGAATGTGTCTGAACAAGCAGCAGGGCGACTGAGTTACCTTTTTCAGTCCTGTGGGTCAGTTAGTTCCATTAAATCCTCCTATCTCTCATTTTAGGCCGTTTCCTGGCAGGAACGTGCCGGAGTGGACAGATATTTCCATGGGAATCAATGCTTCTGTTATCACAGCAGACTGAGTCACTGACTGAGTGATGACCATTTGTTGGCCTTGAGCGGACTTCATTGGTCGCCTCGGCCGGGTGACGCCACGTGTCGCTATTTCCTATATCCGTTGTTTCAAATTAAAAGCCCTCTAGCGTTTCATACACAGTCAAGCCATACTAAGTTTTGATCTAATCTTGGCAAGGTGTAACTCCTGAATGTGACACATTTTCCTGTGACTAACTGACCAATGAAAACTTGGTTGTCTAAGGTCATATTTAGACCAAATCAGACCAAATTTAAGGCCGTATTCAGACAAAATTTTATTGATCTGATTCACCTGCTTTCTCGCTACCACTGCTCCCTCTCTTCATTCACTCTCTAGCTCACTCGACCACAGCTGCTCTCTCCCTCGTGCTCGCTGGTGCTCTCTCTCTCTCTCTATTTTTCTCTCATCTTTTTTAAAATGAGTCAGGAAGACAACCGCAAAGTCTAATTTTACTCTTAACAAACAAAGAGAATTGCCCCCCCCCCCTCCCCCCCTCCTTCTAGTAATGTCTTTGTACATACAGCTCTGATCAGTCTGATCGTCGGCTGTGATTGGCCACCACAGCGTAACGTTGGGTAGCATTTCTTCAAAAGTTGATTCTGGATCAACTTTCTCGCCACAGGCTGGTGCAGAGCTGCTGCAGCGCCGCTGCGGCGCCACACCGCTGTGGCCAAAACCCCTGCAGCCTAAATGCACTACCCCCATTCAAATGAATGGGAGGACTGGCGTTTCCGCCGCACTGCCTGATTTGGTCTGAATATGGCCTAAGACTCTTCTCATACAGTAGACAGTAGGCGGTTGGTCGACTGTTAAGGGGCAGCTCTATTGATTTCACTTCATTATATGAATCCTATGTTGAAGGGAGAAAGTTATATTTGTCTTATGTTTTCATGCATCAGTCACTTGCTCCCCGGAGCCTTAAAACTTAAAATTCCATTCTCTGTGAATTAAATTGTGTTTTTATAATGAAAACAATTGTTTGTTTGAAAGTTAATAGAATTCATGGAGGAACATAAGGCTCTATGGTATTTCATTACTGTTCTCTGACTATTTGATTTACCCTCCTTGCCCTGGAGTGTGTTCCAGCTGATGGGCTCTGACTGCACCACCAAAGCTGAGAGAGAATGTCATTCGGCATTGACTGGAGTGGGTCTCTTCATGCATACGCAAATGTCAAGTTACACGGAGAGGCCAGGGAACACAGCTCATGCATAATAGTATTAAAATGTACGAAGGAGAGGAAGAGAAGAGAGCGGTGGATCAGTTGACAGAGAAGGAGGGAAAAAGTTGGGAGAAAAATCTAGATAGCTTTGAGACGAGGAGAGTTGTGGAAGATGTTGCATTGTTTCAGAGAGCTCCATCCAAAACTAACATGTCACAGTTCATTCAGAAAATACTCTGACTGGTCCTGACTGACCTTTGAGAAACAAAACCTCACAAACCACTATTCTGGCCACATGAGTACACTCTCCCACCTAAACATTGTTTATCTGTTTCAAGCCTGACAGTTGTGTACAGCCAGCAGCGGCTTGACAGCTTAATTCCATGTTGTCTCACGGGACCGCCTCCGTGGATCAGGGACTGGAGTGACACACTCAACCTCGCACTACTTTGTTTGGGGACGCCTCTTTCTCTCGGCGATCTGTGCTTTACATGACTATCGCATCCGTCATGCCTCGTCACCTCTGAGGTGGGCTACCTATCACCATCATGTTTCCTGAAGCTGGAACTGGCAAGGCTGCTTTGCATGCTGGGTTGTCCAACCAACCGCCTGAGCAGGTGGTGATTTGCACAAGGTGAGAGAAAAAAAAGACTCAGCGGAAGTTTAAAAAGAGAAACAGAGAGAGCAGGGAGTGACACAGAAAGAGGTACTGTGATCAAACAAATGTAAGCCTTTGAACACGACAGGACGAGAATCACAGCGGCATGATAATAAGCATGATTGTGTTTATAATAACTAGGTCTGTTTCTCCGTCTTAGTGGTTGGCGGTTTTCTGGGCGGTCCAATCCCTTGGCATGAAAGAACGAGGGCGTTGCCCGCAACTTGACCTTCGCAGGGCACCACCCAGAGGTCAACAGGAAGTAAATGGGCAGAAGCTTGACACAGGGGCACACATTTCTTACCTAAAGTATTTTTTTTCTCTCTTCTTCTGTTACCAACCTTGAGCCAGATTCCACTTAGTTTCAGCCAAGTAAATGAGGGAATTCTTCAAAACTTTGGCCTGTCTTCACAAGTCAAGACATGCTGAGTATCATGAGTGTTGGGATATGCAAAAAGGAAAATGCTCTGCTCTATTTTCTTCCTTTTCAAACTTTCTACTCTTCTGGTTTTGTCACTAAGTGCGACTTTCTGTGTCTCCTCATCTATCAAAACTAGGTAGCTTCTGTGAGCTGGTGTTGCTGTCATGGAGGCACAAGATGAGGCTATTTTCTCACACACTTCATCCCTTTGAAGAATAAAGAGGTTTATATAATCAGCTATGGATTAGTTTGTGATCTACTTCATGGTCCATTAAGTATCATACAAATGTACAACAATACTGGGTGATGTTCAGAGGAAGAGGTATCCACAATCATCTGTGTCAATCTATTTATGTGAACCTGGAAGCATACTTTTTAGTGGAACATATTATGTGATATTTATAGAAAGGCTGTAGAAAGGCTGCCAAATTGTATTGATTTGTT
Organism: Thunnus albacares; assembly: GCF_914725855.1. Classification (NCBI taxonomy): domain Eukaryota; kingdom Metazoa; phylum Chordata; class Actinopteri; order Scombriformes; family Scombridae; genus Thunnus; species Thunnus albacares. The sequence continues at coordinate 31,989,244 of NC_058107.1, forward strand.
GATTATTTTCTAGATTTTACTTGATTAATTGTTCAGTCTATCAAATGTCAAATAATACTGCAACATTCTCATCATAATTCCCTTGTTTTGTCCAACCAACACTCAAAAACCCAACGATATTATATTTACAGCAAAGAGAAAAGCAGCAGAGAAGCTTGAATGAGGGAATGTCAACTGATCAATCAATTGACTACTAGTCTCATTGCATCAATCATTTGATCTAAAATTTTCATTCAGGTATCTCTGTTAGCAAGATGAGCTATAGCTGCCTACTTAAGCACATGTGCATCCTTGCTGAGGTTATTTACACAGTAAGCTAAAGTAAACTTAAGTACAGCTAAAGTAAAGTAAGCTAACTGTTAAGCTAACAGTTAAGAGCAGAGTAGCATCTTAGCATATCTGCACTATAACCCTCTAGCCTTGTCTGTTTTCAGTCACTTCACAGTGCCAGTGGCAGTTGGAGTCGATATGCAAAGTTGGTTTTTGTTGGTGTTTTTTGTTGTCTTGCTAAACTTAACCTCTTGGGGCATTCCACTGAAGATTTATGAGGGCTCCATATGGGCTTGTGTGCAGCTGATTATGCATGGACACAACAAAAGAGGAGACAGGCTGGCTGGGTTTACTGTGAAAACAATAAGGACATACTGACTAAACCTGCATGCAACCTGCAGGACATTTAAAGGAAGACTGTAAACCAAATGATACAAATGTTTTAGGGAGATTAGCCCATTTGTCAGCTTACCCATCATTCCAATGACTGATGAGAATATAGAGAGTAAAAGCAACCATGTATGCCTGGAAGATTGTTCTGTCTTGTGATTGATGCTGACACTTTTGCATGCCCTTGACTGAAAGGCAGGGGACTCATATTATCAGAGAGAAAAATAGTTACAAAACTTATGCTTCCTCTTACCCAGAGTGCAAAAAAATTCATTCAAATAGATTTGGTGTGATATGCAGAGGTATGAAGATTTTGTCCAGAGCTAAACCCAGTACAAGAGGAATAAATGTCACATGGCATGAGGCACTCAAAGGGCGAAATAACTTAATTTGAAAAATCTCAGTAGCAGCTTCTCTCTGTAAATAAATAGATACTGTTACTGTCAAATTTTATCTCAAGGTCAACTTACTATCTTTTTCTAGAGTTCTCAACCACATCTCACGGTCTTCATCAGCAGATGGAACGCCTTCGCGCTTAATATATGAATGCTTCTCTTTAAAGCAGGCTGACACTTTTCTTGTGATGTTCAGTGACAGAAGGTGTTTAATAATTTGTCCTTTTAAATTACTGCAAAAATCTAATCCTAAATTGAACCCTAACTCAAAGTCCTGAGCCTAAATTAAACATAAGCCTAAATCCTGAAAGAAGTCCGGACCAAGATGAACCTGCCTTGCAAAAATGTCCTCACTCTGGAGGCTTAAAACTCTGACTGGTCACGTCTTTAATCATGAAGACACTCACTAAAGTACACAAGTCTGCTGTGGTGGTTTGTCTGAACTGTGTCTGCTACACAGAAGCTCACCAGGAGAGGAGAGGTTTCCATCTCCATCTCTGAACCGGAAAAGCGGGGGGGACCGCAGGGCCCACATCTGAGACCCAGACCCCATGCACCCTCTTCCCATAATGCCTTCTGACACTCCTTACACTGAGTACAGAGGGTTTACCCGCACACCAAAAGCCCTTATGTTAAACTCTTTAAGAACCCGCTGTCTCTCCTCAAAGCAACGCTCCATCGCAAACACCTCTGCCAACACAAGCTCATGTTTCTTCAAACGGCTGAAGATGGTCTGTTATTATCTTACAGACGATTCAGAGTATCTCTCCCTCTCTCTCTCTCTCTCTCTCTCTCTCTCTCTCTCTCTTCCTCTCTGTCACACAAACACACACACACACACACTCACACAGTCACAAAGATCCCTCTGTCGTAGGGGTCACAAACTGCATTTACAAGTTGAGAGTGGATTAAGTCGAGACAGTTATGGTGATTGGGTGTATGAGGAAGAGTTAGGGTCTGGGCAGAGATGGACGGTCATGTGTGTTTGTGTGTGTGTGTGTGTATGTGTACATGTGTGCGTGTATGTGTGGGGGGGGGTTGGTTTGATGGGAGGAGGGGCATCAGATAGAGCATGTGAGACTTCTTGGTTTGACACTTGACGTGGCCCCTTTAAAATCCTGAGCAGCCAAGAATACTGGAAGTTTATAGAGACTCCAGATGGCCACAGCTGCCTCACATTTGAACTTTACTCAAACACACACATGTAGCGCTGAAATTATTAGGTGATTCATCGATCAGTAAAGTGGCAGAAAATGAATCTTCAAAAAATCTTTAAAGGCAAAAGACAGATAGATGGATTCTTTATTGTCCTTCAAGGAAATTTGACATCAAACATCAGGATTTGCTGCTTTTCTTTGCTATATATGGTACAGTTGGTCGGACAAAACAAGCCATTTAAAGACACCGCCTTGGGCTCTGGGACACTGTTGTGGCCATTTTTTTTAGTTTTCTGATATTTTAAAGGTTTATTCATTGATTTATCATAAAAGCAATCAACAGGATTTCTGTTATTTATATACTGTTATGCTGTCAGATGTCTATGTTGGTCAAAGGTCCAAAACTTGGACCTCGTGGTGAACGAATGTATGAAAGTCATTCAAGACATTCAGCCTGCTCTGAACACTTTGTTTGCAATGTCACCTCTCCTCCTCATGATGACATCAGATTGTTTTCGCATGCTCATATATCCCCGTAGCCTTCATTGCTAAGGTTGTTCCATGGGTTGTCCTGCATATTTCGGATCAGATTCGGACATGTCCACTTCAAAGCGCTAACTTGATCTGCTGATGAAGATCATGTGATATGATCAAAAGCCCCAAATGAACCTTGTGGTAAGATCGTTTTCTCAGCTGCTGCCTCCAAGGTCAAGAACGAACTTTGAGTCTCAACAGATTAATCAATCATAAAAATAACCACTAGATGCAGCCCCACACACATACGCAGGTAGGTCCACAAGCAAACACACAAAACACTGAACATCCTGACAGACTAATGTCAAAAGTTGACAAAAACCTTGACTTGCATACATAGAAATGTTGAATAGCTTCTGGCATCCTTTTGCCTGCTGTTTCGCAGGCAGGTGAGCGTATACACGCACAAACGCACACATCTTTTTAAACTTGATGTTAAGCTAAAAAAATCTGAAAATAACCATAACCATAAGCCATGTAGCCACTGCAGATTCCTATCAATCACACATCAAACCTAGAGAACACAGCAGCTGAACTGTTGCCAGGACCAAAAACTACAATCCAAACCTCTGTGTGAGCTACTGCTCAGGAGTTCGTGCAATGTTTTAAACCACGCTCCGGCCACCTCGCCTCGCCTGCTGCACCACACAGCGACGCCCAGTTCCGTCTGCGGCTGAGTGCGATGAATCTGACAGAGTCCAGGCCAACACCGTGCCCTGCTGGACAACGATCAGACGGGGAGCAGGAAAGAGAGTGGGTTGCCAGATGAAACAGAGGGATGCCAGTTTATGCAGCAGCTCATATGCATGTCAAGCTACAAAGAGAAATCACAACACATGCTGTCATTCATCAACCCATCACTCTATCTGATGTCTGCACTTCTTCAAGGAAGAAACTAAAGTGCCCGTGCTGAGTAAGTTTAAAAAGCTTAAATATCTCTGGCTCAGCATAGAAATAATCTATCTGCTTCTCCTGCCATAAGTTAGTTCGATAAGATACCTAACTGCACAGAAATCAGCCACTGCAAATATTCCCAGTGTGGCCTTACAAGTTTTTTCATGCATTTCCAGCTAAGTAGACTTGGCAAAGACTGCAGATGAAAAAAAAAGTCCTATAAGGAACTTCCTCGCCTCCTCCAATCAGTCTAAGATTCAGTTGGTTGAGCACATTGCTGATATTAACCTGATGTTTTCTTCATCTAGCCTCATTTCTGACAGCTCTGCCTTCTGTGATCTCATAATCAGAGTGCCTTCCATACTGCCAAAATGTCACAAGCTGCCCTTTTCAGGTCTCTGCTTGACAGAGCCAAAGCTGTTTTTCTTTGAAAGTAATAGAAAGAATGTCCAGAGACACACAGGTTGTGACTCCACTTGTTTCATGTTGCTCTGACTTTGAAAAGTGGGCTCAGATAGATCAATTGTTCCTAACATTTTTTGCCTTGTGACACTTTCATTGAAATTGCAAGCAACACCTGCTTACAATCTTTTGTCACAGGTCGCATATGACTTTGAGCTGTGAGCAGTTCAACCATTCTTAGATTCTTTCATTGAATAATGTTTAGAGGGTCTGAATAGGTAAAACTATCCAGTATTTGCCAAGAAAAATGCAAAGATTGTTGAAGTAATAGTTCAACATTATGGGAAACACACTTAATCAGTTTCTGGCGGAGAGTTGGGTGGTAAGATCGATGCTACTTTCATATCTGTCTATTTAATTATAAAGCTACGGTCAGCAGCCAGTTAGCTTAGCTTAGCACAAAGACTGGAAACAGCTAGTCTGGCTCTGTCCAAAGGTACCAAAATCCTCCTACCAGCACCTCTAAAGTGCACAAATTTACATGTTATATCTTGTTTATTTAATCTGTACAAAAACCAAAATGTAAAAATGACAATTTGTCATTGAAGGGGAGCTTATGTGCTGGAGTATTACTTTGCCACAAACAGTTGCAAGACAACGAGCGGAGTTACTGCTCCAAGCAAAGAAAAGGTCACAATTGGCACATAAGCCTTTTAAATGACAAATTGCCATATTTACATCTCTGTTTTTGTATGGCTTAAACAAACATGGTCTAACTTTATTCCTGTCTACAGTATTTTGTTACCTGGGGTAAGGTTAGGTTAACTGTCTTCAGGTTGCAGCTCCATATTTAACCGAAAGATATGAGAATGGTATCAATCTTCTCATCTAACTTATGGTAGGAAAGCAAATGACTTACTTTAATCTTCTTCTAACCCCAGGCAGGGAACCACAAAGATAGATAGGGACATAAGTTATCCTTGCAAGTGCAAACAGGAAAACAGCTTGCTATTGAATTTAAAATGGATCACTTTAAAGGTGAGCCACCTTAATGTAACAGCAACACTGCCAGCTTCATCAAAAAGCCGCCCCAGCCTCCATTTCAATGGGATGTTGCATCATATACATAAACAAGAGAAGCACAAGCATGTGTGTGATGCACTATGGGACTCTCGCCACTGCTTTCACCGGAGCCATGCATCTCCAGTCTGCCAGTAAGACCGGTCATTCTAGGAACATCAAGAAACAAAATAATTCCCCGCTGATTAACCAGCTCGAGCTTGTTTCGCGACACCAACACCATCAGCTACATCATTACCGGCTTACGGAGCAACTCAATTACGCCTCATCTTGACAGCTCTGACAGGATTCAGCTTCCACTTGTGTGTACATTTGTGTGAAGGGTCTAAGCAGCTGCCAAGTGAACAACGGCAGGCCGCAGTCAGACAAAACAGCATGTGGGAGTCTGGATGAGTTCTTTTATAAAGCCTCTAAATTCAGGTGTTTTACTGGATGATAGATCATATACATTATGGATAAGAGTCGGTGTTTAACTAACGCACAGTATGAAGTGTGCTGCATGGATGAAGAGTCATTCTCATATCATAGGTTGCATAAAGGCACTTAGCTGCTTCACCGATACAACTACCACACGTCATCTGTAACCTTCGGCTACATTTTCACTCTTTTCCTCTTGGCATACTATGTGTGAATGTGTGTATACATCTCAGCGTGTGTGTGTGTGCGTGCATATCACTCGAGCACATGATTATCCCTCAGCGCAGGATGAAAAACACTTTTGCTGTTAATACAATTCAGCTTGATGTGACACTGCAGTCTACCAGGACAATGAAAGCACTTCAGTATAATTGTTTTAGACGCTCCGTCACAAAAGCAACAGCGGCAGGTTTTCTGCAGTGCATTGATAAACTGCTGCATGACTGTAGCAGTTAAAGGAAAAGTCTGCTGCGTTTAAGAATTCATATTTGCACATGCCCGCATTTTTACTTCGTCTTCATACCACACAGACATGTCCTGGATTCTTCTGACAGAGTTGTTCACGTTCGTATGAATGCATCTGGATGGTGCTAAACCACATTAATAACACAATATCCAGATCAATCAGTGCAATCCAGGAGTTATGTCTCTGTTTTGTTTGTTTTGGAGAGCCTGTCTGCCCTCAACCTGACTAATCCACTTCCCCTGAGGGTCCTGCTTTTACCAGAATGCCTTTGCACTAATCTCCAGAGCACGAACATGTTGCATCAACCATAAACTTCCATCTCCTTCGATACATTTCTCCTGTTAAACATGAGCACAAAACTGCACATCTAAAAAGAACTTGACTTGTACAGTACTCTGACTCTTTGACCAGTGGCCAGTTAGCATGTGACCAGTTTTCTGCTAATATACTCTATGGCAACTCCAGACTTTTAACAAGTAATCTGTGGTTGTAAGAAAAAACAGACCACTAAACTGCAATGAAAGCTTAACTAACTGCTGTGTCTTTACTGTAAGTACACAAGGGTTTTAGGGTGGATTTTTCCTTTCGGTGTTGTCAGGTTTCACATCCAGTTTGACCTTTTAATTGCACAGTCTAAACATATTAGGGGCATCTGGCCAAAATATAGCAAAAAACAGCATGAAAACAGTCATCTCTCTTACATTTACAACATAGGGACTGACTTCTTGTAGAGGCATGAAATTATTGTTTTACTGTACAGTAAATATGGCACAGCTGACTTAAACTAAACATAAACTTGGCCTTTTTTCTCCCCAGTGTTATGAGGGGGAATACCATTGCTTTAAATACTTTGTTAATACATAGGTACACATGGGAGTACTTACGCACTAGCCCAGATGGTGGACCCTCTAATTTGAAATCCAAGGGTATAATTAAGAGACAAAAAAATTAAAAAGGAAAGCATGAGGATTTGCTGCTTCGACATGAAACGCGGCACAAATTACAGCAAGGAGAAGCTTGGTTTGTGTGGTCATCATTATTAGATATTCACATTAAAACAAATTTTTCTCTGGGACGGCAGCTTTGAATGGTGATCCGGCTGTAACTTTGAAGCCCTGCAGACAGACTCGAGCATATCCCTGCGTATTAGTCTGAACTTGATGGCAAATTAAATGGATGTTAATCAGATGACTACGCTGAGGGTTTCAAGTTCATTTCGAGGGGAACTGATGTCTGTATGGGTCAACTAAAAACGCATAACCTGCAGTGCAGTGTAGCCAAAAGAATTTATTTATTATGGAGATTAAAAAAGGACATAGGGCTTTTTTTATTTGACCGTATCCATTGAAAATATGGTAAATCAAATAAGACTTTACTGTGATCGATCAGCTACGATGCCGAGCTGATGCAGAGCAGGTAAACACAGCAGGACAAGAAGCGCAGAGTGTGCTGGAGACTGGGAGTCAGTGCGTAAAAGCTGCAGGTTTGGATTGCAAGCCCGTCGAAGCGTTTAAAACAACTTAACACGGGTTTCTGGTTATTTCTACGCCTTTTATAGATTTACATGCACCTCCACTTTAGGGGGATTTTGTCTCTAAGTCTGAGGACACCTTTGGATACGGTATGGACTAGAAGTGTTTACCTTGTAGGTGTGGAGTCACTCCGCTAAAAATACCTCAACATTCTGTCTTTAAACTCATCGAATAACAACAAACCAATTTCCTCTTTTTTTTTTTGCTTTGGCTGCCCTCTTGAAACCTCCAAATTAAAGACCTCATGCAGTTTGGGAAGCAGCAGTGCTGTAGTGGGATTTGAACCAAAAGCGATGAATGAAGTTACTGCGATTGCAATCTGTGACATGCTCGATGAGAAATGAGCAAACATCGCTATAACATTCAAATATATACCTCAATGTTTCTGTGTGAGCTAACAGTGACACATTTGGGAAGTCAACAATGATCTTGTCGTACTTTTCCTATCCGGCGCGTAAAAGAGCAACTTTGGAGACGCTGCCGACAACGTAGATATTTATCGGGAAGACATCCCCGAGAAAGGACGCAAACAACAGGGAAGAAAAGTTTTAACTCACCGGTCTCGAAATGATTGAAAGCCGCGGAAGAAATAAACCCCGCGAGAAGAAGAGCAGAGGTGACTGTCCAGGAATCCATCGTGTGATTAAAGAGTCTGAACTGGCTCTCAGGTGAAGTGCAGCCTGACGGACGGATGCGCAGACCGGCGGGCTGCTGGACTGGCTGACTGACTGTCCGGGTCTGTGCAGTAGTCGCACTTTGGTCGACGTTAAAAGTCCCTGAACTTCAAGGCAGGTCCTTCAGCTGCAACTACTACACTGACACCACAAAGACGGGACTAGATAGTAGAAAGCAGGGATCCTATTTCCAACCCATGTGACAGGAAATAGGGGCAATAGATTCAACCTGCAGCGCTGGGGAAGCAACAGAAAGAAAAGGGGAGGTGGAGGGAGGGTGGCGGTGCTGGGGTTGGAGGCTGGACTCAATGCTGCAATGAACAGCAGGTTAGTAAAGTGTAAACCGCCTTCTCCGCTTAAAGACTGCATATTCCTATTGTAATAACGTCATAATACAACAGAACATCATAGGAATATTATAGGAATTTCATAAGGTAAAAACTAAAGCACCAAAAGTTCATTATGTATTCACTATTAGGTCCCTATAGTGATTACAGGCATTCAAGAGATACCACAGAAGACCAGAACCATAAACTTTGACAGTTATTGGAGTACCAGAGGCACACAATAAGTCCCCTGTGGAATATTATGGGTGTATTGTGTTGATTTTTATGGTGAGGTTTAAATCTACTTGGGGGTCAATTAGGTTTGGGAACCTCTGGGCTATGACATGCATGCTCAGTACTAAACTGCACACAAAGACCTCAGCAATACACCATGTTTATGGCTATAGTATAGAAAAGAGGGGACATTGAATGAGGAGGATTTGTACATGATCCTGCATTGTATCATGTTGATTCATGTTGAAATTATTTTACTTGTTAACTATTTCCTGAAGCAGAAATTCAAAATTTGTTCCAGCTGATGGAAAGGAACTTCAAAAACAGTCTATATGTTGTTTAATATTGTCTGTGTTTTTGCTAACATGTATTAAATAGAGGTAAAAAAACCTTTGGTGGGAATAACTGGGAGTCAAACACATCTTTCACAGTATTTTTCTTAAGTTTTTTTTCTCCAACTGAGTTGCATTAAAAAAAATGAGCAAATTATTTTCATGTCAATTTCAGGCATTCATTTAAAGACTAGTAATATTGCAAAAATGTCTTTCCTAAAGGAAACGCAATAGATTTAAATGTACAATCAGGATGTGGGAAAATACTAATTGTACTCCTTGAATGACGTCACATCCATTAAAGTTTTTCTTATCTCATTCACTAGATAGAAACAGGTGCACAGAGTGTGAGCTTCTCACCTCTTTTCTATCTCAGACTGGCAATCTCTTCCCATCTTAAGTGTAAAACAGCACCCTCGTGTGTTTCACTGCGAGTATCATGCAGCACTATGAAGAGGTGTCCAAACCAAAGGCAGCCAGGATCCTAAAAATAGAAAATACAGTATGATCTCACCACTCTCGAAGAAAGTAAGTCCAACATTTATTTTGCCAAAACCGACAGGGTTGAGATGGAGTGCACTGGGAAAGTAATCTAGCATGACGTGTGCCCTTTTGAGAAATGTAAGTGTGTGGCCCAGAGATAGTAAAAAAAAAAAACTCACTTAGATTACAGTGAAATTAGGTATTATAATCATACTGACATTTTGCTATGACTGAGCTGTCATCAACCTTTCCTGAAACTGCATGACAGCTGTTTTTTTAGTCTAAAGTTACTATCTGACATTATATGCACCAAATCTCAAATAAGGGGTGGAGTGTAAGTACAGTTACACAAGCACTGTACTTAAGAATGATTCAGAGGTACTCGCACTTTACTTGAGTATTTTCAGTTTCTACTACTTCACCTCTGTACTTCTTTTTCAGAAATATTAGACCATTTATTTCAAAGCTACTAGTTACTTTGCAGATTAATATTTTACATACCACCAAAACATGTGATTAGTTCATAAAATATAATTAATTTTGATATACAGTATGAGCTCAACCTCACTTAGCTAGAACTTTAAAATGTGTCTAACCCATGTATGCATCTGTATATTGATAATAATCAATAATTTAATGTGTAATAATATTACACTACAACGTTATTTTTGATATTTAAAGTATATGTGGCAGGTAAGACTTGAATAGGGCTGCAACTAACAATTATTTTCATCATCTATTAATCAATCTAGCAATTACTTTCTCAATTAAATTCCGAGAATCCATAGTGATAGTTCCATATGTCTTATTCATATGTTTTTTTTTCTCACCAAACCCAAGGAGATTAACTTGAATCATAAGAAAACCACAAAATATTCACATTCAAGAAGCCGGTTAAACAGATTAATTTTCTGTTTATGAACTGATTAATTTCTAGACTTCTGACTTTTGCTAGTAAATCATCTGAATACATCTTCCACCACTGTATTCTATATATTATTATCAATATTTATCCAGGATAGAGTCTGTGCTCATACAGAGCTGACTTGATGCCCTCAGATTGAGGGAAAATAGATGTGTCCATATGAAAATGAACCTGAATTGGAGTCATTACCTCTCATCTTCCCTGCTATCAGTCTGTGATGTTGTGATGCAGTTGTGGTAGCAAGGCTCCCTTTGTCTTCTTTGTCTCTCTCTTTCTGTGTGTGTGTCTGTGTGTGTGTGTGCATGCATGCGTGTGTATGTGTGTGTGTGTGTGTGTGTGATCACATGTTGGGCTTGTCTGAACAGGCTGCCCGGCCACATTCCTTGTGGTCTGCTGGAGTTACTGTAATTCTGTTCTGTATGTTTGCTCTCGCCAGATAAAACTCAGCACTTCCACACACGACATTCACACTTTATTTTTTGGCATTTTGCCGTTCAGACAGGTCCGACTGTAGGTTGAAAACGTCAGACAACAGGTATTCAAAGTTCCTCAAAGTACCGTGTGTGTCCGCAGCGAGAGCTGAGCCCTTCACCCTGCCAGTGTGTTCTACCTGATGAGTTATGCAAGACGGAGGCTGGAGGTCACAGCAAGAATAATCCACTGACATGTATCAGAAAGTACACTGGTATCCCTGACCTGCCTACCGATGGGAAGTTATGCATAGTTGAATTAGAAGTTGGCCCAGATACTTTGAATTCACGAATTCAGGAGCCAAGACTATGTCATGTCCTTGTTCTCTCCTGGGTAAACATGAGTGCCTGTCCCTGAATTTTAATGCCACATTTCTCCCCTTTGTGGTCAAAGCTATTCCTCCTTCCATGCTTTTGTTGTTGGCATCCATCTGTGCTCGCAATGTACCCGAGGCGCTTTTTTAGTATGACTTTTCTTCCCGATACGTCATTTAATTTCATCCGGGAGAGAGAGAGAGCACAGAATTTAAAGGGTCAGTTAACCGTAATTGCAAAAATAAAAAAACAAACCCATATTCCCTCAGTTTCCTGCAGTGGTATCTAGCTATGAAGACAGTTTTTCTGTTTATTATTCCAGGTTTTGAGTTACTGACATTTCTGCAACCACTTCAATACAATAAAAAAAGAATGACATTTAATTTGTGGTGCTCACAGCATTGCAATTTTTTAAAAAAGTTCTATATGTAAGAATCAGAAATTCCTCACTAGTGACACCAGTGGCCATTAAATGAACTGCAGTTAGCATCCTGTTGCTTGCGCTCGTGCACGTGCTCGCACTCTGTCAGCGCGAGCGAGCAGCTGCGCGAGACTGCGGGGTTTTTTTCCTCACTTACACTTCCCATAATAACTCATAAGATCTCTAACGTTTTGTTTTGCACTGTTCTTCATCACTCCCAGTCAGTCTCTTTTCGAAACACTGTGTCCCGGTTATTCATGATAATCCACAGACCTCGCTGTGAACACTGTTCACAGGAAATTAATCTGCAATTATTTCCACAATCAATTAATCATTTGAGTCACTTTTCAAGCTAAAATGCCAAATGTTTAGCGGTTCCAGCAACTGAAAATTTGTAATGATTTGTTGCTATTCTTTGTCTTATATGATGGTACACAGAATATCTTTAGGTTTTGGACTGTTGGTTGAACACAACCTTGGGAAATTGTGATCAGCATTTTTCACTATTTCTGGCATAAAACAATGAATTAAGTTTAGCAGATTAATCGGTTTTGATAGAAATTGTTAGTTGGGTAGAGAGTAGTTCCATTGAGAACTGATCACAGTCCACTACTCTGTGGGTTATTCAGAGTAATATTGTTTCTGGAACACACGTTGCTGTTGAAACAATTTAACAGCGTACAATGGGAAGTTTTTCAAAAGCAATATTTGGGAGGCAGCAGAAGGCTCAAAAGGATATCTTAAAACCTCAGTACATAAAACCAAAACTATATGTTGTTTGTTACTGAGTGAACTGATCCTTTAAAACTAGTGTGTTATGTGGTTGTAGACTTTGCTTCTGTGGCTAAAATTGGGCACTTGGGGAAATGAGTCTTGCACCCTGATGAAAAGACTTTTCTGTTATTTTTTTCTGTTTTGGCAGCAACGAGACAAGAATAAAGGATGATGATTTTGTCTCCTTCTCTGACATCACTAATGAGTCACTGTTTGCTGTCGGTATAATTCTCCTCACTACCAAAATAATCTCTGCCATCACTTGGCTCATTACATTAATTAAAAACAAAACAGACTGGCACACACTGACGCACAACGTCTTGCATCTACTCCTATGGGGGACACAGTGAGTCAATACAATTACTCAACCAAAGCATCTGGTTGTTGTCTGAAGTCTGTGCGACCCGGCCAACAACCCCCACGCAGCCACATCAGTGTCTATATGATCCACATCATTAGGGGTTGCAAACACAACACAACACACATTACAGTGTCACTCTCTGACCCCAGCAAAGCTCACTTGAAGTGGGATCCCCTTGACAAATGACTGCCTCTGGCTCTATCTGTACCAGTAACAACCCCCCAACCACCATCTTCTCTCAACTCTCATCCCCTACCCACACACACACACACACAAACACACACACACACACACACCTGTACAGGCCCCTGAGCTTCCCCGTGTTCAAAGCCAAGATAAAAGCTAACGTTTACATCTAGCCACCTGCACATAACCAGCAGCCGCTGGAGCACCACAGCCCCTCCTCCTTCGTCTCTCTCCGCTGACACACACAGCCGTCATCCATCTTGCTTGGCCTCCCGGGCCTCTAATTAGGCTCCGGGTGGGTGACACCCTCAGGAATGTTTATTGTAACATCGCTCAGCTTTACATCCTTTGAAAGAAAGACAAAAAAAGAAGGAGAAAGAATAGAAAACAGACAGAGAAGCAGAGAATGAATGAGAGGTGAATGGAACGTGCATCTGTATGCAAAAAGACTGTTTAAAATTACCAAAAAAAATTTGCTGTTTATTACAACTTGGGTCTTATTAATTCATCCATCATTTCTAGCAGAAACAATAATATACTACCCTAACCAACTGTTGAGATCTAGAAACATGACAGCAACACTACAAGAAAATCCAACAGAGCAAGAAACACAAGCAGTAAGACATCATACGCATAGTAAACAAGCAGTTCAGTACTTTCTTTGGAGTCAAAACTGAAAGTGAACACACTTGTTTATAATAATTCCCCATTGCACAAGACACCAATGGTAGGTATGTTGGTCAAAGTTGAACCAGAAAGTCATTCTATAAACTGTGATGAATGTTTACAATGAACAGTGTGACAAATGAGTTTACTGTTCACCTTTGTTTACTCCTCCTGGCTAACCTAGGATTTCTCTTTGGTGATGTCACCATGTTCTGAGATCTCATGTCTGTGTTAAAACAACAGTCAGGTGCCCATATAAACATTGAAACAGTTTTTGCTTGCTGTAATCATTCCTCCTGGTTATACTGGCCATTAAAAGATCTCTCTCTCTAACATGCTTCCAGGGGAAGAAATGAGGGACAAAACCTACAGTCCTTGATCTATAAAAAATACATTCAAATCTTTAGCCAAAGATAATATGAGGCTGCAGCAGTCAGCCAAATCAAGTGGATATCTTCCAAAGTTAGTCTTTTTAGTGAAAAATTCCCTCTTTGTGCTACTGTTCCTCCATCATAACTCAACAAGGAAACACTGGGGAACACAAAAAGAAACTTTTATGCTAAAATGACTGTAACTTTGGAAGAGATCTGTTTCATTTGGCTACGTGAGACAGCTGAAGCCTCGTATAAACTTCAGATAAACTTTACAATGTACTCTTGGACGGGGCTGGAAGTGCATTAGGAAGGGATCCCTTAGCAGCCAGTATGATGCAAGGAATGATTAGCAAGTAAAACCTGTTTCAGTGTCGTATAACTTTAAGTCAACTAAACTTTCAGTTTAGTTTAGTTTAGTTTAGTTTAGTTTAGTTTAGTTTAGTTTAGTTTAGTTTAGTTTAGTTTAGTTTAGTTTAGTTAAGGACACAAACTAATACATTGGAACTATCTTAACATAACAGATGAATAAATAACATAAAGTCATAATAATAATTGTAAAAACCAGAGTTATCCTTTAAGATCCAGCCTACATGTGTTGATGTGACGGCATTCCATTTGAACATCTGTATGTGTTGTTGTGTTCGTCCGTTTGGACAGAGGAGAAGAGGAGGCGTAAATGCGTAGTACACAAGATGAGAGCGGCCAGTAGAGAATCAACATCAGAAACCATCTTTTGACCACAGCGGATGCTAGCCACCGTCATGCTCTTGTGCCTTGTCCGTCTGTCTGCCTCAAAGGGGAAAAACATCGAAGGCCTCAAAAGTTTCAAAACCAAACCAAAAACCAAACCTGAAAATCTCAGTCCTTGTAAACCAGAACCTGGTCTCTGCATAAGTAATCATTCCAGTTTTTTGTGAAATCCTGTAAAAGTGACTAATTTATTGGGTGATGCTGTAAAATTTATTGGAAAGTGGGTGGCAGAATTGGCAGAGCTGCTGAGAAACTGTTGATAAAAAATGATAAAGATTCATTAGTTGTGATTCAATCAGATTCACTTAGATGCAATTTTGAATATCTTTAAGCCCTAATGGTATATTTCTCTGAGAACCCATACGTCTTTATCGTACACAAAAGCTATTAAAGTACAATGGATACAAATTAAGTTATCTGATGCAAAAACATTGATAAATATACAGTACATGTTCAATAACATTCTTTTTTTTGTCTGCTTGTTGGCTGCTTGTTGTTCACAACAAAGGCCAACTGTTGGCTTGTTGGCTTTGTGCTGTGTTAGCAAAAAGTAGTCTATTTACACTAGCGAATGAAAGCAACATAAACATTCATTTGGAGTTGTGTTTATTCCCTTATTATTCCCTTCCCTTATTCTCTTGAAATTCACTGACCTTTTAGCTCTCACCAACTTCTGAAGCAAAAATCTAACTCAAAAATCTGGCTCTGTAGCTGCTAAATGTTCCACTATGTTCACCAACTAGTCACTCACTTTGTCTCTGAGAGCTTTTTCACTGAAAACAGATGGAAGAGTGAACCAAAGTATCAAGCTTAAATACTGGAACTGAGTGGAAAAGGACAATTCTCTGTGGGTTTGTCAGTATGAGTGACCCCTTTTAAATGACATGTAGTCATTTTATCTAATATAATATATTTATTAGTGCAGCTAATAAATAGTGAGCTACTGACCTATTGGGGTAACATACGTAAAAGTCCATTTGATATGTGGTCTATCGATGAACATCTGTTCTTCACTGACTGGAAGACTGCATAACTTTGTCATTCCAGATACTTGTGATTAATACAATGGAAACACATAAAAAGGCACATCTGATGTATCCTTTACTGCCAAAAAAGATAAGAATATCATGGCTAAAACCATCACAATCATCATCCTTCCAAGAAATATTTTGATATTAACTCATCACAGACCAGGAAAAGAGCCACAAGCCAGAAGGTTGTTGGCCAGCGATGCCACATTTCCTGCCATCAAACAATGTCCCCACCCAGTGCGCCGGTTTGTGGGAACCATCCTGAGATGAATCTTTGTTGTGGCTGACAATGACAGCAACTGACTCACCCTCAAAAAGCTGCTAACAGGAAAAGAGCATCAGCACTATTTCATACCCACTTGAAGAACCATATGGAGCACAAAGGACCACAGAGCCGTAATACCAAAGCTGAAATTAAGCTTTTAAACAACAACATGAGTATTGCCCCTGAATCACTGGGCTGGAATGACACTTAATTCAGATCTTAAATATTAGACTTATTTGGAAATAGCGAGTCTGGGAAAATTCTAGGATAAATAAAATTATCTGAAAGTTTTCTTTACATTTGGAAGTGGTGCGTTTTCTTTTGAGAGTTGTCTGACCCTGGTCTTCAAAGGACTGTAGAAAGTGGTCATCACACTAAATCAACTACAATCCAAATGCTGCTTTTGAGCACAAACAACTCCGGGGGTTTCAGCTTTGTGGGGTATATTGAGGCCAGACTTGTTTTTACACTCTACCTCTTTTTTTTTTCCATGTCAAACTCGACAACACTGCAAACATCCTCTGATTGGTGTCTTTTTTGTTTCATCCATTCAGGGAACGCAATGTAAGAACCACAACCCACCATATGCGAAGTGTGAACTGCTGATGAGAAACACACTTAGACGATGTAAACTTTGGTATGGCTACATTGTTTACAAGAGTTTAACGAACAGAAGATGAAAAGCATCTTGACGTCATATTTCATTTCAGCAGCTTAACATTTTGTGGCCAAGTGAAAACAGAATCGCAGTTCTATAGCGTCACACATCCACACTGATATAATCCATGAACAGAGTTTCAGGCTTAGAATCTGGGAACAAATGTATGTTTACAGGTTTGCGGTTTCAAGACAAAAAAGGTGATCCCCTGCACAGTCGCTGCTAATACACCGTGTTGTGCTGATGTTTGGCAGGTCTCCCACCACATCTCAGTCCCAATTATGAAATGAAACCATTTCGGGGAAACTGTGTCCTCCATGCAATCTTCAAACGCTCAATTCAGAAAGCATGACAAATCCTTGCCTGCAAATCATAGTGAAACTGAAGGAAAAGCAAGTTGGAAGATTTCAGTATGTATCCGGAGATTCACACTGTGCTGCACAGAAACACAACGCAGGCACAGCAGCAAGAGATTACTGCAGATTATATTTGACTTGGATACATTTGAACTTGCTAGATTTGTAGTAAATCACTGAACTTCTGAAGAAACATACATGTTGAATGCGTACAAAAAATAGTAAGGTAAAATCTGAAATCATATAATCACCGAATGATCTTAAGTGAAATTTCTAAACCCATTTCAAATAATTCTCCCTGTTGATTCAGCTTACAGTCATAGTCCTGCACACATGGGACTTGGCCAAGAAAATGAACAGGGCAAAGTGCCAGGGTGTTTGCAGACTGTTTGCAGCCTTGGCAGTCCTACATTTCAAGTCAGCACCAAGGGAATATACATGTTGCAGATGTTGCTAAAGGACAGTTGAAAGAAAAATGTAATAAAAATAGATCACACTAAAAGATCAAGCTATTGCATTCAAAAGATGCCATACAATTTGATGATAAAAGAAGGTTAAACGATTATTTTCATTATTGAGTCATTTCCTGATTAATCAACTGATTATTTAGTCTAAAAAAGTGAAAAAAAATGGCTATCACACTTCCTCAGAGTCTGAGGTGATGTCTTGAAATCGCTCTCTTTGTCTGGCCAACAATCCAAGACCCAAAGATGTTTAATTTATTTATATAAACAAAAGAAAGCAGAAAATTGGAAACAGTTTTGCTTGAAAAATGACTGAAATGATTAATTGATCATCAGAAGAGTTCACATTTTCTTTCGATTGACTCAACAACTAATTGTTTCAACTCTATAATTTACAGTTTTCATTTAATTTGTTGAAAAACTGAACTTAAAGGTTGAGTTTGAACAAGTAAAAAAATGCATTTAACCCTTTAACATCCACTAGGTCGCTGGTGAACCGCTTAAGCCAGTTGTCAGCGGTAGCATCACACAGTAATGAGTCAAAGCAATTGGCACAATTTGGCCAATTGGAGATGATTGGAGAGGTTCAGGGACAACGATGACACCACAAACTAAAAACTCCTTAGCCCCCATTAGGTTAGGCCTAGAGGTTGACAAGATGTTGAAGGTATAAGGACCAAAAACACTTTTTTGAGCCTTATTTGAACTGATGTAGTTTTGTTTGTGTTTTAGCCACATGCTAAACAAACACATTTCCAGAAACTAGAAGATGTCACTTGTCAAATGAAGTCTAATACATGCATCATGGCCTTACAGTTCTTCTGTTATAAGCTTTTCCATTTGGGTATGCCAAATAGGCAAAAATTCTATAAAAAGGGTGGATGTTAAGGGGTTAAAATACCTGCACAGTGTACTAGATGTGTATTTCATAAACTGCATAAACACAATCAAAACCACTAACCACTGCTGAGCAATTTAGAAGGAATTCTAAATGATAGGACTGAAAAAAACTGACACTCCTCTTTAGATTAATAAATACGAATAACAAGAAATTAACCTGATGATACTGTGATGGCTGTGTCTTCTCAATTAGCAGAGGGCAGAGTGGGGACGAGGATATGAATACTTATGAGATCTTTGACCTTGCGGGTTCAGACACACTGAGGAAAGGAGAACAAACAACGAATCACAGTGGGGAGAATTCATAATAAGACAGAGAGAGAAAAAATAAGGACCTTCAATAACCCCATGAGATGAATTGCACACTCACAAGCAGGTATATGCACAGACACACACAAGCAAGTGTGTCTAGACGGTAAACAACATCTGCCTCTAGGGTGTAAGAATGTGGGCTAACTAGATACAAAACTAAGTTCAGAAGTCTTAAAAGGGGGCTAACGTCTACATAAACTATTGTGAATCTGTCATCTCATGCACTCATTAAAATCAATAAAATACGCTAAACTTAGCAGACAAACATCCAACGACCATAGAGGATAGTAAAAGAGACTGCCACGTTGCAATCACAGAATATTAAGATGTTCTTAATTAAGGCGCTAATGTCAGTAAATGTAAAAGATGAGACAGAGGCAAGTCTGAGCAATGTTCAACTGATATGGTTTCATTTGAAAGTTGTGTGCACTGTGTGTGTGTCTGTGCTACTACTGACTGCAGACTGTATGCTCACCCACACACAGACACACACACACAAACAAATCCTCAGATGAAACTCCACGTACACAGAGCAGAGATTTAATTCCTTCTTTATCATATCTGTGCATCGTACAAGTTCCATGGTGCATGATAAGGAGAAAAAAGGGGGAAAACGCAAACAAAGCGTGGAGGAATATATTCCTTTTGAAGTTGGCTTTCTTCTTGAAACTAGCTTTGGCGTAACGCGGCTAGTTAAGCAGATCATTAAGCGTAATGGTTGGGGAGAGGATTGCAGAGCTTTATCTCTGATGGCAAGAACAAAGTTCCTGATGATCTGGGGGATTCTGGAGCTGGATTTGATGGGAATTCCCATGCCTGCTGGAACAGTTTACTTTGAAACATTTTGATCTGTGCTAACAGACAGGTGCTATCATAAATCTAGAGTCAGAGAATTAATGGCTCAGCTTTACATACAGAGACTTAAGGTATATGGGGATGAAGTTATGCTTGGAAAGATTATATGTAGTGATTGAGGGTTCTGATGTCTTTGAAATCTGTGATAGAAATGCTGCGGTGATATGTAACAGTAAATAAATGACTTGAAGAAATGCAATTTAAATGACAGAAGATTAACTTTGTTTTTTGAAAAACCTGTTGCTGAAAATACAACATATGTCGAAACCTGCAACATCTACTGCTTAGGCCAGCTCAAGCTAAAACAGGACCACACAACAATAAAACATGTGGTTGTAAATGGGATCTGATCTGGGTGGGTTCTGAATGGGTTCTGAACCAAATCTAAAGTGTTGCAGGTTGCCTTCAGCTATAGTAAAGAGATATGGAGACCTGCGATGGGAGTTCACGGGGAAAATGAGTTTATGTCTGTAAGGACTGAACTTCTTCAAAGGAAAACAAATAACCAGGATAGAGCACAACTTCATCTTTCCATGCCGTGAAGACGTGCCATGATGCACATCTTTATTCATGAGAGCAGTTGATCCATGCATAAAGGCTCCATTTTGAAAATGGCTTGTATCCCTTTCAAGTTGAGAAATCAGAGGGGAATGTTGTTTGAGGATTATCGCCACTAAAATGATTTCTCAGGATGAGAATGAGCTTTGAAAATATTTCCTCTCCAGGCAAATAAAAGGCGCACACAAACAATTCTTTATTTATTTTCTCTTCTCACTTCTCTTTTGTCAGTGCCCTACACTGCTTTGCATTTGAATCACTCCAAATCGGGAAATCGCTTCCACCCAGTTCTTGTGTTTATGAAAACACAAGTTTCCAAGAGCCTGCAATGAATTTATATTTGGTACAAGCTGCGTAGTGCATCTCACTCCCCTGGCAACGTGCCCCTCCACAAGCTTTCCATAGAGGTTTGTCCCCCCGGTTTCCACAGTGCCGACTGATTGATTTGCTCTTTAATGGCTTCCTGTGTTGGGCATGGTCTAGGACGAACATCTGTAAGGGTGGATTGGGCATGCTGGGTCTGTTTTGCTCTTCTACGTTCATCTGTGGTGTAATAAAGTGAGGTATCTGCCTTTTCTGTGGCCTGGGAGAATGACGTGCTCCATTATAAAAAGAACTGACTCCAATGAAAAATGAGCCTTGGGTCCTAACGGCCGTTGGTCGCTGAGTGGATTACAGTGCCTCAGAGAACAAAGTTCAGCCGCTGATGTTGATGACTGAGAAGGGGGAACACTAGTTGCTGGCCTGTGAGTGATAAAATTATACTGAGTGTTAATGTCAAGAGCAGTTTGTGTTTGAAGGGCTACTTCTATGAATCCTCACAGAAGCTGAGGTTCAGCTTTGGGTCGTATAATAGACTTCAGTGTGGTTTCTTCCTGCTTGCCAAGTCACAGCTATGACACAACTGGTTACGTTGCTAAACATCTCAGTTAATAAGGCTTGTGCATATTTAAAAACTAAAATGTCAATAAATTTGAAAAAAACAGCAACCTAAGTCTTATTTTTAGTTACAATTCAGGAAGTACAATTAATAGAAAACAATAACTCATAAACTGCAAGAATGAGGATGTATTAGAGAAAAGGTGGAACTTGGGTGATGTGAAATTTGATCTTGAAAAGGTTTCAAACTCTTCCTTCTCTTGAAAGTGTAAGATAATATTTAATTTACCTCCCTGCTTTTCATTGTATTGGCTCAGTGGTTGCATATACAGAATATGAACGTATTTATGTGTATTTAGGATATATTTTGGTATGCTCAAGTGATTTTTTTGTTGTCTGTCTTTGGATTTTGAGTGTATGTCATGACTAGCTGTGTAAGACAGTTTTAGGATTATGATTTGTTTGAAAAAAAGAAATATAAAATAAAGTATAACAATAGTATAACAAAAAGTATAACAAAAAAATCAAGCTTGTGTTTTTATCTACTTTAGGATTAGCTGACTTTGCTGAAATATTCTTGTGTTCATGTTGCCGAACACAAACACAAACATGAAACTCTGTTTGGGCAAACACTGTAATCCTGAAATCAATCTTTATTTCAACTTAGGCCTTTAAATTAGGAGTTAACATCAGAAGACGCTACTCAACCATGAGGTATTAGGAGGTAAGGGACAAAGCACACCTGCAAAGCTGGAGCTGACATGAAACAAAAAAAAAAAGCACACCCAAAACAAAAGCTTCATCCAAAGCCACTTCAGAAGCCTTTCTTCATAATCCAGAGATGTAGAGCAGATCTAAGAAATGGGAAAAGTCCCACGTGAAAGCAACAGGCTTCCATAGAGCACATTAGCATTTACTTGTGTTTGAATTTGATTGAACTAATTACGCCGGGTTGTTGGGACGATAAGCGAGCGTAAACATTCCGGGTTAGAGCAGGCCTCCACAGAGATGAAAAACCTCCACTTTCATCCATATGCAATTAATCAGCATCTGACTCTGCAAACAGACGAAGCAGCTTGCTCCATTGCCTCTCTTGTAAGCACTGACTGACACATGAAAGCAGGGAAATTTTCACCCAGTTAGGAGATTATACAGTGAGTGAGTCAAATCTGAGCGGATACTGTAGAGAGACCTCAGACAGCGACACACAAGGAAGCTTTACTTGTCCTTTGTGGGGGGAATCAGGACCTGTTTCATCACCAACTCGACGGAGTTGGGTGCATGTGTATGTGCATGTGTTTATGCACATAAAAGCACATTAATGTGTTTTTTAAACAATAGGGTCCCAAGAGTCCTTGAGGCGTGACAGCAAGGCAAAAGCAGTCAGTGTCTGCAGGAGCTGGTAATAGATACAGCATTGCACAGCTGCTAGTTAGGAAACTTCAAAGCCTCTAATGTCCAGCAGGCCAGGTTATTTCAATTAGTCTCCAACAACAACCCTTCTTCTTCCCCAGCTGGACCCCCACCCTATCACTCCCAGGGATCAGCCACACGGGACCCTGTCACTCTGTTTCCTCTTAACCCCCAAGGGCTTTGTTTTGGGAAAAGGAGAAGTGAGTCAGGTTCAAAGTAGTGGAGAAGACTGCGAGGTAACATGAGATGGCGGTCTGTCCGACGGGACATGCGGCTGTGCCAGACGATGCATGCCTGCTGGGTTGAAGTGGGGATGATTCTTTATTTCAGAGATCTGAACAGTAGTGCTCACACACACACACACACACACACACACACACACAGATAGAGAGCGAAAGACCACTGGATAAACAGCCATTTAAGAAAAAACAAAACTATACAGGACTCTACTCTACCATACCAAACTCTACAACATCATGTATTGATTTAGTCACTGAGTTTTAATTAAAAATATTTATGGATGCATTCAGTCAATCATCAAATACAGATATGCAACGGTACAAAAAAAAAAACAACTCAGAAAGTGTTGATATAATGCAAAAGGTGACCTTTAAGTAACATTTGTGGATTTTTCTGGCTCGGTTACTCAGCAAAACTCTTCATTTGACTGAACGCTGAGGCCCACACAAAGGCTGTATATGAGTTCAAAGTCTTTCAACCAAAAAATGATCAGGTTCGCTTCACATTTGACATGAGTATGAACACATCTGGTCCTATTTTAGACTGAGCAGGAGAAAGGAGTGTTGATTGTAATGATGATATCTCTATATAGTATTTACACAATTCTCTTTTTAGTGAAGACCGGACGCTCTGTCAAGCAAAACGGGTATATAAAAACAATCATTGCATTTTTTGCTTTACTTCAATACCCTCATTCCTCACCCCATGCGCCATTTACCACGAGCTGGAGGTTTTCCAAACTAAACAAGAAGGAATTCATGAGACCAAACAACACGCTGAAAGCGCCTGAGGTTTTCCTAATAAGGTCAGCAGGTCAAGTGAAGACCAACAGCCTAATGAACAAGAAGACTGAATATGATTTCCAAATACTCAGCTCTAAATATATTTCCTGCCATGGGCCAAATAGTTGAAGGTTTCAGTGTGTAATGGTGTGATCCATAATGCGAAACTACTTTGATGGTTTAGCAAGTCTGTTCTTGAGTCACCATCTGGTCCGGTTTCTCTTTTCTCTCTCTGAAAATACAAACAAAAGAAGAGTCACTGAAACAATCTTCAAACCAACAAAAATCAAGAATTAAAATTAACAATAAACCAACTAACAAGCACAAAATACACTTTTTGTTTCTTTTTTTTTTTGACACAGCCTCTCCCATTAAGGTATGTTGTATTTCTGAAGATGATGATCCTCATCTTTCCAAAGCTATTTTGATAAAAAGCCAAACTGCATCTCCTGTTGCTCCATGGGAGTAGAATAAGTGAAATAATGGAGAACACTTGTTTCATCAAAACTGACCGCAGGAAAATTGTCTGGTGACCTTACATCAGGGCAGGTTTTTAATAACAGTGTTATATTGCTGTTATTAATAGTGCTTTATTAACAGTGCATATAAAACTTAGTCACTCATTAGGGACACTTGCAAAACAGGGACATAAATGTTAAGGGCAATTGTACTCAGCCCTCACATGGTATTTGAGCCATAGATGATTTGAACTAGTAATGTATTTGTTGGTTCTTGACAGTATATCTATTACTTACAGTGAAAATTAACCTAAGGCGGTTCATCCTTTGAACTTGGTCGAGCAGAAACCACAAGACACATCTTTCCAACAAGTAAGTATCTGGTCTGTGGCTGTTTGATTAAAACATCCACCACATTGCACTCGACTCAATCTGTATCTCATCAGAAATTTCTAGCTTTATACATTACTTGCACTTGTCACTGATTTTAATCTTGTCCCGGAGTGTAAGCCCAGAGTGCATATGTCTATGATTTTTCATCCCTCACCTCATTAATGTTTTTCAGCAAGCTTACTTCTCCTTCGAATTTTAAGTCCAGTCCAGAGAGACACTTTTGAAAGCACGTCTATGAGTCTTTACACATAGCGCTGCGTTTGTGAGTTTCATCAGCACAGCGTGACACCTGATGAAGTAGAAAGAGATTTTGCTAACCTGATTCAGTCAACTCATACAATCAAGGAAAAAGTAATGATAAACTTTATGAGACTGAGATGCTGCAAACTTATCAAACAGGCTGTTGTAAAGTCATCTTTGTAGGTCTAAGCTACATGTATTCACACTGTTGCAGATACCAGTCTCTTTCATAATGTAAAGGCAGCCTAACTGACGTTCAGAAAGAGACATTTAAGTAGTTTGCAACTGTGTGTTATTAATTAAATTACCAGTAAATAATACTAATATTAAAAATAATACTAAGGTCATATGGTTTTCCTGCAGCATATCAGAACCAGCTTCTTTACTTTGCAAGTGGCTAAAATGCCATCCAGAATGACAACTTTTATCACAATGGAGAGTAATAAAAATATTTTTACCCCAGTAATATTAACTGTGTTCAAAAGGGGCTTTTAAATAATAAGGGACAGAGTTTCGCTGATATTTTTCATATTCTGAAAAGTTTTTGAGAAATCCCATCTTATTTTCTCAGATACGTAAGTGAGATAAGTGTCCCCAATTTCCTGGCATTTGATGTTGAGACAGTTTACCCCACTATGCTGAATGTGCTTCCTCCCTTCCTCCTTCAATCCATTTTGAACTGCTTGCCAGGTTCAGACAAAGCCCCCCTCTACCTTTTTGATGTGTCATACAGCAGAAGTGGAGTAGACATGACAGAACACACACACACACACACACACACACACACAGAAATAAAGACACACATTTCATGGTGTAATGACTTTCTTACTTCTGTGGTGAGCTGCCAGTAGGCCTGTTGAAACCTGCAGAGTAACCCTAGATGTGGAAAGTACCCCTGCAAGTCTGAGTATGAGAAACAGGGAACTGAGGCACAGGAGGCCTTCACTATCTACCTGTTACACACACACACAAATGATACAACACACACATAAAAGTGTAGTATCACTGCTTCTTTCCTCCAGACACGCAACCTAGACATGATCTGAAATTCAGTAAGCCCCCTGCTACTTCCACCCTGCTATGCTTCTGATATTGGGGAGGAATCAATGTGTCTGCACTTGTTGGTAGGAGGGGGAGGAGGGGGGGTTGTACGCATGTGTGTGCGTTCATGCATGTTGGTGTGACCACTTACATTTAAGGAATGTGTAAGATTTCTCTTTACACATTCGTGCTACTGTATGCACGATATGTTGTCTGGCCGTGTGTGTCCCGAGTCCTATATACTAGCATGTGTACCAGCATGTCATGTGTGTGAGATCACCTCCCACACATCTGCAGACCTTTTGACACTCTTCGTCTCTTTTTACACCTGGCCTCCCATGATCAAGGCTTTAAGAGAGGGCAGGTGTGCTTCATCCTTGCCTCATGAGTTGAAAACATAGCAGTTTCATCACCCACCTGCCCCAAGTGCTGCTGGGAGCAGGGGGTGGCTCTTGACTCCATCTTTTTTCTTCCCTTTCGGAGTTATGGTGGGGGAAAGCCCAAATGAAGTCTATGAGCCCATAAAACAGGCCTTTAATTTGCTTGTATACGCCCAGGAGCTAGTGCTACCATTAGCCTCTTGTTTCTCTGGACTGCAGTCATGAGTATGATCCCACAGGGTGTATGGGTTTATTTCGTTTGATCAGATCAGAAAGGAAAAAGAAATTTATGAGTAACAGTTAGGAGGCTGGAGCACGTTGGATATCAAACAGGCAGGTGGGTTTCATTGCTTTTGTGTTTTTGAGTCTTTGTTGGCGCTGCAAAAAAAAAAAGATTTTGACTACTGGGAGGTGATGGGAGGGGAAGACCTCTAGCTATGTACTGGTTTTCACAAGATAACAAGTGCCTCCTATTTCAAACATATAATCTATCTATTCAAAGACAGAATCAAAGATATATGGGCGGCTATGGCTGGAGGCTTGCTGAACAAAAAAAGCCATTATTTGTGTCATAATTCAGTGTTTGTCTGTCACCCGTGGTGACCGTTTCCATTGTTGGTTTGAATGGGAGAAAGGGAACCAGAAGTTTCTAGTTTGATTCTACAATTGGTTTTAGTCTAACTTCAAAGTTATAATCCTCACATTTTTTCTGAAATAAAACCCTGTTTTATGACATAAATATTTATGTCATAAAACAGACATATATTTATATTTTGGTCAACATCTTTTCAGCAATAGTCATTCAATGTATTTACATTCTGTCTACAACTCTGTGACTCTGTAGGAGTTTTCCATGTTGGTGGCGGAGCCCACCATTTCCTCGCAAGATTTATATTTCACTTCACACGCATGAGGAATTCACAGGAAATGATGCATGTATGTGATCCAGTGTTACTGTTTGTAATTTTATCTCATTGATATAAGCCCCTGTGTTTACTGTTCACTCTCTACATCCATATTAGAGCCATATTAAGTTATATACTGCAGTAAGTGAGTATTACTGCTAATGTAGTAAGTAGGTGCTGCCCCCACAATACCAGGACCTGTAGTAGTAAATGACATTAGCTGTTATCACCAGTAATTAGGTGTCACCAAATAAGCCTGGACTAAAGTCTTAATGATTAAAGTTTTAACTAATACTAATAATATTACAATGCTTAGTGATTCTGACAACAAGACTGGTGGGTAATATCTGGGCTTGTTGGATACCTACATCAAGATTCTCAGCTTGCAGAAACTTGGAATTCAATAGTTTTAAAGGCCAGCGGGGAAAGTTAAACAATGTTTATAACTTTGGCGGTGACATATTTAGTGATAAAAATTACTTAGGAAATAACATTGTTTGAAATTAAAAGAAAGAAATCAATCTGCTGCAGCATTCAAGCGTAAAATACAACTTAAATAACCTGCTGAAGGAGGTACTGTGTGTCCTAGCATTGATTTAATATGTGCTTTCTTATTTTTCTTGTTTCCTATTATGTGTTTTATTGCATCAGTGGAATAGAGGAATTGATTTTTCTGTGAAGTGAATCTTGTTTCCTGTTGTGTGGGTTGATCATTACTCCCATTGTGATCATTGATGAAAGGGAACCAACAGTGCCAAGTATAAACCCCATATTATCATCTGTGAAAATCACACCAACACAATTAGTCACTGCTATAAGCCATTGATCCTTCCGAATAATCCATCCAACCACCACATCTTTAAACATCTCAATCAATACAAAGTCAAATCGCACCCAGGGGAGCATTGATGTATGAAGTAAAAGCATGAATGAAAACCAGATGAGAAAAGATCTCTCAACAATCCCTTGAGCAAGGCATCCAGTAGAGCTGCTCAGTAACCAGAGGAATGTGGCTATGGCTTCCAGGTAAGGATGGGTTTAACTGTTTGAACATTTAGCGAGGTGTGGCTTAAATATACAATGCATGTTCAGCCAGTTTTATCCAGGTAAATAAAGGATTACGGCACAATAAACCTGCTAGACCAAACGAACAGTTCTGGTGAACAAAGTAGCCATAGTGAAAGTCTATGACTGTTAACCGAAACTGTAGCTGTGAACCACTGTTGGCATTTTGTTAATGCAAATATACAGCTTTGCTAGATGTGATAAATAATGTCACTTGTAGTGTGTGGTGATGTAAGCATTACTTTTTTGTTGTAAACATATTTGATTTAGCCCTTCATATTTCAGTACAGCTTAGCTTTAATAAAACTAGTACTCATGTAAGCATAAGAATCTGTTGCCTTGCAAAATTAGCCTATAGGCTAGTTCATTTGCTAAAAGTACCTTTTTTTGTATACTGAGGGCAAGACAATTTCCTGTCATGATTTAACTGACCAGTAAACACAGATAATCTGGTCCAGTACCTTCTCTTTTCTTGCCTATTTGTTACATATTTTGCCAACATTTACATAAGGCAATTTATCAATGGGCCTTCCACATGAAAAAAATCTAGCAAGTGGACAAAAGTCTAATAACACACAAACAATTACAAAGATATTACTGTTTCAAATTAATTTTGGCATTGAAGTATGGTTGTGCAATATGACATGCAACACTATAAATTTGTCAGTCATCACAGATTTTGTCATACCATTTGTGCCTAAGTTGCCTGATAAGCAGACTGAACCAATTTCTTACATCAATATGAATAAAAAAAAAAGTACATTGGCTTCAAACAAACACATTGAGCATATTGAACACATTGCTGGATGGACTGATACAGCCTCCAATTGCTTGATTTTCCCAGCAGTTGCCTTAACATTGTTTGCATCTGCTTAAGTTATACTGTGATCGAATTAGAACATCAGAAACGTTCTATGGGATGTTGGCAAATTCAGTCAACTGAACCAACCAATCTATTTGTCTATTCATACAGTACATTGAGCCAAGAGTTGTTGTTGTAAGGCAGGCAAGTATATAGACTTCTACCAGGGAGATAATTATCAGAGAGTCATCCTCTAATGCATGAATGCACAAAACTGTGTTAGGTGTGGTACATATCTGTCAGGAAGATGCTGAAGGTGCTGGTCCTTTAATAAAATGTCATCAGCTTTGGAACATCAAACACAAACACACACATGCATGCAATACCACACCAAAATACACACCCACATGTACAAATATTCCCTGAAGTTTCTAAACCAATCAGTTTCGCTACACATGGCCAGGCCTTGGATGCAGCAGCACTAGTATCAAACTGCTGGACGCTGAAGCATCAGTGTGACAAGCTGCCTTGAGTATAATTGTACTGGGAGCATGTGGAGGACTGGCAGTCAGTCTGTGTTAACATTCACCTTTTTTCTGTTTTTTTTCAGCTGGCAAAACCCCAAAACTATCTCATTACTCAACTGAACCCCCCTGCACTGATCAAATAGTAAAGCTCCAGGGAGCAATAGCACTCAGTTTGGACCATTACATTTCCACTGAGAGGGGATTAACACATGACAGATACAATGGGGTTGAACTGAACAGGCTGAAGCTGATGGAGAAAAGAAAAAGATGTTTTCGATACAATTCAAAGACGGTAGTTTATATCACACATGTTTACCATCTATACTTGGTCTCAGAAAGATGAAAGCGATTGTATTTTACATGGTATTCCTACAATGTGATACAAATCCAAACTCAAAAACTTGGAAAATTAAAATCTCTGAGCTCATCATCGTTCAGACTTATTGAAATCACATTTCCAGTGTTTATCTTCCAAAGAAATTGCAAACAGACGATACAAATCAGAAATCCTAGACTGTTTTCATAAGCCTACCACGCCCGTACACCCCTGAGCTACACTCTTATCACATGAAGCATTTCTGAAGATAGAGATGAGTTTTTTTTTTTTTTTTGACAGAGCTGATATCATCTTAAAATAATTCTGTTGATTTTTCTCTCTCTGGTAACAATGTGTGTCTCTGTACCACGCTACTGTTGTCATCTGATATGTGTATCTCATCTTGTCTGACTTAATGTGATGGGTGGAAATATTCTTGGAATTTGAACCATGTGTCAGACGGCAAACTTCAGACATCAAATGTTCCATGTGCAAACTAAACAGGCACACAGTTGCATAAACACACTCAAAGACACAAAGCCAGGTAGTAGCCAACTAAAACAGTTCTTTTCTTTAAACCGGCTCCTTGCTCCTTTATTGTCAAACTCACCTCCATCCACAGTCAGAGATTCATATCCACATACTATTGGAGGAGTTTATGAATATACTCTGTATGCACAGCAGCAGCAGCTAAGATAAGGGTGTCGAAAGCAATTAGACTCAGCTTCAACACCTAACCCTTCTTGCAGTCCAAGACCCTGGGGCCAGGTGTGTGAGTATGGCGGGTATGCAAATGTCTATGTTTTTATCAGACTGTATTTTAGCTTTTATCAGATGAAGTATTTTAATCAAATTATTTGTGTCCTCCCACATTTTTAAGCACATCTTTAAATTTCACACTTCCGTTTGTATTTTTTATTATTTAATATCCATTTCCAATCACTCATTTGCACGAGTCTAGTCAATTATGCTTCTTTGTTTAGCAGATATCAACGCTGTATATCATAGATAGATTATTGTGGTGAGAAATATATATAGATACTGAAAGAAATGAGACCATGGTCAAGATAAATGGCAGCTAGTGTCTGATGTTATTGATGCTGTTTCCTAATATTAACCCAGAATGGTGGACACGGCTTGGTCACCTGTCCTATAATCTTAAGATCGAATTGTTAGGAACTTTAGAAACATCTCAGATCAGTTTGTTCCACAGCAGTCAGATTTTGTGTCGTTTTGTTCATTTTTTGTTTAAACTTTACATTAAAAGTGACACCCCTAAAAGAACATCCCCATAAAAATAAAAATAGACCTCACTTGTTAAGTTATCAGAGTGGAAAAGAAGAACCACGAAGGAGCAGCAGGTGGTCATGGCACAGACAGAGCACAACGCAGCTGCATCCACTGGACATCAGGGCTAAGCTTTTCCACTTAAACCTTTCCAATCAAACCTTGTTTTTCCTCTTAGATAGGGTTTGTTTGTTTTGTTTTCTGTCTGACTGTGCTGTAAACCACAAACCAAGATCAGAGAAAAAAAAAGATCAACTCCACACAATCAAAAATGCAGTGTCAAGGCCAGTATTGGCTGCAAATCTTCCAAGCAACACACTTGTCCAGATTTATACCTCATCACAGCACAGAAACATCCCTTATCAGAGGTGTCATAAGGAAAAGCTTACAGAAAGCTTCCCATTCTTGTGCCATCTTCATCTCAGTATAGCACACTATTATAAAGATTGGGAAAATGGGAGGCAGCAGTGGTGTAGGCGTGTTTTTTGGGTAAATCTGACTTAAGCTTGAGATGGACTTGACATATATACTGTATTTCTATGCATTAATCTCCCATTAAAAAGACAATTAAACTGCACCAACCTCTCTTTAATCAAGAAAGCACACACTCCCAAGTCATCAGTGTGAGAGTAAAAGGCAACTTATAACTAATGTTTAGTGGTCCTTCCCAGAGGCCTTCCCGCCCACTCATTTACAGAAATGGCCACATAAAGACACTAGTGAACAACATGACTGGTTTAAAAGTCTCAAGCTGTCCTTGGTTGGCATTTCAACAACTCCTTCTTCTACACAACCTGTACTATATAATAATAATTAACTATTTATATAGCACCTTTCAAAACACAGTTACAAAGTGCTTTACAATTAAAACAGAACACATTAAAAACAGTAAGAGATTAAAACAGACTTAAAAACCATAAAAAATAAAATCATTATAAAACACAAAGAGAGAAAAATGCACTAAAATGTCATAAAATATAAATGAATTCACCAAAAAGCAAGGATCTCAGGGTGTGGGAAGGGACATAGGGCAATAAGAGATCTGATAAATAACTTGGGGCTAGGCCTCTCTGGGCTTTGTAAGTAATCAATAATATCTTGAAATCAATTGTAAAAGCAACAAGTAACCAGTGTAGGGACGCCAGGATTGGAGCTGGAGGTAGGAAGGAGATTTTTTACTGATGCCAGTGAGCAAGGAATTACAGTAGTCCAATCAACTGGTTATGAAGGCGTGGATGATAGTTTCCATATTTTTGGTAGAAAGAAATGGTCTAATCCTTGAAATGTTTCCAAGATGATGAAAGCAGACTTGAACCATTGATTTAACATGTTTGTCTAAACGGAGGTTTTGATCAAAAATGACACCAAGATTTTCACAATGCTGAGTTATTGAATGGGACAATGAAAGACTGTTTGATATTTGTGTATTTCCACTATCTTGACCTATGATCAATATCTCTGTCTTTGAAATTTTGTGGCATCCACTTGTATCAGTTTAGCAGGTTGACAACGTTCTGTCTGATATTATGTTTCTGTATAAGGTAGCCTAGAGGGAGCATGTAAATGGAAAAAAGGATTGGACCTGGCACCGAGCCTTGGGGCACCCCACAGTGAACACCTGTTGCAGGTAACCTGGAGTCAGCGATACCAATGCAGAAACATCTGTCTTTAAGGTAGGACCTGAACCATTGCAGAGCAGTGCCACCGATACCCATCCAGGTTTAAAGACGGTCCAAAAGGATATCATCATGGTCAATGGTATTGAAGGCTCCGCTTGGGTATTTATGGCCAGCATCAGCTGACAGCAATAAGTCAGTTATGACATTAAGAAGAGCAGTTTCAGTACTATGGTTTTTCTAAAACCACATTGGAATTTCTCAAAGATACTGTTTGTTTTCATTATTAAAAGCCATCAGTTGACCTGCTAGAGCCTTTTCTAAAACCATAGCTAAAAATGGGAGCTTGGAAATAGGCCTAAAATTGTTAAGATCAGAGGACTCGAGAGACGGCTTTTTTAAAGTGGTTGGACATGAGCAGCTTTTAATAATTCAGTAACAGAACCTGTCGACAGAGAGCAGTTTAAAATTTGCAGAATAGAGGGGGTTACTTTTTATAGGATGAATATCTAAGGGACAGGTTCAGGGTTTCATTTTCTTTACCATATCAGTCAGTGTAGATGGAGAAATTGGATGAAATGAGCAGAGGGAAACTGCACAGGGCTTCTGGGGAAGACATGTAACTTATAATTACTGAGAACTTCTGAGTTAAGAGGGAAAGAAATTCGTCGCATTTCTCACGGGGGCATCTAATATCGGGCTCAGGAGAGGATCAATGACACAGCTCACAATGTTGAAAAACATTCTTGGTTTGGACTGATTGTTTTCAATTAGAGAAGCAAAATATGCAGATGTAGAATTTTTATTTTTTTTTTACCTCTGTGTTAAAAGTCTGAAGTTTCAGGTGAGCTGTGAGTTTGGATGATTTCCACTAACGCTCCACCTTGCGGCATTTTTGCTTCAGCACCAGAATATTTTCATTTATCCAGGGCATCAAGAGGCAACCAGATTTTTGGTCTTGAAGGGAACGATTTCATCTAAGATGGAGGAACATGTATTATTAAAAGTATGCAAGCCAGAGAAACTAGTTGGGGATGTTGAAGGCAGTATTGAATTTAGCAGCAGAGGATTAGTTAAAAGATCTAGTTTTGGGGACTGGGATACAGGTAACACAAGACCATGTTAATCATAAAGGCATTAGTGGTCAGAGTTACAGGCATATACACATTCAACATCAGGAATCTGTATACCATAGGATAAGACTATATCATGAGTGTGACCTTTTAAAAGACTCTGTAAGGTTTAATAATTCCAGGCCAGGGGCCCATCAGACTTGGATATTAAAATCTCCATGGATCAGAAACTTATTGAATCTAGGCAGAGTTAAGGACAGAAATGCAGCAAATTCTTTGATAAAACTGTGATCATATCTAAGTGGCCTATATATTATCAAGGCCAGACAAGGAGAATTTCCTTTAATCAGGAAAAGAAGGGCTTCAAAAGTGCTAAACAGCCCCAGATCAATGCTGGAGCATTTGTAGCGATCTTTACCCCAACACCCCTGCCTGTAAGTCTGGGCTTGTTTAAAAAAACAATAACCAGGTGGGATAGCTTCGAGTAGGGGAATATGACCATTTGGTATAAGTCAAGATTCTGTGATCATGAAGAGATCTAGATCATTTGAAAGAATAAAATTGTTACATAAAAAAGATTTGTTTACAAGTGATCTCACATTAAGAAGACCCGACCGCAACTGCTTGGATGGAGTTGACAAAGGAAAGTGAGGAATTGTGATTAAATAGGATATACTGTACCTGTATTTGAAAATAACTGCTGCCGGCCCTTTTGAAGAGTGGTCTGTCTCCTACCACAATTTACTAACCACTTCTGTCTCTTTCTTGGCTCTCGAATGCTCTATCTCGGGGGAATCTGAGAAGAGAACCACAGGCAGAAAATTGAGTGAGGCTTTGTCTTGCAACCCACGTCACTTATTCCTGTGAAAATCGCTCTATCCCTCTCTGGCAGCTGTCACCTTTCCTTTAATCACTTTCTTCTCCTCTGTGCAAGGACCTCTATTAATATTATAATGCCATTAAGGTGGGGTGATCCTGTTATTGGTATGCATCGGATACTCAACCAGGGCTATTGTTTTTCAGAGGACTGTGGCAAGACGCAGCCAAGCAAATAAACTCTATAACCTTATACTTCTCAAGTCCTCCATGGCCCTGTTTGTACTTGATCACAAACATTTCAAACTCCGCCCTCACCTCTCCGACACTCCCGTCTTTCCAGCGCAAGATATTACCATTGATCATTGAAATACACCACACCCCTGTCTAAACTCTAAAGCAGTTAAAAACAACATTGACAAGTATTTTAGCAGGTCATAATCCATCTCAAATAGGTGGGGTTTTTAGTGATGGGAGATATTCATAAAGAGACCCGCTTTTGATGGAAGGCACATACTGTCACCTCTGCTGACAGGCGCCATTCCAACGGTGGCTCATTAAAGTGACTCAGAGAAGAAGACAAACTGGATGCGGTGGCATTTGTTGTTCAGCGGCTTGCCATTGCCATCTTAACTACGACTACAATTCTCTGGCTGTCCAGCCTACACATCATGCTGCAGTGATTCATATAAGGGGAGGAGGA
Organism: Thunnus albacares; assembly: GCF_914725855.1. Classification (NCBI taxonomy): domain Eukaryota; kingdom Metazoa; phylum Chordata; class Actinopteri; order Scombriformes; family Scombridae; genus Thunnus; species Thunnus albacares. The sequence continues at coordinate 32,024,407 of NC_058107.1, forward strand.
GAGATCTGTCTGGGCATCTCCTGCTAGGTCTGTATTTAGGGTTGTTTACATGGCTAGAGGTCTAACTTGAATAGTGGAGGTAACAGCTCATGCAACACCTGCCATTGAGCACCTCAGGTCATGTTGACAGTTGTTAGCTCTGATTTGTGTAATGAGAGTGTCAGAGTAAGTGTGATCATTGTCACATAGCTAAAAAGGCCAAGCTTAGTGTGTGTGCGTGCGTGTGTGCACAACATGCATGTGTACAGCTGAAGGTCTACCTCACACGGTTTGATTGTTTGCATCTGTGTACATGTACATGCATGTGAATGTGTGTGTGTGTGTGGGTGAGACTTAACATTTATCTCCAGAAAGATGCACATCACTCGCACACTTATAAAGATAGACATGCTCTCTACACTTTCTGTGTGATTTGTCACTGCTGTAATGCCACAGAAATAAGAACAGCAAGAGTTGCTTTTTGTTCAAGATTAGAGGTGTAGAGCAACCTGTATAACGTAATGTGATTGGTTAACTGAAACACTAACAGGACAGCCAGAAAACATGTGACTGTGAGAGGTAAGCAAAATGAAAGATGAAAGAAAAAACAAATCACCTGGCTTACTAGGAAACATTTCTAAACAGTTCTGCGCTGGATTATGAACCCATTATGTCAGCCTAATGAAGGAATTAGGTTCGATTGTGTCCAGCTGTGACCCAGCTGGTTGTTACATGGGTATCCAAATCTGACATATGAAATCTATTCATCCCCGATTACTATCATGAGGAAGTCTCTGTTTGCAACTCTAACAAAGAAAGAATGGAGGACTGGGCTGAAGCCATGGAGGAATTGGAGTAGAGGTGGATCATAAGTCAAACAGATTTGGTTCCCTGCTTGCTCTCACTTCATTTAGATGATAGGTAGATGAAGAAAAACCTTGAAATTCTTGAAATCAAGGGTGTGTTTCTTTCATTTCTCCCCATCTAAGTGATCAAAGATGTAATTTCATGCAGACTTGCTGTCACTGCAATATGGACGAATTATCACTATGTTGTTCATTTTCAAGATTTTCAAAAACATCATGAGACAAAAGGATGTATTAACTTGTTCTGTCACAAACACGAGACACTAGGAATTCCATGGGAAATACTGCCACCTAATGGTAGCCAGCGACTACAATACTCATTCAGAGTTCACTGTTGTGGTGATGAATGAAACCATTAGAGGGGCCCAGGTGGTTCTAATTTACAAACACAAAGCCAAGCCAATCCAGGTTCAGAAGTTTATAGCTTCGTAGCTAATGGTCTGCATGAGTAACCGATAGCTGAGTCTATTGAATCTTAGCTTTCAAAGAGACTGGACAAGAAGAAGAGGATTCCCAAAGTCCCTCTCAGTTTTCCACGAAGTATGCTGCCAATCGTACTGAATATAAAACATGTGAGGAGTTAGTTGGTAATAAGTAAGTAAGTAAGTTTAATTATGTAGAGTGTAGAGAATCACAGCAAGCTGTTTCACAAGTGAATGAACCAAAGAAAAAAATATATACTTCACACGCTGATTAGAATTGGACTACGACCAAGTAAAAATTTAAGAATTTCCATGAATTTGCAAGTGAAATTAAATCAGAAGGGACTGTTTTGAAATCACCCCTTGTTTGTGTTTAAGGGCAGATGCATTTGGACATTTGTTAATATGAAAAATGATTCACAACGTACATGTGTGCTACATACTCGTCTGTCCTCTATATTTGTTTTCCAACAACATGCAAACGCAACGCTTTTTTGTGATGTCAAAGTATTGGTAAATGTACCAAGGAAGGTTTTCCAAGAGTTCCAGGTATTGTCCTTTAAGAGAGAATTTTCTTCATGGGGCAGGATATATTAATAATGGAGATTTTATCATACGTGTTCATTTTATTGGAGCTATTACCTAATATATCATACAGTTTATTGTTTTTTACTCAGCATCTATTTTCTCATTAAGACCAACCTGTTATGCAGTAGGGTTGCTCTCCTGTCCAAGTCCCATCATCCAGACAATTGTGCTCTGTTGAACTGTATAGTATGTAGTTATCAGGAGAAGTTCAGAGTGTTTCCCTCTGGATAATGTGTCCCCTTCTTCTTCCCATTTGTGGGTGTGGGAAGCCAGCCACAAGACACCACTAAGAAACAATAACACATGAATTGTGAAATCTAATGCTTTTTAAAAAAAAACTTTCAGTACTAGTGCTTTTATTTAATTTAGCATCAACACTGTGCTGTATGGTTTTATTACTACAGACACACACAAGCTTTTACTGGTTTTGTATGTTGCTGTTTAAGCATGTCATCATTTATTCAAAGATTTAACGAGGCAACGATAAACATGTAATCGCCCACAAATACAGTTGCCCTTTTACATCAACAGTGATATAATACACACAAATATGTCACCAGGCTTTGGCCTATGAGTATATATGAGTAAGGACAGAGAATCGTCTTGTTTCACATGGTACCTGGCTCCAGAGCTTTCATGATGACCTGGTGATTTTGGAAGGCCCCGAGAGTGGCATTTCCCATTGCGAAACTCCGAGTGGAAAGGGTGTCATATTTACAGAACTTTACTCCTTCTCCAAAGCATGTTTGCAACATGTCTGCCACCAAAGGGTTGCCAAGTCTCACAGCTTGAGAAAAGCCAGGAACAAAAGCAGGGTGGTGGGTTGGTGGGAAATTGTTGGTATCCAAAAGGTACCTGTGGATAAAAATGAAACATTTAATCAGAATAAGAAATTTCAATTTCCTTAGAAAAACTAAATACGGGTTGTCAGACTGACCCTTGCCCTAAACTAACTAAATCAAACGCCAGTGGTGGAAGGTGTGATAATCATGTGAGAGAAACATCCTGAATTTCATTACAGCATTTACATTACAAATATAAGCACAGCACATGTAGATAAACATTAAAAATATGAATAAAGTGGGCCAACTCCTGACTGACTACCAGGTACCACAAGTTGCTATAGGAACAAATCAGACATGGCCAACAACATTTGGGAATTATAGCCACAGCATCATATGTTTGACCATTCAGACTGTTTGGCTTACAACGTGGAATGAAAAATAAAAGACTGACAAGGCAGGTTTTAATTTGAAGATAAAAACATAACTCTCAGAGATCAATGTAGGACACACACACACCATCCCATCATGGTTTTCTTTTGGTGGAGTCATGACTTTGATGCATACACATATGTCACCCTTTCAGCACCAATAAATTTATTAGCTCCCACAATCTTAAAGTGAGTGTTTGCTGCAGTAACAGTAAAGCAAATGATTTCAGTCAAAAGGTCAAGTGCACGAAAAGTCTCTCAGTTTTGAGGGATCTGTTCTGTAATTACAGCTGAGATGTTATTATCATGTATGTATGTGGTTGTGGCCTCAACTGTGTTCCAGAGATGTGGTTTCACTTGCACTGTATGGTCACAGCCTATGATATCTCTCTGTAATCTATTAAAGCTGCACTAACTCTAAACATGTGCCTTGTTTTCTTCCTGCGCACTCTTAAAACATTTGTCAAAGCTTTTGGAAGATGTGGCTAAAATATGGTAGAAGTTTACACAGTCAAAGTGATGGGTAAATATTATTGCATTATCTCATGTCTGCTCTTACCCCTCTAAACATACAACATGGCTCTCCAAACAAAATTTAAAAAGTTTTTTTATATTTTTAAAAAGAGAACTAATTGTGTTCAGCACTGGTCAATTTGATTGATTGATTGTTTGCAGTTTCACTAACACAAATATTTCACACTCACAGCTAGCTCCAAAGGTGAAAATTTCCACTGTGGTGCCGTCTGCTGAGGAGATTACCTCTCTCAGTTGGGTTGACAGGTCATTTGAAGGGTGAGAGGGTGAGAGACCATGGATGTGGTTAATAAACTCTGGTGGCAGCAGGACAGTCACTGCCAGGGTTCCCTCTTGCACACAAACCTCCACACCAACACCAGAGTAAAACATTACTGTCATACTCTGAAGACTGGGGGCAAACACAAATGCCCCTAGAAAAGAGAGATTTTGTTTGTATCTTTAATACCTCATTCTTTCAGTGAATTTTCACAATAACTTCACAATAAATAAATAAAATGTCAATGCAATTAAAGCTGCTCAAGGCAGGATTTACATGTTAAAAATACACCTGTTTTATCAGCCTAAATAATAAACTGAGGTTGCAACAGAAAGCATTACTCTTTTCTGCTGTGGATTGTGTAGACTAATACATCCATTAATTTAGAACACTGAAATTGTTCAAACATCAAGCATCATCAAGGAAAAATACCATCTTGTTTGCCTGATCTTGAAGGATTGCATTTGTCACACAGTTGATTAAAGAGAAAGAGACCATTCTGCTGTGGTTGAGTTACAATGACTTTGAACTAGTGAGGGACTGCTGACAGAATAATGAAGCTCTGTCATGAAAAGCTGTCAATTCATAAGCTGTCTTGTCTGAATCAGAAACAGGCTGGTAATATTAAGCTTGAGAGAAAATCAGCAAAGGTATGGGAAAATGCTTTCAACAAGCTTTGAGCTCAATCCTGCCTTGCATTGTTTTCTAGGTCTTGCTAAATACTGTCTTTAAAGCCTGGGTTGCACACTATACACTAGAAGCCACCCTTTCATGTCTCAAAATCTTAGCTGTTCATGCTCAATATCTACAATAATGCAAATAGGCGATTCAGCTAAATAAAAGCTGTCAAGGCAGAGGGGAACCATGAGGCTGCCGTTCTTAAGGAGGGCAGTTTGCCGCTTGAACAGAAATTGAGCATGATCAAACTTTGCCTCTTTTAGTGCAGGGACATTAAGGGTTTAAAAAGGTCTGAAAATAAGGTTGAGGCCAGATCAAGCTGTTCTTTAAATGTGATCAACAAAATCTTAAAGCCATTTGTAAAACTGACTGGTATTCTGTGTTGGGATGCTTAATTTGCAGTGATGTAGTAGTCTCTACATTTGGAACCAGTTAAAACTCTAGTGCAGTATTTTGCACAAGCTTTAGGCAAGAGAGTGATTTTCAGTTTTTGACATGCAATACAGTGATTGAATTATGTGGAATATAGGCTACAATTTAAAATAAAAAAAAAAAAAAATACACATTATATGTAAAATATTGTGATTAAATCCCTATCATCAATACAGTGAAAATTCTCAAAATTACTGATCATCTAGCCTATCAGTAGAAACTGAAATCTTGGTGCAGATGGCCAAAATTAGTTTAACATAATTATTTATAGATTTCTTTATTGTGAATATATAATTTATTTACATAGCAGTCAAAGTATGTATATCCGTGCTTCACTGATGAACAGGGTTGGAAAAAAGTAGACTTGAAGCTTAAACAAACAGAGCAGCAGAAAAGCAGGTTTATCTCCCGTGCAGCATACGCACTAGGGCTGTCACTTTTTCCCTTATAAAGTTTGAATGAATTCACAGTGCTATGGAATTCGTTCAAATTATATAGAACATTAACATTATGTAATTTATAGGGAAAAAATATGAAGTTAGGCGAGGTTGTGTAGCTGCTGGTGCTCTGATTCTTTAGCCTCGCTTGGGTGAGAAGCTAACAGGTGACTCCATTTGTTGTTGTGGTAACGTTACTGTAAAGTAGTTGCTTCATACAAAGTCGGCAAACAGCCCTATCTTTATCAATAATTTTGCCACTGATAGAGTAAAATCGCTTCTGAGGTGCGTTAGTGTTGACATGATCCGAGTTTCCTCCAGTTTTCATCACGCTCTCTCTACCTAGCCCTATGTCATGCAATAGTTCCAGTGTGACAGTGCGGTTTAGCTACTGATCTATATAATGAGTGAGCTAGTGCACACATCTGGTAAACAATAGTAGGCCTGGGTCTTGCAGTGTAGCACCCAGAAGCAGTTCCTTACGCCTGGGACACACTGGATGTGTGAGCAGCGCGTGTGCGTCGCGGAACCTCTTGCCTTTCATTTTGGCACCCATGTTAACAGGTTAGAGGCTGCTGCGTCGCGTCATCTAGAGATTCAAGGTCTTGCCTATTTTCTCTGCGTGACGCATGCAGTTCTCAGCAGAAATAGACAGGGAAAACGAGAAAGATAGGGCTGCCATTGGCAGAGGCACCGCAGCAGACACGCGTCCTGTGTGGCCGCTGCAAGCGTGAGAGACGCAGCAGTTCAGCGACGCACACGCACTGTTGAGGTTCACGCATCCAGTGTGTCCCAGGCATTAAACTCCACTTGGCTTTCCCCTGGCTGAAAACGCCCTCCTGCAGGGTGGTGAGGCTGGGTATGACCATGGGGATGCTGAGACCCGGAACCTTCCAATAACCATGCAGGCCATATGTGAAGGCTGTGCCTATGAAAACCATGCCAGCGATGCAAAACAACTCAGGAAGAGGCTGGGGGATGCAAAGTTCAAATAATTATCATGATTAAAATACTTAATCAATAAATTTGTGACACATTGATATACTAACATTACATTAAAACATACATATTTTGAGGTGTTCTATTATTTTCCAAGTGTATTACAACTGTATTTCTAACTCTAACCCCAACTACAGATTGTTTCAGCTTCTGCCATCTGGTAAACGGTCCCGAAGCCTCAAAGCCCGGACCAGCAGGCTCCGAGACAGTTTTTTCCACCAGACAACCAGGCTTATGAAAAATGAACATTAATTGCCTGTCTGCACATTACACACACACACACACACTCTTACACAGCACTTTACACACACTACACTCATTTCAGTACCACACTGTAAATCTTACTGCATTGTGTTTCTTTTTTAAATGCTATATTGCTGTTACTGTGCTGCTATATTGCTATTTGATTGTTATTATTGCTAGTTGTTGCTGCTGCAAAGTCGAGGAACACACACACCAACACTAACTTAGTTGGTAGACAGCAGGTTACTGGTAAGGTATTTACTAGCAGTAAATTGGAGCAGCTGGGCGGTCTGATGTTTCTTTAATAAATAATACTAGTAACTTATCAAGCTAACTGGCTAAACTTATTAACACTAACATACTAGCTGTCACTTAAAGTGTTTCTCAGGTCACAACTTGCCACAGCCTTTTATTTAATGTTTGCAGGACCGAATACGAGCTTAAACATGTAACTCGTCAACTGACAAATGTGACTTATTTAACGTTACTATGACTGATGTGAGATTCTGATTCAAGGATAACCTTAATAGCTTCATTAGGACTGGCTTAACGTTATGTTATCTGAAGCCACACAGACTTAATGTTTCTTAATGCACACAAAAAGCAAATGCTATTGTTAGCCCTGCTGACTCCACATATATTTTAAAATTATGACACTTATGCAACATCAACGCTTTAGTTTTGTCAAGTTGTAGTTAGTGTTGAATGCTGCTATCTTACTTTCCCTTTCTGCTGCCCTTGGTGTTAGCTCAACTCATGACAAGTTCAGTTTATATCTCTCTTTATACAAAACTTCATATTATGGAGAAAATCAAAATGATTACCTTACCTTTACTGAAAGCTGAATGTGAATCATCATCTTCAAATCAATAGTCTTGGGAAATGACTTGCGTTACTTTATCCAAAGAAATTTTCTCTCTGTACTCTCTGCACTTCAGACAGAGATCAACAAAGTGCGCGTATATTCAAACAATTGAATATTGCGCACTCAATAATATCATTGGTCGAGATCATCTCCCCACAGCCCAATTCATCCAATGATTGTATTACATTCATTTGAATCTGCTCACACTTTCTTGATCTGTCTGAAGCACAGAGGCTATAGAGACATTTTCTATGTTTACAATGATGTTTTTTCAACTATTTTAAAGTCTTACATCCCTTCACCCCCATATTACCCATATTATCAAAGCTCAAACCTTGCTTGAACTGTTCAGTCCTAGCATCAAATCCCAGTCCTTCACACATCTCTCATCTACTGCTAAAAAAAAAAATTGTAAACCATTGTAAAGCTTTACTCATATTGAGGTCCCTCTTTATTCACCTTACATTATCTCTGCTTTTTGCTCTTTGTTCCCTTTGACCTGTAGAAATGGTCTAAACAAAAATAACAAATGAAGTCGTCAGCACTCACAAATAAGTGTATATCACTTTCTTAATGATGCACAGCAGCAAAAAACAGACAGGTTTCAGCCCTAGGCTTTCCTCAGCGTTAGGATGGAACACAGGATACAACAAACATGCATTTTATGACCATTTGGTTTTGATATGTAGCCCCAACACCAATACGTTGTGCATCAAGACGTAAATACAATAGCTCTCTTTAGCCTCAAATACCCTATAAGTGGCAGGTTCTGAAGAATGATGGCAATGTACACACAATATATAAAAAATATCCCTCTGAAGAAGAGTGACAGACGGATATATTGGATAGTTGCTTGTAATTACTGTCAAATACTATTTATATACCGTAAATCTCATTCAATCACATTAATTGGAAAAGTCTGTAGGTATACTGGATAGTTGCTTGTAATTACTTTCAAATAATATTTCAATAATGTTTATGTTTATATAAAGTAATGATTATTGAAATTATGTTTTTGTATGCCATTTTCACATGATCCTATTTTTGTACAGTATAAATCCAGTATTTACCAGGAATTTACTGTAAATAGATGAGATAATCACATACAATTAAAGCCTAAAGCTGTCAAGATACCTTTAATGGGTGTTAAAGGAGGGTAATTTGAATATAATTTTACGTATTTTTTTTTGTGTTTTACATCCAGAAATCTGTGCTTTGATTGGGCGGCCTTAAGGATAAACTGGATAATTCTATGAATTTACAAAAGAATACTGTATAAAACAAGCCTTTATTTAAATTAGGTAATTTTAAGGTATTTCCTCAATGTTTTTCATTTTTTGTGCAGATTTATACATTTGTTTAACATTCTAGCAATATTATATAATGAAGGCTCGAGGGGGCATGCCCGGGGATCCCTGCACAGGGGCCTCAGCGGGGCCCCTCGAGAGCCTGTAGAGAGGGTGTCTGCCCCCCCGGACTGAATCTGGAAGATGGTTCCACAGGAGAGGAGCCTGATAGCTGAAGGCTCTGCCTCCCATTCTATTTTTAAAGACTGTGGGAACCACCAGTAAGCCTGCATTCTGGGAGCACAGCATTCTAGTGGGATAATACGGTACTATGAGCTCTTCAACTGAAGGTGGCCTTCCTCTAGGCGCACCTCAATGACATCAGAGGCCTTCTCCTTTATAGCCACATTGACAGTCTTGTGGCTTTGGCCAAGATACCTTAGTGGTAAAAACAAACACTACTGTAAATTAACAATGGATTAAGTTTTCTGAAATCAAGTCTCTGCAATATCAAACAATCCAGATGTTTCACTATATTGATCTAATGAGGAGAATATTAATGACATCTGGCCATCACAGTCACTTGGCCCATGGCTGTTGTGTAATGGCTTGGAGGACCACTAACCACTAACCACTGAAGCTAACATCTGTTCTTCTTCACCACATATGACCCCAAGAGATATTAAGCGAAAACAAGAGGGAACTAAGGGAACTCATTTTACGGCACTAACTTGTTTCACTCACATTAGGCCCTGACATCATTTGCTCTCAGAACTGTGTAAAAAATAATGGGGAGTCATAAATGTGCTTCTAAAAAGCAGAGTTCAAGCAAATGAAGACAAACAAAATTCAGGAATGAACAAGGTCAATATGTCTGAGCAAACTCTAGAAGCAGGCAAACAATTTTGTGGCTGATAAAAAAAAAACCCAAATCAAAACATAAAATGGGTCCTTCTGAAGACTCGTTTCATCTAAACAAATCTTTTGCTAAAAGCAAGAATTACAGTAGTGCTGTGGATGAAAGAGGAGACACAGACAGGGCATTCACATCAGATGTGGACTCACCCTTCTTAAGTTTCACTTGCTCTGTTCTGGCCTGAACACTCAGCTCTCTGTCTGGCAAAGACACAAGGTTGTACTCTCCCCTGCCATTGAATGTCTAGCTGAGGCCGTCAAATGTTATGAAATGTGGATCCCTGAGAACAACACCTGAGGCACTGAGAAACAAAGTATTGATGCATGTATGTCAAATTCACATTTTAGCACAAACATATTTATTTCGATCAGAACACTGCAGATCTCACATTCATCACAAACTAATCTAAGCATATTGCCTCTATAGTCTCAGGAGAGCTGGTAGTAGAATGATCTAATATATTCTCACATCTTAACTCTCAGCTGCAGTCTGTAAAGCATTTATTTCTCCTGCAAACTGATCTGGTATTACACAGTATGTGTGTGGTGCCTCACAGAGGCACCTAAATACAGATTAACCAACACACACACTGGCCCTACTTCTTGCAGTATGTGACATACTTCTTCCAGTCTCACTTCTACCACAAATTCAGCCACTGAAACCAGAATCAAGACTATACAATCACCTATATATAGATATGTTTGATGTTAATAAATGCATGATATTCTTATCTTGTCCAAAATCATTATGGCATACATTATTATCTCAGTTATGACAGCCCAAAATATAACTAAACATGCATGTTTAATACTTAACCAACAAATGTGGACCACAATTCATCAATTTTTAATATCCGTTTTACTGTAAGCCATAAGAAATGTATACATTTTCATACCTTCTTCCACAGAGGAGAAAAATGTTCTATTTGTTTCAATTTCAGATGTTAATACTGATTAAAATCATAATAATGAATAATAATACACCACAAGTCATAAGGATAAAGGTAGCTGAGTTACTAGTGAACAAGAAAGTTGACATCAGATTAAAAATTACAAACAAACGCTAAAAACTCGGGACAAAAAGCCAATGCATTTCCATCACTGTAGGGTACTGGGGACATACAATTTACTGAGCTTTGACAATTTTATATTATTCTCACATTTGTGCCCAGTTTATAAAATTTTAAATGGTTTGGCCCCTCCCCCACTATGTGACTTTGTGTACACTCACTCAGTAAGTTCTATTAGATCCTCCAGAATATCCTCTATACAAGATTGTACCATAACATTTCGTCGCACTGCATTTGGGCAGTCAGCTTTCTGTGTGAAAACCACCACTCAGTGGAATGCCCTACCTGATTATATGAAGAACTGTAGTTCTATCAATACATTCAAGGCCAAATTAAAAAATCAACTAAAGACGAATCAGCTGTGTGACCACTGAGCCTAGTTTACATTATTAATTTTTAATTGACATTGTGAGTGTATTTGATGTGTTGTTGTGTGTAGCTTGTATTTTGTATAGGGTGTTTTTTGTGGTTTTTTTTTTTTTTTTTTTGCTTTGTACTGTTTGTTGTTATGCTGTTGTATGTTTTGATTATAATGGACTATGGATGAAAATTAGCTTCAAGCTAACTCCGGTGCAGTGCATCACTTATGCTTAATACTGCAAACTGTCCTGTTCAATAAATCAAATCAAAATAAGATGGTTGATAATAGTGAGTCCGGTATTATCACTGTGTGTGGTACTGTGCTTGATTAATAGTTTTTAATAGTAAATCCTGACAGTCTTCATTTCCATATGGTTAGAAAGATGTGAATTGATGATGAAGATGAATTCCCATTTTTGGGATTTAAAACTGAATCACTGCAGTGCTTTTGTTAATTTCCTAAAACTAACCGACCATTGTGACTTATCACAATGTGGCTGTTATCCATGGAAATGTCTTCAGTGTAAGTTGTGTCAATTCAGAGTTTTCTTGCACCATACAGATTTGACCTCACAAACATAACAGTTCTGTCTCTGATTAATCTAACTATGACTATCTTTGATAAGAATAGGCACATGGTTATTGCTCTTGCAGATTTCAACGTCCTTGTATGTTATCCAAGCGCTGCTTTAGCATTAGTCTCATTCATATTGAACTTTGGTCTCAAATGACCAATCTAGGGACAAATTATCTATTTGCTTTGACCATCTTTTATATTATATTTATCTAACAAAGTCATCTAAATGTTAAGTTATTGTTTCATTTTATCTAACAGAGAAGATCACTTACAATATTTGCCAGTATGGTCTTAGTTTAACAAGTTGAAGAAAATCTACTTCAAACAGTCAAACATCAACCAATTACTTGTAAGACAGTGCTATAATTTTGCTAAAATCCAAGGCAATGGAGCTGTTTTATATGTTCATATTGCTCCAACTACTACTACGACTACTACATTTGGTGAAAAATCAAAATAATAAACACCAGAATATACAATAATACCAGATTCATTGAAGGACACTCACATGGAATCTGCCTGTGCCTGCTTGGGCCTGTGCCGGAGCACAAGGACAGTCAATGAGCTCATCCAGAAATTGGGCAGCTTCTTCTCCAGAACATCCTATTGCAGACATTTGTTCTTGGCCCAAGCTGCAGAGTCCTTTCTGAAGGTCTGCTGTGGGTGCCAGGCTAAGACATGACCTCTACTCCCTTGTATATTCCTGCATACACACAATAACCATTAAAAGTTAAAATATAAAAAGAAACCTAAAAAGTTCAGATGTGTCAGCAAATTGTTTAAAAAAAAGAAAGAAAGATGCCCATCACAATTTCCCAGAGCCCAAGGTGACATCTTGAAGTAACTTCTTTTGCCTGACCAACAGTACAAAAGCTAAAAATATTAAGTTTGCATATATGTAAAACAGAGAGAAGCAGCAAATCCTCATATTTGAGAACCTTGGACCCAGCTAATGTTTGGCATTTTTGCTTGACTAATTTAAACACTTAATATATTATCCAAAATGACGCTTAATTTTGTAATAACCTTCTTAACGCAGGGTGAGGCAGGTTGGATTTTAGGGTTTAAAGCCAGGTGCATGTGAAGATCTGATGATGAATCCAGATTACCTCAGTGGACAATGACTTGCTGATACCTGATAAATAGCCTGCCGCTGCAAATATTATACTTGCTATTTTTACCTTTTTTTCTGAGCCAATTCATAACAACTGTAGAAACAGCATTTTAACAATGAATGTGCAGTTCTGTCAAATATAGGCAGAAAAAAACAGTGAGTGGTACAAGGCTCAAAAACCTGTATTGGTGCACCACCAGAATATATGTGTAATTTACTGATTTGCATATACAGTACATATATTTCCTTTGGATGTGTTATGCTGTAACTTTTCATTAAAACTGAGATGTTTCTGCAATACTTGATAAGTACCGTGGATACTTTGCTCCATCTGACTTAGAACTGGCAGTGATGCATACTGTATATTTCCCAACTCCCCGTCAGATTATTCCTCTGAAGGCTCAGGGATGAAGATGAATGAATCAGTGTTGGGCATATTCCTGCAGAGAGAGAGAGTACAGATAGCTCAGCTCAACCTGCGGGGAGGATGATAGGTTTGTCCCTGCCTCCGTGCTCCTGCTGAACTCTCTGTAACCTCACAGCTCTATGTTGACCTTCTCTCCTCCAGTCAAAGAACTGTCCCACATCATCTTAAGCTGTCCTGCCATGTTCAGTGTGCTGCAATAATGCCACTGAGTTGCATTCACCAGTGTAACTTCAAAAGCAGGGTCTGCTTCACTGGGATGGACTAACACAGTGGAAAAACAACAAATGTTAAGGGGACACACAAGTAACCAGTATTGGTGTAACCAGAGTTTCGTTAATCCTTATATAACTCTTAATCAAATAGTTACATTAATAGTTATGCTGGTGAGCACTAATCATTTTTGCTAAATGTGTCTGTTATTTAATCTCTTCACACTGGCACCCACTTGATATTTTCTGGATGTTATGATCAGATATTAAAAATGTCATTTTAAGAGCCATAACTGAAATACTGAATTCACAGTGTGTATTCTTTAAATAACATTTTTAATAATTTCTGATGACTAATCCTAAATCTGTAATGTATAATGAATTCTAAATCAAACAGTTCAGATGACAGGTTCAGGTAGTTCTATATTCAGAGGTGGGAAATATTTAATAGTTGAGCAACATCCGTGACAAGTATTCTGCAGATCTGTCAAAATAAATGCCGTCTGTTGACATATCAGATGGTATCCAACCCGTGTCATACGGTAAAGGAGATCTACAGTAGCCGTGGCCCTCCACATCCTCTCATTCAAACACCTTTAAAACTGACACAGAAACAAACTTTTTACTTTTAATTTTTACCTATCAGTTTTAACTTATTTCGACGAGGTAGAGTATGAAAAGACCAATTGTTCTTAATTTCCTTTCTCTTCTGTAAAGACTCTTGATATTTTATGGTCAGCAGGATAACAGTTTTAAGTGCTTTCATGTAACACGGCATAAGGACACTCTCCGATGATAAGATACAAGTCTGTCTAAGGTTGTAATTCACAACTTCAAATTGGAGTACCAACATTGAAACATATGAGATAATAGTATTGGAAATCAGGGCTAAAATACTGTAATGAAATATCAGAGAATGCAATATATCATTTCGAAGGCTGCTTTTTTTTCTTTATTAAGTGGCAGAAACGAGTAAGCTTGCATAAGCAACATAATGACTCTAATCAAGTTGCACCGTTTCAAAATTTACTTATTTTGTGAAGCTTTGTTTAATGTAACAAAGTTTGCAAAGGTTCTGGAAAAGAATAAACTCATTTTTGTTTTTGTAAAGATTTTGTTTTTTGTAATACTTTGTATGATTTTTTTAAAAATCACCCTATGTAAAAATTTATGCTATAGATTCTACAAAACTTCTGTGTATGTACTTGATTAGGTTATTGCATGTTTTGCAGTAAACAGTCAAAACAAATGCATTTAGTCAGGAAAGAATCACAACATGCATACTGTGCTTGTGCAACCTGACACAATCCAATACAACAGCTCTGCCATAAATTCTACTTTTACAAAGCTTATACATTTTCAGTTTTTGTTGACATTGTCTAATGCCTAATGCTCTCAAAATCCTTGCATCTGAAATGAAATAACTGCAGTGAATTCTATTTAAGTTACAACTTATACTTGAATTCCACATGGCATTGATTTTTTTGTATCCAGTTGTAATACAGATTGCAACATTAAGAATTAAAGATAAAAACAGGAATGGCTGGCAACACATCTGAGCAGCTATTTGAATGTTAGCAGCTGCTCATATTCATCTTCATTCTCTAAAATACCTCTGAAAGAAACTTACCAGCTGTTTTAGATGAGCAAATAAGAAAAATTCCACAGAGAAAAAATAGTCTCTCTCAAGTGTGCTCTCATGTTTGTCTTAGAGAACAAAATAGCAGTGCGTGAACACACATGCCTGTATTACATTATCCTACCTTGGCTGAAAAACACTGGCATTGAGTTGTGCAGTGTATCAAAGGTCATTTAAATAACAAACAAAGCTAACTACAAACAGGTGACAAATTAAAGGAAAAAACTGAATAAATGAGTGGAGAAACAAAACAAATGCAGATGTTTCCACACAGATGCGCTGCATGATACAATTAAGCAATTAACATCCAATCGTGCTCTGTGGCATATATAAAAATGCTGAGCGGGCCCAGTTGATTCTGATTTTGCATCAAGATGGCATGAGGTAAAGATCTAAGTGACTTTGAAAGAGGGTTCATTGTTGGGCATGGTTGGCAGGAGCTTCAGTCAAAAAGACTGCTCAACTGGCTGGCGTTTGAATAGGAATAGTGACTAAAGTGGCATCTGCATTAAGATCTATGGGGAAGACATCAGTAAATAGGTTTGGAAATTGTGGTCGACAGCACACATTTCATGACCGTGATGCTTGTGTATTAGTGTGATATGTAAGGAAAAACAGAAGCGCGACTCTTCCTCAGGTGACTGAGAATGTCAATTCAACAGTCTGTCAACAATTACATAGAGAGGGATGTTATAGTAGAGTGGCATAAACCCCTCATTACAGAGATTAATTCACATTTGAGAATTCAGTGGTGCAAAAACCATAAGCACCGGTCGACATAGATGTAGAGGCCTGAATGCTTGACCCCTACAGTGCGGGGATCTGGTGGCTCTGGTATGCTGTGGGGGGCATTCTGCTGGCATGGTTTAAGTCCACTTGTCCCCTTAAAGGGAAGAGTCACTGCAAAGCAATACAAAGTTGTTCTGAGTGATCACCTTTATCCTATGATGAAACATTTCTATCCTGATGGGGGTGGTCTCTTCCAGAATGACAATGCCCCCATCCATAAGGCACGAGGGGTCACTGGATGATTTGATGAATATGACACTGATGTGAATCATATGCTATGGCCTTCACAGTCACTGGATCTCAACTCAGTTGAACACCTATGGGAGATTTTAAATGGAACAAAACAAAAACAAAAGCAAATAATAAATACCTAAATATAAATTAAATTAATCAATATATAACCTAAGTAGTTCAGAGAGTCTTAAGGCACTTCTATTTTCCTCTTTTTTTACGGATTGAAAGAAAAGTCATTTGTAAATGCGACAAAACTTCTACATTTGCAACAAAAATCTACATTTGTGTATGTAAAATTTACCCATAATCAAGATATTATTCCACATCCACATCTCCCTGTTGTGATCAATTCCTCATCAGACAATCTTTCAGTGTACACAGTTGAATTACTTGGAATATTGTTAGCATTACAATAGGTGGAAGAAAATAACCAACCTAGTGTCATAATCTCTTCTGATAGCTTATCAGCGCTTTCAAGCATCAAGTCTGGAAAGTCATGCAGGCAGGATATTGTGTTTGAAATCTTTCATGTGCTACTCAGGTTACATTATAGGGGATTGGAGGTCTCCTTCCTTTGAGTTCCTGCTCATGTAGGAGTGAAAGGAAGTGAGACGGTAGACACATAGACTAAACAATCATTAAAACTACAGTTAATTGACGTACAAATATTGTGAAGTAAAGCAGAGGTTAAAACTATCGTAAAGGATTATATGCACAAAACCTGGCAGGAATACTGGGATTTAATTGACACAGGAAGACATCTTTACAGTTTTCAAAAGCATGTTACAGGTTTAAAACAAATACTCCGTAGAATAGGCCAGCACCCTACTGGGTTATGTATACACTGTAATAAACCGGAAACTGTCAAGCATGTACTGATAAATTGCAATAGGTATGATGAAGAAAGAAAGGAATTAATATCAGTACTAAGTGGTGAAAAAACAATATTACATTGGGGAATCTGCTAGGGAAGACATCATGGAAAGTATGCAAACTTTTAATTAATTACTTAAGAGTAACAGGAATAATAGAGAGACTCCAGTCAACACTCTAGTCCAGTAGGTGGCGGTAATGCGCCTATAAGCCGGTTTGCCAACCGCCATTAAAACTCAAAGAAGAAGCGATCGATTCCGTGTGATTGAGAATGAATTGGAAAGGAGTGTTTGCTGATATGAAATAACCGTCCTCCGCATCGTTTAATTAGTCCAGGGTCATCTCCGCCAAATCTATTGCAAAAGGAACCGGAATGGAGGAATAAGAGGAAACAAATGACGGTTTTCGTAGTCAACTAGCGACCTAGCAAGCTAGCTGACGTTAGCTTCAAGCTCATATAGCCAGTCTGCAGCATCAGCAGCTGCTCATAATAAAATATATCAGCTGTCAAGGTAGCAACCATAGGAAAATGTATGTTCTCTACACAATTATCGCCTCTTTAGTCTCTTTTTTAACTCTGAAATGGATGAAAAAAAGGAGGTATTGCACCGACCTGAGCAGACTTGATGGCAAAACAGTTCTTATTACAGGTAAATAAATAACATTTTGTCTAATATTCCTATCTGGTTACAGGTTATATTGATGGGCTGTTAAAGAAGAATTACGATTACGATACTGTGCAAAAATTTTAGGCACTTTAGATATTTAGATTCTCATCCATTAATGCAGTCAGAATCAGAAACAGGTTTATTGCCAAGTAGGTTTGCACATACAAGGAGTTTTCCCTTGGTGTTGTGATGCATAGCAATCAAAAAATAAAAGGGAAAAGAAAACACAACAACCACAAAAGACAGCTGGTATCAATATATGATACATGACAATTTAACCATACCAATACCGCTCAGGGAGGCATCTGATGGGTCCTAAATTTATTCTGCAGCATCACAGTGACCCCAGATTTACAGCCGGTCAAGGAGTCTTGCAGCAGATGGTCCCCCACAGAGCCCTGGTCTCAACATCATGGAGTCAGTGTGGGATTATAAACAGGAGCAACTGAAACAGCCTAAATCCACAGAAGAAATGTGGCAAATTCTCCAAGATGTTTGGAACAAAGTACCTGATAAACGTTGTGCAGGTTTACTGAGGAGAACTGCTGCTGTTTTAAAGGCAAAGCGTGGTTGCACCAAATATTCATTTCATTTAGGTTTCTTCTGCTTACTAAACTTTGTATAAAGTTATTTGATGAATAAATTGTTTTTGAATGCATCCTAGCACCTAAAACCTTTTCACAGTACTGTATATACTTTATAATGTTGAATGACGTTATTTACACAACAACATCACACAGTTAAATCGAGATGACTGCAGGCGTTAATAATAATATTGCTGCCCTCTTCAAGTCACCACATCGCGTTTTCCTCACAAGCATGAATTTACCGTTTTTGTTGTTTTCTCACATTTTTGTAGGTGGAAACTCCGGCGTTGGGAAAGAAACAGCTGTTGCCATGGCAATGAGAGGCGCCCGTGTCATCATCGCTTGCAGAGACATGGCCAAGGCTGAGAAGGCTGTGAGGGAGATAAAGTTCAAGAGTCACAATCTCAACGTCCTTCACATGGAGCTGGATCTGGCTAACCTGCACTGTGTGAGGGAATTCTGTAAGACCTTCCTCCAGAGAGAGAAGAGGCTAGACATCCTGATCAATAATGCAGGTGGGGTTGTCAATAACATGGAAGTCTCTTGATCAAAGGTAGAAAGAAGAGGCTTTTTTTTTAAATAGACAACCTAGAAGTTAAAGCTGACTAGTATAAACGTATTGAGGATGCTGTATGCTGTACAGATTGTGAGGCTCTCTGAGGCTGATTTGAGATTTTGGGCTGTTTAAATAAAATGGACTTGACTTGACATAAGCTATCTGTGGCTAAAATAATAATATTGCTCAGTATTGTGAGCAATTATCAATCAAAATTAATCAGCAACTTTATTGATAATCATTTTAGTCATTTTTTTACACAAACATTAATAGACACAAACATTTACTGGTTCCAGCTTCTCAGATGTGATTATTTTATGTTTTTCTTTATCATACGTGATCATAAACATAATGTCGTTGGGTTTTGGACAGTTGATCAGACAAACCAAGACATATGAAGACATTCTCTGTTACTCTGGGAAATTAAAATGGGCATTTTTCACTATTTTTTGACATTTTATAGACAAAACAATTCATCCATTAATCAAAAAAAAAATCTGCAGATTAATTGACAATGGAAATAATTGTTATTGCAACCCTATTGTGACTGTATATTTTACTAAGATTATTTTTACATGTTACTTTAGTACCATGAACACTGTAGTTTGTTTTGAGTCAATCCCACTTATATGTGTGTGTATATATATATATATATATATATATATATATATATATATATATATATATATATATATATATATATATATATATATATATATATATATATATATATGTATGTCCTGTTGCTGTAAATACTCATTATAGCAGAAAAACCAAAACCACAGCTGTTTTAGGAGATTGTTCAGCATTTTTTAAACACGAAAGTATATATTTGTAACCCATTTGGCAGGGGAAGCTCATGTGATTTGTTTTCTACACATAAAATGTATAAATGAAGTATACATAAAGCTGGATTTAGTAATAATACTAATATTAACAGAACATTTAACCAAAACAAATGGATTGAGATGTATTCCTCTATAGAAAATTCTGTAGTGGAAACTGTCAATCAATGGTTGGAAACAAAAGTAAACCATGTTATTGATTGGACAGTTTAACTGGATGCATCAGAGCAGGCACATCTATCACCACTGATCAGCTGTAATTAATTCTCAAAGCCCAAATCATTGTTGCTACGTCACTGTATGATCACGTGGAGAAAAGCAGCACCAGCTAAATGCTATACAGCATGTCAACCTCCACCTCATTGTTCTGACCTGTTTCTCTTCTCTCTGCGGGGCTTCTTCAGGTATGCCCGGCGTCCTCGACTGGACGGATGATAACTTCAGCATGTGTTTTGGCGTCAATCACTTGGGTCACTTCCTCCTCACTAATCTGCTTCTGCCTCGCCTGAAAGAAAGTGCCCCCAGCCGGGTGGTCACCCTCACGTGCTCCAGCTACAAATACCAGAAACTGGACTTCCAGGACCTCAACTACAACCTGCTGCCCTTCTTCACCTACTGCCGCAGCAAACTGGCCAACATCTACTTCAGTCAGGAACTGGCCTGCATCACTGAGGGGAAAGGAGTGACGTCCTACGCTGTGCACCCTGGTGAGAGGATTTATGGTTTTCATAGAGGGAAATAATGTGAGAGAGTGAGTTTAAAAGTCATAATTGAAAGAGAAAAAGAATGACTGACATATGTGCATGTTAGGTCGTGTGTTTATCTAAATCATTTTTCTGTTATTATCAATTTTATTATATTTTCACTTTCTACAGTTGGTCCTGAAGTTGAAGGGTTAAAAAGCTTACATAGGAAAGGGAGAGGCAGCCCACACAATACAAACGTCCTTGTTTGCCTGGCAGAGTTTGTAGTTTTAATGTGTGGACAACTTCTCCTGTTTCTGCTTGTTCTGCAACCATTTCTGTACCCGACTGGGGTTGGATGTGAACATCATCCACCTTCTGTGTTTAAAAAGCTCACATGACAGTCCAACTTACTGGAAAATTGATTTAATGTCACCTAATTTGATGCTAAATTCACAGAAGATTATTGACAACTGCTTCAGTCCTAAACTGTTTCTACTGCTGAGAAATTGTGGGAGGCTTAAGATTTCTAGTTGGCCCTAATTTCTATTGAGACATTTTTTGTACTTGTTTTCCCCTTCTTGTAAGAGCTGAAAGCATTAGTTGATTAATTGATTAGTCTATCGATAGAAATGAATCACTATTTTGATCATTATCATGTCATTTTCAAGCAAATGTTCCAATTGATTTGCTGCTGAGTTGTATAATTTCATAATTGTAAATTGAATATATTGGGGTTTTGGACTGTTGGAGGGACAAAGCAAGACATTTGAAGAGATAATTATTCACTCTGGGAAATTGTGATTATCATTTTCAATTATCTTATGACAGTTTATAGACCAAAAAACAAGTATCAGGAAAATAATCAGCAGATCAATCAGTAATCAAAATAATGTAAGTTGCAGCCAATAATTGAGCAATTTGTAAATTGTTTTTAAATAAATGATGTATTAATTAGGTTATTTTAATTTTCTTTAGCTTATAGATATAAATGAGATACATGACAATATATCCCATGAAAACACAGAAATTTGCCAACTATTGAGAGATTTGCTTTATGCTGCGTTATGGCAACACTGGATTTACAGGGTTTTTTTTATCAGGTATAAGCTAAAAACAAATGATCTGATTATTTTATATATAAAAGGAATTTCCAGATTTTTTTTTTACATTTGCAGTACATGACAATATACTCAAAATCATGATATAAAATAACTGATACTGTGATAGATTTTATTCATATTGCTCACCCCTGACATAAAGTATTTTTGAATTTCTGACACTATTTATATATATGTATTTTTCCTGATATCTTTTCTTACATATGTCGTTCCAGGTTTTGTCCAGAGCGGTTGGACGTGTCACTACTCCATCCTGTTCCGAATGCTAATGCAGGTGGTCATGTGGATGTTTTTTGTGTCGTGTGAGGTCGGAGCTCAGACTGTCATCTACTGCGCTGTCTCAGACGAAGTTGCCAAACACAGCGGAGGTTACTTCGTTGACTGCAGACCAACCACTCTGCGGCCTTTCGCAAGAGACGCCGGTGTGGCAAAGAAACTGTGGGAGGCCAGTGAGAGACTGGTGAAACTGGCCTGATGGTGGAAGCTGGAGGAACTGATCCTTTGTTTTTATGACGATAGTTAACTAGTGCACTTTCTTTTTACATTGTTGTGTTTTTCATTCACATTTTGGTTGTGTTCACTGCAGATGTAAAGATTTCATGTTCCTTTATGTGCTTGTGTATTTTAAGAGGAAATGTTTTTTCTTATCAACACAACTTGTTTTTGTGGATAATAATTTTTCTGTGCACAAGTAAAAGACCCACTTTACAGTGTTTTCATTCTTTTTATAATTAAATTATAATTGAATGTTTCAAACACTTCGATTGTGTAACATATAAATTGACATGGTGATTATCCTACGCGTGTGTGTGTATGTGTGTGTTGGCATTGTGGCTGTATCATGGTGCTGTTCTCCCTGGTGTAAGCATTGAATATCTTCCTCTGGTACATCATCAATATATTCATCCACAGACTCAGTGTCATTATCAACACACGTGCACACGCAGGCACAGAAACATACACGTGTTACTTGGAGCAGCTACGGCTGAGGAGGTAGAGCAGGTCGTCCACTAATGAGAAGGTCTGGTGGTTTGATCCTCAGCTCCTCTGTGTCTGTGTCTAACCGTGTGTCAAACCTGATTCTAGGATCCACTTAGTAGATATTAAAATAATTGCTTATGGTTTAACTGCATCCCATCACATCTCCATGCATGATATTTTCCTAAGAGTGGTCTAAGACCAGTCAAAAAACTTTTAGTATATAAATAAAAACAAAATGTCTTTAAACAATTAAATACTCAGGCACATGCATGTATTTTATATATAAAGTTGTTTGGATTTAAACGTTAAAAAATTATATTTATCTTACCAATTGCTGGCACTGTATCACATGTGACTTTACTTCCTGATATGATATCTCCACCCTCGACAAAAGATCAAACCACTTCAGCCCCTCATTTCATTGGACACAGTCATGTCTTGTGAAAATGTATGTGGCAGTGTGAGGTCCAAAAAGATGATTTGTTAGTCAGAGAAACACATGTAGGACATAAGAAAACAGAGCAATAATCCAAAGAATCAGAGAACAATAGAGGATTAATATTATTATGCAGAAGAAACCCAAACTGACAAAAGTAGCCAAAGGGAAACTAGAAAGAACCAACTGCAGAGAAATGATTGAAGAGGCATCAACCTGCCGTCCATCTGTGTCCTGTTTGTGCTTTACTTTATGTGACTGCGCCCCCTGCTGGAGCTCATTCACTCTCTGAACTGCCTCTAATCTGTCAGTCGGACTCGAGTGCTGTTCCTCAAAGTGACATGCAGGCTGAGTGAAGAACCGCTCACTCTCAGTGCTGATGGTCAACAAGTGCTCCTTGTATCCTGATTTTTAAGGCTATGAAACACACAAAGAAGAACAGGAGAGCAACTCATTTTTACTGTACATGCTGCTATTTCTTCTTTTTTTGGAAGGGAGTGAGGGTCATGTTGCTCAGCATGATCACACATGAACGCCTTCAGGTAACCTTTGACCTTTTAATATGAGAACAGGGTCAACTAGGCATGAACATCATGACTGGATGAAACATGAGTACTTTGGTTTTAGAAGTTGATTATAATCTCTTGATTGTTTTTTTATTATTAAAAGTTGATTATAGATAGATGATATAGTCTATAGTCTGTAATATCATAGAGGAAGGTGGTATCTTAAAATAGCTTGTTGTGTCCAAAACCCCAAAGACATTCAATTTACAATAATATACAACTAAGAAAAGAAGCAGTTCACATATAAAAAGCCAGAAACAGCAAAAGATTTTTTCCTTAATAAACGGCTTCAACTAATTAACGGTTGATGAAGTTGTTGTGAATTAATGTTCTGTCCGTAAACTATAATTGTTTCAGCACTATGTCACAAACACTTTTCAAGCATGACATACAAGTCATCAATGTTTGTAAAAACATACAATAGGTTTTTGGTGGAGTATTCCTTTAACATCTGTAACATAGAAACAGCACCATCTGATGGAGACACAATCAAATGGCAGTTTCATTTCAATCAGCTCTCCACCCATAACAAGTAAATGAAACTGAAAGATTTACATTGTTGAACAGAGCGACTATGTGGGAAGAACACACACTCGGAGGACTGAACAGAGAAAGTTGAAGAGACTGTAACTTGGTGAGTCTGCAACTTAAAGAAAATCTAAAAATCTGGAAAAATGGCTGAGAAAATTGCTCTTGTTGAAGATTACCTGAGTTGCCATGTGTGTTCAGAGACTTTCAGAGATCCTGTGTCTCTGACCTGCAACCACAGCTTCTGTTCAAGCTGTCTGCAAAAATTCTGGGAACAAGCTAAAAACAAAAACTGTCCCATTTGTAAAAGAAAATCCTCAAAGGATTATCCATCCATCAACCTTTCTCTCAAAGACCTGGCTGACTCCTTTGCTAAGAGGCAGAATAATGATTCACCTGAGACGGAGAAAGAAAAGGAGAAAGAGGAAGTGGTGTGTGATAAACATCCAGAAGTCCCTTATTGGTTCTGTGAGGATGAACAGAGAGCTGTGTGTCCTGTCTGTGATTTTCTTCTCCATCACGGTCACAAGTTGGTTTCTATAGAACAAGCAGTCAGTGACCTGAAGGACCAGCTGAAATCTGACTTAGAGTCTCTGCAGGACAAGAGGGACAAATACGAAGAAGTGGAGGAAACATACAATGAAATGGTTGAACACTCCAAGAAGCAGCTGTTGTCCACAGAGAAGCAGATCAGAGCAGAGTTCAACAAGCTCCACCAGTTCCTGAAAGAGGAAGAGGAGTCTAGACTGGCAGCTCTGAGGGAGGAAGAGGAGCAGAAGGGGAAGACTATCAGCAGAGAGATGAAGAGGATTCAGGAGCAGATCTCCTCTCTGTCAGACAGTATCTCTGCTGTTGAAGAAGACCTGCAGAAACACAAGGTGTCATTCCTCAGCAGTTATAAACCCACTCAGACCAGAGCCAGAGACCAGTGCTCACTGTCAGATCCACAGCTGGTCTCAGGAGCACTGATAGATGTGGCCAAACACCTGGGCAACCTGTCCTTCAGAGTCTGTGAGAAGATGAAGGAGAAGGTCCACTTCACTCCTGTCATTCTGGATCCAAACACTGCAGCTTCCCGTCTCTGTCTCTCTGATGATCTGACCAGTGTGAGACGTGGAGACACAAAGCAGCAGCTCCCTGATAATCCAGAGAGACACACTAAGTATTCCACTGTTCTGGGCTCTGAGGGCTTCAGCTCAGGGAAACACAGCTGGGAGGTGGAGGTGGGAGACCATCCTGACTGGATTGTGGGTTTGGCTAAAGAGTCAGCTGACAAAGGAGAGGCAAGTGTTTCACCAGAATATGGAATCTGGTGTTTAAAGCATCGCAATGGAAAATACATTGATGTTGTGGGTATGTCTGTCAGTGTGAAGAAGAGTCCCCAGAGGATCAGAGTCCAGCTGGACTATGACAAGGGGGAGGTGTCCTTCTACGACCCTGAAGACAAGACTCACATCTACACTCACAGAGGCACTTTCATTGAGAAACTCTTCCCTTATTTTAACCTTGGAAAGTCTGGTGATGCTAAAACCACTGATATCAAAATCTGTCAAACTGAGATTTCTCTGTGATGTTCAGGAAGGTTTGTGAGATGTGATTTATCAGGATTTGATGGAATAATTAGATCTACAGATTTGTTTTTGTCAATATCAGTTCTTTATTGGTGAAAGTCGGGAATTATACATTTACTTTTTATGTGTTTATTATCCAAGTTTTTAAAATAATTCAGTGAAGCAAAGAATGTACCAATAATAATAATAATAATAATAATAATAATAATAATAATAATAATAATAATACAGAGTTTCAACAAATGTTCTCTTTTTTAAATAGAAAACATTATTTACTGTGCAGAATGGACCAAACAGGGAATATTGATGTAATAATTCACCTGATCTTTATTTACCATGTGTGTCATGAATCACAGATAACTTAAGGCTGTCAAATATTTTCTATATGTTCATTCATTTTTATCCATAAGAAACAACTGAATCTCATTTCTGATTTTTGATACTTTAAAATGAGAAAATTTTGCTAAAATGTATGTTAGACAGCTTTTCATTTCTTTCTTCAAAAAGATCATGTAGATAACAGCACAACATTATTGATCTTCATTCCTAATAATATGTATTCATAGGACTGACTGCAAAGCCCTGGTCCTCACATTGAACTGTGGATTTTAAAGGTTGTTAGTAGTGATCACCTTTATCTTTCTGTTTCAGCATTTATTTCTTAATTCTTGAATATCTATTAAGTTGGAGCTGCTGTTTGTTCCTTTGTGTTTATGTTAATCATCATTTGTGAAACACATCAGTACATGTGAGTCTGTGCTGGATGAATGTCAGGATTTACACTGATTAACTGTGTCTTCGATTTATGATTTATTCAAAAGTTGTATGTTTTCTATCTGGTGAACAAATGTCCTGATCAAAACAAGAGTGAAATGATTTCCTGGGTTACTTCTGGCAATAAATATAAAAAAATCAAAGCTGTGTTGCAGTTTTATGTGTCTGTAAACACAGAAAGACATTCACGTTTCTATTTAAATTGTCATTTTATTGATAACACCTTAACACATTTTCTTGAAGTTAGAGAAACACGTGTAGCACGTAAGAGAACAGAGCAATAATCTGAAGAATCAGAGAACTAGAGGATTAATATTATTATACAGAAGAAACCCAAACTGACAAAAATAGACAAAGGGAAACTAGAAAGAGCCAACTGCAGAGAAATGATTGAAGAAGGTTGGAAACAGAGGGACCAGGGGAAAAAAAGAGTGAAAGACACCCTACGAGGAGAAGCCAACTCAGTGTTGTCAGTGCAACTTAGTCAGTGGCTGGAGAAAGAAGATAGCAGAGGTTCAGAGTGAACACAGAGGCTCCAGTTTATCTCAGTAAAGCTTCATCTGACTAAACAGCTGACAGGAAGGCAGCAGAGCTCACTGACCTCAAGAGACTAGAGGAGGACAGACATTAGTTTATATGTAGGGCTGCACAATTAATCATTTTCAATCATGACTCAGCTCTGATCATTCATATAGAATAATGATTTATTAGTGGTGTTGGTGCATTTCATTTCATTAACAATGTGGCTGCAAACAGTTAAGATGCTGATATAAGATGAATGAAGGAGAATCATTTTGTTCCCAAATCACTGAGGAAAATAATTGTGCAGCAACATCATGATCATGATCTCAATCTGTAATCAGGACGATCAATTTAGTCATAATTGTGCAGCCCTGATCAATAATTATAATGGAAGCTTGTTCTTATTCTACAGTGATAAACTGCTGTTGTCTCTGACTGGATTGTCTGTTAGATTCGACACTAAAGTCGACTTATTGTGCAGCTACATTAGAAGCATCAACCTGCCGTCCATCTGTGTCCTGTTTGTGCTTTACTTTGTGTGACTGCGCCCCCTGCTGGAGCTCATTCACTCTCTGAACTGCCTCTAATCTGTCAGTGGGACTCGAGTGCTGTTCCTCAAAGTGACATGCAGGCTGAGTGAAGAACTGCTCGCTCTCAGTGCTGATGGTCAACAAGTGCTCCTCGTATTCTCTCAGCTATGTTCAAAAGGCACTGACAACACAGAACCCCGCAGAAAAGCATGCAAAATAATCATCATCATCATCATCCTTAGTGCCACAGTCATCAATATAATCATCCTGATCATCATAGTCATCTTCATTATATCATCTTGAGACAACAATAGTTATATGCACTTAAAAAGCTGAGAAAATAGAAAGAGAAAGGTGGAGTATACCAGCATTCGGTAGAAAATGAGAAACCAAATAAAAAGGAAAAAACAACAAAAAAACAAGTGTCCTGCTGACTGTCATGCAAAGGAAACGCCAGCTATGCTGCTAGTTAGTGGTAGTTGTGTGATACTGTGTACTCCTTCATGTTAAATATGTGAGTCTTATTATACTGATTTTCAAACGTAGTAAACACACTAAGAAGAACCGAAGAACAACACATTTGTACTGTACATGCTGCTATTTCTTCTTTTTTTGGAGGGGAGTGGGCAGGACTGTTTTTAGGCTCCAAAGAGGAGGAAGAAATATTTTGTAATCAATTTCAGACACCTGATCTACTCTTAAAAGTCTGTCACACTGACATCCAATGTGTCCCTTACATAAAAAAAACACTAAACACCTGATACTGAGAGGAGACTACAGGCAGACTCTGTAGAAAAAACACACTGCTGTGTAAAACAAACATAATATGATCCACAGCAGGATAATTCATAACCAGGATATAATAAGATACTACATGTGCAGTGTATGCCTGTGTATGGATCGGTTCACAGGAGTTTGAGCATCACCAGGGTACATCGATAAGAATTTAAGGGACGACTGATGTTTCCATTTAAGCCATTTACTGCCAACATGCATACATGTAGGCTAGAGCAATAGAAGATGATGAAGCTTGTGACGGTTATGCTTTTTTTTTGTGTGAACAGAAAATGATGAACAGGAAAACTCAAAAATTACAATATATAGTTAAACAATATATAACATCACACATTTAGGTATCTAACAAACAGCGAATATTAGGGCTGAAATTAATACGTCACAGCAAACTTTACATTTAACAATTACACAGTGAAAGAAGTTTTAAATATTCTAATTTAAGTTATAAGGATTCTAGATGTTGCATCTCCTAAATTAAGAACTAGAGAGAATGAGTTATGTGCAATGTGCACTTACACACAACTATAAATCTGTAGGCTCAAAGCAAACAGGCCAGGTGACCATTATGTCATTTACCAGTATATACTGGTCAAGTGCTTACTCACATTCAATCTACATGAATCCAAAAATAACCATTAAACTATAACATATGAAGAAAGTAATAAACTCACTTTAGTCACACACAGCCATAGGTGTGTGTGTGAAACACAGGTACAGAGGACTCTCACATGTGGTTAGTGGTGCTGCCGGCCAGAACAAAGGAAATGGGTGAGATATCAGTAGACCATGATTAGGAGTGAGTGAGCTCAGGTGAGAATGGTTGGATCCACACCAAGGAAGTAAGTGAAGGATTGTTGAATAGTGTCAGTCTATTCTAAAATGGAAAAACATATTTTCAAGATAGAAATGACAGAGACTGTCTGGGATGTTCAGGAGTCAAAGACACTCCTGCACAGATGATCAGAAACCTGGATAATATTCATCAATAGTAAAGGGATACTAATTACCAAATTGTGTTATATCATAACTTTAATATGATTAAAATTAGGATTATTCATAACAGGCTCTAGTCTCCATGTAAATGTACTAACTGACAGAACAGAAGTTGAGTGAAATTTAATTAAGTTACAATTTAAAATAATAGAATATGCTCTGCTTAAACTATTCTCAGTTGATGAAGTTGTTGTGAATGAATGTTCTGTCAGTCAATTATACTTGTTTCAGCACTATTTCACATAAACTTTTCAAGAATAGATGCTTTCATTGTTAAAATATACAGTCAGTTTTTGGTGGAGTATTCCTTTAACATCAATAACACAGAAACAGCAACATCTGGTGGAGACACAATCAAATGGCAGTTTCGTTTCCATCAGCTCTCCACCCATAACAAGTAAATGAAACTGAAAGATTTACATTGTTGAACAGAGCACGGACGTCGTTACGTTACAGAGAGAAATCTCTACTGAAGAACACACACTCGGAGGATTGAACAGAGAAAGTTGAAGGGACTATAATTTGGTGAGTCTGCAACTTAAAGAAAATCTAGAAATCAGACGAAATGGCTGAGAAAATTGCTCTTGTTGAAAGTTTCCTGAGTTGCCACGTGTGTTCAGAGACTTTCAGAGATCCTGTGTCTCTGACCTGCAACCACAGCTTCTGTTCAAGCTGTCTGCAAAAATTCTGGGAACAAGCTAAAAACAAAAACTGTCCCATTTGTAAAAGAAAATCATCAAAGGATTATCCATCCATCAACCTTTCTCTCAAAGACCTGGCTGACTCCTTTGCAAAGACGCAGAATAATGATTCATCTGAGACGGAGGAAGAAAAGGAGAAAGAGGAAGTGGTGTGTGATAAACATCCAGAAGTCCCTTATTGGTTCTGTGAGGATGAACAGAGAGCTGTGTGTCCTGTCTGTGATTTTCTTCTCCATCACGGTCACAAGTTGGTTTCTATAGAACAAGCAGTCAGTGACCTGAAGGACCAGCTGAAATCTGACTTAAAGTCTCTGCAGGACAAGAGGAACAAATACAAACTAGTGGAGAAAACATACAATGAAATGGTTGAACACTCCAAGAAGCAGCTGTTGTCCACAGAGAAGCAGATCAGAGCAGAGTTCAACAAGCTCCACCAGTTCCTGAAAGAGGAAGAGGAGTCCAGACTGGCAGCTCTGAGGGAGGAAGAGGAGCAGAAGGGGAAGACTATCGGCAGAGAGATGAAGAGGATTCAGGAGCAGATCTCCTCTCTGTCACACAGTATCTCTGCTGTTGAAGAAGACCTGCAGAAACACAACGTGTCATTCCTCAGCAGTTATAAACCCACGCAGACCAGAGCCAGAGACCAGTGCTCACTGTCAGATCCACAGCTGGTCTCAGGAGCACTGATAGATGTGGCCAAATACCTGGGCAACCTGTCCTTCAGAGTCTGGGAGAAGATGAAGGAGAAGGTCCACTTCACTCCTGTCATTCTGGACCCAAACACTGCAAACCCCTATCTCTATCTGTCTGATGATCTGACCAGTGTGAGACGTGGAGACACAAACCAGCAGCTCCCTGATAATCCAGAGAGAAACACTAAGTATATCGAAGTTCTGGGCTCTGAGGGCTTCAGCTCAGGGAAACACAGCTGGGAGGTGGAGGTGGGAGACCATCCTGACTGGCTTGTGGGATTGGCTAAAGAGTCAGTTGATAAAGGAGAGAAATATGCTTCACCAGAATATGGAATCTGGTGTTTAATTCATTGCAATGGAAAATACGTTAACGGAGCTGGTAAGACTGTGAGAGTGAAGAAGAGTCTCCAGAGAATCAGAGTCCAGCTGGACTATGACAGGGGGGAGGTGTCCTTCTACAACCCTGAAGACATGACACACATCTGCTCTTACAGAGACACTTTCACTGAGAAACTCTTCCCTTGTTTCAGTATCGGAAAGGCTGCTGATGCTAAAACCACTGATATCAAAATCTGTCAAACTGAGATTTCTCTGTGATGTTCAGGAAGGTGTGTTAGATGTGATTTATTAGGATTTGATTGAATAATCAGATCTACAAATTTATTTTTGTCAATAGTAGTTAGTTCTTTATGGGTGAAAGTCAAGAATTCAACATTTACTTTTGATATTGTAATTATCCAAATTTTTAAAGTAAGTCAGTTAAACTTTCTCAAAATGCATTCAGACTTTTTATGTTTTCTTTTTAAAATTAAAAAAAAAAAAGTTGATTGTGCAGAATGGGCCAAACAGCGAATGCTGATGTAATAATTCACCTGTTCTTTATTTACCATGTGTATCTACTGATCGTCAAACCTTTTCTATATGTTCATTCAGTTTTATCCATGAGAACAAAATTAATCTCCTTCCTGATTTTTGATACTTTAACACGAGAAAATTTTGCTAAAATGAATGTTAGACAGTTTTTCATTTCTTTCTTCAAAAAGATCATGTAGATCACAGCAAAAATGATTGATCTTCACTCCTAATAATATGTATTCAGAAGACTGACTGCAAAGCCCTGATCCTCACATTGAACTGTGGATTGTAAAGGTTGTTAGTAGTGATCACTTTTATCTTTCTGTTTCAGCATTTATTTCTTAATTCTTGAACATTTATAAAGTTGGAGCTGCTGTTTGTTCCTGTGTGTTTATGTTAATCATCACATGTGTAACACATCAGCACATGTGAGTCTGTGCTGAATGAATGTCAGGATTTACGCTGATTAACTGTGTCTTCATTTTATGATTTATTCAAAAGTTGTATGTTTTCTATCTGGTGAACAAATGTCCTGATCAAACAAGAGTTAAATGATTTCCTCGGTTACTTCTGTGAATAAATATAAGAAATCAAAGCTGTGTTGCAGTTTTATGTGTCTGTAAACACAGAAAGACATTCACGTTTCTATTTAAATTGTCATTTTATTGATAACACCTTAACACATTTTCTTGAAGTTAGAGAAACACGTGTAGCACGTAAGAGAACAGAGCAATAATCTGAAGAATCAGAGAACTAGAGGATTAATATTATTATACAGAAGAAACCCAAACTGACAAAAAGAGACAAAGGGAAACTAGAAAGAGCCAACTGCAGAGAAATGATTGAAGAAGGTTGGAAACAGAGGGACCAGGGTAAAAAAGAGTGAAAGACACCCTACGAGGAGAAGCCAACTCAGTGTTGTCAGTGCAACTTAGTCACTGGCTGGAGAAAGAAGATAGCAGAGGTTCAGAGTGAACACAGAGGCTCCAGTTTATCTCAGTAAAGCTTCATCTGACTAAACAGCTGACAGGAAGGCAGCAGAGCTCACTGACCTCAAGAGACTAGAGGAGGACAGACATTAGTTTATATGTAGGGCTGCACAATTAATCATTTTCAATCATGACTCAGCTCTGATCATTCATATAGAATAATGATTTATTAGTGGTGTTGGTGCATTTCATTTCATTAAGAATGTGGCTGCAAACAGTTAAGATGCTGATATAAGATGAATGAAGGAGAATCATTTTGTTCCCAAATCACTGAGGAAAATAATTGTGCAGCAACATCATGATCATGATCTCAAACTGTAATCAGAACGATCAATTTAGTCATAATTGTGCAGCCCTGATCAATAATTATAATGGAGGCTTGTTCTTATTCTACAGTGATAAACTGCTGTTGTCTCTGACTGGATTGTCTGTTAGATTTGACACTAAAGTCGACTTATTGTGCAGCTACATTAGAAGCATCAACCTGCCGTCCATCTGTGTCCTGTTTGTGCTTTACTTTTGTGTGACTGCGCCCCCTGCTGGAGCTCATTCACTCTCTGAACTGCCTCTAATCTGTCAGTCGGACTCGAGTGCTGTTCCTCAAAGTGACATGCAGGCTGAGTGAAGAACCGCTCGCTCTCAGTGCTGATGGTCAACAAGTGCTCCTCGTATTCTCTCAGCTATGTTCAAAAGGCACTGACAACACAGAGCCCCGTAGAAAAGCATGCGAAATAATCATCATCATCATCCTCATTGTCATCCTTAGTGCCACAGTCATCAATATAATCATCCTGATCATCATCAGTCATCTTCATTATATCATCTTGAGACAAAAATAGTTATATGCACTTAAAAAGCTGAGAAAATAGAAAGAGAAAGGTGGAGTATACCAGCATTCAGTAGAAAGTGAGGAACCAAATGAAAAGGAAAAAACACAAAAAAAAAAACAAGTGTCCTGCTGACTGTCATGCAAAGGAAATGCCAGCTATGCTGCTAGTTAGTGGCAGTTGTGTAATACTGTGTACTCCTTCATGTTAAATATGTGAGTCTTATTATACTGGTTTTCAAAGCTAGTAAACACACTAAGAAGAACAGAAGAACAACACATTTATACTGTACATGCTGCTATTTCCTCTTTTTTTGGAGGGGAGTGGGCAGGACTGTTTTTAGGCACCAAAGAAGAGGAAAAAATATTTTGTAATCAATTTCAGAAACCTGATCTACTCTTAAAAGTCTGTCACACTGACATCCAATGTGTCCCTTACATAAAATAAACACTAAACACCTGATACTGAGAGGAGACTGCAGGCAGACTCTGTAGAAAAAACACACTGCTGTGTAAAACAAACATAATATGATCCACAGCAGGATAATTCATAACCAGGATATAATAAGATACTATATGTGTAGTGTATGCCTGTGTATGGATCGGTTCACAGGAGTTTGAACATCACCAGGGTACATCGATAAGAATTTAAGGGACGACTGATGTTTCCATTTAAGCCATTTACTGCCATCATGCATACATGTAGGCTAGAGCAATAGAAGATGATGAAGCTTGTGACAGTTATGCTTTTTTTTAAATAAATGATGAACAGAAAAACACAAGAATTACAATATACAGTTAAACAATATATAACATCACACATTTAGGTATCTAACAAAACAGTGAATATTAGGGCTGAAATTAATACGTCACAGCAAACTTTACATTTAACAATTACACAGTGAAAGAAGTTTTAAATATTCTAATTTAAGTTATAAGGATTCTAGATGTTCTGCTAAATTAAAAACTACAGAGAATGAGTTATGTGCAATGTGCACTTACACACAACTATTAATCTGTAGGCTCAAAGCAAACAGACCAGGTGACCATTATATCATTTACCAGTATATACTGGTCAAGCTTTTGCTCACATTCAATCTACATGAATCCAAAAACAACCATTAAACTATAACATATGAAGAAAGTAATAAACTCACTTTAGTCACACACAGCCATAGGTGTGTATGTGAAACACAGGTACAGAGGACTCTCACATGTGGTTAGTGGTGCTGCCGGCCAGAACAAAGGAAATGGGTGAGATATCAGTAGACCATGATTAGGAGTGAGTGAGCTCAGGTGAGAATGGTTGGATTCACACCAAGGAAGTAGGCGGAGGATTTTTGAATGGTGTGGATCTATTCTACAATGAGAAACAATATTTTCAAGATAGAAATGACAGAGACTGTCTGGGATGTTCAAGAGTCAAAGACACTCCTGCACAGATGATCAGAAACCTGGATAATATTCATCAATCATAAAGGGATACTAATTACCAAGTTGTGTTATATCATAACTTTAACATGATTAAAATTAGGATTATTCATAACAGGCACTAGTCTTCATGTAAATGTACTAACTGACAGAACAGAAATTGAGTGAAATTTAATTAAGTTACAATTTAAAATATTAGAATATCATAAAATAATTAAACTTTTCATAAACAGCTCTGCTTACACTATTTATCGGTTGATGAAGTTGTTGTGAATGAATGTTCTGTCAGTCAATTATAATTGTTTCAGCACTATTTCACATCCACTTTTCAAGAATAGATGCTTTCATTGTTAAAATATATAGTCAGTTTTTGGTGGAGTATTCCTTTAACATCCATAACACAGAAACAGCACCATCTGATGGAGACACAATCAAATGGCAGTTTCATTTCAATCAGCTCTCCACCCATAACAAGTAAATGAAACTGAAAGATTTACATTGTTGAACAGAGTGCGGACGTCGTTACGTTACAGAGTGAAATCTCTACTGAAGAACACACACTCGGAGGATTGAACAGAGAAAGTTGAAGGGACTGTAATTTGGTGAGTCTGCAACTTAATGAAAATCTAGAAATCAGACGAAATGGCTGAAAGAGCTCTTTTTGAAAGTTTCCTGAGTTGCCATGTGTGTTCAGAGACTTTCAGAGATCCTGTGTCTCTGACCTGCAACCACAGCTTCTGTTCAAGCTGTCTGCAAAAATTCTGGGAACAAGCTGAAAACAAAAACTGTCCCATTTGTAAAAGAAAATCTTCAAAGGATTATCCATCCATCAACCTTTCTCTCAAAGACCTGGCTGACTCCTTTGCTAAGAGGCAGAATAATGATTCATCTGAGACGGAGAAAGAAAAGGAGAAAGAGGAAGTGGTGTGTGATAAACATCCAGAAGTCCCTTATTGGTTCTGTGAGGATGAACAGAGAGCTGTGTGTCCTGTCTGTGAGTTTTCTCTCCACCAGAGTCACAAGGTGGTTCCTGTAGAACAAGCAGTCAGTGACCTGAAGGACCAGCTGAAATCTGACTTAGAGTCTCTACAGGACAAGAGGGACAAATACGAAGAAGTGGAGAAAACATACAATGAAATGGTTGAACACTCCAAGAAGCAGCTGTTGTCCACAGAGAAGCAGATCAGAGCAGAGTTCAACAAGCTCCACCAGTTCCTGAAAGAGGAAGAGGAGTCCAGACTGGCATTCCTCAGCAGTTATAAACCCACTCAGACCAGAGCCAGAGACCAGTGCTCACTGTCAGATCCACAGCTGGTCTCAGGAGCACTGATAGATGTGGCCAAACACCTGGGCAACCTGTCCTTCAGAGTCTGGGAGAAGATGAAGGAGAAGGTCCACTTCAGTCCTGTCATTCTGGACCCAAACACTGCAAACCCCTGTCTCTATCTGTCTGATGATCTGACCAGTGTGAGACATGGAGACACAGAGCAGCAGCTCCCTGATAATCCAGAGAGATGCACTTATTTTGCAGATGTTCTGGGCTCTGAGGGCTTCAGCTCAGGGAAACACAGCTGGGAGGTGGAGGTGGGAGACCATCCTGACTGGACTGTGGGTTTGGCTAAAGAGTCAGTTGACAGGAAGGGAGAGATATTTGCCTCACCAGATTATGGAATCTGGTGTTTCCTGCATCGCAGTGGAAAATACACTAATGGAGCTGGTGAGACTGTCACAGAGAAGAAGAGTCTCCAGAGGATCAGAGTCCAGCTGGACTATGACAGGGGGGAGTTGTCCTATTACGACCCTGAAGACATGACTCACATCTGCACTCACAGAGACACTTTCACTGAGAAACTCTTCCCATATTTCAGTATCGGAGGGGCTGGTGATGCTAAAACCACTGATATCAAAATCTGTCAAACTGAGATTTCTCTGTGATGTTCAGGAAGGTTTGTGAGATGTGATTTATTAGGATTTGAGGGAATAATTAGATCTACAGATTTATTTTTGTCAATATCAGTTAGTTCTTTAGGGGTGAAAGTCAGGAATTGACATTTACTTTTTATGTGTTGATTATCAAAGTTTTTAAAGTAATTCAGTGAAGTAAAAAATGTACTTTCTCAACATGCGTTAATAATAATACATTCAGAGTTTTTACAAATGTTTTTTAGATAGAAAACATTATTTACTGTGCAGAATGGAGCAAACAGGGAATATTGATGTAATAATTCACCTGATCTTTTTTTACCATGTGTATCATTAATCATAATGATAACATCTGACTGTCAAACCTTTTCTATATGTTCAATCAGTTTTATCCACAAGAGCAAACTAAACCTTCTTCCTGATTTGTGATACTTTAAATTGAGAAAATTCTGCAGAAATTAATGTTCGCAGATTTTTGTTTCTCTCTCCAAGGTTCAGTCTAAATTACAGCAGCCCGAAATTTAAAAAAAACAATTGAATGTGTCCATCGAATATTGACATAAAGATCATCACTGCTTGGGCTGCACATAAGGACTATTTTGAATGATCTATTAATCTGTTTATGTTTTATACATCGATTAAACATTTAATAAATTAAATGAAAAAAAATATAACTTCAAAGATTATCAATCTTCATCCAAATTCCAACATGTAGGAATTATGTCTCATTTCTAATATGTATTAAAATAGATTGACTGTAAAGCCCTGATCCTCATGTTGAACTGAAGAATTTAAAGGTTGTTAGTAGTGATCACATTTATCTTTCTGTTTCAGCATTTATTTCTTAATTCTTGAACATTTATAAAGTTGGAGCTGCTGTTTGTTCCTGTGTATTTATGTTACGCTGATTAACAGAATTACAATATACAGTTAAACAATATATAACATCACACAACTAGACATCTAAAAATAGTGAATATTAGGGCTGAAATTAATACGTCACAGCAAACTTTACATTTAACAATTACACAGTGAAAGAAGTTTTAAATATTCTAATTTAAGTTATAAGAATTCTGGATGTTGCATCTCCTAAATTAAGGACTACAGAGAATGAGTTATGTGCAATGTACACTTACACACAACTATTAATCTGTAGGCTCAAAGCAAACAGGCCAGGTGACCATTATATCATTTGCCAGTATAAACTGGTCATGCTTTTGCTCACAATCAGCATGAATCCAAAAATAACCATTAAATTATAACATATGAAGAAAGTAATAAACTCACTTTAGTCACACACAGCCATAGGTGTGTATGTGAAACACAGGTACAGAGGACCCTCACATGTGGTTAGTGGTGCTGCCGGCCAGAACAAAGGAAATGGGTGAGATATCAGTAGACCATGATTAGGAGTGAGTGAGCTCAGGTGAGTATGGTTGGATTCACACCAAGGAAGTAGGCGGAGGATTGTTGAATGGTGTGGGTCTATTCTGCAATGGGAAACAATATTTTCTTAATACAGAGGTATTTCACTGTAAAAAAAATATCTTAATTGTTTTACTAATTTTAACAATTCAAACTTCAGGATCACTACTGATAGTACCTGCACGTCAATATAGAAATGACAGAGACTGTCTGGGATGTTCAGGAGTCAAAGACACTCCTGCACAGATGATCAGAAACCTGGATAATATTCATCAATCATAAAGGGATACTAATTACCAAGTTGTGTTATATCATAACTTGAACATGATTAAAATTAGGATAATTCATAACAGGCACTAATCTTCATGTAAATGTACTAACTGACAGAACAGAAGTTGAGTAAAGTTTAATAAAGTTAAATTTAAAATATTAGAATATCATAAAATGATTAAAATTGCCATAAACAGCTCTGCTTAAACTATTTATCGGTTGATGAAGTTGTTCTGAATGAATGTTCTGGTAGTAAATTACAATTGTTTCAGCACTATTTCACATAAACTTTTCAAGTATAGACGCTTTCATTGTTTGATAGTTAAAACATACAGTAGGCTTTTGGTGGAGTATTCCTTTAACATCTGTAACACAGAAACAGCACCATCTGGTGGAGACACAATCAAATGGCAGTTTTATTTCAATCAGCTCTCTACCTGTGACGCAGGTAAATGAAACTGAAAGCAGATTGACACTGTTGAACAGAGCGCAGACGTCGTTACGTTACAGAGTGAAATCTCTACTGAAGAACACACACTCGGAGGACTGAACAGAGAAAGTTGAAGAGACTGTAATTTGGTGAGTCTGTAATTTAAAGAAAATCTAGAAATCAGACAAAATGGCTGAGAAAGCTGCTCTTTTTGAAAGTTTCCTGAGTTGCCACGTGTGTTCAGAGACTTTCAGAGATCCTGTGTCTCTGAGCTGCAACCACAGCTTCTGTTCAAGCTGTCTGCAAAAATTCTGGGAACAAGCTAAAAACAAAAACTGTCCCATTTGTAAAAGAAAATCCTCAAAGGATTATCCACCCATCAACCTTTCTCTCAAAGACCTGGCTGACTCCTTTGCTAAGAGGCAGAATAATGATTCATCTGAGACGGAGAAAGAAAAGGAGAAAGAGGAAGTGGTGTGTGATAAACATCCAGAAGTCCCTTATTGGTTCTGTGAGGATGAACAGAGAGCTGTGTGTCCTGTCTGTGAGTTTTCTCTCCACCAGAGTCACAAGGTGGTTCCTGTAGAACAAGCAGTCAGTGACCTGAAGGACCAGCTGAAATCTGACTTAGAGTCTCTGCAGGACAAGAGGGACAAAAACAAACAAGTGGAGGAAACATACAATGAAGTGATTCAACACTCCAAGAAGCAGCTGTTGTCCACAGAGAAGCAGATCAGAGCAGAGTTCAACAAGCTCCACCAGTTCCTGAAAGAGGAAGAGGAGTCCAGACTGGCAGCTCTGAGGGAGGAAGAGGAGCAGAAGGGGAAGACTATCGGCACAGAGATGAAGAGGATTCAGGAGCAGATCTCCTCTCTGTCAGACAGTATCTCTGCAGTTGAAGAAGACCTGCAGAAACACAACGTGTCATTCCTCAGCAGTTATAAACCCACTCAGACCAGAGCCAGAGACCAGTGCTCACTGTCAGATCCACAGCTGGTCTCAGGAGCACTGATAGATGTGGCCAAACACCTGGGCAACCTGTCCTTCAGAGTCTGGGAGAAGATGAAGGAGAAGGTCCACTTCAGTCCTGTCATTCTGGACCCAAACACTGCAAACCCCCGTCTCTATCTGTCTGACGATCTGACCAGTGTGAGATGTGGAGACACAGAGCAGCAGCTCCCTGATAATCCAGAGAGATGCACTTATTATGCCAATGTTCTGGGCGCTGAGGGCTTCAGCTCAGGGAAACACAGCTGGGAGGTGGAGGTGGGAGACCATCCTGTCTGGAATGCGGGTTTGGCTAAAGAGTCAGTTGACAGGAAGGGAAAGCGATTTGCTTCACCAGAATATGGAATCTGGTGTTTACTGCATCGCAGTGGAAAATACACTAATGGTCTTGGTGAGACTGTCAGTGTGAAGAAGAGTCTCCAGAGGATCAGAGTCCAACTGGACTATGACAGGGGGGAGGTGTCCTTCTACGACCCTGAAGACAAGACTCACATCTGCACTCACAGAGACACTTTCACTGAGAAACTCTTCCCTTATTTTAACCTTGGAGAGGCTGGTGATGTTAAAACCACTGATATCAAAATCTGTCAAACTGAGATTTCTCTGTGATGTTCAGGAAGGTTTGTGAGATGTGATTTATTAGGGTTTGAGGAGGATAATTAGATCTACAGATTTATTTTGTCACTATCAGTTAGTGATTTACAGGTGAGAGTAACATTTACTTTTTAATGGTTTAATCATCCAGGGTTTTTTTTTCTTTTAAAGTAAAAAATATTTTTTTCAAAGTGTATTTATAATAATACATTCAGACGTTTTACAAATGTTTCTTTTTAAAATAAAGGAAAAACTTTTTTACTGTGAAGAATGGACAGAACAGGGAATCTTTACATAATAATTCACCTGTTTATTTACCATGTGTGTCATTAATCACATATCTACTGATTGTCAAAACTTTTCTATGTGATTATTCAGTTTTATCCATGAAAACAAACTGAATCTTCTTCCTGATTTTTGGTGCTTTAACTCAAGAAAATTCTGCAGAAATTAGTTTTAAACAGTTTTTCATTTCTTCTTCAAGGTTCAGTCTAAATTACAGCAGCCCAAAATTGAAGAAAAAAAAAATTGAAGGTGTCCATCAAATATTGACATAAAGATCATGTAGATCACAGCCTGAGCTGCACCTGATGACAGTTTTTTTATTATCTATTAATTTGTTAATGCTTTTATTCATTGATCAAACATTTAGTCAATAAAATAAAATGAAAATATACTTCAAATATGATCAATTATCAGTCCTAATGATATGTATTCAAAAAGATTGACAGTAAAGCCCTGACCCTCATGTTGAACTGTGGATTTTAAAGGTTGTTAGTCCTGATCACCTTTATCTTTCTGTTTCAGCATTTATTTCTTAATTCTTGAATATCTATTAAGTTGGAGCTGCTGTTTGTTCCTTTGTGTTTATGTTAATCATCACTTGTGAAACACATCAGTACATGTGAGTCTGTGCTGAATGAATGTCAGGATTTACACTGATTAACTGTGTCTTCGATTTATGATTTATTCAAAAAGTTGTATGTTTTCTATCTGGTGAACAAATGTCCTGATCAGAACAAGAGTGAAATGATTTCCTGGGTTACTTCTGTCAATAAAAATCAAAATCAAAGTTATGCTGCAGTTTTATGTGTCTGTAAACACAGAAAGACATTCACGTCTTTATTTAAATTGTCATTTTATTGATAACACCTTAACACATTTTCTTGAAGTTAGAGAAACACGTGTAGCACGTAAGAGAACAGAGCAATAATCTGAAGAATCAGAGAACTAGAGGATTAATATTATTATACAGAAGAAACCCAAACTGACAAAAAGAGACAAAGGGAAACTAGAAAGAGCCAACTGCAGAGAAATGATTGAAGAAGGTTGGAAACAGAGGGACGAGGGAATAAAGAGTGAAAGACACCCTACGAGGAGAAGCCAACTCAGTGTTGTCAGTGCAACTTAGTCAGTGGCTGGAGAAAGAAGATAGCAGAGGTTCAGAGTGAACACAGAGGCTCCAGTTTATCTCAGTAAAGCTTCATCTGACTAAACAGCTGACAGGAAGGCAGCAGAGCTCACTGACCTCAAGAGACTAGAGGAGGACAGACATTAGTTTATATGTAGGGCTGCACAATTAATCATTTTCAATCATGACTCAGCTCTGATCATTCATATAGAATAATGATTTATTAGTGGTGTTGGTGCATTTCATTTCATTAACAATGTGGCTGCAAACAGTTAAGATGCTGATATAAGATGAATGAAGGAGAATCATTTTGTTCCCAAATCACTGAGGAAAATAATTGTGCAGCAGCATCATGATCATGATCTCAATCTGTAATCAGAACGATCAATTTAGTCATAATTGTGCAGCCCTGATCAATAATT
Source organism: Thunnus albacares (assembly GCF_914725855.1). Lineage (NCBI taxonomy): Eukaryota > Metazoa > Chordata > Actinopteri > Scombriformes > Scombridae > Thunnus > Thunnus albacares. Next base: position 32,066,548 of record NC_058107.1, read on the forward strand.
ATAATGGAGGCTTGTTCTTATTCTACAGTGATAAACTGCTGTTGTCTCTGACTGGATTGTCTGTTAGATTTGACACTAAAGTCGACTTATTGTGCAGCTACATTAGAAGCATCAACCTGCCGTCCATCTGTGTCCTGTTTGTGCTTTACTTTGTGTGACTGCGCCCCCTGCTGGAGCTCATTCACACTCTGAACTGCCTCTAATCTGTCAGTCGGACTCGAGTGCTGTTCCTCAAAGTGACATGCAGGCTGAGTGAAGAACCGCTCGCTCTCAGTGCTGATGGTCAACAAGTGCTCCTCGTATTCTCTCAGCTATGTTCAAAAGGCACTGACAACACAGAGCCCCGTAGAAAAGCATGCGAAATAATCATCATCATCATCCTCATAGTCATCCTTAGTGCCACAGTCATCAATATAATCATCCTGATCATCATAGTCATCTTCATTATATCATCTTGAGACAAAAATAGTTATATGCACTTAAAAAGCTGAGAAAATAGAAAGAGAAAGGTGGAGTATACCAGCATTCAGTAGAAAATAAGAAACCAAATAAAAAGGAAATAACAACAAAAAAACAAGTGTCATGCTGACTGTCATGCAAAGGAAATGCCAGCTATGCTGCTAGTTAGTGGCAGTTGTGTAATACTGTGTACTCCTTCATGTTAAATATGTGAGTCTTATTATACTGGTTTTCAAAACTAGTAAACACACTAAGAAGAACAGAAGAACAACACATTTATACTGTACATGCTGCTATTTCTTCTTTTTTTGGAGGGGAGTGGGCAGGACTGTTTTTACGCACCAAAGAGGAGGAAAAAATATTTTGTAATCAATTTCAGACACCTGATCTACTCTTAAAAGTCTGTCACAATGACATCCAATGTGTCCCTTACATAAAAAAACACTAAACACCTGATACTGAGAGGAGACTGCAGGCAGACTCTGTAGAAAAAACACACTGCTGTGTAAAACAAACATAATATGATGCACAGCAGGATAATTCATAACCAGGATATAATAAGATACTGTATGTGCAGTGTATGCCTGTGTATGGATCGGTTCACAGGATTTTTAGCATCACCAGGGTACATCGATAAGAATTTAAGGGACGACTGATGTTTCCATTTAAGCCATTTATTGCCAACATGCATACATGTAGGCTAGAGCAATAGAAGATGATGAAGCTTGTGGCGGTTATGTTTTTTTTTTGTATGAACAGAAAATGATGAACAGGAAAACTCAAGAATTACAATATACAGTTAAACTATATATAACATCACACATTTAGGTATCTAACAAACAGTGAATATTAGGGCTGAAATTAATACGTCACAGCAAACTTTACATTTAACAATTACATAATGAAAGAAGTTTTAAATATTCTAATTTAAGTTATAAGGATTCTGGATGTTGCATCTGCTAAATTAAGAACTACAGAGAATGAGTTACGTGCAATGTGCACTTACACACAACTATAAATCTGTTGGATCAAAGCAAACAGGCCAGGTGACCATTATATCATTTACCAGTATATACTGGTCAAGCTTTTACTCACATTCAATCTACATGAATCCAAAAATAACCATTAAATTATAACATATGAAGAAAGTAATGAACTCACTTTCGTCACACACAGCCATAGGTGTGTATGTGAAACACAGGTACAGAGGGCCCTCACATGTGGTTAGTGGTGCTGCCGGCCAGAACAAAGGAAATGGGTGAGATATCAGTAGACCATGATTAGGAGTGAGTGAGCTCAGGTGAGAATGGGCGGATCCACACCAAGGAAGTAGGCAGAGGATTGTTGAATGGTGTGGGTCTATTCTGTAATGGGAAACAATATTTTCTTAATGCAGAGGTATTTCACTGTAAAAAACCCCATCTTAATTGCTTTACTAATTTCAACAATTCAAACTTCAGGATCACTACTGATAGTACCTGCACGTCAATATAGAAATGACAGAGACTGTCTGGGATGTTCAGGAGTCAAAACACTCCTGCACAGATGATCAGAAACCTGGATAATATTCATCAATCATAAATGGATACTAATTACCAAGTTGTGTTATATCATAACTTTAACATGATTAAAATCAGGATAATTCATAACAGGCTCTAGTCTTCATGTAAATGTACTAACTGACAGAACAGAAGTTGAGTAAAGTTTAATAAAGTTAAATTTAAAATATTAGAATATCATAAAATGATTAAAATTGCCATAAACAGCTCTGCTTAAACTATTTATCGGTTGATGAAGTTGTTCTGAATGAATGTTCTGGTAGTAAATTACAATTGTTTCAGCAATATTTCACATAAACTTTTCAAGTATAGACGCTTTCATTGTTTGATAGTTAAAACATACAGTAGGCTTTTGGTGGAGTATTCCTTTAACATCTGTAACACAGAAACAGCACCATCTGGTGGAGACACAATCAAATGGCAGTTTTATTTCCATCAGCTCTCTACCTGTGACGCAGGTAAATGAAACTGAAAGCAGATTGACACTGTTGAACAGATCGCAGACGCCATTACATTACAGAGTGAAATCTCTACTGAAGAACACACACTCGGAGGACTGAACAGAGAAAGTTGAAGAGACTGTAATTTGGTGAGTCTGCAACTTAAAGAAAATCTAGAAATCAGAGAAAATGGCTGAAAGAGCTCTTTTTGAAGGTTACCTGAGTTGCCATGTGTGTTCAGAGACTTTCAGTGATCCTGTGTCTCTGACCTGCAACCACAGCTTCTGTTCAAGCTGTCTGCAAAAATTCTGGGAACAAGCTAAAAACAAAAACTGTCCCATTTGTAAAAGAAAATCTTCAAAGGATTATCCATCCATCAACCTCTCTCTCAAAGACCTGGCTGACTCCTTTGCTAAGAGGCAGAATAATTCACCTGAGACGGAGAAAGAAAAGGAGAAAGAGGAAGTGGTGTGTCATAAACATCCAGAAGTCCCTTATTGGTTCTGTGAGGATGAACAGAGAGTTGTGTGTCCTGTCTGTGATTTTCTTCTCCATCACGGTCACAAGGTGGTTCCTGTAGAACAAGCAGTCAGTGACCTGAAGGACCAGCTGAAATCTGACTTAAAGTCTCTACAGGACAAGATGGACAAATACAAACAAGTGGAGAAAACATACAATGAAATGATTCAACACTCTAAGAAGCAGCTGTTGTCCACAGAGAAGCAGATCAGAGCAGAGTTCAACAAGCTCCACCAGTTCCTGAAAGAGGAAGAGGAGTCCAGACTGGCAGCTCTGAGGGAGGAAGAGGAGCAGAAGGGGAAGACTATCAGCAGAGAGATGAAGAGGATTCAGGAGCAGATCTCCTCTCTGTCAGACAGTATCTCTGCTGTTGAAGAAGACCTGCAGAAACACAAGGTGTCATTCCTCAGCAGTTATAAACCCACTCAGACCAGAGCCAGAGACCAGTGCTCACTGTCAGATCCACAGCTGGTCTCAGGAGTGCTGATAGATGTGGCCAAACACCTGGGCAACCTGTCCTTCAGAGTCTGGGAGAAGACGAAGGAGAAGGTCCACTTCAGTCCTGTCATTCTGGACCCAAACACTGCAGACCCCCGTCTCTATCTGTCTGATGATCTGACCAGTGTGAGACGTGGAGACACAAAGCAGCAGCTCCCTGATAATCCAGAGAGAAACACTAAGTATATCACTGTTCTGGGCTCTGAGGGCTTCAGCTCAAGGAAACACAGCTGGGAGGTGGAGGTGGGAGACTATCCTGTCTGGAATGTGGGTTTGGCTAAAGAGTCAGTTGACAGGAAGGGAGAGATATTTTCCTCACCAGATTATGGAATCTGGTGTTTATGGCATGGTGATGGAAAATACATTGATGTTGTTGGTGAGACTGTCAGTGTGAAGAAGAGTCTCCAGAGGATCAGAGTCCAGCTGGACTATGACAGGGGGGAGGTGTCCTTCTACGACCCTGAAGACAAGACTCACATCTACACTCACAGAGACACTTTCACTGAGAAACTCTTCCCTTATTTTAACCTTGGAGAGGCTGGTGATGCTAAAACCACTGATATCAAAATCTGTCAAACTGAGATTTCTCTGTGATGTTCAGGAAGGTTTGTGAGATGTGATTTATTAGGATTTGAGGGAATAATTAGATCTACAGATTTATTTTGTCACTATCAGTTAGTGATTTATAGGTGAGAGTAATGCATTTAACATTTACTTTTTAATGGTTTAATCATCCAGGGTTTTTTTTTCTTTTAAAGTAAAAAATATTTTTTTCAAAGTGTATTTATAATAATACATTCAGACGTTTTACAAATGTTTTCTTTTTAAAATAAAGGAAAAACTTTTTTTACTGTGAAGAATGGACAGAACAGGAAATCTTTACATAATAATTCACCTGTTTATTTACCATGTGTGTCATTAATCACAGATATCTACTGATTGTCAAAACTTTTCTATGTGATTATTCAGTTTTATCCATGAAAACAAACTGAATCTTCTTCCTGATTTTTGGTGCTTTAACTCAAGAAAATTCTGTAGAAATTAGTTTTAAACAGTTTTTCATTTCTTCTTCAAGGTTCAGTCTAAATTACAGCAGCCCGAAATTGAAGAAAAAAAAAATTGAAGGTGTCCATCAAATATTGAAACAAAGATCATGTAGATCACAGCTTGGGCTGCACCTGATGACAGTTTTTTTATTATCTATTAATTTGTTCGTGCTTTTATTCATTGATCAAACATTTAGTCAATAAAATAAAATGAAAATATACTTCAAATATGATCAATCATCAGTCCTAATGATATGTATTCAAAAAGATTGATTGTAAAGCCCTGACCCTCATGTTGAACTGTGGATTTTAAAGGCTGTTAGTAGTGATCATTTTTATCTTTCTGTTTCAGCATTTATCTCTTAATTCTTGAATATCTATTAAGTAGGAGCTGCTGTTTGTTCCTTTGTGTTTATGTTAATCATCACTTGTGAAACACATCAGTACATGTGAGTCTGTGCTGAATGAACGTCAGGATTTACACTGATTAACTGTGTTTTCAGTTTATGATTTATTCAAAAAGTTGTATGTTTTCTATCAGGTGAACAAATGTCCTGATCAAAACAAGAGTTAAATGATTTCCTGGGTTACTTCTGGCAATAAATATTTAAAAAAAAATCAAAGCTGTGCTGCAGTTTTATGTGTCTGTAAACACAGAAAGACATTCACGTTTCTATTTAAATTGTCATTTTATTGATAACACCTTAACACATTTTCTTGAAGTTAGAGAAACACGTGTAGCACGTAAGAGAACAGAGCAATAATCTGAAGAATCAGAGAACTAGAGGATTAATATTATTATACAGAAGAAACCCAAACTGACAAAAAGAGACAAAGGGAAACTAGAAAGAGCCAACTGCAGAGAAATGATTGAAGAAGGTTGGAAACAGAGGGACCAGGGAAAAAAGAGTGAAAGACACCCTACGAGGAGAAGCCAACTCAGTGTTGTCAGTGCAACTTAGTCAGTGGCTGGAGAAAGAAGATAGCAGAGGTTCAGAGTGAACACAGAGGCTCCAGTTTATCTCAGTAAAGCTTCATCTGACTAAACAGCTGACAGGAAGGCAGCAGAGCTCACTGACCTCAAGAGACTAGAGGAGGACAGACATTAGTTTATATGTAGGGCTGCACAATTAATCTTTTTCAATCATGACTCAGCTCTGATCATTCATATAGAATAACGATTTATTAGTGGTGTTGGTGCATTTCATTTCATTAAGAATGTGGCTGCAAACAGTTAAGATGCTGATATAAGATGAATGAAGGAGAATCATTTTGTTCCCAAATCACTGAGGAAAATAATTGTGCAGCAACATCATGATCATGATCTCAATCTGTAATCAGAACGATCAATTTAGTCATAATTGTGCAGCCCTGATCAATAATTATAATGGAAGCTGGTTCTTATTCTACAGTGATAAACTGCTGTTGTCTCTGACTGGATTGTCTGTTAGATTTGACACTAAAGTCGACTTATTGTGCAGCTACATTAGAAGCATCAACCTGCCGTCCATCTGTGTCCTGTTTGTGCTTTACTTTGTGTGACTGCGCCCCCTGCTGGAGCTCATTCACTCTCTGAACTGCCTCTAATCTGTCAGTCGGACTCGAGTGCTGTTCCTCAAAGCGACATGCAGGCTGAGTGAAGAACCGCTCACTCTCAGTGCTGATGGTCAACAAGTGCTCCTCGTATTCTCTCAGCTATGTTCAAAAGGCACTGACAACACAGAGCCCTGTAGAAAAGCATGCAAAATAATCATCATCATCATCATCCTCATAGTCATCCTTAGTGCCACAGTCATCAATATAATCATCCTGATCATCATAGTCATCTTCATTATATCATCTTGAGACAAAAATAGTTATATGCACTTAAAAAGCTGAGAAAATAGAAAGAGAAAGGTGGAGTATACCAGCATTCAGTAGAAAATGAGAAACCAAATAAAAAGGAAAAAACACCAAAAAACAAGTGTCCTGCTGACTGTCATGCAAAGGAAATGCCAGCTATACTGCTAGTTAGTGGCAGTTGTGTAATACTGTGTACTCCTTCATTTTAAATATGTGAGTCTTATTATACTGGTTTTCAAAACTAGTAAACACACTAAGAAGAACAGAAGGACAACACATTTATACTGTACATGCTGCTATTTCTTCTTTTTTTGGAGGGGAGTGGGCAGGACTGTTTTTAGGCTCCAAAGAGGAGGAAAAAATATTTTGTAATCAATTTCAGACACCTGATCTTCTCTTAAAAGTCTGTCACAATGACATCCAATGTGTCCCTTACATTAAAAAACACACTAAACACCTGATACTGAGAGGCGACTGCAGGCAGACTCTGTAGAAAAAACACACTGCTGTGTAAAACAAACATAATATGATCCACAGCAGGATAATTCATAACCAGGATATAATAAGCTACTATATGTGTAGTGTATGCCTGTGTATGGATCGGTTCACAGGAGTTTGAGCATCACCAGGGTACATCGATAAGAATTTAAGAGACGACTGATGTTTCCATTTAAGCCATTTACTGCCATCATGCATACATGTAGGCTAGAGCAATAGAAGATGATGAAGATTGTGATGGTTATGTTTTTGTTTAAATAAATGATGAACAGAAAAACACAAGAATTACAATATATAGTTAAACTATATATAACATCACACATTTAGGTATCTAACAAAACAGTGAATATTAGGGCTGAAATTAACATCACAGCAAACTTTACATTTAACAATTACACAGTGAAAGAAGTTTTAACTATTCTAATTTAAGTTATAAGGATTCTATGTGTTTCATCTCCTAAATTAAGAACTACAGAGAATGAGTTATGTGCAATGTGCACTTACACACAACTATTAATCTGTAGGCTCAAAGCAAACAGGCCAGGTGACCATTATATCATTTACCAGTATATACTGGTCAAGCTTTTGCTCACATTCAATCTACATGAATCCAAAAATAACCATTAAACTATAACATATGAAGAAAGTAATGAACTCACTTTAGTCACACACAGCCATAGGTGTGTATGTGAAACACAGGTACAGAGGGCTCTCACATGTGGTTAGTGGTGCTGCCGGCCAGAACAAAGGAAATGGGCGAGATATCAGTAGACCATGATTAGGAGTGAGTGAGCTCAGGTGAGTATGGGCGAATTCACACCAAGGAAGTAGGTGAAGGATTGTTGAATGGTGTCGGTCTATTCTACAATGGGAAACAATATTTTCTTAATGCAGAGGTATTTCACTGTAAAAAGAATATCTTAATTGCTTTACTAATTTTAACAATTCAAACTTCAGGATCACTACTGATAGTACCTGCACTTCAATATAGAAATGACAGAGACTGTCTGGGATGTTCAGGAGTCAAAGACACTCCTGCACAGATGATCAGAAACCTGGATAATATTCATCAATAATAAAGGGATACTAATTACCAAGTTGTGTTATATCATAACTTTAACATGATTAAAATCAGGATAATTCATAACAGGCACTAGTCTTCATGTAAATGTACTAACTGACAGAGCAGAAATTGAGTAAAGTTTAATAAAGTTAAATTTAAAATAATAGAATATTATAAAATGATTAAACTTTTCATAAATGGCTCTGCTTAAACTATTTCTCAGTTGATGAAGTTGTTGTGAATGAATGTTCTGTCAGTCAACTATAATTGTTTCAGCACTATTTCACATAAACTTTTCAAGAATAGATGCTTTCATTGTTAAAATATACAGTCAGTTTTTGGTGGAGTATTCCTTTAACATCCATAACACAGAAACAGCACCATCTGATGGAGACACAATCAAATGGCAGTTTTATTTCAATCAGCTCTCCACCTGTTACGCAGGTAAATGAAACTGAAAGTAGATTGACATTGTTGAACAGATCGCGGACGTCGTTACATTACAGAGAGAAATCTCTACTGAAGAACACACACTCGGAGGATTGAACAGAGAAAGTTGAATAGACTGTAATTTGGTGAGTCTGCAACTTAAAGAAAATCTAGAAAATAGAGGAAATGGCTGAGAAAATTGCTCTTTTGGAAAGTTTCCTGAGTTGCCATGTGTGTTCAGAGACTTTCAGAGATCCTGTGTCTCTGACTTGCAACCACAGCTTCTGTTCAAGCTGTCTGCAAAAATTCTGGGAACAAGCTAAAAACAAAAACTGTCCCATTTGTAAAAGAAAATCTTCAAAGGATTATCCATCCATCAACCTTTCACTCAAAGACCTGGCTGACTCCTTTGCTAAGAGGCAGAATAATGATTCATCTGAGACGGAGAAAGAAAAAGAGAAAGAGGAAGTGGTGTGTCATAAACATCCAGAAGTCCCTTATTGGTTCTGTGAGGATGAACAGAGAGTTGTGTGTCCTGTCTGTGAGTTTTCTCTCCACCAGAGTCACAAGGTGGCTCCTGTAGAACAAGCAGTCAGTGACCTGAAGGACCAGCTGAAATCTGACTTAAAGTCTCTACAGGACAAGAGGAACAAATACAAACAAGTGGAGAAAACATACAATGAAATGGTTGAACACTCCAAAAATCAACTGTTGTCCACAGAGAAGCAGATCAGAGCAGAGTTCAACAAGCTCCACCAGTTCCTGAAAGAGGAAGAGGAGTCCAGACTGGCAGCTCTGAGGGAGGAAGAGGAGCAGAAGGGGAAGACTATCAGCAGAGAGATGAAGAGGATTCAGGAGCAGATCTCCTCTCTGTCAGACAGTATCTCTGCTGTTGAAGAAGACCTGCAGAAACACAACGTGTCATTCCTCAGCAGTTATAAACCCACTCAGACCAGAGCCAGAGACCAGTGCTCACTGTCAGATCCACAGCTGGTCTCAGGAGCGCTGATAGATGTGGCCAAACACCTGGGCAACCTGTCCTTCAGAGTCTGGGAGAAGATGAAGGAGAAGGTCCACTTCAGTCCTGTCATTCTGGACCCAAACACTGCACATCCCCTTCTTTGTCTGTCTGATGATCTGACCAGTGTGAGAAATGGAGACACAAAGCAGCAGCTCCCTGATAATCCAGAGAGAAACACTAAGTATTTCACTGTTCTGGGCTCTGAGGGCTTCAGCTCAGGGAAACACAGCTGGGAGGTGGAGGTGGGAGACCATCCTGTCTGGCTTGTCGGTTTTGCTAAAGAGTCAGTTGATAGGAAGGGAGAAACAAGTGCTTCACCAGAATATGGATTCTGGTGTTTAAAGCATCGCAATGGAAAATACATTGATGTTGTGGGTATGTCTGTCAGTGTGAAGAAGAGTCCCCAGAGGATCAGAGTCCAGCTGGACTATGACAAGGGGGAGGTGTCCTTCTACGACCCTGAAGACAAGACTCACATCTACACTCACAGAGGCACTTTCATTGAGAAACTCTTCCCTTATTTTAACCTTGGAAAGTCTGGTGATGCTAAAACCACTGATATCAAAATCTGTTAAACTGAGATTTCTCTGTGATGTTCAGGAAGGTTTGTGAGATGTGATTTATCAGGATTTGATGGAATAATTAGATCTACAGATTTGTTTTTGTCAATATCAGTTCTTTATTGGTGAAAGTCGGGAATTATACATTTACTTTTTATGTGTTTATTATCCAAGTTTTTAAAATAATTCAGTGAAGCAAAGAATGTACCAATAATAATAATAATAATAATAATAATAATAATAATAATAATAATAATAATAATAATAATAATAATAATAATACAGAGTTTCAACAAATGTTCTCTTTTTTAAATAGAAAACATTATTTACTGTGCAGAATGGACCAAACAGGGAATATTGATGTAATAATTCACCTGATCTTTATTTACCATGTGTGTCATGAATCACAGATAACTTAAGGCTGTCAAATATTTTCTATATGTTCATTCATTTTTATCCATAAGAAACAACTGAATCTCATTTCTGATTTTTGATACTTTAAAATGAGAAAATTTTGCTAAAATGTATGTTAGACAGCTTTTCATTTCTTTCTTCAAAAAGATCATGTAGATCACAGCACAGCATTATTGATCTTCATTCCTAATAATATGTATTCATAGGACTGACTGCAAAGCCCTGGTCCTCACATTGAACTGTGGATTTTAAAGGTTGTTAGTAGTGATCACCTTTATCTTTCTGTTTCAGCATTTATTTCTTAATTCTTGAACATTTATAAAGTTGGAGCTGCTGTTTGTTCCTTTGTGTTTATGTTAATCATCATTTGTGAAACACATCAGTACATGTGAGTCTGTGCTGGATGAATGTCAGGATTTACACTGATTAACTGTGTCTTCGATTTATGATTTATTCAAAAGTTGTATGTTTTCTATCTGGTGAACAAATGTCCTGATCAAAACAAGAGTGAAATGATTTCCTGGGTTACTTCTGGCAATAAATATAAAAAAATCAAAGCTGTGTTGCAGTTTTATGTGTCTGTAAACACAGAAAGACATTCACATTTCTATTTAAATTGTCATTTTATTGATAACACCTTAACACATTTTCTTGAAGTTAGAGAAACACGTGTAGCACGTAAGAGAACAGAGCAATAATCTGAAGAATCAGAGAACTAGAGGATTAATATTATTATACAGAAGAAACCCAAACTGACAAAAAGAGACAAAGGGAAACTAGAAAGAGCCAACTGCAGAGAAATGATTGAAGAAGGTTGGAAACAGAGGGACCAGGGAAAAAAGAGTGAAAGACACCCTACGAGGAGAAGCCAACTCAGTGTTGTCAGTGCAACTTAGTCACTGGCTGGAGAAAGAAGATAGCAGAGGTTCAGAGTGAACACAGAGGCTCCAGTTTATCTCAGTAAAGCTTCATCTGACTAAACAGCTGACAGGAAGGCAGCAGAGCTCACTGACCTCAAGAGACTAGAGGAGGACAGACATTAGTTTATATGTAGGGCTGCACAATTAATCATTTTCAATCATGACTCAGCTCTGATCATTCATATAGAATAATGATTTATTAGTGGTGTTGGTGCATTTCATTTCATTAAGAATGTGGCTGCAAACAGTTAAGATGCTGATATAAGATGAATGAAGGAGAATCATTTTGTTCCCAAATCACTGAGGAAAATAATTGTGCAGCAACATCATGATCATGATCTCAAACTGTAATCAGAACGATCAATTTAGTCATAATTGTGCAGCCCTGATCAATAATTATAATGGAAGCTTGTTCTTATTCTACAGTGATAAACTGCTGTTGTCTCTGACTGGATCGTCTGTTAGATTTGACACTAAAGTCGACTTATTGTGCAGCTACATTAGAAGCATCAACCTGCCGTCCATCTGTGTCCTGTTTGTGCTTTACTTTGTGTGACTGCGCCCCCTGCTGGAGCTCATTCACTCTCTGAACTGCCTCTAATCTGTCAGTCGGACTCGAGTGCTGTTCCTCAAAGTGACATGCAGGCTGAGTGAAGAACCGCTCACTCTCAGTGCTGATGGTCAACAAGTGATCCTCGTATTCTCTCAGCTATGTTCAAAAGGCACTGACAACACAGAGCCCCGTAGAAAAGCATGCGAAATAATCATCATCATCATCCTCATAGTCATCCTTAGTGCCACAGTCATCAATATAATCATCCTGATCATCATAGTCATCTTCATTATATCATCTTGAGACAAAAATAGTTATATGCACTTAAAAAGCTGAGAAAATAGAAAGAGAAAGGTGGAGTATACCAGCATTCAGTAGAAAATGAGGAACCAAATAAAAAGGAAAAAACACCAAAAAAACAAGTGTCCTGCTGACTGTCATGCAAAGGAAATGCCAGCTATGCTGCTAGTTAGTGGCAGTTGTGTAATACTGTGTACTCCTTCATTTTATATATATATATATATATATATATATATATATATATATATATATATATATATATATATATATATATATATATATATATATATATATGAGTCTTATTATACTGGTTTTCAATGCTAGTAAACACACTAAGAAGAACAGAAGAAAAACACCTTTATACTGTACATGCTGCTATTCCCTCTTTTTTTGGAGGGGAGTGGGCAGGACTGTTTTTACGCACCAAAGAGGAGGAAGAAATATTTTGTAATCAATTTCAGACACCTGATCTACTCTTAAAAGTCTGTCACACTGACATCCAATGCGTCCCTTACATGAAAAAAAAAAAATGATACTGAGAGGAGACTGCAGGCAGACTCTGTAGAAAAAACACACTGCTGTGTAAAACAAACATAATATGATCCACAGCAGGATAATTCATAACCAGGATATAATAAGATACTATATGTGCAGTGTATGCCTGTGTACGGATCGGTTCACAGGAGTTTGAGCATCACCAGGGTACATCAATAAGAATTTAAGGGACAACTGATGTTTCCATTTGAGCCATTTATTGCCAACATGTATACATGTAGGCTAGAGCAATAGAAGATGATGAAGCTTGTGATGGTTATGTTTTTTTTTGTGTGAACAGAAAATGATGAACAGGAAAACTCAAAACTTACAATATATAGTTAAACAATATATAACATCACACATTTAGGTATCTAACAAACAGTGAATATTAGGGCTGAAATTAATACGTCACAGCAAACTTTACATTTAACAATTACATAATGAAAGAAGTTTTAAATATTCTAATTTAAGTTATAAGGATTCTGGATGTTGCATCTGCTAAATTAAGAACTACAGAGAATGAGTTATGTGCAATGTGCACTTATACACAACTATAAATCTGTTGGATCAAAGCAAACAGGCCAGGTGAGCATTATATCATTTACCAGTATATACTGGTCAAGCTTTTGCTCACATTCAATCTACATGAATCCAGAAATAACCATTAAACTATAACATATGAAGAAAGTAATAAACTCACCTTAGTCACACACAGCCATAGGTGTGTATGTGAAACACAGGTACAGAGGACTCTCACATGTGGTTAGTGGTGCTGCCGGCCAGAACAAAGGAAATGGGCGAGATATCAGTAGACCATGATTAGGAGTGAGTGAGCTCAGGTGAGTATGGTTGGATCCACACCAAGGAAGTAAGTGAAGGATTGTTGAATGGTGTTGGTCTATTCTACAATGGAAAAACATATTTTCAATATAGAAATGACAGAGACTGTCTGGGATGTTCAGGAGTCAAAACACTCCTGCACAGGTGATCAGAAACCTGGATAATATTCATCAATCATAAAGGGATACTAATTACCAAGTTGTGTTATATCATAATCTTCATGTAAATGTACTAACTGACAGAACAGAAGTTGAGTGAAATTTAATTAAGTTACAATTTAAAATAATAGAACATTATAAAATGATTAAACTTTTCATAAATAGCTCTGCTTAAACTATTCTCAGTTGATGAAGTTGTTGTGAATGAATGTTCTGTCAGTCAATTATAATTGTTTCAGCATTATTTCACATCCACTTTTCAAGAATAGATGCTTTCATTGTTAAAATATATAGTCAGTTTTTGGTGGAGTATTCCTTTAACATCCATAACACAGAAACAGCACCATCTGTTGGAGACACAATCAAATGGCAGTTTCATTTCAATCAGCTCTCCACCCATAACAAGTAAATGAAACTGAAAGATTTACATTGTTGAACAGAGCGCGGATGTCGTTACGTTACAGAGAGAAATCTCTACTGAAGAACACACACTCGGAGGATTGAACAGAGAAAGTTGAAGGGACTGTAACTTGGTGAGTCTGCAACTTTAAGAAAATCAAAAAATCTGGGAAAATGGCTGAGAAAGCTGCTCTTTTGGAAAGTTTCCTGAGTTGCCACGTGTGTTCAGAGACTTTCAGAGATCCTGTGTCTCTGACCTGCAACCACAGCTTCTGTTCAAGTTGTCTGCAAAAATTCTGGGAACAAGCTAAAAACAAAAACTGTCCCATTTGTAAAAGAAAATCTTCAAAGGATTATCCATCCATCAACCTTTCTCTCAAAGACCTGGCTGACTCCTTTGCTAAGACGCAGAATAACGATTCATCTGAGACGGAGGAAGAAAAGGAGAAAGAGGAAGTGGTGTGTGATAAACATCCAGAAGTCCCTTATTGGTTCTGTGAGGATGAACAGAGAGCTGTGTGTCCTGTCTGTGATTTTCTTCTCCATCACGGTCACAAGTTGGTGTCTATGGAACAAGCAGTCAGTGACCTGAAGGACCAGCTGAAATCTGACTTAGAGTCTCTACAGGACAAGAGGAACAAATACAAACAAGTGGAGGAAACATACAATGAAATGGTTGAACACTCCAAGAAGCAGCTGTTGTCCACAGAGAAGCAGATCAGAGCAGAGTTCAACAAGCTCCACCAGTTCCTGAAAGAGGAAGAGGAGTCCAGACTGGTAGCTCTGAGGGAGGAAGAGGAGCAGAAGGGGAAGACTATCAGCAGAGAGATGAAGAGGATTCAGGAGCAGATCTCCTCTCTGTCAGACAGCATTTCTGCTGTTGAAGAAGACCTGCAGAAACACAAGGTGTCATTCCTCAGCAGTTATAAACCCACTCAGACCAGAGCCAGAGACCAGTGCTCACTGTCAGATCCACAGCTGGTCTCAGGAGCACTGATAGATGTGGCCAAACACCTGGGCAACCTGTCCTTCAGAGTCTGGGAGAAGATGAAGGAGAAGGTCCACTTCAGTCCTGTCATTCTGGACCCAAACACTGCAAGTCCCTGGCTCTATCTGTCTGATGATCTGACCAGTGTGAGACATGGAGACACAGAGCAGCAGCTCCCTGATAATCCAGAAAGATGCACTTATTTTGCAGATGTTCTGGGCTCTGAGGGCTTCAGCTCAGGGAAACACAGCTGGGAGGTGGAGGTGGGAGACCATCCTGACTGGACTGTGGGTTTGGCTAAAGAGTCAGTTGACAGGAAGGGAGAGATATTTGCCTCACCAGATTATGGAATCTGGTGTTTACTGCATGACAGTGGCAAATACTCTAATGGTCTTGGTGAGACTGTCACAGAGAAGAAGAGTCTCCAGAGGATCAGAGTCCAGCTGGACTATGACAGGGGGGAGTTGTCCTATTACGACCCTGAAGACATGACTCACATCTGCACTCACAGAGACACTTTCACTGAGAAACTCTTCCCATATTTCAGTATCGGAGGGGCTGGTGATGCTAAAACCACTGATATCAAAATCTGTCAAACTGAGATTTCTCTGTGATGTTCAGGAAGGTTTGTGAGATGTGATTTATTAGGATTTGAGGGAATAATTAGATCTACAGATTTATTTTTGTCAATATCAGTTAGTTCTTTAGGGGTGAAAGTCAGGAATTGACATTTACTTTTTATGTGTTGATTATCAAAGTTTTTAAAGTAATTCAGTGAAGTAAAAAATGTACTTTCTCAACATGCGTTAATAATAATACATTCAGAGTTTTTACAAATGTTTTTTAGATAGAAAACATTATTTACTGTGCAGAATGGAGCAAACAGGGAATATTGATGTAATAATTCACCTGATCTTTTTTTACCATGTGTATCATTAATCATAATGATAACATCTGACTGTCAAACCTTTTCTATATGTTCAATCAGTTTTATCCACAAGAGCAAACTAAACCTTCTTCCTGATTTGTGATACTTTAAATTGAGAAAATTCTGCAGAAATTAATGTTCGCAGATTTTTGTTTCTCTCTCCAAGGTTCAGTCTAAATTACAGCAGCCCGAAATGAAAACAAAAATTGAAAGTGTCCATCAAATATTGACATAAAGATCATGTAGATCACAGCTTGAGCTGCACCTGATGACATTTTTTTTATTATCTATTAATTTGTTGATGCTTTTATTCATTGATCAAATATTAAGTCAATAAAATAAAATGAAAATATACATCAAATATGATCAATCTTCAGTCCTAATGATATGTATTCAAAAAGATTGACTGTAAAGCCCTGACCCTCATGTTGAACTGTGGATTTTAAAGATTGTTAGTAGTGATCACCTTTATCTTTCTGTTTCAGCATTTATTTCTTAATTATTGAACATTTAAAAAGTTGGAGCTGCTGTTTGTTCCTGTGTGTTTACGTTAATCATCATTTGTGAAACACATCAGTACATGTGAGTCTGTGCTGGATGAATGTCAGGATTTACACTGATTAACTGTGTCTTCAATTTATGATTTATTCAAAAAGTTAGATGTGGCCAAACACCTGGGCAACCTGTCCTTCAGAGTCTGGGAGAAGATGAAGGAGAAGGTCCACTTCAGTCCTGTCATTCTGGACCCAAACACTGCAAACCCCTGTCTCTATCTGTCTGATGATCTGACCAGTGTGAGACGTGGAGACACAAAGCAGCAGCTCCCTGATAATCCAGAGAGAAACACTAATTATGCCACTGTTCTGGGCTCTGAGGGCTTCAGCTCAGGGAAACACAGCTGGGAGGTGGAGGTGGGAGACCATCCTGGCTGGAATGTGGGTTTGGCTAAAGAGTCAGTTGACAGGAAGGGAAAGCGATTTGCTTCACCAGAATATGGAATCTGGTGTTTACTGCATGACAGTGGAAAATACACTGATGTTGTTGGTAAGACTGTCAGTGTGAAGAAGAGTCTCCAGAGGATCAGAGTCCAGCTGGACTATGACAGGGGGGAGGTGTCCTTCTACGACCCTGAAGACATGACTCACATCTGCACTCACAGAGACACTTTCACTGAGAAACTCTTCCCTTATTTTTACATTGGAAAGGCTGGTGATGCTAAAACCACTGATATCAAAATCTGTCAAACTGAGATTTCTCTGTGATGTTCAGGAAGGTTTGTGAGATGTGATTTATTAGGATTTGATGGAATAATTAGATCTATAGATTTATTTTGTCACTATCAGTTAGTTCTTTATAGGTGAGAGTAATGCATTTAACATTTACTTTTTAATGGTTTAATCATCCAGGGTTTTTTTTTTCTTTTAAAGTAAAAAATATTTTTTTCAAAGTGTATTTATAATAATACATTCAGACGTTTTACAAATGTTCTCTTTTTAAAATAAAGGAAAAACTTTTTTTACTGTGAAGAATGGACAGAACAGGGAATCTTGACGTAATAATTCACCTGTTTATTTACCATGTGTGTCATTAATCACAGATATCTGCTGATTGTCAAAACTTTTCTATATGTTCATTCAGTTTTATCCATGAAAACAAACTGAACCTTCTTCCTGATTTTTGGTGCTTCAACTCAGGAAAATTCTGCAGAAATTAATTTTAAACAGTTTTTCATTTCTCTCTCCAAAGTTGAGTCTAAATTACAGCAGCCCGAAATTGAAGAAAAAAAAAATTGAAGGTGTCCATCAAATATTGACACAAAGATCATGTAGATCACAGCTTGAGCT
This sequence comes from Thunnus albacares, assembly GCF_914725855.1. Lineage (NCBI taxonomy): Eukaryota > Metazoa > Chordata > Actinopteri > Scombriformes > Scombridae > Thunnus > Thunnus albacares. Next base: position 32,084,363 of record NC_058107.1, read on the forward strand.
GCACCTCATGACAGTTTTTTTTATTATCTATTAATTTGTTAATGCTTTTATTCATTGATCAAACATTTAGTCAATAAAATAAAATGAAAATATATATCAAATATGATCAATCTTCAGTCCTAATGATATGTATTCAAAAAGATTGATTGTAAAGCCCTGACCCTCATGTTGAACTCTGGATTTTAAAGGTTGTTAGTAGTGATCACTTTTATCTTTCTGTTTCAGCATTTATTTCTTAATTCTTGAACATTTATAAAGTTGGAGCTGCTGTTTGTTCCTGTGTGTTTATGTTAATCATCACTTGTGAAACACATCAGTACATGTGAGTCTGTGCTGAATGAATGTCAGGATTTACACTGATTAACTGTGTCTTTGATTTATGATTTATTCAAAAAGTTGTATGTTTTCTATCAGGTGAACAAATGTCCTGATCAAAACAAGAGTTAAATGATTTCCTGGGTTACTTCTGGCAATAAAAATCAAAATCAAAGCTGTGCTGCAGTTTTATGTGTCTGTAAACACAGAAAGACATTCACGTTTCTATTTAAATTGTCATTTTATTGATAACACCTTAACACATTTTCTTGAAGTTAGAGAAACACGTGTAGCACGTAAGAGAACGGAGCAATAATCTGAAGAATCAGAGAACTAGAGGATCAATATTATTATACAGAAGAAACCCAAACTGACAAAAAGAGACAAAGGGAAACTAGAAAGAGCCAACTGCAGAGAAATGATTGAAGAAGGTTGGAAACAGAGGGACGAGGGGAAAAAAGAGTGAAAGACACCCTACGAGGAGAAGCCAACTCAGTGTTGTCAGTGCAACTTAGTCAGTGGCTGGAGAAAGAAGATAGCAGAGGTTCAGAGTGAACACAGAGGCTCCAGTTTATCTCAGTAAAGCTTCATCTGACTAAACAGCTGACAGGAAGGCAGCAGAGCTCACTGACCTCAAGAGACTAGAGGAGGACAGACATTAGTTTATATGTAGGGCTGCACAATTAATCATTTTCAATCATGACTCAGCTCCGATCATTCATATAGAATAATGATTTATTAGTGGTGTTGGTGCATTTCATTTCATTAAGAATGTGGCTGCAAACAGTTAAGATGCTGATATAAGATGAATAAAGGAGAATCATTTTGTTCCCAAATCACTGAGGAAAATAATTGTGCAGCAACATCATGATCATGATCTCAAACTGTAATCAGAACGATCAATTTAGTCATAATTGTGCAGCCCTGATCAATAATTATAATGGAAGCTGGTTCTTATTCTACAGTGATAAACTGCTGTTGTCTCTGACTGGATTGTCTGTTAGATTTGACACTAAAGTCGACTTATTGTGCAGCTACATTAGAAGCATCAACCTGCCGTCCATCTGTGTCCTGTTTGTGCTTTACTTTGTGTGACTGCGCCCCCTGCTGGAGCTCATTCACTCTCTGAACTGCCTCTAATCTGTCAGTCGGACTCGAGTGCTGTTCCTCAAAGTGACATGCAGGCTGAGTGAAGAACCGCTCACTCTCAGTGCTGATGGTCAACAAGTGATCCTCGTATTCTCTCAGCTATGTTCAAAAGGCACTGACAACACAGAGCCCCGTAGAAAAGCATGCGAAATAATCATCATCCTCATAGTCATCCTTAGTGCCACAGTCATCAATATAATCATCCTGATCATCATAGTCATCTTCATTATATCATCTTGAGACAAAAATAGTTATATGCACTTAAAAAGCTGAGAAAATAGAAAGAGAAAGGTGGAGTATACCAGCATTCAGTAGAAAATGAGAAACCAAATAAAAAGGAAAAAACACCAAAAAAAACAAGTGTACTGCTGATTGTCATGCAAAGGAAATGCCAGCTATGCTGCTAGTTAGTGGCAGTTGTGTAATACTGTGTACTCCTTCATTTTAAATATGTGAGTCTTATTATACTGGTTTTCAAAGCTAGTAAACACACTAAGAAGAACCAAAGAACAACACATTTGTACTGTACATGCTGCTATTTCTTCTTTTTTTGGAGGGGAGTGGGCAGGACTGTTTTTAGGCACAAAAGAGGAGGGAAAAATGTTTTGTAATCAATTTCAGACACTTGATCTACTCTTAAAAGTCTGTCACAATGACATCCAATGTGTCCCTTACATAAAAAAAACACTAAACACCTGATACTGAGAGGAGACTGCAGGCAGACTCTGTAGAAAAAACACACTGCTGTGTAAAACAAACATAATATGATGCACAGCAGGATAATTCATAACCAGGATATAGTAAGATACTATATGTGCAGTGTATGCCTGTGTATGGATCGGTTCACAAGAGTTTGAGCATCACCAGGGCACATCGATAAGAATTTAAGGGACGACTGATTTTTCCATTTAAGCCATTTATTGCCAACATGCATACATGTAGGCTAGAGCAATAGAAGATGATGAAGCTTGTGATGGTTATGGTTTTTTTTTGTATGAACAGAAAATGATGAACAGGAAAACTCAAAAATTACAATATACAGTTAAACAATATATAACATCACACATTTAGGTATCTAACAAACAGCGAATATTAGGGCTGAAATTAATACGTCACAGCAAACTTTACATTTAACAATTACACAGTGAAAGAAGTTTTAAATATTCTAATTTAAGTTATAAGGATTCTGGATGTTGCATCTGCTAAATTAAGAACTACAGAGAATGAGTTATGTGCAATGTGCACTTACACACAACTATAAATCTGTTGGATCAAAGCAAACAGGCCAGGTGACCATTATATCATTTACCAGTATATACTGGTCAAGCTTTTACTCACATTCAATCTACATGAATCCAAAAATAACCATTAAACTATAACATATGAAGAAAGTAATAAACTCACCTTAGTCACACACAGCCATAGGTGTGTATGTGAAACACAGGTACAGAGGACCCTCACATGTGGTTAGTGGTGCTGCCGGCCAGAACAAAGGAAATGGGCGAGATATCAGTAGACCATGATTAGGAGTGAGTGAGCTCAGGTGAGAATGGTTGGATTCACACCAAGGAAGTAGGTGAAGGATTGTTGAATAGTGTGGATCTATTCTGTAATGGGAAACAATATTTTCTTAATGCAGAGGTATTTCACTGTAAAAAACCCCATCTTAATTGCTTTACTAATTTCAACAATTCAAACTTCAGGATCACTACTGATAGTACCTGCACTTCAATATAGAAATGACAGAGACTGTCTGGGATGTTCAGGAGTCAAAACACTCCTGCACAGGTGATCAGAAACCTGGATAATATTCATCAATCATAAAGGGATACTAATTACCAAGTTGTGTTATATCATAACTTTAACATGATTAAAATCAGGATTATTCATAACAGGCACTAATCTTCATGTAAATGTACTAACTGACAGAACAGAAGTTGAGTAAAGTTTAATAAAGTTAAATTTAAAATATTAGAATATCATAAAATGATTAAAATTGCCATAAACAGCTCTGCTTAAACTATTTATCGGTTGATGAAGTTGTTCTGAATGAATGTTCTGGTAGTAAATTACAATTGTTTCAGCACTATTTCACATAAACTTTTCAAGTATAGACGCTTTCATTGTTTGATAGTTAAAACATACAGTAGGCTTTTGGTGGAGTATTCCTTTAACATCTGTAACACAGAAACAGCACCATCTGGTGGAGACACAATCAAATGGCAGTTTTATTTCAATCAGCTCTCTACCTGTGACGCAGGTAAATGAAACTGAAAGCAGATTGACACTGTTGAACAGATCGCAGACGCCATTACATTACAGAGTGAAATCTCTACTGAAGAACACACACTCGGAGGATTGAACACAGAAAGTTGAAGAGACTGTATTTTGGTGAGTCTGCAACTTAAAGAAAATCTAGAAATCAGAGAAAATGGCTGAAAGAGCTCTTTTTGAAGGTTACCTGAGTTGCCACGTGTGTTCAGAGACTTTCAGTGATCCTGTGTCTCTGAGCTGCAACCACAGCTTCTGTTCAAGCTGTCTGCAAAAATTCTGGGAACAAGCTAAAAACAAAAACTGTCCCATTTGTAAAAGAAAATCTTCAAAGGATTATCCATCCATCAACCTCTCTCTCAAAGACCTGGCTGACTCCTTTGCTAAGAGGCAGAATAATGATTCATCTGAGACGGAGAAAGAAAAGGAGAAAGAGGAAGTGGTGTGTCATAAACATCCAGAAGTCCCTTATTGGTTCTGTGAGGATGAACAGAGAGTTGTGTGTCCTGTCTGTGATTTTCTTCTCCATCACGGTCACAAGGTGGTTCCTGTAGAACAAGCAGTCAGTGACCTGAAGGACCAGCTGAAATCTGACTTAAAGTCTCTACAGGACAAGAGGGACAAATACAAACAAGTGGAGAAAACATACAATGAAATGATTCAACACTCTAAGAAGCAGCTGTTGTCCACAGAGAAGCAGATCAGAGCAGAGTTCAACAAGCTCCACCAGTTCCTGAAAGAGGAAGAGGAGTCCAGGCTGGCAGCTCTGAGGGAGGAAGAAGAGCAGAAGGGGAAGACTATCAGCAGAGAGATGAAGAGGATTCAGGAGCAGATCTCCTCTCTGTCAGACAGTATCTCTGCTGTTGAAGAAGACCTGCAGAAACACAAGGTGTCATTCCTCAGCAGTTATAAACCCACTCAGACCAGAGCCAGAGACCAGTGCTCACTGTCAGATCCACAGCTGGTCTCAGGAGCGCTGATAGATGTGGCCAAACACCTGGGCAACCTGTCCTTCAGAGTCTGGGAGAAGATGAAGGAGAAGGTCCACTTCAGTCCTGTCATTCTGGACCCAAACACTGCAGACTCCCGTCTCTATCTGTCTGATGATCTGACCAGTGTGAGACGTGGAGACACAAACCAGCAGCTCCCTGATAATCCAGAGAGAAACACTAAGTATATCACTGTTCTGGGCTCTGAGGGCTTCAGCTCAGGGAAACACAGCTGGGAGGTGGAGGTGGGAGACCATCCTGTCTGGAATGTGGGTTTGGCTAAAGAGTCAGTTGACAGGAAGGGAAAGATATTTTCCTCACCAGATTATGGAATCTGGTGTTTATGGCATGGTGATGGAAAATACATTGATGTTGTTGGTGAGACTGTCAGAGTGAAGAAGAGTCTCCAGAGGATCAGAGTCCAGCTGGACTATGACACGGGGGAGGTGTCCTTCTACGACCCTGAAGACATGACTCACATCTACACTCACAGAGACACTTTCACTGAGAAACTCTTCCCTTATTTTAACCTTGGAGAGGCTGGTGATGCTAAAACCACTGATATCAAAATCTGTCAAACTGAGATTTCTCTGTGATGTTCAGGAAGGTTTGTGAGATGTGATTTATTAGGATTTGATGGAATAATTAGATCTACAGAAATATTTTGTCACTATCAGTTAGTGATTTATAGGTGAGAGTAATGCATTTAACATTTACTTTTTAATGGTTTAATCATCCAGGGTTTGTTTTTCTTTTAAAGTAAAAAATATTTTTTTCAAAGTGTATTTATAATAATACATTCAGACGTTTTACAAATGTTCTCTTTTTTAAATAAAGGAAAAACTTTTTTTACTGTGAAGAATGGACAGAACAGGGAATCTTGACGTAATAATTCACCTGTTTATTTACCATGTGTGTCATTACTCACATATCTACTGATTGTCAAACCTTTTCTATATGTTCATTCAGTTTTATCCATGAAAACAAACTGAACCTTCTTCCTGATTTTTGGTGCTTCAACTCAAGAAAATTCTGCAGAAATTAATTTTAAACAGTTTTTCATTTCTTCTTCAAGGTTCAGTCTAAATTACAGCAGCCCGAAATTGAAGAAAAAAAAAAATTGAAGGTGTCCATCAAATATTGACACAAAGATCATGTAGATCACAGCTTGGGCTGCACCTCATGACAGTTTTTTTTTAAATCTATTAATTTGTTAATGCTTTTATTCATTGATCAAACATTTAGTCAATAAAATAAAATGAAAATATACATCAAATATGATCAATCTTCAGTCCTAATGATGTGTATTCAAAAAGATTGACAGTAAAGCCTTGACCCTCATGTTGAACTCTGGATTTTAAAGGTTGTTAGTAGTGATCACCTTCATCTTTCTGTTTCAGCATTTATCTCTTAATTCTTGAATATCTATTAAGTAGGAGCTGCTGTTTGTTCCTGTGTGTTTATGTTAATCATCACTTCACATTTTAGATGTGAAACACATCAGTACATGTGAGTCTGTGCTGAATGAATGTCAGGATTTACACTGATTAACTGTGTCTTCGATCTATGATTATTCAAAAAGTTGTATGTTTTCTATCAGGTGAACAAATGTCCTGATCAAAACAAGAGTTAAATGATTTCCTGGGTTACTTCTGTCAATAACAATCAAAACCAAAGCTGTGTTGCAGTTTTATGTGTCTGTAAACACAGAAAGACATTCACGTTTCTATTTAAATTGTCATTTTATTGATAACACCTTAACACATTTTCTTGAAGTTAGAGAAACACGTGTAGCACGTAAGAGAACAGAGCAATAATCTGAAGAATCAGAGAACTAGAGGATTAATATTATTATACAGAAGAAACCCAAACTGACAAAAAGAGACAAAGGGAAACTAGAAAGAGCCAACTGCAGAGAAATGATTGAAGAAGGTTGGAAACAGAGGGACCAGGGAAAAAAGAGTGAAAGACACCCTACGAGGAGAAGCCAACTCAGTGTTGTCAGTGCAACTTAGTCAGTGGCTGGAGAAAGAAGATAGCAGAGGTTCAGAGTGAACACAGAGGCTCCAGTTTATCTCAGTAAAGCTTCATCTGACTAAACAGCTGACAGGAAGGCAGCAGAGCTCACTGACCTCAAGAGACTAGAGGAGGACAGACATTAGTTTATATGTAGGGCTGCACAATTAATCATTTTCAATCATGACTCAGCTCTGATCATTCATATAGAATAATGATTTATTAGTGGTGTTGGTGCATTTCATTTCATCAAGAGTGTGGCTGCAAACAGTTAAGATGCTGATATAAGATGAATGAAGGAGAATCATTTTGTTCCCAAATCACTGAGGAAAATAATTGTGCAGCAACATCATGATCATGATCTCAAACTGTAATCAGAACGATCAATTTAGTCATAATTGTGCAGCCCTGATCAATAATTATAATGGAAGCTTGTTCTTATTCTACAGTGATAAACTGCTGTTGTCTCTGACTGGATTGTCTGTTAGATTTGACACTAAAGTCGACTTATTGTGCAGCTACATTAGAAGCATCAACCTGCCGTCCATCTGTGTCCTGTTTGTGCTTTACTTTTGTGTGACTGCGCCCCCTGCTGGAGCTCATTCACTCTCTGAACTGCCTCTAATCTGTCAGTCGGACTCGAGTGCTGTTCCTCAAAGTGACATGCAGGCTGAGTGAAGAACCGCTCACTCTCAGTGCTGATGGTCAACAAGTGCTCCTCGTATTCTCTCAGCTATGTTCAAAAGGCACTGACAACACAGAGCCCCGTAGAAAAGCATGCGAAATAATCATCATCATCATCATCCTCATAGTCATCCTTAGTGCCACAGTCATCAATATAATCATCCTGATCATCATAGTCATCTTCATTATATCATCTTGAGACAAAAATAGTTATATGCACTTAAAAAGCTGAGAAAATAGAAAGAGAAAAGGTGGAGTATACCAGCATTCAGTAGAAAATGAGAAACCAAATAAAAAGGAAAAAACACCAAAAAAACAAGTGTCCTGCTGACTGTCATGCAAAGGAAATGCCAGCTATGCTGCTAGTTAGTGGCAGTTGTGTAATACTGTGTACTCCTTCATGTTGAATATGTGAGTCTTATTATACTGGTTTTCAAGGCTAGTAAACGCACTAAGAAGAACAGAAGAACAACACATTTGTACTGTACATACTGCTATTTCCTCTTTTTTTGGAGGGGAGAGGGCAGGACTGTTTTTAGGCTCCAAAGAGGAGGAAGAAATATTTTGTAATCAATTTCAGACACCTGATCTACTCTTAAAAGTCTGTCACACTGACGTCCAATGTGTCCCTTACATAAAAAAAACACTAAACACCTGATACTGAAAAAACACACTGCTGTGTAACACAAACATAATATAATCCACAGCAGGATAATTCATAACCAGGATATAATAAGCTACTATATGTGCAGTGTATGCCTGTGTATGGATCGGTTCACAAGAGTTTGAACATCACCAGGGTACATCGATAAGAATTTAAGGGACGACTGATGTTTCCATTTAAGCCATTTACTGCCAACATGCATACATGTAGGCTAGAGCAATAGAAGATGATGAAGCTTGTGACGGTTATGTTTTTTTTTAAATAAATGATGAACAGAAAAACACAAGAATTACAATATACAGTTAAACAATATATAACATCACATATCTAGGTATCTAACAAAACAGTGAATATTAGGGCTGAAATTAATACGTCACAGCAAACTTTACATTTAACAATTACACAGTGAAAGAAGTTTTAAATATTCTAATTTAAGTTATAAGGATTCTAGATGTTGCATCTCCTAAATTAAGAACTACAGAGAATGAGTTACGTGCAATGTGCACTTACACACAACTATTAATCTGTAGGCTCAAAGCAAACAGGCCAGGTGACCATTATATCATTTACCAGTATATACTGGTCAAGTGCTTACTCACATTCAATCTACATGAATCCAAAAATAACCATTAAATTATAACATATGATGAAAGTAATAAACTCACTTTAGTCACACACAGCCATAGGTGTGTATGTGAAACACAGGTACAGAGGACCCTCACATGTGGTTAGTGGTGCTGCCGGCCAGAACAAAGGAAATGGGTGAGATATCAGTAGACCATGATTAGGAGTGAGTGAGCTCAGGTGAGTATGGGCGAATTCACACCAAGGAAGTAGGCGGAGGATTTTTGAATGGTGTCGGTCTATTCTACAATGGGAAACAATATTTTCTTAATGCAGAGGTATTTCACTGTAAAAAAAACATCTTAATTGCTTTACTAATTTTAACAATTCAAACTTCAGGATCACTACTGATAGTACCTGCACTTCAAGATAGAAATGACAGAGACTGTCTGGGATGTTCAGGAGTCAAAACACTCCTGCACAGATGATCAGAAACCTGGAAAATATTCATCAATCATAAAGGGATACTAATTACCAAGTTGTGTTATATATCATAGCCTGAACATGATTAAAATCAGGATTATCCATAACAGGCTCTAGTCTTCATGTAAATGTACTAACTGAAAGAACAGAAATTGAGTGAAATTTAATTAAGTTACAATTTAAAATAATAGAATATTAAAAAATGATTAAACTTGTCGTAAACAGCTCTGCTTAAACTATCTCTCAGTTGATGAAGTTGTTGTGAATGAATGTTCTGTCAGTCAACTATAATTGTTTCAGCACTATTTCACATCCACTTTTCAAGAATAGATGCTTTCATTGTTAAAATATACAGTCAGTTTTTGGTGGAGTATTCCTTTAACATCAATAACACAGAAACAGCACCATCTGATGGAGACACAATCAAATGGCAGTTTCATTTCCATCAGCTCTCCACCCATAACAAGTAAATGAAACTGAAAGATTTACATTGTTGAACAGAGCGCAGACGTCGTTACGTTGCAGAGAGAAATCTCTACTGAAGAACACACACTCGGAGGATTGAACAGAGAAAGTTGAAGGGACTGTAACTTGGTGAGTCTGCAACTTTAAGAAAATCAAAAAATCTGGGAAAATGGCTGAGAAAGCTGCTCTTTTGGAAAGTTTCCTGAACTGCCATGTGTGTTCAGAGACTTTCAGAGATCCCGTGTCTCTGACCTGCAACCACAGCTTCTGTTCAAGCTGTCTGCAAAAATTCTGGGAACAAGCTAAAAACAAAAACTGTCCCATTTGTAAAAGAAAATCTTCAAAGGATTATCCATCCATCAACCTTTCTCTCAAAGACCTGGCTGACTCCTTTGCAAAGACGCAGAATAATGATTCATCTGAGACGGAGAAAGAAAAGGAGAAAGAGGAAGTGGTGTGTGATAAACATCCAGAAGTCCCTTATTGGTTCTGTGAGGATGAACAGAGAGCTGTGTGTCCTGTCTGTGAGTTTTCTCTCCACCACAGTCACAAGGTGGTTCCTGTAGAACAAGCAGTCAGTGACCTGAAGGACCAGCTGAAATCTGACTTAGAGTCTCTGCAGGACAAGAGGGACAAATACGAAGAAGTGGAGAAAACATACAATGAAATGGTTGAACACTCCAAGAAGCAGCTGTTGTCCACAGAGAAGCAGATCAGAGCAGAGTTCAACAAGCTCCACCAGTTCCTGAAAGAGGAAGAGGAGTCCAGACTGGCAGCTCTGAGGGAGGAAGAGGAGCAGAAGGGGAAGACTATCAGCAGAGAGATGAAGAGGATTCAGGAGCAGATCTCCTCTCTGTCAGACAGTATCTCTGCTGTTGAAGAAGACCTGCAGAAACACAACGTGTCATTCCTCAGCAGTTATAAACCCACTCAGACCAGAGCCAGAGACCAGTGCTCACTGTCAGATCCACAGCTGGTCTCAGGAGCACTGATAGATGTGGCCAAACACCTGGGCAACCTGTCCTTCAGAGTCTGGGAGAAGATGAAGGAGAAGGTCCACTTCAGTCCTGTCATTCTGGACCCAAACACTGCAAACCCCTGTCTCTATCTGTCTGATGATCTGACCAGTGTGAGACGTGGAGACACAAACCAGCAGCTTCCTGATAATCCAGAGAGACACACTAATTATTCCACTGTTCTGGGCTCTGAGGGCTTCAGCTCAGGGAAACACAGCTGGGAGGTGGAGGTGGGAGACCATCCTGACTGGACTGTGGGTTTGGCTAAAGAGTCAGTTGACAGGAAGGGAGAGATATTTGCCTCACCAGATTATGGAATCTGGTGTTTACTGCATGACAGTGGAAAATACACTAATGGTCTTGGTAAGACTGTCAGCGTGAAGAAGAGTCTCCAGAGGATCAGAGTACAGCTGGACTATGACAGGGGGGAGGTGTCCTATTACGACCCTGAAGATATGACTCACATCTGCACTCACAGAGACACTTTCACTGAGAAACTCTTCCCTTATTTCAGTATCGGAGAGGCTGGTGATGCTAAAACCACTGATATCAAAATCTATCAAACTGAGATTTCTCTGTGATGTTCAGGAAGGTTTGTGAGATGTGATTTATTAGGATTTGAGGAGGATAATTAGATCTACAGATTTATTTTTGTCAATATCAGTTAGTGATTTATAGGTGAAACTCAAGAATTTGACATTTACTTTTTATGTGTTGATTATCAAAGTTTTTAAAGTAATTCAGTGAAGAAAAAAATGCACTTTCTCAACATGCGTTAATAATAATACATTCAGAGTTTTTACAAATGTTTTTTAGATAGAAAACATTATTTACTGTGCAGAATGGACCAAACAGGGAATATTGATATAATAATTCACCTGATCTTTATTTACCATGTGTATCATTAATCATAATAATAACTTCTGACTGTCAAACATTTTCTATATATTCATTCAGTTTTATCCATGAGAGCAAACTGAACCTTCTTCCTGATTTGTGATACTTTAAATTGAGAAAATTCTGCAGAAATTAATGTTCACAGTTTTTTGTTTCTCTCTCTAAGGTTCATCTAAATTATAGCAGCCCGAAATTTAAAAAAAAATTGAAAATGTCCATCAAATATTGACAAAGATCATGTAGATCACAGCTTGGACTGCACCTGATGACAGTTTTTTTATTATCTATTAATTTGTTGATGCTTTTATTCATTGATCAAACATTTAGTCAATAAAATAAAATGAAAATATCAAATATGATCAATCTTCAGTCCTAATGATATGTATTCACAAAGATTGATTGTAAAGCCCTGACCCTCATGTTGAACTCTGGATTTTAAAGGTTGTTAGTAGTGATCACCTTCATCTTTCTGTTTCAGCATTTATTTCTTAATTCTTGAACATTTATAAAGTTGGAGCTGCTGTTTGTTCCTTTGTGTTTATGTTAATCATCACTTGTGAAACACATCAGTACATGTGAGTCTGTGCTGAATGAATGTCAGGATTTACACTGATTAACTGTGTCTTCGATTTATGATTAATTCAAAAAGTTATATGTTTTCTATCTGGTGAACAAATGTCCTGATTAAACAAGAGTTAAATGATTTCCTGGGTTACTTCTGTCAATAAAAATCAAAATCAAAGCTGTGCTGCAGTTTTATGTGTCTGTAAACACAGAAAGACATTCACGTTTCTATTTAAATTATCATTTTATTGATAACACCTTAACACATTTTCTTGAAGTTAGAGAAACACGTGTAGCACGTAAGAGAACAGAGCAATAATCTGAAGAATCAGAGAACTAGAGGATCAATATTATTATACAGAAGAAACCCAAACTGACAAAAAGAGACAAAGGGAAACTAGAAAGAGCCAACTGCAGAGAAATGATTGAAGAAGGTTGGAAACAGAGGGACCAGGGAAAAAAAGAGTGAAAGACACCCTACGAGGAGAAGCCAACTCAGTGTTGTCAGTGCAACTTAGTCAGTGGCTGGAGAAAGAAGATAGCAGAGGTTCAGAGTGAACACAGAGGCTCCAGTTTATCTCAGTAAAGCTTCATCTGACTAAACAGCTGACAGGAAGGCAGCAGAGCTCACTGACCTCAAGAGACTAGAGGAGGACAGACATTAGTTTATATGTAGGGCTGCACAATTAATCATTTTCAATCATGACTCAGCTCTGATCATTCATATAGAATAATGATTTATTAGTGGTGTTGGTGCATTTCAATTTCATTAACAATGTGGCTGCAAACAGTTAAGATGCTGATATAAGATGAATGAAGGAGAATCATTTTGTTCCCAAATCACTGAGGAAAATAATTGTGCAGCAGCATCATGATCATGATCTCAATCTGTAATCAGAACGATCAATTTAGTCATAATTGTGCAGCCCTGATCAATAATTATAATGGAGGCTTGTTCTTATTCTACAGTGATAAACTGCTGTTGTCTCTGACTGGATCGTCTGTTAGATTTGACACTAAAGTCGACTTATTGTGCAGCTACATTAGAAGCATCAACCTGCCGTCCATCTGTGTCCTGTTTGTGCTTTACTTTGTGTGACTGCGCCCCCTGCTGGAGCTCATTCACTCTCTGAACTGCCTCTAATCTGTCAGTCGGACTCGAGTGCTGTTCCTCAAAGCGACATGCAGGCTGAGTGAAGAACCGCTCACTCTCAGTGCTGATGGTCAACAAGTGCTCCTCGTATTCTCTCAGCTATGTTCAAAAGGCACTGACAACACAGAGCCCTGTAGAAAAGCATGCAAAATAATCATCATCATCATCCTCATAGTCATCCTTAGTGCCACAGTCATCAATATAATCATCCTGATCATCATAGTCATCTTCATTATATCATCTTGAGACAAAAATAGTTATATGCACTTAAAAAGCTGAGAAAATAGAAAGAGAAAGGTGGAGTATACCAGCATTCAGTAGAAAATGAGAAACCAAATAAAAAGGAAAAAACACCAAAAAACAAGTGTCCTGCTGACTGTCATGCAAAGGAAATGCCAGCTATGCTGCTAGTTAGTGGCAGTTGTGTAATACTGTGTACTCCTTCATTTTAAATATGTGAGTCTTATTATACTGGTTTTCAAAGCTAATAAACACACTAAGAAGAACTGAAGAACAACACATTTATACTGTACATGCTGCTATTTCTTCTTTTTTTGGAGGGGAGTGGGCAGGACTGTTTTTACGCACCAAAGAGGAGGAAAAAATATTTTGTAATCAATTTCAGACACCTGATCTACTCTTAAAAGTCTGTCACACTGACATCCAATGCGCCCCTTACATTAAGAAAAAAACACTAAACACCTGATACTGAGAGGAGACTGCAGGCAGACTCTGTAGAAAAAACACACTGCTGTGTAAAACAAACATAATATGATCCACAGCAGGATAATTCATAACCAGGATATAATAAGCTACTATATGTGCAGTGTATGCCTGTGTATGGATCGGTTCACAGGATTTTTAGCATCACCAGGGTACATCGATAAGAATTTAAGGGACGACTGATGTTTCCATTTAAGCCATTTATTGCCAACATGCATACATGTAGGCTAGAGCAATAGAAGATGATGAAGCTTGTGATGGTTATGTCTTTTTTTTGTGTGAACAGAAAATGATGAACAGGAAAACTCAAGAATTACAATATACAGTTAAACTATATATAACATCACACATTTAGGTATCTAACAAACAGTGAATATTAGGGCTGAAATTAATACGTCACAGCAAACTTTACATTTAACAATTACACAATGAAAGAAGTTTTAAATATTCTAATTTAAGTTATAAGGATTCTAGATGTTGCATCTCCTAAATTAAGAACTACAGAGAATGAGTTACGTGCAATGTGCACTTATACACAACTATAAATCTGTAGGCTCAAGGCAAACAGGCCAGGTGACCATTATATCATTTACCAGTATATACTGGTCAAGCTTTTGCTCACATTCAATCTACATGAATCCAAAAATAACCATTAAACTATAACATATGAAGAAAGTAATGAACTCACTTTAGTCACACACAGCCATAGGTGTGTATGTGAAACACAGGTACAGAGGACTCTCACATGTGGTTAGTGGTGCTGCCGGCCAGAACAAAGGAAATGGGTGAGATATCAGTAGACCATGATTAGGAGTGAGTGAGCTCAGGTGAGAATGGTTGGATTCACACCAAGAAAGTAGGCGGAGGATTGTTGAATGGTGTGGATCTATTCTACAATGGGAAACAATATTTTCTTAATGCAGAGGTATTTCACTGTAAAAAATATCTTAATTGTTTTACTAATTTCAACAATTCAAACTTCAGGATCACTACTGATAGTACCTGCACATCAATATAGAAATGACAGAGACTGTCTGGGATGTTCAGGAGTCAAAACACTCCTGCACAGGTGATCAGAAACCTGGATAATATTCATCAATCATAAAGGGATACTAATTACCAAGTTGTGTTATATCATAACTTTAACATGATTAAAATCAGGATTATTCATAACAGGCGCTAATCTTCATGTAAATGTACTAACTGACAGAACAGAAGTTGAGTAAAGTTTAATGAAGTTAAATTTAAAATATTAGAATATCATAAAATGATTAAAATTGCCATAAACAGCTATGCTTAAACTATTTATCGGTTGATGAAGTTGTTCTGAATGAATGTTCTGGTAGTAAATTACAATTGTTTCAGCACTATTTCACATAAACTTTTCAAGTATAGACGCTTTCATTGTTTGATAGTTAAAACATACAGTAGGTTTTTGGTGGAGTATTCCTTTAACATCTGTAACACAGAAACAGCAACATCTGGTGGAGACACAATCAAATGGCAGTTTTATTTCAATCCGCTCTCTACCTGTGACGCAGGTAAATGAAACTGAAAGCACATTGACACTGTTGAACAGATCGCAGACGCCATTACGTTACAGAGTGAAATCTCTACTGAAGAACACACACTCGGAGGACTGAACAGAGAAAGTTGAAGAGACTGTATTTTGGTGAGTCTGCAACTTAAAGAAAATCTAGAAATCAGAGAAAATGGCTGAAAGAGCTCTTTTTGAAGGTTACCTGAGTTGCCACGTGTGTTCAGAGACTTTCAGTGATCCTGTGTCTCTGACCTGCAACCACAGCTTCTGTTCAAGCTGTCTGCAAAAATTCTGGGAACAAGCTAAAAACAAAAACTGTCCCATTTGTAAAAGAAAATCTTCAAAGGATTATCCATCCATCAACCTCTCTCTCAAAGACCTGGCTGACTCCTTTGCTAAGAGGCAGAATAATTCACCTGAGACGGAGAAAGAAAAGGAGAAAGAGGAGGTGGTGTGTCATAAACATCCAGAAGTCCCTTATTGGTTCTGTGAGGATGAACAGAGAGTTGTGTGTCCTGTCTGTGATTTTCTTCTCCATCACGGTCACAAGGTGGTTCCTGTAGAACAAGCAGTCAGTGACCTGAAGGACCAGCTGAAATCTGACTTAAAGTCTCTGCAGGACAAGATGGACAAATACAAACAAGTGGAGAAAACATACAATGAAATGGTTGAACACTCCAAGAAGCAGCTGTTGTCCACAGAGAAGCAGATCAGAGCAGAGTTCAACAAGCTCCACCAGTTTCTGAAAGAGGAAGAGGAGTCCAGACTGGCAGCTCTGAGGGAGGAAGAGGAGCAGAAGGGGAAGACTATCAGCAGAGAGATGAAGAGGATTCAGGAGCAGATCTCCTCTCTGTCAGACAGTATCTCTGCTGTTGAAGAAGACCTGCAGAAACACAACGTGTCATTCCTCAGCAGTTATAAACCCACTCAGACCAGAGCCAGAGACCAGTGCCCACTGTCAGATCCACAGCTGGTCTCAGGAGCGCTGATAGATGTGGCCAAACACCTGGGCAACCTGTCCTTCAGAGTCTGGGAGAAGATGAAGGAGAAGGTCCACTTCAGTCCTGTCATTCTGGACCCAAACACTGCAGACCCCCGTCTCTATCTGTCTGATGATCTGACCAGTGTGAGACGTGGAGACACAAACCAGCAGCTCCCTGATAATCCAGAGAGAAACACTAAGTATATCACTGTTCTGGGCTCTGAGGGCTTCAGCTCAGGGAAACACAGCTGGGAGGTGAAGGTGGGAGACTATCCTGTCTGGAATGTGGGTTTGGCTAAAGAGTCAGTTGACAGGAAGGGAGAGATATTTTCCTCACCAGAATATGGAATCTGGTGTTTATGGCATGGTGATGGAAAATACATTGATGTTGTTGGTGAGACTGTCAGAGTGAAGAAGAGTCTCCAGAGGATCAGAGTCCAGCTGGACTATGACACGGGGGAGGTGTCCTTCTACGACCCTGAAGACAAGACTCACATCTACACTCACAGAGACACTTTCACTGAGAAACTCTTCCCTTATTTTAACCTTGGAGAGGCTGGTGATGCTAAAACCACTGATATCAAAATCTGTCAAACTGAGATTTCTCTGTGATGTTCAGGAAGGTTTGTGAGATGTGATTTATTAGGATTTGATGGAATAATTAGATCTACAGATTTATATTTTCACTATCAGTTAGTGATTTATAGGTGAGAGTAATGCATTTAACATTTACTTTTTAATGGTTTAATCATGCAGGGTTTGTTTTTCTTTTAAAGTAAAAAATATTTTTTTCAAAGTGTATTTATAATAATACATTCAGACGTTTTACAAATGTTTTCTTTTTAAAATAAAGGAAAAACTTTTTTTACTGTGAAGAATGGACAGAACAGGGAATCTTAACGTAATAATTCACCTGTTTATTTACCATGTGTGTCATTAATCACAGATATCTGCTGATTGTCAAAACTTTTCTATGTGATTATTCAGTTTTATCCATGAAAACAAACTGAATCTTCTTCCTGATTTTTGGTGCTTTAACTCAAGAAAATTCTGTAGAAATTAGTTTTAAACAGTTTTTCATTTCTTCTTCAAGGTTAATTTGAAAGTGTCCATCAAATATTGACATAAAGATCATGAAGATCACAGCTTGAGCTGCACCTGATGACAGTTTTTTTTAAATTATCTATTAATTTGTTAATGCTTTTATTCATTGATCAAACATTTAGTCAATAAAATAAAATGAAAATATACATCAAATATGATCAATCATCAGTCCTAATGATGTGTATTCAAAAAGATTGATTGTAAAGCCCTGACCCTCATGTTGAACTGTGGATTTTAAAGGTTGTTAGTAGTGATCACCTTCATCTTTCTGTTTCAGCATTTATTTCTTAATTCTTGAACATTTATAAAGTTGGAGCTGCTGTTTGTTCCTGTGTGTTTATGTTAATCATCACTTGTGAAACACATCAGTACATGTGAGTCTGTGCTGAATGAACGTCATGATTTACGCTGATTAACTGTGTCTTCATTTTATGATTTATTCAAAAAGTTGTATGTTTTCTATCTGGTGAACAAATGTCCTGATCAAAACAAGAGTTAAATGATTTCCTGGGTTATTTCTGTCAATAAAAATCTAAATCAAAGCTGTGCTGCAGTTTTATGTGTCTGTAAACACAGAAAGTCATTCACGTTTCTATTTAAATTGTCATTTTATTGATAACACCTTAACACATTTTCTTGAAGTTAGAGAAACACGTGTAGCACGTAAGAGAACATAGCAATAATCTGAAGAATCAGAGAACTAGAGGATTAATATTATTATACAGAAGAAACCCAAACTGACAAAAAGGGACAAAGGGAAACTAGAAAGAGCCAACTGCAGAGAAATGATTGAAGAAGGTTGGAAACAGAGACGAGGGAAAAAAAGAGTGAAAGACACCCTACGAGGAGAAGCCAACTCAGTGTTGTCAGTGCAACTTAGTCAGTGGCTGGAGAAAGAAGATAGCAGAGGTTCAGAGTGAACACAGAGGCTCCAGTTTATCTCAGTAAAGCTTCATCTGACTAAACAGCTGACAGGAAGGCAGCAGAGCTCACTGACCTCAAGAGACTAGAGGAGGACAGACATTAGTTTATATGTAGGGCTGCACAATTAATCATTTTCAATCATGACTCAGCTCTGATCATTCATATAGAATAATGATTTATTAGTGGTGTTGGTGCATTTCATTTCATTAACAATGTGGCTGCAAACAGTTAAGATGCTGATATAAGATGAATGAAGGAGAATCATTTTGTTCCCAAATCACTGAGGAAAATAATTGTGCAGCAGCATCATGATCATGATCTCAAACTGTAATCAGAACGATCAATTTAGTCATAATTGTGCAACCCTGATAAATACTTATAATGGAAGCTTGTTCTTATTCTACAGTGATAAACTGCTGTTGTCTCTGATTGGATTGTCTGTTAGATTTGACACTAAAGTCGACTTATTGTGCAGCTACATTAGAAGCATCAACCTGCCGTCCATCTGTGTCCTGTTTGTGCTTTACTTTGTGTGACTGCGCCCCCTGCTGGAGCTCATTCACTCTCTGAACTGCCTCTAATCTGTCAGTCGGACTCGAGTGCTGTTCCTCAAAGTGACATGCAGGCTGAGTGAAGAACCGCTCACTCTCAGTGCTGATGGTCAACAAGTGCTCCTCGTATTCTCTCAGCTATGTTCAAAAGGCACTGACAACACAGAGCCCCGTAGAAAAGCATGCGAAATAATCATCATCATCATCCTCATAGTCATCCTTAGTGCCACAGTCATCAATATAATCATCCTGATCATCATAGTCATCTTCATTATGTCATCTTGAGACAACAATAGTTATATGCACTTAAAAAGCTGAGAAAATAGAAAGAGAAAGGTGGAGTATACCAGCATTCAGTAGAAAATGAGAAAGCAAATAAAAAGGAAAAAACAACAAAAAAACAAGTGTCATGCTGACTGTCATGCAAAGGAAATGCCAGCTATGCTGCTAGTTAGTGGCAGTTGTGTAATACTGTGTACTCCTTCATGTTAAATATGTGAGTCTTATTATACTGGTTTTCAAGGCTAGTAAACACACTAAGAAGAACCAAAGAACAACATATTTATACTGTACATGCTGCTATTTCTTCTTTTTTTGGAGGGGAGTGGGCAGGACTGTTTTTACGCACCAAAGAGGAGGAAAAAATATTTTGTAATCAATTTCAGACACCTGATCTACTCTTAAAAGTCTGTCACAATGACATCCAATGTGTCCCTTACATAAAAAACACACTAAACACCTGATACCGAGAGGAGACTGCAGGCAGACTCTGTAGGAAAAACACACTGCTGTGTAAAACAAACATAATATAATCCACAGCAGGATAATTCATAACCAGGATATAATAAGCTACTATATGTGCAGTGTATGCCTGTGTATGGATCGGTTCACAGGAGTTTGAGCATCACCAGGGTACATCGATAAGAATTTAAGGGACGACTGATTTTTCCATTTAAGCCATTTATTGCCAACATGCATACATGTAGGCTAGAGCAATAGAAGATGATGAAGCTTGTGACAGTTATGTTTTTTTTTTGTGTGAACAGAAAATGATGAACAGGAAAACTCAAAAATTACAATATATAGTTAAACAATATATAACATCACACATTTAGGTATCTAACAAACAGCGAATATTAGGGCTGAAATTAATACGTCACAGCAAACTTTACATTTAACAATTACACAATGAAAGAAGTTTTAAATATTCTAATTTAAGTTATAAGGATTCTAGATGTTGCATCTCCTAAATTAAGAACTACAGAGAATGAGTTATGTGCAATGTGCACTTACACACAACTATAAATCTGTATGCTCAAAACAAACAGACCAGGTGACCATTATATCATTTACCAGTATATACTGGTCAAGTGCTGACTCACATTCAATCTACATGAATCCAAAAACAACCATTAAATTATAACATATGAAGAAAGTAATAAACTCACTTTAGTCACACACAGCCATAGGTGTGTATGTGAAACACAGGTACAGAGGACTCTCACATGTGGTTAGTGGTGCTGCCGGCCAGAACAAAGGAAATGGGCGAGATATCAGTAGACCATGATTAGGAGTGAGTGAGCTCAGGTGAGTATGGTTGGATCCACACCATGGAAGTAAGTGAAGGATTGTTGAATGGTGTGGGTCTATTCTACAATGAGAAACAATATTTTCAATACAGAAATGACAGAGACTGTCTGGGATGTTCAGGAGTCAAAGACACTCCTGCACAGACGATCAGAAACCTGGATAATATTCATCAATCATAAAGGGATACTAATTACCAAGTTGTGTTATATCATAACTTTAACATGATTAAAATTAGGATTATTCATAACAGGCTCTAGTCTCCATGTAAATATACTAACTGACAGAACAGAAGTTGAGTGAAATTTAATTAAGTTACAATTTAAAATAATAGAATATTATAAAATGATTAAACTTTTCATAAATGGCTCTGCTTAAACTATTCTCAGTTGATGAAGTTGTTGTGAATGAATGTTCTGTCAGTCAATTATAATTGTTTCAGCACTATTTCACATCCACTTTTCAAGAATAGATGCTTTCATTGTTAAAATATACAGTCAGTTTTTGGTGGAGTATTCGTTTAACATCCATAACACAGAAACAGCAACATCTGGTGGAGACACAATCAAATGGCAGTTTCATTTCCATCAGCTCTCCACCCATAACAAGTAAATGAAACTGAAAGATTTACATTGTTGAACAGAGCGCGGACGTCGTTACATTACAGAGTGAAATCTCTACTGAAGAACACACACTCGGAGGACTGAACAGAGAAAGTTGAAGGGACTGTAACTTGGTGAGTCTGCAACTTAAAGAAAATCTAGAAATCAGAGGAAATGGCTGAGAAAATTGCTCTTGTTGAAAGTTTCCTGAGTTGCCATGTGTGTTCAGAGACTTTCAGAGATCCTGTGTCTCTGACCTGCAACCACAGCTTCTGTTCAAGCTGTCTGCAAAAATTCTGGGAACAAGCTAAAAACAAAAACTGTCCCATTTGTAAAAGAAAATCTTCAAAGGATTATCCATCCATCAACCTTTCTCTCAAAGACCTGGCTGACTCCTTTGCTAAGAGGCAGAATAATTCATCTGAGACGGAGAAAGAAAAGGAGAAAGAGGAAGTGGTGTGTGATAAACATCCAGAAGTCCCTTATTGGTTCTGTGAGGATGAACAGAGAGCTGTGTGTCCTGTCTGTGAGTTTTCTCTCCACCAGAGTCACAAGGTGGTTCCTGTAGAACAAGCAGTCAGTGACCTGAAGGACCAGCTGAAATCTGACTTAGAGTCTCTGCAGGACAAGAGGAACAAATACGAAGAAGTGGAGAAAACATACAATGAAATGGTTGAACACTCCAAGAAGCAGCTGTTGTCCACAGAGAAGCAGATCAGAGCAGAGTTCAACAAGTTCCACCAGTTCCTGAAAGAGGAAGAGGAGTCCAGACTGGCAGCTCTGAGGGAGGAAGAGGAGCAGAAGGGGAAGACTATCAGCAGAGAGATGAAGAGTATTCAGGAGCAGATCTCCTCTCTGTCAGACAGCATCTCTGCTGTTGAAGAAGATCTGCAGAAACACAACGTGTCATTCCTCAGCAGTTATAAACCCACTCAGACCAGAGCCAGAGACCAGTGCTCACTGTCAGATCCACAGCTGGTCTCAGGAGCACTGATAGATGTGGCCAAACACCTGGGCAACCTGTCCTTCAGAGTCTGGGAGAAGATGAAGGAGAAGGTCCACTTCAGTCCTGTCATTCTGGACCCAAACACTGCAAACCCTTGTCTCTATCTGTCTGATGATCTGACCAGTGTGAGAAATGAAGACACAAAGCAGCAGCTCCCTGATAATCCAGAGAGAAACACTAATTATCCCACTGTTCTGGGCTCTGAGGGCTTCAGCTCAGGGAAACACAGCTGGGAGGTGGAGGTGGGAGACTATCCTGGATGGAATGTGGGTTTGGCTAAAGAGTCAGTTGACAGGAAGGGAGAGCGATTTGCTTCACCAGAATATGGAATCTGGTGTTTACTGCATGACAGTGGAGAATACACTAATGGAGATGGTGAGACTGTCAGTGTGAAGAAGAGTCTCCAGAGGATCAGAGTCCAGTTGGACTATGACAGGGGGGAGGTGTCCTTCTACAACCATGAAGACATGACTCACATCTGCACTCTCAGAGACACTTTCACTGAGAAACTCTTCCCTTATGTCAGTGTGGGAGAGGCTGGTGATGCTAAAACCACTGACATCAAAATCTGTTAAACTGAGATTTCTCTGTTCAGGAAGGTTTGTGAGATGTGATTTATTAGGATTTGATGGAATAATTAGATCTACAAATTTATTTTTGTCAATAGTAGTTAGTTCTCTATAGGTAAAAGTCAAGAATTCAACATTTACTTTTGATATTGTAATTATCCAAGTTTTTAAAGTAAGTCAGTTAAACTTTCTCAAAATGCATTCAGACTTTTTATGTTTTCTTTTTAAAATAAAAAAAACATGTTGATTGTGCAGAATGGGCCAAACAGCGAATGCTGATGTAATAATTCACCTCTTCTTTATTTACCATGTGTATCTACTGATTGTTAAACCTTTTCCATATGTTCATTCAGTTTTATCCATAAGAAACAACTGAATCTCTTCCTGATTTTTGATACTTTAACACGAGAAAATTTTGCTAAAATGAATTTTGCTAAAATGAATGTCTAACATTCAGTTTTTCATTTCTTTCTTCAAAAAGATCATGTAGATCACAGCAAAAATGATTGATCTTCATTCCTAATATGTATTCAGAAGACTGACTGCAAAGCCCTGACCCTCATGTTGAACTCTGGATTTTAAAGGTTGTTAGTAGTGATCACCTTTATCTTTCTGTTTCAGCATTTATTTCTTAATTCTTGAACATTTATAAAGTTGGAGCTGCTGTTTGTTCTTGTGTGTTTATATTAATCATCACTTCACATTTCAGATGTGAAACACATCAGCACATGTGAGTCTGTGCTGAATGAATGTCAGGATTTACACTGATTAACTGTGTCTTTGATTTATGATTTATTCAAAAAGTTGTATGTTTTCTATCAGGTGAACAAATGTCCTGATCAAAACAAGAGTTAAATGATTTCCTGGGTTACTTCTGTCAATAAAAATCAAAATCAAAGCTGTGTTGCAGTTTTATGTGTCTGTAAACACAGAAAGACATTCACGTTTCTATTTAAATTGTCATTTTATTGATAACACCTTAACACATTTTCTTGAAGTTAGAGAAACACGTGTAGCACGTAAGAGAACAGAGCAATAATCTGAAGAATCAGAGAAGTAGAGGATTAATATTATTATACAGAAGAAACCCAAACTGACAAAAAGAGACAAAGGGAAACTAGAAAGAGCCAACTGCAGAGAAATGATTAAAGAAGGTTGGAAACAGAGGGACCAGGGAAAAAAGAGTGAAAGACACGCTACGAGGAGAAGCCAACTCAGTGTTGTCAGTGCAACTTAGTCACTGGCTGGAGAAAGAAGATAGCAGAGGTTCAGAGTGAACACAGAGGCTCCAGTTTATCTCAGTAAAGCTTCATCTGACTAAACAGCTGACAGGAAGGCAGCAGAGCTCACTGACCTCAAGAGACTAGAGGAGGACAGACATTAGTTTATATGTAGGGCTGCACAATTAATCATTTTCAATCATGACTCAGCTCTGATCATTCATATAGAATAATGATTTATTAGTGGTGTTGGTGCATTTCATTTCATTAAGAATGTGGCTGCAAACAGTTAAGATGCTGATATAAGATGAGTGAAGGAGAATCATTTTGTTCCCAAATCACTGAGGAAAATAATTGTGCAGCAACATCATGATCATGATCTCAAACTGTAATCAGAACGATCAATTTAGTCATAATAGTGCAGCCCTGATCAATAATTATAATGGAGGCTTGTTCTTATTCTACAGTGATAAACTGCTGTTGTCTCTGACTGGATTGTCTGTTAGATTTGACACTAAAGTCGACTTATTGTGCAGCTACATTAGAAGCATCAACCTGCCGTCCATCTGTGTCCTGTTTGTGCTTTACTTTGTGTGACTGCGCCCCCTGCTGGAGCTCATTCACTCTCTGAACTGCCTCTAATCTGTCAGTCGGACTCGAGTGCTGTTCCTCAAAGTGACATGCAGGCTGAGTGAAGAACCGCTCGCTCTCAGTGCTGATGGTCAACAAGTGCTCCTCGTATTCTCTCAGCTATGTTCAAAAGGCACTGACAACACAGAGCCCCGTAGAAAAGCATGCGAAATAATCATCATCATCATCATCCTCATAGTCATCCTTAGTGCCACAGTCATCAATATAATCATCCTGATCATCATAGTCATCTTCATTATATCATCTTGAGACAAAAATAGTTATATGCACTTAAAAAGCTGAGAAAATAGAAAGAGAAAGGTGGAGTATACCAGCATTCAGTAGAAAATGAGAAACCAAATAAAAAGGAAAAAACACCAAAAAAACAAGTGTCATGCTGACTGTCATGCAAAGGAAACGCCAGCTATGCTGCTAGTTAGTGGCAGTTGTGTAATACTGTGTACTCCTTCATGTTAAATATGTGAGTCTTATTATACTTGTTTTCAATGCTAGTAAACACACTAAGAAGAACAGAAGAAAAACACATTTATACTGTACATACTGCTATTTCCTCTTTTATTGGAGGGGAGTGGGCAGGACTGTTTTTAGGCACCAAAGAGGAGGAAAAAATATTTTGTAATCAATTTCAGACACCTGATCTACTCTTAAAAGTCTGTCACACTGACATCCAATGTGTCCCTTACATAAAAAAACACTAAACACCTGATACTGAGAGGAGACTGCAGGCAGACAATGATGAGGCAGGTGACCATTATATCATTTACCAGTATATACTGGTCAAGCTTTTACTCACATTCAATCTACATGAATCCAAAAATAACCATTAAACTATAAAATATGAAGAAAGTAATAAACTCACTTTAGTCACACACAGCCATAGGTGTGTATGTGAAACACAGGTACAGAGGACTCTCACATGTGGTTAGTGGTGCTGCCGGCCATGAACAAAGGAAATGGGTGAGATATCAGTAGACCATGATTAGGAGTGAGTGAGCTCAGGTGAGAATGGACGGATTCACACCAAGGAAGTAGGCGGAGTATTGTTGAATGGTGTGGGTCTATTCTACAATGGGCAGCAGAGCTCACTGACCTCAAGAGACTAGAGGAGGACAGACATTAGTTTATATGTAGGGCTGCACAATTAATCATTTTCAATCATGACTCAGCTCTGATCATTTGTATACCGGTAGTTGAATAGTTTGGGTCTATTCTACAATGGAAAAACATATTTTCAATATAGAAATGACAGAGACTGTCTGGGATATTCAGGAGTCAAAGACACTCCTGCACAGATGATCAGAAACCTGGATAATATTCATCAATCATAAAGGGATACTAATTACCAAGTTGTGTTATATCATAGCCTCAACATGATTAAAATCAGGATAATCCATAACAGGCGCTAATCTTCATGTAAATGTACTAACTGACAGAACAGAAATTGAGTGAAATTTAATTAAGTTACAATTTAAAATAATAGAATATTATAAAACTTTTCATAAACAGCTCTGCTTAAACTATTTATCGGTTGATGAAGTTGTTGTGAATGAATGTTCTGTCAGTCAATTATAATTGTTTCAGCACTATTTCACATCCACTTTTCAAGAATAGATGCTTTCATTGTTAAAATATACAGTCAGTTTTTGGTGGAGTATTCCTTTAACATCTGTAACACAGAAACAGCACCATCTGGTGGAGACACAATCAAATGGCAGTTTTATTTCAATCCGCTCTCTACCTGTGACGCAGGTAAATGAAACTGAAAGCAGATTGACATTGTTGAACAGATCGCAGACGCCATTACATTACAGAGTGAAATCTCTACTGAAGAACACACACTCGGAGGACTGAACAGAGAAAGGTGAAGAGACTGTATTTTGGTGAGTCTGCAACTTAAAGAAAATCTAGAAATCAGAGAAAATGGCTGAAAGAGCTCTTTTTGAAGGTTACCTGAGTTGCCACGTGTGTTCAGAGACTTTCAGTGATCCTGTGTCTCTCACCTGCAACCACAGCTTCTGTTCAAGCTGTCTGCAAAAATTCTGGGAACAAGCTAAAAACAAAAACTGTCCCATTTGTAAAAGAAAATCTTCAAAGGATTATCCATCCATCAACCTTTCTCTCAAAGACCTGGCTGACTCCTTTGCTAAGAGGCAGAATAATGATTCATCTGAGACGGAGAAAGAAAAGGAGAAAGAGGAAGTGGTGTGTCATAAACATCCAGAAGTCCCTTATTGGTTCTGTGAGGATGAACAGAGAGTTGTGTGTCCTGTCTGTGATTTTCTTCTCCATCACGGTCACAAGGTGGTTCCTGTAGAACAAGCAGTCAGTGACCTGAAGGACCAGCTGAAATCTGACTTAAAGTCTCTGCAGGACAAGAGGGACAAATACAAACAAGTGGAGAAAACATACAATGAAATGATTCAACACTCTAAGAAGCAGCTGTTGTCCACAGAGAAGCAGATCAGAGCAGAGTTCAACAAGCTCCACCAGTTCCTGAAAGTGGAAGAGGAGTCCAGGCTGGCAGCTCTGAGGGAGGAAGAAGAGCAGAAGGGGAAGACTATCAGCAGAGAGATGAAGAGGATTCAGGAGCAGATCTCCTCTCTGTCAGACAGTATCTCTGCTGTTGAAGAAGACCTGCAGAAACACAAGGTGTCATTCCTCAGCAGTTATAAACCCACTCAGACCAGAGCCAGAGACCAGTGCTCACTGTCAGATCCACAGCTGGTCTCAGGAGTGCTGATAGATGTGGCCAAACACCTGGGCAACCTGTCCTTCAGAGTCTGGGAGAAGATGAAGGAGAAGGTCCACTTCAGTCCTGTCATTCTGGACCCAAACACTGCAGACCCCCGTCTCTATCTGTCTGATGATCTGACCAGTGTGAGACGTGGAGACACAAACCAGCAGCTCCCTGATAATCCAGAGAGAAACACTAAGTATATCACTGTTCTGGGCTCTGAGGGCTTCAGCTCAGGGAAACACAGCTGGGAGGTGGAGGTGGGAGACTATCCTGTCTGGAATGTGGGTTTGGCTAAAGAGTCAGTTGACAGGAAGGGAAAGATATTTTCCTCACCAGATTATGGAATCTGGTGTTTATGGCATGGTGATGGAAAATACATTGATGTTGTTGGTGAGACTGTCAGAGTGAAGAAGAGTCTCCAGAGGATCAGAGTCCAGCTGGACTATGACACGGGGGAGGTGTCCTTCTACGACCCTGAAGACATGACTCACATCTACACTCACAGAGACACTTTCACTGAGAAACTCTTCCCTTATTTTAACCTTGGAGAGGCTGGTGATGCTAAAACCACTGATATCAAAATCTGTCAAACTGAGATTTCTCTGTGATGTTCAGGAAGGTTTGTGAGATGTGATTTATTAGGATTTGAGGAGGATAATTAGATCTACAGATTTATTTTGTCACTATCAGTTAGTGATTTATAGGTGAGAGTAATGCATTTAACATTTACTTTTTAATGGTTTAATCATCCAGGGTTTGTTTTTCTTTTAAAGTAAAAAATATTTTTTTCAAAGTGTATTTATAATAATACATTCAGACGTTTTACAAATGTTCTCTTTTTTAAATAAAGGAAAAACTTTTTTTACTGTGAAGAATGGACAGAACAGGGAATCTTGACGTAATAATTCACCTGTTTATTTACCGTGTGTGTCATTAATCACAGATATCTACTGATTGTCAAACCTTTTCTATATGTTCATTCAGTTTTATCCATGAAAACAAACGGAACCTTCTTCCTGATTTTTGGTGCTTCAACTCAAGAAAATTCTGCAGAAATTAATTTTAAACAGTTTTTCATTTCTTCTTCAAGGTTCAGTCTAAATTACAGCAGCCCGAAATTGAAGAAAAAAAAAAATTGAAGGTGTCCATCAAATATTGACACAAAGATCATGTAGATCACAGCTTGGGCTGCACCTCATGACAGTTTTTTTTTTAAATCTATTAATTTGTTAATGCTTTTATTCATTGATCAAACATTTAGTCAATAAAATAAAATGAAAATATATATCAAATATGATCAATCTTCAGTCCTAATGATGTGTATTCAAAAAGATTGACAGTAAAGCCTTGACCCTCATGTTGAACTCTGGATTTTAAAGGTTGTTAGTAGTGATCACCTTTATCTTTCTGTTTCAGCATTTATTTCTTAATTCTTGAACATTTATAAAGTTGGAGCTGCTGTTTGTTCCTGTGTGTTTATGTTAATCATCACTTCACATTTTAGATGTGAAACACATCAGTACATGTGAGTCTGTGCTGAATGAATGTCAGGATTTACACTGATTAACTGTGTCTTCGATCTATGATTATTCAAAAAGTTGTATGTTTTCTATCAGGTGAACAAATGTCCTGATCAAAACAAGAGTTAAATGATTTCCTGGGTTACTTCTGTCAATAACAATCAAAACCAAAGCTGTGTTGCAGTTTTATGTGTCTGTAAACACAGAAAGACATTCACGTTTCTATTTAAATTGTCATTTTATTGATAACACCTTAACACATTTTCTTGAAGTTAGAGAAACACGTGTAGCACGTAAGAGAACAGAGCAATAATCTGAAGAATCAGAGAACTAGAGGATTAATATTATTATACAGAAGAAACCCAAACTGACAAAAAGAGACAAAGGGAAACTAGAAAGAGCCAACTGCAGAGAAATGATTGAAGAAGGTTGGAAACAGAGGGATGAGGGAAAAAAGAGTGAAAGACACCCTATGAGGAGAAGCCAACTCAGTGTTGTCAGTGCAACTTAGTCACTGGCTGGAGAAAGAAGATAGCAGAGGTTCAGAGTGAACACAGAGGCTCCAGTTTATCTCAGTAAAGCTTCATCTGACTAAACAGCTGACAGGAAGGCAGCAGAGCTCACTGACCTCAAGAGACTAGAGGAGGACAGACATTAGTTTATATGTAGGGCTGCACAATTAATCATTTTCAATCATGACTCAGCTCTGATCATTCATATAGAATAATGATTTATTAGTGGTGTTGGTGCATTTCATTTCATTAACAATGTGGCTGCAAACAGTTAAGATGCTGATATAAGATGAATGAAGGAGAATCATTTTGTTCCCAAATCACTGAGGAAAATAATTGTGCAGCAACATCATGATCATGATCTCAATCTGTAATCAGAACGATCAATTTAGTCATAATTGTGCAGCCCTGATCAATAATTATAATGGAAGCTTGTTCTTATTCTACAGTGATAAACTGCTGTTGTCTCTGACTGGATTGTCTGTTAGATTTGACACTAAAGTCGACTTATTGTGCAGCTACATTAGAAGCATCAACCTGCCGTCCATCTGTGTCCTGTTTGTGCTTTACTTTGTGTGACTGCGCCCCCTGCTGGAGCTCATTCACTCTCTGAACTGCCTCTAATCTGTCAGTCGGACTCGAGTGCTGTTCCTCAAAGTGACATGCAGGCTGAGTGAAGAACCGCTCGCTCTCAGTGCTGATGGTCAACAAGTGCTCCTCGTATTCTCTCAGCTATGTTCAAAAGGCACTGACAACACAGAACCCCGTAGAAAAGCATGCAAAATAATCATCATCATCATCATCCTCATAGTCATCCTTAGTGCCACAGTCATCAATATAATCATCCTGATCATCATAGTCATCTTCATTATATCATCTTGAGACAAAAATAGTTATATGCACTTAAAAAGCTGAGAAAATAGAAAGAGAAAGGTGGAGTATACCAGCATTCAGTAGAAAATGAGAAACCAAATAAAAAGGAAAAAAACAACAAAAAAACAAGTGTCCTGCTGACTGTCATGCAAAGGAAACGCCAGCTATGCTGCTAGTTAGTGGCAGTTGTGTAATACTGTGTACTCCTTCATTTTAAATATGTGAGTCTTATTATACTGGTCTTCAAAGCTAGTAAACGCACTAAGAAGAACAGAAGAACAACACATTTGTACTGTACATGCTGCTATTTCCTCTTTTTTTGGAGGGGAGTGGGCAGGACTGTTTTTAGGCTCCAAAGAGGAGGAAAAAATGTTTTGTAATCAATTTCAGACACCTGATCTACTCTTAAAAGTCTGTCACACTGACATCCAATGTGTCCCTTACATAAAAAAAACACTAAACACCTGATACTGAGAGGAGACTGCAGGCAGACTCTGTAGAAAAAACACACTGCTGTGTAAAACAAACATAATATGATCCACAGCAGGATAATTCATAACCAGGATATAATAAGCTACTATATGTGCAGTGTATGCCTGTGTATGGATCGGTTCACAAGAGTTTGAGCATCACCAGGGCACATCGATAAGAATTTAAGGGACGACTGATTTTTCCATTTAAGCCATTTATTGCCAACATGCATACATGTAGGCTAGAGCAATAGAAGATGATGAAGCTTGTGGCGGTTATGTTTTTTTTTTGTATGAACAGAAAATGATGAACAGGAAAACTCAAAAATTACAATATACAGTTAAACAATATATAACATCACACATTTAGGTATCTAACAAACAGCGAATATTAGGGCTGAAATTAATACGTCACAGCAAACTTTACATTTAACAATTACATAATGAAAGAAGTTTTAAATATTCTAATTTAAGTTATAAGGATTCTGGATGTTGCATCTCCTAAATTAAGAACTACAGAGAATGAGTTACGTGCAATGTGCACTTACACACAACTATAAATCTGTATGCTCAAAACAAACAGGCCAGGTGACCATTATATCATTTACCAGTATATACTGGTCAAGCTTTTGCTCACATTCAATCTACATGAATCCAGAAATAACCATTAAACTATAACATATAAAGAAAGTAATAAACTCACTTTAGTCACACACAGCCATAGGTGTGTATGTGAAACACAGGTACAGAGGACTCTCACATGTGGTTAGTGGTGCTGCCGGCCAGAACAAAGGAAATGGGTGAGATATCAGTAGACCATGATTAGGAGTGAGTGAGCTCAGGTGAGTATGGGCGAATTCACACCAAGGAAGTAGGTGAAGGATTGTTGAATGGTGTGGGTCTATTCTGCAATGGGAAACAATATTTTCTTAATGCAGAGGTATTTCACTGTAAAAAGAATATCTTAATTGCTTTACTAATTTTAACAATTCAAACTTCAGGATCACTACTGATAGTACC
The DNA here is from genome assembly GCF_914725855.1 of Thunnus albacares. Taxonomy (NCBI): domain Eukaryota; kingdom Metazoa; phylum Chordata; class Actinopteri; order Scombriformes; family Scombridae; genus Thunnus; species Thunnus albacares. The sequence goes on from NC_058107.1 coordinate 32,116,184, forward strand.
TGCATGTCAATATAGAAATGACAGAGACTGTCTGGGATGTTCAGGAGTCAAAGACACTCCTGCACAGGTGATCAGAAACCTGGATAATATTCATGAATCATAAAGGGATACTAATCACCAAGTTGTGTTATATCATAACTTTAACATGATTAAAATCAGGATTATTCATAACAGGCACTAATCTTCATGTAAATGTACTAACTGACAGAACAGAAGTTGAATGAAGTTTAATAAAGTTACATTTAAAATAATAGAATATTATAAAGTGATTAAAATTACCATAAACAGCTCTGCTCAAACTATTTATCGGTTGATGAAGTTGTTCTGAATGAATGTTCTGTCAGTCAACTATAATTGTTTCAGCATTATTTCACATAAACTTTTCAAGTATAGACACTTTCAGTGTTTGATAGTTAAATCATACAGTAGGTTTTTGGTGGAGTATTCCTTTAACATCTGTAACACAGAAACAGCAACATCTGGTGGAGACACAATCAAATGGCAGTTTTATTTCAATCAGCTCTCTACCTGTGACGCAGGTAAATGAAACTGAAAGCAGATTGACACTGTTGAACAGATCGCGGACGTCGTTACATTACAGAGTGAAATCTCTACTGAAGAACACACACTCGGAGGATTGAACAGAGAAAGTTGAAGAGACTGTAATTTGGTGAGTCTACAACTTAAAGAAAATCTAGAAATCAGACAAAATGGCTGAGAAAATTGCTCTTTTTGAAAGTTTCCTGAACTGCCATGTGTGTTCAGAGACTTTCAGAGATCCCGTGTCTCTGACCTGCAACCACAGCTTCTGTTCAAGCTGTCTGCAAAAATTCTGGGAACAAGCTAAAAACAAAAACTGTCCCATTTGTAAAAGAAAATCCTCAAAGGATTATCCATCCATCAACCTTTCTCTCAAAGACCTGGCTGACTCCTTTGCTAAGAGGCAGAATAATGATTCACCTGAGACGGAGAAAGAAAAGGAGAAAGAGGAAGTGGTGTGTGATAAACATCCAGAAGTCCCTTATTGGTTCTGTGAGGATGAACAGAGAGTTGTGTGTCCTGTCTGTGAGTTTTCTCTCCACCAGAGTCACAAGGTGGTTCCTGTAGAACAAGCAGTCAGTGACCTGAAGGACCAGCTGAAATCTGACTTAAAGTCTCTAAAGGACAAGAGGAACAAATACAAACAAGTGGAGAAAACATACAATGAAGTGATTCAACACTCCAAGAAGCAGCTGTTGTCCACAGAGAAGCAGATCAGAGCAGAGTTCAACAAGCTCCACCAGTTCCTGAAAGAGGAAGAGGAGTCCAGACTGGCAGCTCTGAGGGAGGAAGAGGAGCAGAAGGGGAAGACTATCAGCAAAGAGATGAGGAGGATTCAGGAGCAGATCTCCTCTCTGTCAGACAGTATCTCTGCTGTTGAAGAAGACCTGCAGAAACACAAGGTGTCATTCCTCAGCAGTTATAAACCCACTCAGACCAGAGCCAGAGACCAGTGCTCACTGCCAGATCCACAGCTGGTCTCAGGAGCGCTGATAGATGTGGCCAAACACCTGGGCAACCTGTCCTTCAGAGTCTGGGAGAAGATGAAGGAGAAGGTCCACTTCAGTCCTGTCATTCTGGACCCAAACACTGCAAACCCCTGTCTCTATCTGTCTGATGATCTGACCAGTGTGAGACATGGAGACACAAAGCAGCAGCTCCCTGATAATCCAGAGAGAAACACTGAGTATCACACTGTTCTGGGCTCTGAGGGCTTCAGCTCAGGGAAACACAGCTGGGAGGTGGAGGTGGGAGACCATCCAGGCTGGAATGTGGGTTTGGTTAAAGAGTCAGTTGACAGGAAGGGAAAAAGACAATCTTCACCAGATTATGGAATCTGGTGTTTACTGCATCGCAGTGGAAAATACACTAATGGTCTTGGTGAGACTGTCAGAGTGAAGAAGAGTCTCCAGAGGATCAGAGTACAGCTGGACTATGACAGGGGGGAGGTGTCCTATTACGACCTTGAAGACATGACTCACATCTGCACTCACAGAGGCACTTTCACTGAGAAACTCTTCCCATATTTCAGTATCGGAGAGGCTGGTGATGCTAAAACCACTGATATCAAAATCTATCAAACTGAGATTTCTCGGTGATGTTCAGGAAGGTTTGTGAGATGTGATTTATTAGGATTTGAGGAGGATAATTAGATCTACAGATTTATTTTTGTCAATATCAGTTAGTTCTTTATAGGTGAAACTCAGTAATTTGACATTTACTTTTTATGTGTTGATTATCCAAGTTTTTAAAGTAATTCAGTGAAAAAAAAAAAGTACTTTCTCAATATGCGTTAATAATAATAAATTCAGAGTTTTTACAAATGTATTTTAGATAGAAAACATTATTTACTGTGAAGAATGGGGCAAACGGAATATTGATGTAATAATTCACCTGATCTTTATTTACCATGTGTATCATGATTCATAATGATAACTTCTGACTGTCAAACCTTTTCTATATGTTCATTCAGTTTTATCCATGAAAACAAACTGAACCTTCCACCTGATTTTTGGTGCTTTAACTCAAGAAAATTCTGCAGAAATTAATTTTAAACAGTTTTTCATTTCTTCTTCAAGGTTCAGTCTAAATTACAGCAGCCCGAAAAAAAAAAAAAAAAAAAAATTGAAGGTGTCCATCAAATATTGACATAAAGATCATGTAGATCACAGCTTGGACTGCACCTGATGACAGTTTTTTTATTATCTATTAATTTGTTAATGCTTTTATTCATTGATCAAACATTTAGTCAATAAAATAAAATGAAAATATACATCAAATATGATCAATCTTCAGTCCTAATGATATGTATTCAAAAAGATTGACAGTAAAGCCCTGACCCTCATGTTGAACTGTGGATTTTAAAGGCTGTTAGTAGTGATCACCTTTATCTTTCTGTTTCAGCATTTATTTCTTAATTCTTGAATATCTATTAAGTTGGAGCTGCTGTTTGTTCCTTTGTGTTTATGTCAATCATCACTTCACATGTCAGATGTGAAACACATCAACACATGTGAGTCTGTGCTGAATGAATGTCAGGATTTACACTGATTAACTGCGTCTTCGATTTATGATTTATTCAAAAAGTTATATGTTTTCTATCTGGTGAACAAATGTCCTGATCAAAACAAGAGTTAAATGATTTCCTGGGTTACTTCTGTCAATAAAAATAAAAATCAAAGCTGTGTTGCAGTTTTATGTGTCTGTAAACACAGAAAGACATTCACGTTTCTATTTAAATTGTCATTTTATTGATAACACCTTAACACATTTTCTTGAAGTTAGAGAAACACGTGTAGCACGTAAGAGAACAGAGCAATAATCTGAAGAATCAGAGAACTAGAGGATTAATATTATTATACAGAAGAAACCCAAACTGACAAAAAGAGACGAAGGGAAACTAGAAAGAGCCAACTGCAGAGAAATGATTGAAGAAGGTTGGAAACAGAGGGACGAGGGAAAAAAAGAGTGAAAGACACCCTACGAGGAGAAGCCAACTCAGTGTTGTCAGTGCAACTTAGTCACTGGCTGGAGAAAGAAGATAGCAGAGGTTCAGAGTGAACACAGAGGCTCCAGTTTATCTCAGTAAAGCTTCATCTGACTAAATAGCTGACAGGAAGGCAGCAGAGCTCACTGACCTCAAGAGACTAGAGGAGGACAGACATTAGTTTATATGTAGGGCTGCACAATTAATCATTTTCAATCATGACTCAGCTCTGATCATTCATATAGAATAATGATTTATTAGTGGTGTTGGTGCATTTCATTTCATTAACAATGTGGCTGCAAACAGTTAAGATGCTGATATAAGATGAATGAAGGAGAATCATTTTGTTCCCAAATCACTGAGGAAAATAATTGTGCAGCAACATCATGATCATGATCTCAATCTGTAATCAGGACTATCAATTTAGTCATAATTGTGCAGCCCTGATCAATAATTATAATGGAGGCTTGTTCTTATTCTACAGTGATAAACTGCTGTTGTCTCTGACTGGATTGTCTGTTAGATTTGACACTAAAGTCGACTTATTGTGCAGCTACATTAGAAGCATCAACCTGCCGTCCATCTGTGTCCTGTTTGTGCTTTACTTTGTGTGACTGCGCCCCCTGCTGGAGCTCATTCACTCTCTGAACTGCTTCTAATCTGTCAGTCGGACTCGAGTGCTGTTCCTCAAAGTGACACGCAGGCTGAGTGAAGAACCGCTCACTCTCAGTGCTGATGGTCAACAAGTGCTCCTCGTATTCTCTCAGCTATGTTCAAAAGGCACTGACAACACAGAGCCCCGTAGAAAAGCATGCGAAATAATCATCATCATCATCCTCATAGTCATCCTTAGTGCCACAGTCATCAATATAATCATCCTGATCATCATAGTCATCTTCATTATATCATCTTGAGACAAAAATAGTTATATGCACTTAAAAAGCTGAGAAAATAGAAAAAGAAAGGTGGAGTATACCAGCATTCAGTAGAAAATGAGGAAAAAACACAAATAAAAAGGAAAAAACACAAAAAAACAAGTGTCCTGCTGACTGTCATGCAAAGGAAATGCCAGCTATGCTGCTAGTTAGTGGCAGTTGTGTAATACTGTGTACTCCTTCATTTTAAATATGTGAGTCTTATTATACTGCTTTTCAATGCTAGTAAACACACTAAGAAGAACAGAAGAACAACACATTTGTACTGTACATGCTGCTATTTCCTCTTTTTTTGGAGGGGAGTGGGCAGGACTGTTTTTAGGCTCCAAAGAGGAGGAAAAAATATTTTGTAATCAATTTCAGACACCTGATCTACTCTTAAAAGTCTGTGACACTGACATCTAACGTGTCCCTTAAATAAAAAAACCCACTAAACACCTGATACTGAGAGGAGACTGCAGGCAGACTCTGTAGAAAAAACACACTGCTGTGTAAAACAAACATAATATGATCCACAGCAGGATAATTCATAACCAGGATATAATAAGATACTATATGTGCAGTGTATGTCTGTGTATGGATCGGTTCACAAGAGTTTGAGCATCACCAGGGTACATCGATAAGAATTTAAGGGACGACTGATTTTTCCATTTAAGCCATTTATTGCCAACATGCATACATGTAGGCTAGAGCAATAGAAGATGATGAAGCTTGTGGCAGTTATGTTTTTTTTTTGTATGAACAGAAAATGATGAACAGGAAAACTCAAAAATTACAATATACAGTTAAACAATATATAACATCACACATTTAGGTATCTAACAAACAGCGAATATTAGGGCTGAAATTAATACGTCACAGCAAACTTTACATTTAACAATTACATAATGAAAGAAGTTTTAAATATTCTAATTTAAGTTATAAGGATTCTGGATGTTGCATCTGCTAAATTAAGAACTACAGAGAATGAGTTATGTGCAATGTGCACTTACACACAACTATAAATCTGTTGGATCAAAGCAGGCCAGGTGACCATTATATCGTTTACCAGTATATACTGGTCAAGCTTTTGCTCACATTCAATCTACATGAATCCAGAAATAACCATTAAACTATAACATATGAAGAAAGTAATAAACTCACCTTAGTCACACACAGCCATAGGTGTGTATGTGAAACACAGGTACAGAGGACTCTCACATGTGGTTAGTGGTGCTGCCGGCCAGAACAAAGGAAATGGGCGAGATATCAGTAGACCATGATTAGGAGTGAGTGAGCTCAGGTGAGAATGGGCGAATCCACACAAAGGAAGTAGGTGAAGGATTGTTGAATAGTGTGGATCTATTCTGTAATGGGAAACAATATTTTCTTAATGCAGAGGTATTTCACTGTAAAAAACCCCATCTTAATTGCTTTACTAATTTCAACAATTCAAACTTCAGGATCACTACTGATAGTACCTGCACATCAATATAGAAATGACAGAGACTGTCTGGGATGTTCAGGAGTCAAAACACTCCTGCACAGGTGATCAGAAACCTGGATAATATTCATCAATCATAAATGGATACTAATTACCAAGTTGTGTTATATCATAACTTTAACATGATTAAAATCAGGATTATTCATAACAGTTGACAAAGGAGAGAAATATGCTTCACCAGAATATGGATTCTGGTGTTTAATGCATCGCGATGGAGAATACACTAATGGAGATGGTAAGACTGTCAGTGTGAAGAAGAGTCTCCAGAGGATCAGAGTCCAGCTGGACTATGACAGGGGGGAGGTGTCCTTCTACAACCCTAAAGACATGACTCACATCTACACTCACAAAGACACTTTCACTGAGAAACTCTTCCCTTATTTTGATATTGAAAAGGCTGGTGATGCTAAAACCACTGATATCAAAATCTGTTAAACTGAGATTTCTCTGTGATGTTCAGGAAGGTTTGTGAGATGTGATTTATTAGGATTTGATGGAATAATTAGATCTACAGATTTATTTTGTCACTATCAGTTCTTTATAGGTGAGAATAATGCATTTAACATTTACCTTTTAATGGTTTAATCATCCAGGGTTTGTTTTTCTTTTAAAGTAAAAAATATTTTTTTCAAAGTGTATTTATAATAATACATTCAGACGTTTTACAAATGTTCTCTTTTTAAAATAAAGGAAAAACTTTTTTTACTGTGAAGAATGGACAGAACAGGGAATCTTGACGTAATAATTCACCTGTTTATTTACCATGTGTGTCATTAATCACAGATATCTACTGATTGTCAAACCTTTTCTATATGTTCATTCAGTTTCATCCATGAAAACAAACTGAACGTTCTTCCTGATTTTTGGTGCTTTAACTCAAGAAAATTCTGCAGAAATTAGTTTTAAACAGTTTTTCATTTCTTCTTCAAGGTTAATTTGAAAGTGTCCATCAAATATTGAAACAAAGATCACGTAGATCACAGCTTGGACTGCACCTGATGACAGTTTTTTTTAAATTATCTATTAATTTGTTAATGCTTTTATTCATTGATCAAACATTTAGTCAATAAAATAAAATGAAAATATACATCAAATATGATCAATCATCAGTCCTAATGATGTGTATTCAAAAAGATTGATTGTAAAGCCCTGACCCTCATGCTGAACTGTGGATTTTAAAGGTTGTTAGTAGTGATCACCTTCATCTTTATGTTTCAGCATTTATTTCTTAATTCTTGAACATTTATAAAGTTGGAGCTGCTGTTTGTTCCTGTGTGTTTACGTTAATCATCACTTGTGAAACACATCAGTACATGTGAGTCTGTGCTGAATGAACGTCATGATTTACGCTGATTAACTGTGTCTTCATTTTATGATTTATTCAAAAAGTTGTATGTTTTCTATCTGGTGAACAAATGTCCTGATCAAAACAAGAGTTAAATGATTTCCTGGGTTACTTCTGTCAATAAAAAAATCTAAATCAAAGCTGTGCTGCAGTTTTATGTGTCTGTAAACACAGAAAGTCATTCACGTTTCTATTTAAATTGTCATTTTATTGATAACACCTTAACACATTTTCTTGAAGTTAGAGAAACACGTGTAGCATGTAAGAGAACAGAGCAATAATCTGAAGAATCAGAGAACTAGAGGATTAATATTATTATACAGAAGAAACCCAAACTGACAAAAAGAGACAAAGGGAAACTAGAAAGAGCCAACTGCAGAGAAATGATTGAAGAAGGTTGGAAACAGAGACGAGGGAAAAAAAGAGTGAAAGACACCCTACGAGGAGAAGCCAACTCAGTGTTGTCAGTGCAACTTAGTCAGTGGCTGGAGAAAGAAGATAGCAGAGGTTCAGAGTGAACACAGAGGCTCCAGTTTATCTCAGTAAAGCTTCATCTGACTAAACAGCTGACAGGAAGGCAGCAGAGCTCACTGACCTCAAGAGACTAGAGGAGGACAGACATTAGTTTATATGTAGGGCTGCACAATTAATCATTTTCAATCATGACTCAGCTCTGATCATTCATATAGAATAATGATTTATTAGTGGTGTTGGTACATTTCATTTCATTAAGAATGTGGCTGCAAACAGTTAAGATGCTGATATAAGATGAATGAAGGAGAATCATTTTGTTCCCAAATCACTGAGGAAAATAATTGTGCAGCAACATCATGATCATGATCTCAAACTGTAATCAGAACGATCAATTTAGTCATAATAGTGCAGCCCTGATCAATAATTATAATGGAAGCTGGTTCTTATTCTACAGTGATAAACTGCTGTTGTCTCTGACTGGATTGTCTGTTAGATTTGACACTAAAGTCGACTTATTGTGCAGCTACATTAGAAGCATCAACCTGCCGTCCATCTGTGTCCTGTTTGTGCTTTACTTTGTGTGACTGCGCCCCCTGCTGGAGCTCATTCACTCTCTGAACTGCCTCTAATCTGTCAGTCGGACTCGAGTGCTGTTCCTCAAAGTGACATGCAGGCTGAGTGAAGAACCGCTCACTCTCAGTGCTGATGGTCAACAAGTGCTCCTCGTATTCTCTCAGCTATGTTCAAAAGGCACTGACAACACAGAGCCCCGTAGAAAAGCATGCGAAATAATAATCATCATCATCATCATCCTCATAGTCATCCTTAGTGCCACAGTCATCAATATAATCATCCTGATCATCATAGTCATCTTCATTATGTCATCTTGAGACAAAAATAGTTATATGCACTTAAAAAGCTGAGAAAATAGAAAGAGAAAGGTGGAGTATACCAGCATTCAGTAGAAAATGAGAAACCAAATAAAAAGGAAATGGGTGAGATATCAGTAGACCATGATTAGGAGTGAGTGAGCTCAGGTGAGTATGGTTGGATTCACACCATGGAAGTAGGCGGAGGATTGTTGAATGGTGTGGATCTATTCTACAATGAGAAACAATATTTTCAAGATAGAAATGACAGAGACTGTCTGGGATGTTCAGGAGTCAAAGACACTCCTGCACAGATTATCAGAAACCTGGATAATATTCATCAATCATAAAGGGATACTAATTACCAAGTTGTGTTATATATCATAGCTTGAACATGATTAAAATCAGGATAATTCATAACAGACACTAATCTTCATGTAAATGTACTAACTGACAAAAGAGAAGATGAGTGAAGATTAATTAAGTTACATTTTAAATAATAGAATATTATAAAATGATTAAACTTGTCATAAACAGCTCTGCTTAAACTATTTATTGGTTGATGAAGTTGTTGTGAATGAATGTTCTGTCAGTCAACTATAATTGTTTCAGCACTATTTCACATCCATTTTTCTAGTATAGACACTTTTAGTGTTTGATAGTTAAAACATACAGTAGGTTTTTGGTGGAGTATTCCTTTAACATCTGTAACACAGAAACAGCAACATCTGGTGGAGACACAATCAAATGGCAGTTTTATTTCAATCAGCTCTCTACCTGTGACGCAGGTAAATGAAACTGAAAGCAGATTGACATTGTTGAACAGATCGCAGACGCCATTACATTACAGAGTGAAATCTCTACTGAAGAACACACACTCGGAGGATTGAACAGAGAAAGTTGAAGAGACTGTAATTTGGTGAGTCTGCAACTTAAAGAAAATCTAGAAATCAGAGGAAATGGCTGAGAAAGCTGCTCTTTTTGAAGGTTACTTGAGTTGCCATGTGTGTTCAGAGACTTTCAGAGATCCTGTGTCTCTGACCTGCAACCACAGCTTCTGTTCAAGCTGTCTGCAAAAATTCTGGGAACAAGCTAAAAACAAAAACTGTCCCATTTGCAAAAGAAAATCTTCAAAGGATTATCCATCCATCAACCTCTCTCTCAAAGACCTGGCTGACTCCTTTGCTAAGAGGCAGAATAATGGTTCACCTGAGACGGAGAAAGAAAAGGAGAAAGAGGAAGTGGTGTGTGATAAACATCCAGAAGTCCCTTATTGGTTCTGTGAGGATGAACAGAGAGCTGTGTGTCCTGTCTGTGAGTTTTCTCTCCACCAGAGTCACAAGGTGGTTCCTGTAGAACAAGCTGTCAGTGACCTGAAAGACCAGCTGAAATCTGACTTAAAGTCTCTGCAGGACAAGAGGGACAAATACAAACAAGTGGAGAAAACATACAATGAAATGGTTGAACACTCCAAGAATCAGCTGTTGTCCACAGAGAAGCGGATCAGAGCAGAGTTCAACAAGCTCCACCAGTTCCTGAAAGAGGAAGAGGAGTCCAGACTGGCAGCTCTGAGGGAGGAAGAGGAGCAGAAGGGGAAGACTATCAGCAGAGAGATGAAGAGGATTCAGGAGCAGATCTCCTCTCTGTCAGACAGTATCTCTGCTGTTGAAGAAGACCTGCAGAAACACAACGTGTCATTCCTCAGCAGTTATAAACCCACTCAGACCAGAGCCAGAGACCAGTGCTCACTGTCAGATCCACAGCTGGTCTCAGGAGTGCTGATAGATGTGGCCAAACACCTGGGCAACCTGTCCTTCAGAGTCTGGGAGAAGATGAAGGAGAGGGTCCACTTCAGTCCTGTCATTCTGGATCCGAACACTGCAGCCCACTGTCTCTATCTGTCTGATGATCTGACCAGTGTGAGACGTGGAGACACAAACCAGCAGCTCCCTGATAATCCAGAGAGAAACACTAAGTATGCCACTGTTCTGGGCTCTGAGGGCTTCAGCTCAGGGAAACACAGCTGGGAGGTGGAGGTGGGAGACCATCCTGTCTGGATTGTGGGTTTGGCTAAAGAGTCAGTTGACAAAGGAGAGAAATATGCTTCACCAGAATATGGATTCTGGTGCTTAGTGTATCGCAGTGGAAAATACACTGATGGAGCTGATAAGACTGTCACAGAGAAGAAGAGTCTCCAGAGGATCAGAGTCCAGCTGGACTATGACAGGGGGGAGGTGTCCTTCTACGACCCTGAAGACATGACTCACATCTACACTCTCAGAGACGCTTTCACTGAGAAACTCTGCCCATTTTTTGGTATTGGATCAGCTGGTGATGCTAAAACCACTGACATCAAAATCTGTCAAACTAAGATTTGACAGATTGGATCGGTTCACAGGAGTTTGAGCATCACCAGGGTACATCGATAAGAATTTAAGGGATGACTGATGTTTCTGTTTAAGTCATTTATTGCCATCATGCATACATGTAGGCTAGAGCAATAGAAGATGATGAAGCTTGTGACGGTTATGTTTTTTTTTTTTATAAATGATGAACAGAAAAACACAAGAATTACAATATACAGTTAAACTATATATAACATCACACATCTAGGTATCTAACAAAACAGTGAATATTAGGGCTGAAATTAATATGTCACAGCAAACTTTACATTTAACAATTACATAATGAAAGAAGTTTTAAATATTCTAATTTAAGTTATAAGGATTCTAGATGTTTCATCTGCTAAATTAAAAACTACAGAGAATGAGTTACGTGCAATGTGCACTTACACACAACTATAAATCTGTAGGCTCAAAGCAAACAGACCAGGTGACCATTATATCATTTACCAGTATATACTGGTCAAGCTTTTGCTCACATTCAATCTACATGAATCCAAAAATAACCATTAAATTATAACATATGAAGAAAGTAATAAACTCACCTTAGTCACACACAGCCATAGGTGTGTGTGTGAAACACAGGTACAGAGGACTCTCACATGTGGTTAGTGGTGCTGCCGGCTAGAACAAAGGAAATGGGCGAGATATCAGTAGACCATGATTAGGAGTGAGTGAGCTCAGGTGAGAATGGTTGGATTCACACCAAGGAAGTAGGCAGAGGATTGTTGAATAGTGTGGGTCTATTCTGCAATGGGAAACAATATTTTCAATATAGAAATGACAGAGACTGTCTGGGATGTTCAGGAGTCAAAGACACTCCTGCACAGATGATCAGAAACCTGGATAATATTCATCAATCATAAAGGGATACTAATTACCAAGTTGTGTTATATCATAACTTTAACATGATTAAAATCAGGATTATTCATAACAGGCACTAATCTTCATGTAAATGTACTAACTGACAGAACAGAAGTTGAGTAAAGTTTAATTAAGTTAAATTTAAAATATTAGAATATTATAAAATGATTAAAATTGCCATAAACAGCTCTGCTTAAACTATTTATCGGTTGATGAAGTTGTTCTGAATGAATGTTCTGGTAGTAAATTACAATTGTTTCAGCAATATTTCACATAAACTTTTCAAGTATAGATGCTTTCATTGTTTGATAGTTAAAACATACAGTAGGCTTTTGGTGGAGTATTCCTTTAACATCTGTAACACAGAAACAGCACCATCTGGTGGAGACACAATCAAATGGCAGTTTTATTTCAATCAGCTCTCTACCTGTGACGCAGGTAAATGAAACTGAAAGCAGATTGACACTGTTGAACAGATCGCAGACGCCATTACATTACAGAGTGAAATCTCTACTGAAGAACACACACTCGGAGGACTGAACAGAGAAAGTTGAAGAGACTGTATTTTGGTGAGTCTGCAACTTAAAGAAAATCTAGAAATCAGGGAAAATGGCTGAAAGAGCTCTTTTTGAAGGTTACCTGAGTTGCCACGTGTGTTCAGAGACTTTCAGTGATCCCGTGTCTCTGACCTGCAACCACAGCTTCTGTTCAAGCTGTCTGCAAAAATTCTGGGAACAAGCTAAAAACAAAAACTGTCCCATTTGTAAAAGAAAATCTTCAAAGGATTATCCATCCATCAACCTCTCTCTCAAATACCTGGCTGACTCCTTTGCTAAGAGGCAGAATAATTCACCTGAGACGGAGAAAGAAAAGGAGAAAGAGGAAGTGGTGTGTGATAAACATCAAGAAGTCCCTTATTGGTTCTGTGAGGATGAACAGAGAGCTGTGTGTCCTGTCTGTGATTTTCTTCTCCATCACGGTCACAAGGTGGTTCCTGTAGAACAAGCAGTCAGTGACCTGAAGGACCAGCTGAAATCTGACTTAAAGTCTCTACAGGACAAGAGGGACAAATACAAACAAGTGGAGAAAACATACAATGAAATGATTCAACACTCTAAGAAGCAGCTGTTGTCCACAGAGAGGAAGATCAGAGCAGAGTTCAACAAGCTCCACCAGTTCCTGAAAGAGGAAGAGGAGTCCAGACTGGCAGCTCTGAGGGAGGAAGAGGAGCAGAAGGGGAAGACTATCAGCAGAGAGATGAAGAGGATTCAGGAGCAGATCTCCTCTCTGTCAGACAGTATCTCTGCTGTTGAAGAAGACCTGCAGAAACACAACGTGTCATTCCTCAGTAGTTATAAACCCACTCAGACCAGAGCCAGAGACCAGTGCTCACTGTCAGATCCACAGCTGGTCTCAGGAGCACTGATAGATGTGGCCAAACACCTGGGCAACCTGTCCTTCAGAGTCTGGGAGAAGATGAAGGAGAAGGTCCACTTCAGTCCTGTCATTCTGGACCCAAACACTGCAGACCCCCGTCTCTATCTGTCTGATGATCTGACCAGTGTGAGACGTGGAGACACAAACCAGCAGCTCCCTGATAATCCAGAGAGACACACTAAGTATATCACTGTTCTGGGCTCTGAGGGCTTCAGCTCAGGGAAACACAGCTGGGAGGTGGAGGTGGGAGACTATCCTGTCTGGAATGTGGGTTTGGCTAAAGAGTCAGTTGACAGGAAGGGAGAGATATTTTCCTCACCAGATTATGGAATCTGGTGTTTATGGCATGGTGATGGAAAATACATTGATGTTGTTGGTGAGACTGTCAGAGTGAAGAAGAGTCTCCAGAGGATCAGAGTCCAGCTGGACTATGACAGGGGGGAGGTGTCCTTCTACGACCCTGAAGACAAGACTCACATCTACACTCACAGAGACACTTTCACTGAGAAACTCTTCCCTTATTTTAACCTTGGAGAGGCTGGTGATGCTAAAACCACTGATATCAAAATCTGTCAAACTGAGATTTCTCTGTGAAGTTCAGGAAGGTTTGTGAGATGTGATTTATTAGGATTTGATGGAATAATTAGATCTACAGATTTATTTTGTCACTATCAGTTAGTGATTTATAGGTGAGAGTAATGCATTTAACATTTACTTTTTAATGGTTTAATCATCCAGGGTTTGTTTTTCTTTTAAAGTAAAAAATATTTTATGTATGTGTATTTATAATAATACATTCAGACGTTTTACAAATGTTCTCTTTTTAAAATAAAGGGAAAACCTTTTTTACTGTGAAGAATGGACAGAACAGGGAATCTTGATGTAATAATTCACCTGTTTATTTACCATGTGTGTCATTAATCACAGATATCTACTGATTGTCAAAACTTTTCTATATGTTCATTCAGTTTTATCCATGAAAACAAACTGAACCTTCTTCCTGATTTTTGGTGCTTTAACTCAAGAAAATTCTGCAGAAATTAATTTTAAAAAGTTTTTCATTTCTTCTTCAAGGTTAATTTGAAAGTGTCCATCAAATATTGAAACAAAGATCACGTAGATCACAGCTTGAGCTGCACCTGATGACAGTTTTTTTTAATTATCTATTAATTTGTTAATGCTTTTATTCATTGATCAAACATTTAGTCAATAAAATAAAATGAAAATATACATCAAATATGATCAATCTTCAGTCCTAATGATATGTATTCAAAAAGATTGACAGTAAAGCCCTGACCCTCATGTTGAACTGTGGATTTTAAAGGTTGTTAGTAGTGATCACCTTTATATTTCTGTTTCAGTATTTATTTCTTAATTCTTGAATATCTATTAAGTTGGAGCTGCTGTTTGTTCCTGTGTGTTTACGTTAATCATCATTTGTGTAACACATCAGTACATGTGAGTCTGTGCTGGATGAACTTCATGATTTATGCTGGTTAACTGTGTCTTCATTTTATGATTTATTCAAAAAGTTGTATGTTTTCTATCAGGTGAACAAATGTCCTGATCAAAACAAGAGTGAAAGGATTTCCTGGGTTACTTCGGTCAATAAAAATCAAAACCAAAGCTGTGTTGCAGTTTTATGTGTCTGTAAACACAGAAAGACATTCACGTTTCTATTTAAATTGTCATTTTATTGATAACACCTTAACACATTTTCTTGAAGTTAGAGAAACACGTGTAGCACGTAAGAGAACAGAGCAATAATCTGAAGAATCAGAGAACTAGAGGATTAATATTATTATACAGAAGAAACCCAAACTGACAAAAAGAGACAAAGGGAAACTAGAAAGAGCCAACTGCAGAGAAATGATTGAAGAAGGTTGGAAACAGAGGGACCAGGGGAAAAAAGAGCGAAAGACACCCTACGAGGAGAAGCCAACTCAGTGTTGTCAGTGCAACTTAGTCAGTGGCTGGAGAAAGAAGATAGCAGAGGTTCAGAGTGAACACAGAGGCTCCAGTTTATCTCAGTAAAGCTTCATCTGACTAAACAGCTGACAGGAAGGCAGCAGAGCTCACTGACCTCAAGAGACTAGAGGAGGACAGACATTAGTTTATATGTAGGGCTGCACAATTAATCATTTTCAATCATGACTCAGCTCTGATCATTCATATAGAATAATGATTTATTAGTGGTGTTGGTGCATTTCATTTCATCAAGAGTGTGGCTGCAAACAGTTAAGATGCTGATATAAGATGAATGAAGGAGAATCATTTTGTTCCCAAATCACTGAGGAAAATAATTGTGCAGCAACATCATGATCATGATCTCAAACTGTAATCAGAACGATCAATTTAGTCATAATTGTGCAGCCCTGATCAATAATTATAATGGAAGCTTGTTCTTATTCTACAGTGATAAACTGCTGTTGTCTCTGACTGGATTGTCTGTTAGATTTGACACTAAAGTCGACTTATTGTGCAGCTACATTAGAAGCATCAACCTGCCGTCCATCTGTGTCCTGTTTGTGCTTTACTTTTGTGTGACTGCGCCCCCTGCTGGAGCTCATTCACTCTCTGAACTGCCTCTAATCTGTCAGTCGGACTCGAGTGCTGTTCCTCAAAGTGACATGCAGGCTGAGTGAAGAACCGCTCACTCTCAGTGCTGATGGTCAACAAGTGCTCCTCGTATTCTCTCAGCTATGTTCAAAAGGCACTGACAACACAGAGCCCCGTAGAAAAGCATGCGAAATAATCATCATCATCATCCTCATAGTCATCCTTAGTGCCACAGTCATCAATATAATCATCCTGATCATCATAGTCATCTTCATTATATCATCTTGAGACAAAAATAGTTATATGCACTTAAAAAGCTGAGAAAATAGAAAGAGAAAGGTGGAGTATACCAGCATTCAGTAGAAAATGAGGAACCAAATAAAAAGGAAAAAACACCAAAAAAAAAAACAAGTGTCCTGCTGACTGTCATGCAAAGGAAATGCCAGCTATGCTGCTAGTTAGTGGCAGTTGTGTAATATTGTGTACTCCTTCATGTTAAATATGTGAGTCTTATTATACTGGTTTTCAAGGCTAGTAAACACACTAAGAAGAACCGAAGAACAACACATTTGTACTCTACATGCTGCTATTTCTTCTTTTTTTTGGAGGGGAGTGGGACTCATGTTGGTTAGCATGATCACACATGAACGCCTTCAGGTAACCTTTGACCTTTTAGTATCAGAACAGGGTCAATTAGGCATGGATATCATGACTGGAGACATGACAACAATACAAAGACTCAGTGGTTCATCTTGAAAAAACACTTTTTTTTTTGAAGAGCTTCATCACCTTTTGGAGGGATAGTTCACACAAAATACAATCCTGTATTATATGAGTTTTAAAGTGATAGATGTATCACTCTGGCAAAGTGGTGCTGAACCTAAGAAGAGGGGGAAAAAAATGGACACCATAAAACTGCAAAAACAATGCCAAAATCAGCGTAAATCTAAAGTTACAGAAGAAAAACGGCACAAAAAGCAAAAGTACTTCACACCATGTTGGTCGTTACAAAACAAACACATGCAGGATGCAAATTGGGTGTACTATCCCTTTAAAAACAGTCACGTTTTTACATGGAGCAGTGTCCCTTTGAACAACGACAGACAGTACTTGCACAAGTGCATGAGCTGTACAATAGGAGAACAAAAACAGAAAGAAAAGAAAGAAAAAAAAAAGCACAATAAAAATATTCACTAAAATAAATAAATAAATAATCAAAATAAATAGAAACCTGAGGACTATTCACCACACTGACTGCCTGGTCTCTTAATATCTTGGTCTGACCAATAGGGGCGAGACGAAAAGCGAAGGCAGCCAATGGTGGACGAGCAAAGTACAGAGGAGCTGACCCCCCCCCCCCCCCCCACAAAATCAGTTTTCAGTGCTGCAAAGTCCATCCACTCAATCCTGCTTCCCCTGGCACAAGCACTTCATATCACAAAAAAAGCTGATAACACTTGACTGTAACACAAATCAAAGAGCATTAGAATAAAAATGTGAAAAACATGATACATGAAAAAAAAATTGGATTAAATCATAAGAAAGGGCTGAAGGCAGGGGAGTGATATTTCCTCTGAAAAAAAAAGCCTTCTGCACACACCTCACACACTCAGGCCAACATATGTATTGTACATGCTTGCAGACACACACACACAAGCACACTAATATTACACCCTGTGGCAAAAGGTCGCCCTGAAATGAGGAACCAGAACCACAGAACAGAGGTGCCCTACGCAAACCCTGCGGATATTTATGAACTCATGGTACAGCGGAAAAATCCTCCCACTCATAGAAGCTTCAAGCACACACACCTTTTATTCTCCTTCACCGACGTGGGTGTTAAGTGTTCGTTATCTGTATGTATCTTCGTATAGACAAACGGGCAGTAGCACCAGCTTTCTGCGCTATGGCTTTGGAAGTTAGAAAGGTCAAGCATCCACAGGGATCCTTTCTTAACAGACTTCTTTTTTTTTTAGGACCTGCTGTTGTGTTCCAGACACCACCGAGCGAGATTTTAGAGAGTTTTAAAAATGTCTCAATTTTTAGGAAAAAAACGGCACTGAGCTTCAAGCGGATACTCAGCTGTCACCTAGCAACAGCAGGAGCCACCAACAGTGCCCCCCCGAATACCTTTTTAGCACTGCTAGCCCAATACACAGGCTCCCAGTGGAAACAGGGGCCAAAGCTGAACTACTGCTCACTAAGGTTTACAAGCTCCAAGTCTTGGTGTTAGCTTAAATTCAGATCTAACAAGGTGATGAAAACTTCATTTTTCCACCTTAGAAACATAATAGCTAAAGTACAACCATTTATATGTCAAAAAGATGCTGAAAAACTGATTCATACCTTCATTTCAAACCGACTTGATTACTGTAATGCACTTTTTACTGGCCTCCTGAAAAAAAAAAGACCACTGAGAGACTTCAGCTCATTCAAAACTCTACAGCTCAGCTATTAACCAGAACCAAGAGGAGAGAGCACATCAGTCCAGTTTTGCTAACTACCTTGTAAACTATTTGCCCTCAAGAACACTGTGATCATCTGCTGCTGGAGGTTATCGGACGTTTCCAGCAACAGCCGAAAGAAAATCAGGGATGTAGCCTTTGTCAAAAACACCCCAAAACCATGGAACACATTACCGATAGATATCAGGGAAGCCGGCTCGCTAAGCGTTTTTAAAAGAAAGCTAAAAAACTTATCTCTTCACTTTAGCCTTTAACTAGCTACGACTTTCCTGATGTAGGCGTGATTCACACTTATGCTTTGCACTTATGCACTGCTGTGCTTCTTGTTATGCATCCATCTTATGTTATGCATTTTATGTATTCTATTTTTACTTAATTTTATCTTATTTTTATTATTATTATTATTAAGTGGGTTTTACTTTCCATCTTATGTTACGTTAATGTTTTTTTTAGCATGTTTTTATGTTCATTTTATGTCTTTTTTCATGTGATGCACTTGGAGCGTGTAATTTCTTTATTGTAAAGAACTTTGTGCTGTATTTCTTATATGAAAGGTGCTATACAAATAAAGTTTATTATTATTATTATTATTAGATTTCTGAGAAATCTTCAATGAAGGTAAAAGTGTGGCGTCAAAGGAAAGTGAGGGCTGCTACTAAAAAGCTGAGCTCAGTTTCATTATAAAAATCTGTAACGAGATACTGTGATGTTACAGTATGACTTACTTCGCTTGTTATTATGACATACCTAATAATTTAATCATAGCAAGAATTTACAGTAAAACAATATTTTGATCTTTCATTTTTCAGTGCCCAGTTAAACCTGTTGAGGTTTCTTTGGTTAAACATCAGACCAGGACTTCAAATAACCCTTCAAATATACTTTAATCCAGGACTGGGATGTGTATCCATGCAGGCCTTTCATGCTCCTCCACCTCATTTAAAAGGTGTTTAAAAATTGTTCTCAGTGTATAATTTTATGTACAATAGTGTGAGCTTAAAAATGTATTAACTCCTTAAAACGTATTACTGTCAGTTTCTCCAGTATCGGCTACTCTCTACTCCTCTTTAGGCTTTGACTGGAACTTTTTCTTGTTATGTTACATATGTTACACAGAACATATGAATAATTCTTTACAACATACCAACTTATTTTGTCAAAATGGGATAAGGGGATATAATAGGAAATTTCTAGTTAAAAATATAAGTCAGTATATGTTGTATTAACAGAAAAAAAGTTACTCCAACATTAAGTATTCTGTTATAATAAGCCAACACTAAAAAGCGATATGTTTTTCTTCTTCATATGCGCGATGCTGCTGTGTTTTTTTTGACCTCACCGTTCAGGGTGCTGGAGTGCAGGGGAAATACGTGAAGATGGGCAAAAATAAATTCATGATAAAACTCCTATTGCATGTTGTTTGTTTTGTTGTACGTTTCAAATGTTGACGCAGGAGGACACAGGGCTTAGCTGACTCCTTCTCCGGCTGTTCATGTTGCAACAAGGGAAAAACAACAGAGCCATTGTGTTTGGACTAGCGCACACTATTCACACACCCCTTCAAAAAAAAAAAAAAAAAAGACAGACAAAAGGGGGAGAAAAAAAAAAAAATCCCAAAACAAACAAACAAACAAACAAACAAAAACATGTTGACCATGAGTTTAGGCGCAGTATTATAGCTAACATACAGTGAAGCAAATTACAAAAACTGCCAATATCATTTTCCACTTAATAGCCACAATAAAAAACAGCCACTGTTAATATGGGGGAAAAAAAACATGCTTCCTTAAAAAGATAGAGAAAAACTAACAAACAAACAAACAAACAAAAAAAAAAGATTTCCTTCAACTCTGGAAACCACTGGCATCAAGAATTTAGAATTATACAAATTACATATACAATTGAAAATGTGTAATAATAATAATAATAATAATAATAATAATAATAATAATATAGTAATGATAATAGATGTTACTTAAAACTTTACATACTGTATTTCCAGTGCAGTGTTTATGTCACACAAGTGTGGATTCACAGGAGGACAAGAGGGTTGGCGTCACAAAAAATTGTGGGGATGGGGAAGAGACCACAGGAAGAAGGAATCACACCGAGTGCTGAAAACAACCCCCCCGCCCCCCCCCACACACTCCTGCCAATCACCCAGTGTGCCAGAGGGAAGAAGAGGAAGTCGGGGGCGGAGGGGGGTGGGTAGGGGGGTGGGGGGGGGGTGAAGGAGCCGTTGGATGTGCGGTTGTTGCTGTTGTTTGACGGTTGTCGGTAGGTGTTGTAGGGCAGGTGACGGACAGAGGGGGGCAGTAGTAGTAGTAAAAGAAGCGATGCATGCTGGGGGTTGAGGCCGGGTGCCCAGTGAGGGAGGGTTTGTTGTTGAAGTGTCCCCCAAACTGACACTGGATTTGTTCTTTCATCCCTTCCTCCTCCTCCTCCTCTTCTTCCTCTCTCTCTCCAGCAGAGCACTCCTGACAGACGAAGCTATGGCATTCAACCCTGAGAGGGAAAACAAACAAACAAACAAACAAACAAAAAGTCAAATTAATTAAATGTATGATGATGAAATTGTGAGATCAGTGCTGCACACTCTTTAAATTTAACATCACAAAGTGCACTTCAAATGATACGCGATGCAAAGCAAAAAAAAGCTTAAAAAGTAGCAGTACGTTCCAAAGCTTTGACACAATGGTGTCATGGCGACACATGGAAGTATTTTGTCATATTTTGGTGAAACACTGAGTGTTTGAAAAATACTGAGCCTACAAACAGACAGAGGAGACAGAGATTACGCTGCAACGGTGGTTTGAGGATAGCATATTTTTCTACAGCTCTTTGAAGAGGAGGAAACTTCAACATTTTCTCAGCAACTTTTCAAGTGTTTGATACTCAAAAAGACACATTTTCAAATATTGAAGTTGAGCCCACCTGTTTTGATGACCGTATTAAATTTAAACAAGCAACGACGGGAATGCCACATTTGGAAATACAAGGCAGTGAAGCTCCAGAATCAGCTTATTGCTGCCATCCACTGTTTTTTACATGCCTCCTCCACCAAAAAGCCAAAAAATAAAAACAGTAAGTGTTTTTAACTAAAAGCAGAAATAAATTCATGTAACTTGAATGATTTATTGGTTGGGACTACCTCAGCTTCAAGCCGAGTTGCTGCACCTTCTTCATACTATTAGCATAACAGAGGTGGAAGGAAAGACACATTTGATTTTTGCTTTCTCTCAGTGCACCTAAAGTCTGCACAGCATTTGAATGAACACATACCTTAAGATGGTGTGAGCAGCCAAAAGAACCAATCACAGTACTGCCAATGTGCTCAATACTAAATTTATGATGAAAGTGACATTTACAACCAACTTTTCTAGCTGTTTTTTCAGTCACTTAAATCCTTCGTCTTCTTTTTTGTATTAATTTGGACACAGAAAGTAATTTTCTGCCTACAAATATACACGTCAAGCTCAAGTAAAACAGCAGCAGTTAAGTTACAATTTAAAAAAAAAAAAGCCATATAGTATGAACTCTGAAAGGAACACTGCTCTTCTTCTGTAAGTGTCTCCCAGTCGTCCCAGCGCTGTTACCCGTACCTCACTGGAGTGGCGCAGCTGGTGCGCCTGAGCAGTGGAAGTGGATGTTCTGCCACTTGGTGTCTCTGCGATGCCAGACGCGAGTTTCCTCTGACTGGCTGGACCGCGGCCGACCCTGGCCGTCAACATACTGAGTCAGGCGGATGTAAGCGATGCAGGCTGCGTCCTCGCCGATCAGGTGGACGTGTGGGTTCAGGATGGTGGTGTGGATGGGCTTGCTGTTCTTGGCCAAAACTGAAAAGATGGCAGAGAGGCAATGATAGGAGAAGTTCAGCTTTCTTGGGATGGAGCTTTAGTTAGATTTTTTAATTTCCTCCTGTGATAACATTTCCTCGTGATCTGATTTTATTTGTACAGCAGCTAAATGAGCCGCACTTTGTGATTTTGACTAACCAGATGTGTATATTTACACTACAACTAAAGATAAACAAGATAAAACAAAAAGAAACATGATCAGGAAATTAAAAAAAGTAGTATGACCTGAGGAGTGAATTTTAAAAATAGCAACAAATCAATCTTACGGTTCTCAAAGTAGAATCTGTGGAAATCCATTCCCTCCACCAGGTTGCCGAGCGCCTCCGGCTCAAAGGAGGTCAATCCAGGATCGCAGATCTTACTGAGGAGGAAAGAGAGGGTGACGTTAATGAAGCCAAACGTTAAGATTTTAACTGTGCATCGGAACACAAACCACGCACGAAATAACGCAATGACTCACGCGTATGCCTCAAAGTCTCCGTTGTTGATTGCTTCTATCAGCTGCTCAGTGATCTTGATAATTTCTTGTTTGCGTGCTGTGGAGGACAGAAGGAACAGAGTTCATCAAAGGTAATCCCGAGAGCTGGAACAATCATTTTAATGCATTAACACAACACAGATGCTCAGGCAAAGGCAATTAGGACCCCGACATACATACATGTTTCCAGTTCTCTTGTCGTTTATATAATGAGCTTGAAAAATAAGCTTAATCATGAAATTACTCTAATTGTGCCAAGCATGAAACAAAATTCTGAAAAAATGGATTCTGTGTAAAGACATCTGTGAAGCCGGAAAGGCAAAGTATTTCACTTTAGTTTCGGTGGGAATACATTTCAATCGTCTCCACACATACACAATAGAGACCTCGCTCGTCATGTGATCTTGATCAACAACTGTCAGGCACACTGTAACATGAGCACACACACGGCAATCTCTTTCTATCACTGCAAGCAATGTCGCATCTGTATTTCAAGACATCACAACTAGCAACCAAACGATGCATAAATCTCTGTGTAGTCAGCGGCGCTTCTCTGCGGCAGAGCGCAGAGGAGGTTAATAAGGCTCAGAAGCAAAAAGCACACACATCCAGATAGTTCACCTTCCAACTCAGCGGTCAAAAGAGCAGTTTAAACACAATGTACTTTACTCTACGTACCCCTGTTTACCTGAAGCGGAGGTTAAAAGTGTTAAACGACTATGCTCACGCACACAGGCCTGCACTGACATCCTGAAATGTCTCCTCGATTGGCTACCATGCGTAGGGTCGGGTAATGCTCGGTACTCACTCTGGGAAGAAGACAGGGAAAGGCTGGAGGAGGGGTGAGGGGGAGGTGGGGAGGTGGTGTGTGCAGGCTGAGGCGCGGGCCTGGCGCTAGGTACCGGTGCAGCGTCGGCCTCGGGCGCAGCGGCCGCCGACACCCTGCGAACGCTGCTTACCAGGTCTGTGAGCCGAGACACTGAGCGCCGACCGAGCGGGATGGATGAGTGGATGGGTGGGAGGGTGATGGTGATGGAGGTGGAGGTGGAATGCAGAAGAGCAGATTAGAAACAGTGAAGAGTTGGAAACAAAGAAAGACTAAAGCTATGAGGAAATCCCTCCAGCGATTTTGCATATTAGTGGTCGTGATATCTGCAAATACAGCGTCTGCGGTATCGCCGTTTATCAGACTTTTTCCACAAAAGATGGTTTCATCTGCTGTACATCAATAAGTGCAATTAAGCTGCCTTTGTATTGCACATGCCACGATAAAGCTGAAGGAAACTGAGAAAGATTCAGAGGTCAAAGAGTTTTAGTTCTGTCTGACGGTTTTGGAGGAAATTGAGTAAAACTTATTTAACTTGAACTATCATTAAAAACGGTTCAGGAATTTCCTAAATCAGCTGGGCACTGTTGTTAACAAACATTACTTAAAGAGCAGTAAAAAGTTAATTAGTCGGGGACTCTTTTCAGCATTAATACACATTTACAGCAACAGGCAGGTGTATGTGGGACTGACTCGATGGCACAGAGGAATAATCATCATCAGGCTTTGGCTACACAGACGATTCTAACTAACAGCATCAATTCATTGTTGGTTTTGCTCGTTCATGGAATTTTTTGTCATAACATTAAAATTGGCAGCCTCGTCCTTTAATAGAACAACATATTTTGATTCTGTAGCTAGAGGTGGTTTAACACATTTTCATATCTCTTTAGTGCCATTCCTCCCTGACTTAAGAAGTTTCAGCTAAAGTTTAAGCATAAAAACTTAAAGGGATTTCTAAATACATAGAAACACATGTACAATCCAGAAACCTTTCACTATTTAAAATAAGAGTGACAGAGCTAAGAACTAAAATGTTTTTCTCTTTTTCCTTCCTTTCCTAAAATGACAGAATCAGTCCATCTTTTCATGCATCATCTCGGTGCATGGACAGAACAAGGGGAGATGTTTTATTTTTTTTTCTCTCTCTCTCTCTCTCTCTCTCGGGGACACTTTATTCTCTTCTACTTTACGCTGCCTGTCCTTGCTCGTCTCTACTTACTCTGCATGGGGGTGTGTGGAGGGGAGGGGGCGGAGAGGGCTGCTGGAGGTGGAGTGCCGGATCTCCCTTCCCCGTCAGGTGTGGGCACTGAGGCCCTACGCACTGAGCCCAGCAGGTCAGCGAACTTTGCGGCAGCTGAGTTCAGGAGGGAGGGAGGGAACAATGGGAGACAATGCACTTGAATGAAAGGTTGACCACACTAGTGAGGCCGTTTGGATGAACAAAAATTGTCTTGGAGAGCGCTAAGACATTTACTGTTACACTTCGGGATTAGATGTATCATTAGAGCTCTCCGAGACAATGTCAGACTCAGAAAAGGACAGGTGACAGGAACATCAAAGGCACAAATTATGCTCAGAAATGTCAGATAATGTTGAGACAGTTTGTTATGGTGAAAAACTGTGTTGCTACTTCCATTTATGCCCAAGAGAGGGAGACAGCGAGTTGTTCAAAAATGCATGTGGCGTGGGTGGAACAAGGGGGAGGATGGGATAGTAGATGAGTAGAAATACTACAAAGCGTCTCATTGCTTTTCATTATGGCATATGTAATGTTATTAGATTATTTAATAAAATGTAGACTGACTAAGAAGACTCCAGTGGAGAAATGATGGACAATACAAATCTGGGCACATTCAGGATTTTTTGTGGTGCTAAATGGCAGCAGATATGTGCTTTTAAACCATGCAGGGACTATAAATGTAAAACACACAAGGGAGGATTTAGTAAAGGTAAATCACTAGTGGAGTGTGTGTGTGTGTGTGTGTGTGTGTATTGGAGGGCCATGCTGACTTACAGTGCACGGCAGCTGCGGAGCCCTGAGAGCTATCAGGCTGGGAGCTCGTACTGGACTGGGCCTTAAACGAGCTGTTGTCTAAGCTCTTCCCTGATAACGTGCACACACACAAACACAGAATGAGACCAAACATACTGTAACATATATATATATGCAGAGATAACAGCCAGCCGTACAATCTGATCACAAAAAGACATCAGAAACGTCACAGTGAAGAATGAATGAAGGGAAAAGTGAGCGTGAAGCGACGGGGCGGGGGCAAATAAATACGAGATGATGAACCCGGTCAACCTTTTCCCGCTCTGAGAAATTACAGCTACTTTTCACTGACAGTCCTCTGTCACCAGATCTCATTGAAAAAGAAACATTTTCCTCGTTATCCCAGTTAATTACTCCATTCCGGCAGGATTTAGTACCGTGGTTGCTGCTGCATGTGAGGTTTTTTATTGAGACTTTAATTGAAGTCTTGGCAGTGAGCAGAGGATGGATGATGACAATGGTGATGGTCATGATAATGGGAGAGAGAGTTGGATGCTACTCATTACTACTTGTCTGTTTTAACCGGCACAGAAGGAAACGCGACACATGAACGCTCATTGACAGATAGAGGGAAAGGAAACGTCTCTGCAGGGAAAAAAAAAAACAAACAGATGGCTTAAAGGAGTTTTCTGCCACATAACGAGATGTACGACTGCACCCTCTCTAACGTAATTAAATACAATTCACAGACCGACACTTAAAACAATACTTAACATTTTCATCGACGAATGTCTATTTTCCTTCAAAAGCGGAGCGGTAAACTACAGAAAACACACAATCAACAGGAAATCCACAGAAAACAGACATCACAGTACGGCCTGCGGAGTTTGATTGACAGGCGCTGTCTCGGAAGTGCAGTGAAAAAACATCCCAGCAATTAGTGCTCAATTCAAACAACAAGTCACAAAACACAACTTCAGGATTAGCAGTTTAACAGCAAGTATTCCTTTAAATTGTAAGTGCTGTAAAAAAAAAGTGATCACCTACACGACAAAACTGAAGATTAATGACTGACGACAAGCAGCTCTCTGAAACTTGTAACATATTATCTACTATAAAAGTATTGAGAGTAATAGAACAGATATGTGTTCAGATGTTACAAAAGCCAGCGCAGGCATTGGGTTACAAACCAGCTGTCGAGCACTCACTGACCTGACAAGATCCTACGAAAGGCCAACATGAAACACACTATTCTAACCAACGGGAGTCCCCTTCCTCCCGCACTCACCTGGCTCTTGTAGTTTCTCTGTGGTGCTGACGGTGCTTATCTGTCGGTTCGTATCTTAGGAGCCTTAAAAAGTGCTGCGCGAGACTAACGCTATCCTAGGGTGGCGCTAGTAGAGCGGTGTGCTTTTAACTTCTCTCTGGGAACTCCGTCTCCGTTTCCTGCCACCGGGGCTAAATTTACACCTCCCCCTTTAGCCCCCCGACCTCCCCTCCCAAGGTGCCCTTGCCCTCTCCACTCCTGCCAGTGGGGTGGGGTAGTGGGGGGGCTCCAATTTGGGATGTTGGAAGGGAGGGAAATGGGGGGGGGAGAAGAGGAGAGGAAGGGTAGGGGGAGGATACCTTTCACTGGGTATACGGGGAAAGTACAGTACAGTACAGTAGATCCTGGGGGATAAAGGTCTTTCAGGTGATGTAAGGCTCCTTTGCACTGCACTACTTCCATCAAAGGGAATTTTAATAATTGATTTGAAATGAGGGATTGGATGACAATTTATGAGTCAAGGCACAGTATTAATATACAAATAGACATTAGTTGCACCAAGTCCTCTAATGAATGACTTGAGGATGGTGTTGCAGTAATGTCAATGACAAGGCTCCATATCCCTTGAAAAAGTGAAAAAATGTAGATTTGAACTTGAGGTTGAAAAAAAGCATCCAACCATTATATAAGTAATAAAAAACTGACTGCCACTTGTGGATGCAAATGTCAGGGGGTGACATGACAACATCTCCTTTGCATTACGTGTTGAATGAGCCGTTGGAAGTGTTACTTTGCTTTATTCGCTTGCTGCCAAGTTATTTAGGACCAAAGGCCAAACTGCTTCTTTAGTGCTTTCGAATAAAGGCTAAGGCCCAAGAGACTGGTGCTAAAGATACGTCTAAACAAACATAGCTCATCATGCTGTACACTTTTCCCTGCTACATTTAATTTAATGTCTGATACTAACATCATTTTTTCCCCCAGGTATCTCTTTTTCTTGCCTTTTCATTATGTTTTGTGTCTCGCCACTATAGGAGCACACTGAGGGGGATTAAATACGTTATCTACGTAAATAGATTTTTAATTTGTCACATTTTTACTGAAATAGTGTCCACCTTTTTTTAGTTTTTCCTCATGTAAAAAAGCATATTTCCATACACTAAGCATGATACCAGTAAAGTAAGAGTACTTCTACCTGAATATTGTAATACTCTTTCCACCACTGGTAATTTCCTTACAGACCTACATGATGGCATTAGCCATGGTTGCTAAGGAATTTGTGACATAGCTGCAAAGCCTCCATAAGAAAGAGGAGGAGATGCAAGTGCACATTCTGTTCTGTACGCTTGGCACCGAAATGATACGTTCATGACCCGATTTAGACGCATTGTGCTCAGCTCGGATGTGGAGAACAGGGGTGTGTGCGCATGTTGGCATAGATACGCAGAGGAGGAACCCATGCATGCACAAACACACATCACACAAATGTAAATTCATTCACACGATATGTGTGATATGTACCACAAAGACAGTTATTTCACAATTCTTACCGCAAGCAACAAATACACACACACACATACACACACAC
This sequence comes from Thunnus albacares, assembly GCF_914725855.1. Lineage (NCBI taxonomy): Eukaryota > Metazoa > Chordata > Actinopteri > Scombriformes > Scombridae > Thunnus > Thunnus albacares. The sequence continues at coordinate 32,144,555 of NC_058107.1, forward strand.
ACACACACACACACACACACACACACACACACACACAGACAACATAAGCTGCAAGCTGACACCCCACACAGGCGTGTTGGTATTTTGGAGGTGTGTATTTCTCAGCATTAAGATTTCAACTAAATGCCAACACTGTTAAGAATGTCAAACCACAACAGCATTACATGGCCTCTTTCATTTCACAGCATCCCCACAAATCACCCCCAGACACACACACACACACACACACACACACACACACAAACACACACAAACATTTCTTTACTCTTTCTGAGAAAACAGCTGAAGGAAGCAATACAGCAAAGCTCCATGAGGGGTCAGTAAGAGGTCAGCTACCAGCCGGGTGACTGCCAAGTGACTAAATTAGAGTCACATTTACACCATCCATACCACATATAACACATGCGTTTCTCTTATTTTTCAAAATAACATTAACATTTTAAGAATCACAATGACACAAATGCCTACTCTATGAGGACAAAACCAGTAGCAAAAGAAAGGTTTTCAACATGTGGCATCAAAATGCATTCCCACCCTGACGCTTGTGATAATAAACAAGAAGCTCATGCAAAGCAGAGCGCCAGTTATCGGAGCTTTAAGCACTCTAATAGGACTTTTCATAGGCTATCTGGACTGTCAGAACATTACTTACGTTAGAAACTGTAATTGCTGAGCGTTCAAATGAAAAAGCAAAAGGTTTCCAATTTCATAAAGACAAACTCATTTGTGTGAAATAATTCTGTCAGTAACAGACAATGAACAGCTTTCATTGCAAGGAGGATTTCAGAATCCGTTTCCCAGTGTGTAACTGAGGGGTGATAGCAGAGCTTGTCACAACCCACCAAACTTAACAAGCCCAAGTGGAAAGCAAACAGCCAAAACTCCTCTGCCTACTGGTTGAGCGCTATCTGCCAGTTGTCATGCACTCGTTCTTTTGTTTCTTTGCCTCATGTAAAATCTATATTAATCAAAGGCACCCAATGGTGGAGTTTCTGCTGTTCCACAGGTTGTTCACTGGGAAAAAAAACAGTTACATCAATACAGTAGAAATGTCAAGTGATGATTCAAAATCGGTCAAGATCCCAGAAGTATTCTGGCCTGTCGTTTGCCGCAAACAGTTCAGAACTTGACTTTTTTTAAGCCTCTGAATTTATTATGAATTATGTTTTGTACTTACCTTTCACGTCCTCATCCTCCACGGTGGTGTTGCTGCTGTCCGATGATTCCTGGAGATCAGAGATCGACAGTCAGTCCGGTTTTGAGTATAACGGCGCACGTATTTGCGATGAAGACACGTGATCACACGCACATCACACGAGGGGGTAAAGGGGCTTGTTTTACACGGTCAGAACACGGGCCAGCAGGGAGTATATTGCTATGTTACCATGTCACATCTTCACAAAACCAGATCTGATTAGAAAAAAACACCAAATACATCAGTTTATGTGGATTCAATTCAAAACCAGATGCCAAACAGGACCAAAATCAGAACTCTATAGTGATGTTAAACTGTTAGTCACAACCATCAAACCATGCCACCCAACCAATCAGCCTACAAAGCCCAATAAGTCACCTTGTCAACAGTCATTTGACTTTTTTACCCTTGGCCTAAAAAACTCTTCTCTCTTTTCGTACTCCAGGCAAAGCTGCTTCATCCTCAGCGTGTACGTGTGTGTGCATCACACCATGTGGACGAGTGACGTCTTTCCTCCACAGGCTGCTCTTGTGTCTCGCTGAAACTGACATAAACCCAATGGGATGTGCCCCATCCATCTATTTCAGCTATGGAAGCAGGCGGAATGGATTCTCATAGGGCAATTATTGTCATCCTGAGCTGGGCCTCAGATCGTGCAATCTATCCATCTACCTGTCTGTCTGCCTGGCTCGGGCTGCTTTTCTCTTTACAGGCTTTCGCCAGAGGAGGAGTTAGCTTCTGATTTCCAATTAGTAGATTAAATGGGTCTAAATTCCCCCTGCATGTTGAGGAGAGTTGAGAGACTCTGTGACCTCATTAGAAGTACACGCGTGCACGAGCGGCGTTGCAAGCACTAAATTGTGTTTCATTGCCTTCTAAAGAGCAGCTGGTGACCTGAGGACAGAGTGTGTGTATGTGAGAGTTTTGGCCTCAAATAATAGAAATATCATTATTAAGTGTGATGACACCTACAGTTTATTTTCTTTGGTTTGAATCATAGAGAAGTTCTGTTTCATCTTGCCACATTACAGGTGAACTAGAGCTTGTAAGACATTACCTATATAAATATGACACACTTGTTTGTGCACTTTTGTATAATTAACCCTCTCTGGTGTTTATGCTAAATTCATTTTCCAGTCCATATATTGAGGCATTTCACTGCAATCTCGACTCTAGGAAGCAGAACATCTATGCATGACAGACCTATGTTGACACTTGTTTCCTTATACCCATAAAATGCCACATTTTGGTTCATTTCTTGTACAAAGTCGACATTACAAGCTCACAGTGCTCACAACATTCATGGCTCTCACCTGTCCAGATGGACTGAACTAAGTGAAAGTGCTCTAAAGTGAGTCTGGTGTGAAAATAAAAACTGTAGCAGTATTCTTCCCAGACACTTTAAGCGGCTTCCTGTGTGGCCTTTCTCTGGATTATTCGACGCCATGAACTTCACTCTGAGGACCGACCCCAAAATCAAACGCAAAGGTCATTCTGTCGTGATGCAAATCCTGGATGTCGCTTTAGAACAAATTTATGTTACCGTTCACCTTTAGCTTTATGCGTCACCGCTCAGCAGAAACAGCTTGTGCAAACATAGTGAGACACACACACACACACACTCACACACACATGCATAATAAATGTTTGGTCCTGCAAAAATCATGCAGGTTCATGCACAGCTCAACCCAAACACACACACACTAGTTGAACCATCAAAACTACATTTATGAGGCATTGAGATAGGTGTTGAAATATATGACCGAAAATTTATATGACATTAATTATACAACAAAATGTTAAAAATGTAATCCTTTAACTACACCAGGGCTTCTTGTCATTAGAATCTAAATTCCATGATCTGATAAAATATCAAAGACAACAACAAAGATGCAGGACATGTAATAGTTTTAGCATATAGCTCTCTAAAGTACATAAAGAAGCTTTTACTGAACACGGACACAAGCAAAATGTCTCTTGTCGTGTATATTGGTAATTTTACGTTAACGTGCTGGGCTGTAAAATGAGATCAAAGCCCTTGAGTCTTGGTTCAGTAGATTATTTTGTGTTGATTTATCATTCTGGTGATATTACCAGTGGTCATTCTTTAATAGAAATAAACACACAGTTTTAGTTGCTGTAATTCCCTCATTGTATACAGCTGTTCATTTATAATCGAGTGGACTGTGTGTGTGTCGGGGGTCCCCGAGGTGGCATAATGAGTTCATTGCTCGATGGGGCGCAGGATAACAATGTAAGAATCCTTCCCCTGCTTCCTTCATCATGTTAAGACATTTATTTGAGGGGTTTAATCTCTAGAAACACACAGACACTCATTAGTGAACCGACGTCATGACGTGCTCACACAAATGCATGATGAAAAGAAGGATCAAACAGCAGGAGAAGATGAGGAAGAGGAGGAGAATGACAAAGAAGGATAAAGAGCAGGTCAGGACTGGGGAATAATGTATACCTTAGTCCTGTCCACCGGATTATGGATGACGGTTGTCTGAGGTTCCTGGAAGAGGAGGAGGAGGAGGAGGTGGAGAAGGGCAGAGAAGAACATGGAATACATGAGAGAAAAGAGAGAAATGGGAGAGAGGAAGGGGAGTCGGGGGGGATAAAGAGAAAAGACTGTGACATAAGGGTAGATAGAGATGGATGAAGTGTAAAAACGATGGACAAAGAGGAACAAAGAGAGCGTTATGAATGTTGGATGAAGAGAAAATGCTTGTTAAGGTTGGTAGAGGAGAGAGGGAAGAATCCTCCAAAGCGATAGAGTGGGTGGATGAGCTGAAAACTGTAATTTGGGAGTCAGTTATGTTCTCTGCACATGTACAGAGCAGCAGACACACACACAACAAGAACAAAGACAGTACTGAAACTCAGGATGAAGTGCTGTGAGCACATCAGCATTTACATTAACACACATGTCGATACAGAACACGGCTTAAAAGTTGTGACATATTTAATCTGAACCTATCCGGGGCTTTGCTGAGCATGAGTATTCTTTATTTCTGCACTGCCCTGCTGTGCATACATAATTCTTAATGGCTGTACATGCCCTACATGTTGCAAATATGTGCAGAGTCAAGAGAATTTGTAAAAGGAAAGAGACAAACAAATGAAGAGAAAATCAGCCCACTCATACAATATGAATGAAATGTGCTCTGACATAGCTAAACACTAGTATCAACATCTTCCAAGTCACTGGCACATCCAGCAAAAAGACTACGATGCCTCACAAAATGAAAAAACAGGTCATTTCAGTCCCCTTCACACCCGTCTCAACAGAAAAGGCAGGCACTAGCGGGCAGATACTGGCATCGTTTCAGGATCCCTTCCTAAAAGAAATTCAATGCTGTTTTTTTTTTTGTCAGGATTATGTGCAAGGAATTGTCTCATAAGATTAGCCATATAACTTTTCTCCTTGTTACTTTTTCTGTTACCGACCTCCTCTAAACCTTCTGGCTGCTAAAACTATCACTTCCACATGGAGCACAGTAGGTTACAGAAAAGAGTTGTTTCTCTTCTTTGCATCTTATATTACTGAAAAGGCAGGCATCTTTTTTTTTCTTACAGTATATATGTATATATGTGTTCCTGCTGTTTTCTCATCATTGTCCTGTATAGTTTTTAACACTATGTGGTGAAGACAGTTTTCCGCAACATGGACAATTAAGTTCCTAACAAACAATCAATCGACTATGTTACATTTTTAGCACCATTAGTGGCTTACAAACCCCACCGTGTTGCCTCCTTGCTACCCTGCATAGCTGGCACACATATATTGATGATTCAGAGACAGATATCGTCTCCACGGTCTGCTGGAAACTGTCACTTGATGTACAGTAGATCGGAAACACCCCCCCCCCCCCCCCACAGGAAGTGACACCTCTGTGATGACCAATCATCGGCTGTCTCCCTGGTGATGATGGTGGCGTTGTCATGCCAACCGTCGCCCGGGGCAACAGCAACTTGGGAGATGATGATGGTGATGAGTGAGAACAAAGTACCTGGGGTTTGCAGATTAGGGGGAGGGGGGCGAGTGCTGATGGCATCACATCATCAGATGGGGAAGGGTTTGACCGTTACGCATCACCACTGACCTTTTACACTGCTTTATCTTTCAGGAATGTTCCAGTGGTGCACCTAAGTTAATGATTCAATTTAGATTATCCTTCGTGTGACGTGAAGAGAGACAAGCCACAATTCATCCTCAGACATCTGAGAACATGTGCACATTTACCAAACTGCTTCCAGTTCAGAAAATTAAGGTCATGTACTGCAAGTGAAGGCGGTCTGTCACTCCATGGCCTGGCAGCTCTGTAATGAAGGAGTTAATGTACCAAATGGCTAAACAGCAACTAGCCCAAGTCCCTAGCAACAGCATGGAGATCACAGCCGCCCTCCCACTCTCTATTCCCTTCAAGGATCAGAAAAAAAAGCCTCCTCTGATCCACGGTTGTGCCCACACTCTATGCACAACTGTGAGCACATAAACTGCTTCCGATAGCATTGTCTGCACATGTGCAGAGTTGACCTTTGCTCATGCTAACATCACATGCATGCACACACCACACAAAAAAGGATGTCTATCATGCAGCGATACTCATTTGGCTGTGCGAGTTGCTTCATGGGTGTGACTAGCAGAGCACTTGTCATTTTATTTCCTCTCTTGCTTCCAGTCCTTTCATCGAAGGACTGGTCACTGTGTCAAGCCAAGGCAAGGCTACTACTTCTAATACACACCATCAACCAGGTAATACCCATTACACTGTACCCAGTTTGTGACTCACTGACCACCGGCCTTGAATCTGTAATATACTATCATAACATGCTTGGATGGAGCTCTGTATAGCTGGTGAGATAAAGCTATATTAAGTGTGCAGAAGTGCCAAGAAGCGAACCCAAACTTGCTCAGCTGTGTTACACGTCTAAGTTGGAGAGCTCATTAGTGTGGCATCTAAGACTTTGGGTGTCAGTGATTTATGACTGAGCGTGGCTACTGGCCTGGGTATATAAATGGAATGACATAATGCAGCTATTCTGGCTAAATAATGTGCAGCAGAAAATAGTGTCAGATGTGCAAATGTACCTCACTGCTAGAATACAACTACAAATATTTCATCTTGACATTTGCTTATCAGCTTCTAGTAGTAAAACATATATGAAGCTGAATATGAGCATAGTCATTCTTCTACTAATTTGTTTTATTTTTTAAGGAACCCTGATGGTATCAGACCTAAAAGGAAACTAAAAACATTACAAATGTTCATCTGAATTAATACTGAAATGACAGAAGGCAGTCTGAAGTAGATGTGAAAGGCAGTTTGGCACAAAGAAAAGAGCACATGCTATGAAACTGTCACTTCCTGTGGTGCTTCACCCTGAATGATGAGCGGAGCATTCACAGATAGACAGATAGCTTCAGTCATGAAAAGCAAAGTGAGGATGCAACGTTGAAGATAATCTGAACTGTCTCGACTTTTTCATGATAACTGCAATCAGGGTGCGGTTTGCTGGGGTGCGAGGAGGGGGGGGGGGGTCCCTTCCTCTGCTGAGTTATTTTTATCCCCGGTGGAGACAAAAATTTATCCCCCTCATAGTGATTAATGCTGCTTCACCCATAGACCGTATAACATATCTAAAATAAATATAGGCTATTTACGTGATGATGCTGTAAATGAACCAGGGGTTGCCTCCTTCCCTGCTCTGTGATTTGCAGAGATGTGGGTAAAAGGAAAGCATAAAAAGAAGACATTAGTCTACCATCAAAGACTTCTTAGTCTGACAAGTAGGTATCTATTGTATCTACTGTCGCCTATTTATTTTTATGATGTTGTGATTAGTTTATATTCAAACTTAAAGTTTGCTGTGCGCTGTGCATAGAGCTGAATTCAACAGTGGCAAGAATGACATTAAGTGTACTGGTACGTCTGGCTGAGTGGTGCTCTCCACAGTACTGAAAGTAGTGTTGGGGGATTTAATTCTGGCATGTTCAATTACATTTAACCTTTTGTTTTGTTGTATATGATCACGTCACCTATGTGTCTGGATGAGTTTTTATAATATTTAGTCTTTAGTACAGACTTGACCTGAATGGACATGAAGAAAGGACAAGGTGTGAACTTGACACCACATCACTGAGTGAAAATGTTGCACTACTGATGAATTACATTTTTTAAAAAATGGATTAAAATATTCCTGCAAATGCAGTGGTCAAGTTCAAGTTCATAATTATTTTATAATTGTTACTGTAACAGCTGCAAAGAATAGTCTATATAGGTCCAATGTGGTTCTGATTTATTTTCATGAATAAAAACATTTCAGAAACATCTCACCCTCTGATTTTTTCACAAATTGCACCTTGGCTACACGACTACATGGAGGGGATTTCACCAGCGATGTTTTTGCAAAAAATGATGATGAAGTTCTTTTCTGATGCCTGAGTGGAAACTGGGTCATTACAATAACACAGTGTCACGTGATTGCCAAAGTAGTAAAGACTATATGTATGATGTAGACAAAATGTCATAGATGACTAACAGCTCCGGTTATCCTCAGTATCTATTGACTAATGTGAATACTTTAGTCTGATGTTTATAGTTTAAACGTATAGTATGTCCTGACTTTGAGCACCATGTAAGTGCGTTTACATGTTCACGCTATATCTGCAGTATCCTCATATGGTAATGTAGCTGCAGGCAGTGATTGTTTTGATTTTTACACTGTCATGAACTGAAACCAATGGCTGCGATATGCTTTGTTAAATAGTCTGCATTTACATTAAACCTACACATTAGTTCATACAAGATATACATAAGATATACAGTAAGACTTAAGTGGCCTTAAGTACTGTATATCCAAACCCCCAGTATGATTGTTTAATAAATGTGTATTGCGTGATCTTATTTTAACAGATTCACTACTGCTAGTGGCTGCTAATGATTGAAAATGACAGGAAATGGAATTTCCTGTGCCCTTTTCTACAACTCAACCACATATAAATATAAATGGCATGTTATACATCCTATCCACACAGATCAAAAAGAGATATAAGAGAGAGAACCTAAGAAAATAACTTAGAAATCTCCCCTGGATCCCTGATGCTAGGTAAAACTCCAGCTCAGGATTCTGGACTATCTTCTCAGATATAAATGTGTACATATTCTCTACATAACAGTGGTTTGTGGCCAGGTGCCAGAAGCCCCACAGACAATTTAACTGATATTCACACCTACAACAGAAGAGGAAGAAATACTCTCTGAAATCAGCTGGTATGCTATTTGGCTGGAAGGACAAGCTGCAGACCTTTGGACCTTGATGCCCACGCAGTGGGGAAGTGCTTCTCTGCAGAGGCATGAATAGCAGAGAGGGGGTAAATTGCACTGACAGTCCCGGCAGGCATTGGCTGTCTGTTCCTCTTTGGTATTGCACTGACACAAGGATATGACACGGCAACACAATATCAACCAGAGAGCAAGTCACATAGCATCCCCACCTGCCATGGGGAAATGTTTCCTGACACAACCTGCTGGTTTACGACCTTACCGACTGCTGTTGCCATCTCAGCGGCTGAGCAAAGATCAACCACAACCAACAAGACAGACAAGAGAGGAAAAACAGACATAAGTGAGGGAGTAGGGGAATTGGGGTGTAGGGTTGGGGTAGTGGTCTTGAAGGAAAAGACAGGAGGTGGGACAGACAGACACATACACACACAGGTGAAGGGGTGGTTAGGAGGTAAATACCAGAGCAGGTGAAGGGATGTTTCCTTTGGGGCTGGTGACTATGCTGTTTTTGGTGCTGTTTGTCTGGGGCTGTGCAGGAAAGGAGAGGAAAGGGAGGAAACACAAGAGTGTTAACAACAGCAAGATGTGGGTTTGTGAGTGTGTGTCCATGCATGTGTGTGTGCGTGCGTACATTTGTGTTTTACCACATGTCCTTCCACTTCTTTCCCTTTGTGAGCTAATTCTGAGCTTTTCACCTTGGTGTTTGTGAAGTGACGAGGGCTCTATAGTTATCTTGTTACACATATTTCGTTCTTATATACTATACTCATATATACTTAACATCATTACTTTTTTTTCCTTTCTTCAATACAGCCTAAATCTTATTCATGTCTCCACCCAGTTACCGCAGTTACAGTACAATCAAGTGCATCCTGGTATTAGTTCAGTTATAAAATCCAAGCGCACCACAGAGCGTCTCTCCTGCCAGCTGCTGACAGCGCTGTCAGCCGAAGAGAATCACACTGGATGGTAGAGGAGGAGACGGTGGAGACGCTGGTATGCATCTGTTTAAAACGGGAGTTTAGCCGACTTCACCGCGTTTGACACCAGAGCTGAGAACTCGGAGCGGGAAAAATAGTCTCTCTGTGTCGCGTTGTCCTCCACTTCCATCACCCCTCTGTTTCCATAGTAGTTATGTATTTAGGTCATTTAGAGACAAGAATCTGTTTACATCCTGTCATGCTGTCACCCTGCGTTACTCTGTGTATAATGACATGACAAAAAAAAAAAAGAAAAATCCAAACAAACAAAAAAAAAAAGGGCAGTGATTCAACTGACAAAATGCAAATTTACTCGGGGGCTTATCAACCATGCATGCATCAACTCAGTGACTTTTACGGGGGCAGCCCTAGAAGTGACATCCTTTTGGTTGGTTGCCAAGTACTAAATGGGCTGAGAATTAGAGAGAGAATTTGAGATGAGAGTTCGTTTATGTTTATGATGCCGAGATTTATACCTGTCATCTGTCTCTGAATTTCTGCTGCCAAACCAACACAAAGGAGACTAAAGGAGTTTTGTTTGTGCTGCTCAAAGCCTTTAAAAACATAGGCGTGCTATATGTCTGAGTCTGGAGTCAGTAGACGGCAGGCAGCCGCAGTGACGAAGCAGTCACCTAAATCATTCATTCACAACACTGATCTGTAGTTCTGAGAGGAGACATGAGGAGGCGGTGACACCGCGTGATATCATGATGTTGTCACCGGTGGCTGCTTAGGATTCCACATCGAAACGATTCAACTGTGCCATTTGGCCCTAATGAATCACCTTTTAAGCCTCGATCAAATGCTCCTTTGAAGGCCACACATCAAAGTGCGGCCCCGTCCTTTATAGCTCGATTCCATTATAATGATATTTGCATTGAATCTAGATTACATTAATAATCTTGTTTGGGAAAAATATAAACTGGCTAAACGGGGATGAGCCCTGGGTGTTGACGTGAATCACCGAACTGACTCACTCTGAGAAGTCAGCCACCATTACATAAATCTTAATCATGTAACACTCTTACATGCAAGCAATTTCTACCAGTTCATTGATGGAGGTGAAGAGAAGTCACAGATTATTTAACGCCCCATTAAATCTTCATATGGTGTTGAACATTATAAAGAACGGAAAATAAATCTGCCATAGAGGTGAGACCGTTCCACCTAGCTCCAATGCTAAATCTAGCAGTCGAATCATCTGAGGCGACACTGTCTTGATGCTGGTTGACTGATCGAGACAGTGTAGCGATCCATCTATATAACATATGTAAGGAATTATCTTGTTTTCAGGAAATTTCTTACATTTACATTTGTAGTTTCTACCTTATTTAGAGAAAAATTAAGATTGTACAACGGAGCATAAGATTAAATAAATAATGTTTGATTACTGACTTTCAAAAAAATCCAGTGGTGTTGGTGTTATGCACCGAAGCTGAATAACTGATAACCATTTGACACAGGAAGGGAAGGAAGTCAAGTTGGGTGTATGCATGTGTAAGTGTGTATGTGTTAACCAGAATATGAATTTTGTAAGCCACTGGGCTTACTCGAGAGATAAGAGGAGAGGAGAGGAGAGGAGAGGAGAGGAGAGGAGAGGAGAGGAGAGGAGGAGAAAAGCCTTTACATCAGCACACACAAGTGCAAAGAAACATTACAATACATACACATGCAAGACAGCCATGAAAATAAAAGCTGGTTTAAGCTGACAATAAGTGAACATACACATACAGTGCAGTTATACACACCCGTCCTCAAACACCTGCATTCACACACGCCAGCTAAACCAACCGCAGCCCTTGTCAGCCAACGTAAGAAAAGTATTCTTCATCAAATTAGAGGGGTGAGCTGTCTTAGTCGAGGCTCGTTTGCGATGTCAACTCTTAGCATTTGTGTCGTGTGTCTGTGGTGAGAAAAATCCTTACATTCCTAGATGGCATTCAAAGAAGAAGTGACATGATGACAGCAGCCCTGACCAAACGTTCTCCAGCGTGGAGATAACTGTTGAACGTCCAAAGCCAAACATCTAGTCCATTAAGACATAGTGAAAGCAGGTACATGTTGATATATAACTCAGCTCACACAAGAAAGGTCATACATACAAGAGATCACATATCATCACAAAATGATTTATCCCTCAGGTGCACAAGGGGAAGGAGCGAAGAGGGAGAACAACAAAGGAGGAGGTGCAGGAGGGATATAGTTGTGTAGAAAGAAGGAACATGCCAGGCGAGGTGGAAAAGAAGGTGCCTCAGAGAAAAACAGAGGGAAACAAGTTGGGGTCAAATTCCCTTCCAACTTAGCTGAATTTAAACAAATCAATTGTTATTGAGTTCATTATCCTTTTATTTCATATTTTGAATAAAGTTCGAGTTTAGAGGTTATTTACAGCATTTACATTTAAAGGGATTTACAGTCCAAGCATTTGTATTAATAATCAAAGCATCACTATGTCTGGACTTCCATGAAAAACAGAAGTCACCAGTGTGTTGTGGGATACCTAAGAATCAATTTACTTAGTAACAACAACACTGAATTTCTGCAATTTACTTCGCAATGAAAGATAAAATAATTGCTGCTGTAATAACTTGCCAGATTGGAGTTAAATTGTTATATTATAAAACCCTATGCAGTGTTTCGGTGTCTGATAAGATTACAAACACATGGGTCTACACTGGAACTGGACTTACTGGATAGTATTTCATGTCTCACCGGTGCAGACCCTTGCATTGTTTTAAGCTGTTCTCGGTCTGAACGCCCACTAACTCTGAAGGGCACAGGAAATTCCAAACTATGAAAAAATAAGTGAAGCAAATATGATTCCAACAGCACAATCTTTTGGCACTTCTAGTGGAGGTTTTAAACCCTTCAATAGTGCATGCTGCAAGGTGACCCCAGTAGCGAGTGCGCTTCCACCTACCCATCATTTATTTCTCCTATTTTTTTGTTTGCAGCATGTGCATTGTCTTGCGTGACTGAAGAGTTCTGTATCCAAACTACAAGCACTACATGCTGCCTCTATTCTAAAAACTGTGCCCATGACAGATCTGGAGCAGCATCCCTGGAGTAACTCTGATGGAACTATAACATCTTGCCTCCATTACATTATCAGACAAATGTCAGGGTTAGTCTTGTTGCGGGGCACTTTGAGAGGATCACCCATCAGTCAAACAGCATGACCGATACTGTGAATTCTTCCTGGGATTTTCTGTCGATGCAGTTTGACTTTATAAATATTATGTCACTTTTTTGGCAGTTTCCGCGGCTCATTTTAACTACTCAGGTCCTTCTCAGTTTCTGTAATTCCTAACAAGCTGCTGCTGCTGTTTCCAACATGTAAAATGTATCATTTCTTGCCTACATGACACCTTACTGGTGTTTGAATTAAAAAATACTTCATGAATTGGGCACCACTTTGTCTCAGATTAATACTAAAGTGAAGTGAAACTGATTTAATACAGGGGAAAGGTAGATAAAGCAAGTAGAGGGGTTGATAAATGGAGAGAGGAAGCAAAAGAAAGAGGGACTGGGCAAATGCATAAATAGCATGCTCACCATGTACTGGACAGTAGAGCTGGACTTGCGTTTCTGTCCTCAGGCGATTGATGGATGGATGGATTTATTGACGAATGGACGGATGGATGGATGGTGGTAGTAGTAGAAGGGGGGGAGAAAGATAAAGTAACCAATGACAAGTGAATGTACTGGTACAAAGAACAAGAGAGAAGCTGTCAGTCTAAACAAATCTTGTACACTTTGATGGAACGCAGGTTTCAATCCTTAATGAGCACAGGATCGGACTTTTCTAGGCAGCTGAGACAGAGCAGAAGATGGACAAGTGTTTCCTTTCGTAGAAACAAGATTCTGAAGTGTTACTACGAAAGTCGGGAGGTGCAAGTAGATAGTTTAACTGGAAGTCATCAGGAAGCAGAGATAACAGTGGTACGCAGATTATGGAAGAGCTGTGCACACGACAAAAATGTGACCCGCTGTTCTTCTGTCAACAAATTAAGAGCATTTGCGAAAGGAAGAAGCAAGATGGAGGCATAATAGGCCTGCAAGACAAAAAAAAGAAGCAAAATTTATTCTGTCAGAATACAAAAGCATTCTCCCAGAACTTAATTAAGATCAGAACTAAATTTAAGATCATGACTGGCTTGTAAAGTTGTTACATGTAGCATTTGCATATCAATGAATTATCAGTACATTGACTTGGTGACATGAGTGTCATTACTTCAAATGAGTGAGACCAAAAAACATTGGAAACCTCACCTGGCCTCCACACTGTATCTTTACATTCTTGTGAGATCATGTTTTGTAGCATTTTATCAGTTTACCTCACATCATATACTGTATTGATGTATAAGGATGCTACACGTAATAACTTTTAAAAATAACAAGAGACTGTGTGTGTTATCAATTTAACAACACTGCATGAAATGCTGTAGGGAATGGCGTTATTGGCAGGTAGCTGGCAGCACGGGAAATGACGATGGCGTGTAACTAGTGCCTGCTCGCAATGAGCAGGTGCCACAGCTGAAAAACGTCAGGTGCCATTACGCATTTATAAACCAGCGGGGGGAAAAAGAAGTAGGCGAGGTCAAGGAGAGGAGGTCAGAGTTGCCAAGAGAACAAGGGGAAAGAATGTGGAGGGAAGAAAAAGAGGAGAAACAAGAGAAGCAGGAAAGTAGGGACGGCAAGCGAATGAAGAAGATGCCTTCAGAAATGGTTTGGGGCGAGTGTGTGGGGAGCCTGTTGCTAGGCGATGAGTGCGCCGCAGTGGAAGTAAGCGTCTATTTCTGTCGTCTGAGTTTCCAGGGTCCAGACTGGCAGCTATTCCTGGAACCGGAGTCACATTCCCTGCTGAACCGACTAAGCAGGGAGAAAGGGGAGGGGGGGGCATGTGCACACACACGCACACACGCACTGCTGCACATGCACATAAACGAACCACACATGCGTACACCCACGCTTACGCACACTTGATGTACAAGCATGCTCACACCCCCATCAGCGCTTTCGTTCTTTTTAAACTGACAAACACAGACACGTATACAAACAGACACACACACACGTATGTCCATGTGCACGTGCGCAAAGCTCAACCTGACATAATATACAATGCTGAGCAGCAAACACATTCGTTTGCATGTATGAAATGTTCCAAGCTTTGTCGCACACGCTGCACACACATTAATGGAAGCTGCGTGTGGGATGTGTTACTGCAGTGTGTGTGTGTGTATGTGCGAGCGTGGGATGGTAAGAGATCTTCATTAAAGGATGAACAGGAATGTGGGGTTAAAGACCAGATGGGGTGAGCAGGAAAAAGAATCACTGAAAGAGGAGGAAGAGACAGAAAAGGAGGGATGAGAAGGAGAGGAAGTGATAAAAAAAAAGGGAATGGGGAGGGCTGACAGATGGTTACATTTAATAATGGAGATGGAGAGGTGGCGATGAGCTGAATAATGCCAAATCAAAATAAAGGGTGCTTTCGGAAGGATGTGCTACTTGAAGCTTGTGCATTGGCTGGAAACACGCAGGCTGATACATGCACGTACACACAAAAGCACAAGAGCACACGCATGTATAGTATACGCACGTGTCCACAGATATGTACCCACAGTAGGGCTGTGGCTTTTTTCAAAAATTCTCTGAATATTTTTACTTTTCACACATAAAATGGTGAGTCAGGCTCAGCAGAAAAAAAACAAAACAACAATAAATAACACAGTCTCATGGAATAGAGGAAACAACACACCCGATAAGATTATGCAACACACACACACACACGCATGAGACACAAAATAAATTAGGTAGAGAAAAATTCATTCAACTGTAAAGAGCTACACAGAGCTAGGCAAAGGAAAGTAAGATTCGCCAGATTCCAGATTAGGAAAGAAGAAAATAGTAGAGAGCAGAGAAAACAGCAAAGAGGAAGAAGAGGTAGTTTGTAACCCTGGTAGATGAAGCAAGGAGCAGTCAAGAAGAAAGAGAAGGGCAGAAGTGGGTGGAGGACATGTACTGACCCTTACCTTGACATCTGCCTTTTTGTTGAGCAAGGTCTTAGCTGCTGCAATAACAAGCACAGGAAAAAAATAACCAGTCAGAGGTGGAGATGAGCAGAAACGGAGATTAGCAAGTATAACAACAATGACTCAATGTTTTTCTGTTACATCTTTAATCTACATTAACGCCTTCGGGAATCACATTCATTTGACTTTGTGAAATAATGTTCGTTATTAACCTCTGTAGTGAAACTGTTCTCAGCGGCCTATTGATAAAACATTTAAACTGTGTTTTACAGTTGCAGCACTGTGACTCTTCCAGCTAGGAACCCTGCGACCTCCAGAATTCACTAGATACTAGGAATGGGTATGAGTAACTGAGTGATCTATTAGTCATACAGAACAACCCGCCTTGATCTTTTTTTGTCACAAAAGCTGCCTGTGCTTCAAATTAATTTGTACTTTCAAATAATTGAACAAAACTTAATTTGAGCTTTTGTTCAGTTGCCCGAATAGATAGGGCTGCAAAGCTGCGTCTGAGTCGCCTTTTTCTCGTGTAAAATCTCACAAATGATATGCTCGCTGACAAAGATTCGGGTGATAAAACCAAATTATGGTGGAAAAGTTGGGTACCAATTGTGTATACAAGGATACCTTGTAAAATAACAACTGTTCCCTCCTGCCAGCAATCAGTACAGAATCAAACTCATTATGCAATCATACAATCTGTAAAATAAATGGAAATAACTAACCCTACTAGAGGTGCATTAGAGTGATACAAGGGCTTTTATAAATCTAGAAAGGTACAACATACTCTACAGGTGGGTAGGTCCCAAAGTGTGAGGTGTTAATGGTCAATGCTGGTCAGGTGGACTAGGAGTTTTTGCAGTTAGACAGCATCTGCCATGTTCCCTCCCATCCTTCAACCAAATATCCATCACATTTCCTCTGTCTTTCAATAATACATCGTTGTCAGTGAAATAGAAATGTACTCTCATTCACTGTTTCACATCAATTCTCAAGGTTCCCTTTTGTCCGCGAGGAAGCAGAAACAAAGATGGCTGCCGTGCCTCTAAACCCAACAATAAGCTCTGCCTTAAAGAACTCTGAGGGGGCCTTCAGGAGGATTAGTCTTCAGTCTGCTCTCTCTAGTGAAGGGTAATGATGGAGGGTGGTGAGGGAGGAGGGTAGGAGAGGAAGAGTGATACCGCAGACACAGTCCTGTGATGAGCATAATACCCATAATCCCTTACAACAGTGGAAATTTCATGCAGACAACAGAAGACGCTCCACGGGACGTCTACCATGACTGCACTGCTAAAGTACGGATGGCAAGGTGGTCCGATTGCATCAGATAGATACAGATAGGTCCCCTGCAGAGGACCCAGAATAAGAGCCAAACACGATGTTGGTGTTGGTGGAGGCTGTGGGCGTGTCTGTGAGGATGTATACAGAGGATTAACACTAGCAAGACACCTGCAGATATCGAGAAGATTGGCTGAAAAGTGCTTAAAAGTTGACACCAAAGAAAATGCACTAGAAAACTTGTTGGTAGTGTAAATCTCCCACCATGGACACAGACATACAGGAGAGGAGCTCTGGCATAAAGGAAGTCATGTGTTTTACATTTCCCATTTTATTGGGTTATCTGTTTGTAACTGTTGGAGATATATAATAGCCAAACGTTATTTTGATTTCTCTGTGGCTGTGTCTGAAACACTGGAGGGTTACTAGTATCCACATTTTTTGATTAACTCAGGACACATTTGATTTTCAAGCATTTTTGTTCCAATAACTGGAATGATTTTTTGATTATGTGTCATATATGTCAAATATTAAAAAAAAAGATACATTTGTATTTTAGCAGAATACTAAAAAGCCTCCATTAGTATAGAAGTGTGTCAGAGTGTTACTGAAAGCAATGTTTAAGGATTGTTTTATCACGGACCAATAAACCAGTTAGCACATTAGATGATTTGATATCATTTGAAGTCATCCTATTTGAGAAGATTTCTACTGAACAACAGTAACCTATCCTACATCATAAAAAATAAAACAGTAAAATTGAACTGTTTCTCCCCTTGCTGAGGACCACTTTAAGCTTGGTGGCACTGCGGAAACAACTTTGGCAAATCCTGCTGTCTATTACCTGCCGGTCCAAGTCCCAGCCTCCTCCTCTCTCTCTCTCTTACTCTTGTAGACGTAATCCTTACTGGGACTTATTAAGGGGGGCTGAGTGCAATTTCAAGTCTAATGAGATGCAATCATTTCAACAGCCAGCCATATTACATGAAACACTATTTCTGTCTATCTTTCTTCCTTCCTTCCTTCCTTCCTTCTCTCTGAACATCTAGCTTTGCTCTGAATGCCTCACTTCTGTTTCCAAAAAGGATCTAAGCCAGCTACATTGAATTTGTAGGTAAGAGGCCTGAATTCAATTGGAAAGTGATTTCTTAGGGGAACAAGGGTCCGATCACAAATAGAGCAGTCCAAAATGCAGTGGAGTCCTGGTGACAAGTTGCAGTTCTTTTAAGTAGACAACCACATCCTGTCAAATTGTCTTTTTAAGTTGTCACTTGAAAAGGGGCACAGTGATCAAGAGAGAGTGACACGAGATAACATTATGTTTTCGCCATCTCATTTCCTTTTCAGCCTCAGTAATGTAGTATCTCATGTTTGGAGTAAGGTGTGCATATTCAGCATTAAAAGAAGTAGCAATACGAGGTGATAAAGAAGCACTATATAATCCAGAGGGATATGAGAGTGGCATGGATGTGCATGGTTTATTGTTGTGTTGTTCTTCCTCAGTCTCCTTCCAAAGGCTGGTTGTTACTGAGGAGAAGAAATGGGGCCAGAATAGTGTCAAGTCCATTCTCTCATATTCTCTGATGGCTTGGCACAGGAGGAGAGGATATGAAAAGAGAGGAGGGAGGAAGAGAAAGGAGAGGAGGAATGAAAGTGATAAGGATATCTCACTGTGCTCTTTATAAACACCGTTATTCTGTCAAAGTGTCAAACAGGATCTTCTACAAAAACCCAACATACAGGTTGCAAAAAAACTGGCTTGGATTCCAGTGCTGAAGAGGCAATCGCTGTGGAAACCTGCAAAATCAAAGGTAGCTTAATTCAAACCGAAGGTGGAGAAGCAAGGGGTGCTCCTTACCTTGCCACAAATTACACATGAAGCAAGAAGAGAGAGGAGGAAGAGATTAAAAACAAAAGCACCAGTGATAAAATTCCACTAAAGACACGCAAGATGCACCACTGTTAAGAGCGAAGCAAGGATGGGCATGGGAGTCACATGGAGATTGAGTGGTAAACATTGCATCTTTTTTAAGTGTGAACCAAGAACATTTTCTACACATAGCAGGCCAGGACACATCAAAAGATACCCTTCTCCTGCATGAGCGTTGTGTGAGGTCTAGTAGATGGTGATTGTATTTGTGTGAATGAGTAAGCAAGATAGAGTGAGTCCTCCAGTAAGCCAGTGAGGCACAGTGAGGCTGATAGGGGGAGGCAGCCCACTATAAATGTTTGATTGGAGCCTAGTGGAGGTTAAGGGACATGGAGAGGGGCTGCGGAGTCCCGGTGGGCCACAGAAACAAGGACACCACCACTACTTCTGTCTTCTTGGCTCAGCGCTAGACTCTCACGTGAAGCTCTTTGCCGTTTATGCCTGTGGTTAATTTCTGTATACCCAAAACAAACACATCAGATCAGATTCACATTTATTACAATCTGCAGCAATTCCACTACCCTTGAACTTCAATTGTTTAAATATCTGTTGCATTGAAAATACTTCACATAAATGTGTGTGCCACTGAGCACTTTTGTAGTGATAAGTGATTTAAAAGACGTCCAATGGCTCAAGACAACAGACTGTAAGAAAACAGTGTGTTTGTCGCTTTGGATAAAAACGTCTGTGAAATAAAATTATTTGGTGATGTTACACAAGGAATGTTTTGATGCTTTGATTTGGATTAGCACAGCTGGAATATCTTAAATAAATAATTGCCATGATAAACAAACTAAAGTGGCCATTTCTAGCAAGAATGTACTGGTGGAGACAGCTGAGGATGTAGCAAGCAATAAATCCCAGTTATTTTTCTCAAGGGGGTGGCTAACCGAACAAGAGCTTTAAGCAAGTAAATATTGGACTTTAAAAGATAATTCTGGTTTATTTTAACCTGGCGTATTTCCCAAAAATGTGGCCACTGTGGCTCAATGGGTCATGCTAAAATTGGGGTAAAAAAAGTACTCATGCAAAACATTGTACATCAGGGCAAGCTGTACAAGCAAATTTCCTGGAAATCTAAAATTACAATAAGGCTAGATAAAGTTTAAGAGTGAAAGTTTAGTAGCTATCTGCCTTGTGGGAATATACTGTGCATGTTCATTGCTCATTGATTTAACAATCAGTGAGTAGAGCAATATAAATTCTCAGCAACGGACATGAATTGTTTGAGATCTCCAGCAGAATTGTGACTTTAAAATTATATCAGTGCAAGAAATTTTTAATATAGAAAAGACATAGCTTTAAAAGGTTTTTGACTTTGTGAGAACCAGCCCAGCCTTGCATCTTCCACAGTGTTCACCATGCACCACAATCCCCGTGTTGCAGCGCATGCACCAGTCCAGTGCCCCATGCAGCATTCACCGACAGCTCTCGGGCAGTTTTCCATCCTTAAAGTGACAGGGGTGAACTTTCCAGTGTCATTGTTAGTCAGAGAAAAGAGAGAGGGAAATAGGAGTGAAGGGAAAAGATATGAGATGTGAAATGATGATGGAGAGAGGTAAGAAAAAGTGGGATTGATGCTGGTGCTGTTCTAGAAAGGTAAAGGGTGACTGGAGGGACTACAGTGACCGGAGAGGTTTGAATGACAGAATATAACGAAGGAAATGGGGAAAGAATGGGGTGTTCGATGCGACAGAGGTGAGGTGGAAGGAAGGAAGAGTGAAGAGAAAAATAGAGAAACAAAGAGACAGGACAGCAGTCTACATGGGTCGAGGCCATGCTCTGTGGCTGCGTCTAGATATGAAGATGATAGGATGAGCACGGGTCAGTGGCGATGACAGAGCAGTGACGGGTGCTGCGGAGATCCTATCAAATCTCAGACAGGGGGTGACATTTGTGTTGATGTGGAAAATGAGAGCAGTAGCTGGGCTTCCATCCAAGTTCTTTAGAAATTATGAAGCATCAACTGACATATTCACTAAAACATCTCCATTACTGCAAAACCAAATTTCTGAATCGCTTGAAATGATGGCTTATTCTTGATGACAAAATATCTGTCTCTGATGACTTCATACTGTCACTCTCAATCATGCCATTCTTTTTGCTGTAGCTGTATTTAACTAATGCCTTCAATGAAAAAAATATAAAATATGGCCGACAACAGATGTATAACATCTTTTCTAACAGCTGACACTTTTTCTACTTTTCTTATTGATGTTATAAAAAATTCAAAAATCCTACTTATTTGCCTTAATCAGGCTGATTGAAAACCTGCTAGGTTGTTAGATGGAAACATAGCTAATGCTGCTGCTGATGAGTTGATGGGAGATGTAGTTTGCGATGCGTCAGCCATCATGCTCTGAGCTCCCATGCTGAGAAAGAAGGAGGTGGCAGAAAAAAAGAAAAAAAGAAAAAAAGAAATAGAAAAAAACAAAGAGGGGAAGGGCAGAGGAGGAGGAGGAGGAGAATACGAATAAAGAGTAGAAAAGACAGGGATAAAGAAGGGTGAGGGGGGAGAAGGGTGGCATGCCCTGGGTGAGCCACCATGCTACCTTGTTCCACCAGCCCTGCGGTGGTGCCGGCGGCTGCAGCCACTGCTGCTGCAGCCGCAGTTACAGAGGCTGGAGCGGTGGTCTGCCTGCTGCCCACTGTTATGAGTCCAATACCCAGTCATACAAGGGAGTCAGAGAGAGATATATAGAGAGAGAGAGTCATATGGCAAGGAGGAGAGTGAGAGAAAGAGGTGAATGAGGAGCAGGGGGGTAAAGATGGAGAAGGGGCGGAGTGGCGTTAAGAAAGAGGAGGACAGAAAGTGAAGGAAGAGGGTGAGGCAGGGATACAGCAGGAGGGAGGTGGGCAGGGTGGAGAAAAAGAAAGAGGTTGGGAAAGTGAAGACACAAAAAGACAGAGACAAACAGAGCTCATTAGTTTAGAACAGTGGTTCTCAAAGTGGGGTCAGCAAACAGGGGAATGATTTATTTTCACTATAATTCCATCCATGAGTAACAAAATGACAGAATTTATGACTATTTTGTGTTTCATACACCTTCTGTAATAAAATATCTTATCAGATAGGGGACCCTGGGACAAAATCTTATCAAATGGATAAGAATTGACACAAATGGATCTAATTTGTGTCAGTTTAGGGGTCCTTGAAGTGAAAAAGTTTGAGAACCACTGGTTTAGAGAAGGGGGTTAATTCATATACACAGACAACTGACATAATTTGGCTGTGACACAAAATCTGTCATCAACATGAACCCGCTGCTCTGACAGGAGGGTCACCAGAGAAAAATGTCAGTGAGAGACACAGATCTTATCTTTCATCTGAGACTCTTTGATGCTTGCATTTTTGTCTATACGTGCTCCTGAAAATGTCATTGTTGTTAGGAAGATGACGGTGATGATGATACAGAATTTAGTCAAAGTTAGTGAATGTTAGTTTTGCAGTGCTCAATGGCCTTAATAACTGTCAGCAAAATTCATTTACAGTAGGCAGTGTACTCCTTGCCATAAAGAACTTTAATTTAATAAACCTCATATCATATGACTACCACAAGACATTACATCAACATGTGGAGGGAAATAGAACCGCCTCTGTGTCGGCACAGGGATAGTGATACATGGATCTGTATAATGCATGATTCATAGCATTTGATAAGGATATCGTAACCCATTGCATAAAGCATTTATGTTGGTTTTTCAGTCGATGTAATGCGCTACGTCTATCTTTTTCCAGAAGACCTTGCTCCTTTTTTTAGTTTCTCAATCTCTCTCTGACTCATTTACCTGATGACCTCACACTTATAATGGAGTACCACTTCCTAAGAAGAGGAAAGAGAAAAAGGTGTTTGAGAGTGGTGACACAGCCAGGTCACACACTTGGATTGGTGTATATGTGTATGTGTGTGTGTGTGTGGGAGTTGAAGAGCTGAGTGGTTGTTTGGTGAATATTCAGACCATTTCCCATTGCAGAGCTTACAGTGTCAGAGGGGCTGCTGTGAGTCATGTTTATTGAAGCAGCATGCTGGCACGCTCACACACATGAACGCTACTCAGACACACGCATACATCCATATATGCAGAATACACGTGTAATGTGCAGGAACACTGACTCTGTGATTGTGATTTCATTAAAAGAAAGTGCTTAAGTTGAACAATTATCATCAAAGAACTGCTCTGAATCCTTCCAATACTCCATTACTCAACACTCATCTATGAAGCTTACAAATTGGCTTCTTCCAAACCTGACTGCACTTAAAAGGTCTTGCATACAAATTCAGACTTCTTGTTGCATTCTAAATGGTAAAATTCAACGTCGATCTCTCATTTAAGTGACGACAACACTGCTGAATATGCCTCATTAAGTGAAACTGATGAATCTCTTTTGCTTGGATGTTGTGTAATTTTTTGATCGTCCCTACATGACGCATCAGGAAAGTACAATTCCCAACTAAAGACAGTAATTTGTGAAAGTGTCTCTGAGGCAGCCTTAAGAGGAAGGAGGTCTTGTCTACCTTAAATTATAGCAAAGATTTTAAATCAACCTGAAACCATCAAGAAAGTGTCATCTGTTACAGAGATATACACAAATACAAAGACAAGTACACAGACACAAACATCCACAGCTTGCTAAGCAAATTTAGTGTTTCCCTGTTTTCTAACATGGCAGCCTATGAAAAGATTATTTTCAAAATGCTTCAGGTTCAAATGGTCTTACATGTTGGACTTTTATAAAGTGAGGACATTTAGGGCGATGGTAAGTATTTAAGTGTGGTATAATTACTGTCAGTGTAACTCTCCTCAGTACAGACATTACCACATCAGTTAATGAGAGTGGTAGTTAATTAACTGATTGCCTGTGTTGAAAATAAGCTTAAAGTTAGCTACAAATGCTAATTTGTCGACTGTTTGTCACCATTTTATAGTTACCATGGACTTGTTCACCATTCTTCTCTCACTGAATTTGATTTTAATGCAGACAATTTGTCTAAAAGTCACATCCATGTGAAGCTGTCACCATCAATTTAACAGCTGTTTTGCGAATGACTTTCTTCAAGGGGACAAAGCCCTGCATTACATGGGTCTGAGTCTTATTACCATCGTAATGAAAAATAAATACATACAGTAAATAAAGATAAGGGAAACACTGAAGTTGCACTAAGATGAAATGAAAATGTAGTTTTGCTTTTGACAGCATGCTCTTTAAACTTTATACTTAAAATATATCTCTTTGGTCAGGAGAGACGTGTCTGTCACTGAATGTTTATCTTTACCAGTGTTTATAAGGCACATGCCACCATTTTATCATATCAAAGGAAGTCTGATTTGCGTTTTTCCTCACTGGCACAACAAAAGAAAATCTTAGTTTGAAGTTTATTTTCTCACAGACAACAAAGCAGTGATCAGCTTGGATTCACAGCAGTTGCAGATTTTGGGTGAAGTATCACAGGGCCACAATGATTCATCCATTATGGTGGCATGTTCCTCCAAACCAAACTGTTACAGACTTTCTCATATTTAACAAACATTTTAGCCTCCCTTAGTAATTATTATTAGTATATAGTGATACAACTAACTGGCATGCAGACCTAAAATACCTAAAGTTATCACTGTAACACAAACAATAAATTGACTGATGTTTGTCTACTAATATGAACAGTATATTCACGGTATGAGAGATACAATTAATTATAGTCACGCAAGACTTACCAGAGAAATTTCGAGAGACCAGCATGGTGGTGAGAATGGCCCCCTGGGAGGAGAACAAAAAAGAAGAGTTCAGTTTTAACGATTTAAACCAGTCACATAATAATTTTGACATATTTATACAAATGAACATCCATTTTGCCACTATGTGATGTACTGCAGTAGTGATTCAATCAATATCCAGGCGATCAAAGCTTTTACATCTGCTGCTCTAAATCCAAAATAAAGGTAGTCTTTCCTTAGAACAATACAGACTCTCAGCAGGTGAAACTTAATTTCCATTGACAGAAAATCCAAAGAAAAAAAGTACATTGAAATAGTAACACCCATTCTGTTTGACTGACAGATAAGAAATGTGGAGTGTCGACTACATACTGACAAAGATCCTTTATGAACTATGACTGCATACAAATGTCCCCACAAATTAAATCCTCACACTTGAAACATACACTTGGCTCTACATATCAAGTGATTTTCTGAGTAATTTGAAGATATTTAACAGTTCATTTTTAGGACATTTTACAGACAGGGTGGTGCAATTTAGTGCAAATAACAAGGAAAGAACAGGAAAAAGTAGTTGGTTTAGTTGGTAAGTGCTGGTTCACACACAGCTGTTCATTTGCAAAAATTCTCAATAAATTACACTAAACAATTCTTTAACAAAAAATACTTAGTTTTCAGTGTAGTTTTGTGTGACAAACTACATATTAGCATATTAGATTGTTTCTTAAAAACTCTACAATCAGCACGTTTCCCGTAGGCTTTACTACCAAATTACATAACTTTTAAGTATTTTCTATCAGTTAAACAATTGTCAAGAATCTAATTTATTTATAATATTTGCAAAATAACAACATTTAAATCCAAATATACTGCATGGGTACTAAGGAACTAAACAAACACTTTTTTCAGTTTTTTCTCATAATTTGTACCAAATTGCACCACCCTGTCTGTAAAATGTCCTAAAAATTACCTGTTAAATACCTGCAAATTACTCAGATAATTTCCAGGAAATTAGTATTAAATTAAGGGACCAGTAAAATAAAGCGTTACCATCAAACATTTGAGCAGCTAAATGCCACTAACAAAAAGGTCTTCCTACTGTCTGTTCATAATCAGAAATCCTTGTCTGTAACCTCAATATTACATAAAGAAATCTATTTTAAAAATAGACATCCAGCTACATCACAAAGGACAAGCAGAATTGGCAAGGACAAATTTGACAAAGCAAAAGGTAGGTACAGACAGACTCAATTCAGTGAAAGTGTCTAAGACAGAAACAATAAAGATAAAAGAAAAGAGAAACTTGAGAGCGAGATAATGAAATAAAGAGAAGAAAAAGAGACGTGTTAAGCAGCTAATCTTGACACTTTTTTCTCAAGGGAGATCATTTACAACTTACGGGGCTATAAAAATGATAATGACTTGGCTTTTTTTGAGTGGCATCTCATCTTAGCTATGCAGATACTAAGTATATTACCAACCTCCACAACTCTTTAATACCATGGTCTATTTAAGAACTGTGAAGGTCGATAATATACTTAGTGCCTGAATAACTAAAATGAGATGCCACTCAACAAAAAAACTGTACACAAAACAGTAGAGTTGTGTTGAAAAATAAATGCCTGTCACCTCTTTTAGCTTAAGCATAAATTACTGTATCTGTTAGATCTACCTGCTGACTATGAGACAAATATGAACCCCATAGATTGTCTACACTGTTGGATATCGATGTGACATTCAGTGTTTGAGTTATTTTAACTGTCTTGTTTGTTGTTGAGTACTTTTACTTTTATCACATGTACTTTCTCTCTCCCTGTTTTGTCTATTTCAGTTGCTGATTTTGTAAAATATTTCCTAGAATGCATTTCACAGTCAAAATAACTTTAGGAATACATACTAAGCATGGCCTCTAGCTGATTTTCTATTATAGGGTTTAAGTACTTTAGGGTGGACATTTCCTACTTATTGGTCATTTAAAAATTATCCCTAATAAAAATGTACATAACGCAGACTTAAAACACAATTCTAAACTTGCACTAATGGGTCAGTTTCAATTTTTGAGACAGTTTTTGTTCCTTCTGTTGAGACTAAAATCAAAATGAATTTCACACAGAAAACTAAACAAATCTTCTGGCAATATCACTTGTAGTACAATTTGACCTCCAGTCTCCCATACATTTATTATGGGAGACTGGATATTATTATTTGACTTGTCTATAAACTCATGGGAATGTGTACGGGAACTTTGTTCTATGCATTGACTAAGAACATTTTATTTATATACATTAAAAGAATTTTGCTTTACTGATTTCATCTATTTTCTCTTGTTTGTTTCTGATATTTAGCACTGTATGCACCTGGTTGTCTAACCTTGCCAGTGCCCATTTCTTTTTAAATGTGAAAAACCAGAGACACCAGAGACGTTTATGTTGATGGCATGTTGGTTGATTGGTCCAGCATGTGTCTCCAGCCACCTGTGTTTCTGCTTCCAGTGTCCCATGTGCTGGCATCTGAACCATGCCATGACCGCTCAAAAGCAGCAGGGTAACAGTGACATGGCTAAGCTGTTATATCCACATAAAATGTCAGCAATAAATCAGTGTAGGAGGGCTTACTATGTATGTAGGATAACTTTGGATCTATATTCTTACAGCCTATAAGACCTCAACACCAGTCAGGAGAGAAAACACTGGTGTCTTTTATCTTATCTTGAATCTACAGATCAAATGCATTACAGGAAAATAATAGGAAGTGTAAATACCAGCCCTGGCAATATTTCTACAACCCAGTAGTGTAATGATTTAAATTAAAGAATAAAGGAAAGGACAGCAGTAGAAATGATTTTATTCCACACGATAGCTTATTAGAGCGGAAGAGGATGATGGGGGAGAGTGTAAGCATGCTAACAGACCTTAAGTTTCCTTCTGGCATTGAATTTCTTCAGGCACTCCACAGTCTCCTGTCTGTGCATCATAGACGCCACTGTGGACCGTTGCTGGGAAAAGGAAGAGAACAAGGAAGAGCAGGAAAAGATGAGAAAGAGGGTCAACATAGGACAAACAGAGGGAGGTTTAGGCAGAGAGGATGAGGAAAGAAATCAGTTAATCAAGATCATTTGTTTGCTGTGATCCAACCACTTGTTTGTCTGAGTTAAATGTCTTTTCTACGTATGCAATAATGTCACAAGATGTGTAAAAATAACTGTCTATCTCCTGACGGGATACTTACGCAGACCCATGGGTGTTTGAGGGCCTCCTGAGCAGTGATCCTCTTGGCTGGGTTGATGGTCAGCATCTGGTTGATCAGGTTTTTAGCCTCAGGGGTCACTGTGTCCCACTCTGGAGAAGGGAACTGGAGGGGAAAACAGGGCTTCTTGTCTTAACATTCAGTGTGACAGGGTATTCAAGGTCCTCAGAAAGCCAATTTGAAGTGAATGAAAATGTGTAACCGTTACTGTTCCTGTTCCTGTCTGTCTTCATCTGAGAATTCACAACTATGATCAGTTTAATTTAATGTTGTCTAAATGAAGGTCTTAATTTGGGGAGGAACACGCAAAACATCATGGTCATCTTTAAGATTTATTTACTACTTCTAACCTATATTAGCCCTTATAATACAAATGACCATATCCATTAATCAGCTATAGAGTGCTTAACATAGACAAATAATCTGCCAGTCTCTTATAAAGCACAGAGGAGCTTTTCAATTACTTCACAACATTTGTACTACTTAAATTCAGGCTACATTATTTATATGTATTTAGGGCCTTACAGCTTTCAAATATTTGTGTTTTTTTGTCATTAGATTCTGAAAACAAATCCAGCTGCATCCCGGTTTATTATCATGTTTTCTGTTGTTGTTTTGTCTCTTTTAAAATCATATATTATCACTTCAAGTGTTGTGCTCAAGGACAGTTCGACATGTGGACAGGAAGAGATATTATAGAGAATATATTTGTATACAAAAATATACAATATGTCATTATGAGATATAGTACAGCACAGTAGATATGAACCCAGGATGTTGTAAGTACATGAGCACTGAGCACTGAGCAATTTGTTAAGAAATTCCAAACCCATCAGGTCCTGTTGTGTTTGGACATTAATATTGAGGTCTGTGTCCTGTGAGCCCAGAATCACTGCCAGAGAGTCAGTCACCCTCTCTCTCTCTCGATCTCTATTTGGCATAAAGTTGACTGTGATCTAAGGTGAGGCTCCCTGTTTTGCACCCCCTGAAATATGAATGAGGTGACTCAGTTATGTAACCGTTGCCAAAAAGGAACGAGGGCAGTGGGAGGAGAGGGGAGGGCATTACAGCAGGAGGGGAGAGAAGAGAGTAGAAGGGAGGGGAGGAGAGGAGAGGAGAGGAGAGAAGAGGAGAGGGACTCACATCATAAGCCCCAGCCTTGATCTGCTGGTACAGTTTGTGCTGGTCCTCGTCCCAGAAAGGAGGGTAACCCACCAGCAGGATGTAGAGAATCACCCCTGAGACACACACACACACACACACAAACATGCACACACATTGACACACACACACATACACACACACACAGAGAAAATGCACATTTTTATTTGAGAATATGCTTCAATGTGTTTCTGCTTTCTTCTATATAATTATTTAGGAAAATGCCATATGTGTGTGAATGAGTGTGTGTCTCTCTGTACTCACCACAGGCCCAGATGTCCACAGGTTTGCCATATGCCTCCTTCCTCAATACCTCAGGGGACAGGTACCCCGGTGTGCCAGCAAATCCTGTAGTAAAAACACACACACACAGTTGATTGACATACCTTGGATCAGCTTGCATAGAAAGCAAGAGATTCTTCAGTAAGCTTCCAACTATTCATCCACACAGTGGACTGAGATCAGAAGGACAGATTTGAAGGTTTAAAGTCAGTTGATTGTGAAGGAACTGACAAATCTCTCGTTTGAGTAAAGCCACAAACGCTACAAATGATGGCTACAGATGTTTGTAGTAGCGATCCAGGTGAGATGTGGAAGTGTGCCTGAACACTAAGTGCACTCAGTGCACTCACTTTTTTTTCCTTTGCTTTCCAACTAGCAGGGTAAGAACAAAAACGAGTTTGACATCCCTGATAAAAAATAACTTTAATATTGATGATGTTAGGCTTTACACACACACTGATTTGCCTAGGCAAAGGGGAAAGGGAACATAAATGTATGACTGTTCTTGGCACCAGACCAATACTGGTTCACTACCAACTGAAAACAACTAAAAAACTCAAACGCATCCCAAAATAAAATGGGTTGCACCAGCAATGTTCGTATATGTTTATAATCTGGGGCATACATCTTTACAATTCCTCTCCTGTGACCGCATGAGATGCACACAAAGAGAACTGAATTAATGTTCAGGAACTTTAGGAAGGCATAATCTTTTCTGTTAGCTGAAGTCACTCACTCTGTCAACTGAATCCTTAGGTCTTTATTCCTTTCCCTAGTTTGTTAAAGATAATGGTTAAGGCTCTATGGAGTTCAGACCTTTGCAATCCTTACCAGTGACAGTGACTGAACCTTATTCTGTCACTGCAGTCATCATGAGCCCTTCACAGCTTTAGGTGAATAAGTATAAAATACAGATGTGATTAACTCCTGCTGTACCTACCAAACCAGGCCTGCTGATCGCCCTGCACCTCGATGGCCAGGCCAAAGTCGGCCAGCTTCACTGCGGCATTCTTACATTTGCTTGCCAGGAGCAGGTTCTCTGGCTAGAGAGGAGAGGAGGAAAGAACTGAGGTCACCAAACAGTTCAAGAATGGGGGACAAAGCATATACGCTATCCTAGTGGAGGAAGCTGGAGGTAGATAATTATGCATGCACAAAATTTGTTTTGAGGATCATACAGTATACAATATTATATTCAACACTGTACTCGGCACACACACAGATACACACGGACATAGATGTCATTTGAATAACTTGTTTGGACACATATAAGCTATAGAATAACAGTTAGCCCACATTTCAGCAGTGTTAAACCCAGTCAATCTGCAGTGCTTTTTTAGCCTCATGTGGTGTGCTGTAGTCTATAGGCACCATCTCCGTGGCCCAGATAATGCAGCCAGCCTCATTACTCTTTGTCAGAAGAGGGCTCTAATAATGGGCTGCTATCCCCACTGGCCCCTGTTCTTTATCACTTTTTCTCTCTACATCTCTTTCAATCTCCTTTAATCATTTCCTCTTTAAAAAAGCAATCTTGAATGACAAATAAAGCACTCCAGTAGGAAAAATGAATTCATATGAAATACAGATGTTTTTTTTTTTGTTTTATTAATTCATGCCCATAGATTTCATGATGTTAAAAAAAAGTCACCCGGCTAGCTACCAAGCTTACCTACACAGGTTGAGCTAGCATGACTACTTTTAAGTGTGGAAAGTCACCTAACCTTAGCATGGCAAGCCTGCATTATTTCAACTGATAGCCAGAGCACTAGACTAGTGTTTTGGCTATACTGAGTTTAATTGTGTCAACAATCACGTGCGTTGAAATATGTAGATTTAATAGCCTTGCACTTCCAGTACTAATGTGCATGATATTATGGACTTCCATTAATTGAACAGAAGTCCACTGTGCACTGTTACTTGTAATCAGTTTTCTCCGGTCTTTAAAACACCAAATAAAGTCTCTATAATGTTCTGCCAATTAGTTTGCATACAGTATCCATTTACTGAAATGCTTTACTGTGAAACAGCAACACAAATGCACCCTTACAGTACAGAAGGGAATGGGGACATTATATTTAGATTGCACTTCTGTCACTACCTCCCCTGCACTGCAGCAGCATGTCTTTGCATCCTCTGCTGTTCTCTCCTCTTAGCTAATTTGTTTAGCGGCAGCAGAATACTATGTATTTAAAGTGCAGAGACTTAAAAGTGTGCTTTTATAGCCTTTAAGCCCATAAGTAAAAGAGGAGAAAATTAGCAAGAGAGAGACTGTGAGTGAGCAAACCAGTAATCCTAAGGCACTGTGCCTAACTGGTGTCATCACATTCTCCCAGCCTACCACTTGGTTAGGCTTTACTCTTTTGTAAATGAGGGGAGTTAGAACTTGCCAACACTGCAGCAGTAAGATAATCCATGAAAATGGATGTGGGTGGAAATTATGATGAAGCATGTGCTTCCATTAAAAAGGTGCATAAACAAAATGCAAATCATCCAGACCACACGTTCAGACATAGCAGCAGCGATCGCTGTCACTTTTTGACATAAGCGCTCCTTCCCTGTGCATCTCTTTAGCACAAACATACACATGTACACTTAAAAAAAAGCACACGCAGGGCACACACAGCCAATAATACGGATGATTTGCAACTGGTTTGTTTGAGGAGAAGAGAGAAGAAGGGTATATGGATGATACAGAGCTGTGTTTGAGAGCAGGTCTGGAGTGGGTGTTTCAATTGGAATGATCTCCCATCTCTCCCTATCTCTCTCTCTTCCCTTTTATTTCCCTGTCAAGAGAGGAGCAGGAGATGCTGCAGCGTTCTTGACAAATTCCTTCAGAGGAAGTGGCAGAGATACAGACCTCCAATTCAAGTAGACTGCTGTAGTGTGGGAAGAGAAACTAACTAAAAGTGGTGCTTGAAGAAATTACACAGATTGAGTGTTTAGATTATAGTCAGGGCAAGGTATCAAAATTATAACCACACACTTGAACCTATGCACTCTTTTGGATACTTTACTTTGATGAACGTACGCCTATTATTGAGATGACAAAAAATGATTTACCATCTGCTGTACAGTCTGTACAATTTAGGGCAATTTCTTTTGGCACACATATAAATCTGTTCGCTGTGTTGTCATCTCAATTGCCATAACCTAATTCCTAATTTGAGGGATCTTGTCACCCGGGCTGTCCTCAGTCATCACACTATGACCTATTGCATGAAATGCTCTCAGATGCTTGGGTGTGAAACTAGATAGGTGTGTCGGCTAAATAAAGAAATAGCCACAACAGTTCTGATAAACACAACACGCCTTTGCTGGAATGCTGGGACTGATATTTGCATAGAAGAGGTCTACTTGACAAAGTGCATCATGCAAAACAAGATGTGACATACAGATATGCACATACGTAACAAACTACCAGGTACAATACATGTACTGTTTGCCTTCTATCTGTTTAGACGCCAACGCGCATACAGCTCATTACATTTGGAGGTACTGTTTTGTTTGGAGGAAAAATTTCCACAAACACTGCATTAAGCCGAAGTGTAACGTCAAAACTTCAGAGTAGTTGTTGGTTAGTTCAGTCAGCAGTCACATTAAACAAGGTTATGTTGTTATTGCTTGCTATGCAATTTTACAAAAATGTATCTCAAGCTTAGCAAAAATCCTTGTGAGCAAAACTTAATATGAACCATATGACATACTATGTAAACAAGTCTCTAAAATACATTAAACAATACCACAGTTCTAGGAAATTTGCTCTAACTGGCTCTCTAACTGGTTTTCAGCCAGTCAGCCGATATAAACAAATGTCACAACATCAGAAGTCAATTGATGGCCGTTTGCAGAGAATGAGCTGTCACCTTTGAAGCAGGGAGGGTCATTAACTGATCTATAAAGGCAATCAAAACCACACAGGGTGTCTGATAATCAATAGTTAACAGCTCACTCTGACTAGTAAATGACCCAGAGGTCTGATTAAATATCCTTCTGGGCCATCTTGAATGGATCTATCAACAGTAAATGGGCCAGCTGTGTAATGACAAGATCCTCTTCCAAAAAGGTTACAGTGCAGAGGCATTGGTTGGTCAGCTTGACCAGCGTTGCATGTTTGAAATCTCCACAGACTAGAGGTAGTGGTGTTTACACAACAGGAAAAGAAGGTGACTGCAGAGGGCTGGAGGCTGTCTATGGCTGGGCAGCCTAAGAAAAATATCGGAGGCGGTATTTCACAGTTAATGGTGGTTGCCGCAAAGCTGTAGGGACTGGTATAGCTCTGAGTGGGGAGAGGAGCTTTTGCCTGACTCTAAATGGCTTTCTGACTGTGCAACCAGCCATTATGTAGGCCTACACTGTTTTATATAGGGTTGGAAAGACAGCCAACACATTTATATCAGGAGATGTTAGTTCAGGGGAGATGAGGTGGTTCAAAATCTTCCCTAAGTCCTGAGGCTTTTTGCAAATGACATTATGTCCACACACATTAAAGACAGTTTCTCATGAACACATTAGATGTATACGGACTACACGAATAACACAACCACAAACCGCCTTACATAAATATATAAGCACACTCTCAAAAAGGACAGTAAGGTGATCCCCATCACTCACCTTCAGGTCCCGGTGCACCACGCCCATTTGATGGCAGTGAAGCACCGCCTCCAGGATCTGCTGGATGCAATGACTGCATGCAAACACCAAGGGGAAGGGGGGGGGGGGGCGCATGTTAGTCTGAGCAGCGCTACAATCCCGTGCACAGGCCAAAGGTGTCGGGAAGGAGTGGGAAGGGAGAGGAAGGGGGGGGGGGGGGGTATGATGGAGGAGTAGGAGGTCATGGTAGAACAGGGGTTGAAAGGGCTCTTCTGTTGCCAGGCGTTACACTTTCACCTTTCACTGAACTCGGCTGACCCACAGCTAACCGCGCATCCAGGTTTATGAAAAGGCAGTTAAATAGCTTAAATAGCCAATTGGTTAGCTACTAGTTAGCTATCTAACCGCTGTGAGCCAAATGTAAAGCCAACTATAGCATACATTGTATAGTTTACCAACTTTTTTCAATGATGTGCATCACATTACAAAGCTGTAGGACAAAATGGGTTTGCTGCTTGCTCTTTTGGTACAGCTTTCCACATTAAGAGTGACCTAAGTTTAAAACGGTTACTGTGGGAATAAATTTGACCGAACATTCTGTGCAGTAGCAGATGTCATCAACGACCTTCCTTAGGTGAGCTTTTTTGGGGCTTGGCTGTAGCTTTGGGTTTGATATGGCTGGCCTGGAAAGGTATGGCTGTGGGTGCTCTGCAACAGAAGATTCCTTCAAGTCAGTCTATTCTGCAACCAACCAACTGATACACTCTGTGATCTTAGTCTTGGATGTTCATCTTAGATGAGTATAACCTTAGACATACTCATCTAAGAAATACTTTTTACTCTTCAGTTGGCTGTAGGTGGATTATAGATACCCCACCTCCCTCTATGTTATAGCCAGCAGGCCTTGGGTGATGAAAGAGGGTGTGAGAGTGTGGCTGGCCATGGGGGGCACAGAAGGCGTTGATGAAGGAGGTAAGGGAAGGAGTGAGTCATTGTGCAATTAATAACATTTAAAAGATGTGTCTGGGATCAATGCCATGTCTTCTGCCAGCCTATTTGGCCTCTGCTGACAAGAACTGTCATTCTGATGTCTGTTAGCCACTGGACACTAAAAATAAAAACCCAAAAGTAAAAAACAGTGAGAGGGAAGCGGAGGGGAGACGGAGATGAGAGCCTATGCAGAGACTAAGTAGTATATCTGAGCACGGGCAGGGTATATATATTATATATATATATACACATACACACATACACACTCACAGGCCACTTTAATAGGAACACCTGTGCAATCTAATGCAATCTAACACAACAGCTCTCCCATAAATTCTACTTTTACAAAGTTTATGCATTTTCAGTTTTTGTTGACATTGTCAGAAAGGTGATAATTCTACTTTATGTTTATTATTTGGGTGCTGGTGGTGTACTCGAGTGAATTATATTGAAAAGTGTTCCTAATATCTTGTTCCGTCAATAAACTTACATGGGGGGGGAAAAATATTAGGAACACTTTTCAATATTATGAAAAACTGAAAATGTATAAGCTGCAGTAAAAGTAGAATTTATGGCAGAGCTGTTGTATCGGATTGCATTAGATTGCACAGGTGTATCTAATGAAGTGGCCGGTGAGTGTGTATATATATATATATATAAAAAATGAGAAAGACAACACGAGCATGTGTTTATAGGGCCATATACATTGCCTGGGTCCAGCTGTGGGAGGTGTAGACCATTGCAGTACGGCGTGAACACACACACACACACACACACACACAAACGCACACAAACGCACTTGCTGTTGGGGATGTGGCATTGGGTGTGGACAAAAGCTTGATTGTGCATGTGTGCTTCCTGTGCACTGACAAAGTCAAAGTTCATCAAAGTTCAGGGGGAGGTTTGAGTGTGAGAGTATGTGTACTGAGTATTATTTTTTTTGAGTGGATTAAAAAAATCTACCCCACAATTGTTTCACAAACAGCTAATGGCTATGAAGCCTTTCTGGGCCCAATTTTGCTGTTGTGTTTTACATTTCTGTAGTTCTAAATATTAATCCCAAATATGTACTATATGAGATGATGTCAAGAAATGTAATACCAAAAAAGAGAAAAAGTCTGTGTGAGAAGGCAGTGTGAATTGATCTTTGTCTGATAAATAAATTAAAATTGGAGTAATGAGTGTAAGGCTTTTTCACTTTTTTTGATGTCTGCCTGCAAGCCAGCATGTCACTTAAATATGTAATATCTATAACATAATAAGTTTTAGTTGTTAATGCCAGAGTCTGAACAGTCCCTCAAGATTCAAAGAGAAAGGGCTACGTTCTGAAACTGGCGCTTTGCAATATTACTCAATCATAGAAGATGAAATTCACTTCACAGATGGAGGACTAATAGACAAAAATGTAGCCAAATAACATGTAAAACTCTGAACAAAGCCACGCTCAGACTGACAGCAGCACCGCAAGAAAAAAAATGCAGCCCCGTCAATCATTTTAATGAAGCCGCAACAGACGCATGGTCGTCTGGCAAGAAAGTGGAACGTGGTTAATCTTTGCCACAACGTAATGCAACCCAGCAAGGCGCTGTGTTGGTCAATCACATATATATGTATTATATTCCTGGTAATTACTTTGTAACATGAACGCTGTCTTTCTACAGTTTACCTGGCGTTTGTTGCAAACGAAAGATAAAATGACTACAGCTGTGTTAACTTTTCAGAGCAGTTAAATCCTTCCTCCTAATACTGTAAACCCCTGTGCAGTGTTTTGGTATCTGATGAGCCTTTAAACTCATGGGTGTATTACTCAAATGGAACTTTGAGTAATAGATCCAATAACACGCCCCCACCGATGCTGCATGTTTGCATGTTTTTTAGCGCAGGCCTGTTTTTGATCTGAGTGCAGTTAAAGGGAAGCTTTTGGATGATGGAAAGAGATGTTCTCTTGCTTTTACTACACTATTGCTCTTTCCACCTACACTTTTGGAAAGTTCATGTTGTATTTTCTGTGAGATTGTTTTAGGGCATTCTGAAAAATGTAGGAAGTCAAGTTCTAGTTCAATTGTCATTTCAACTATAAAAAATACAGCTGAAATGAAATATTGTGTGATATGACAAATCCCTGACTGCAGTAGAATTAGATCAAACTAACTGCAGGAAAAGTAGGTACACTAAAAAAACGTTACCACCAAGTAACTTCAGAATTAAATTAATTGATTTTTTTCTTCTAAAACTCATTGCATGGGTAACAAAGGCAATGCAGATGTAGATCCAAAAAATGTATATACTGATTGCCTCAAAAATCTCCTTTTGAAATGATGCACAGAACTTAAATGACACATTATTACAAAAACACTTTTGCTGTTGGCAGTGTTTCATAAAAAATAAAGGTAACACTGTAACTAGAAATTAATAATTATTAAATACATCCACATTACAGTTAAACCATTGTTTTATTATATGTTTTGTCACAGACTATGTGATAATACTGCTGGATTGCTGCTGGGTGTCGCCTTTGTGTAACTGACAAGTCATTAGTTTAATTGGCTAGTTACAGATGAGAAAACAATGGCTTGCTGACCTCTGTGTATTGTTGAAAAATGTGAGGGCTATTAAGGGAGAATCCCCCAGAGGGTGTGTGTGTCAAAAAAAATTAGAAAATACAAACCTTGTTTTGTCATTTACGGGGTTGTTGTGTATAATCGATTTAGTGTATGTGATGCTATAGCTGTGACAGTATTGATTTTTTCGCAGCACTGTGTTAGAATAGCTTTCCCCGGCAGTTAGGCAGTAATTAAGTCTTATGTTTTGTGAGTGAAAAGAGTTGAGAGTACATTCAGGAACATAAAGTTAAGATTTATTTATTTCTACTACTGTTATACTCTATGCTCGCAAATGCATTTGCTTTGGTGGCAAAATATCAAATGTTTTTAAATAGCCTACAGAGAGTATTAATTGTGAAGACGTGATGGGAAGCGCTATGCTTGGATAACCGCAGCTCCGAGCAGAACAGTGACTGTCGACATTACAGCCGATGTTTGTGGGATTCTTCTGTTACATTTACACTGTGTGCCACAGTTCACATATCGCTGTATAGTAACCAAGGCTACATGGATTATTTCTTGTGTGCAGCCTTGAGGTTTGCATTATTTACGTGGCATTCTTCATTTCACTCGCTTCTCGTAGAAAAGCCCCTTCCGTCCTGGCATCTGGACTTGTGTTATAAAAGTCTGAAGAAACGATGACTATCCAGATGCTTTACACCACAGACCACGTACATATTTATGTGTAGATTTGCAAAAACGCAACCA
Organism: Thunnus albacares; assembly: GCF_914725855.1. Taxonomy (NCBI): domain Eukaryota; kingdom Metazoa; phylum Chordata; class Actinopteri; order Scombriformes; family Scombridae; genus Thunnus; species Thunnus albacares. The sequence continues at coordinate 32,182,557 of NC_058107.1, forward strand.
TAAATTTGGTTTCCTGTGCCTTTAAATGATCTCACAATTTCCTACAATTAAATAAGTAATAACCAGTAAAGGTGTAGTCTAACAATTAAAATATTGCAAACTGAGCTGTATATTGGGGGGGGGGCGCATTTTAATCTAACAAACATACAGGGACTCAAAAGACTGACTTAATAGGTTGCGATAAAGTAGGAGTCTGGCCAGTCTGCGAAATATTATAACATGAGAGAAACAAGAGAGAGGGAGAGACAGAAAGTGAGAAACAGAGACAGAGAGAGAGCGAGAGAGCGATAGCGAGGAAGATGGACTGGCATGGCTGTAAAGTTCAGAGCTATAAATTAGAATCCTGTGTCTTGTTTCTAAAGGTCTCCCAATGAATAAATACTAGGCAGGTCACATCTATGGCCCAAATGGTAAGAGTTGTGTGTGTGTGTGTTTATGTGTGTGTGCGTGCGTGCGTGCGTGTGTGCATGCTGAGTGATCACTAAAAGCCAACACGAGCATGTGCTTGCATATGTCTGTAAATCTGCAGTCGAGGCTAAACAACTCTATGAAATGTGTGTGTGTGTGTGTTCTCCTGCACCCTCATTCATACATAAATGTGTGCTTGCGTAGAGGTATGCATGCAGTTCGGTGTGTGTGTGTGTGTGTGTGAGTGCATATGTGTGTGTGTGTGTGTGTGTGTGTCCATGTCCATCCTCCCCCACTTTGTCAGCTGTTGAGCTCTGTAACCCGCAGGGTGAGAATCCTCCGCATGTGTCTGTGTGTGTTTGTGTCTGGGAGATCATCTCAAAAGTTCCTGTGTTAGTTAGCAGTCACGGGTGGTCATTCCCTAGATATCACACCCAATATGAGCTGTATTTTATGATCCATTCTGTGGTATTCCCTTTCACCCTTTGCTTTAACTACACTTAAAGTTTGTCTTATGTATTAAACAGCATATAAATAAACAAAGTCTGTGTAATCTTATTTCAACTCTTTTTAATTAAAATATAAAAATCTGACCCTTGGCTGCAGTTTTTTTTGGCAGCGTCATTGATTGTAGTTGTGAGCCAGAGAGAAAAGAAAAAATGAAACAGCATCCTGTGTAACCGTTCAGAACGTTTCCTATGACGCTGCCGGTGTGAGTCTGACTTAGCCGTGGTATAAACTAGTTGCAAAGAGAAATTCTTCTCCTGAGCTGGTTGTTTGTGTATGGAGACTCTTTTTTTTTAAAGAATATAATAAACAATAATTTGTTTTAAACACACTGCGGCTTTTTTGTTGTCTTTTTCTTTTACCTCAAGATCTCAAAACACCTCCGTAAAGACGTACTTGATGTTGAATGAGGCTGTCTCGAAAAAACACAGGGATCAATATAATACAATCAGTGAGTCAAAGCCAGAGAGAAGTGAGTAGGTAGGAAGAGAAAAAAAAAATCAATACAGGTCACAGTAAATATTACTCTGGATTTTTTTTTTTTTTTTCTTTTTAACTAGTCTGATGGTTTAAATTGATGGTTAAGGGTCTTTGTAAAAAAAGATATTTATTACACCTGCAGGAGTTTGGTGCTCACTGCGGGTGACTGTGTGTGTGTGTGTGTGGGAGTGTTGGGAGTGTCGAGGTGGTTCCTGAAGGCCCGTTCATTCATTGATTGATCTGCTTGTCAGTCAGTGCAACAGAAGCTTTTGTTATGTAGTAAAATGATTGGACAGAGGGCTGGTGGGAGGGCAGATGGAGCCGGGTTGGTGGGTGAGGCAGGCCAAGGACCTCTGATTAAAAAAATACAATACAATATAAAAGCAAAAAGGAGAACAATACAAAGAGACAAGTCGGACAGGCGGACATCGGACCAAAAACTGACAGGAACGACGCAAACAGACGAAACGGAGGAGGAAGGAAGGAAGAAAAAGGAGGAAAGGGACGGGGGGAAGGAAAGGAAAGCAGGCAAAGGTTGTGGGGAAGGTGAGGTAAGGGGTGAGGGATGCAGATGCTCCTCTATATACTAACCTTCAGGTCCCTGTGCACTATGTCATGTTGGTGAATGTGATGGACACTTTCTAGAATCTGATGGATACAGTGACTGTGAAGACAAAACAGAGAGAGGGAGGGGGGTGGTGGGGTGGCGGGGAGGAGGGGGTGAAATGAGGAATGGAGATGGATGGACCATGAGAGGGATGAAGGTGGGAAAATGGAAGGGAGGAGGGGGGCGGGGGGGTGAAGGAGAGGAGAAATGATGCCAGGTGAACAGAGTGACAGTCGGGGCCGATGCAAGATGAATAAGACATAGGATAATAATTAAAGATGAGAAAAATGGCAGGTTAGATTAGAGGAGGCCAAGTGACAAGAGATGTCGGCGGAAAGGAAGAGGACGAGAGGATAGATAGAGAGGAAGAGGGGGAGGAGACAGAGATTGATGCAGATAGAGATGTTGGAAGGGGAGGGGTGGGTGGTTGGATGTGGGTGGAGGAGACAAAAACGTTTCGTTTTGCTTTTTTAAAACATGATGAGAGACAAGAGCAGCCACAACAGAACAACCTGCCAGACAAAAATCACAACAACGCCAACAAAGGAGGAGAGGAGAGGAGAGGAGAGAAGAAAACCAAAAGAAAAAAAAAAAAAAAAGGTGACAGATTGTGAAAGAGAAGACAGGAAGCTTTTGAAGAGCAAAGAGTGATAATAATACATGAAAGAAATGGAACACTTATGTATAGGATGAAACTGAATCATAGAGGACTGGTGGGCCGATGCCAGGCTATTTTTCCATCGCTACAAGGAAGAACACATGTCCGTGTGTGCTCTGCGAGAGATATGTGTACCTACCTCGATCTATTGTGTGTTTGTGTGAGTATATTTACGTATGTGTATGTAGGTTTGGTGCGATGGAAGAGTGTAATTAGCAGAATATGTGACTAATAGCAGGCACAGGGAGACAGGCAGCCTGCAGGATCCACACCCCCACAGTGTCTAGTGAGTGGGAGGACTGAGAGAGAGAATGAGAGAGATATATGTGTGTGCTTGCTTACAAACACACACAAACACACACAAACTGTGGGACCCATTCCTCAACACAAAAACTAGATTTGTGTTATGATACTTGTGAGTTCCAACAGACCACGTTTCACTTTATCACTCTTTTAAAACCATAAACCAACAACGTAATTGATTTTTTGGCCACTTGAGGGCAGTGTAAACAAGTTGTGAACACAACATTGACATACATTTACCTTTTAAGTTGATATGGTGTACTTGTTAGTAAAGTTATTTACACATCCAGCACTTATTTAGAGCCAACTGGTGAATGTAAGTCCAATATTCACTCTCATTTTTAGCTGTTTTTGGTCTCTTACTACTGAGGGAAATATCTGCTCTTTAGCTGTTAAATGCTCCACCATGTCCACGAGCTAGTCGCTTTTTCCTCTGAAAACAGCTGCCTGCTGCAGCCGAGAGTGAACCAAAGCTGCAGCCAGACAGTTAATGAGCTGAAACTCGCTATAAAGCTCTGTAAAGCTGAGGGGAGCAGCAGAGTCGGGTAGTAATTCTCCGTACATTCAACACTACTCGGGACGCCTCTCACATGACACAGCGTTTCCCCTGTAATTATACAGGCCTGACGAGCCGCCAGGCCAACGAAAACCACCGCCAGGACAAAAAATATTTTTTTCATGCCAAAAATAACACCAAATATCCATTCATTCAGAAATCAATAGTGTTTGGGGGCCCCTCTGTGCAGCGCTGTTCCAAAACATGAGTCAACCTCTATGTCGTTGCCTGGGAAACTCTTGGTAGCGTAGTTCCTTCTAAGGAATAGGGCAGCTCGTAATGTGTGTGCATAGCAAGTGAGTGGTTGATTGTGTGCAAGCGGCAGAAAAGTGACGGTGAACGCAGGCAGAGCAGAGGAAAAGGTTAGCAGTAAGTTGTCAATCTGGCAGTAAATGTACAGTACAGGCTTCAGTGTGTCAGCTGTTGTTTCCCCAACTGCTGGAAAGGTGAAGGGTGTTAGCTACAAAGTTAGCAACAATGAGTTAGCTTAACCTGACGATGCTAAACAGAGAAATAGAGAAACAAAGACGAAAGAAATGTGTGGCTGCTAAGTCTCTCCCAAGTTTTGCTCGGTGCATCCCCACCACCAGCAACCGACCTAGAGGAACTGCATTATATTTAAATACATCGTTATTATAAAAATAAAGATTATAGCCACTTTAGAGAGCAACTTAACAAGGCTGAAAATCTTGTTTCTGCTGACCTCTAGTGGTTTAACTTCTCACCTTGCATCAGTGATGCAGTGTACTTCAGAGTGTGTCGGTACAGGGAGTCACATTAGGTGTAACAGAGCACTCTTCTGACCACACCTACCATCACTGATGGGTGCTACATACTAGAAACTTTCAACCAGAGAGGGCAGTGAAACATTGCTCCTCAGCCTGGTATTCAGTTCTTGTCCTCAGTTAACTTTACTAGCACATTCTAATTTTAACCCTCAGGATCAGCAAAACAATCGTTACTTCACAAAACTCTACAAAGGTGTGACACTCTAAAAATATTTTCTCTCACTTTTTTCCCCCTCACACAGCAACCAATAGTGAGGACTAAGTCAGTGTTTTGTGAACCTGCAACTTCATTCTGTAGTTTGAGACCAGCCCTGGCAGGCCGAACGATGAATAAGGGTGCAATATTTAAAATAGCACTAAAGCAAAAGTAAAGTAGCAGGAAAGAAGGCAACCTACGCAGAATCAGCTTCAGGTAACTGGCCGGACAGCTGAGAGCCGCAGTCAGTGAGCAACAAGACAGGTTCACCGAAGGCGTTTGCTGCACGTCATCACCCACAAATGACACAGTCCCTCATCTGCACATATCAGCAACAAATTTGACATTCATGCCTCAGGCCAATGTATGTATTAATGATAGGCAATGTCCAAATTATGTCAATATTTGATATACAGTGTCTTAAAATGAGATTTCTGGATAAACAAACACAGAGAGGAAAGGCAGCTGTCTGTAATCCACCCAATATTGAGGACTGGATGTTAACATTACAGGAATGCAAGAATCCACGCACAAGAAAGGAACTGTGAGAATCTTTGCTAGTTTGGTACATCTTTTTCCACAGTGCATAGTTCACACAGTTATCAGTATTCATCAGAAGTGATATAATTGTCCACTCCCTATTTGGTGTTTTGATATTCTCTCAGAAAGCTCATGTCTTTGACTTAAGATCCAAAGAGAACAACACATTATTATTCTCCGTTTCTCTACCGAGACCTGCTCCGCGTTTGGTTACTATCACACTTTCTTATCCTGCTGTTTGAGCTGACTTTTGCTCTTTGATGTTAAGAGAAAGTGATGGGAAACTTTTTCTGCATGCTGACCTATTGTGTATGGCATTTAGAAATAAGAGAGCATCTACATCCCACCGCTTTGTTTGTTTATGTGTGCGTACCTCTAATATCTCACCATCCAAAACCCATTATGTCATTCCAAGGTACTTTCTGTTTATGAACTCCTGGTGGAGCAAAGAGGGAGAAAAAAAAATAAAAAATACAGTTTGCCGTCATCACACAGGCCAAAAAATGTGACTTGCTCAGCACTTTGAGCTACAATGTCCCACTGTTCTCTGCAGGAAAGTGATACTGGGAGGAAAATCAAATACAGAGCCAGTGTGTATGTCAAGAGAGGGCGCCTTCTCACCCCCTCATCTCGTGTCCTCCGTGCTGTGTAGCAGCAGCAATAAAATGTGAGGTTGAAAATATAAGTATGAACAACAAGATAATGTTGTAAAAAAAACTTCATCATGAAACTAAAGCATAAACCATTCATGTGCAGGGCATCAGTAGCAGAACTCTGCAGTTACCAACAGTCAATCAGATGACTCGTGGCCCCAAAAGATAATGAAAGCTGGATTTTATAGTTCTGAGTTGAGGGGTACAGCATACCTACAGAGTCTGTGCATGTGGTTGCTGTAGCTACACCACTCAAAAATGTGGTGGTGATTGTAAAAATTGTGATATATGTGGTCAGCTTTGGTTTGCTTGTGTATTCTCCAACAAATTTCTGATGCAGGGGAGAGGTTTTTTTTTTCAATCCACAGTCAGTTCCACTATAAACCTTCTGCTCACTGTGATCTCCGCTCCTAACAAAGTAAATGAAATAACATTAACACACCGATTGCAGAATTAATAGGTGAAATACAAGTTACTTGGAAGTAGTTCCAGTCCTATAAGTATGCACGTAGCGAGCAGTTGCTCTAGATCACAAATCATTAAAGCACCATATGGCCTGATCACATTCGTTACATCTATCTAGTGTTGCAGCAGTGCTATCAATAGGTGAAATACAACACTGAATATAAATCAAACCTATGTTGTAGAATTTACGGCTGCACTAACGTTAACCCCTTGCATCGAGTGTAAATCCAGCTTGAATACTCTTTAACAACCGGAGCTCTTGTTTCGGTAGTCATATCTGTGTGTATGGTTGAGTCTAATCAATCTGATCAACCCTTACATGCAAATGGTAGTCATCAGTTTCCAACCTACTAGCTGAGACACACTAAGTCTGCTCCAATTGCCAAGCATAAAATTGCAGAGAGCATCAGTAAACTGATGGCTGGAATTGAAAGTCTATCATCTAGTAGCTACAAACCCTGATATTTGTTGCCAGGGGTCGGTAAAGCAACCCCTGGCAACTACATGAACATGAGACTTAGATTCATCAGGTGAACAGAGGAATAAAAAGCTCATGTTTGCTGAAAGTGTCTGTAGACAGTGTTTCGTTAACATATTAGCCAAAACAACTTAATACATCAACAGTGTTTCTGGGACTTTGTTTTTTTTATTCTGTCTACTCCCTAGTGTGGCAAAAAATGCATTCATGCAGCTTTAAGTGTGATTCAATCAAACATTAGTGAGGAGAAACTAATAGATTTTGACAGGGGGCGACAAGGTGTGATGTAGCACAGTTTGTGTGCGTGTGTGTGTGTGTGTGTTTGACTAATTATCGCAGCTAATTAAAGTCCCACTTCTTGCTGGTCTCCAAGGGAGTGGGCGTGGAGGGAGGGGGAGAACTGGCCTGGATGACTGACATTCAAAAGGGAGGTGAAAGGAAAGTGTGTGTGTGTGTGTGTGTGTGCGTGTGCTAGGGAGGAGTACTACAGGGGTTACAAGATTGGTGGAAAAGACAGCAATCACTAGGGGGTTTAGATAGGCAGTTATTAGCACTGTTGCATACTATAAGTACATGGCAGCCCACATACCCACAAAGAGTCTAATACTGCAACTCTGTTCTCAAAACTGACAAGAGAAACAAACAAATACTTTAATGTTTCTGTATTTACCTAACAGATAACAAAGCCAGTAAAATGCAGAATACAGCACGCACATCTTGTGTATCACTTCAGCTTGTTGTTTGCTGAGAAAACTGACTGGACCGAAGCCAAAAACAGAAGCTCGCTGGCATCCTGGCATAAGAGGAAATTTGCTGGCACCAGTTGGCAACTACTAAATATGCAGTTCTGACAAAACAACTGTCCTCCTTAGTGCACAGGAAATGGAACAAGCAAAAATCCCAGATAATTAGCACACTGCCTTAGAGCACTTTTTTTTTATAACAAAACTGCCTTTGTAAAAGCAACGACAACAGGATCTGGCCGCCTTATTTTTATAGTGTCACTCACGGTTTGAGTGACTAACCCAGACACAGATAATCCACCAGAGTTGAATAGCTTAAAATCCCCGAGGTGCAGGAAAGATATAGAACTCTTGTGCTTTAATATTAAAAACTATCAAGTTTCAACAGTAATATCCTTTGTTCACCTGAAAGGGAAAATGAGACTGTGTGTATGCTTACAAGAGAATGTAATATTTGTTGGCCTCAACTTAGCTGGACAATACAGTATATGGAACTTTTGATATAATTTTGTTGCAACACACACACTTAGTGCCTGAGACAGTAATCACTTTTTAAATGATGGGAAGTGTCTAATAGAAATGCCTAAAGACACTGAGGCAGTATAACATATCATCAGTATGAAAATCAGCACAACGGAGCTACAACTGACAAATATATTGTCTTTTTTTTGTTTGTTTGTTAATTGCATATAACTTAGACACGCATGAAAATATACACACAGAGAGGAAAGAGACTCTCTATCTCTCTCTCAGTCTCTTTCCTTTGAGGAAACAGCATAGATATTTGTTTCGGTACAGAATGTGTCTGTGTGTATGTGTTTCTGAGTCTATTTCTGCTGTGCTATATGATGTAGAGCTGTTTGTTCAGATTGAGTCACCCATGAAAAATATATTTGGTGATTCAAAGTCAGATTTCTATATTACAAATCTCCGTCTTTCTGCCTCAGATGTGCTGTCACTATCACTTACATACATCAAAGGGGAATTTTCTACTTGCAACTATTCATGTAGATAGTTGCAACACACATTGAATAATCATATTTGAATTTTTTTTTTTTTTATCTCATGACATAACTGAAAAAGAAAAACAAAACTGCAGTATATTAGCATTTTTCTTTCATGCAATTTCTGTCATTGCTTAAGCATCGACAAAAACTCTAGAGAGGGAGCAGAGAGCTATAAATGAACCTTAAATTCAAAAAGATATTTTAGTATATGTTAGTATCTGTGAATGGTTTTAAAAGTTCATGAGATTAATTCTGTTTTATACCCTTAAACACACAATTTTTCATACTTTCTAGAAGCCAGGATTCATATGTTATATGAACAAATAATGTAGGATATGACCTTTTCCCTGTGAGTGACACGTGGGCCTCTTAGCCACCCATTGCTGCTGCTGCTGCTGCTGCTGCTGCGAGGCATGGCAGCTGGCATCCAATCAAAACAACATTTTTGCTGAATACTTGCTGAAAACTACTCTTTAGAATATATCAGAATATAATCCTGTGTAGATCAACAATCAGGCACCCAGTGTGAAAAAGTGCAACTACAAGACTGATGT